>NW_026901238.1:1200000-2400000 GCF_033783945.1 Neopsephotus bourkii
TGAACAGGATTAATACAAAATAAAAAAAATTTGTTGCATTATTTACTGTGGAGCTGTTTTGTAGAAATTAGGTTTTTGTAACATTAGGTCTTTCTGTGTAAATGCAGAAAAATACATTCTGAATACTTTGTGAAAACGTTGCTAGAGCCTGATACATTATGGATCTTCAGGGTTTCTTGTACTTTTCAGAACAACATAGTAATGGTTATTAGTTAATTTGGGGTTTATTCTGTGAGATAGTGATGTAGTTTAAACCCATCTGGTAACTCGGCACCATGCAGCCATTTGCTTACCTCCCCTTCTCCTCTCCCTGGGCAGATTGGGAGTAGAATCAAAAGGATGTAAACCCCGTGGGTTGAGATAAGAACTGTTTAATAACTAAAACACAATGTACTGCTACTAGTAATGATAAGGGAAATAAAAAGGGGGGAGAATATGAAACTTAAAGGGAAAAGGAAAACCGAACAATAAACACAAGTGATGCACAGTACAGTTGCTCACCATCCACCGACCAGTACCCAGCCTGGCCCAAGAAGTGATCTGTACTTCCTGGTGACTCCCCCCGGTTATATACTGGCATGACATGCTATACTATGGAATACCCATTTGGCTACTTTGGGTCAGGTGTTCTGTCTCTGCTTCCTCCTGGCTTTCGTGCTCCTCCTCACTGTCAGAGCATGAGAGACTGAAAAGTCCTTGATCAGGGTAAGTACTGCTGAGCAGCAACTAAAACATCAGTGTGTTATCAGCATTGTTCTCAGACTGAAGCAAAAACTCAGCACTGCACCAGCTACTGGGAAGAAAATATCCCAGCCCAAACCAGGACAGGTAGGTAGAACAAAGCAGCAATTACCTGAACAACACATTAGGCTGAGGTTGCACACTCTGAGACAGGCAAAATGTGATATATAAGGTGAGAGTTTGGGGCACAGTGCTCAAGTGCAGGTAAGGGTGAGTGTGCAAAGGACACTCTCTGGGTCGTGGGTATATCCTGTGCTGACCAGCCTGGAATGGTGTTTCCAGACTTTAGATCCCATGAAGTAATCCGTGGTGGCATTGGTTTGGATTTCTTTTGAGTATTCCTAATTCTCGCCCTTTCACTACACAAAATCAGCTCTGCCTATGAGAAAGTAATATAAATTTAAAAAAGGAATAGAATTCAAATATTAGACTGGCTGTAGAAAGTTATTGAATATTTCTCTGGCTTCTTTTTAAAGAATTAGCAAAATGTATAAAAAGAGATTCTGAAATTTTAGTCTTTTAGATGCTGCAGAACCAAAGGGTTCTATTTTAGGAAGTGGTAAATGATCCTTTTTCTGAAAGTAGTTTTATTCTTTGGAGGTGTCTTTTACAATAAGGAGGAGGTCTCCATTTTCACAAAGGCTTAAAACTTGTCTGGTGGTGCCTTTTCAGTTACTCAGAGTGATCCCTTCTGGCAAAATAAAGGCATGAACTATCATTTGATTGATACAGATGCTGACAGATCAAATCTATGTTTTTCTACTGAGAGGAGAGCATCCCTTGCAAGATCTCTTTCCTCAGGGTTGATGAGTTAAATTGGGCAAACAGCTACCTTCCTTCACAGCTGTGAAGGATTTCAGAACATTGCAACTTCATGGTACATGCTTTTCTCTGAAATTATTGCTTTGTAAACCACTGAAATCTCAATATAGCTCAGCTTTCACTTGCAGTATTCCTCTTAAACACGAAGAGCAGTAGAAGCAGATCTGAGGAAGCAGAAATATGCCATCTTGTTCTCTTACCAGCCTCAGCATGTGGGATGCAGGCAGGACTGCTTCATGCAGGCAGTGCTGGCTGCCACCAGATCCAATCTATTTTTATCGTATTTCACAGTGCACTGGCAGCAAGATTTAACACTGTGGTGAATGTGGCTAATCCTCCTAAGGGATATCTTCACAGCTGCCTCACATTAATTTTGCTATAAGCTAAAGTTTGCTTTGCTAAATGACATTGCCATTTTAGACCCCTCACAGATGGGGAGCTGCCAGGGACTGTCCAACCCATGATGTATTCATGAGATCCAGCTGCTGGAAGATGAGGTGACAAACCCTGTTTTGTGCCCGTGGCTGGTGGCTGCTTGGGACCCATGCCCTCACTTGTCATCTGGCACAAGTCTTCACAGGGAACTGTGGAGAGGGATACTGCAGCTACCTGGCCTTCCCAGCATGGCCAGGGCAGGTCCCCTTTCATCCAGCTGTGGCAACTCTTCTCTCCTGGGTGCCATCACACATGAATTGACTGGCTTTTGAAGAGACACTTCTCTGCCCCAGCAGAATTCCTGGGTCCACAGGGAATGTGTTCTGACTTGTTCTTTTAGATAAGAAATTCAGAACAGCCCCTTCACATTTTTTCATAAGCGTCATTGTGTCCTCAGGAGCAGTGTAGCCTGGAGCAATGGGAGGTTGGGACTAGTGTCAGGGTGGTTGTGGGACATCTGAATCTTGGACTGGGCTCTCTGCACTGGCAGGACTTTATGTGAGAGTAGACAGACAGCTTGGTACACACACTATACATGTCAGCAGCCTTGTAAGGCAGGGGCAGGAACCTAATGCATAAAAGCAAGTATCTTTTGGATAATTCCTTGCTTCCTGTATTAGTTCTGCCTGTAAAATGAATGTAAGAATCACTTTCCTTACTCCTGTTCATTAAAATTGTCTATGTGTATTTGAAGCCTTCAGTGCCACAGACGTCAGAGCTGAATCATCACTCTGGTGACAATAAACATCCTTTGGAGTGAAATAATGATGGGACAAGTTCCTTCTGTTTTTTGTTTATCCACTTATGCTGCCAGAGTTACGACTTGTTTGAACTGTGCATTTGAACTGTAGCAGGCTGTGCAGCACTCTTGAGGACACAGAGCCATTTTGAAACAAAATGAGAAGGATCTGATTGGAATTTCCACAAGATCTCTTGTCAACTCTTTCTGTTTTTTCCTCAGCAGAGAAAACCAACCTTCGTTGTAGTGTATGCCCCTGATGCTGGCACACCTGCAAAAGCAACATCACCTCAGCTGCATTAATGATAGCTTTTCTTCCAAGGTCTTTATTCATAGTGACATTTGGCATGATAAGGAGATCATTTCATCCCTGTGTTCTCTTCATCTCAGTGTACTCTCTTTCCCCAGATAGTTTGGGATACCTGTAAAAAATCGTCAGAGTATCACAAGTAGGTTTATCAGTTAAGACTGGGAAATAGCTGTAAAAAGTTATTATGAAAGAATAGACATAGGCGTATTTAAGGTATGGAGAGAGAAGAGTGAAGGGAGAACAATGTGGAAGCTGTTCCATCTCGAAGCATCGTTGGTGCTTTTCCAGACACAGACTCTCTGTTCCTAGCCATGCATTCTTCAGCCTTTCTATAGCCTTGGTTATAGCAAAGGTTAAAGGAAGAGTCCAGCACTCCATGTCAGTGATAAGGAACATTACTGAGGATTTTTTTACACCAGCTCATGCTCTGTGTGATGAAATTACAATACGATAAGCAAAGTTTTGTTTGCCCACTACATGGGAGACAAAGTAAATTTCACCCGATATTCAATTCCTACCCCCCAGCATATAAGGAATTATAAATGTAATTAACAGACAGTAGTGTGACAAAATGACAGATTGGAAGTGCTAAAATGCTGATGTGTTTTGTGTGCAATCAGTATGTGAAAAAATACATCCTTGTGCAAGCTGGGGTGTTGCCCTTGCTGCCTTCTCTCCCTGAGAAAAGAAAGGCAAAGCATCCATTTTGTTGCCATAAAGAAAAAATAGTGGTGCTGTTCAGAGTGTCTGGTCGGTTTCCAAATTGTTCTATTAAGAAGCAGGAAAATGAATACATATTGTAAAATGAGTTTCATTTGGGCTGACACTAAAACTCATGATAGCGCAAGGACTGGGAAGCAGTACAGTGGTCATAAAAAGCCTGTGGTAACTCTAAACTGCAAATGGACAGTCATTTCTGTCTCCGTGAGATCCGTGTTGCCTAGAAAAAGAGGCATGACTTTGGTAACAGCACAGTGTAATGACCAGTTCATTGTTGGAAGCACCCTGCATTAGCAAAACCTGAGCCTGCTCAGTGCTTACCATCTGCAGTTCCCCCAGCATGCTGCAAGTGAGTCCGGTGTCACTGATCCTTTTCTCCACTGTCTTCCGAAAGAGGAGCCCAGCTAGGGGTACAAGAGTGACCATCCCAAAACTATCTAACTAACCAGTGGCAGCATGTATCAATGCCTGTCCCACCATGCTGCACTGACCATCTGCATGTTGACTATCAGTATTTGGGGATGCCTTTGTTTCCCACGCATCTGTGAAACTGAAGGTTACATCCAAAAATATTTAAATGCTTCTTTTCTTTGCTCTTGCACAGTATTCTGAACATTCCAGGTTCACTCCAAGTTAAAGGGGTAAGACTCGTTGAAAGGTTAACCTTTGTCTTGCAAAGGGTTGGCATCTGTTAACTAAGGGTTAACATTTGTGTTGCTGGTTTTGAGAGATAGTTGTTGGATTGGAGCTGACATTCCAAAATTAGACAGTGCCCTGAGAGAGCAGCAGATTACCAGATCTTGCAGAAGCTGGAGTTGTTGCTGTGACTAATTCAGGGAGCCTGCAGGCAGTGCTGCAGTCAGCAGCAGGCTTCAGGGGAAAGCAGCTTTATGTTTCTGGGTGTCCACAGAGGGCCATTTCCCTGCTGATGTGAAACGTTCCCATTGTAGGAACAGCGGAAAGTGTTTGTGGTTACTGTTTTCTAAGACACGGTTGGGCAGAAGGCAGATGGAAATAGCATTTCTGGAGCAAACAATGGAGATTAGGTGCTGTGTCAGCTTCCTCTGGGTTCTCAAAGGCTACTGAGAATCTGCTAGTGAAACAGAGCAGAATTTGACTTGCAGTCATGGTTCCCTGCAGATACGTGAGTCAGTAGATACATACAGGCAGTATGGAGTGCAGATATATACAGGCAAAGTTTGAGGAGCCAGCAGAGAGAAAGTGCACTTTTTAACTTTTATCTCTGGGTTCCATGAGGCAATGGCATTTTACAATCTGCAACTCTTTCAGCTCTGGTTTGTGTTCCTGTGATTTTCTGCTTTGTGTTTTAGCAACACTGAATCCCTGGGTTTTGCAAAGGGTACAGCGAAACAGCATTCATTTGTAGATCTTTGCCACTGCACAGTCTCGACCTTATGCAAAAGAAAAAAGAGTATTTCTTTATGAAGATTAAAGCTGTTAGTGAATGCAGTTCCAGTCTAGTCAAGAACATGGTCAAGGTCTTACAGAGCTCAACTACTGCTAATGTGGATGTGGTTATCAGTGTAAGCCTTGTCCAAACCAACCAGGAAGTATTCAAGGTCATGGAAGAATCAGTGACAGAGTATCAGAATACAGAACCTGGACTAAAAGAAAGCAGATTTTTTGTATTTTGGGTAACTGATAGGTGAGATCCTGTGGGAGGCAGCTCTGAAGGACAAAGGAGTTTAAGGAAGCTGGCAGGACTGTGAGGAGGGCACCCTTCAAGCACAAGAACTGGAAGCTCAGGGGCTCAATCTCAGAAAGAGAAGGAGATGCATCAGGAGACAAGACCAGCTTGGGTAAGCAGAGGAGTCAGAAAGGCAGCACACAGGAGGTGGAGGCAGAGCTAGGCTACAAAGGAGGAATTTAGAAGCACTGCCATAGGGGTGGTATCACAAAAGACAAATACTACCTGGAGTTGAGACTTGCAAGAGTTGACAAAAGCAACAAGAAAAGCTTCTACCACTAGATTAGCAATAATAAACTGAGTAAGGAACACGTGAACCAATTGCTGGATGGGGTGGGTGATTTAGTTATAGCAGATGAGATGAGATGAGACTTCTCTTTGCTCGTCCTCATCCTTTCTCATTATTCCAGTTCCTGCGCTTTTCTATAAATAAGTTTGGTCCATCCAGGTTTCTCAGCCCCATTCCCTCCTTTCTCTTCTAGTTCCCATCCTCAGTCTCCCAGCTTCTCAGCCTGCTCTTGGGCCTTCATCCTTCCTCATGTTTTAATCTACTGTCATTGTTAGAAATAGCTTACTTGCTGCAGTGGAAATGTTACAGAAAGATCAGCTTGGGACTGACCGAGCACAGAAATTGTAAACTGACATGCCAAAAGCTTATCTGAGGTATAAAGTAATGAAAACAAGGTACTGTAGCAGGAAGCAGCAAGTAACTTCCTTGGATGTAATGGTATCCTCCTTTTATCACATATTTTCCCTGCTGGAGGGCAGGGTCAGACATGGGCACTGTGGGGCTGTGTCAAGTAACACCCAGGCAAGGATCATGAATTCAACCTCAAACTCTTCTCCCAAGTGTGTTGGGATTTCTGCTTGCTTTACATGTGTGGGCATAGTGGGAAAGTCCAACAAGTGCCCAAAGCAGTGAAGCACTACTAGAGAGATGAGCTGTTGCCTGTATGTTAACTAAAGCTATATGCCCTGTGCCTTAGTCAGCAGGGGTTAATTTAATAGAAGATTAGGGACATTTAGTGGAAAATGGTACAAATAACTGAGTGCACAAATGGGTGCTCAATGAAGTTCAATAGTTGTTTCCACAGAACATGTTTTTGTGTTTTGCTCTGGGAATACAAACTCTATTGATCCCTGCAGCACTTTCATTTTCTGTACAAATATAAATAAAAGTAATAATCCAATCCATGTGCAATTCCATTCAGTTCATGTGAGCTACATTCTGACTTTCTGTAACACAAATGAGAAAATCGCAGCTCTGCTGTACAGTTGCTGTGATAGTCTCGCTCAGAAACCCACCTCAGGAGAGCACCATCAGCCCATGTGCATTCTCTTCACATCAACTTTCAAGGTCACTGGCTGCCTGGGCAACTCTTTTGTGCAATTTCCTGCCACTAAGTACAGCAGAAGTAAGTCAGCCTTGGTAGTTTATTTATAGATCCCATAGATGCAGTTCTCATTCTATTAACAAGGACAGAAACAGGATAAATTTTTTACCTATTATGGACCTTGTGCTGCATAAGTTACTATGCATTTTTACTGGAGGCCCTACTGGTTTAACCTCTGACAAGTGATTAATGATTCAGCTACCAGTGTTTTACTGACATATTGTATAAAGCTTGTGTGGTGCATGTGTACTTAACCACTTCATACTTATTCAATATATTCATTTGATCTTGCTTATAATAATAAGTCCAAATGTTCAACATCACTAGGTTTACCATGAACTGTGAAACAGGCATTATTCATTTGAAGAACACATGCTGATATGGCAAGTCATAGGAGGTGATGAGGCCAATGCTTCTTTCTTTTCATATTCTCCTCTTTGTATTTTAGCCACCACTTTAGGCCACAAGGCTGAAACATACTGCCAAAGCTTCCCCTCACTTCTGACTGTTTGGGAGCATCTGCTAGTGATCACTTAAGAGAATGAAATTGGTTTTGATCATTATTGCATATGAGGACAGCAGCTGTAATCAGCAGAGTTTTGCTAACTCTTCAGTAGAGTTTTGATAATTCTTAAGGTTTCTTTCTAGTATTTATTCTGCTCTGTGTCACAGATCTCTTGTACAGGTGTCACCTGTGACACAAAAGTTTCATGTATGGTTCTAAAGATCAATGTGAGCAGAATTGGAGTGGCATCACAACAGTCTGCCTACCAGGTCACTGAAGAACCTGATGATTCTCAGAGGGACATGGAAATACAGACATACTCTGAACACCTTTCTTACACTCTAATGCCATATCTGTTGGAGAGCAGAAGAGAAGCTGACATTCCTAAAATAGAAGAGGCCTGGTTCCTATACACAGAGGTATGCTGTGTCTTGTGGTTATCCACCAAAGTCCAGCAAACTCCTCTCCTGGCGAGACTGGTGCTGATGTAGCCATTTGTACTGGCTGAGTTGATCCTAGCGAAAAGAGATGTTCCTATTGTCCAGGTTTGGAGGCAAACAGCTCTTCCCAGATCATGTGAACTGTGATCTCTGTCTGCATCCCTTCTGTGTGTGAAGTGGGTAGGGCAGCAGAAGAAAACCTTCAATGAGGAAGGCACGCGGTTGTGTGGTCTGTCGGGGGCACTGGTGACCGTGGCTCTTGAGCAGCTCATAGGGGTCTTTGGATTTTTTGAAGACCCTCCAGCCCTATGATGTGTACAGACACTCAGGTCTCCTGAGATTTGAAAGCCATTAATCATAGGGAATTAAGGCAGTTAATCAAGTCAGAAACTGACAAAAGATTGTCCCTGAGGCTTTTTACCTTGAATATCTTTGGAAAATGATAGTTTCCACTTTCCACTTGACTACCACTGTAAGCTAATTCATTTTCCTCAGAACCAGCCCAAGGTCAGCCATTATGCAGCTGTGTCAGCTCAAGATGACGCTTTACTCGCATTGAACTTAGAGCTCTGCAGTGACTGGCACTGACAGTCTTGGTGTCACAGGGGTGCCATCAGGTACTTGGCAGGAGCTTAACTAGGGGGAAAGAGCAAATGCTGCAGACCTCAATTTATCTTTGTCTGAAACTTGAAATATTGCAGTCACCAAATACACCAAATGAGATACTGTGTGCAGTAGTGGGAGAGTGTTAATGCGGAGTAAGAGTGCACTCAAGACACAGGCTGTGGTCATGCTATCTGCATTCTGAGTTCACCCAGGAACACTAATTTAGCTAATCTTTTCTCATTACATGATTCATGTAATTAATTCCAAATTGAATTGCTCCAGATGCTGATTCTGCCCTCTTGGTTGTCTGCTGCTTTCTTTCCTGTCAAATCCAGTGTCGTTAATAGCTGCAGGCCAAAGTCCACTCTCTGGTCTGCTCCCTGCACTGAGTTTTGGTCGGCCTGCTTGCTGGTGGACAGTTTGGCTCCAGAGTCCCCAGTGGGGAAGAGAGTACATGTGGTGCAACCTTGAGACCACCCTTGTCTGTGGTCTTCACACCTCATTGGCCTTTCTGCAGGTGGTCTGAATAGTGTATGATGGTAGCCCTGGGATCCTTTCCCAGATCTGTGGTCAGGGCACAGAGTACACAGTCACTGGAATGAAGAAATTAAAACCACTGGAATTCAGAGAATCCATAAAATCCTTAGGATGCCACTGTCACCCTGAAGTCATGTAGGGATGATGCTGAGAGGTCTCAGTGTAAAAGTTCCCATGCAAATCACACTCTGGGATTTGTTCGTTGCAGAAGGGGCCATTTCAACAGCGAATGCATGAAAGTGCTGTGGTGGAGAGGAGACATGAGGGTATCGGGTGGAAGGGCTGTGTGGTCCTTTGCCATGAGGCAGCAGCGCTTCACTCCTTTATGCTGTATGCAGGCAGGAGGAGAGTGGCTACTCGAATACAAATTATGTCTCTGCTAGAGTTTCTCCTGCTTTGGTGGTAGACTGGCAAAGAGTTCAGTGTGTATCACAGTGCTGTGTAGCCAGTTCCTGTACTGAGCCTGTGTCATGCAGGAATACTGGAATGTTTTTTCTTGTGTAGCAGAGGGAGACAGGAGTTCTAGATGTGGGTTGGCCTGTGGTCCCAGAGGAATTCAGAGTCAAACTACTGGAGCCTTGATGCAGAGCCAGTTCATATTAGTGAGAGGTGTTCTGCTAGCTTCAAGGGGCTTGAAATTATTTCCTCTCAATAATGGGTATGGGAATGTACATGGTGGGCACACAGACACACACAAAGTTCCAGCAAAAGCACTCTGTAACGGTAGGAAGGTATTTAGCGTATTGGAATCTAGAAGATGGTCCATTCCTTCAGATGCAGAGCTCCCTTCACATGAGCAGATTTGCCTGGGAAAACAAATCAGATTCCCAGCCGGTGGAATGCCTCTGCGCCAAACCACGTATCCCAGGCCATCTGCTTTGCAATGCTGATACAAATGGAAGAAACAGCAACTGTTTGTTTTCCTCTCAAAAGAGTGTCATCGGCATTGTTGCTTTGTGGCACTGAACAGGGCTCTAACACCATTCTCTCCATCTAGCTCTCCTGATGGCACTTACAATAGACCAGTCCCATGTGCAACTTCCCTGGGAAGGCAGGTGAAGCGTCAGAGTAGGGCATTCCGTAACTGCTCTCTTGTAATTACCATCAGTAGCACCAGGTGGCGAGAACAGCCTTCATTTCACGTCGCGCTTAGTGCCAAGCGGTAGTTGCAGGAGCAACGCTGATAGCAGCAACGAGGCAACTTGGAGAGAACAGAAAATAGCTGTTTCTCCCACTTGTTTTAGCACAAGGCAGGTGGGACGAAGTGTGTCCGCTCCTCGTGTGGATCCTAATGTAAACGCTTTCCCCGGGCACAGTATGTCATGGAGTTGACCTCCCACCCTTTTCCACCCTGGGGAAGAAATGTAACAGTGTTCATCCCACAGAGGATTGGGCTTTAAAATCAACACAAGCAGCCAGCGTTAACCTCAGCTGCAGTGTCCTAAGTACAGTGTGGTAGGTTGTGATGGATTCTCTGCTCCACTTCACCTCATGCACTTAAAGGCTTTGAAATCGCCTGAAAGTGCTTGGGGGACTGCCGGGGAGGTGAGCTCTCAGCTGGTGAAATCTATTTTGGTGCAGAATGTGCTGGAGTCAGGGGTTGGCCCACGTGAGCTCCAGAGGTGCCTTCCAAGCTCCACCACTGAGGGACTCTGGGGTTGGGTGGGCACAGCAGGCTGCAGGGCACCAGCACAGCACTCAGCCGCAGCAGCACCCACATCGCTGGCACAGAGATGCAACACATGCAATGCAGACAACATTCAGGGCTGTCTTTTGTACTGTCTTACCTCTGCAAATGCCTTCCTGTCAGGGAGTCAAAGTGGCATGCAAAGAGACAACGACAGCAAGGTGCAATTAGTGGGAGCCTGTGGAGCTGTTTTCAGCTAAGTGAAGCCTCTCCAGCAGTTTGACTTGCTCTTTTTCATATTTTTTTTTTTATCCCTCTGTGGAGAATAAATTAGATGAGGTCAGAGATGTTGCTGGAGTGAAGAAAAAGAGGTCAGAGAGCATCCCTGCGAGTCTGTGTTACTCTGCTCACCATCCCTGTTCGGACTCACAGAAGGAAATAAGTTGGCAAGTTATAAAGTTATTAGTATGGCTTCTTTAGAGAATGGCACTGAATGAAATAACCAGAACACAGTGAAGCCACAAACCTCATTTCCCTGACAAATTAATTTGAAATAGGTTTCAAAAATAAATTTCTAAAATATATTTTTTCTGTGATTATTTCAATGGGGAAATTGAAAAAGTTTCTTGCAAGAGGTGTTGAGGGATGACCTCGACTTCCTGGCAAAATGTGAAAACCAGAAACATTTGGCTAAGGCTGGAAAAGCTGCCAGGGTGTTGTGTCATGCTGACTCTTAAGAGCAGGGTTTGGGTTGGATTAATATTCCATTTTGCTTTGTGAGTCCCTCTTGTTAGGATTTAATGGCATCTCTTTCTATGTGAGGCATTATAGCACATGAGGGATTGATGTGTAGGTGGGGTGGCATTAGCATGTATTTGAATGGATGCACTAAGATGCAAGAGCAGCATTTGTGATAGAAAGTATTTTGTTTGACATGCTCTAGCTGGCGTGCTTTGGCTTTAATACCAGCTGGAATGCTGTGGGAATAAGGGCTTTCGGCATAAAACAATAATTTTTTCTGAATACTATATTTGAAAATAGGCTTTCATTGAAAAAGAATAGTCAGGACAGAGATGTGAGTTTGTCTTGGCTCCCCTGCTCACATCGCAGAGCCTCTCCTTATGGATGGCCCCATGGCACATGGTGTGACAGCAGCAGCCCTGGGCAGAACCAGGAGAATTGAAGATGCGTCCCAGCTCTTCCTGTGCTGTTCTGCACCACAGCTGCTGCTCTGCAGTAACTAGAGTGGATTTCTGTATGCTGTTGTTAAATAAAAGCTGCTATGTCCTGTAAAGTTAACTTGAAATTAGTGTTTTCTGTAGTGAAGGTGAAGTTTACAATACGGATAATCCAGCTATTGCTCTTAGCATTAGTACATCCTCTTCCTCCTGATGGAGGGATAGAAGCAGAATGAGTAGCTTTTCCATTGCATTTCCAACTGTACAGCTGAACAATACCAAATGAGCTGTGGTTTGGATCTGGACCTGTGAAGATGCTTTGCCAAAGACTGGTTGTCTTTACCAAGTGTCATGTCACCTTCCTGTCCTGTCCCTGACTAATGCTGCCCAGTGCTGAGAATGGTTCCCCTGCTCCCAGCAGAAATGTGTGGGTATCTGCTCAGTGCGTAAAATATCCGATGTCCTCTGGGAGACCACTTGTTCTTCTGAGCAGAAGGCAGTGACCTTAAATTTGTCCACAGAATCATCCCCCTTATTTTTAGTGTGTCCCTGAGAGCCCTGATTTCCTGATAGTGTCACAGATGGAACGACACACTTCACTGGTAAGAGAGAAGTAGCAACATGTTTATTAACATAAAACAGCAGTTTAACAGAGTTTGTCAGTAAATGCAGCAGTGGTTTAACAAGATTTGATGGTGAGATGCACTTGAGTATTTACTGCATAGAGGACAGGGTCAGACTAAACTGTCAGGAGACCCTTTTGTTGAGTCATGAGGTTCAGAAAGGACACCCTTGTGTTCTAAACTCCTCAAAGAGCAGTCAAAATGAAGCTGGATCCAGACTTAGTCCCAGATGTGGTCAACAGTTTACATCCAAAGGATTATAGGTGCACAACCAATCCTTTATATCACTTAGCCAAGATTTCAAAGTCCAGCACATTGTCAGTCACTTACTGAGGATCTGTTGTGGTCAGGAATCTCTCAGCTTTGAGGCATAACCTTGAGAGGCATCCCTCCTCCAGGGGGTATCCTGATGTGCAGTCGCTGCTGTGCAGGAGAGCTCCATGGGCCCTGGGGGGCCCATAAGTTATGGAGTGAGATCCGTGAGCCAGTCATATTTGCCTGCTAATTAGAGATGTTAGTTTCTTTCAAACTTGGCTGAGCTGGAGCTTGACCATCATTTTGGTTAGGTGGGTGCACTGATTAGATTAGTGCTATAGTGCTGTCTTCCAAGAATCTACTTTGAATCGGATGCAGCCATCATGACCAGACCATTACCACCCCATGTGGAGGTGGGCACATCAGGGCCCAGCCCATCAGGGTCTGCTCAGAAGGTGGTGTGGATGCTTGTGCAAGGGCTGACCAGAGGTTCACTACTGGCAGAGTATGTCTTGACTCCCTGTGACAGATGTTCTCATCTCCAGCTACTTGGCTGGAGCTTAAAGCCTAAGCAAGTGCTGGATCAGTCCTGGAGGTCAAAGCCATGCTGCTTGTAGGTTAAGTCTGTGTATGTGGCTCTTTGAAGAAGGGACATGCAGCAGAGACGAGATACAGACTGCACTGCATCTCAGCAGGCTGCATATAGCATGTGGCTGCCTTCCTCCTCCTGTTCTCAGGCTTGACAGCAGAGCAGCACAGCATCAGAAACAGCAGACTAAGAAACCATTTGTAAGCATTTTAAACTCTTGTTGCACATCAGTCTGTAATGTCCTCACTCCATTAATATTCTGGAGAGAGTAATGTAAGAGCCATCTCATGATTACTCTGCTGATTATGGGGCATCATTATATGTCCCTTTTGGAGCTTTAAACCACTGTATGCTTTGAAGCTGAAGACAAATAATGAAGGTGCAGAGCAAAGAGTACTTTCTCTCTCCATGTCTTCAGGTAAAATACCTGCTTTGATTTATCACCTACCCCTGGAAAAAGCAGGACATAAATTACTAAATGTTACCAAATCTTTCAGCTTTCATAGGCAAGGCTATTTGCTAAATAGTCTATTTGAAGGTCTTCTTGATGCTGCTAAACATCCTAGCAACAGTTTACTTGAAAACATGAGTTCTTGATGAGTTTCA
Organism: Neopsephotus bourkii; assembly: GCF_033783945.1. NCBI lineage: Eukaryota > Metazoa > Chordata > Aves > Psittaciformes > Psittacidae > Neopsephotus > Neopsephotus bourkii. The sequence goes on from NW_026901238.1 coordinate 1,213,836, forward strand.
CTATTAAAATATACAGGAGTTTCTTTTCTTACTCAAAGCATGTGTCTGAAATGGAAAACCATTCAGACTTTTCTTCTGTAACCATGATATCATTTTCTGTGGATACAGTCTGAAATAGTTTTATTAAAAACATTGGTTCTTCTCAGTTGCCTTCATTTATGGAGAGACGTGACTATGGGTTCAGAACATCAGTCTACAGGACAGAAAGGCAAACAAATAAGTGAAATAACTAGAAATAAACTTGCTGTACGTGTTGTTGGGCAGCAGGTATGTCTGTATTCTTTTTTGCACAAGGGGGCCCAAAGCTGGACACAGGACTCCAGTTGTGCTGCTCCAAGTGCTGCAGAGGATCACTTCTCTGGGTCTGCTGGCTATACTAGCTGCTGCAGCCCTTGAGAGTCCCATGGACCGTGTGTATCCAAGTAGGCTACATGATTGGCTACTCTTTCTTTCTCTGCTTTGGGTACTGCTTCTCCCCCACAGCCTCCCGCACAGAAGGCACAGGGACCTGGTAGGCCTGAGGAAAAGCCTTTCCTGTGAAAACTGAGGCAAAGGCGGCGTTGAGTCCTCAGCCTTCCCCCATCACTTGTCCCTAGCTCCCTGCCTGCTGAGCAGTGAGCCCGAGGTCTCCTTCGCCTTCCATTTGCTAGTGGTGTACTTACAGAAACCTGTCTGGCTGCCTGTGTCCTGCCCTGCCCATTTCCACCCCAGATGAGCTTTGGCTTTCCTGAGTTCATTCCTGTGTCTTCAGTTTTCCTTCCAACCAGCCTGTCCCCACTTCCACATTCTGTGTATTTCTTTGCATGTGAGCTCAGTCAGGAGCTTCACATTTATCCATGCTGGCCTTTTGGCACACTTGCTTGACTTCTGGTGCTTTGGAATGAACCATTCCCATGCTTTAAGGAGGCTGCCATGAACATTAGCCAGCTCTCCTCAGCCCCTTTGCTGTTTTCCCTCCTACCCCTTGGGGCATATTCTCATCAGAGCCTGCCAAGCTCTGATGCCAAGGTCAATGAAGAGATTTTTCCTTGAAGCTCACAGTTCTATTGCCACTGTTTATCTTCTTTGTTCTTAGGATCTTGAACTCCACATTCTCTCACGGTCACTATCTAAGATTGCATCATCGGACAGTTCCCTTCCTTGTTTGAGTAGCAGATCCAACAGAACATTTACCCTGGTCATTTCATTGATCACTTGCATCAAGGAATTATCTTTAATATACTTTAGAAGTGGCATGGATTGCTTTCTCCAAGCCATAGTGCCTCTCAGGAAGATAGTGTTTGAAGTGATCCATGAGGACCAGGGCCTGTCTGTACGGTGTTCTCCACCTGCCTGGAGAAGCCAGACAGACAGGGCTTGATCCACTGGGTCCACGGGCACTAGACTGGGGCTCAGCTGCCTCTATGGATCCCCCTTGTTCTTCCTCCCCAAACTGCCACCTGAAGAACACACCCACATCAAGCAGGAGCTGTGCCCAGACCCAGGGCTCCCCAGCCTGGTCTCAGCACATCCCATTTGTCCCACCTCCTATTAGTCCCCCCACCATGGCTGCGGATCACTGCATGGAGGCTGCACCCAGGCAGCTAAAGGTGGGTAGAGCTGGCTTTGCCAGGCTAGAAATGAAAAATAAATCAAGGCAGGGATGATGGCAGAGGATTGGAAACTGAGAGCGAACGTGATGCCATTGGGTGGGGGAATGACTTGTCAGCTTGGGCTCAAGGGTCAGCGGAGTGATTTATTTTTAATTTGGATGGTTGACAGCTGTGATTTCATTTGTTAGCCTCTGCAAGTGAGGGTATGACATACCAAATAAAATGTGTCAGATAATATGTCACATCACATAAGACTGTAATAGCATGTCTCTGCTACAGCCAGGCACACCTTTTACTGGCTCCCTGCAAACTTGCAGCCATAAGGCTGGAGCCCCCTGCAAATGTAGCCCTGGAAATACAGATCCTGCCTATTACACGGAGTTGTCCCTTCGATCTCTCTCTGCAACATCCACCACAGGAGTAGCAGATGCTGAATGCCCCTACTGGACCTTTACCCTCCAACACCTTACAGTTAACAGAGCAGCACTTTCAATTCCCAAGTGAGAGTGCTTTTTCATGCCTCATGCATCACTGTTCAGGGCAGACAGACTGAAACAGGCAGCAAACCAAACTTGGTTGCAGTGAAGGACAGAGGCAAGTTACACTCCTCATGCTCTAGCGGAAATAGTAAATCCAGTGACAACTGCTTTAACCTGGGTGTTGTGCTGACAGGTGTGGTTGAACCTCTCGGATTTGCTCAGGGTCTCATACTATGGTGCTGAATAGGAGGAAGAGACTCAGCTCCTTCTTCCTGTGTCTTTTCTTGGTCTGTGTGATGCTTTTAGACTTATTTGCATCAGGTTTTGCCTCAGCCTATTGCAAGTTCAAACCTGGAGGTGACAGGCAATGGCATCATTCCCAGCATGATGGAAAAGACGAGTTTAGTGTTCAAGACTTATATTAGCCATTGGCTTTCAGCAGACATGGCCTCTGCGCGTATCATCTACAGCCTGAGCAAGTCATGATTCCTGGAAATAGTCTGATAATATATATGTAGGTTTAAGGCCTAAAGTGAAACTAGCCTTTTATATGGAATGACTATTTTGAGTGATTGAATATGAATCCAGATATTTTCTGCATATTTTTCAGTAATACCTGAAGGAACTATGCTATAAGTAATCTATCTGTCAATTACTAAGGTGAGCAGCTCAAGAGAGGACGCCTTCAGCACCTGAGCGGGGGAAGCTCAGCTTTCAGGAGCCTCACCTCAGAGCGGGGAGAGCCACCGAGGGAGCCTCAAGTGCTCGCCAGGACCTGCCCAGGAGCCGGCAGCTCAGCTGACGCGGGCAGGGACTCACAGGGGGCGGAGCCAGGAGGAGCGGCACCAGCCCTGAGTGGGTAAAAACCTGCCCCAGGGAGCGCGGCGAACAGGGCGCGTCGGGGGAGCTCGCCCGGGCAGGCGAGCGGGGTGGTGAGCACTCGCCTCATGACCAGGGCCCGGTCTGGGAGCTCTGCTCTGGCTGCCCCGGCGGCGGCCAGTGTAGGCACCCAGACAGAGCCGATGAGAGGGGAGGCTGCAGTGCAGAGCCCGGGGTGTAGAGAGTGTCTGCACTGCTCTGGTGAGGGGAGGGTGCACAATGGGCAGGGCTGCACTCGGTGCTCCCTGGTGGAGGTCCTCCTGCAGCAGGTGCCTGAGCTGTAGGATGCTATTAATAGGCTGCAAGATGTCAGGGTAGCTGAGAGGAAGCAGGAATGCTTGCTCCCTGCCCAAACTGTGCAGAGTCCTCAAGCTTCCCCTGTAGCTCATGGAGGGAAGAAAGAGGCCGTTAACCCGGGAAGCTGGGAATTAGTAAGAAAAAAAAAGGAGGAAAAGAACAATTAAAAGCAAGGGGATTCCTCCTAAATCTGTTGCCCCCACCCAGAACCGCTTTGCTGTCCTGCAGGGGGCTCATGAGGAAATGCACTTGCACCATAAACAGCCGGCTGATGCACTGGTAAAGAAGATCTCTACTGGTTCTGCCAGGAAAAAGCAGGGGGTCATAGCAGTAGGGGACTCTGCTTTGAAAGGGACAGAAGCACTCGTCTGTCAGCCTGACCTGGTCTCAAGGCAGGTGTGTTGCCTACCAGGGGCATGGATCAGGGATGTTGCAGAGAGGCTGCCTGCTCTAGTAAGTCCCACGGACTATTACCTACTTCTGGTGATATATGTGGGTGCTAGGGACGTAGATAGCAGTAGCCTGGAGAACATAAAGAAGGACTACAGAGCCCTGGGAGAGGTGGTTAGGGGCTCTGGAGCTCAGATTGTGTTTTCATTGATTCTCCAGGATACAGGGGAGAACCTAAAAAAATCTAGGAGGATTGGCCAGGTTAATAAATGGTTAGAACAGTGGTGCCGTAGTCAGGGGTTTGGGTATTTAGAACATGGGACTCAATTTAGGAGGTCAGGTCTACTGGAGGCTGGTGGAGCTGGTCTGAGCGAAGGGGAAGAGCAGCTTTGGTAGGAGGCTTGCCAGACAGATCAAGGATTCTTTAAACTAGATATGTTGGGGGAGGGGGGCATCCTTCCATCCTAACACACCCAGTCAGTTGCCAGCACCTATAATAAATGCTTGGAGCAATGCAGAGATATTCCAGCCGCTCCAGCCAATGAGCTGGCTTCATTTGGAGCTGGGCTCAGATGCCTCTATACAAATGCCCGTAGCATGGGGAACAAACAAGAGGAATTAGAGATGTGTGCATGTTTATGGGGATATGATATCATTGGTATCACAGAAACATGATGGGATGGCTCCTGTGACTAGAGTGTTCGAATGGAAGGTTACAGACTCTTTAGAAAAGACAGACCCAGCAGGTGTGGAGGGGGATTTGCTATTTATGGTAGGGATAGGCTGGAGCTTATGGAACTCTATCTGGGGACCGGTGATCAGTTAACAAAGAGTCTGTGTTTCAGGGTTAAAGGGAGAACAGCTATGGGGGACATTACTGTGGGGATCTGTTACAGGTCACCTGATCAAGAGGAATCTGTGGATGAAGAGCTCTATATACAGATAGGAACAGCCTCATGCTCACAGGCCCTTGTTCTCATGGGTGACTTCAACCACCCTGACATCTGTTGGAATGATGGTACGGCCTGGCACAAGCAATCCAGGAGGTTCCTTGACTGTGTGGAAGACAACTTCTTTCTGCAAGTAATAGAGGAGCTGACAAGGAGAGGTGCCATGCTTGACCTCGTGTGGGTTGGAAATGTGATGCTCCAGGGCAGCCTTGGATGCAGTGATCACGAGATGGTCGAGTTTGAGATTCTCAGGACAGTGAGAAGAGCGTGCAGCAAGCTCACTGCCCTGGAATTCAAAAGAGCAGACTTTGGCCTCTTCAGGAAGCTACTTAGTAAGGTTCCATGGGATATAGCCCTAGAGGGCAGGGGGGGCCAAGACTCTTGGTTGATATTCCAGGACCACCTGCTACAAGCTCAGGAGTGTTGCATCCCAACTAGAAGGAAGTGCAGCAGGAAGGACGAGGAGACCTCCTTGGATGGACAAGCAGCTGCTGAGGAAAATTCAAAGGAAAAAAGAGGCTTATAAAAGGTGGAAGCAAGGACAGGCGGCCTAGGAAGAGTACAGGGTTGTTGTCTGGGAAGCTAGGGACCAGGTTAGGAAAGCTAAGGCCCATTTAGAATTAAAGTTGGCTAGGGATGTGAAAGGTAACAGGAAGGGATTCTACAGGTACCTTGCAAATAAAAGACAGACTAGGGACAGCGTGGGCCCTCCCAGGAAGCTCTCAGGAGAACTAGCTACCCTGGATTTGGAGAAGGCTGAGGTTCTTAATGACATCTTTGCTTCAGTCGGTCTATAATGATGATTTTGCAGTATATTCCCTTAGCGCTCAGCACGTTATGGCTTAGGGACTTTCTGAATTAGCCATGGCATCTTTTTTGCTTAACAGATCTTAATGGATTATTTTTTCTTTGGATTTATCTAACTGGCTTTTTGCAGCCTCTGAAACTTTCATTCCTGACTGTGGTCATGTCACGTGCATTCAGCATTGTTCTCCCCTTTCTGCTCCTGTTTTCACTGTCAGAGTGAGAAGCTACTCTTTGTGCTCAGGTTGGCATTGGGCGGGTTGAGCTGTGGCTGTGCTGAAATGCCTTCCAAATACCCTGGAGCACACCTCTCACTGGAACCCTGCCATGAGTGACATTTCATCATGCAAAGCCATAATAAACATGTCTTCTGTGTGCCTGCCACAAACGGTATTCACTGTGAGAGGGAAGGTGCTAAGGAGTTATCCAGGGGCTGAAGGATACGAGTTTTAGTTCCCAGCTCTTGTGAAGCAATAGTCAAATCCCTTCTAGATGTGCATCAGCTGTGAGATGTCTCAGTGCTGTCCATGAGGGCACCCAGCTTGAGGGCTAGCACACACAGAAACTCCATCTGTACTGGCTCTGGGGAAACAGGAATTATCGGTAAGCTTTTGCTATTCTACTTCCATGCAGTTAGATGTTCCCATTTAGATTACACTCTGTTTGAAACACATTTGCAAATGGCTTCCTGATCAATTACTTTCTCCTTTGAAGAGAAATTAGTGTCAAAATTGAAAAAATGCTTGATTAGCTAAAGGCAAAAGGAGAAGAAGGCAAAATCTAAGAACTCAAGATTTGAATCTAAAAGAGAAAAGGATCATCCCTTTTATTTCCCAGACAGCAGTTTGCTCTAAGGAAATTTATGTAAAGCCCATAAAATGAAAGAACAACCCAAATTACTATAGAGGCAATCAGAGTCCATCATCAACATGTGTTAAAAATGCAGTGACTCAACTGCGCTGTGCTCCTGATGTCTTGTCTTCCTGAAAACAGAATAAGGAACACAAGTCACCTGCATACAGCAGTTATAACTGGATTATGTCCATTGAATAGAAGCTTTTAAGACAAATTGATAAGATTTTCTGGTGGAAAATCAGGTGTTTGCAGGCACAGATTGCAAGGCAGTGCCAAAGAAAGTGAGACTTCTGTGGGGCCATACCATGCAGAGATGGAAGATGCTGAAGAGACCAAGATGGCTCCACAGCCCTCCCTGAGCAGACTGCTGTTCTTGTACCACAGACTGAGATTTGCCTTTTTCCCTTATGACTGAGAACGGCTAATATTGTCGCTTACTTGCAATCCACTGTAAACCCAGCCCCTTTCTGAGGAGCTTTGGGCTAGCTCGTTTTCTCCCCAGGCTGTACTTCTGCAGTTTATACTGCTTTGCACAATATTGCCCACTTCTCATTCTTCAATTTAAGTGTTTTTACAAATCTGTTTTCCAGTTGTCATGATTCTTTTGAATCCTCAGTCTGGCTGACCAAGCTACTTACAGGCTGCCCCTGGTTAGTCTCAGCTGTGCGTATGACACATGTGCTGTTTTCCCTCATGCCAGCTGTTAGGGAAATGTCAGATAGTATCAGACTGAGAGAAATGCAGAAGCGCAGTCAGCATGCCCCCTGGGTCATGGATAACTGATCTCTCAGTGTGATGTTCTGGCTTCCTTCCTCTTCTTTGTTTCATGTAGACCATGTTTCCCTAGCTTGCTTGGAAATGTCACGCAAAAAGCCTCAGAAGCATTATTAAAGTCAAAATAAATGACATTTACTGTTTTCTGTTTTCTGAAAGCCTGTTAGCCAGTCACAGAAGAAAAATAGGTTTTTGTAAAACCTGCCTGCCAATTATTTTCCTTTTTCTACCACCTTTTCTTCCAAGAATAAGTCCCCTTGGAGTTTTGCTGTAATAAATAATTACTAAGTTAATGCAATAGTTATCTGCAATGCCTGGCATGGTGCCCTGGGGGCATGTAGTACAAGACTCACCACAGCGAGTTCTGATATCTGGTATAAAATCTTGTCACCAAGAAGTCAGGCTTGAAAGGGACCTGAAAGACCATCTAGTCCCAACTCCCCTGCCACAGGCAGGGATACCATCCACTGGACATGGTTGCTCAAAGCCACGTGTAGAATGCTGAGTACTGGGACCCCTCAGAGCTCCACAGACCAGAGGTCAGAGTGCTTTGTCAGTCTTGTCTTTATGATCAGTATCATGTCAAAACCTCACTTGGAGTATGACCTCACTTGGAGTATTGTGTGCAGTTCTGGTGTCCTCAACATAAAAAGGACATGGAACTGTTGGAACAAGTGCAGAGGAGGGCCACGAGGATGATCAGGAGACTGGAGCACCTCCCGTATGAAGATGGGCTGAGAAAGTTGGGGCTGTTCAATGTGGAGAAGGCTGCTTGGAGACCTAATAGCAGCCTTCCTGAGGGGGCGCTATAGGGTTGCTGGGGATGGATTATTCCTTAGGGACTTTAGTGACAGGGCAATGGGTGATGGGTTAAAACTTAGACAGGGGAAGTTTAGATTGCATATAAGGAGGAAATTCTTTCCTGTTAGGGTGGTGAGGCACTGGAATGGGTTGCCCAGGGAAGCTGTGAATGCTCCATCCCTGGCAGTGTTCAAGGCCAGGTTGGACAGAGCCTTGGGTGGTATGGTTTAGTGTAAGGTGCCCCTGCCCATGGCAGGGGGGTTGGAAGCTGATGATCTTAAGGTCCTTTCCAACCCTAACTATTCTATGATTCTATGTAAAAAGCCTTTAGGCCATCTTCTTGCTGGTTATCTTAAGATTTATAATCAATAAACCAAGTCAGAACTTTAACCAACAACTGGCAGGTTGGGTTTTATTCAGAGTATGTGTTTTATGTGGTGAGGATTGTACTTGGGCAGTGTAGGTGACCTAGTTAAGGGGCTCTTCTCTTTAAGAACCACTTCTCACCAGAGCAAATGCTTGTCTTCTGAGGAATAAATAGTTTGGGGTTCTTTTTTTAAACTGCATGGCAATTTATAAATATTGGTGCCAATACAAAATTTTGAAGAACTTCAGTCCTCATCACTGCTGAATTTTGCCATCCTGCACAGTGCCATAGCAGATGAGAAATTGTCTTTTAACAGTGGCTAATGACAGGGACCCAGCTTCTTCACAGCATTTGCTGCAGTTGCTAAGAGCAGCCCAAGGATTACTGTAGTTATGGTAAATGTTTCCTTGAATATAATTTCTCAAATGCTTTTAGCTTTACTGTGGCAGTTTGTCTCTAATTGCAGAAATAACAAAATGCCTTGAGCGTATTTATTCACTTGAGTTTTATTTTAGTTACTCATTACAAAAGTGTTAATAACAGCCTGAAGGGAAGCAACAGAATTGCATTTGAGCAGTAGAGAGCTAAAGACAAGTTGGTTTAAAATTTTGCTTAATGGACCATTATGTCCTTGGAAGACTTAACGGCTGTTTTCATTTCCTGTTCTGCCATGTGATAGTTCAAAACCAGAAATAAAAGGCAACTGAGTTATCCAATACTGTGAGTTCTGGATTTAATAACCTGGTAAAAATCTGTCCTTTGGTTAAATTGACTTCATTGCCAATGAAAGTTGAATGCTTCTATTTGGTCTTGAAGGCAAACCTTGTTTTTTTAGCACATTTTGGACTTCTTCCTCACTGAAACTAAAGGTTGATTTTAGCTCTTCCGATGGGAGAGAGAGAGAGGTCTGGTGTTGATACCATGGCCAGGGAAAACTGATGTTGAAAACTGCTGGTTTCTACTAGAAACAATTATTGACCTGGCCAGCCCTCATAAGCCTGATTGCATTGTGCATGTTACTCGGTGTCTTCAGTTGTATGGTTATTGGTCTTATTTAGGAAGCAGTGATTTCTTACAGCAATGAGGAGTAGCTCCTCCCTTACAGCTCTGGAGATCCCAAGTTTACTTGGCAGCACAATTGGAAAGACCTGCTCCTTCCTGGCAAAACAGCAGAGGGCCATGCTTCCAAAAGTTGTTTTGGGTGACTCATTAGTTTGCAACATGGCGACAGCTCACCCTGCCTGAAGAGCACTACTGCAGTGGAGTGATCACCTGCAAACCAGGAGCAGGATAATGCTTTTCTCTGTCAAACAAACACTTTGTGGTGTGCAGCAAGGCCCTGCACTCCATGGACATGGAGGCTGTAGGTGCAAGGAAAGGAGGAGCAGCCTGCAGCCCCAATCTCTCTGTTGAATATCAGTACCGCTTGAAAGCCTTGTGCATCTGCCCATACCTTGGCCTTAGTGTCTTTGAAAGGTGAATTAAGTGTATTTCATAGAGACAGAGAATGGTTTGGGTGGAAGGGAAATTAAAGTTCCACCCATCTAGTTCCACCCCTCCTGCCCCAGGCAGGGACACCTTCCACTAGACCAGGTTGCTCAAAGCCCCCTCCAACCTGGCCTTGAATGCTGCCAGGGATGGAGCAGCCACACCTTCTCTGAGCAACCTGTGTCAGTGCCTCACCACTCTCAGGGTAAATGGTGAGGTCTATTTTGATCTTACCTTCAAGTGTAAAACTAGGAAAGAGTTACTGTGAGGACGCTGGGTAAGGAAGAAAGAACTTTGTGTATAGATTACTTTGCAGCACGTTCTCCTCTTCAGCTAGTAGACGGTACTCAATCTAGGAGAGCCAACATTGCTTCAGGATTGGTTTGTGAGGGACTCCCCCTTGCTCATCAAGACAGTCTTGTTTTAGGACCCTTGTTCCTTGTTCAGCCAACATAGGGGTGAAACAGGATTCTTCCAGTACGCACACTACTTTACATCTTCTTATGCAGGAAAATAATGAACCTTTGCAGCATTTGTCCTTAATTATCTTTCCATACACAAAGAAGGGCTGGATGCCAAGTGAAGAGTTGCTATTTCTGCTTTTCTGTTTCATGGTAGAGACAATGAGATAAAGACAGAGTGGCCACTTTTTAGGAGATGTATTTCCCAAAAGAGATGCCTTATGAGTTAGTCCTTCATGTCATGTTAGTGAGAAGTTAGTTTTTGGCAAGCTGGCTCTGACATGAGGTTGTGCAATCCATCCCACAGTGCTCTGCCCCTTGAGCTGCAATGCAGAGGCTATGGCATGAGGGAGAGCTGCCCAAAAATCTTCCTCTGGGACCCGTAAATTATATCCAGACATCTCAGGGTACATCCTCCACATCCTAGCACTCATCTGAACCTGATGTGCTTAGGATACTGTCATACGCCTTCTTTCCCTCTTTTGGCAGAATGATGCTGTATTCTGATTTAAAGCCAAGCATTGTTTGCTTTGTGAATTTATGATTATTAAAGCATGACTGTTTATCTTCCTGGAAGACTTCTGAGATTATTTATGCCTTTAGAATTTTTCAGAGAGAAATTTCAAAGTCACTAAACAAACATGTAATTTATTCGTGGTAGTACAGATAGTCTGAAGTTTTTAATTCCCCTGCAGATTAGAAGTAGAAGGAGACTCATTTATCAGGTGAAACAGGAAATGTGATGCAATACTGGATTAAATATCTTCAGTGCATCACTCTAAAATGGCACTGTTTTAAGGCATGTGGTTTGTTCTCTTGATAGAGGCACCATTTCACTTTCTTCCAAACAATATATTAATTATCCTTTAACCTGTAATCTTGAATTCATGTCTGAATAAGCACAGGATCCTTTGGGAACTAGTACCTATAGATGTTATCCTCAGAACAGCCTCACTTCATAAAACAGGGAGTAATTTTGATGTAGATCAATTTATGTGCTTACTACAGGAAGAGACTGTGGGGTGCTCTCAGACAGGCTTTCTAAAGCTTCTGCATACAGCAAGAAGGTAGCAAGCAACTTTGGCTGCCTTGTTGTTCATGTTGTCCTGAAGCATTTGAGATGGACTGTTTTTTCTGTGGAGTGAAGTTACTTTGCAAAATGGACAGATTAATAAAGATTCTAATTTGAAACTGTCTAAAGTTAAAAGTGCCTTTCTGAAGTGTATTGGTTTTCCAACTGTGAGGGTAATAAACCTTTTTCTGCAGTTTAATACTTGTTTTCATTCTTTCTGCTCAATAATAATTCACCCCAGGACATATATGGAGAGGTGATGGGAATCAGTGAAGTCCGAGGCTGTTGCTCAAGCCACCCTATGTTTACAGTTAGCACAAATCATTTGCAATTCTGGTGTCTCTTGCCATGTTGTTATTCAGAAACATTCTCTTACTTTTAAGTTTGCCAACTCTACCTCCATTCCCAAATTAAAATGCAACAGTGGCTTTATTTTTATTTGAGCTTTCACAGTCCTAGAAAGGATGAATCAGCGCATACTCAAGCAAAGCTTCCCCTTCCCACAGACCTGAATGGACCTTACATCCACCATGGTATCTATTATGGATGGCCGCACGCAAAGAGTTGTGGTCAATGGCTCAGTGTCCAGCTGGAGAGCTGTAACAAGTGGTGTCCCTCACAGATCGGTGTTGGGACCGGTCTTGTTCAACATCTTTGTCGCTAACATGGACAGTGGGATTGAGTGCACCCTCAGCAAGTTTGCCGATGACACCAAGCTGTGTGGTTCGGTTGGTACGCTGGAGGGAAGGAATACCATCCAGAGGGACCTTGACACGCTTGTGAGATGGGCAGATGCCAACCTTATGAAGTTTAACCATGCGAAGTGCAAGGTCCTACACCTGGGTCGGAGCAATCCCAGACACAGCTACAGGCTGGGCAGAGAAGAGATTCAGAGCAGCCCTGCGGAGAAGGACTTGGGGGTGCTGGTCGATAAGAAAATGAACATGAGCTGGCTTCAGTGTGCGCTTGCAGCCCAGAAAGCCAACCGTATCCTGGGCTGCATCAAGAGGAGTGTGACCAGCAGTTTGAAGGAGGTGATTCTGCCTCTCTACTCTGCTCTCGTGAGACCTCACTTGGAGTACTGTGTACAGTTCTGGTGTCCACAGCATAAAAAGGACATGGCACTGTTGGAACAAGTGCAGAGGAGGGCCACGAGGATGATCAGGGGACTGGAGCACCTCCCATATGAAGATAGGCTGAGAAAGTTGGGGCTGTTCAGCGTGGTGAAGAGAAGGCTGCTTGGAGACCTAATATCAGCCTTCCGGTATCTGAAGGGGGGCTATAGGGTTTGCTGGGGATGGATTATTCCTTAGGGACTTTAGTGACAGCACAAGGGGTAACGGGTTAAAACTTAAACAGGGGAAGTTTAGATCGGATATAAGGAAGAAGTTCTTTACTGTACGGGTGGTGAGGCAGTGGAATGGGTTGCCCAGGGAAGTTGAAGCTCCATCCCTGGCAGTGTTCAAGGCCAGGTTGGACAGAGCCTTGGGTGGCATGTTTTAGTGTGAGGTGTCCTTGCCCATGGCAACTATTCTATGATTCTGTGATTCTATGTTTGCAAGCCTTGGTTGTAGGGAAAGGGCTGGACTAACAGTAAGTCCACTGCTTAAACAATTCCCTTTGGGAAACGTCCTACAGTATGTGTTCCATCAAGAAGAGTGGCTGTTTTAGCATCAGAGTCACAAGAGTCAAAATCAACATGAGTCTCCAGCTTTTTATTTTAGGTATGGTCTTCTTTGAGATTTGAATCTGCAAATTCTGTGTGTAAAACTCAATTTTCTACTATTCTGGTTTGGGTAGGAAGCCACATTTAGTATGTTCTTCCCCCAGGAAGACACAATGAAGTGAAGTGTGACTGTATGTCTGGCCTCAAGGAGGATGTGGCAAATACAAAGCTGCAAATCAGCTCTCAGATCCTGGAAGCATTTCATCTTGTATCATTGCCCAGCTTCTGCTTCAGAGTACGAAGTGCCCAGCAGAGAAATGTGGAATCTAGTGACATCAGCGTACTATCATTCCTTTAATTTTCCATCAGCCTTCATGGAAAATGGTGTAGTGCAAAATTTTTAGAAGCCTAAAGTTGGTTAGTGTCAGTGTGGCCACACAACAGGTTAGTGTGGATCTCCATGCTCACAGGCTGCAGAAGAATTTACTTCTTTGCTAATCCATTAATGAAGTGACCTTTACTGCTGAGAAGGGTTAAAAGAAGCTCTGCTTCTGGGAATAAGATCTACTCAAACAAGCCTCCTCTGTCCCCTCCAAGTCTTGATGCTTTAGCTGTAAGATTAAAAAACACAGCTTTTATGTGCCCTTTAAAAGTGGTCTTGAAGTGATTCTGGATGTGGATCAGTCTTAGAAAAAGTCTACAGGCCTTTTAGGGCTGACATTGTTGCTATTAATTTCATAAGAGACTTGGTGGCATCCTCCTCTTCTTATAGGATCAAACCGGGATAACATTCTATCACTGCTGATAAATCACTGTGAGTTAGAATGGCTAATACTCTTGAAACATAATTACCTGGCTACGTGGAGAAGCAGTTTTTTTTTTTTGTTTGTTTGGGTTTTTTGTTTTTTTTTTTTTTTTGGTTTTTTTTTTAGCAGGGCAAAAGACAGCAGCACAGAAGATTAAGTGCCTGCCAATTTTTTGTCTTTAAAGTGGTCATTTTTTACTTTGGGTGAAGCAAAACTGGGCCTGAGTGACAGTTCTCTAATGCAATTAATTATTATGTTTTACTGCAAGCAGTAATCAAGAGTATCCAAACTGAAATGAAATTTATAACTCAATTGATTTGTGAAAAAACCCAACCTGCCTGTGAGTGCAGAGGTTGCGCTAAGCCCAGGCTGTGTCTGCCTGAGCAGTAGGTACCTGGTGAAGCTGGGGAGTAGCTGTGGTGCTCCAGTGATCCCTCCCCTGCCAGTGCAGAGGGAAGATGCTGGGACGAGCCTGCACAGGACAAGCTGGTCACTTGACACTTGTGATTCCGTAAGCCCAAACAGCAAAAGTCAGGTGACAGGAACTCAGCCAGCATCTGAGAGAGTGCACTTACCCTGGAGCCAGGGTGACCTCAGCATGGGCAGTGCAGAGGCACCTGTACAGGGTGAGGAGGGTGTGTGTATGTAATGATTTCCAAATATCTTGAACTTCACCTTGGATCACCCCGCTGTTGACCTACCTCATAGCTGCTTGGAACCAAGCTTCCTAACAGCACTTGGCCAAATACAAGTGTGGGGAATACTTTAAGTTTGCTGTAGATGTGTCCTGGTTTCTTCCCACCTATATGTCTTGAAGAATAAATCCCATGTATTGGGGTCACCATGCTGAGAGAAGAAAAGGAAGACAGTACAGTGATGAGGAGACAGAAACCTCTGAAGGTGGCACAAACCCTGCTGTTGAAAACCTTGTATCATACTTTAATGTAAATGCCAGGTTGTCTAGAGTGAAACAAACTGCCAGCTTCAAATTCCTGCTTCACAGTCCTGGCAGCCTCTGGTGTCCTAAATGGCACATTTCTTTTCTGAGGGGATTTTGTTGTTCCCTGTATTCATGCAGGATACAATGACAATTACATTCTGCCTCCCTTAGTGTTACTTACTCTCGTAAGTTCTCACTTCAGTTTTCACTGTTTGTGAGAGCCAGGATGCTGGCTGTGTCACCAAGCTCTCCATTAACTGCATCTCCCATTATTTCAGTTGTCCTACTTTTGTTCACTGCCTTTACAACTCTACCACTGGCATGCATGAGAAGGGATAAAAGCTCTGCCAGTATAGTTTTAGTGCAGGTAGAACAGGAATAGGGCCTGGGTACCCGCTGCACCTCCCACCCCAGCACTTGTAGTAGAATACTCCATAGCTGCAGCACCCTTGGGCATGTTCCCGCTATGCTGTGTGGGTATGAGACTATGGTGGGCTGAGCATTTATGAAACACGTGTTTTACAAAATTATTATTAGAATAGGCCTTTGATCCAAACCCATTTCACCTTATTTTTTTGTATCACTTTGAACACACAGAGCAAGGACAGAAGAGACCATTACGTTCATTATAAAATAATCAAGGCCTTTGCCAGTGTAAATTTTCATTCCAAGAGCAAGGTTTTGATGGGCCACTTGTCATCTCACATATCTGGAGTTTAAAAAATAAAATTCCTCCTTGTATAAAACGTTTTCTGCTCCCTTGCTGCTCTTCTTAACTGCTTTTTCAGCAAGAATTTATCTTGCTGAGGGAATGTTGCCTGGATTGCAAAGCTAACAAAATGGAGCAAACCAATAATTTTTGCCAGCCTTTTATTCTTAATGTTCTTAGTTTCCATTTGTAATTACAGTGGTGCACAGTTTTCAGATGCATATGGGATTTTTCATTTGATAGTATTCAATTATAATGATTATGTTGGGCCTCATATAATAAAATGTTTTCCATATGTTAGATATAATAAAAGCATAATATCCCTTGTGCTTTCCACAATGATCTCCATATTAATACAACTTTCAGATGGTATAAATGCTTGTGTGCTTGGGCTCCACAGGCACAAACACAAACATTTAATTTTACATCCACAAAAAGTGCTGTTGATTGCAGCAGGACTATAGTTAAACACATGCACGTTTGTGGAAGGAGAGACCTCTTTATTAAGCAATTCTCTCCACTACAGGTTTCACAAGAGAAGCTGTTCTTGCTGTCTGTGCAGTGGGTTTCTCGTCTGCTCTGTAGGTGATGGCATTCACATTTTTTCCTGAAGCACTCCCCTTAGGCAGGTGACAGAGGTGCTTTCACTCACAAGTAGCAGAGAGGGCACCAAGAGGATCCAAGCCTTGGTGAGCAGGTCCCCTCCAGCTTGACAGGGATGAAACCAGCTGACATTTGAAAACTGACAGCAGATTTTGAGAGTGATTCCTCTTCCCACGCTTTCAAATCAACACACAGAAATTATTGGCTGAGGATTACTTCCCTGTGAGGTTGGTGAGGCACTGGCACAGGTTGCCCAGAGAAGCTGTGGCTGCCCCATCCCTGACAGCGTTCAAGGCCAGATTGGATGGGACTTGGAGCAACCTGGTCTGGTGGAAGGTGTACCTGCTCATGGCGGGGGGTTGAAAATGTGTGAGCTTCCAACCCAAACTATTCTGTAATTCTGTAACTCATTATTATGTGTTCACTATTCTGTGATTCTCTGATTACGTAGCAGCTTTGCAGTTTACTGGAGCAGAGGGATAACGTAGAGCGAGGTTGTAGTTCTGATGATGGTCTCTGCAACCAAATGCAAAAGACATTTAGATTATGCTCCAAATGGAGGCAATAGAAAAGGAAAATTTAAAAAAACCCTTAAAATGTAAAAAAAAAACCCCAACAAACCAACAAAATTAAACCCATTTTGATGCAAAACCAACAGAGCAGGTTAAGTATTTGTAAAATTCCTTTATTTCTGGTGCTTCCTAATGTCTTACACTATATATTGCTTCTTTGTTCTACCAGCAAGTTTATGTATCATACCATTACCTTCTCTGCTGCTTGCAGGGATTTTAGAGCTTTGAGGAATACCTTACTGCTTCCCATCTCTTTTTTTGGGGGGGAAGAAATTCAGACATGGTGCCATTCTGATTTTTATTAGCTGCATTGCTCTAAATCTGGGTGATGACTTCCCTATTTAATTGTTCCCTAGAACAGGCAGAGCTCATTTCTGTTCTTCTGTGTACACAGTTAATAGCCTGGTGCTGTAACATAAAACACAACCAAAGGAATTTGGAGGGGATAATTTCCTTTATTCCTCTGAAAACCCCATGAGTCACAATCAAAACATGCATCCTCCTGCTAGCTTTCTGCTTTGTTTTTTGTTTCCCTCCCCACATGCTAGCATAATAACTAAATCCATTCCAATAGAAACTGCTGAGTTAATGTTTTGTTTTTTTTTTACCTGAAATTGGTGTTGTCAGGATTAGGAGCAGGAAGAGTTGCTTCCCTAAATACCTTAGGGGTTCTTACAGCTTGATGCTATCTGTGTAGACCTCTCTAGTGGAGATGGAAACCTTCAAGTCTCATAATCTGAAGGCTGTAAGTTCGATCCTTGCACGGGGCAAAGGCAGGCAGCTGCTCAATTTCCTCTGTCTCCAAAGCAGCAATACCAAAAGCCCATCAGTACCCTTTTGGGTCTTCAAAGTACCCTCTCCTGAGGTAGTCTATGCCAAGGATACATGGAGCCTCTGGGCCAGTCACAGTAGGGTGCTTTTGCCATTCCCTCCCAGTCAGGCTGATTTCAGCCTCCAGTACAATCAACTCTTGGGATCCTCCTGTCACTCCAAAAATATAAATGGGTTCCACCCCTTGGCAGCTTGATGGCATCAGGGTACGCTGTGCACCGGTATCTACTAGAGCCTTATACTTCTGTGGGACTGATGTGCCAGGCTACCTGATCCACACAGTCCAGTAAATTCAATCATCCCTTACCTCCACCTGGCTGGAGGCAGGGGCCCTCCAATAGTCATCACAACATTGGTCACTTATGCCTTGTTGACAGGGATTGGTCTTTATCACAGGAGGTGGAGTAAAACCAGCTCTTCCACTCCATCTGGGAACCTGCTCACCAGAGACTGAAGCTGCAGCTTTTATGGGATGATCATCCTTGACCTTTGTTCTCCTCTTCAATTCACATACCTGTTCCTCCAGAGCTGAGGTAGGTTTTCCATCCCATGTGCCCATGTCTTCTCCGTGATCCCGGAGTATGACCTGTGGTGTATACCACCTGTATCTGCTCTCTCGAGCAGTAGGATGCCTTTTGTTAATAGCTGAAACATGGGTTGGTACATGTGGGGGAGCTGGGTAGATCAGATAGATCATCTCTACAATGGCTGATTCCCTCAGAGACTGGATGCCTTTCTCTAAAGCAGGCCACTTGGCCGAATGACTTGTAACATTATCCTTGTATGGAAACCTTTCTTTCACAGCTGCCAAGAGCCACCTCCAAAGGCTGAGGGACTGTTTCTGTTTTGCAATTGCTTTGTCAATTCCCCCTTCCCTAGCAAGTGATCCCAGCTGCTTGGCTTCCCTACCTTCTAGTCTGTGACTGTTGGCTGCATTGTCCCAGCATCAGAGCAACCAGGTGATGATGTGCTCCCCTGGTTGATGGTAAAATCTTTTTGCATAGTCTGTAGCTCAGTAGAGGCCCGGGGTTGAGAAGTCACCTCTTCTTCTTTTTCCTCTGATTCATGTAATAATAACTCCTGATCTGATGTTGTCCTGGGTAGTAAGTGCATTGTTTCTTCATCTTGCTTCATCTTTCTTGTCTCTTTTTCGCTTTTCCGCTTGTGTACAGGGGCAATTGATATTGGCATGAATTAGTCCTCTGGTTTAGCTGCAGTGATTATCACTGTGGCTGGAGTGGCTGCAGTATCTGTTGTCGGGGTTTGGGTAGCTGCTGTACTTGTTGCTGCGGTTGGTGTAGCTGCTGTGCTTGGAATTGGATTAGCTACATTGTCTGTTGCTTTGCCATTAGATCCAGAGACATTTTTTCCCTTTGAAGGTGCTGGGTAGTGTTGAACAGGGCTCTGTAAGCATAGGCCAAGCCCCAGTGTGTTGTGTAATTAGTGCAGCCCACTTACTCCATGTAGCATCGGTTGCATGATGTGTAGGGGAGACCCTGCCTTTGAACATCCATCCCAGCACGGGCAACTGGGGTGCCAGGAGGAGCTGTGGTTCAGTGCCAATCACTTTCGAAGCAGCTTGAACCCCTACAGAGGCTGCCATCTCCACAGCAGCCACACCACACAGCACTGCACTGGCTACTAAGAAGGAGAAGGAGAAAAATGACTGCTATTGCTGAACCCAGGACAAACCTCTATTGTGTAACAAGAGGAGCAGAGAAAGTGTCAGGGACCCAAACAACCTCTCCCCTTTAGGAACCTGGTTTTTGTTTTTCAGATGCTCTTCCTCATGTGAGTGCTGATTTTTCACAGGTAGAAACCAAGAAGAAGTGAGCACATGCATATAGATATCACAGCATGTAGGAGTGTGCCTCAGCACTCTGGTGGAAAGCCTTTCAAAATTACTGGATTCATATTGGAGAAGGTTCATGTGAATACCAAATAGTACATGATATACTGAATGTATACCTTATTCCACTGTAACCTTTCAAGATCACTCAGTTACTTGCTCTTGGCTTCAGTGGGGTGGTACCAGTTCAGAACAGGCATTGGATGTGGTGACATGAAGGCAACTTCTGTATTTCATATTGTTTTCAAGTGCTTTGTCCAAAAGTGTTATGTGTTCAGAAGTAGAGCAGAAGTATTATATTTGTGTTCATTACCACCAAAAATCCTGATTCCAGTGATAGGACTATTTAACTCCATTATATCTCTGTTAGCGTCACTGTAACATTAATAGGAAGGAAGGATATGCACTGAAGACATGAGGCTGTATATACTTCTTAAGTAGTCATTCTCAGTGTTGGTACTCTTAAACCTACTTTTCTGCGTACTTTTTATCAATGATGGTGCTACAGATTGATTGCACATAGCAAGGAAATAAATAATTAAGCCACTTGTGGTGTATCTGTTCTGAAGAGCAACCTGAAACAGAGGGGCAGGAGGCACAGCTTGTTGATACTAGGTTCTTGCAAAGTTGTGAAGGGCTCTAGTTAATTCTCTTGTATAACACCCTGATAAGATGGAGTTTGGATGTTCAAATTATCTCCTTGCAAAACCCCTGTGTATTCCCAGATCCTCTGAGCTTGCAACAGCCCAGTTTTGGAGTCACTGCAACTGCAGATGGCTCTAGCTGCTCTGACTACTACTGCAGTACTCATACGAAAGCTGGCAAATGAAACCAGCTGCTGGTATCTGGTAGAAAGGCATTGGTGAAAGGCAGGTGAGATCAAGAAACTGAATATCTAGTGCCTGGTCTACCTGATAGCTGGGACGGGTCCATCTGCTTCTGCCAGACCACTTTATACTCCTCCCATCTAACAATTTGTGTTAGCTTTTATTTCATCAGCCATAATGCACATCTCATTACGCCTTTAGAAGTTTCTAAACAGTCATTTTAAAATGTTAAATTGGCAAAGGAACAGTAATCTCTCCTTGGGTTTTGATGTTTAATGTGCCCCATTGTGGATCAATCTGGAACACTGCATATGGCAATCCCCATGTTAGGTAATCGTGGTTATTATTGTAAGTGTCCCCCAGAGAATCTTAACAACTGAAGTGGGCAATTACCTTATTTTAAATTTAATTTAAAAATGATCCACACAGGGAGAAAAGTTTTACTGTGATCAAAGGATTCATTTCAATAAAAGCTAGTGGCAGTTTGCTGTAAGAAGTGATTGATGTTTGCAGCCTCCAACGTCTGTCAGGGCTGAGTGTGCATCTGGTATTGACAGCACATGACGTTAAGAAATGGATCAACAACTGTCATATTTCTCCTAGAATTTTGCAGGGTATCTGTAGCTATGGTTTTACTGAAAGAGTTTCCCATGAACAATGATTGGAGCATTGCTTATGCGAAGGATCATTTCAAAGGTCTGCTGTTCAGAGGAAGCAGAAGCATTAGAGGAGGATTTTGTCTTCACACTGGATGACAAGAGGGAGAAAAAGGATGTATCAAGGTTGGCCAGGTTGCAGGGGAAGTGCCTCAAGTTTACTTTCTTGTGCAACCAGGGCTTGAGACAGCCAGCTGTTCTTGCACATCTTCCCAGTGGTAAAGGCCTCGAATATATAACATAAAACAAAATTATGGTCTTGGCTGAAAGAAATGCTTTAGCGTGAAGGCAGGTGGGGAAGGATTTGTTCTTCCCCTGGGAAGAGACCAAGGTGCTCTGCAGTAATTCTTTGCATTTTTGGCTCATGATTTTCTCACCTGAGGAGTTTGCATCCTGCTGAAGTTCCTTGTAGCTGAGATGTGGATAGTTCAGCTCCATCTTTAAGGAATCTTCTTTGACACTAAAGTCTCTCTAGAAGTGGCCCTTCATGCACTGGTGTATGGATGAGTTGTATGACCAGGAGTTGTAACTATTGGAGGGCTATAGAGGACATCAGGAGCACCAGCCCAGCTCCCATTGCTCATGGTGGGGTGGTGTAAACCCTGAACACCTTTGAGCATATTTCAGAGAAGGCAGTGGGCGATTTCCTGGCCTGGCATTACAGACAGGGTAGCAAAGAGGGTGTTTCTGCTCCCTCAGGGTCAGTGCCATGGCATGGCTGTTCCAGTGGTAAAGCCGACTTCAAGCTTTTACCATTATTTTGTTAAAAAGTAACGCTATTTTCAGAATTTATTTTGGATCACATAGAGCAAGTTAATGCTATGAGATTGAGTTTAATTATCACTCTGTTACATTAGAGCAAAGTTAAGGGGTGCCTGCTCTAGTATCCTTTCAGCACTGGTTCTGCAGTGCATTTGTGTGATAACACGAAGAAAAGCCTGGGAATTATTTCTTTTATGTACACATAGCTTAAATGAACCAAAATTAAAATGATGGGCATATCATGGCTTTAAATTAATGGTCTTAGCAGCTTAAATGACAAATTTGTAAGTGAGTTAAATATAATCTGGGTTCCTTTTGCCTGTGTCCTTAACAGCATGGCATTTTCTATCTTCTCAAAGACAGTGATTTCACCATCATTTAATGGAGCTGGAAGCAAAAGCACAATAAAACTCTATATACGAGTGAACATGATAAGTGAGAAAATGGATAATGGGGTGGTTAATGCTGTTAAATACCTTGTGCTTAATGTTGGCAGGTCGATTTGTTTCGCCAGTAAAAATTTTTAAGTGGTTGCAGGTCCTGACTGCTGGAAGCTTTCTCCAAAAATAATCCACCCACTCTGCTGAAGTGTAAATCAGACTTTTAACAAACTGGTGTCATGATTCACTGCCCTTTTTTGTTTCTTTTTTGGAAGCCTATATTTTAAAATGTCATGTGCTTTCTCAGGACTAATCTGTTCTGCCGTAGTTAGGGCTGAAAGTACAGAAGCAGAAAGAGCAGCAGAGTGCACAAAGCCTTGGAGTAGACTGCCTGCAGGCATCATGGTCGTCACTATTGCAGACTGCTGAGAAACCTGCGTTAGGAGACATTGGCTTCTGGCTGCTTCTGCCTTAGGCAGGGGGACAGACGAGGTGACCTCCTGCAGTCCATCCACCACCACAGAACAGGTCATACCTCCACTTTCTGTTATGATTGTACATTTACGTGTACAAACATATCTCTAACTCAGCCAGTGCTAGTGTGCTTTTTCAAGAGATAGTGGAAGGCATTCGTCTCAGACTGCAGGTCATTTGCTCAGCTGATTACCCACAGAATCAGGATCATTTATGTTGGAAAAGACCTTCAAGAGCATTGAGTCCAACCCAAGACCTTTCCATCGAATCTGTATCCCCACTGCAGCCTGACAGGAATGTGGAGATTGTTTCAACATCTGGGAAGGTTAGCTGCATGAAAATGCATCCAGCAAAGTGTATCCAAAGGCTCTAGTGTTCTTCATGGGCGGCCTCCTTCGTGAATACAACACTGTGACCTATTTTTCTGAAATCCTGATGTTTTAGTCATGGGATAAGTGAAGACTCTTTTCCAAATGCAAATTTGAAGTCATACAGGTGGCAGTTCAAATCTTTACTCTGCTCAGGGGCTGTACAGATAAAAGGCTCAGAAACCAAAATGGAACTAAAAAGAAAATAATAATTTTAACTATTAAAATGGTTTATAAATCTTTTTTTTTTAGTCACTATTATGAGTTTGGTTTGGCAGTACTGTGGTGTCTGACATGCTTCCCAGTGTATCATACTGATTTGATTTCTGGTTGCACTGGGCTGTCTGCTTTCCCTAGCCATCAGTTAAGCAACTTCTATTACTACCCTCCTGCTGTGTGTTACTGGCATCAGAACAAGAAAAGAGGAACTGGATTTGGATTTATAAAGTCTGTTACTGTAACTGAGCCCTACAGAAGCCCTAAGAAATACCTTGGTAACACATCTGTAGGCTTGTTCCTACCCACAATTGTCAAAGAACAGACTTCTTTAGTTTGTCTTAAGGCACTTATGGACTAATTAAAGACCCTGGTCACCTTGTATTCCTTTGCAAGCCAGAATGAACTGGGGGCCAGGCAAGGGCAACTCAGACCATCCAAGATCTGAATCATGCTCTAGCAGTCCCTGCCATTCTCTGATGGTTCTCCAGGGGCCTGGGAATGAATGGGCTCCAACTTTGTCTCTAGAGTTTGTATGGAAAGTTGAGAGCCTTTACAGAACAGGTCATACATCAGCCTTTACAGAACAGGTCGACCTCACCTGGAGTATTGTGTACAGTTCTGGTGTCCTCAACATAAAAAGGACATGGATCTGTTGGAACAAGTCCAGAGGAGGGCCACGAGAACGATCAGGAGACTGGAGCACCTCCCATATGAAGATCGGCTGAGAAAGTTGGGGCTGTTCAGCCTGGAAAAGAGAAGGCTGCATGGAAACCTCATAGCAGCCTTCCAGTATCTGAAGGGGGCCTATAGGGATGCTGGGGATGGACTCTTCATTAGGGACTGTAGTGATAGGACAAGGGGTAATGGGTTAAAACTTAAACAGGGGAAGTTTAGATTGGATATAAGGAGGAAATTCTTTCCTGTTAGGGTGGTGAGGCACTGTAATAGGTTGTCCAAGGAGGCTGTGAATGCTTCATCCCTGGCAGTGTTCAAGGCCAGGTTGGATGAGGCCTTGGGTGATATGGTTTAGAGTGAGGTGTCCCTGCCCATGGCAGGGGGGTTGGAGCTTGATGATCTTAAGGTCCTTTCCAACCCTAACTATTCTATGATTCTATGATTCTATACCTCATACTCCTGTTGTGTTGCTGTGCATGTCAAGTGGACAAATTTTTATCTAGCTACAAAAATTTTTGTTCATTGTTCCCCTTCATTTCCTGTGTCTGTGCTTTGGGCATTAACTCCTCCAGACCACTGAGTAGAAGGAAGTGCTTGGTCTCTCAGTTCTTTGCCCTTGTTGGCACTTTGTTGGCTTTGACGTTGGTGCTCTATATGGCTTCAGCCCCATCCACATGCCCTCTCAGCTCTTCAGTCCCAAGTGGCTTGCTGCTTTGCTGAACTGCTCACTCATGGAAGTGTACTTCTCCACTCATTCTTTTTCCCCCATGGAAGGACGGCATCAGTAGAAGTGTCTGGGCAAGCTTTGTCTTTCTCTTTCCAATCCTTCCCAGGGGGAGTGATCCCTACAAAAATACTTGACAGAAGACTGATGATGGGTGCCCCAAGACTCTGATCACTAAACCTCCTGTTGTTTCTTTGCTTCTGTCCATGCTTAGGCATTATTTCCCAGGCCATATGTTACTATGAACTCTCTGAGGATGGAGACTGCCTTTCTGCAGTCTATTTATGGAGTGTCTAGTATTGAGGTTCTCCTCTCTATTGAAGCCACCCATTACTTTCTAATCCTTTCTCTCTGCCTCACTGGGAGATATGTGGTTGTCAAGAGCAGGATCTGCTCTCTGGGCTGTAGCTCTGATGATGCTCCAGTCTGGGTCCCACTGGCAGACAGGATGTGCTGTCAGTGGCAGGGCTGCAATAGCATGATGGGCTGAGCTATGTACGGTTGGAAACAGTTGCTGTTGCTGCAGCAACAGCAACCCTTGAGTCTGGACTTCCCTGTCACTCATTTAGAACCCTGGTTAAATCCAGAGTTGTTCCCTTTGTAGGCTAGGCCAGTACCCTTCATGTCTCTGCTCTGAGTATTGCAGGATATCTCTGCCCTAGATGAGGTTTTCCCCTCTGCAGTTCTCTATGGGTTTCACCTGAGGGTAGGTTTTATTAGCTTATGTGGGGTTTATTCCGTAAGCATAGTCTGCAGTGAGTCTTGAACTCTTTCTTTGCATTGTTTGTCCAAGTTATATATGTGAAGTTTCTGGAGCTTTTAATGAAGATAAAGGCAGGCTTTCTGAAGATTTTTCTCTTTAACCATTAGTGTGTTTCTAGGAAATACAGATGGAGAAGATGTGCAGTTTTCCTATGTTGAGGGCAGGGTGTTTATGAAGCCAGTGTGGTAGCAAATTAGGATTGTAAAACAAGTTTACAGCATCTTCATATTCCTTGGAGGGAGCCTGGGGAGCTCTGCATGTCAGCAGATGGTGTGCACCTCAGGGGTGGCAGTGTGGGTGCTCCCAGTGCTGGCAGGACCAGGCTCCTCATACCTCCTTGTGATGGCTTACAAACTCCCCATCTCCCACCTGGGTACTGCCTAGGCCTTTCTGTTGCCTCTGCTACTCTGATTAATAAGGTGTTCATTTAATTTTTATGTTGGCATACTGAGAGAGCTGCAGAAATGGAAAAAAAAAAGGCTTAAAACAAAGAAAAATTCCCTTGTTTTTTGTGTTTGATTTTTGGGCAAGGGACATTTAAACAAAGTCTTACTGATGGCAATGAAACACTTAAAAGGAACATACCTTGAGCTGTCTGCAGTGTGTTTTCTGACATACTGATGCTGTAGAGAGACATTTACTCTCAGGGGTGTTGCAGCAGATGATGGTGTACTGAGCAGCTACTTCTCTTCAGGAGAACATTTTGGTAAAAGAATGGGGGATGAGGATTAGGACAGGATAGCTTTGTTTAATGGAGAATACAAAAGGTATGTGGGAGAATAACAGTCTCTGTGGAAAAGACATGAATTCGTGCTTTGTGTGATGCACAGCACTGTTACCTGAGGCCTGGTAGGGGGGGCTCCTCTGAAAGTAGCTTTGCAAGCCCCAGATGAAACAGGGTGCTTCCCAGCAGCACCTGGACCATGGCTCTGTTAGTCCAAGACAGGTATCTCCCAGCAGCGGCAGCTTTCTGAGCACTGTGGGTCAGCACGCACTGGGGCTCCTCCTGCAGCAACCACCACATGAGGAAACCTTGGGAAAGCTGCAGGCACGTTCCAAGGTTAGACATGTTTTAATGATTAATCACACTGTCTTTAAGACCTTTGCCTCCACCGGCTCACAAAAGTGGTAATTAACCTGAGCCTCCAGCATCATAAAAAGTTCTTGACCCAGGTAATGACTCTCCTCAGTGGAGAGGCAGGCCCTTGGTAAAGGCTTTCTCCTACTTGTCTGCTCTCTGGGCTGGTTAGCAGGACACAGGGCTGTATATGCACAGGGAGATATCAGCTATGATTTCTGTGGGGTATGGGGGAAACTTGCATTCCTGATACAAGTCTGCTGAATGTAGAGGAGTGGGGCTTGTGGCATGCCTGACACCTGTGCTGAAGGAAATCTGTCTGCCTGCTGGCAAGGCAGCTTTTGGGGGAATCTCTCTGTCTCTGGTGATGGCATAGTCATCGAGATCA
Organism: Neopsephotus bourkii; assembly: GCF_033783945.1. Lineage (NCBI taxonomy): Eukaryota > Metazoa > Chordata > Aves > Psittaciformes > Psittacidae > Neopsephotus > Neopsephotus bourkii. Next base: position 1,240,335 of record NW_026901238.1, read on the forward strand.
TACTGACCCCATTGACCACACCTGCAGTACTGTGTCCAGCTCTGGGGCCCCAAATGTAAGAAGGATGTGGACCTATTGGACTGAGTCTAAAGGAGTCCACGAAGATGCTCCAAGGGCTGAAGCACCTCTGCTATGGAGACAGGCTGAGAGAGTGGGCTTGGTCAGCCTGGAGAAGAGAAGACCCTGGGGAGACCTTAGAGCAGTTTCCAGTACCAAAAGGGGCTGACTAGAAAGCTGGAGATGGACTTCTGACAAGGGTCTGTAGGGATAGGAGAGAGAAACGGCTTTAATCTGACAGAGGGGAGATTTAGATTAGGTATTAGGAAGAAGTTCTTCTCTGCGAGGGTGCTGAGGCACTGGCACAGGTTGCCCAGAGAAGCTGTGACTGCCTCATCCCTGGCAGTGTTCAAGGCCAGGTTAAACATCAGTTTGACCAGCGTGGTCTAGTGGAAGGTGTCCCTGCCCATGGCAGGAGATTGGAATTGGATGAGCTTTAAGGTCCCTTCCAACCGAAACCATTTTGTGATTTTATGATTCTATGATATGGGCATTTACCCTGAGGTGGTTTTTAACCAAAATACTTCTTATAATCTTAAGATGTTTCATCTTGGTGTACTGTATATGGCAGAGTGCTGTACTGTTTGTCTTCTCTATCCATATATGTCCATGTTATTAACTGTATCATATATATATAGTAGTGACTATATATCTATTGTATATATGTAGTGGCTTCTGGCTTGAACCTGGAGGGAAAGAAGGCAAAGAAATAAAAAAGTGCTGTGCCAAAGTATAAGGGATAGGAAAAGAACTCATTATGCTTATTTCTGTAAAACTGCAGGTTGGACGAGGCCTTGGGTAATATGATTTAGTGTGAGGTGTCCCTGCCCATGGTAGGGGGGTTGGAACTTGATGATCTTAAGATCCTTTCCAACCCTAACTATTCTATGATACTATGAAGTTGTAGCTCAGGCATGTGGCATAGCTTTGAATTAACATTGTCAACATTACCAATGTGAGATTTGGTTTTCCTTGCAAATTTTTAACTCTGTGAATTGAGGTTTTTTTTGTGCCAGTTGTTTCCCTCAACCATTTCTTTTTCTTTTAAGTTCAGCCAAAACATTCAAAATTTTCTGTGAAAGTCTTCGGGAAAGAAACGTTTCCAATGTAATCTCCAAGATTGCTTACATATTGTCCCATATCCAAATACATATTCCCATATCCAAACCCCATTACACTACCTGGTATCACCATATTCATCTTGCTGCATTTGCTGGAAGTGAGTTGCAGGATAAAGTGTTCTACACCAACTAAGTCTAGATATCAACTAGTTCATAGAATCAGAGAAGGGTTTGGGTTGGAAGGGAATTTAAAGACCACCTAGTTCCATTCCCCATGCTATGGGCAGGACACTTTCCACTAGGCCAGATTTCCTGTGCAGGGAGTTCAGGAAAGCAAGGTAGTAAAAAATGAAATACCCTATTTCTTTTGTTTAACATTTTTTACCTTTTGCTCAGATGTCTTTTATCTTCCCATGATCCATTCCCAACACACCTAAAGCTTGTAACTGACAGTACTGAGTAATCCTTTTTAATACAGGACACAACCAGTAATCAATGCTAGCATATTTTATGGAGAAGAATATCCTGTTCTTTACTCTTTGGTTTTTGTTTGGGTTCACTTGTTTTATGTGCAAGTACAATATTGCTGAAATGATGGAGAAGGGCAGACTGCTCTTTCAGGTGGATCTGGTGGCTGCTGTTTCAACATAGAAAGACATTAAAATTGCTAGGCTGGAGCAGACAAAGGACCATTCTGGTAAGGCAGCAGGAGCAGAAAGGCAGCATACTCTCTGTGCTCATATTTAGCGGTCTGGTGGGCACTCTTAGCCTCCCCATCAGTGGCATTGCTTGACCTACAGCCAGAGACATGACAGCTGGTGGGACCCTGCACTGTGAGAGCATGGGAAAAAGGTCCCCTTAGTGTCCTGTCCCAGTGCTCATGATGCTCATGGGGGAACCCACGGGTAAGCTACTCACAGAAACACACTAAAATAATTAATTAATGTCTCTTTTCACTCTATCCTCAGTGGACATCACTGCAAATCAGTGGGAAAAGGTGTTGACTTAGTGGCCTTTGACTCAAGCTCATGAAATTAGTAAATTGACATACTAGTTGGCTTTGATCCTCTTTCTCTCTGACATGGCTCATCTCTTGAGTGCTTGGTAGCTTTGGTTAAGTGTTACCAGACTTGTTTAGTTATCGTTATTGTCATTAACACATGCTGTTGTATATAAATCTACTTATTACTGGCAGCATAAAAGGAGCCAAGGATACTTCTCCCTAGGAAAGAAAAGCTTCCAGGGCTAACTGTTTTCCTTTCTCCAGCTGGGAGCAGAAACTACCTGCACACTTAACTTCCCATTACTTTTGATAATATTTCCAATTTGAGAAAGGTCACTCAGGCATCAGGAAAAAGTGATCTGCAGTGCTGATTTACACAGCAGGGTTTAACTATTCCCTCCACTGAAGCTGATGATCATTTCAGATTGCAGGAGGAACAGGTGGAATTTTAGGAATGTTAATGTAAAACTGCAAGTGAGTGCAAATAAACTCATTCCTTACTGAAATGTAGATACGAAAAAAATATGGGTTGAGCTGAGATAGCATAACTGATGGGCAGAGGTGTAACCCAGCTTAGTCCGTGCATGAGGCTTTGGTTGCTCTTGGGTGCTGTGCAGACACCATGTCTTTATCAGGCTGAGATTGTTCACAGTGATGCAGCCATTTGAAAATGGCATGTGCTGGATGAGGTTGTTTCTCATGTCCTCACTGCTTGCTAGCTCAGCATGCCTGGCTGTCTGACAGGATGCTGGTCCCCTGGGGCATATCCCTGAGCATCCCTTGTGTCTGACCTGGTGTTAGCAGCAGGCCTTGCACTGTGCTCCTGAAGGGCCTGGAGGATCACAGACAGTGCTTGTGCAGGGATTTGCCACTCCCAAATAGCTAGAGTTCCTTGAAACTGTACCAGTTTATTGCCAGGGTTAGTTGGTGGATAAACAAACTCCTTTATTCTATCAGAAGCGAAGGAGCAAGTGCAAGAGAGGGCAGAGCGAGGCAGTCCTGTGCTACCCACCTTCCCAGCTGCTTTTTGTACACCAGACCCTCCTCAGCCTCAGGTGGGTTAGGTGCCATGCAAGACCTCCCCTTGAGCTCTGCAGGAAGGATGTGCCCTGTCCCCTCCCAGCTCTCCCAACAAGGCAGGCCTGCAGAAGGGACTCAGCACCCTGATACTGCTCTGCCTTACCCCACCATTCCTGAGTACATTCAGTATTCACTTTATATCTTCCAGTGCCTAATCTTGCATCATTTAAAGATGCTTCTGTAGGCTCAGGGTCCTGGGCCCTTCCTTTATTGCTGACTGTAATTCCTTGCAAGGAGCGGCAGTTACTGTGCTCTTTATCAGTCTTAACACTTTCTTTTGCTTGGTGATCACAGCAAGACTGTGCTGCAGAGGTTGGCACATCCTGAGCTGCCCATCTGTACCCAAATGCCCACAGAGGAGTGAAAGGAGCCTGGCTTTCTCTGTCCTCTACAGCTCTGGTGCCCTGGTACCTGCCACTTCTACGATCTGCAGCTTTGACTTGTCCTCTTCTCCCAGCCCATGCACATGGGTGGCACTTACTGAGTTTCATTAAGAGCAGATATGAAAGATCAGTAAGAAATCCAGGAGGAGTTACAGACCCTTTCCCCTTGACAGACCTGTCTGCTTTCTGATGTGTTTTTTGTCTGCCTGTAAATGACAATGTAAATGTGAAGCAATGGTGTTGAAGCAAGGAAATGTGGTGTGATTTTAAGCACTGTGGAGCTGACAGAAGACTTTTTTTTTTTTTTTTTCAAAATGAGTTCCATGATTCATATTGGGCATTTTTTCAGTCTTCTTTGAAAGAAAAATAAAAGTTTATTGAAATATGGCCAGCAACTCCCCAAAAGACAGCCTTTGTCTGCAGCACTGGTGAATTCAGCATCCCAAATGAAAAGGTTTGAAGCTGGAGGGGGAGTAGGGGCTGGGTTTGATGAGGGGAGAGGATGTGTCCACTCGATATCATTATTCAGGGCAATATGCTGTCCTAAAAATCAACTTTGTTCACCTAGCTACAAAGCTCTGAGGATTATTGCATGCAAGATTTTGTAATGATCGAGGCCGAGCACCTCTTCAAAATCCTTCTTGAAAGAGAATAAGGAACAGTGGAGGCATGAGAAAATAAGAAGATAAAAAGTTCAAACATAGATTTTGAGAATTAAGCTACACATGAGCTAAAAGCATTAAAACACTTTTGCATGAGGAGATCCACACTGTTACTGAGAGTGCTCTGATTTATTCACCTCAGACTGTGTTTATCACTTAGCTTTTGTGCATGTTCCTGCACAGAGGAGCTGCAGACACACAGGTTTCACTGGGACAGCCTGTAATGCACACATGTGTGCCCTCTGCAGAGAAGACGAGGGAGTGCCGAGCTGCTTTGTGGTGAATTAATGCACCCCAGGCTATGTTAACACTTGCTCCCACCCAGAGGCATGGTGGAAACTTCAGGTATTTTTGTTAGGCATCAGTGTGGTATTTGCCCAAGGTCTCCTTGTGATGCCACCAGCACCCTGAGCTGCGTGCTGCCCTGGTGATGCCTCCTGCAGCTTGCAGCATGTAAGTGAATCCCACTCCTACTTCCTTGCTAACTTCTTTATTCTGAAGCAGCTATATCAATACCCTTGAAAGATACAATATTAATTATATCACAAGCACATTGTTTGCACAATGAATTTTTGTATAGGTTAAAAAAATCAATATACATCTAGTTTCAAAGCTTATTTTAGAGATCTGCTTGACCATTTTTTAAACTTAATTGAAATGTCTATTTTCCTGGCATGCAGTTCTCAGTGTGACCAAATGCTGCTTGGTCTTCAGAAAGAAATATCTTTAAAGTGGCCAAGACGTTTATGTTTGAAAAACTGCTAGTGTGTGCACCAGCTTTAGTACATTCCATAAAATTTTTATACCTAATGTGAGCAATGTCTATAAGATGTTAGGGTGGAAGTGAATTTGTAATAGTTTCCCTGAAGAGCTAATAGCTTTGAGGCTTCAATACCAGTTACACTATTGATGAATGTCAAAACTAAAAGGAGGAGTAGTAATTAATAATAAACATAACACCTGACAAAGCATTTAGCAGAGATGAGCCTCAGACTGTGGCTAATTCCTGTGCTCCAGCTCAGTGTGGCCACAGGTCAGGCCCTAGGCATTCATCACCTCTCTGCTAATTGTTGTCTGCCTCATCAGCCTGGTTGAGAAGGCTTTTAGTGGGGAGAGCAAACTTGGTGATGTTTTCTCAAGTGTGTGGGAAAGGAGGTGGCTCCATATTGACTCTGGTGTCGGTGTGGGGCTTTGGAAGACCCTTTGGAAAGCGTCTTGGTGTATGATGAAGTCAGAGGTGCAGGTAAATGCTGTGTACAGATTTTGTTAGGCTGGATGGGAAGGAGCATGCCATGCTATGAAGCTGATGTGCTCCTGTGAAGTGTGAACAGGTGTGGGGGACTAGACTTTAGCTAGGAGTCTGGGACTCCTGTCCCAAGGGAATGCTGTTTTCTGCTTTAACTTTTATCCAGCCTTCCTGTGAAGTGCCAATATCTGTTATGGGGAAAGTGTGGATCCCAGCACTGAGGTAGCACAGGCTTTTAGCTGTTGGGTTGTCTGGCTTTGCTTGTGTGTCTTGGGAAAACTTCCAGAAGGGCTGAGAAAGTTTAATTGTGGTCAAACTGGTGAGGAGCTTTGCTTGCTGCTCTGCTTGCTTCTTCAGTGTTACATACTTATCTCCTGGTGGAGTGTGCTTCACTGGCAAATTCACTGCCTGGGCTGAGCTGTTGAACATTGGTGGCTCTTTGGCCATCTCCACTGCCTGACCCAGTGTCTGGAGAGCCCAGAAGCTCAGGAGAAATTAATGGGAGAAAATAGATTGTCAAAACTCAAAATGAGCGGTTGTATGGTCTGTGTTGCTGTTAAGATGGATAGCTTATAAAGGTAAATGTCTAGTCAGATAATCAGGAGTGTCCAATAGGAATGCATCTGCCTGAGTTTGTGGAGACCTTCCCACTGTAGATTGAAAAAGCAAACTGTTCTGGCTGTTTTGTGGTGGAAAGATGGGGGCCAGCAGGGATGCCCCAAATGCTACACAAACACTTTTCCACTCAAATAAAAATGATCAAGTAATGGGGAAGGAGAATATCATATAATAAATTTTTAAATGGTAAATTAAATATTACAGAGATGGATAAGGTGTGGATATGGAGAACAGAAGGTAAAGTCCTCAAAAGGCTTAAGGAATAAAGCCCATTGCAATCCCTGATGATGTAAATGTGCTTTTCCTAACTAATATACTAACAGCTTAAGCAGGGGCTGAGCAGTTGTTTTGCACAGCAGAGTCTAAGTTTACAAGTTCCGTGCTCTTGGGGACTTTTGCTGTAGTAGAGCCGGTTGGTAAGGACTTAAAAATATTTTATAACCTCTCAGCTGTTGCAATCAGCACTGAGTTTTTCATTAAAGTACTTTGAGAATAAAGTTAAATGAAAAGTGAAAGTAAGCTGTCTCCATTTACAGGTCTTTATAAAAGGAACAGAATCTAATTAAGCAGGGCATGATACTAAGGTGTGAAGTCTATTGAACACTTGGTTAACTATTCAATTACTCTGTGGATTTTGTGAGCTGGTGTAACTCTAATTCATATGAAGATCGATTACTTGTTGAAGAAAATACAACATGAATTTCTAATTCCAAGACTGGTACGAGTTAACTGATTGTTACACATTGATTTTTATTAACATAATCATTACTAATATTCTTCTAAACAGGTAAATATTGCTTGAGAGATTTGAAATATTTTTAGGATTTGACATTAAAATAATCTTTGCTTTCACTGTTTTTTGTTTGCTTTTTTTTTTTAATGAAAATTGACAAGTTTAAATCAGCCTAAATATCAAAGGATGGTCCCTTAGAAAAGCCCAACTTTTTCATGTGTTTTACTGCATAGTATTAATTGCTGAAGGCTTTTATTGATAAGAAATGTAAGTTGTGACTTCTCTGCCTTTTACACAAGCAGTGGGCTAGTTGTGTGCATGAATCTACCCCCCCTACCCTCTCCTCTTACACTGAGGTTTTATTTATATTAACCAAATGATGGGCAACTACTGAGGCAGAATTGGGTTTAAGGAAGCTTGGCAAGGGTATTTCTGTCATAACTGCACTCTGGAAATCCAGGCATCAGCAGAGACCTGGCTTTTTTATTGAGAGAGTGACTATACTGTGACTAGAGTTTTGAATTCTTCGTAAGAGCCATAAAGACCTGTTTTCAGCCTGGGCGGTTTGTCAGCAAATGAAGTCTTTGGGTTCAAGACCTGGGTGATACCTGAGAGTTAAAAATCTCACCTGCTGGGGAGCATTAGCACTGCTAAACTGTACTGACAGGGAAGAAGCCTTTGCATGTGTGATGGAACAAGAATGTAGGAACCTGCTACCTCGGGTATGGGTGGCAGCTTCTGTCTTAGGGTTACCCAAGCTTAAGGAAATGCTTCCCATCGCTTGGAAGTAGTGTGTTGTTCCAGCTGGTAAACTTGTGTGGTTTGTAGCATGGGGTGTAACTGCCAGGTTGCAAGGTCTTGGGTTTGATCATCACCAGATTTTCTGCAGAGCTGCTAGCTGGGGATATGGGATGTGCTTGAGGAGTGACTGAAGCATTTTTACTGAACTGCTCAGATGAAACAGGACAGAACAGCTTGGAAATGTCTGAGGCTTACGAAACAGATGACTCAGTCTTCACCGGGGGCCAAGAAGCCTTAAAGGTGGATGCTTTCACTTCCCTTCTGCTCCTCTCTTTCTAAGGTGCTACTCTCTGGTTGCCTCACTGACTGGATGGGTTTCCATGCTTTTCTCAATGGAATTCTCTCTCCACAATTTATCTAAGCAGAAATTGCAGTCTAATCACAGGAGCTGGGCCCTTAGTGTTGTGGCTCTGGATCCTTCCTTAGAGGAGGGAGGCAGCTTTCTGTGCTGCTGCGTTGAGACAGACAGAGCAGGAGGGTGTCTGGGGATTTTCACCAGCCCTAGATTCAGCTGATCTGCCAGCAGGTGCCTCAAGGAACCAGTTAAAGCCTTTAAGTCCTCCTCAGCCATTTCTGGGAAAGACAAACACAGGAATCCATCTCGCTGCTTTCTTAGAGACAGAGCTTAATAACTGCTTCTGTTCTGAGATGTGCATGTCCCCCCAGGCCTGATCAATGTCTCTGGGCACAAACCTCTTGCTCTGCCAAGTGCTAGGGTCAATGAGCAGCATGTATGCAGCATCTGGCTGCAGGAACATAGTTGGCATGGAGCACCATTATTCTGCTGGGCAGCCTCACCTGAGACCAACATCTGCTGGACCATGTGGGTCTTGAGTTGTCCTTGTACAGAGCATCAACAAAGTATTGCTTTCCTGGAGACTGTAATATTCAAACTTGCATTTTATTATTTCCTTTGCTCTGAAGTAAAATGTGCCATATGGTTATAGAAGGAAACTCTCTCCTGTGGGGCACGGTTAATCTGCAGAGCCCAGCATGCCCTTGGAAAGGGGACGTGCTCATCAAGTAGGCTGACAGGTGGGGAAACTAAGGCATAATGACTGGAAAGGCAGCAGAGCTCTGGCAAGGCTTGGATGAGGTGCCTACCCCCAGTCCAACCTACCTTGGCCTTGCAGAAACACTTCGTGACCTGCCCAAGCAGTGCACTGGCAGGACTTAAGGTGATTAATTTCTTTTCTTCTCCTCATGCCCAGCCAGGCAGTGAGTGATGAGTCAACAATTTCACCTTAGAAAAGGGTCTGAGAAAGAAACTGTTTTAGAGCTGTATGTGTTGAAAACTTTCCTACTTTAAGAAAAAAGGCTGACTGACTTTTATTTTTTTTTTTTTAAGTTTTTTTTCCCCCTCCAGATTTAACTGAAGAGCAGGAGAGATTTGGGGAAATAATCCATGCCTCCACAGAAGCTATTCTGGTGCTTTCTGTTTCACAGTAAATCAATGGGGATTAAAGAAACCCCTGTCACTTCTTAAAAATTTCTTACATAGATTGTATTCAACCCACCGGCTTAGTTTGGGCAGGAGGGATGAGCATGACAGGCGTGCTGATGGAGATTTGCCTGGCCCTCCATCAGACAGTGATGGTCCTAAGAATCCACCTGGCTCTTGCCCTGGCAGACAGACTGAATTTAAGCCTTCAGAAGATATAATTAATGAGGCTCCCAGTATCTAAGTGTTACAAAGTGGTTTATTGAAAGCACACGGACCAACTTTACAGAAGCATTGATGTGATGCATAAGGAGTGCATCAGATTACCTCACTCAGAGGAGGAAATCCAAGTGCATTTGCAAAATGTCAATTACTCCCTATTTCTGGGTTATACTAATGGTTAAATTAACTCTAAATGGGTACTTGGGGACTAAGACATCTTCAGTCTGCTAATGTTGAGTTTACCCTTACTGTGTCACAGAATCATTATAGAATTGTGGAATGGTTTGGGCTAGAAGGGACCTTAAAGATCAGTCAGTTCCAACCCCCTTCCACTAGACCAGGTTGCTACAAGCCCCATCCGACCTGACCTTGGACACTGCCAGGGATGGGGCAGCCACAGCTTCCCTTGGCAACCTGTGCCAGCGCTTCACCACCATCACAGGGAAGAACTTCTTCCTGATACCTAATTTAAATATATCCTCTATCGCTACAGATGAGAGCAAGAAAAGCAAGATGGTAAAAGAAACATGTCTATTCCCCTACCCCACGTTTACTGCATCTTTCACTTTAGTTCCTGTGCTGTTCTCTAACCAGGGTGGTGCCTGACTGGGAGGTGCACTTGGGTTTTTACTACACAGGGTGTAGGTTCAGACTAAACTGGTGGGGAGACCCTCCTGTTGAGTCAAGAGGTTCAGAAAGGGCCCTCTTGTGTTCTAAATTCCTTCTCAGAGAGCAGTCAAGGTGCAGCTGGATCCAGACTTAAACTGTTGACCAAGTCCAGGACTATGTCGAAAGGGTTACATGTGTGCAAGAAACCTAGCTTGAGTCAGACCTTGACCAGCGGTGTGGTTGGGCGGGAAACGAGGGGGTGCTTTTTTTGCTCAGATGATTCAGATTAGCCCTTGGCTAGTATGTTCTTATCCATCTTCCCCAAACTGATTTGGATGTGGCCATCATGACCCAGAAACATCCATTGCCACTGCTGTTTGTCACTTGAGCAGGGTTACAGGAAACAAATATGTTGGAGGGAGTGTGGGGAGAAGCACATTGCCACACACAGGCCCCTGTCTGAAGCAGTGAGTGGAACAGGGTAGGAGGGTGCATGATGATTCAAGGAATCCGGTGCTCACATCCTGGCTCTGGGAACAGGTCATGGAGAGGGGAGCCTGACTGTGGCCAGCGCTCCCAGTGTGTAGGCTGCCCTGTGGCTGCTGGAGTTCCTTGCACGGTACCTGCCCTGGGGCACACATACCACCCTGGGGGTGAATTCTGTTTTCTATGTTAGAAATCTCAAAACTGTGTGGGAGAACACAGTTTGGCTACTGTGTTGACCCAAACCTAGATGAAACCTGAAAGAAGAGGAATACAAAGATGAATTGAAGAGCTACATACCCCAGGAAGTAATGAAATAGTTCACAAACTCTTTAGTAAACACTTCTGTATTGTTCTTAGTGTGGTTAATGGATCATTAAAAAGCAGTAAAATGCAGTAGTAATAATGCTGAAATCCTTTATTTGAAATGAGCCTTCCTATGAGGAGTGGTTAGGGGTCTGTGTAGTTATGCGCCAGGAGATCTGCACTACTGGAGGGTCCCTGTGGATGTGCTTGGTTTGTAGACATTATGCCCTTTAGGCTGGGTTTACACTCCCTCTTTAGGCTTGGCTCCAGGGGGCAGAAGCAAGATGATGAGTTGACTGTTTCCCAGGTTTCTGCTGTTTACGAGCTCATTTGCTTCCACAGGAGAGTGCATGCAGTGGCACTGATTAGTTAGCAGAGGACTTTGCAACACAAACTACATCTGCAGGTGCTGATGGTGTGAGCTGCAGTCTACTAACAGTGAGGGGTTTGGGTGATTTCTTATGTTTTCTTTTTTCATGGGTTCCTGTTACCTAGAAGTACTTGGAGGGAACAAATCTGTTTTTCAGACTAGTAGAGTTCAAAGTCGGGGGGAATTAGATTGTTTAATGTGACCACCCTGCAATCACAGAAAATTTAGTTTTATTCTCTGTGTAGACCCTGGTAACCTGTGTGTAAAGCACCTTTCCTGAAAGATATCCAGATGTGTTCTGAAGAAACCAAAAAACGTAGAAACTGCTTTTCTATTTCAAGTCATCCTGGTTATTAAAAGCAGTTGGTGCTTCACATACTTTTCTTCATCAAGCAGAAGAGGGTTTCATTGCCTGGTCTTTTCATTCTGCAGCAGTAGTTATCACTGAACAGTTCGGGCTAAAATGGGATCTTCAAAGCTCATCTAGTCCAACCACCCTGCTGTGAGCAGGGACATCTTCAACTAAAGCAGGCTGCCCAGAGTCACATCCATCCTGGCCTTGCATGTCTCCAGGGATGGGGCATCCACTACCTTTCTGGGCAACTTGTGTCAGTGTTTTGCCACCCTTTTTGCAATGAACTTCTTCCTTACATCCATCCTGAAACTTTTCTCTTTTAGTTTAAAACAATTACTCTTGTCCTATTGCAACTGGCTTTGAATGTTTCCAGGGATGAGGCAGCCACAGCTTCTCTGTACTTGAGCCTTATGGCCAGTTTTGAGAACAGGGGGGTCTGAAGGAGGATGCTCATATGCAGCATGCCTGGAGAAGTAAAAGTGAAGGGTTATTGGAGGACCTGTGCCAATCTTAGTTCAAATGCCTGGTCTCCTGTATACGGGCTAGCTCACTACAACCTTCCCTTGTTGAATTTGCATGGCATGAGTGCACACAGCTGCAGAGAGGAGCTTCCCAGCAATCCCAAAGAACACAGAAAACACCTGGGATGGTACATTTCTGCACTTCTGGATTCTCCTCTGTTTTATTTCTGGTCCTGATGTTTAAATGCCTCTTTGCAGAGATAAAAAGTTGGAAGGCAATGATGTGTCTGGACTCCTGGTCTCTGATAGGGAGTTCAAGTTTGACTTCCATCAAGCACTTACTGCTGGGGTTAATGGCAGTGCTAAATGGCAGTGCTAAACCCTATTGCAAGCCCAGACTGGTGGTGAGCCGGTCACCAGTGGCCCATAGTTTCAGGACAGGGTTGGTGCCACGAGGATGCTGTGCGGTGGCGTGTGTCTGAGGGCTGCGCTGCAGGTGGCACTCGTGGTCCTCTGATGGCAGCCATGCTCCAGCACTGGCGCAACCAGTTTGCGCAGACCTGTGAAGGAGCTTTGGCACCGAGCGACCCCAGAGCATGTGTGTCAGAGTGCTGTGCTGCCGGGTCAGATGCTGCTATGTGCTCTGTCTGCTGGCACTGCTTCTGTTTTGAGGATATTTCTTTGTGGGTTTGCTCTTTTGAATTTTTCCAGCTCTAATGGCAAAAAAAAAAAGCAAAGATTTTAAAATTAATGCAGGGCATTTCTTAATAGGGTGTGTGAGAGAGCAGTGCTTGGTACCTGAGAAACGTGGAGCTGAGGGATTGCCATAGAACCTGGAGAGGCCTGGCCTGCCCTGGCTGTCATGTGCACTCACGTGCTGCTGCAGCAGACCTGTGTGTGCATTTACAGTTTCTGCTGCCTGCCTGGGGAGCTGGGACCCCTTCCTCAAAGTCTCCATTTCCACACCACACATGCTATCAGTGGGTTTAACTCATTAAATTATAATTATATTATAATAATTATGTTATATTTATAATTAAATTATAATTGGCATTTGTATTTTGCACATTGCCTCAACAAGGTGTTGGGGGGATGCTGGGTCTTCTTTCCCTCCTGTTGTCTCCAAACAGCTCCTTTCTTAAACATGCCATCCCTCAGCACTGTGATTTCCATCTCTCTGTGGCTCTTTCTTCCCCACTGAGGCTGCACTGTGGGCACAAGGAGCTGCTTTCTGCTGTTTCTGGCCTCTCCCTGTGTGCTCCTGGGTGCTTTCTGGATCAAAGAACCAGGGAGGATCTGCTCAGAGAGGAAACAGCTGCTCCAGCGTGGAGGCTCTGCCTTTGCTCTGCCATGTCTTCTCTTCTGCTGAAAGAGATGAATGTAGGAGTTATGGGCTTTTTATCCTCTCTTGGCAAACAGGTCCTCCTTTGCCTTTTGTTCCATGCTGCTTCCTCCATCTCTCTTGGGTTACTTCGCACTGAGGGCAGGAGTGCCAGCTCTTGCAGTAATACAGTACATTGAGAAAAATCATACATGAAGATGGGGCACTTTTCCATGTAGGATGGTATTTACCACAAAGGTGCTCTCCTGGTGATCTCTGGTTATGACTAGCTGAGCAAAACAGCAGGTTCCTCAAATTTTCCTGGTGCTGAGCACACAATGTGTGTTGTGTTCAATCCCAGTTTAATGCTGGCTGCCTTCTAAGATGAAAAGAAAGCAAAGGATGCATGCCTAAAAGGAGAGTTGGCTCAGGTGCCTTCTGCCAGCAAATAGAAACCCTGAAGCATGGGATTAAACAACATTGTGCAGAAATATGACAATTAAGGCACGTAATAACCTTTACTATGTTCCTCAATGTATTGGACACCTCCAGACTTGTGACATAAGCTTTCATTTCTTGCTCCAGCATCTCTGCTGTCCCACTGCAGAGCTGTGGATGTGAGCTTGGCAACCTTGGCCGTCCAGCAGTTTGATGCTCAGGTCTCACGCTGTGTTAGGAAACACAGAGCTCCTCTCCTGTGAGATCTGGTGGCTTTCTTGTTGTTTCCAGTCTAAAATAGTTCATGACTAATTCATATCCACATGAGAATTGTCCCAGTATTATACTTCTTCCTTTCTCTTGTGTGCTTCCTCGCCACTGCTTCCTTCACAGAAACTCATCTAATTTCTTCCCAGCCATTTTGTAAAACAGTGCAAACCAAATCGGGATAATGCTTATGTAAACAGCTTTTCCACTCTTTCATACTCAGTTCACAGTGGGCAGAGAGCTCTCAATAACACACAGGGGATGACTTGGTACATGCAGGTGTCTCTGGCCAGTTCAGATGGCTGGTGTCCATGTCCCATAGACAGTGCTCCAGTGCTGGTGGTCTGCAGGACTGGAGAAGGCTGCCCAGGGCGTGATGCTGAAGCAGGATGGAGGAGTCCTCTGCATGCAGCCCGGATTGCCTGTTCTGCATCCAGCCTGATCTTATACATGCTTCCTCTGTGACAGGTTTAATAACTGCACTGTATCTTGAGAAGCTAAATTGCTAACAACAGCCCTGTTTAAGAAATGCCCAAGAGGCAGCAAACAAGAAAATAAGTAACTTGGCAGTACTGCTTCAGCCTCAGAAGATTTATAGCAACTGGAAATAGTTTTTCTCTATTATCTGAATATAAAAGTAATCATAGTTTTATTGTGCTGTAATGGAATAAACTGTCTTAACAAAGGCCCTTCTTGTTACTACCACTGTTAGACCTCGAGCTATAAACCACTGAACCATCCCTTCATTAACTGTGTTAACAGCCAGTGCAGAGATAGTGATTGCTCCGATAAACACACTCTGGTTTATTTGGAGAGGCAGCCTGACAGGACAGTGGCTGTGGTATGTTTGGACACTTTTGCTGGGACTGGAGGAGGAAAACACATTTTTCTTTCTAGCAGCCCTCATCACTGCCATAACCTCCAGTCATTAGCATCCAGGATGTTCTCCTGGCATTTATAGCGTGGGCTTAGAGGGTGGGAATGGACTTGGCAGGCACTATTCTCGGGGACATCTAGTGCCATGTTACTAAATTTCAGGACCCAAGGCAGCAAAGGAACCAAATCTCTACAAGTTTGTGTAAATTTACAGGGCTGTGTGATGCTCTCTGTGGCTGCTGGCACCCATTCATGGCCTCCACAAGGACAGGAGTGACCATGTGCTTCAGGCTGCAGGGAGCTCAGACCCTCCTCAGGATAATACAATACCTTTCTTCTGGGTAGATAATTCCCATCCCCACCTCAATATGCTTGTAGTCCCATGCAAAAGACACAGCAAGGGCTTAACGGGCTGCATTTTCTTTGTGGAGCAAAACTTGCCCTTTTGAGAAAACAACTGCTCAAGTTTAATCCTCCAGGAGAGACATAGCTGAGGAATAGGCTTTTAAAATAGCTCATTCTATGTTGAAGTGTGTTCTGGGAGAAGGTCACTGCCTCATCATCTATAAGAGGCTTATCTGCATGTGGCAGTTTCTTGAATTTGATCTTAATTTCTTTAGCTAGGACTGTGCAGCATCACATAGCGATTGCAGACCAGTTCTCCTCCAGTCCAGACCAGAGTGAGATGGGACCACAGGCTTCAGACCATCTCTAAACTACAGATCTCTCACCAGCCTGTCTGTGATCCCATGAGTAGGGTTCTCAGCTGCCAGTGGCTGAGCAAGAATGGGATTTCCACCCCCCAAACCACACCCCAAAAACCACCAAAAAACCCACAAAACAACCCACCCCCCCAAACCCACCCAACACCCCCACCCCCCCCACCCAAACCCCAAACACAAAAACAAACACCACAACAACCCAAAAACAGCCACCAGATACCACATTTCAGCTGTACCATGGCAAAATGGGTAATCCATTGAGTTTCACATTGCCCATGTTTGTAACGAAAACTGGAAGTCAGATGAATTTCCAATGCCATTGTCTGTATAGGCATCCTGAACAGCTCTTCTAATAATGAGTCTATTTTCTGTTGCCTCTCTGCTCCTCCCAGACAAAATTACCTTGCAGCTAATCAAAGTAATACCAACACCAGAACCCATCAGATGTTGTGCTTTTAGGTAAATACCCAGATTAAATCTGATTAAATATTCCAAGGGTCATTTCTGCAGCAGATCCCATGCTTCTGAATTTGTCCTGGGCTGGATAGGTACTGAAAAAAGTTGTGTTATCTTAGTCTTCTCTTGAAGGTCAGTAGCACATTAGTAAGAGTGCTCTTCTGAAAATAGGCTTTAATTTTCCCCTTTCAACCTTTTGATTGGTTTGACATTTAACAGGGTAGAAGGTAATTGGGAGGTTTATTATATATTTCTGTTAAGTACAAGATGAGAACATTTAAATACCTTGGGTAGAAAGTGCATGCGAGAAAACAGACAGCTCACTAGGGAAGAAGGAGACGACAACCTTTTTCCCTACCTCAAATAAAGAAAAGCTGTAAATGATTGACAGCAAACCGTAGTCAACAAAGGAAAAACTGAATCATAATGTATGAAGACTTATTTCTCCGTTTGCTGTCAATCACTTATTGCTGCTGCTTATTTTAGGCTGGGAAGTCATGATGGGCTTTCTTACTACATAGTCTGTCCATTGGGCGGCTGATGAGACATGGGCAGGACCAGGAGTAACGGCGGCAGATTTAAATGCGGTGTAGCCACCACTAACAGTTGCTCATTGGGTTGATCAGCTCCAGTTCAGGGGTGTTCACAGCAGAGTGGAGGATTGCGGCACACGGGATATCCTGAGCCAGGAGAGCACTGAGACACACCAGGATTGGGCAGCACACACAAGAGTGGCTGAGGAGGGGTGAGCAGGGCCAAGAGTAACAGTGGCCACCCCTCAGTCCTACAAAGTCAGCCTCAGGAACTCTGCAACCAGGAGCACCATGACCAGGACAGGCAGCCAGTGCCTGGCGCAGCAGTTGGTGCAGGATGGTGCCTCTCCAAAGGAGAGACATTCCACTGGCTGAGTGGAGGGACTTGAAGTCCATATAAGCCATCAGCTGGGCACCATTCTGTAACCATCAGCAGCGCTCATCCTACCTGACCCTTAAGGCAGGCTGGTGGCACTTGTCTGAGAGCAAAGGCTGCAGCTCCAGCTGGGGAAGCTTCACTTTCACCCTGGCGGAGGCTGATGCCTCCACGCAGATGCAGCTGCTGCAGAGAGAGGCTGCGCTGCAGACTTCAGGTTGCAGGAAGGGCCCAGACCCTTTTCCTGGGCAGGGACAGGCACAGACCTGCCTGCAGGTGTGCCCAGGTGGAGGGCATCCTGCAGTGTGTGGTTGAGCTGCAGGGGGCGATGAGGAGGCTCAGAAGCATCAGGGAGGCTGGGGAGCAGTTACCTGGTTCCAAGCACAGTCTGCAGTGGGCCTGCAACCCATGGCCAAACACCCCCAACATGCCCCCACCAGCACACACTACAGGGAAGAAGGGCAATAATGCAGGAGAATGGAAGCCTGAGGAGAAAGCATCTGTTTCTTCAACATTTTTAATGTAAACTTTGTTTAGGTTTAGATGCCTGTTTTTCTTATCAAGTTCCTGCCTCATATCCTGTAGTGCTGTCTTGCAGAACACCTTCAGTGACACTCCTACAATCCCCTGGGTAACTTGGAAGCAGAAATGCCATTTATAGGTCAGAGGGATTATGCTTTTAAGACACTTTGGCAAGTCCTTTGCAATGATCATGCCTTACACAGAGCTGGGTTAATGCTCCCTGCTGTTCCCGGCAGCATGGCTGGTCTAGGCTGTCCAGACCAATGTGCCCCTGCTGTCTCATTGGCAAGAACTGGAGATAACTACTGAGGAAGAGGAGTAATGCCCTCTCCTGCTGAAGGTAAGGGCCAGGTAAAAAAAAAGAATGTCAGAAGACAGAAGTAGGAAAAAGCAAGAATATGTACCTGTGTGCTACACTGTGGTTGAAGCAGGTTGGGAAGCAAAGTTTCCCTCCAGAAATGAACACGCTGACAGTATACTGAGTTGTGTCAGGAACGGTAAAACCTCACACCTTAGTATTTCAGCTGTGGCTTGTAGTGGTACCCTCCCGTACAGGGGTGGCACATCACCAGGCAGTGCAGGGATGGAAGAGCAGCCAACCATGCCTACAACAGGAGAGCTGTACACAGACCTCCCTCTTCCTTGTAAAGAGTCTTAAATACTGACCTAGGTGAAAACAGAGTATAATTTATGTGTTTCCTTAGGACATCAGGAACTTCTTAAGGAAAATAACTGCATTGCTGGCGAAGATACCTTCTGCTGTTCTCTGAGTTGGCTTTATTTAAATATGATTCGAAATCATTAATAGAGAATCACACTTGGTAAGCTCTTCTGCCTTCCCGCTTTTGGTATCCATCTGCCAGGCAAATACATTTGAATAAAAAGAAAAACAGAGCCCTGGATCAACTCCCAAGCAAACATAGCTTATTATTGATTGTAAAGTTACAGCTAATGCTTCAGCAGCTTGTTTTATTTTGCTATTCGAAGCAGTTATTATGACAGATCATTTAGTACATGAAAAAGTTTTTATCACAAGCAGAGTCTGTCAGAAAGCTACATATCCCTGTGAATGCTCCCAGATCAGTTGGACACCTCTTTCTGATGTAGTTACATTTATTTCGGAAGAAAAATTTCCCCAAATTGGGTGGAAGTTTTACAAGTATGGGTGTTTTGAATGGGGCTTCAAGCAACCAGGTCTAGTGGAAGGCATCCCTGCCCATGACAAGGGGTTTGGAATGAGATGACCATTAAGATCCCTTCCAACCCAAACCATTCTGTGATTCTATGATTAGTATGAATGTAGCTTGCACATCTTTACTCTCAGAATCAGGTAAAAAACCCCAACAGTCAAAGCAGTGAGTTTCTCCAGACTGCTGCATTTTTTGATTTCTGATGGGTTGGTTTGCCAGGAACCCAGAGCAGATCCTCCCTGGCATGCTCCCCTCACCTTTGCTGTGTCTACCTTGTACAGCGTGTGGTGCTGGGGTAATTATACACTGAGAATTCAAGGGTAACAAAGGGGAGTTTTTACAGTTAACCTGTGCTCCCAGGAGAGTTGGAAGGTGCAGATAGGGTATCATTTCTACTGAGCTCAGCCCGTGTCTTGAATAGATGATTTTGTTGTGTAACAGTGGGGGTTTAGAGGTCAAGTACAGAAGAATGATGTGTGACTGCTCCGATTCCAAATTGAACTGTCACTTGACCTTGTCTGTAGCATCTTTTGTTCATTGCTAATATATTCTGGACTGACAGTGGAGGGTAACACAGAACAGGTTTTGGAAAGAGGCTGGTTACTAGCAGAACTGAACATTGAAACTGGGGTTTGAAAGACAGCTTCAATTCCCAGCTGTTGAGGTACAGCTCTGTGTGTCGGGATAGCCTCTGTCTTTCTGTGTGATACTTAACTCTGTGGCATTTGATGTTGTTTGCTGGACAGTTTTTGAAAAACACTGATTTTGCAGTGTTAACAGGGTGATATGTCAATGTTAGCTTACCTGTGAGTCTTGCTTGTAAAATTATCTCCATCCAGAGAGCATTTGTCCTAACCTATAATGCTAGGAAATTAATTCTTGCAGAGAGAAAATGGCTCTTTAAAAATGAAGATAGAAGATTATAAGAGATGACATCAGCAGCTTCAAATAATTGTTGGTTTGCTGTTATTTGCCTTTCGAAGATGATGTAAGATTTTGTCTTAACAAAGAAGCATCCTCTGTGACAAGAATTATATAGGAAAGTTACTACTCTCATTAAACATTTATACTGTAGCTTCTGACCATAAAAGAGGTGGGGGAAAATACTGGAAGATGGTTTTGCAGTAACTAATTCAGCAAGCCCTGGTTAGATTGCAGGAGGCTTTTTAAAAGCACCTTTTGTGATGTGCCTTACTGTTCTCACTGACTTTGCTTTTATGGTGAGACATGCTGCAGCAAGAAGGGCCCTCGAGTTGCTATCTAGGACTAGTACTTTGTCAACCTGTCTCCACAGGATAACCTGTTCTAAGATCTCCCTGGAGCCTTCTCTTTCCCAGGCTGAATAACCCCAGCCCTCTCAGCCTGTCTCCATAGGAGACATGCTGCAGCCCTCTGAGCATCTTCTTGGCCTCCTGTGGACTTCCTCCAAGAGACCCACATCTTACTGAACCTGACCATTCGAGGTGACCATGGTGAGCCCCTCTTCTCATACTCCCTGAATACTTTGCCTTATTTGGACCTCTCTTGCCTCTGATTTGCTGTGTTCATGGTATTTTAATGCTCATGTTAAGAAGTATCTCTCATATAAGTCTTTCCAGGGGTTGCGTCTGTGATGATGCCCACTGTGGACTGTCTGGTGCATGGCTGCAGGAGGACTAACCAGTTTGGGAAGAATATAGGTGCCAGGCTAAGAGGCCAGTCTCCCCATGGTCTAGGCAGCTCAATAGATATAAGCATCCTGATGGGATAGTTTAAAGCATTTTTGTTAGGAATTGCTGTGAAACAGGAGCTGTCTGGTGAGCCAAGGATGCAGACAATCCTTCTGCTGCAGACTGCAGCAGCGTTGCGTCTGAGGTTAGATTGTGTGAATCCTTTCCTTCCATTCTAGGAAAGCATGCAGGAGCATGGGCAAATCCCACTAACAGGTATTAAATTTTTCTTTATATTAACAAAAAAAACCACCCCACTTCAGGAATATTTAACCTAAATATTCCTATTGCTAGGTCTAGCCTAAGGAGAAGCTCCCCCCTGAATTTCTCTATTACTCACCAGAGCAGGCTTCCTAGCTGTTTTGCAGCAGTATAGCTGGTGGAAATCCCTCGCACTGCATCCACACAATATTCCTGTAAAACCTGCAGCCTTAGACTATAGGTGTTTGACAGAGGATGATTTCTCTGGGTCAGTGGCTGGGTATGGCCTCAGCTGGGCCATGTGGGAAGGCTGCATGGCAGGACAGATTGTGGGATCATGATGCCAAGTAATTAGAGTCACCTTTACACACTACTTGGAATTTTGCACCGTGTGCTGGGAGACTGATAGAAACAGACAAAATTAATCAAACCATGATTGGTTTCATACCCATTCCTGGTGGAAACAAGGTTAATAAATTAAACATTGCAGGCTGCTTGGTTTCTTTCTCTACAGTACGTACTGAAATCATGCATACAGACTAAGTATGTTTGCCAGCTTTTCATCTGGAAATATTGAAAGTGTCAGCAGCTCACCCCAAGACTAGGACACCCTGGTGTGATTCTACTTCTGGTAATGTGGAAAGAGGCATCCTGAGGAGCTGCTGGGTCAGCTATCTTACACATACTTTGCCCCCTGCACTGGGTCTTGGTAAGAGTCCTGCCAACACAATACTGCCTCCTCTCACTGATCCTGTTGTCCTGGTTCTGGGAGGCTTATCATCAGAGAGGGAGATGATTCCCAGTTTTCTTGGGTTAAGAAGAGCAATTGGTTAATCCCACTAATCTTGGTCTTCACACCTGGCATGTATGCCATTCAAAATCATATGACAAGACAAGTACTGTCTTCTTTAATATGTGTTCCTACTGAGGACCCCCCTCTCTCCCACAGTAGTCCTCAGTGTAGTCTTAATTTAAAGGATCAAAAAGTCAAAAGACTTTTTTTTTAGGTCTTGTGTCTAAAGCTGGTTAAACTCACTGGGCTCTGCACTGGCTAGATTTTTTTTATTTGTTTTTGATTTCAGCCTGTGTGTGAAATTTTTATTCTTGGGACCTGCTACTATGCTACATATGTCCATAAGCTCCCTCAAGAGGGGAAGGAGTCTTGAGTTTTCCTCATAATTATTAGAATAAAATGGAAGTTTATCTATTCCAATTTTAGGAGTAGATAAATTCTATCTTGTGCAATGAAAAACTTCCAAGATAAATTATTGCAGATGATCCCAAATAAATGTTGCAGGAGAACTTCCAAGCTCTGCAGGGAGATGTGGCTAACACTGGTACCTGGGTTATTCTGCTCTCATTAATGCAGTCATTCTGGAGGCAAATCTGATCAGTAGTGGGTCTCATGGGAAGCTTAGTTCCTTACTGTGTCATCTGTTATCTCAGAGTACAGAATTTGCTGGCCTTTTACTCTTCTTTGCATTAACACCTGCACATGTCTGCTCCAGAACAGGGCCCTGTACAGGAAATGTATTCATGTCATTTGCCCAGGGCAACATGTTTGTGGTGTGGACTTTGTGGGAATCGCACTTGCAACTGAATGGGGCCACTGATGTATTATCTCAAGAGAAGATTTCCCATGGTGTTTATCCATTGTCAGATAGTCATGGACAAGTAATGCTGTCATGGGTCCCCGCTGCTCTTCTGATTCAGGAATAGTGTATCCTTTACTGAAAACAGGGAGGAAGCGAGCAAAATACCTGACTTCAAATCCCCAGGACAGTAATTTACAGAGAGGGGCTCTTGTCTCATGCGAAGACAGCAGGTTTCCTTGCCTGCAGGATGGAAATCATGTCCTTTGTGTGGTCTGAACATGTAGGGTAAATGCCATACCAGGTTTGGAGTGAAATGGTGAGCGTTACAATGGTTCCTACACAGGTAACAGATGGGTTTACTCAGGGAGCGGCTGTGAACTAAAGCTCTGTTAAGCTAAAACTAACCCAGAGCTTTGGGGCCTGTCAGGAAGCAGAATTAGGTCAGTGTCTTTACACAGAACTGCTCCAGGTAGCAATTCTACCTTCCAGATACTTAACAATAGCAGCTTCTGATTTGTCCTGGTGAGTTCCAATGAGATCTCTCTGGCTACAGTAGGGGAACAAACCAGCCGAATTCATCAACAAATGTGTCTGTTGTGCTGAGCCTGTGGAGGTGCTCCACTAAGAAAAACACCTAGAAAGCTTTCTGCTTGATCTCTCCTCCTGTGGGTTTTGTAGATAATGGACCTGAACACCCTTTAGTTGGCTCAGGTGGAATCTCTGTTATTACTATGCTGGGCATTATGACAACATTAATAATTTAGCTAACTTAGCAGACATTCATAATTATTATTGTGTTCTTTTCCTCATCTGAACAATATTGTATTTTTATCAATGCTTGTGAGCACAGCTAAGATTTTGACATCAGGTGTTTTTTGAATAAGAAATGCACATTGTGGGACATTTATTAGTAGTTGGCTTTTCTCCAATTGTTTGTTTAACAGAGAACAGTAAAACTAGTGTCATATATCCTGGCATAAGCCAATGAAATGTATAATCTACTGAGATTTTGCTCTAGTACAAACAGGGGAAGTTTGTAGACTCAGAGTTAGACAAAGATTCTCCCTGCAACTGCCTGGTTTTTGTGTTAACAACTAAGATGAAGGCTATTATGTAGGTAGTCAAGGTATTTTGAAGGCTTCTTGGACCTCAATAAGATTTCTTTTCTTTTTTCCTTAGTTTAATAGGGACCAATCTGAGAAACAATATGATTGCTACCAGCCATTCTATGATTCTATAATTTTGTTTTGGTTTCACCTTTGCAGTCATGCAAAATAAGGTGATATCAAAACTACCCTTCCTGGTTTGGGGTCACAGCTAAACCAAAGGAAATTAGGTCCCATCACACATCTGTGGTTGCTGCTATGGTCATTGTGTTTGTACTTAGATGCATCAGAAAAGCCAAGCTCCACTGTATGAACAAGTTCAGTGAGACTGCGCCTTCCATCTCAGGGCACTCCAGGAGTACAACCTGACCCCTGCCCAGCCTGTTCTTGGAATCCCAGAGGAGGAAGAACCAGCTGCCTGGAAGCTGGGATGGGGTCCTGGTGTAGCCCCTGCCTTCTGTATAACCACTTGGGCAAAGATTAATTTGGATCAGTAAGAGGAGGGCGTTATCTGTTTCTGTTTTACCAGAAACTCTGTATGGAATCTCCTTTCAGAGTGTAGGTTCAGCTGTTATTGAAAAGTGAGTTTGAAATCTTGCATTTCCCAACAGCTGTACATCCCTACTTTGTCCACTCTGCTGCACGCTCCTCAGGACATGGAGGCTGCCCAGTGGGCATGCCCAGTGTGGGGTCAAGCCGGGGTCCTGCTGGGACTGTATGTTGCTCCCGGTGCTGAAAACGAAATACATACACTGTGAAAGCTCTGTGCTGTATCTGGTTTTGCTGACATGCAGACAGAAAAAAATCAGCCTCCTGTAACTGTCCTTGGGGAGAAAAAAACTCCCAAACTCAGCTGGGAACAGAGAAGGTCTGACTAGTCTTTCATTAGTACCATGTGGTGGTGAGCATGGGTGCCAGTGGGTTTGCTGCTGCCCAGCTGAAGTTGCAAGTGCTTGTGCCCAGCTGAAGGTGTCTGATTTACCTCTTGCTGATGGCATCCTCTCCAGTCAGTCACTCAGCACAAGGGCACAGAGGAGAATGGTATTGTCTGAAAAGTCAGAGAGTCCAGTGCCCAGTGTGCCACAAGCCACTGGTCACACTCTCAAGAGAGACACTGAGGGTTTGTTTCAGATTTGTACAAGTCTGGGTGCTTGGTGGTATCCCACAAATCATATACACCCAAATCAGATTCTGCAGCATATTTATACACAAAAACTATCAACCCAGAAACTTAAGTGCTACCTCTGTACAATGATTGGTTATTAATTAATATATAATTAACTTAAGCAACTGTTATACCCTTTATGTGTGCTCAGACTAGGTTCTTTAATTTGGGCAGGGGTCTTTTTGACCTGTGGGTGTGATTTTTAGTATGACAATGAAGGCAATTCAGTTAAGGACTCTAGGACTCGTACCTTCCTGTTAAGTTGGCAATGTGTTTGAAACATCTTGACTCTGTACATCCTTGTGTTCAACCTTTCCAGGTTGCCTTTGAGTAAAGAATGTCAAATGGTCCATTCTAATTATCCCAATTAGAGAGTCCTAAGTCTGCCAAGCTGTGACATAAATGACTTGTTAACAAGTTATCATGTCCTTGAAACTATATACATCAATTCTATGGACATCCCCCTTGTGCTCCTGCTCCTGACCTATGGGCCCACCACTGATTCCAACCACATGTAAATTTGTGAAGTGACTGGCTGTTTCTACTGGGTTGATAAGTGACTCAAATAAGCTGCTTTGTGGGTCTGTCACTGAGATGCAGTGAAGCACAGGAAAAGGGCAATTTTAAAATCTGTTACTTCTTCCCAGGTGCTGCTCCAGTAGTCACATGCCAGTGGGAGAATCATTTAGCTGTTGATGGCTTGAAGTTGGCATGGATTCAGCTTTCCAATTTTTCACAGCTAAACAGGCAAGTGGTCTATCTCTCTAATCAGAAGTCAAATCCTTATTTCAACTTCCCAACTTTGGCTGAATTCAAACCTCAGAAGACTAAAGGCACCAAAAGTCCTTGTATGTCATCCTTGAAATTGCAGAGACATCCCTTAAACCCATCATCTGCCTTGCTCTGCTTTGTTTGGCATGCAGAGCTCTCAGAGGGGTTGTAACAGTGCTGGTGGAATATCCTAAAACTATGCTGCAAAGTTCTGCTTCCTCTTGTGGCTTTTCTGTTGCTCATGACTTGTTGCATGGGGCACAGTGGTTTAGAGGTTGTGCTTGATAACTTGTTATTTGATTCTTGATGTCTGAATGCATTTCCGAATGCATTTCCAAATTCTCTGTTACTTACTTCTGGCCCTTTCTGCTAGTGATAGGCTCTTCAGATGTAGTTTGACACTATCACACAAAAGCATTCCGTAGCCCAGGCTGGTGATGCTTATGGATTAAAGCAAATGATGGTATGTGCTTTGAGTGTTCCAGTGTAACAGCTGCCATTGAAGAAAGGGTCCTGATGTTCACACAATTCCAAACACAAGCAGAGCCAGAAGATTTATTTATGTAACTTAAATGACATAGGGAAATATCCCTCTTAATCACCAATTCATCTTGGAGTTTATTGCATTACTTGGTTTTCCATGCTGCATGAGAAGCTAATTTTTGACTTATTTTTGTTGTATTCTTCCATGGTGTGGCATCTCAGTTGCATTAATTTCTTTGTGTTATTTTTGGCTTGTTTAACCTTCTAATAGCTGTAGAAATGTTCATGCAATCCCTTCCAGAAGTCATAATCTGCAAATGTTCTGGAGGCCAAAATGTAAACTCTGGAGCTGGGAGTTGAGCCTGGAAGTCCCTGGGCAGAGCTGCCTCCATGAGTCTGGGGTTTTCTTCCTTGCTTTTCTTGTGTGGGGCTTCAAATGCCTCATAACTAAATAATCAGCTTTGGTTTTTGGGTGTGGGGACAATGGAAGGAGATTGTGACTAGGTAGAAGAGAGGGTGCTGGAAAGGTTGCTTGGTGGTGAGGTACAGTTTTCTTCTCCATTGAAGAGGCTGCTTGGTGGTGCGGTTACTGCTCACTCCAAGTCTTAGCTGCTCAGGAAGCTCTGTGATGGATGAGGAACCCATTGCTCCACTTGTGTACAAATAAGGAAAAATGACAGTCCATTTTGCAGATCTCCAGTCTGGGTGTGAAATCACAAATAGGCTGGAGGAGGAAAAGGATGGGGTGAAACAGTGGTGCTACTCGTTGCAGGAAGACTTGTTCTGTGAGTGCTCTGAATTGCACAGAGCCAGTTGTTCCATGCTTAAGAGTTAACTGGAGTAGCTGACCTGCAGTTTGATTGCTGGCGTGTACCTCCAGGGCTTGACATGCTTTCCCATGTCCCACTCCCCATAAAGTCACACTTGTCACCTTTGTATCTGCAGTCCTTCCCCCACTGCAAGTGCAGTGTCACTGAGCAGGAGGATCTTCAAGAATATGACTTGACTTTGATTTTTTTTTTCTTACCTGGCAAGGGGCAGTCTTAATAGAGGTGGCTTTCTAAACTGGTACCTGGGAAATAGCAGTTTCTCACAATTCCAGAGGTGCTGGAATTGTGATACATTTATGGTCTGTGGGCAGGGATTTCCAACAGCACCGTGTTTCACACAGCAGTATGGAGGTCACATGAATGTGGATCTTTTCACCCTGCATTTGTGGATGACAACTTTAACCCTCTCAGGCTGCTAGAGATGTCTGGACATAAGGTTTGTGTGGCTGATGAGATGAAGAGCAGGTCTACACCAAAGAGTTAATCCATGAATCTCTGCTGCTGGCAGGAAATACTTTAAAGGAAGGAAAATAATCTGTACTGGAGCAATCAGTGTCCTCTGATACTGAAAATAGCTCACTTCTATTTTCCTTTGAGTCCCTACAAAACCAGCTTTGCAGTTAGTACTGGTTTTTACTGTCATGTGAATTAATACTAATGCATGAGGATTTGGCATTTTGCTTTTAAAATCACTGTACATGCAAATGGCTAGCTGTTGCTTCTGCCTGTGATTTCAATGACTACTTAAAAAATTTATTGTGAAGAATTGCCTGGAAGGATGCATACTTGACAAATGATGCATCTTTAGAGGCATCAAAGAAGAAACACTGCTCTCTTTAATGGAGGAACACTAGCTTTATTCTGACCCTTGTGGTTTTGTCACTGGTTTAGAGCTTTATTATTGAAAAATAAATATATTCTGTCTCTTTACTAAAAAGATTTCACTTGCTTCACTTGCTTTTCCTTTAACACACCTTTCTGAGGAATTCGACAGATCAAGATATTTTGGAAGCAGATTCAAAACCTAGTGCTCTCTTGCTGGGAATAATCTCCTGAAGTGCTGGAAACAGTAGGAGGTGGAATTAATAATTCCCTTCCATCTTGCTCTTTTGAGGTTAGGTGAGGCAAGGGAGATGGAGCCATGTCGCTTTACTCTTCAGATTCAGTGGTTTGGCATCAAAGCAAAACTTGAGACAACTTTCACCACTTTGTTCAGCATTAATTGGTTTCTAGTCTACCATGGGAAGTGGAGGGAACAGATTAAAGCCTAGAAAAAGGCTGGCAACAAATCCTCCTCTTTAGAGGCATGCGGAACAACAGTGTTAGCTGTTCAGCCCTCACTGTGAGGTCTGTGGTTCAGTGTTTGCTTTCCTCCCTGTGGATGGGGGGGGGGGATACCACACCAACCCTCTTGGTTTTGACAGAAGTCCTTGGTGCAGTTCTGTGTGGATTTTGAGACATTGAATTCATCTAAATCAAGACAATGGTTCTGAAATTATGATTTCACCTTTTTCCATGCTGTTCAGCAGCAACACCAATGGGGTGAAGAGTTTTAAATTGCTCAGAGCAGCATTTGCAGTTTCTCTTCAGAGTTGTGTTCCTGCTCTGCTGAAGGTCTGACTTCACGTTTCTCCCTGGAGAGTGAGTCCCAGGAGCCCTTCACCTGACCAAGTCAAATCCCTGCTGCTCTCTCATATCAGCATGTCCTTGTCCCTGGAACATTATGGCTACGGAACAGGCTCATGCCTCTCCCAGCTGGTGGAAATTCCCATCCTCCTTCCCTGGACCTTCCTCTTGCAGAGCAGGCAAGTGGTGGGCACAGCTGCTCTCTGGGCAGCTGCTCTCTTTCAGTGAAGATTTTTTTCCTAATATCCAATTTAAACCTTCCTTGGCACATCTTGAGCCAGTTTCCTCCTGTCCCATCACTTGTTACTTGGCAGAAGATACCAGCCACCTTCTTGCTCCATCCTCCTTTCAGGTAGTTGTAGACACAGATAAGGTCCCCCCCGAGCTTTCTCTTCTCCAAACTAAACAGCTCTGGTTCCCTCAGCTGCCTCTGTGCAGTCGAGGTGTAAGAAAAATGTATCTGCAATCCTCCTAAATGAAAAAAACAGTAAAAACAATCCAGGTGCAAAGCTGCAGCTCCTACAGATTTAACAAAGTGCTGTTGTACTTTTACATAGCTCTCCATTTTGTATGCTGATAAATACATTTAATTGGCACATTCCCAGGTTCCCCCAGTCGTGGGAGGAATTTGCAGAAACAGGTTTATCTGCTGGCAAAATCTGCAGCACACAAAAAGGGAAGGGTCCTGGTTTCCTCCGAGGTTTTGTTTTTAAGATGGGAAGAGTTTCTTCATGTAGGGCACAGGGAGAACAAGGTACTACAAGTTTTACTCTGGGTAAGCAGATACCCACAGTTTTCTTTTTTTCAGTGACAACAAAACTTTACTTCGTTTACCTCTGCATTGTGTCATTTCGGTCCCAGACTGGCATCCTGGACTCTGTTATCACAACTAACCATGCATGGGTTTGACAGGAGCTGAACTAACCCGATTAGCAGTTGTGTTTTCATTCATTCAGCTGTGACCCCTGGCAGGGACTGTATGAGCTGGCAATAAGCCTTTCCCAGGCATAATGAAGTATTTATAGTGCTAACCTTCTGTAACTTTAGCACTGATTAGCAAAAATCAGATATATCTTTCTTTATCACCTGGTCAGTGCATGTGCATGTTGATCAGCTGGGGACAGACTTGGCAAAGGAATTCCTCAGGCTTAGGTACTGTTGGTTCCTCTGTCTCGTACACTTCCCCTGGAAATAATGTATCTTCTCTTCTGAATAATGCTGGGGTATTATATTTTTATAATGAAAATACAGGACTGAAATTAGTTTTCATCTTTTTAATATGGAGTCTTTTACCTGCTAGAGCTTCACCTTTGATTATTACAGGCAAAATAAATGGAGTTTTAATCCCTGCCCTGTACCAACACTCACTCACTCTGTATGCTGGAGACAACCTCTGAGGGTTTGCAGAGAGAACTTGTTGGGTTTTTTCTTAATGAATTACTAAAGTATCCTGAAGGCTCTCCTGGAGCACGTGACCTTTCCTGATAGCTGTCTACACTTGTAGGCATCAAGTAAAACTGTATGGGGAAAAGAGAGTCTTATAGTGCAGTGTCAGGTTTCCAAATTGGACCAAATGGATGAATGTTAATGAGTAAATTAGTAAAGGAGGTGACCTCACACTCATTTAGGTACTTACAATGAATTCTGATGTCTAATTTCAGTTCCTTCAGGTTCAAGTGCTGGGTGCTAAGGGCTTTGTTCAATAGGACTTGAATTTCCCAGGGTTTTATTTGCTTCAGGAATTCAGTCAGTCATTTTGACTTTGTGTAGTGTTTAATTGATGCCTGAAAACCCCAGGGATTTCTACTTTGTGAACTAGATTTATTCATTAATTTATTTACTTACATTAAAGAAAGAAGCTCAAGTGTGACCCTGGCAATCATTTTGTTCTATCATCTTTTTCCATCAGTATTCTATAGATTTAACTTGGCCAACAAGAGCATTATCACCATTATCTCTTTTTTTCCTTTTTGTTGTTGTTGCTGTTTGAAGGAGATAATTGCATGGTAGGGAGTAATTACCTCCACCTTCCCTACTTTGCAAGGATCCCACTGCCCTTATCTCCTCTGCAGCAGGTACCTGGATTTGGGGACTCTTGTATTTGCGTATTCGTTCATGGGATTGCTTAACTAGAACTGTTAGCTGTGAAGAGGTAGACTTCTCCGGGCAAATGTTCCACCTCTTTGTCTCAGCCTTTCCCCTTCTCCAGTGCTCTAGTATAGCTCCAAAGATGAAAGGATTCCAGTGATTATTTTTCGTGTGTAGCATCTTCCCATTCAACACAAAGGCTGCCTCTGCCCAGAAATCAGAGGCAAGGTGGTCTAATGGATCGCACAGGACTGTTCCCATCCTTTGTTACTAATTTATTATGTGGTGTTGACTACAGAAACAAGAGGCTTGCAGAACCAAGGGAGCTCAACTGGCATGGAGCAGCGTTGCAGTGCATGTCACTGCCTGGTGCTACTGGCACCTCAGCTCGCTGCGAATGCAAGGCAGAATGAACCTCAGCTATCCCGCCTGGTGATAATGAAAGACCCACTGCCAGAAATCAGCAGTCTATGAGATTTGCTACAGGACTTACAGCTCTTTCTGGAGCGGGTCCAAGTGAGGGGTTCATCACCTGCTGCCTGACACCAGGAGTAGGCTCAGGAGGGGATGTGATAGCCTTGGCGTGGAGGAAAACATGTCTAGTAAAAGATACTGGTAGCATCTGAAACTGGTGCAACAGCTTAACTGTTGTGAAATTTGGATTTTATAGTCTATTCTGGGGTTATTTTGAACATTGTAATCAAAGAAAGTTTTGTGGTCCCTTTGGCAAGACCTGGTCATAATAGAGATGATTGTTTTAACAGTGACCTAATGCACTGCCTCAACCTTTACGTCAGCTTTACTTCTCTGTTTATATTTTATAGGTATCTCAGCAATGTTGAAATGCATGTGTAAAACTCATGTAGTAAATGAGTGTTACTGGACAGTTTTTTATTCCTTTGCAGTACTGTAATGGTTCTGTTGCGGGTACATTCACAGTGGTTTATGCAAGACACATCCAAAAGATGTGGAAGTAACCAATGTGCCAGTCTT
The DNA here is from genome assembly GCF_033783945.1 of Neopsephotus bourkii. Taxonomy (NCBI): domain Eukaryota; kingdom Metazoa; phylum Chordata; class Aves; order Psittaciformes; family Psittacidae; genus Neopsephotus; species Neopsephotus bourkii. The sequence goes on from NW_026901238.1 coordinate 1,271,494, forward strand.
CCATATGGGCTTCACTGTGAGGGACAGTTTAATACCAATCCCCTGACCAACAAGCGTAAGATCTTCATTAGTGAGATTGTGCACCAGTGAGAGGGCCAAGGGCACACAAGCCTCCTCCACTCACAGTGTATTTTTGTGTGAGTGCATTGTCCTTGGGGTGCAGAAGGGACCATTGTGGGCTGACCCAGCACTGTTGGGGTTGCAGCTTCCTGGCTCTTCTAATAGCTCCTGGCTGTGCTGCAGTCTGTGCAGGCAGAGGGACATTTGTCTGTGCTTGCAATCTCTTGAGGTTTGCAGTGGAAAGATGTATGTAGTGGAAAATCCCCTATGAGCAGGCATGCTGGGGTGCTGATGCACAAGGCAGCACTGAGAGCTGCTGGTGAGGGAGGATGGGGTCAGAAGGACCCTGGCTTAGCACAGGGTGAGTTCTTGGGCTGCATCAGAAATCAGCCCTAGTGGGATGTCTTCCTCAGGAGAGGTCAGGGGCCAACCAGTTTGTGACCCTACAAGCATTCCATGGATCACTAATTACACTTGGTTTTGATAGACTCTCTCTTGTGCCCTGACCTGAAAGCACAATAAGGGAAGTCAGCAGCAGCATAATGACAGGAGCATTAAAACTCCTTGGAGCTGATGGGTGGATTAGTGATGAGTAACAAGCTGTGCTGCCTCAGTGAAACTTTCTGGAGAGTTGTTTTTTTTTTTGTTGTTGTTGGTTGGGTTTTTTTGTTTGTTTGTTTTTAAACAGAAAAGGTCTGCCCTGTGTTGCTGGTGTACCAATAGTGAGACCATGGATCTCCAGTGGGTCAGAGGATCAGACTCCGAGATTTTGTTGGTGCAGGGTACACATATCTTCTTATTCCCCAGTGGTATTTCCTGCTGTGGAACCTCCAGGCTGGCTGGCATGCCCCTGCCACAGGAGGAGTGCACACTGTGTCCACGTGCTGGCAGTCTCAGTGTCCCTCTGCATTGCTCACCTCCCAGCTGTTCATCGCAGACAATGATGGCAAACAGCATCTGTAAAGATGCTGTAGCCAGCCAGCCCTTATATGAGGGAGGATGTTACTGAGTGTGTCTGCTTTCACATTAATTCTGACAAGATTTACTGGAACTCGCTGAGCTGCCAATTCCCCAAAAGTCAGGAGCCACAAAGGTCAGCATGGAGCAGTGCTGAGGGTTGCTGAGGTGGCTATTGGGCTCAGAGCAGCAAGGCTACCAGCAGCCCATGTATGCCTAGAAGTGAATGCAGCTCCCGAGGTCTTCATGACCACCTTGGGGTGTGTAAAGACCCAAGACTCAGACCCTACAAGTGGTGTTACTATTGACTTAATGCCAAAGCAATAATTTGAGAGGGTGTCTTCCTTTATGGGGTGTTTGAAAATGGCATTTTGAAGAAAAAAAAAAGGTACAAAGAATGTATGTGACAGACCCAGTGCTCCTCTATGGATGCTTCTCTCTGGGATGCTCCTGATGGGAGTACCCCATGTTTGGCTTGTTTTCATTTTGAGCTGCCAAATGAACTTCATTCTCACATCTTCCTTTCCCCTCTCCAGGCTGGAGGTGGCTGTAAACAACATTGGATTGCTTTTGATCTGCTGACCACATGGTAGATGGATAAGGCAGTGCTCAATTTCATGAAGCCAAAATATCAGCTTCCTTTTTTAAAGGAAACAGCCACCTCTAGCAAAAACTCTATATGCTGTGTTCTCAGAAGAAACATAAACAGTGATCTTTGAGATTATTGCGAAGTGGTTCAAAGGACTGTTGTGAAATTCAAGGGCACTGGATGTATCACTGAACAGTTCCTGGTACTAGCTTTTGGGGATACAATATTAGGTCTGTAGTCTTATGTTAGCTACCTAGAAACATGACACTCAGCTTTGGGTGAAAGTCCTTCTTGCAAAGGATTGTTGGTTTGGATGCTAGGTCTGCTTTAAAAATGGGTCGAGCTTATTATCCAAGCTGTGTTTTAACCAGAAAGATTTTGGTGATACTGAAAGTAGTTTGTCACAGAGAGACTGGAAATGACAAGTGCAAACTGAATGCCCACTGAGGATAATTACTACCAAAGCTCAAAGCTGTGCTGTGAATCCAATATAGTTAGTTTTTTCAATATATAGATTAAAAGTCAGACAAAGCTTCATTTAAAGTTGGCTTATGGCATAAGTTATGAATAGAGATGCTGAGATTTCCTATGCAAAACTATTCAAGCAGATCATGGTATCACAGTATCACAGTATGTTAGAGATTGGAAGGGACCTCAAAAGATCATCTAGTCCAATCCCCCTGCCGGAGCAGGAACACCTAGATAAGGTTACACAGGAACGTGTCCAGGCGGGTTTTGACTGTCTCCAAAGAAGGAGATTCCACAACCTCCCTGGGCAGCCTGTTCGTGTTCCGTCACCCTCACTGAGAAGAAGTTTCTTCTCAGGTTTAAGTGGAACCTCTTGTGCTCCAATTTGTATCCATTACCCCTTGTCCTTTCATTGTTTGCCACTGAGAATGGTATGGCTCTTTGCTTTTTGCCTAACATAAGCTACTGAAGTTGCACATTATGTTTATTTCCTGCAAATCTACATCACCATGAAATAAATGAGGCAAATTTTGGAATAACTTGTTCAGTTGCTTGATTTTTAGGTTTCCAGTTTTGTTTACTTAACAAATTCTTAATTATCTCAGGGCAATTGAAATGCTCTAAAAATCTTTGTGCTGTCAGGGAATTTCTGTGAATAATGTACTACCCTGCCTCCTGGGAGGCTATCTATATTTGAAAGTTTTGCTAATGGGTCATCTTTTCCACTGCACATACGCAGATTTATAATTTATGGCAGCCTTTCAGGACACATGCCTGACTCCAGAGCACTCCAGCAAATGCTGCTTCCAGTGCACCGAGGCAGTGGCTTCCCTGTCTTGTCATGCTACTGTCTGTGGGTCTGCTAGGGGAGCATCATCCAGGTTTATTCAGGAAATCCTTGGGTCCCCAGGTCCCAGAATCAGACACTGAAATGATGGGGGCTGTTTCACCTGTGAGTCCAGTCTCTGGAGGGAATATTAGAAGACTTGCTAAGGGACTAGAACAGCAGTGTGTCTCTGTAAGATGGGTATGCGCGTTACTGGTTTCCATTCACAAGGAGCTGCCAAAATGTTTTTGTCAATGTATACCAGCATTCCTGAAAGTGGGAACCAATCTCATTTCCTCTTATTAATGTCACTCAAAACTATTATCCACCTAAACCCCTCTGACAAAGCCCTGTGTGTTACTCAGAGAGAAACATTCCTGTCTGTGTTTCTATTTGAACTATTTGACTGCAGTTACAGAGAAATGGGAAGGAACTCCCCTGCCATGGGTTCTCTACAGAGTTAATCTGTGCAGAGTTCTTTGGACTTGGAGACAGAGAATCACTCATGCCTGTGAACAGGACTGCGGGTTCAGTGAGCTTCCAACACTGGGAAAGATGGATTCTTCCCGTCACTTCCCATTCCTGTTCAGCACCTTCACTTTACTTTTGTGCAAGTAGCACAGGGAGGAACTGTGTTATAAAAATAACAGTTAAGAAAGATCCCAAATGACAAGCACACAGGAAAACAAATGGGAAAATGCTTTCAGTTGCTGAGCAAAGTGACTGTTATTTCTGAGGGTAGCTGAGTTATCCTCCATTGCTGCAGTGGTAAGCATGGTGAGAGCTGTGACGTCTCCATCCCTGCTGCATTGCCAGTAGTGATGACCTAGGACATTTTCAGCGCAGTTTCTGATGAGCCTGGAGCCTGTGCTATGCCTGTTGTTGCTGATGATGTGTCCATAGCAATGTTTTCTGCACCACTGCCCCATACTTAACAAGGCCGTTGGTGGCTAACATGCCGGCCAGGCTTTTCAGCTTCACAGCTTGCTCTTGCACACCACTCTTGGCTGTGCTTTCTCCTCTCCATGTTGTGTGAGTGCCTGCTGGCTTGACTGCAGAAATGCTGGGTACTGAGAGCAAAAGCTGAAAAATACTGTAAGTTAAGATGAAATTATAATATTAGCTAATTGGCCATAATGAAAAGAAGGATTGTAGCTAAAAATGCTAACACTGTCATCCAGATCTACTCTCATTAGTAGGCTGGGTTTCACATGGAGTGTATTCCAGTTATATTTAAACTGTTAGAACTGATGTTTCATAAAGTCACAGAATGGTTTGGGTTGGAAGAAACCTTAAGATCATGCAGTTCCAACCCCCTGCCATGGACAGGGACACCTTCCACTAGACCAGGCTGCCCAAAGCCCTGTCCAGCCTGGCCTTGAACACTGCCAGGGATGGGGCAGCCACAGCTTCTCTGGGCAACCTGTGCCAGTGCCTTACCACCCTCACAGCAAAGAACTTCTTTCTTGTATCTAATCTACATCTCCCCTCTTTCAGTTTAGAGCCATTTTCCCTTTTCCTATCCCTACAGGCCCTTGTAAAAGTCCCTCTCCAGCTTTCTTGTCAGCCCCTTTAGGGACTGTTTGGGTCTGTTCAGGACCAGAGCATTGCTGGATCTCTGTGGCAGCTTTTAACAGACGTGGCACATCCCAGTATTTCTGTGCTGTGTTCTGCAGCTTTCTCTGACCAAGGGGAACATCAGGGCAAGAGGTGTTAGGACAGGCTCTGTGTCACTTATCACTTGCTGTGCCTGGCATGAGCCTGCGGCAATCCAGGTTGCATGTAAAGCTGGGCAGTAGCTGTGTCCATCTGAACGCTCAGCTTGAGAGGCAGCATCAGGTATCTTCCAGAAGTGGTGTCATCTCTGTGATGTTCAGCTGGACGGAAGTTTTAATAACCTGGGGGTTTGTGTGTGTGTGTGTGAAGCATTCTCCTATTTTAACCAGCTATTGCACGTCTTAGAAGAAACTTAATGTCACTAAAAGTCCATGAACTACTCTAGTGTTTACCCATGACCCCATCACTTCTCAGGCAGTGCTGTTACACAAGACCCTACCTAGAAAAATTCCCAAAGCCCAAAGAACCATGTAAAACTTCCTGACATTGGCACGTTTGCTGCACCAAAGAGCTCAACTCTGGTATAGGCTGGGGTAGATTCACTGTATTTTTCTGATTACTTTGTGATTCATTGCTTTTCTTGATGCATTTTGTCATCTAGCATGTCTTGCTGCTGTCGAGGCTGGGCATTACCAGTACATGTTGGCAAGATGTGATTTGCGATGTGCTGTGGCTGTGCTTGCAGCCTCCCCAGCTGTGGAACTTCCCACTGCACCTTTTTTCTTGTTTTTTGTCATTTGGTGGGGTAAATTAAGGCTTAGGTTATTCTCTGTACGTAGTGAAGCCATCTCAGTCTTCTGATAGGACTGAACACTATTAATGGCTAAGAAGTAGAAAATAGTCATTTGCACTACCTGTGCCCTGAGGCATGGGCTCACAGCACCACGGAGGGTCACATCCCACAGCAGCGAGTGGCCACAAGGAGGTGATGCTACCTCAAGGGGACTTTAAAAGCTGTTTCACTATGGGCCTCTAAGAAGGTAAAACAACTGTAATCATAACCTTGTGAACTGTTCCTGCTATTAATGCCAAAAATATATCCTTTAAATTGATGTTTAGGAGAAGCCCCTTCAGTACTGGGGCTGAGAAGCTAGAGCAGAAATACCTGTTTTCCTTTCCGTCCCCACAGAGGCTTTGATCAGTGGGTCTCTGCAGCATGCAGTGGGTATGGCTGGGCTTGGTAAGGGTCTGCAGGCAGAGAAGGAAGTTAATCTGCTTGCTTTGGCCATTCTCACCCTTTTTGACTTCACACAGGCACCTATGCGAACAATGCTCCCTACGTGATGTGCATATAGCTGCCAGTGGGGAGCATTGAGGGTCTGTCCCATCAAGGAAAGTGTGCCATAGTGGGAACTCTGTCTAAGGAGCCCCTTACCTCTTCCTGCAGCTTTGACCCCCTGTGATCACTAAGTACATGAATAGCAGATCTCTCACAATGTTTTTAAATCGAAGCATTGTACAATTTAAATGGAGAGGAGAATTAGCCTGCACTGAGCTTCCTCCCACAGTAATTACTGCCATCAGTGGGGTCTGGTGTCACACTATGTCAGGGCTATAAACTGGGGGAAAAGAATACTTCTGTGCTTGCCATTAATGAGTGCCCACACAGAATAAATCAGCAGATGGATGGTGTATATTGCCCTCTCGATGGGCTTGTCCCTCATTTGGTGAGGGGAAAAAAACCCTCATGTTTTCTTTAAAAATAAAGGTTGAAAATAAAACGTAGATGATCCCCTGGCTTGGTCTAGGATTTGTGGGTGTGCTGCAGGGTGTGGATGCTCCAGCACTTTTGATCCATGAAGAGCTTTGCTTTCAATCTCGGAGTTATTTAATGAACTCTTGAGTGGGAAAGACTCTGTCAGGAAGGTGTTGCTGAGGCCTGCCAGAGGGTTAAATGGGGAGAGGCTGGGAGTGATGGCCGGTCTGGGGCTGTGCTCAGGGCAGGCAGCAGAACAGGTACAGGTTGTGTGAGGCAGCACTTGCCTTCTGTTAGAAGGTAAAAGCTGGTGTAGAGGACAGGGGATTGTTAGCACAATATCTCAAACTGGTGCTTGGGCTCTTGGACATGTGGGGGGTAGTGGCTGAGACCCAGCTTGCTGGTAGCTAAAACCCAGGAGGTTGTATGAAGGGCTCTGAGCGGTCAATATGAACTCAGTGAAGGTAGAAAGATTTTTTTTTTTTTTTTTTACTAGACATGTAAAACCATTTAATTTTTCAAGGCTTTCGTGCTAGCTTTGTATAAACAGATGAGTCTCAGATGTCCATGCTGGATCATCACTGCTGAAGGGGAGCCCCCTTTTCATTGCTTTGGGAGGAGCAATTGGATGGGTACTGCTCTTTGTCAGTCTCAGGAAGCCTATTTGTATAGATTACTCTGCCTTTTACAAATGATCTTTCATCTGTTTTTGTTGTAAAAGTGTCTTAATGCTGTAGCTATTTTCTTCTTTAATTCAGAAGCAAGAAGAAAATCTAATTGCCTGATTAAGAGTCAAAGCACTCTTGATTTCATCTCCATCTCTTCTGGTATCAGATATGAAGCTCATTATTTTCTGAGAAGGGACTCCTGTTTAGGCTAATCCAATGCAATTAAGCATTGATCTGAGTGTAATTTAGGTAATGTAGGACTGACACTATTTTTAAATGAAGCTCTTCATCAGCACGCTGGCCTCCATTTTGGTGTAGATTCTGTTAATAAATAAGGTGTACCTTGACCTGTCAGTCACATGTTATGGATTGCTCCCTTCTAACTCCATTAATTTATTGAGCTGTTTCCTGCAGCCAACATACTGCCATGTAGTGTGAAATATACACACTTTTAGTTCAACAGTTACCTATACCATCGTTTTCATGAGTTTGTTAGATTCTAGATACAGAAGAATTTGTATACTTCTGTGAGTGTTATTAATTAGAATTAGATATGATGTCATATTGGACCTGCACAAAAACTACGTTAGAAGTGCATTGATGGTACTGCAAAATTCAAACTTGGAGGAGCCATAATTAATTCTAACAAGAATCATAGACGAACAGAATGGTTTGGTTTGGAGACGACCTTAAAGTTCATCTAGCTCCACTCTCCTGCTGCAGGCAGGGACACCTTCCACTTAGAGCAGGTTGATCCAAGCCCCATCCAGCCTGGCCTTGAACACTGCCAGGGATGGGGCAGCCGCAGCTTCTCTGGGCAACTAAATATAATAAAGGCAAATTGAATAAACAGAAGTGTATGTCCAGATTTAAATCAAGTAATGTCAAACCCTGATTTAGTGTGTAAATTTTTCTGGGAGATGGTGTATCCTCACTGTCATAAGGATACAAAGGCTTTCATCAGGGGTGTACTGGGTGCTTCCTCCTCCCCTGGTGCACAGGCTGGCTGCCCTCACTTAGTGAGTAACCCTGATCTGCTTTGCTTTGCCTTCTCTCAGTGCTACTCTGCAGCATCCGTTCATGGGCTTTTCCTTGTGGTATGAATCTGCGGAGTCCCAGGGAGTCCCTCACTGGTGGCTGAGCCTGTGGCCCAGTGATGTGCAGCACTGTATGGGGGGAGCACAGGGAGATTGCCAGGGTGGGAACTCAGGAGAATAGGACATCTTGGTGATGAAGTGGTGGAGGAACTGAAGTGAAATGATTTCACCCCACGACCACCCCCAAAACCTAAAATTTGGCAAATCTGAGATTTTCCTGAGGCTGGCTAAGTGGAATGGATACTTAAAAATCTGGTGATGCTGAGCTATGGGTTTGTTTTAAAAATATAAAATAACAGTCAGCTTCCTCAGAAATTGCTAATTGAGATCCTATTATCAGTGAAATTAATACAAACACAGCAGCTCTGAGAGCAGAAGCTCACCCTGTGCAGATGCTGTTTTGCAAAGCTCACAAGTGATGCAGACAGCCTGACTTGCCAATTACTATAAGTTCAGCCAAAGGTGCCTCTGCAGTCAACGTTTTCTAAAATCACAGCGCCAGCATTAAATCACTAAGCACAAGAGATTAAAAGTGAACCCAAAGGGAAAATGTATGAGTTAAATTTGTGCTATAATTTTATTTGAATTCTGCATGTGACTGTGGGACTGGTAAATCCACGCAGCACTTTTGAAGCTTTGACAATATGTTGATCTGATTTAACAGGACCATTTAACCCACAAATTATAACCAGAATAGTAAGCAGATAATTACAGAAATATCACTAGCTTTTAATTAGTCTTTCTGTGCAAGGATGATATATTGGAAACACTTGGTCACCTGTTCATGCAGTGCCCTCCTGCAGTCTGTGCTGAAAGAATCCGTTGGTCCCAGAGGACAGCAGCAGTGGGGATGCCGAGATGCAGTGCCCTGCCCTGCCCGCAGGAGGCTGCAAGCCTGGCCCGAAACCATCCTGGGAATTCAGCATAAAGCTTGTTAGAAAAATAACACTGATAAATGGCCAAAGTTGCAGAGTCAAAATAGGAAGAAGGGGTATATTGGAGGAATATCTGTTTAAGTAGTGAAAGGAGTTATAGCCAGATCAAATCTTACAAATAGTACTATCATAGAATCACAGAATGGCTTGTGTTGGAAGGAGCCTCTAAAGCTCATCCAGCTCCAACGCCCCACCACGGGCAGGGACACCTACTAGACCAGGTTGCCCAAAGCCCTGCCCAGCCTCACCTTGAACACTGCCAGGGACGGGGCAAACACAGCTTCTCTGGGCAATCTGTGCCAGTGCCTCACCACCCTCATAGGGAAGAACTTATTCCTGAGATCTAAATTTGTCCTCTTTCAGTGTAAAGCCAACCCCCTTGTTCTATTGCTATAGGGTCCTGTCAAAAGCACCTCTCCAGCTTTCTTGTAGGCCCCTTTAGGTAATGGAGGCTGCTGTAAGGTCTCTCCAGAGAGAGAGAACTTCTCCATGCTGAACAAGCCCAGCACTCTCAGCCTGTCTCCATAGCAGAGGTGCTCCAGCCCTCGGAGCATCTTTGTGGCCTCTTGTGGACTTGCTCCAACAGGTCCATGTCCTTCTTACGTTGTTGCCCCCACAGCTGGATGAAGAACTGCAGGTGGAGTCTCACCAGAGTGGAGTAGAGAGGGAGAATCGCCTTCCTTGTCCCGCTGATCACACTGCTGGTGATGCAGCCCAGGACACGGTTGGTTTCTGGGCTGCAAGTGCATGCTGCCAGGTCATATTGAGCTTCTTGTCAACCAGCACCCCCAAGTTCTTCTCCTCAGGGCTGTTTTCAACCCAGTTTCCACCCAGCCTGTATTTGTGCTTCCTTGTTCAAAAGCAGCTTTTTAAAATTGCTATTTGATCTATTTCAGAAGAGCTTAAAATTTGGTAGGAAGCAATAAGCAAACTCCATGTGCATTAGAAAGTGAAGCCTCAGCAGTGCCCTTCCTTTCCAGGTGGTTTGAGGATATAACCTAATTTTTATGAGGTGGTGGTGTTTGCACATGTCAGCTTATCACACAAGGGGCCACAGTCTCTAGCAGGACTCTTGTGCCAATCTGAAATGCAGCTCCTGTCTGTACCTGCGACAGCCATGTCAGCTCCACGATGGGCAAGGCTGTTTGGTGGGACCTGATATATTTCTTCAGAGCAAACAGGAGCATTTCTTGTAGGTGATGGAGGAGGCTCTTGTGGCATGGAATTCTTGGTGACTTTTCTCACTGTGGCATCACTGAGCAGGTGCCATGAAGTTGTCCTTTGCACAGTAAATATCTCCAGCATCACTTTGTATGTGAAATACCTCTGTTAAGTCTTCAGTATTTCAGCTGTCAAAGCAACAGATACCTGCCTTCAATTGTTATTTAGAGCACGTTTGCATGCTGGCCATAGTTATAACCATCAATCTTCCAGCAGATATTGCAGGCAAAATGCTTCTAATACTCAGTTTATGAGTACTCCAAACAAAAGAACCATTTGAGTCTGTCTCATTACGTTTTAAGGTGGTGCTGGGCTGGTGTAATTCCCCTGCTCCCTGCAGAGATGTGTGCTGAAAGTGGTGTGACCTCCATGATGCCCTCCCTCCCTCAAAACTTTATTTTTAAGTGATCTGACCCATATCAGGAAGAAGTTCTTCCCTGTGAGGGTGGCGAGGCACTGGCACAGGGTGCCCAGAGAAGCTGTGGCTGCCCCATCCCTGGCAGTGTTCAAGGCCAGGTTGGACAGGGCTTGGAGCAACCTGGTCTAGTGGAAAGTGTCTCTGCCAATGGCAGGGGGGTGGAACCAGATAATCTTTAAGGTCCCTTCCAACCCAGACTATTCTGTGATTCTCTGATTCACTGAAGGGGCTAACGTGGCAGATGCTGGAGGAGCCAGTCACCCTCTGTGCCCCAGCCTTTGTGCATTTCTCCTTTGCTGCAACTGGAATGCAAGTTTTAGAGTCGAGCTGTTGTTCACTATAGCCTTCCTCTAAAGGCTAAATTGTAGATTTAATTTTGCCTGTGCTCACAATGCTTGTTATCTTCCTATATTTTATCATAACTGAAATAGCACTTAGCTGCTTGTCGCACTGACTTGTTATCAAAAAAGCAACAAACTAAACACAAAAGTACACAAAACACTCTGCTCAAAAAAATAGGATTCATGACATCAGCCTACTTACGTACCTTCTCCTCTCCTCACTTTGCTGATACCTTGGGCTTCGCTTCAAGGCATCAGATTATAACAGTGTCTTTGTTTGCTATGTCTGTTTTAGTAATTGCAATCATTTGCATGTGGATATGTGGTCCTGCTCAGAGGCAGTTGTCACGGGGCTGTGGCCTTGGCACCGCTCATCTGAAGAATGAGCAGGAAAGAAGGGAAATGCTGAGAAGGGCTCAGTATTGGCAGTGCAGTAACAGTGCTGCGGCTCATCAAACTTTCCTCTCGAGACACTTTCTCAAGTGCCATGCAAACCTGGCAGGCAGTGAACCATGAGATGCAGGCATGGAGCAGCTCATGACCAAGGAGTTGCTTTGGTGTGGGCTCCTCTGGTGGAGCTGTGGGGCTGAGCCTGGCCTCACAGCTTGGAGCTCTGCTCTTAGAGGGGCTGGTAGCAAGCAGACCTGGGTTGCTCAGAGCTAGAGCAAGGAGGACACCTGGGCTTCACCTAGTCATGGGGACAGGCTGTAGACCTGACAGGGAGCAGGGTCCTCTCCACTGACTGGAGAGGGTGACTTCAGTTCCCTGGCAACTGCGTGTATTCCTTCTCATAGGTCTTTGTCTAAGCATGTGTTAGTCAGACACTGTCAGAGCATTTCTGCTGATCTTTTAGGGTTTTTTACATTTGTTTCGCAAACTTCTGCCTTTTTATTTTCCGTGACCTTGTGTATTGCATTTTCTCTCCTTCCCAAATCTTCCTTGACTAGGAGCTTCTAACTTAATCTTCTGCTGTGGCCCCCCCCATACCTTGCTGGTGGAATAATGTTGGTGTCATACAAGTCTGCTTCAAGACTTTGAAGACTTTGTGGGTATTACCTCACCATGTCTGAAGTAGCCCATGCCTCTGATCCACTGGCCCAGGCCTCCCGCAGGCTTTGGAAAGACCTCACTGTCTATACTGTTGTATTTCAGAAAACTAGATGGTTTGAAAATCATAAATCATGGTTTTCTTCACAAATACATGGACTGATGATGCTCTTTGAGACACAGGAATGCTCTGCAGGAATGGTCCCACCCAGAGCTCGTGTTTGGAGTGCTTGGTGACCTTCGTCTAAGACTCCTGCTTTGCTCAGGATCAGTTTCTTGCAGAGCAGGGCTATACAGGGACTCTTATTTGAGCCACTTGCTGAGGAGTTCACCACTGTCATCACACTCCTTAAACCCAGAGTGAATGGATGGCTAAATCTTGGTGTATCACTTTGAAAACGTGTGAGTGGACTAAGAGGTGAAGGGGAAAATAAGACCTTGGTTACACCTCTTGCACTGCAGTGTACCCAAGAAATGCAGATTTAATATGAATGAAATTTAAGGTTTAGCATTTTATTAGTGTAGTTAAAGATCTGTCACACCAACTGCTTTACCTGAACATGAGTGGCAGGCATTACTGTATCCATGCTCAGCAAAGAGGAGATTTAAGGGTGGATTAAAAGCTTTAAAAAATAACATATAATAATATTACAGTCATCAAATCCATACCAGAATAGGTTTCCAGGGAAAATATATTGAGTGATGTCTATATCTGAAGTCCCTCAGTTGTTAAAGCTCCCCAGCAGTGCAGAGCTGAAGCTAAGTCCCAACACTTCAATTTTTCCAGCCAGCACAAAAAAAATCTGTGCTGCCTTCTTTCCATGCCACCAGTTTGGCCTCTTCTGCTTTATTTGACCTGTGCTTCTGGTTAGTAAGGTCAGCCTTAACAGCTTCCATTCTTCTGGGGCCAGTATAAAATGACTTTGATCCCTTGCTTAAGCTTTTTTAATCCTTAATTTATCTTTGTTTGTCCTTTTAAACTCTTTTTTGGATGTTCTTGTTCTAATTCTGTAACCCTACAGAGATTGGTACCCTGGTGCTTTTAAACAAAACAAAGCACTCAGTCCTAATTCAATAGCAGGGGCTTGGAGCAGAGTGCACTGACCACTCTCTGCTCATCATCTTGATTGCTATCTGCCAGATTTCATCACTGAGTGCCAGCCACAGCCTACACTTTGTCTGGGGTCAGGCAGGGTTTCTTTTTTGATAGGGTTTTGGTTTTTTGGTTTTATTATTTTTTTTTTAGTGTTACAAAATGTTTCTCAGTCACCAAGACCTACCTGATTTTATGTAATTTGTGAATTCTCTGTCTGAGACTGCACTGATAATTTCTGTAGGCTCCAATGGCCATGGGGGCAGTGGGAGGGCAGAACCACCAAGCTAGGGGTGTCCCACCAATACACAGTGTGCAGTGCAGAGGTTGAGACGTGACAGCTTTTATATGGAGTTCATTCACTGGGTGGATTTCATGCAGCAGCTCTGCCTCCATCCAGGGTAGGCTGGAGTCTCCAGTTCTGCTCTTGACAGGCTTTATTTTTTTTTCACTTGAGACAGAGTGGCATTTCCCAAACCTCTGTATGTATCATCAGCACTTGCTATCTCATCATAGAATCACAAGGTAGTTTGGGCTGGATGGGAACTTAAAGCTCATCTAGTTCCACCCTCCTGCCATGGGAAGGGGCATCTTCCATTCAAAACGTTACTTTATGGGAGCAGCCTTAGGTGAGGAGATATTCATGTCTTCAGCATGCACAGATGTGCAGCACCACTTAGCACTCTGCTCCTCCTGAGGAGGCTTTCTCACCCCCAGGTCCAGTTCTCCATTTCTGTTGTCTTCCCTGCTGGTGCTCAGGGGAGAATGACTCAGATTGTAGGTCACAACAAAGGTTTTCAAAGGCTTCCTTCTCTGTCTGCTGTGCAGCCTGTGTTTCCAAAGGGCCATATCTCACCCCTGGCATGGGTTCCTCGCAGCTTGACCATCCCATCTGGACCAGGCACAGTCCCAAACAGCAAGATGTGGACCAGCACTAAAACAATGCTGGATGCACTGTCCACTTCGGTGATATCTCCAGGGGTCAAGCTTGGTCAGAAAAACCTCATCGAGGATTGTCATTAGGCTAAAAGTTCTCAGAGACTCAACTGGGGTTGGATGAAATGCCAGGCTGCTGAGAACTCCCCTGCTGGGCAGTGATTTGAGCTGCTGGGCTTGGGGATGTGGGTGTCTCCAAGGCTGTGCTTTGCTAGCAGGAGTTTTGCTTGTAGTATTTTGAAGAAGAGAAGAAAAAAATATCACTTGACAGCTGCAGTGTTGCTGAGAAAACAAGTTAGGAAAGGCTGCAGTACTGCTCCTGGAGTGACAAATGGCACTTGTCACTGCCTCAGTCAGTGATGTCCCAGTGTGCTCCTGGGGGACCTGGTTGTTGAACCCAGGCAGGGAAAGATGCTGAGAAACTGTAGGAGCCCAAGGAAGGCAGCCCAGAGATAAGACGCTTTTGTTTTCCAGATGGAAATAATTTTACCTACCAATTCCATTAGAGAATACGATAAGAATAATGCAGAACAGGTAGGATAGGATTCATGGTTATGCTGATATGAAATGTGTGGAAATTATGATTATGTGACTACAGAGTAAAAATATAGACAAGTGTGAAGAAAGATCCTTACCTGAGATCAGTATTGGAGATTCTTCCAAAACCATAACTAGGGGAGGTGCTGCTGGGGGAAAAAATGTAATTCTGTTCAGCAGTGGCTCTGAGAGGATGCTACACATCTGCAGATGGAATCTCTGCAGGAACATCAGTTTAAACAGAGGAATGCAATCTGGATCCTCACCCCCTTTGTACGTTAAGAATATTTTTAAAAGAAAACATAATCTTTTTGACATGATCATCTTACCTTAGTGTGGAAAAGGTAAGGGTTCCTCTGTTCTTTTACATGCGGAAACCCCACATTTATCTGTTTCCTGACCAGTTATCTTCCACTTAGTCTATGTAAAGGTAGGGTGAACTAAGGTATCTGTGCTAAGCTGTGTGACTATGTTCTTGATGTTTTTAGTTCCATTTTTAAACATTCAGACGTGCTTTTGTCTGTCCTTAATGTTCTAAACCATGCCCTGGTAGAGCTGGGATGAAGTGCTGGGTGTCCACTGGGTAGCAGTTCAGCAGAGCTGTGGGTTAGTAGCAGGGGTGCCTCTTATGCATGTTCAGTCTTTTTATTTTCATGTTTAACAAACACCAAGAGTTTAACAAACCCTTTAATAGTTGCTTGAAACACAAACAAACCCACAATACAGCTTTTCTCAAATTACAAAGGTAAAAGTACCCTGGTGGAGGTGGAGCAGAGGAGCTCTTGCACCCAAAGAGGAACTGTGCGAACTGTCCTAGTTTTGCTTCCAACCCCCTTTTTCTTTTCTCTCCATGCAGCAAATGTGGTTTGCGGTTGTGGATCTTTGTAATCAAGTTTGCGATTTCAGGGATTTTCTAAGCAAATAGCTGAACCAGCTATCCATAGTGTTCTCATAGAACACTGGTGTTTATGCCTTTTAGGAACAAAGATTAGATTAATGACTTTAAATAAAATGCTGTCAACTCCTACAATACCACAAGCATCAGTGGTTTGTGTTATGTTGGTTGATGCTGGCTCAGGACATGGTGCTGTTATGTGCTTTTTGTAGGTCATGTTGGCCACTACTTGTCTTTAGCTCAGCGCTGTGCCAAGCTCTCTCTCCTACCTGTACAAACATACAACACATCATGTAACAGACTTTCAGTAAAAGAAAACAACAAATAGAAGAAAACAAAAGAAAAGGGCAATTGGGGCTATATTGCAATGTAGTGAGACATTGGCACAGGTTGCCCAGAGAAGCTGTGGCTGCCCCATCCCTGGCAGTGTTCAAGGCCAGGTTGGATGGGGCTTGGAGCAACCTGGTCTAGTGGAAGGTGTTCCTGCCTTTGGCAGAGGGGTTGGAAGTAGTTGGTCTTTAAGGGACCTTCCAACCCAAACGATTATACTATTCTATGATCTCTTACAGTATCTGTGGCCAAGTTATAATTTTATTTGCACTGGGCAGCAGTAGCAAACTTCACCTTCTAATGGCAGCTCTTTCTTTTTGAGAGGGGCAGTCAGCTCCATTGTTGCAGAGGGAGACAGACTTCATCCTCCAGCTCTTTTTTTGAGGGTGTAGAAAATCTGTGGGTTTGTTACATATATGTATTTATACATGTGTGACTTTACAAATGTGGATTATTTCACACTAAGGGAAGCACCTAGTTCAGCAAGTGAAAGGCATATTGTCCCCTGTGGTTGGTATTTGATGGGGTTAAACCTCACCAGACAGCAGCTAAATGGTGAAGTCCCTGGATCTTTTGAAGACTGTATCTAAAGCACAAGATTTTTGTCAGACCTGCTCCCAACACCTTTCAGTGAGTTGGTTCAGGGGCTGTGATGTGCCCATTGCCATACAGGCCCTGCTCTTTGTGCCAAGATTTAAAAGACAAAATCTCTCAAGTGACTATTGTTAAATTTTGGTATGTCTATGAATGCTCCTGCAGGAGCATGTGTATTCTGGACAGGTTCTTGTTTTTTCTCTTTTCCCCATTTTTTTAAACCAGTAATATTGTTAACTTGCTGAATTAATTATATCACCATGGCAGTGGGCTGTACTAAGTGATATCAGGGGGTGTCACACGAGATAAATCAGCTGTAACCGGCTGGCATGACTAGTGTCACTCTATTGGAAGCCCCATTTGTTTTCCAAAGCTGCAGTTACCTGTGTCTTTAGGCTCTGTGCTGTTTCTGTCAGCCGCAACACATCTCTAATCCAATCTAAGATTTTCTGTGAGAGATGACATCTTACTGTTGGATCTGAAATGATTGTTTCAGTTTTTTCCTGTTCTTTCTGGCATTTTATTACAAGCAGGAGGTAATTACTAACAACAGGTTTTGTTGTACATCATCCCAAGAAACGAAATATTAAAAGGCTAGGAGAAGGAATGACAATAAAATTTACTGTGAGTAACGTTCATGCAGCAGATTAGCTCCATACTGGGAAATATCTTAATCTTCTGAATTGCGGTCACGTTTTAGCTAGCTGCAGGGCTGCCCAAGCAGCAGTTGTGTTAAGGTGAGGCAAGTAGCAAATTTAGGACTTAAAATGAGCCTGGAATACATGTGATGTTTTTGTTTGTAGGGTTTATGTTTTTTTTTGCATAGGGATCATGGGTTTGTGGTAGTCACAGAGGGACAGGATGCCACAGTGTGAAGTATTACTTTTTAGTATTCGTGTATGTTCCAGGAAATTGTTTAATAGTTAAGAGGTGTTAGGTGACATCTCCAGTATCCTTTGTACTCCCTTACTATTGGCACACTGTGTGGCTTTAGGTGAACTGATAAAAAGTTTTGCCATTGTTCTCTGTCTGTACAATAAAAAAGATTTTTAAAGTTCTTTTTCTGATTCCTAAGTGCTAAGAAAAGAATGAGCTAAAGGAAATGAGCTAAAAGAAAGGCTGAAAGGAAAATAATAGTGATATGCATAGTACAAATTCTAAGATCAAGTCACAAGCAAATGAAGCTTGCTGCAGTGGTATTTTGTCCTGGGTTCAGCAGTAGCAGTCATTTTTCTCCTTCTTAGTATCTGGTGCAGTGCTGTGTTTTTGACTTTTGGCCTGGGAGCAGCACTGATAACACCGATGTTTTTAGTTGTTGCTAAGTAATGTTTATTCTGACCAAGGACTTTGTGAATCTCATGCTCTGCAAGGGAGGAGGAGAAGCTGGAAGGAAGCAGAGACAGGACACCTGACCCAAACTAACCAAAGAGGTATTCCATACCACAGCATCTCATGCCCACTATATAAACTGGCGGCAGTTACCCAGAAGGGCTAGATCACTGCTTGGTCAGGTTGGGTATTGGTCGGTGGGTGGTGTGTGGTTGTATTCTCTTCCCTTGTTATTTCCCTTATGGTTATTGGTATACATATGTATAATAATATAATTATTATTATTTAGTTACTGGAGTGCTCTTATCTCAAGCCGTGGGAATTGCATTCTTTCGATTCTTCTCCCCATCCCTCTGGCAGCAGGGGGGAGGAAGCGGGGGGAGTGAGAGAGCGGCTGTGTGGCTGGACTTAAACCACAACATATTTGGACTGAGGAGATCGGTCTTCTCCATGGATTCAGCACTCGCCCAGTGTGTGAAGGCAGTCTGTGACACCAGAAAAGTGTTTCAACATTAGAGAAAATGATGAGCAGTTAACGATATTCAAATAAAGTAAAACACTTTCCTATTTCCAGTTAATCAGTCAGTATCTGAAATCTCTTTATTATCAGCAATTTAATATGAGAAAGTAACGGTGAAGATTGATTAATTTGTTTCTCTTTTGCCATTTCAAGTTTACTTTCTGGTTTTAACGATCTTGAACTTTGAACAAAAAACCTGTTTTGAACTGAGAAAAATCTGTTTGAACTGGGGATTTTCTCAAAAAGAAAGAAAATATAAAGAAAGGAACATAAACTCGTTGGACCTCACCATTTTCTGAGAACTGTAATTGTGGACCTGAAGTACTTAGACAACTTGGCCAATGTGCAAAGCAGAATCATGCGATTTCCCCCAGGCAACATGAGGACTTCCCTAACCAGCAGTGGGGCTCCATGGGGTTGCATGTGGGAGCCTGCAGCCTGAGTTGACTACCATACTCTCTGTCTCTGTGTGCGTCATTACCTGCAGTTCCAGGCAGGCAGTTGCCTTGCTTGGTCAAGCTGTTGAAGTCAGTCTTGGGGTTGTCTATGCAGAATCATAGAATCACAGAATGGTTTGGGTTGGGAGAGACCTTAAAGACCATCTAGTTCCAACCCCCATGCCACAGGTAGGAACATCTTCCACTAGACCAGTTTACTCAGGTGTCTCCATAGGAGAGATGCTTCAGCCTTCTGCTCACCTTTGTGGCCTCTGAACTCATTCCAACAGGTCCGTGTCATGTGGTGCAAGAATGGTGCAAGGGAATTGATAGGGGTAAAAACCAGTATGTTATTTTTTTTCCTTGGGAGTATGACCATCTCTACTGTGTAAACTGATCCCACCAGTGCCCCTAATGCCTCAGCTTGAAAACTACTTGCAGTTTGGGAGGTTACTCTTAAGCATAACAGGAGGTTTCGCTAATAAAATATGGAGAATATGCATGTTATTATAATACAAAAATGTGCAATTATGTCTTGATCACAGCTCAGGGATTGTATGTTTTTAATGAAGTGAACATTGGCTGTGTGGGAAGCAATAAAAATGAAGAAAGTTACAGAACTGAAAATGTAATATATATGATAATACACATAAATCTACTGGAAAAAGTAAAGCAGAATTAATTATATTTCAGTACCCAGAGGGTGAATAAAAATAGTAAGAATTAAGAAATAAAAAATTCATGCTGTAATTAGAATTTTGCATAATAAAATTAAAAAAGGTGTTTTCTGATAACATCCGGAGTCTTTTCTAACAGAAAACTGTGATGGAAGCAGGGCGTGTTAATTAGGCACCAGAGCCTTAAGGTATGAAACCTATACACAAGCTTGCAAAGAGGATTAAATATCCAGTTAGGTTTAGGTGAAAAACTTTTTAAGGTTTCAACTTTTCATATCCAAATTACAGAAAAAAAGAAAAAAAGTTAATCCAGAGAGGCAGAGCAGTGCATAATTTATTTAGACATTTAATGAATAACAAAATAGCAGCTCTCTACAGACTGTATGTAAGCCAAGAAATATTTTCATCACAGCCTTATATATTTGCAACATTAGAAAACAAACAGGTAGTCAACGAGGGAAAATCTGCTCAGTTCTAAAAGAGCCAGTCCTTGGTGCAGTGCTTGCTCACTGTTGCTTCCAGGCCCCTCATACAGGGTCAGGACACGGGGAAAACCATGAAGATGATTTTGTTGTGGGCTCTTTGGTTCAAAAACCAACAGCTGATGGTGAATCTGCTGGGATATGTCCTGGTATACAGAAGGCAACAGGAGTGGGGTATTACCAGCTGCTTCTTTATCCCACACAAGGTTGGGCAAAATTGCTGTGTTTCTGCCTTTCGCAGCTCACTGGAGACTCCTGCACATTCTGTTTTATAATATTTGGCCATGTTTCCCCTGCTCAGCTCATCTCTGTTTCTGTGGAAGACCCATATCTTGCTATGAGAGCTATCCAGATGCTGGACTTTGGTCTGGATCTTCATCACTATCAATTTTGTCCAGGCTTTATCAGTGATGAGACTGGTGGCGTGAAAATGTTCTGAAGCTGAAGGTCCAGGCAGGAACTCTAGTCACCCTCCTCTGAGTCCCTCTCTCACATCAAAGATCATAGAATCATAGAATGGTTTGGGTTGGAAAGGACCTTAAAGACCAGTTTCAATCCCCTGCCATGGGCAGAGACACCTTCCACTAGACCAGCTTGCTCCAAGCCCTGTCCATCCTGGCCTTCAACACTGACAGGGTTGCAGCAGCCACAGCTTCTCAGGGCAACCTGTGCCAGGGCCTCACCACCCTCATAGGGAAGGACTTCTTCCTAATATCTAATCTAAATCTCCCTTCTGTCAGTGTCCTATCCATCCATTCCCCTGTGTCCTATCCATACATGCCCTTGGTAAAAGTCCCTCTCCAGCTTTCTTGTCAGCCCCTTTAGGTACTGAAAGGCTGCTCCAGGGTCTCACTGCATCCCTCTCTTCTCCCACCTGAACAAGCCCAACTCTCTCAGCCTGACTCCATATTAGAGGTGCTTCAGCTCTCTGAGCATCTTTGTGGACATCCTCTGCACTTGCTCAAGCATGTCCACGTCCCTCTTGTGTTGGGAGCCTCAGTGCTGGATGCAGTGCTGCAGGTGGAGTCTCACCAGAGGGGACTAGAGGAGGAGAATCACTTCCCTCGATCTGATGATCATGCTGCTGGTGATGCCGCCCAGGTCATAGGTGAACATGTGCACTGGAGATAACGACAGTTAATGCTGGCAATGGAGGAGCCTTGCTACCAGCCTGGCCTGACCCTCAGCAGAAGCTGAGCACTCTGACCTTGTTCAGATGCTAGCTGTATTTCCCACCTTGTCTGGCTTCTGGCTCACTCTTTGGGGATTGGGTGCTGTTCTTTCCCCTAGTATTGAGCTATGTATGAATGAACAGCAACAAATCGTTAATTATTGTGTTGCCAAATGTGGGCCACCTCGAAACTCTTCAGGGCCATTTTTGGGGGAATTTCTGTGAAGTCTCATCCTTGTGTAGATCAGTAGGGAATGTAGGGTTAGGGGAAGAAGAGGAGGACTGCACCGGCTGCTGTGGGTTGGGAAAAATAGTTGGAAAAGGCAGCGGCTTTGAAACATTTTGGCTTTCAATATCAGGTAGCTCTAATTACTGTGTATTTGCATGTGCATGCCTGAGCAAGATACTGGTGATATAAAGAGTCAAAGGCAGCAAACATCTGTATTATTGCTGTGTCTTCCCGCTCTTGGCTGAGTAAGACATAACAGTAAATGATGGGAGATGTGATACAGTGAAGTGCAAAAATCCCTGCCCTAAATTAAATTGGTGCTATATAGACAAATTGCATGCAATATGAAATGCGAGTGCCACCATAAACATATCCTGGTAATGGGACTTGGGTGTGGTTGATTCTGCCCTGAGTTAGGGGGATAGATTGGGTTAACTCTCAGCCTTTTTGATACTAGCATGTGTGATTTGGTGGCATCTGAAAACTACACACGCACACACAAAAATTAGTCTTTGGCTATCCTGGTCTGATTCAGATGGTGATAACTGTTTGCAATTGATGTCATGTAAGCTGTGCACACACTGCTGTTACGAGCTGTAGCCATGGCAACCTAAAATTTAACATATCCTGTGTATGGGGATGAGTTTGTTTTACTGTTTGCATAAATCTGCTTAATTGCTGTCTTTGGAGCTAATTGGGATCCAGAATGAAGACAGCATTTGCTATGTGGTATGCTTGATACAAGATTAAGGAATCATACAGGAATGATAGTACTATTAGTAGTGATATTAATAACTATGCTTATACTTAAAGCTGCTTATACCTGAGAGACAAGTTGTCGTGGTTTAAAACCAGCCAGCCAGCTCGTTCACTCACCCCCCCACCTTTTCCTCCCTCTTTCTTTCCTTCTCCTCCCCCCCCCCCCCCCCCATTTCCTGCTCCCGGGGGGATGGGGAGGAGAATCAAAAGCATGCAACTCCCACTGGTTGAGACAAGAACAGTCCAGCAACCAATATACAACACAAATCACCACCGCTACCACCACCACCAACAATGGTAAGAGAAAATAACAAGGGAAGAGAATACGATACCAAAAAATGAGTCCGACGCAGAAGACCCGTGTCCTTCCAAGTAACTCCCAGTTACCCCCCCCGGGCATTATGTGCTGTGGTATGGAATACCTCTTTGGCTAGTTTGGGTCACGTGTCCTGTCTCTGCTTCCTCCCGGCTTCCCCTCCTCCCTGGCAGAGCATGAGACTCACTAACTCCTATGGCCAGTCTAAACATTTGAGCAGTAACTAAAAACATGGGTGTTATCAGCACTGTTCCCAGGCTGCAAGTCAAAACACAGCACTGCACCAGCTACTGAGAAGGAGAAAAATTGACTGCTACTGCTGAATCCAGGACACAAGTCTTCAAATATTCACAGAATCACAGAATGGTTTGGATTGGAAGGGACCTTAAAGATCATCTAATTCCAATCCCCCTGCCATGGGCATGGACATCTTCCAGTACACCAGGATGATAACAGGTGGTGGATATGGCATGGAGAACATGATTAATGTCAGAATTATTGTCAAAAAGTTTTGGTTTGGTAAGCAGTGCCCATCCTTACATTGATAATTGGTCTTTTGGAAAGGGGAGAGGGAGGACGGGTGACAGCTGCAGAGCAGAGGTGGGCAGGCAGCAGTGCAGTCCTGGGATGGGGAGGCATTTGCTTGGCCTGAGCTGTTGTTGCTTTGATTTGGGGCATACAGTGGGATGTGTGATGCTGTGCCACTCTTGTCTGCAGGCACGCACCCTGCTGCACATCACACCACGTTGAATGCTAAGAGGGAGAGCGTTGGCCAAGTGTTCACATAATATTGCCTACAGAGCTTGGGAGCGGTTCTGTCTTCTCCTGCCTGTGTCTGCAGCACCGTGTCTCCCATCGACTGTTATGCACCAAGGTTTTTCCAGACTTTTCTGTGGGTTTCAACCCCTTCAAATTTATGATGGTAATAAAATGCTTTCAAGTGAGCATTTTCAGTGGAAACATTAATTGGTTAATTATAGTAACTATAATTGCATGTTACCAAAGTACTTAGGAAGAGGAGAGTTCTGTGTTTGCTAAAATACACAGCACCTAACCATTAGAAAGGAAAAAGAATTTGAACCAGAAAACATCTTCAATTAGGTCCATCTCTATTTAGAAAACTCTTTAGGACCTTCCTGTACCTCCTAGAACAATTCCTGTTAATGGAACCAAAAAAGCACCAGAGGTTCAGATCTGTCTTTTCTCCTTCCAGCCCCCCTTAACTGTGTCCCCCATCTCTGTCCTGTGCCTGGATCCAGCAGGACACCTGTCAGCCAATGTCATTTTCTCTGTATGCCCTTGGAACACAGCTGTGCTCCAGTTCTTCTGAATTCCCCAGATTTTTACTGCATATGTTATTGCAGCGCAGCAGTGAGCACGGGAACAAAAGTGGAAGATGAGTGTCCAGGTATATTTGGTTTCTGGTGTATAAAACCAACCTCACTCCTGCCTTTATTTCCATCTGAGGTGCTTCCTGCAGGGAGAGGTGTCCCAGCCAAGCATGTTGCCCAAAGGTTTTGTTCTGAAAGGGAATAGATTACCTGAAATCAATTCTAATTTGATGTGCAGCTGTGTAACTTTTACAGCTCACCTGGGAAGATGGTGTAGGAGATACTGCACCAGAAAATACTGCCAAGTATTTTAAGTTTTGAAGAGACATCTAGAAGTTTTCAGAGCAGTAAAGACTTTTGATTTCTACATGGATGATACAACATTTTGGTCAGCAATAATTTTTTAAATAAGACCAGAATGCATCTGGAGACATTAAAAAAGAAAAAGAAAATAGTGAAGGATCATATTCTTGAAGCAACTGCTGTGTTGTCTTTCTAGGAATCACATGAAGAGAATGACATTCAGCTGGTTATAACTGAAACTTTGTATCTCAGAATTGACCTTTAAGGCACCCTTGAGCCACAGCAGTTTGCAGGAGTTGTTTACCCTGCAAGAACACAGAAAATACCTCCATTTAAGCACTGGACCCCAGAAAATACTGGACCCTGAGCCGGCTTTGCAGGGGTGTGATGGTCATGATGGGCTTTGCACCACAAATGGCAAATTATTCCAAAAAGACTGTTTTTACTCTGAGTTTTTCATGAGTGTTGCCTTCACAGTTTGAACTGTGTTTTAGATTGTTGAAGCATGTAGAGAAGGCAGTTTCAGCAAAATGGGAGAGTAGTTTGGCCTTGACCTCTCAATCCTGATCCTCAGGAGGGACCTACAGTACAGCTTTCAGGAATGGACTGGAAAACAACTCTTAGCTCTGCGGGAGATGAAAAATTGAAATCCATGCCAATATTGCTGTCTGATACAGACATACAGACCCAATATTAGAGTCCTCCATTGCCCTTCCCTGCTGCTAACCCTTCATGCTACTGGTCAGGAAAATTTTCCCTTGCTAAGATACCCCTTTGAAATTGCTTAATTACATTACTATAGTTAACTAATCGTGAATGTTGCCTCTCTGTTTCTTACCTGAAGAAGGACTCAAGTGCCTGCACTAGTTGCTGGTGAAAAACTATCTTATGCTTGTGCAATGCATCCCTCTCTCCTTGGGGCTGTCCTGCTGTCAGGATGTCAGGAAGCTGCAATCTGGCACTGTTGGGCAAGGAACAATGCCATGGGATTTACTGCCCTGCCAAACGTCGAGATGACTTCCTTCAGCACTACTTCTAATTTCTGGTTAAAATATAATCTCTATTACACTTATGTCACCTAAAAAAAGAAAAAAGGCATCTTTGTCTTACAGTCCTCAAGAGGACTGCATCCTATGTGTCCCTTCAAGGTACCATCGTGTTACAACCAGAGTGTTATCACTCCATTGTCTGTCACTCCATGTATCTACAAACACACATCTGGTTTATGAAATGCTTGTTTGAGACTCAGCTTAGAAGATACTGATTCACTGTGGGGGAACAGAGATGACACAGTTGTTATGTACTTGTAGAATTTCCATGCTTGATCAGGATATTCTTGATTATTTCTGCTATATATATTGTCTTTCACCCCATCCCCCTTATCAGTAAAATTACAGGAAGAAAAATTCTTGGTGAAGCCTGGGCACCTTTTCACCTACCTGCCTGTACTGTAGTTCCCAGCAGCCTCAATTGCACTCAGATCTAATACCTGTGAAATTTCCACTGTTCACAGTTACTGTTCCTTGCTGGTTGTATCCTTATATCAGCCATCATCTTCATCTCTGCAGCTGTATTCTGCCTCGTTTCAAAAGCAACTTTTTCTTGAAGTATGTTTTTTCCTTCTTAGCTTTAGTTGGAATGAGGAAGCAGGAGCCTGTGATGGGGAGAAGGAAGGGCTTGCACATTTTTTCCTTTCATATTTCAAATGGGCTCTCTTTCTGTTCTGCCGTAGTTGTTCTTTGCAAGCCTCAATCTCCACAATGACAGAGTCTGATGCACTTTCCTGGAGACTGGCTGCGCCTGAGGACTTTGAAGCATACAATGAAAGAAGGAAGGGATGTCTAAGAGAGGAGTTTCATGGGGTTTCTGTAGTCCATAGTCAGGATTTACCATGGATGACCAATGAATAGAGTCAGCATACAAATCAGGGACCTGTCTTTGTGACTTCTGTCTGCTTAGTCTCTCTAGTAGTTGTTGACTGACTTATTTGCTAAACACCCAATGGTGTATCCAGTGTGGTGGGTGACACTATCAAAGCCAGAGATCCCAGTGCTGTTCCAGGAATTCAGTCATCCTTCCAGTGGCTTCTCATTGATAAAAGAAATGCTGTTTCAGGTTGCTTCCAACCAACCAGAGAAATAAATTCTTGTGTGATACGATGCTAATGTGTGATGCATAGTGCTCTAATTGTTTTCTGAATGCAAATTTGAGCAAAGGGCAATACAAAGACAGCAACTGTATGAAGCAGGCAAGAGCTGAACTGCTATGATAAGGAGCAAAGGAAGAATCAAGAGATTATGGCAATTCTTGTAATACTCTAAATAAAAGTCTGTGATATCTACATGTAATTCCGATATCAACAAATAGTGGCTTGCCTGAAGTGGAATTAATGTGAGAGAGGCAGAGATCCTTGCAGTTTAACTTCCTTGTGGCTGCAAGTATTTGGAGCTGAAAAATGTGAGGCTCAGCCAGGGCTGGTTATCCCCATGTCCCATGGTTGGAGGGATGGGTGAAAGGACAAGGCAGCTCACGTATTGTGCGATGACATGAGGGTGTCTGGAGTGGTTGTCTGGAGTGAGATAAAGTAAGTTTCCTCTTCCCCATTTATCCACCGTTGACATGCCCTACTCCTGCTGAAGCTGGTGGGTCTGCCCTGGCCTGGCAGGCACTCTGCCCTATACCCAGCTCTGGTTTCAGTTCTCCCAGGCAGGAGAAGGCAGCACAGCCCCAGCTGTGGTCTCCTCCATGCTCTGTGACTGTCCGTGTGAGCTGGGTTCCCTCGGAGGTCGTGTGTGCCACCTCCAGGAGCTTCATGGGCTGCATGGTGCCTCCTGTCACTTCTGTGCTGTGTTAACAGGACATGGCACCACTTGCCTGATGGGAGAACAAACTGTTACAGCTGTAGAGTCCTCACACTGCTCATGGGCTGCATGGAGGAAGGCAGGGAGTGAGCAAGGCATCTTTTTTTTCTTTTGTTGGAAAATAGGAAGGAAAAAGGAGCTGCTGAAGGTGGGTCTGTGACAGAGGTCAGAGGGATGAGCTTGAAGTTGAGTCCCTAGAGGAACAGGTTATATAGAAATGAAGGCCACCAGTAGGCAACATCAGTGAATGGTTGTGCACTTTGGTTTCCCAAGCAGCTGCTTGAGTCATAGGGCTAGAGGATTTCTGGAGCTAGGCAAGGTTTTCTCTTTATCACCTCCATTTATAAACTTTAACCGAGGAAGGCTAGAATCCCAGTGTCCTTTCTCTGAAGTTCAGTGTCACCTTTTCCATTTTGAAGGGTGGTTTTCCTCTTATAAGTTACATTTTGGTAAATACTCATCCCTTCATACAGAGCAGAGTAGTTCCACCAGAGCATGGTGGGAGTCTTGCACAGACTAGCTTTAGTAAGGCCATTTCTGTCCAAGTGGTTTGTATCTTGGCTGCCTTTTGTCCCTGGGAATCTCCATGTGCCATGGTCAAGGCTGGTTGTCTTTCTGGTCATATCTGGTGCCTGTAATGGAACTCTCTTTCCTCCAACAAGCTGTTGAAAAACCTTTACTTGTAATATTTAGGAGGGATCCTCCCATCTCCTGAACCATCTGTTCCTCTGTGGATGCTGCTCTGCAGAAAGATAAGCTGTAGAGAGGAGAGTGTGGAGAAGATAAAAGAGAAAAATTAAAACATTTATGAAACTTTCATCAAAGCACTGTTTATAATGCTGTAGGGAATGCTCTCTTACCTTGACACAAATTTCATTCATAAACCAGACTTCATTGTTTTTCAGTGTTATTTCTGAAAGACTTTCTCAGCAGCCTGGCAACTTAATACAGAAAAGGTCATGATTTGCTTTTTTCTGTGACTAATCAAAATACTAAATATGGGTGTTTATGTACCTCATATCATCCTGAAGTTTTGTGAATGTAACTTAGGTTTGAGTAGGAAGAAAGTAATAAATAGTAGTATTAGTCCTGTAATTCCTTCCCTGTCCAGAACATGAGGCTTCTGAGACATTATTGACTCTACTGCTGAAAAGCAGACAAAAAGCCTGAGATCAAATAACTTCAGTAGAAGCCTTTTGAATGATTCTGAAAGCTAAGGATGATTGTTAACGTCATTAAATTGAGTCTGGATTTGATTCATGTCTTAGGAACAGGGATCCAGTTTCCATCCTTTCACGCAGTTTGAAAAGAGTGTGATTACCTTTTGATTTGTAAGAATAAGTAATTTTGTTTACTTGCAGGGAGTAAAATAGCATAATTTTGTTCCCCTGTGGGTACATTCGTGTTTGCCCTTCAGCAATGTCAGTGGGCTGATGAACTCTGTGCCTCACTGCAGAGCTCTTGCAGTGATAGCCATTACTTTTTTTAGGCTACAGTACCAAGTAAAATGCTTTGCATGGTTTAAAAGGAGATTAGAGTTGGATAGAGTTGAGTCTGGTTTTTATTGTCCATCAGCTGCTCAAAAGTATCTTCAGTAGCTATACAGATGGTATTTACAGCTACAGATGCTTTGCATCAAGATTACTCAGTCTTTCCCGGCATTGGGCCCAGAGAAACTGAATGCAAAACCAAGATGTCATTCTAAGACTTCGTTTCACAACGCACTGACAATCCAGGGAGACTTTAAAGGCTTCACTGTTTTTTAAAAACTGCAGACATTTTTATTAGACAGATGCTCACAGTTCTGCAAGGCTGGACACTTTTATTCTTTGTACCTTCAGACTTCTACATAAAGGCTAGTTTCAGTACGAGAAATAACAAGAAATTGCTCCTTAAAGAAGAAAGGATAAAGCCAGATAAAAAACTTCAAACCATATACTATTGCTATATCCAGGAAGAAACAAGAAACTACGAGGCAGAATCTGCTATTAAAATCTGCTAAGATTTTCCAGGGAGAACACATTTATCTTACCGACAATGGGGTCGAGCAATTTCCTACTTAATGCGAGTGAAGTATCCAACAAAAGACAGGGGCTTTAATAGGCAGACTTGTTGCTTGATAGTTTCAGATCTCTGCATGGGTTCAACAGAAAAAAACGGTTTATTATAAAATGTATAAGAAGTTTTATGTCACCTTAGGAAACTTTTAAAATATACTTTACTTCCTCAAAGGAGATCTGGAAGTTAAATCGAAGTTTAGAGATGACTTGGACACTCATTAGGAATTGTTCTTTTTTCATCAGTGGTTTTTAAGACTATTTGAGTAATACAAAGCCTGTAATAAATTAATCCCTATATATTGTAGTTAGAATGGAATGAGGAAATTAATAAGTATAATCAAAAGCCTTTTGGATGGAGGAAAGGGCACTGCAAGAGCAACTGTAAAGTTTTTTGCCTCTCTCTTATCAGTCCACAGGCTTGAATTGTTCAAAGAGTCACAAAACTGGTCCTTGCTTGAGCAGGAAGTCCCACCAGTGCAAAAGTGTAAACTGATCTGTCAAATGCATCACCAGCCTCATCTAGGTGTTACAGGGATCAAGTATTTCTGGGTTATCTTTTTCTTCTTAGCATCAATGTGTGTACATAAATGAGGTCTTTTTGGGTAGAAACATATTCCACAGCTTTGGGAAGCACAACCAACAGATCATGATACCACCACAAGGAACACGTTTCTTTCAATTTAGTAGTGTATGTTGAAGGCTGGTTGTACTGTCAACTTTGGTTCTTTGCTAGGTCATTGCAGTGACCAACCACCTCCTGTGAGAGCACTGAAGCCGAGTTGGAGGTGGCTGGAAGAGCAGTTTTGCTGCAGTGTGTGCTAATTGGGAAGGACTGGGGTAACTGGGCATTCTCAGTATGAGACTTCAAGGCTGAGCCATGAAATAGAACGCAGCCATGAAAAATCGAGAGTGTGATTCCACAACATGTAACAGCAGAGGCTTTCTCCAACTTAGGTTATGTACCAAGGGAAGAGTAGGCCACCTAAATTTATATGCAGTTCAGGCTTTATTCAGTTTTCCTCATATACCTGCCAGGAGAAACTCTGCAAGAGCAGCCAGAGCTCAGCACCCAGGAAAAGCCTATGATTGCGCATGGAGTCTGGCCCCAAAGTGCAGGTGCTGAGAACCACTTCTCTGTCTCTCTGCCTGCTGTGTCATGCACGAAGCATGTTAGAATGCTGCACCTTTCTGTTGGGTGCTTCTGCAAGCATTGCTTGGGTAAGGTGGTGCACAGGAGGCCACTCTTAGTGCAGGGTTCCACTCTCTACCTTGAGGTGTGCTGGTTGATAGTAACTGCGACCTCTGGCACTTTACAGGGTCCAAATGTGCTTGGAAGCAGAAACCAGCCCACCTGTCTACTTGTGAAACTTGGGGAACTGCAATGCAGATTTGCCCCTGAGATGTGGAGGAGGATAAAGGAAGCCTTTCCCATACTGGGGAAAAAAATAAAATAAAAGCTGAGTGGCAGTTTTGGAAACAAACCAACCAATCTTTTTACAACCCCTAAGAGCTTTGGGTCAAAATGGTCACAGCATGACTCGTTGTAGTTAATTGGCAGATGGAGTTGTTTGAGGAAATTACAGAGGTAAAGGCAGATGGAAATGCAGCTCACTTCATGGCAGCAATTTGCACCTTGCAACCATTAGTGTCCTAATGCTACATCCTGCTCTAGGCTATGGGTCATACACTGCTTTCTGACAGCTACTGGCATATGATGCTGGGTAATTCAAGTAGCTTGATTTTGTTAAAGGGTTTCCTTTAAATTGGGGGGGGGGGGGGGGGGAAGGAGTAAAAAAGGAGCTAGAAAGGATATTAGAAGCAGTGGGTTTATGTCTGTAGGATGCCTTCATCATTCAGACTCCACTGCAGCAGGTTCAACATTGTGAAAGATACCAGAGAGAGTTCTTTCAAGTGATTGGAGATGGTGACAGAAAGGCATACACTTCTACATTGCACAGCTCACAGAACTTAGTAGCATCTTCCAGTCAGGTCCAAGTGTTAACACCATTGCTCTGCTTTTTCCTGGTGCACAATCAGGATCACATACCCTCTGAGCAGTGAGCTGACTTCGTGTACAGGAATTGTTATAAACTTTTGACAATCAGATATTCCAAATATGATCTGTAGTCAAAGGATCAGTTGTTGACTGATAGAAATTTTGTTTTAATTATATGCTTTCTGCCCCGAGTATGTAAATGGTAACATTACATAAGTGTGGGCTGTGCAGCAGGTTTGAAATGATGCTGTATGAGACACAAGTGACAGTTTCAATCCCAGACTGTGCAGGGAACATGATAGTTGGCTGACATGATGTCTGACATGGGCAGCAGCCTTCTTCCACACTTCCTTGCTGGAATTGCCTCTGTCTGTTAAGGCTCTCTGGTGTGGACAAGGCAGGAAAACAAGTAGGTTTAGAGAGAAGAAAAACATGAAAAAATACAGGACAAACATTATTAAGATGGGATTCAGAAAGCAGACAAGTACAGGAGGATTCTCAGCCTCTGAGAAGCACTCCTGATGCCTGCCTTCCATCCCCATACTGTCCCTACGCATGCTGCTTGTATGCTGCTTCCCACTTTGGAGGGGAGGAATGGCCAGTTGCTTAATAGAGAAATGGGCTCCAGGCAGGTAAGTGTTACAAACACTTGTTAAACACAAGGTTAAATTAAGACAGTAAAAAGAGCTCATCTTCTCTGAGACTTAATGAAACAGAGGTGTCTTGTGAGTTGGGGGTGTTGGTCAATGAGAAACTTAACATGAGCTGGCAGTGTGCGCTTGCAACCCAGAAAGCCAACTGTATCCTGGGCTGCATCAAGAGGAGCGTGACCAGCAGGTCGGAGGAGGTGATCCTGCCCCTCTACTCTGCTCTTGTGAGACCTCACTTGGAGTATTGTGTGCAGTTCTGGTGTCCTCAACATAAAAAGGACATGGAACTGTTGGAACAAGTGCAGAGGAGGGCCATGAGGATGGTCAGGGGACTGGAGCACCTCTCATATGAAGGTAGCCTGAGAAAGTTGGGGCTGTTCAGCGTGGAGAAGAGAAGGCTGCGTGGAGACCTCACAGCAGCCTTCCAGTATCTGAAGGGGGCCTATAGGGATGCTGGGGAGGGACTATTCATTAGGGACTGTAGTGATAGGACAAGGGGTAACGGGTTAAAATTTAGACAGGGGAAGTTTAGACTGAATATAAGGAGGAAGTTCTTTCCTGTTAGGGTGGTGAGGCACTGGAATAGGTTGCCCAGGGAGGTTGTGAATCCTCCATCCCTGGCAGTGTTCAAGGCCAGGCTGGACAGAGCCTTGGGTAACATGCTTTAGTGTGAGGTGTCCCTACCCACGGCAGGGGGGTTGGAACTCGATGATCTTAACGTCCTTTCCAACCCTAACTGTTCTATGATTCTATGATTTGAAGAACTGAGAACAAGGTGTGTCTCTCTTCTGCTTCCTACATCCTAATCGTGGGTGACGGAAACACAGAATGAAAAGTTTCCCTCTGTGCAGCCCATTCACCACAGCAATGCCAATGACCTGGCAGTTGCAGTGGGCAACCTGGACCTCTGCAATTGTCCGTTGCAATTCAATTTTTAGCGGCCAGGGACAGTCCAAAATCTCCAGTTCTTGTACAAAAGCAATTAAAGGGTAAATTGTTTGCAAATTCAGACCCTCATTTTCTGTTTTTCCATCCAACTGGAAAATTCTGGCACGTGTTCTCTGAAGGGAACCAGCTACCAACTCTTGTTTTTGTTTGTCAAGCCAGCAAAGCACAGGGCTGTGTTCTTCTACTGCACAGGAAGGGATGTGCTGTATCTGCTCAGCTTCTCCTCTGGAGATGGGTGGAACCACTGCAATCCAAAGTCCTGCCCAGCACCCAGAGCATGCACCAAAGTCTGATTTCTGCATGGGATTTCTTCTCCTTCATGGTTTTCTATACCTGATTTCATTGGTCTAACAAGGCAGGTGCTCTTGAAAAATCTTTTGAAACTAAAGTTTCTGTTGGCTGTGGTCACATTTGAGTATTTATCTGTACAGAATCATCAGCTCTATCCTGCTGGCATCTCCAGCCCTTGCTAGCTGATACTCGTGTTGGTATCTCTACAGCCAGGCTGTTGGACTTGCTGTGATGTTATAAGGGAAAAGCCTCGTAGACACACGCAGGTGCCTCACTTGCATCCATGCTGGTCTTGTCAGCCCCAGTTTATGAACAAGATACAGCAACAAATCACATTTGAGGAGCTAGCAGAGTATTGCATCTCTAGTATTGGCAGATTAAGTATGTCACTTTGATCTGTGGGAACAGATCTGTGATTGTTCAGAAGAAATTATAAATTAACTGTTCTGAAGTTTTAATTCTATTTTTGTTTTTTTTTTTTCTTTCTCCTTGTCTTTTCACCCTGTGTGGCTGCACTATGTGGCCATGTGTGGAGAACCATAGTGCCAGTAATAGCTTGTCTTCATCTTTCTCCGGCGCTGCATGATGACAGTTTTTACACCTTACAAGCATTAATTTATTGGTGTTATTACACTGCCCCAAAGTATGCTTGGCGCATTCAAATACGTTAAGTAGATGCACTTACCTCTGCGGAGTCTGCAGCAGACAGACACAATTGTGATGTGGACATATGTGCTCCTGCAAGGTGAGACATTGTAAAAAACTCCATGCCATGCCTCCCTAGTGCCCTGTGCAAGGATGAGGAAGGACTTGGATGCTGCGCCCACCTGCACTGCTGGCAGTGGGTGATGGACAGGGCTGTAGCTCCATTGCCTGTTAGCCTCATGTGTGGAGTAGATGATCTGGCATGAAGTTATACCCTGTTGTTGATATAAGCCAAAAGAAAGATTTTCCTGCCTCTCCCTTTCTCCCAAGCTGCAGCAGCAGGTTAGAGGATTTGAGTCCTGTGCCCAGACTCAGTTCTAGGGTGGTGCTTCACATTTTTGGACACATGTGTCTTTCCTGGTAGCTCTCAGTGCGTGCCTGTCATCATAATGTTATATTCCATGCTGTTGGGCAGTGCTGGATCACTGCCTCTTTCACACAGCCAGCTGTATATTTTTGCACTTTTTGTATCCCAAAGCACGAAAAGCAGCACTTTTGAAGTGGAGGTTCTGCATTGCCCTCTCTGCTCTGTCAGCTCCAATTATTTTTGCATCTAACCAGACCCCTCTAAAATCACGTTTCTGTGCAAAGCTTTTACACTTGCTGTTACAAAAGATGTGTTTTCCAGCTGGAGTTCAGGGAGCTGAATTTTAGGTTTTTGGCCTTGCACAGTTGCGCTTCTCACCTGAAGTCCTGCCACTGTTCTGGATAGGGATCTTTCCCTGTTTGCTTTGCAGGATTAATAATAGCATTATGGATGTGTCAGGGACCCCCTTTATTAAAATGCTTTCTTTCTTTTACCTAAGACAATAATTAATAATACAGATCTTTAAGATTATTATAATGATAAAGAAAATAGTGGTAAAAATATAGGAAAATGAATCTACAAAATACAAAGGAAGTTGTGGGTCACAAGCTCTTTTTTTTTTATTCTTCACAAATTACATTTCACATTCACCTCTCCAGGCAGCAATTGGCTTGATCCAACAGCTGTTTTGAAGGTTTATGGTGCAGTGCTTTTGTTCTCCATATTTTTGGGTTTGCATATTTGTATTTCAGTGTAGCCTCTGGGGATGTCTTGAACTCTGTTTAGCTTTTATGACTGCTTGTCTTGATTCCTCTCATTGACACTGATAAAAATCTGCTATCACTACTGTTATTGCAAAACTGCAGATGCCCAGGTAAATAAGATTTTCCAGATTTGACTGTTGTTTTGTTTGAATAAATGGGTATCTCTTTGATTTACTCAACCAACTTTTCATAACTAGCTTGGCTAGCCAACAGTTGCCTCTGTCCAGTGGGTAAGTGGCATCAAGCTGATGGAGCAGCTGACAAATATGATGTTGGCCTCGATGCTTGGCTGGTATCATCCCTGTGGGTACTTGAGGGGAAGCTGCTCTCATTCTTTTCAGTGATATATAACTACTCTGCCTCTTCTGTAAATGTGAGCCTGCTTCTTGCTTATAGATTTACAGTACTCTAGAATTATAATAAGATTTACAATCTTATTGTGAAATACAACCTTTGTAGTATGCAAAACAGATGGCAGGTGCTTGGTGCATAAATGAATTTTAAAAACATTTAATAAACCAACTATATTTAGAATTCAAGCTATATTTAGAATTTAACAAACCAACTATATTTAGAATTTAGAATTTGATTATAATCAGTTATGCACATTTCTAGCACTGTGCATGCTACTCTGCTTGCAGAGGAAGCCTACACCTGAAAAACATTTAACCTCACAATCTGTATGAAAATCTCGTAATTTTAATACAATGGAGTTAAAAGTTAATTTGATTAGTAGCATCAGAATTTATCAGAAATGTGCCTCCTTTATTTTACAGCATTTATAGAGTTTGCAGAGATAACTGGTGTGAGGAATTGCAAGTATTCAGAATAAGCCCAGAATGACCTCTAATTTAAATCTGAGTTGTGACTGAACAGGGTTTTTAAATGTCAGGATGGCTGTTATGCTAAAATAAAGAAAAAAATGCAGCATTTGGAACAATTGAGGCCATCACCATATTTCTGCCTTGGGCAAGTTAGAGTGAATTTTCCAATCAGTGGAGGTGAATCAGCTGGGCTCCTGAAGGGAGACCCATGTGTGCACAGGAGGAGCCGGCTCACTGCCTGCCCCATTGCTGAGTACCAGAGAGGTTGCGTGGAAGTGCTGGAGCACCTCTGCTATGGAGACAAGCTGAGAGAGCTGGCATTGTTCAGCCTGGAGAAGAGAAGCCTCTGGAGAGACATTAGAGCAGCTTCCAGTGCCTGAAGGGGCCAACAAGAAAGCTGGAGAGGGACTTCTGACAAGGACATGTAGGGGCAGGACAAAGGGGAATGTCTTTAAACTGGCAGAAGGCAGTTTTAGGTTAGATATATGAAATAAGTCCTTTCCTCTGAGGGTAGTGGGGTGCTGGCACAGGTTGCCCAGAGAAGCTGTGGCTGCCCATCCCTGGCAGTGTTCAAGGCCAGGCTGGACGAGACTTTGAGCATCCTGGTCTAGTGGAAGCCTGCCCTGGGCTTAAGCCATGACAAAGGTGTCCCTGCCCGTAGCAGGGGGTTGGAAGTATATGATCTTAAATGTCCCTTCCAACCTAAACCATACTCTGTTTCTGTGATTCCATGACATCATCACCAGCCCTTGTGACCTCTTCCGTCTGTCTCTAATTCCTGTGAGCCATTGGTAGGCAATAAGTAAGAGAGACACTGCAGGGCAATTATGGTTGTAGCTGAATTGTATCTGCCACCTTTTCTGTCCCCTTTTGTTGGAGCAGAGGAAGAGACACCATGCAAGCCCTGCAGCTTCCAAGGTGTAGCTTCCTATGGCTTTTGGGAGACCTGGACAGTGCATTTCAGTCTTGACTGTGCTAACTCTTCAAGTTTGTGGTCAGATATGCTTCACTGATCTGTGGTCAGATGCTAAATGTTGCTGGCAGTGTGGAGTAAACATCATAATCCTGTGATGTAAACCCTAGTGTTAGAGAAAAGGTCTTTTCTCAGGAGACAGGGAGTATGAAGAGTGACTACAACCAGGATGGGAGGATGAGAGCTTCTGCAGCAGAGTGGCATTATGAGGGAAGGATAGTACCTGGCTCTTGAACACCACATACTGTTCAGAGCTTGTTGACTTGAAGCAGGCTGCATTTGTGAACTGTGACTGCTCTGACCCCATCAAGCAGAGTTGTGGGCTTCCCTCTTGCACTGCAAGGGGAAGCAGAGCCTCCCTCTGCAACATATACAAAGTCCTCTGCCCCACTGACCCGGAGCAAAACCAGCATAAATGCTCATTGTGTGGAATTAAGGAGCAAAGTTAGGACATCAAATGATGGATGTAATGTACATATACACATCAGGAGAATGCACCTTTGAACTGGCCTTTTAGCTTATAAAAGTGAATGTAGGAGAAGTACAAGTTTGGCATAATGCTCTGAAGAGGTAAATGGTTTTGTCACTGTTTTGGTCACAGGGGATGATGGACATAAGTCCTGGATCACCCCCTCAGTGCCTGACAGCAGTTTGTGTTGTGATCAAAGAATGAAAGACTGGACACTGATGGAGGAGCAGAAAGCAATAGAGAAACCTTTTTTGTTGGAGAGGTTGATGAGCATGTCAAAGAAGGGGCAGGATTTAATGAAAATCTGTGGGTAAAATGTTGCCATTAAATATAAAACATGGCATAATATTCTATTATTTATATTTACAGATTGAGGAAATAAAAATAACATACATGATTAGCACATAGAGTGGATTAAATACCCCACAGATGGATGTTTTCTACCAGAAAAAGCTGCTTTTAAAAATACATGTAATTAAGAATTGTTTTGGCGTTTTGCAAGTCAAATATTTCATATCTTAAATGGATTTTGAAAAATTTAAAGTAATGAATATGTGAACAGGATGCCCAAAGTGAGGGACTAGAAACTACAAACATGGTGAAGTGTGTTTGGATATTCACATCAAAAAGTAGGTGGGAGGAAAACAAGGTGAGATGTTTGGTCTGGTGAAGGACAGCCTTTGGGGCAGAAGAAAATTGAGTGCTCTCCTGAGAAATGCCTCCGTGTGTAGGTAGGGAGGGCAATACAAGCACTTTGGGTTATACCAAGAAGCTATAATTATTTTACTGCAAACTGCATCTCCTAAAGCATTTTACACATTGAGATACTAACCAGATCTGAAACCGAAAATTCTTCCAGCAAGTCAAAAAGAAGAAACCTGAGATGAAACAAAGCTTTTTAGTTCACAGCAGAACTGATAGCTGTCAGTGGAAAGTAGTGCTTTACATTTTAAGGTAGTTTGCTATGCATGGGAAAAGCCCTGACAAATCCAGTTTTTTTAATCATGTGTGGCCATGAAAACCCCAGCAGACACACTTTGTATTCAGAGAGATCTGTAAACATTGCTGTTTGTGCATGTAGTTTTTCTATAAGACTTCAGGGAAAAACAAATGTCTAAAATAATGTTTGCCTTACTGAAATAGCATTTACATGGCTAAACATGTCCGTCCCTGGCAGTGTTCAGGGCCAGGTTGGACAGAGCCTTGGGTCATATGGTCTAACGTGAGGTGTCTCTACCCAAAGCAGGGGAGTTGGAACTAGATGATCTTAAGGTCCTTTCCAACCCTAATCATTCTATGATTCTATGATTCTGTTTTCCAATAAGGAAGTGATTATTAATGACAAGGAAACACAGCCTATCTCTGCTTATCCATTTGGGATATTGTTGATCTCTGCCAGTGAGTTACCAATGACTGTGCTCAGTTTGATGCAGACCTTCTCAGTGCTCATTTTAACTGCCTATTTATCAGTGGTAGGACCATCAATAACTACATGAACTGTTTGTGTTATCATCATTTTCTCCATAATAATGAACTTTTAATTTTCTCTCCTCCTACAGTAGAATCATTGTAAAGGTTCAAAACT
Organism: Neopsephotus bourkii; assembly: GCF_033783945.1. Classification (NCBI taxonomy): domain Eukaryota; kingdom Metazoa; phylum Chordata; class Aves; order Psittaciformes; family Psittacidae; genus Neopsephotus; species Neopsephotus bourkii. The sequence goes on from NW_026901238.1 coordinate 1,309,806, forward strand.
TAATTTCAACTCTGCTGTTGCAGTTAAGCAGTCTATTATTCTTTATAAATTGCTCTACAAAGCTATTAACATGTGCATCTACTACTCAGAAGTAATCAGATAAAAGAAGCTGATGGGCCTGGGTAGGGAAGGAGGTGGTGGGTTATGATGTGCTCTCTAATTTCATTAAGGGAACCTCTTGTTTGCCTTTTTCATAAAAAGTCTTGTTAACAAGATTTCTTTAACCCAGTGTTACACAGTACAAAGGGCAGGATAATGTGTTCTCTGGGGAATTCAGCTGGGTGAGATGGAATTAAAAGAAAATTGCAAGGAAATGGGTTTCCTGACATCTCAATCTTTCCAGCCTTGCCTATGGCGAGGGGGAGATCTGTGGGGAGCTGACAGCAACACTCACCTACTGTTGCAACTTCTAATGCAGGTAGTTTGCGTAGACTGAAGCATCACGAAGTGTTAGGGTGTTATCTGAAGAGCCTTTTCTTTCCTCTGTTTGGTGCCTGACCTGCAAGCTCACCCGAAAATGAGCATTTTGTTTCTGCTTTTGGTTTAAAAGAAGTGTAATCATTTATCTCATTCCATAATTAGAGATGTTACTGCCATTATCTGGACTACTTCTAGCTATGTCTGAGAAATTCTCTCTATACACTCACTGATTTTAAACCATTATTAATGACAAGATTTATATAGCTATATAAATAACCCATCCCTTTTCAGTCATTGCACTTTTTGAACTTTGAAGGTTTGGCTCTGATGAGCAGCTTCATAAAAGGGCATAGGGAAATGTAATTCACTTATTAATAATTTGTGATGTGCTCTGCTAAGCATCTAGAGATCAGAATCTACAGTAAGTTTTGAAAAAGGATCCAAGCTGTCATTTGATTTTAATCAGAAGCTGAGCCATGCTCCAGGGCATCTTATGAAGAGAACAAAATCCACGTGCTTCCTATATGCATCATGGCTTTGTAAAATACCGTAGTGAAACCCAAACTAAACTCCATCTCGCTTCAAGGAACCTGTCCTCAGCCTCCCAGGTCTGGAATTGTTGAGCCAAAGAGGGGTCCTCATGGACAGTGCAGCTCCACAGACCTTGGGGAAGTTCACTGCAGGCAGATGTTAACACAGCTTTAGTTTTGATATGGTTGATCATTGTAAGGTGCTGGGGCACACGTACGTCTGTGTGAGATGGTGGGTGAGTGGCAATGCACCTCAGCTGCAGACCTGTGCCCTGACAGCAATGCCAGATCCCCTGGGGAGGGAAATTGGGCTGTCTTCCCTGCAACCTTCTTTTGCAGCTTGTTTATTACTCTGTAATAAACAAACATATGTGTTTATTGTTACTAGTATTAATTTTAATTCATATATATGTATATACCACTGGTGAAAATTCTAGAGTACAAGCCTTATGAAGAGTGCCTGAGGGAACTGGGGTTGTTAGACTGGAGAAAAGGAGCTCAGGGAGACCTTATTGCTTTTCTACAATTACCTGAAAGGAGGTTGTAGCAAGGTGGGGTTGGTCTCCCAGGTAACAATCGATAGGACAACAGGTAATGGCCTCAAGTTGCACCGGGGGAGGTTTAGATGGGATATTAGGGAAAATGTCTTTATCAAAAGGGTTGTGAAACACTGGAAGAGGCTGTCCAAGGCAGTAGTGTAGTCACCATCCCTGGAGGTGTTTAAAAGATGTGCAGATGCACTTAGGGACATGGTTTACTGGTAGGCTTAGCAGTGCTGGGTAAGCAGTTGGACTCAATGAGTTTAAAGGGCCTTTCTGACCTAAATGATTCAATGATTCTACGATTATATATGTATTCTTATATATGCATAAAGGCAGATAATTTTACACCAACGATTAGGTGGAGGTGTGGAAGGTGCAGAGAATTGGTGAAGCCTTGAAAGTCCAGCACTGCTCCACTGATGCGTGCGATGGAGAAAAGAGCACATCCAGGGAGATGAGATGTATGTGAGAGCCTGGAAAAATGCTGCAGCTTTTTAATAGATTGAGTTTGCATTTGTCAAGGTCCCAGAAGGGATGTTGCAATGATCATGATGAGAGCCCTGCTGATAGTCTTACCTGTGTGGGTGGATGTGAAGAGCTGTAATGTGGAAAGATTATTCAAGAGAAAAAAAATAAGCAAGAATTAGATGCTGTCTGGATGTGAGTGCCACTGAAGAGAACAGCCTGGTTTGTGGACTCGGGGGAGAAGTTTTATGCAGTGACTATGAACAGAGTGTTTAGCAATCTTGGAAGGAAGTGGTGGGACCACAGCTGGAGAAAGGGCTGGGGCAAATGCTACCAGATGGACAGAGCAGGACAAAACTAGAGGGTGGATCAGATCCAGGAGCTGGGCATATGCTTATGGAAGGAGTGGGAAAGCAGCATGGAGAGCGGAATATTCAGGTAGACTTGTCGCAAGCTGGGAGCAGGAGGAAACCAAGGATGGGGCTGTGTCACCAAGGAGCATGACAAGGGCGAGTAAATGTTCCATGCACACCACATCAAGGAATGCAAAGGTTTGGAAAGGCTCTGCCGGTGCCTCTGTGCCAGGAGGTGGAGGAGCATGTCTTCTGTCCGGAGAGGAGGGAGAGGTGCCTGCAGCCCAGCTGAGGGCCAGGCAGAGGCTTCTCGCAGGCCTCCAGGGAATGCAGCATAGGAGGACCTGCAGCAGACATCCTTCCTGAGAGTGCTTGGGCTGAAGTTGTGCTGCTGCTGAACACAGGCAGATGGAGAGAGCCCTTTGCAGCTGAACTATGCACTGGAAGACCTTTAGATCCAGTACAGAGAACAGCCATGTGCATTTGTAACATACTGCCAGGAGAGCTGAAGCCTGGTGAAGTGCAAGAAGCATTATCTTCACCTTTAATCCTTTTCCTCAGTACAGCCTCAAAAATGACTTCAGAGGGGTTTTGCTGTGTTGAACTGACCTACAGAGCAGCGGTAAGTTGGATGAGTAGGCTCCACCACCAACTGCTGCATAGGCTGCAGCTGCTGATGGATTTTTCCTTTACTGAAGATGGCAGCACAGAGCCAGAGACACCGCAATGGGTTGTGGTGGGGTGGGATCAAAGCAGTCCTCCATCACTCCTGAGCCATGTGTAGCACAGAGATTTGGCACATTGGGGCAGGACAGTTATTACCATCAGTGTTGATGCATAGTCTTTACCTTCCTGAGAGAGTACAGTATATCAGCTCGCAGCACCAAAACACCCCAAAGTAATCAGAGTTGTTGTCACAGCTGAAAAGTGTGGAGGGCCCATGTACTTCTATCATAACTCTTGTGCTATCAGGGAATAATGCTCAGGGGACAGAAGTTACCACTTACAAACTGAAGTAGAAGTTAATAGTTTCTTTTGGAATGAAATAATCTGAAGTTCAGTATTAAAGAGCACCTTCTAACCCAAGTTGTTATTTTATTTAAAGTGCTTAAGCAGCTGCATTTCTATATTGAAATTATACTGTCGACTCGATTGCTTGTACTATTATTTTCTGTCCTTAAAATGGCTGTAAATGCTTTCTCCAACCACATGGCATAACCAGGGAGTGTCCTGCCACACCACTGAGCTAAAAATCAAGATGGTGGCTTCTTTGGCTATACTGTAGATTTTATTTAGCCTCTGAGCAATAGCAAGTAGAAATGCTGAACCCAACAATGTGCAAAACCAAATTATGTTTCTCTTTATGTGAACACATGCATATGTATTCAGAACATTTCAGGGAAGCAGTGGTACAGCCAGCCTCCTTGAGTGAAGGGAGGAGGGTACAGTCCAATTTAGAGGGCTGTTTGCAAATTGTTTTTTGTTGCATGCATTGTTCTTAATGAAGGGTGGGTCATAAAATATTTATACATCTCTTGCGAATTTCTGATGTTTAATTTGCAGGTCTTTACTTTTCACCTTCCAACCACAGCTCTCTGAGCTCCAAGATTCTCCCAGATCCTTTTCCCAGTTTAAAAGGGGAACTTAAGCCCGAGCAGGAGGTGGTGGGAAGTTTCTGACTCAAGACACAGAGCACCCTACAGCATGCCTCCCCAGCCCTAATTACAAAGGCTAATTGACATTATATCTCACCCTCCAACTCTGATGTCCTGACACTGTGACTCCCTGCGTGTCCTGCCCTGGCTCCTAATGGACCTTAAATTAGAGTTAAGTGGTGATGGAGCCTGGCACTGGGGGTGGCCGCTGTGCCAAGTGCTCTGGCAGGCAGGACATGGCATCGGCCACCACACTGCAGGGCTGGTGCAGAGCAGCTGTTGCTCAGCAGCCACCTGCTGCCGGAATGGAGCAGGGTGGCTGTGGGCTGCTGGCCCTGTGCACAGCCTGTGGTGCCAGGCAACGAGGTGCTGGCAGTCCTGCATACCCTAAGTGCCACACAGAGCCAAGCATGACATTTCCTGGGGCCCATCAACAGCTGTGTGCCCTGTATAGCCAATGCTAATGCTGACACAGGGATTTTTCTCCCCTGACAACTGTGGAAATCCCTGTTCATAATCACTGTCTTCAAATACACAAAGCAAGCAGTTTGGTTGGACGTTGGTTATTTTGCAAAGGGACTGCCCTGCCCTTGCTGCCTGCCTGCTTCCTAGTATCAGTGCCTGCCTCTGCTCTAGCCCAGCACAGGGATCCCTGAGCTGAGATCCCTGAGATGCAGGAGGTCCAGAGCAGACAAGGTGGAGCAACCAGGCACTTTGTGGGATGCGCCTCCCCAGCATGGCAGAAGTAAGGCACCATTCATCCATCTCAGAGCCTTTGGACACAATTTTTTTGATCAAGGTCTATTCCTGCTGTTATTCATGATGAAGTACAATTAAAACTGAACTTCTAATGAAGTACCTGGTGAGCTTGCTTAAAACCAAAAGACTACATTTAATGATTGTCAATTTTACTGTGGTATAAAAACTTCTGTTCCGATGATGCATGAACCGTTGTGTCTAGGATGTGTGCGGAGGTACATAGTTGGGTTAGCCTGGGCTTGAGCTACGCATTAAGATATGCATTGAATGTTGCTGCTGTAGAGTCATAACTCCTGGGTTTAACATAAGGGGGGTTGTTATACTTAGGCAACTGCCAAAAGTGAATTATGCTAGTCGTTATGCTTCTGATAAGAGAAATGCTTTTAGCAAATTTAATTAGGAAGCTGCAAACTTTTGAGGAATTTAAATTAACTCATTGACAGCGAACCTAGAAATTATATGTGAACAGATTGCAGCTTGTTTTCAAGTATTAATAATTGTTCTACTGATGAAAAATAAAAGCAATTATAAAATAATTATATTTAAATTTAATAATTATTAAAAATTAAAAATAACAATACTGATAAAAATAAAAATAATATAGTTTTCATTTTTCAGTCTGGCTAAAAGCCCTGTTCCATGCACCAGTGACTTGGATCCAGCAAACCAGTGGTGATGCAGCAGTGTCTTGCAGAGCTGCTCTAGCTTGCTGCAGGCAGGGCAGCTCAGGAAGAGAAGAACTGGGAATGAACATGGGGTTTCAGGTGTGCTTGGAAGATCTGGGAGGCCATTTTGGGCAGGGATTTCTCCTTTGCTTTCCCCAGGCACCTTTCCTCCTCCCAGCATCTGCTGCTGCCTCTCTCTTCACCTGCAGTGCCGGATGTCAGCCAGCAATCTGGATTAACCTCATCGGTTTCCTTCCTTGGGCACTTGTCCATCTCCTTCACCTTCCCATTCATTAGTCTCCAACTAAGCTGGTTTACTTCTATCCTGCTGGGAGTGAAAGGCAGGTAGGGGGCTCTCTGTGAGACCAGTGACTTTACTGAAACTGGACAGACTTTGCAGGACCGAGGTGAGAAAATATCTTTGCAGACATCTGGCAAAATAGCATGGTAAATGCAAAGCAGGGAAGCTGCTGCCCACAGCTTCACTGGCACATTGCTGTCAGCAGAATGCCAATTGTGGAAGCTGTTGAGTATTCGGAAAGCTGGATCCCCCTGAGACAGGGTCTCTCAGGGGTGCTGTGCTGTGATCTGGGGACTTAAGATCAAGATTTGCCACAATGTCAAATTGCTGTAGTCTGCAATGTGGCACAGATTAGCATCCTGCCTTTCAGAAGGCAATTGTCACACTTGCTGTGAGCTCTGGTCTTACTGTCTAGAATCCTAAATTCCACTGAGTGTCACTGTTATCCAAATGTGAATCAGTAAGATCTTAAAATTTTTGGGTGGCATGGTTTAGTTTGGGTGGCATGGTTTAGTGGGAGGTGCCCCGGCCCATGGTAGGGGGGTGGAACTAGATGATCTTATGGTCCTTTCCAACCCTAACTATTCTATGATTCTAAAATCTTCACTGAGCTCCTCTGTTGAGCTATTTAAGAACTTTTCATATTTAAGAATGCTTAGTTAAGCATGCTATAACAAGTGCCAAGGTTAAAGACCCCATTACTTTAAAATGTTGTGTGTGTTTTTATGTCCCGTGTTCAAGGAGTGGTGCAAAACCCATCAGAGCCAGGGAAAAGTCAGCCAGTTGATTGTCTTTTACACCCTTAATCTTAATTTCTTCCTTTGACACCCTTCGTTCTGTAGGCTCGTTAGTAATGAAATGGTGGCAAGATGTCTGTGGCCCTTTCCCCATTATGGCAAAGCAGAGTAGTAAGGAGGGATGAAAGAAGGATGTATAGCTTTGTGGAAGCTTATGGGTATTTCCTCTAAGTCTTAGATGTGGCAGAACTGGTAGCAAGGTCTTTACATTGTCCTTCTGAGAGAAGTTACAAAAATTTTCTTTGTTTTAGAAGAGAAAACAGTAACTGGATCCCTTTGTAGCTTTTTTTCTCAAGGGTGAGCAAGCCTCAGTTTCCCTAATCTCTGCTCATGACCGTCCCAGTGTCCTGCTGGGCTTTCTTCATGGTGCTGGTATATCCCTGAGGTGCAGGGGCCCCTCAATGTCATTTCACAGGTGCCAAATGGAGCAGAACCCTCCTTGAGACCTACTGCCCATACTCCTGATGCTGCTACATCAGTGGTTGGCCTTCATGGCTGCAGGAGCACCTTGCTGGTTCCTGTCTGACCTGTCCACATGAAGGTCTGAGCTGTGAGAACAACTGGGCTGTACATGGCCTTCATGGGGAAGCCGGGTAGCTTATCTGCTCATGGATAATTTTTATGCCCACAAAAGCAGAGACATCACAGATGCAGAAAAAGAGACAAAGTTTAATGCTTCTTTCTGCTTCATTCTGCCCCATTTTTTTCCTCAAAAAAAGGGCCTTGGCAAGCGCCTCTGAATAAAGCTATGGCATAATGTATTATTAAGTAATACTGTTTCTTCAGTGACTACTGTTGAAGAAAAGCAGGTTTTCCTTGATGACTTTTCTGTGTAATAGTCTGAAGTTTTGCACTATTGTAATTAGTGGCTTAAACTTGTGTTTATAAGTTAATCATTGAAGAGCTTACTTCAAAAAGCATTTGCCTTCAGAGTTTTGTATCACCTGCAAGCTCTAGCTAGCTTCCACATTCACTAGCTGGTAATGACCTAAAAATTCACAAAATTGTATGTTTATGCAGTCCATTCACTCACTCTGGGAGTCAATTATTCTCCCTTGTGGATTCTGGAGGATAAGAATAATAAATTGAATCTGTGACCTGAAGGGCAGAGGGAAAGGAATTTGTTTTTTTAATGTTAAAAGAAAAAGTCACCCTTTCTTTCTACCAGCCACTGCCTGGAGAGCACATGCATATTTCAACATGACCATTTCATGCGGTTCTTATATCCCTTTCCTCCAGTCTTGGTCTATCTTTTCTTTGTAAATCTTACGCTAGCTGGAAGAGGTCCTATGTCTGGAATGCACATGAGCAAAGTTTTAGACTTTATCAGTAGATCAAATATATTAAAAATGTAAGGTTCAGTTATATTAATGAACATTAAGATATGTAACTGGTATAGGTTCTATATACTCAGTCTAAAGCTGCCCTGAAGTTTGCCAGGGTATCTGGACACAGCCTGCCTGCAGGACTTGGAGGCAGCAGGGAGAGCTGTGCTCCCTGTGCTGTCTTGTACTGCCTTGCTATTTCACAGTAAGAATTTTTTGGAAGTGATTATAGCCTGTGCCATGTGGAGAGATGAAGTCTCCATATATTGTTTTAATTTGGTTCTCTGCTAGCAGTTCGTTTTCCAAGACTAAATCAAGCTCTCAGCTCTGCTTTAACAGTGTGTTTCTCTTTTCAGGTTTTGTTTTTTTTTTCTTCCCCTTTTGCACAGTTTGACAGAGTTACCCACTCATGAGGTGTGTAAGTAGATGATGAAGGACATGTAGGGATAGAACAAGGACTAATGGCGTTAATGACAGAGGAGAGATTTAGATTAGCTATTTGGAAGAAGTTCTTCCCTGTGAGGGTGGTGAGGCACTGACACAGGCTGTCCAGAGAAGCTGTGGCTGCACCATCCCTAGCAGTGTTCAAGGCCAGGTTGGATGGAGCTTGGGGCAACCTGGTCTAGTGGAAAGTGCCCTGCCCATGGCAGGGGGGTTGGAACTAAATGATCCCTTCCAACCCAAACCATTCTGTGTTTCTATGTTGCCCATGTCTGGGAACGGGAGAAATGCTAGCAGGCACCTTCCCCAACACAGCCTAAGGTGCTGCTTGCTATGGAGCAGTTTGGCTGGTGTGGAACACAGATGAGAGTACTGTTTTCTGTGCTGTATCCCACCCAGACACACCTCTGCACTCTGCTGACATGGGTTTTCGCTGTGGCAATGATGCTTTGGTTAGGCATTGTATGAAATGTTAAGGATAACAGGAAGGGATTCTACAGGTACATAGCAAATAAAAAACAGATTAGGGAGAATGTAGGCCCGCTCAGGAAGCTCTCAGGTGAACTAGCTACACAGGATTTGGAGAAGGCTGAGGTTCTGAATGACTTCTTTGCCTTGGTCTTCTCTAGCAAAGGCTCTGACGGCACCACCCAAGTCTTGGAAGGCAGACGCAGGGACTGTGAGAATGAAGACCTTGGGCCCGCTGTAGGAGAGGATCTGGTTTGAGACCATCTTAAAAATCTGAATGTGCACAAGTCCATGGGTCCTGATGAAATCCATCCGTGGGTCCTGAAGGAGCTGGCGAATGAAGTTGCTAAGCCGCTGGCCATCATATTTGAAAAATCATGGCAGTCAGATGAAGTTCCCGATGACTGGAAAAAGGGAAATATAACCCCCATTTCCAAGAAGGGGGAAATGGATGACCCAGGGAATTACAGACCAGTCAGTCTCACCTCTGTGACTGGCAACATCTTGGAGCAGATTCTCCTGAAAGGCATGCTAAAGCACATGAAAAACAACAAGGTGCTTGGTGACAGCCAGCATGGCTTCACCAAGGGGAAATCCTGCCTGACCAATTTGGTGGCCTTCTATGATGGGGCTACAGAACTGATGGACAGGGGTAAAGCAGTTGATGTCATCTACCTGGATTTGTGTAAAGTGTTCGACACCGTCCCACATGACATTCTTGTCTCTAAATTGGGGAGACATCAATTTGATGAATGGAGCACTCAGTGGATAAAGAACTGGCTGGATGGCCACACACAAAGAGTTGTGGTCAATGGCTCAATGTCCAACTGGAGACCAGTAATGAGTGGTGTCCCTCAGGGATCGGTGTTGGGACTGGTCTTGTTTAACATCTTCGTCGCTGACATGGACAGTGGGATTGAGTGTGCCTCAGCAAGTTTGCCGATGACACCAAGCTGTGTGGTTCGGTTGGTACGCTGGAGGGAAGGAATGCCATCCAGAGGGACCTTGACGTGCTTGTGAGGTGGGCTGATGCCAACCTCATGAAGTTTAATGATGCCACGTGCAAGGTCCTACACCTGGGTCGGAGCAATCCCAGCACAGCTACAGGCTGGGCAGAGAAGAGATTCAGAGCAGCCCTGCGGATGCTGGTCGATGAGAAAATGGACATGAGCCAGCATTGTGCGCTTGCAGCCCAGAAAGCCAACCGTATCCTGGGCTGCATCAAAAGGAGTGTGACCAGCAGGTCGAAGGAGGTGATCCTGCCCCTTTATTCTGCTCTCGTGACACCTCACTTGGAGTATTGTGTGCAGTTCTGGTGTCATCAACATAAAAAGGACATGGAACTGTTGGAACAAGTGCAGAGGAGGGCCACGAGAATGATCAGGGGACTGGAGCACCTCCCATATGAAGATTGGCTGAGAAAGTTGGGACTGTTCAGCCTGGAGAAGAGAAGGCTGCATGGAGACCTCATAGCAGCCTTCCAGTATCTGAAGGGGCCTATAGAGATGATGGGGAGGGACTATTCATTAGGGACTGTAGTGGTAGGAGAAAGGGTAACAGGTTAAAACTTAAACAGGGGAAGTTTAGATTGGATATAAGGAGGAAATTCTTTCCTGTTAGGGTGGTGAGGCACTGGAATAGGTTACCCAGGGAGGTTGTGAATGCTCCCTCCCTGGCAGTGTTCAAGGCCAGGTTGGACGAGGCCTTGGGTAATATGGTTTAGAGCGAGGTGTCCCCACCCATGGCAGGGGGGTTGGAACTTGATGATCTTAAGGTCCTTTCCAACCCTAACTATTCTATGATTCTATGAAAGCAACATCCTTTTTTTCCATTAGCCCCATTCAATGAATGGTTTTGGTGGTCCAAGGACAGAGGGGATGCCTGCCTCATATTTGCATTTCTCTCAGATGTGAGCCATGCCAGCTGGAAGCTGCCCATGATCAGCAGAGATGAGACAAAGCTGTGTGAGCACAGTGGGGGTCGGTTTAATATTTCCAAGCTGATTAGCATAATGCCTTAGGATTCTTTTTAGCTTTGTGTAGAAAGGCACAGAAATTGCAACCTGGCCAGCAGCCTGATTTTTCTGTATCACAGAACCATAGATCATAGAATGGTTTGGGATTGAAGGGACCATAAAGACCATTTTGTTCCAACCCCCTGCCTGGCAGCATCTGCCAGCAGTGCACAACCACTGCCGGGGGATCTAGCTGTCTTCTCTAGCCATCTAGTTAAACATTTGAAGTGTTTCCATAATCTTCTTTACTTGAAATGTGATTTTGTGGTTTTGTTTATTTTTTAGCTGATTAGGTGTGAGGCAACTCAGAGACTGGTTGAGGTTGCAAGAGAACTCTGGAGTTCATCTGATCCATGTCTGACTGAGTTTTGAATATCTCCAAGGATGCACATGCCACAATTCACTGGGCAACCTATGCCAGTGGTTGATACCCTCACAGGAAAGTGTTTTCTTGTGTTCAGAATTTTGTATTTTTTAATTTATGCCACTTGTCCTGTCAGTGGGCACCTGTCAGTGAGGCAGCCTGCCTCCCTCTTCTTCATTCCCTCTCATCAGGTATTTATTTATCCACATGGATGAGATCCCCCTGTATTAAACTAAAAGTGTGGCTTGCAAATTACAATAGCACTGGGGCAGGGTAATCTGTAATGAACTCTAGAACCACGTTCACTCAAAATTGTTCCTCTAGATCAAAAATCCTACAGTGTACAAAGTTTCTTTGGGGATTTTCTCTTTCTGCTAGAAATGTCTTTGATGGTGAGACTGAAGTCATGTCAGGTTCGTCTGCTGGGGGCAAGGGGTTAGTGTGCTTATGTGGGAGAAACAGATGAATAATGGCTAATCGTGAGTGATCCCAAGAAATAGCTTTCTTAATTGACAAACTCAAGGTATGTCCTTTTTCTTGTATGCAGTAAAATAAAAATGAGTGCTTAAATTCTACAGTGTCATGCTTCAGGCAGTTTTGCTGGTCACATGTATTATATGCTGAAGGTGATCAGTACAATTCAGTGTTTGATCTTGCTGCTGATGGAAAAGGCCAGAGAGGTGTTCAAGCTGTGATAAACTGTTGGTTAGAGCAATCTCCAGCACAAGTAGGGAAAATCTTAGTTATCCTAGAAAAAAAAAAAAAGCAAGAATAAGAATGGTGAACAACTGGGGAGGGCAAAACTTTGACTGGCAATCCCAGAAAAAATAGGGATTTTGCTTTTCTCCCTGTGGAAAGGAGTAATTTATTGATATGTGTCAGGGAAATAAATGTCTTTTAAGATTACCTGCAGGTGATAAAATGAACAGAACACAAACCCTCTGAAGCTGTGTTGCAGATAGACCTCTCTTTGAGATTGCTAGAAAAGTTCAAGAAGTGAAATATGAATATCTGCATTATCTGTGCACAGAGAGAAAGATGAAAAGGTGATACACTTCACTGGAAAGACCAGAGTGACTTCAAAATGCTGAGCATGTCAAGATACTCTGCAAGTACTTGGTGTTACAAAATAAAGAGCAGCAGATTCTTCCTAAGAGTTCTGTTTGTATAAATGTGGGGAATAATCTATTAAAGATCAATTTGTGCCAGTATTATTTAGTACTGAGAAGAGTTTCAGTATGGACTGAGCTGGGCTTTGCTTCTGAGCTTTTGCAGCTCAGAAGTTACCAGACGGAGCTGCAGGTCACCACCATGGCTGCTTGCACTCCCTGATCTGCTCCATTGCCCACTCGACCAGGTTGGCTCCTGTTGATTTTGACCATGATTTAACCTAGTGAACTAATTATGTCTGAAAGCAGATGGGCTCGGGAGCAATGAGATGGCCTTTTTTCAACAATTCAGCTGAAAAGAAGCAAACAGCATCCAAGAAAAGGCGAAGAAATAGTATTTCCTCCTTACTAATAGAAACTAGTAAGAAAAGTAGAAACAGTAAAGAACTGATTAATTAAATTGAGCAGAAGTGGGGCTGAAAATGCAAAGTACAAAACCATGAAATTCAAAATACAGAACTGATCATGAAAACTCTGTTCAGATGTGGCCTGACCCCAAGGTGCCCAGCCATAATTTCTCATCTCCTGCTTGAATTGTACCAGGCTTAGGCATCTTCGCTTTCACTCTCTCTGACTTGAGGCCATCCCAGGCCATTCCCATCATGTCTGTGTGCCTGATGGCTTTTGTGAGGGAGTACTGCTGGGTGTGCCTGCCTCGGAAGGGAGGAGTATTGGCATTTGCCTCTTTGTAAGAGAGCTCTATGAGCGAATGACACTGCACATCAATGATGTTGAGATGTTAGTGCCATTCAAAGTTGTATAAGGTGCTTGGTGTTTTGTTTTAGAATTTCAGAAGATGGCAAATGCTATTCTTGCCTCCTTGCCGATGGGCGTTTGAGACTCAAAGGACAAGAAGGAAATGCGTAGTATAAGAAGCTACCACATCGCACCCGGCCATGTCTGTGGGGAAGTAAAGTCAAAGAACTTTGTGGGCTTTATCAGCTGAGCAAAACCTGGGGCCAGATTTTATACACTTATGGGTCTGAAGCACTGACTGAGATAATGAACAAACAAATTGGAGTACAGGAAGGATATTGTGGTTATCTTTAGTTAGGGGTTATTGAACTTATGTATGCTAGATTTTTGCAGGCCTTCTCTCGATAGTCTGGAGTGAACCTGAATATGGGCTCCTGCAAAGACTCATTGCTGCATGGTGAAGACTTTCAGGGTAAAATGCAATGGTTTCTGTGCCTGTGACATTGGCATTAGCTGATGGGTTGTGAAGCAAGTACATGTGTGATCACAGAAACCCTTCTGTACTGTAATGGTTGGTACTATTTTCCTCTTGAACATGAGCAGCTTTGAGGGAGAGCCTTTAACGTAGCAGCAGCAAACACTTGAAAGTGATTAAGTCACACAGTGGTGGGTGAAAAACAAATACTGCTATCACGGACTGCTCCAGAGGGGGAGGATCTGCAGTCTCCTTTCCCCATTCACCTAACAGTTCAGTCCCAGTGCTGCTCTTAATCCAGAGCATTGCTGGCAGCAAGGAGCATCTGCCCTACTCCTACAAGTGCTCCTTCCACCAGTCCTCCAGTAAATGGGGCTGGCAGTGGCTAAATCTCTCCAGGGCAGGATGATTCAGTGCAGAACCTCTCCAATTAGACATTGTGGTCACAAATTAGCTTGAATCAGTGACAAAAGGATTACAAATCTACAGAAGTGAACTTGTTTATGCCAACAGTTTGAGTCACAAATGCCACAGAAATGTGATTTGCAATCAGAAACACCTGGGAACCACTAGTGTAAAGGACAAATGAGTGTGAAGGCACTGAGGCTTCTCAGTTCCTGTCTTAGCTGTCCTCTCCTGAATGGCATAGCTCACCCTCCGATCTCTGAGACACATACCTCGGTGTTGTATCACCCATTATAGAAAGATTAAATGAAACAGAAATGTTTGGTCTGGAGAAAAGTGATTCTGGGACACAAGGCAAATCTTTTTTATATCTACAGTAGCCCTATCAAGGAGGGGATAACGTACTTTCCATGGCTTTTGCAGCAAGACTAGGAGCCAAAATTACAGCAAAGAGAAGCTGAGTTAGATATAGGGAAAAAATGTTTTTTTTTTTTTTTTTTTTCTACCAGGTGTTGAGATACCTCAAAATCATTGCTGTTAAAAGTTTTACAGTAATATATGGTCAAACATTCAGTGAGGACAACCTGGGTTTTCTTGATCCTGCACTGGGATACAGGGAGAAGATAGATAGCTGACTGCTTAGGTTCCTTCCAACCTTCCATGTTATGATTGTTAGATAGTATTAAATTACTTATAATGTGCTGTGTAGTAACTTTTAAGATCAGGACTTAAGGGGCAAATAGAATAGAAGTAGAGGTGGAAGAGTACTTTTTGGGAAAATCATCACAGAGAGATTGAGCAAAATAGTGTCACATTTCAGCAGCTTACTACAAGCCTAGATCGTTCAAAAGGGCAACTAAAACATCAAACATCTGTAATTAACAAATCATTAAAATGGTTATTTTCTCCTATTGAAGAGATATTCTTTCTTTTTTTTTCATGTTGAACCATTCCAGTGCAGTCTTGGTCATTTTGTAGCTGGAAGGCTAAGCATTGCAGAACAATGAAGAGCAGTAGACCAGGGCCAGGGCAGAATGCCTGGGAGTGCTTGTCACAGAGGAAAATGTATTACTGTAGTAGGAGTAGGGCTTCTTTGCCCTTCATAGAAGTTTGAAACCGATAACCTTAGAAAAGCTATTGCAATTCGTCATATCATATTCTTCATTGGGTTAGGCCCTTGATTTGCAGCCAGCTTTTAATGGATCATCTCAAAAATGGCTTAAGGTTTCTTCATGACTTTTTATTACACAAAGAGCAAACAGATCCATTGAGCTAGAATTGCATTTATTATAGATTAAGGACAACACGGCCTAAAATAAATCCCTGCAAGACAGAACACAAGAATAAAAAGGTTTTGTCTGCTTTGGTCTGTGTTCCAGTGACTGTAGTAGTGTTGGCTTTCTCTGCCACCTCTCTTAGGTCAGAAGAGTCTTTACAATTGTCCTCTCAGACAGAGTTTAGAACATTGTCTGCTATCAACCACCATGTTACACAAAAGAAGATGGTTATGGGTTCCTTAAACAGATTTATGCTCAATCTAGTTAACATCAGCTAGAAAAGTAATGCTGTTGATGGCATGTTATAGGCAAAGACAAGTGCAGTTAAAGAGCTTAAACAGAGTGCTGATGATACATGTCGCATGTTGCTGTGTCCTAAGTAAAAGGTATTGTGAAGCTTTATGAGGGGTCCTCAGAGCATATATAGTTTCTGCACAAATCACCAGACCAACAGTATCTTAACCACACAGGATTATAGATAATAAGATAGATAGATAGATAGATAGACGTAGGTAAAAATATCTTTTATTAATGGGTGTGACCCAGGCTGAACAGCTCAGGGCTGTGGGGTATATGTTTATAAGTTCTAAAATAAGATCCTTTTAGGGCTGTAAATTGATTTAGACTTTGTAGGGTTGTTTCTATCACTGACAAATTCAAAAGTTCTTAAATTCAAAAGTTAAGAGCTCAAAGAAATATGTAGGCTATTGCTTTCAAATGCTTCCTGCTTTTGAAATGAAACTCTCATTGAATTTTCATTTCATTGACACAAAACTTTAACACGCTTGTGCAAAAACGTGGGACAAATTGGTGATTTTGAAACAAGTCTTTCTTATGAAATTTTCATGACATATACAATAAATGTATGTAAATCTTTTAAAAGTCAAATTATAGAGAAATAGATCAGGTAAAATGTTGAAATAAACTCCAGGCTGGATTTTCTGTGGCTCAGCTTAAGACAACCTCTGCTTGGTTTTCAGACCTGTACATTTTTCCATTAGCTGTCCACAGGCTGCCACTGGTGATAGAGTGAGGTCAGTGACTCAGTCACATTTGCATCCCAGCTGCAGAAGTTGGTTTCTTCCACATTTGGCTTGAACCAGCTGTGGTAAGTGGGAGCCTTGACCAACTGAGGTTAGGGGGAAGCATGTTGTTCAGATTAACTCTTGGCTATTCTGTTTTTATCTGTCTCCCCCAAATCTACTTTGAGTTGGATGTAGCCATCATGACAAGACCATCCATTACCATAAGTGATAACCACCAGTGGTTATCACTTGATCAGTTAAGGGAAATAAAGGTCAGTTTGGCGGTGGGGGGAGAGCACACTGCCACGCTGTCTGAGTTCATGTTAAACATTTCCCTATACCAAAGGCAATGGATACTTCCAGGAGGTGTATGGCTTTAGAAATCTGACTCTTCATAGTTGTGGACTCCAGATGCTGTGACTCCTTTGTGGTTTAAATAAAGCTGGTGAAGATGCAAAGTCTCTCACTTATTCTCCAGAGCTAGGTTCTGGTTTCCATTTAGTTGGTCCCACTGTGTTTCTTTAACTACAGCCTCTTATGTGGGATCTGAGGTAGGAGCTTGTGGTTTAATTTCTGGAAGCTGATTTGCAAAGGTTGTAGCTCTAATGAACTCAGTTCCAGGTAGGAAGCTGCAGTGTATAGTGCATTTCACACTTCAGCCTTCCCTAGGCTGTCAGTCCCAAGACTCCCGTGTTGGTTTTGTCATGTATCTGTCATATTGAACCTTCCAACCTGGCATTCTATAATTCCATGATCCTAACTGCATAGAAGTACCGTGCTTCAAATTCTTTGTTTTATCTCATTTCCAGTTAAACTGGACTAACATCATTGATTTATATTAGCAGTACAATCGAAACTGCATGCTGCTGCTGCAGAGCTGTATTGTGCAACTGCATTTGCTAAAACACAGATGATATTTAGGGATTTGCTCACACATAATTATTCTTGGTACAGAACAGAGCAAGAGGCAGAAATTGAAAAAGGCTCTTAAAGGAGGAAGCTGGTACAAATAATGGACTCGATTCCCATGAGTTTCATTGCATGTCCAGATAAGTGTCAAAACAAAAAATGCATAAGCTCTGCTCCCGTTGCTCCTTCTGGCTCATCAGGTGGAAAATTTAAACTGCAGAAGCCAAAGGATTTTACCTGCCCATCCTTACCTCCATGGAAATCCATGCAGCTTGTTCCTTCGATAGAGGGACAGCTGGAAGAATCACTCATCTGACAGTAACCCGTGAGGGCCAATGTTCAACACAGAGGAGCGGGTGAGGAGGTGATGGAGAGCAGCGCCGAGAAACCTGCTCAGAGGCTGATGCAGTGTACAGTCAGGTGGAGTGTGCCATCTGCCCATCCTTGTTCCCAAATTCCCATCAGCTGCAACACAGTGTTTGTTCCCTAATCTTAAAGCAATTATGCTTGTTGGACACAGAGGAAGAACATCTGCCATTTCTATTCAGATTAGCTGCTTATCATGCTGTGCTTTAAATACCTTCAAATGCTATTTTTTTCTTTCTGTCTTTCCACTCTAGCTGAATTATTGAAAAATCTGTCAGTTTCATGCATGCATTTGGCCTTAATTAAGGAAAGAAGAGCTTTTTAATTGATTTTAATATTATATTACAAGTACAAAGCATTTCCACAGTCTGCCATGGGAAGTCTAGCAGAAGAGTAGCTGACTCTCTGCTTCATTTTCTGTTGTTTTCAGCCTTGATCTCTAAGGAAATGGGATGTCTGTGAAAATGCTTTTTTTTTTACCAGTTAATAAATGTTGAATCTTCTGGATATTTCAGACAAAGTTGAGAAAAAGTATCAGTTGTTGACTTATGGGAAAGTGTGTGTTGGGAGCTTACCCCTAGATATTAGTGTTCCTCTGCTCACAGCATGACTTGATCTTAATTCTTTACTTTTTACTTTCTGAGAACCCACTGACAAAATAATGTTTTATAGTTTAGTGCTGAAGGCAAAACCTAGCCTTTACTTAATAAAAAATCCAGAATTAAGTGCCAGACTTTATAAGGCTCAGTTTAATGTCCCCATTTGTGCCCTTTCCCAGCAGCAGACCTACCTGTGTGTCTGTTTCAATAAGCAGCTGTTACTTGGTAAAGGAACACCTTCAACTAGATCAGTTTGCTTAGATCCCTGCTCAACCTGACCTTGAATGTTTCCAGGGGTGGGGAATAAGCCCAGGGAGAGGAAGGCTACAACAATAGATCTAGAAAAGAAGAGAGTTTACTCAGCTGCTTGTGTTCACAGTTTCAGCTGAGCCCAAATAAGTTTGTATCATGGCCAGTATGAGTCTAGAACAAAACACAGCTGCAGCTTTTGTCCTCCACTTAGAGCAGAGCTCAGTAAATGAATAAATAGGGGACTGAGAAATACTGAAGTCAGTAATGGGCCAAACCCAGTCTCAGTAAGATCCTCCTGCAGCAGGGACAGTTTTATCAGGGATGAATTTGACATTGTCAGCTTACATAGATGCTTCTTGTCTAGAGCAAAGTTGTGAAGTGGTGCAGACTGAGTGTTTGGTGCTGGCCAATGCTCCCCCTCCGCGTGCAGATCGGATGCAAATACAAGTAGCAAGTGGTGGTCCCGTTTCTTCTTGGCTGTTGAAGTAGTATCTTCACTTGGGTGAGAAGGACTTTCTTCTTGTCTCCATTCAGTATACTTAGTGCATGGCCAGTGGTTGTACAGTCAGACAGGTTTCCTAAGTGGTGCTGTTTGTAAGTCATTAATGTTACCAGCAGCATCCCATCAGTGCAGAAAGGTGTTTCAAAGGAGCCTAAGACCTGATGTGCCCAAATCCTCCTGACATTGCACAGAAGGAGGGGATATTCCCTGGTCTCCTCAAACAGCTCCAGCCTCCCCAAATGCAGACTCATAACAACTTTTCCACGTACAGACTTTGCTTTCAGTCTCTGTTTATACCTTTATGAAATGCAGTGTAAATAAACTCAGACTAATAAATGGTTGGTGTTCATTTGATTAGAAGAAACCAAATAAATGGATACCCAGAATCAAGGCAAATCAATTTGCTACAGTAATTCTTATGGCCCAGGAGACACTGTTTTGAAAATTTAAAATCCATTGAATTCCCTACAGTACTGGCAAATTATTTATTTTCTTATTAATGAATATTGTTTACGCTGCTGGTATCAGAGCTCTAAATGAACAAAACCACTTACAAAGAACAGCATGAAGTGCACATGATTTAAATGCTGATGTTACGAGGTAATGAAAACCTTGTCCCAAGCTTATAGAAAACAGAAGCATCTTCTCCCTTGGTTTCTGTAAGCTTTGGATCAGGACACAGTTGCATAGGTTTTATCATTGTTGAATTTCCTTCCTGATTAACAGGTGTTCATTTATGGGCTCCCGCTGTTTTGTAGAATATATTGCAATGTTGTATAGAAGCTGTAATCATGTTATGTTGTAATCAACGAATGTTAATCAGGCAATTCTTAGTTTTACAGGTCCAAAATGAATTCTGTGTCTCTTAGCATATTTACAAAAATTATTGCAATAAACTTTAAATCTTCACTGGCAATCCAGTGAAGGTCTGTGGCATTTAAAGTTTTTCTTCAGTGGCTGACCCATCATCAAAACATTCAGAATAAAGCAGGGCAATGATAGAATTGCAAGTCATGTCATCTTACAGGGGTCTGACTGCCCTGGTCTTATGAGACAGCCATGTGCTGAACTGTACCTGAGGCTCAGCCTGAAGTGTTGAGAGAACTCATGGGTGGCCTGTGCTGCACCATGGCAGCTTCTGTGCTTTGGTCATGAGAAAGAGACATTGGAGCAGAGCAGGATGGTGTAAAGGAGACACGAGGTATTGGGCTCCTTCATCAATGATTTCTATAGAATCTTACAGTTCTCTTTACAGTATTTTGTGTAAGATGGGTAAAACCCAAAACTCCTCTTGATTATATGCCAGAGAATAACTTTCCTCCTACAAAGACCAGAGGTGATGAGTCTCATCTCGCAGCGGTAGCTGATAGCTCTTCATCATGCTGCTTTTCTGATATAGGTCTCCTGTTGTCGTGATTGTTGTGTTGTGATAATGTTGTGGTCCAAGGCCGTTCGGCAGACTGTGTTTACTCTGTGGAATTTGGTAACAGTAATTTGTCCTAGGTATTTTACTGCTGTAACCTGATCACCTAAATGCAATTCCTTTCAGTCCAGAACAAAATCGTTTTGGTTTGGTTTGGTTTTGGTTTTGGTTTTGGTTTTTTTTCAGTGTGTTTTGAGATTTGTAGTTTTTTGGGTTTTTTTTGGTTAGGGTAGTATTGCTTGTAATTGTGCTTAACTTTCACCCTTATCAGAAACCTTAGTGTAAAGATAGAAGGGCATTAACCAGGCAGAGGGATCTAGGTAATATTAATATGTGAACTTATTTGTGCTAAGTTTTAAAAGGTGTCTTTCATCTGGTATGAAGAAGACATGAGGTCCATGACAAGGAGAAGAGAAACACAATGTAGTAATTGGGCTGCCATAATTGGATTAGGTAACTGGTGCCATGGCCAGCCAGACTCCAGCTCATACAGATCACACACAGAAGAGTCAAACTGAGCCAAGACAAAAGATCAGTTTTACACAGTTAATGAGTAAGGAGATATAAAAAGTTTAGTTTCCTAAGTGTCTCTATTTAAAAGTTCAGATGAGAGCTGCACAGCTGGATGGAAGTGTGAAAGTACTGAGAGCTTTGGTGTAGACTATGCAGATAACTAAGATTTACAGCTCTGGAAAAAAAAAGTCTTCAAGAGTATTCTATCATAAAGTGCATTACCTGTAAGTGGAAACAGTTTCAGAGAATTCTCTAAGACTATCAAAGGATCCCACTGCACTCCAAGAAATGTCAAAATGTTTTTAGTTTAGAAATTACTTTTCACTGGGAGTGACACAGTAAGAACACTATCACAATTTCTGTGTTGTCAAAATAAAATCCTTGATCCCAAACATGTGTAATTCAACATACATAGGATGCGGACATGTTGAAAGGAGTCCAGAGAAGGCCACACGTGCTCAGTGTGCTGGAGCATCTCTCCTATGGAGACAGGCAGAGAGCTGGGCTTGTTCACCCTGGAGAAGAGAAGGCTCTGAGGAGACCTTAGGGCAGCTTCCAGTACTAAAAGGGTCCAACAAGAAATCTGGAGAGGTGCTTCTGACAAGGTCATGTTGGGATAGAACAAGGGGGAATGGCTTTAAACTGAAAAAGGACAGATTTAGGTTAGATAATAGGAAGAAATCTTTTCCTCTGAGGGTGCTGAGGCACTGGAACAGGTTGCCCAGAGAATCTGTGGCTGCCCCTTCCCTGGCAGTGTTCAAATCTGGTCTAGTGGAAGGGGTCGCTGCCCATGGCAGGGGGCTGGTACTAGATGGCCTTTAAAGTCCCTTCTAACCGAAGCCATTCTGTGATTCTATGATTCATTGGGTCATGGGAACTCTAGAAAGGTCTAAGTTTCTGGAACGTTGTAACAAATGGCAAATCTTCCCAAGAAGTTGAATTTTCATCTTGTATAACACTAGTTTTCACTTTCATGTCCATACCACCAGCTCTGCCTATATTAATTCCTTTCCCACATCAACTGTTTTGTCAACAGGCAGTTTAGACAAAGAGAGAAAGGGACTTGCTCAGGATCACCCTGCTCGCATTTTCAAGGCTCTCTTTGCAACCGCAACAGACACAGCCAAGTTTTTATTTGTCATCTTGATGCTCAAGGTTGCTTTCTGTTGTTCAAGGTTTCCTTGAGGTTCCATTAGCACAGTTTACATAGCACCATCAGCATCAAGTCACATCTGTCTGATGTCAGAGAGATACCATTAAACTAAACAGCCTAGCAGGAAAGGTTGTATGTGTTTTGAAAAGAGAGCAGGTGTGTATAGGGAGTACTAGTTACTTAGTGCAGCTAATTTACTGCCTGATCCAAGTCAAGGAACAAAAAGGTCACATAAACGAGAAAGTGCTCCATCTGTTTTTATTATTCTCCAAGTCCAGTGCTGTGCTTTGTCATGTTAAGTTATATGCAGCAAACCCCTGACAAAGGAGATAAAACAATTCATTTGCCATTTGAGGTAGACTGGTTTTGTTGTAAACAGTTTGATGGGCTGACACTGACGGTTTCCCTGAATTTAAATCTTACAGGCACCCTGAGGTTTTCTCACCGTGACTCAATTACTAAACCTGAATTTTAAGTAGAATCCTTTTTATGTGACAGTTGCCATTGAACGGTGTCATGGGGAGGAGCGGGAGCTGTGAAATGTCAAGTTGTCCCTAGGAAAGGCTCTGAAAGACAGGTAAAGCAGGACCGCAGATGCTTTCCAAGTCAGCACCAGCCAGAGACCTGCCACAGCCAGGAGGTGCCCACAGAAGCAGATGTCCACTGTGCTGGCTTGTCTCTTCCTCCTCCCTAGATTTTCTCTTTTGGAAAATGTTTGAAGTTCACATAAATTATCCTTTGGGCAAAGTCCGATTAACCCTCAGTTCAAAGCTATATGATTGAATCAATATCATAGAATCATGTCAGAATGGTTTGGGTTGGAAGGGACACTAAAGGCCGTCCAGTTCCAACCCACTGCCATGGGCAGGGACACCTTCCACTAAACCAAATTGCTCAAATCCACGTTCAACCTGGCATTGAACACTTCCAGAGGTGAGGCAGCCACGACTTCCATGAGCAATCTAAGTGGGTGATGAGACACTGGAACGATGAGCTCCAGTGACAACATGGCCGTGTCTGACTGTCCTTTCCCCTCAGTGCATCTGGAGTTAACAATTTACACCTGGACACTTATAGTTCCCAGTTATTAATAATATTCGTCTCCCAGAGGTGCCTTTTTTGTCTGGTTTCTCTCCTCACTCTGCCCAGCCTTGCTGATGGTCTGTCATCCTCTTCTGTAATGGAAGTTGTTACCATGACTGTTTCCAATTTTCAACTCGTAAGACCCTGTCACACGCTGCCCTAATACGTACTTCATCCTTCTTATCTCTGGCTGTGACATCTAAGCCTGCTCTGAGTTCAGAGTGGTGCATTTTAAACAGTCTCTAGAACAAGTCGCTCAGCCCTACTTATTTTTGAGATCCAGATTTGTTTCGATCTAAATCCATCATGTCACATGCATTCTTAACTGAGCACTCATTCCTTTCTTCACATCCATACCCTTTTCCATACTGATCCTTCTAGCCTTTAAAATGTGTTTTCCTGTGTAGCTTGCTATGACAGCTTTCTTCTCCAGTTCTGTTCTCTCATACTGAAAGCTGTTTTATTTTATTGACCCCCACGGAAATAATTTTGAGTGCTCAGTGGCCACCATAACCACTGCATTGTATTCACTGTTACGTAAATGTGTACCTAAGGCAGAGGGGTCTTTTTAAGGTGAAGCTATAAATTTATTTTACTTAGGCTACAAGTGTTGGCTAATTAAACACACTGAAGTTCTACAGAGTTTTGTCTTGGGGAAAGCTGAGATTTGAGCCCCATAACTTCGTTGCTGTACTGATCTCACTGAGCTATAGGAAGGACCATTACTTTTGCTTTGTGGAAAGCACATTTCACTCCTGTGTGGATTTCCCACTGTCAGCAGCCAATTCCCCTCTGCTCTCACTTCCCAGAACCTTTACCCCCCCTTCCTTCCCAGCTTTTAGTTGAAGTTCCTTCTCCTGTATCAATGCAGCCATTTCTTTCCTGAGTTTAGCAAAGTAATCTTGGAGATGGTAGGTGTTCATGTTGTATATTCTTATAGGTCTCCATATAGCAGATTAACACCTGTCAAGTCTCTCTGCAGGTAACACTCATTTCAGATAATTGGCAAAGATTTATATTTAAAGGTGGCTTGCTACTGATTTGGATGTGTTTTGAATAGAGTTCTCAGATATGAAGTGATCATCCCGCTGAATACTGCTTGGAGAGGAGTCCCCGTATCTACTTTACCAAGTTTAAAGCTTCATGAAGTCTGTAACCTTTTGATTTTGACCCAGCTACTGTATTTAGAGTATGTAACAGTACTGTAAAACTATTTATTTCAATCCAAAAAGATAACAAATGTCCTGGAAAAATATTTCAAAATAATGGAATTGATTACAAAAACCTTGATGCTGGTATGTAGTCTGTGAATATGCATGCACCTCTTTGCCATTATGCTGTGAAGTTTAAATAAATGTTATAATTTCTTATTAGACAGATTTTGCTTCCTCAGATTAATACCATAGATAATGTAGGTATATATATATTTAAAATTGACAGGACATTTATTTCTCTTTCCAGTGGCAGAAATCCATTAGAAGTAAGCAAATTCTTTACTCTTATCAGGGTGCTTTGTGTTGTCTGCTTTTAGAGATAAAGCTCCACTATTTTATCATGACACACCTGTGCTTTGCTAGCAGTGTTAAAGGGAGATCGTACTACATAATGAAGTTACAGTTAGCAGCAGTGACTGGAAATTCATTTGAAACCCATGTTGCATGATAGGTTTTGGTTCATGTTTTCTTTTATGCTTTTCCTTCATACATTTGTAAAGTAGCTGCAGTTTTCTGAGAGTTTCAGCTTTTATGACTTTGTCACAAATACAGTGGAGGTCAAGAGGGGTTATGCTCAGCAGTGAGTCACGCGGTGACTGTGCTGCTAATTAGTGAACACTGTGCTGAAGTCACTGCTACTGCAGCCCCTTGAAACTGCTCTTTTAATCGGGGATAAACCCATTAGACTTCCAACACTCAGAGATTTCCCCCATAGTCCTACAGTCAATTTGCTTTCCTTATTTTACCAAGCAAATGTGAACTTCTTTTCAAATCCACTGAGAGATGCTACCCTCTGCTAAATTGCTTCCCTCTGTCTATCTGTTGTTCAGATGCCTTACCATGCCATACAGGGTACAATAAAATGACTTTCAAGATGAAATATTTGTGCGCAGACGGTGCAAAGGTCATAGGAGAGCAGAAGAAAGAAATGACGTTTGTAGAGCGGAAAAGAACCAGCACACAGTGAGGAATTTCTTCCTAGCATCCACAAGACCTGCAAAATTGTCCAGAGGTCTCTGTAATTGAAATGATTTGCACAGTAGTTGTATGTTTATTTCCACTTAGCTTCTGGCATCATCTTGTGTCATCATTCACCAGGCAGTTTATGAGCATCAGTCAATTGTGTCATTTTGTGTTAGGAGAAAAGCTGAACTCTTTAGCAATTCCTCATGCAATGCTCAACTAAAGAAAACCCTAAATCAAAACTAGCTGGTGAGGAAGCTCTGAGGGTGCAGGAATAATCCTGGAGTACAGGACTGTTCCAACACAAGAAGTCATGGTGCATGCTTGAAGGTGGGCATGTCAAGCGAGTGGGAAATGGTGGAAGCATGTAGTGGTCTGTCTTCTCTAGGGAAACAGGGCTGAGAGGTGTCAGCTGGAATAAAAGAGGGGTTAGGAAGAAGGGTCTGAAACCTCAGAATAAGGAGAATATTCGGGCTCGGAGAAGGTGCTATGCAGCTAAAGCAGGGAAGGCCATGTACAAGGTGTTTGCAGCCAGAGAGCCCAACAGCCATTCTGGGTCAGTGCAGGCTTCAGAGCAGTGTGACCGTGATATCCTGTGAAATCTCTGATCTTCACAAGCAGCAATAGTCCTCCCCACTGACTGTCTTGGACTAGAGAAAGAGGAATATATTCTTTTTTTTCTTTGCTGTTTTTGAATTTACAGATAACTTGTTGATTACAGTTGACACAGATGAGTTATTTTTAGCTCTTAATGAATTATCTAATTTGGTAGTTATCAGCAGTTAACAAATTTCATTCTGTAGCTGCAAAACCCTCAGAAGCCCTTCAGGAAATAAATTCCTCCAAGAATATGAACTGCAGACTTACTGAAAGGAATAATTACACACTAAGCTAATAATTGGCTTTGGCTGGTGTTTGAAAAATTATGTCTAGACTATTAGTTGAAGACAGTGGTGGCTTGCAAGGCCTTGCAGTAGAAAATCTTCTAAGTGTGGTGTGCTCCTCTCTTGTGTCTGTAGCTGTGAGCTCTCTTTTGGTGCAAGCTGTAGCAGAATACGGCCATGAGCAGACTGCTCAGATGATGTACATTGACATTGGCTACTTTTACTTAGACAGTTGATTTCCATGTCTTTCCTTCTCAAAGTGATTTATTTTCAGCTACCATGACTTCCCAGGTGATTAAACACCGGAATTCCCAAACCACTTTGAGCTCAGTTATTTGGGATGCAAATAGAGAACCAGCTAAACCACTGACAGTTTGAAAGCTGCATCTATAGGGCAATGACAAAAATGGGGCATGTATTTTAGCACTGTAGCACATCTTAGCTCCATTAGAACAACTGTGTAGCACCATCAAGGAGCTTCTGCCATGCTTTACTCCCTATCAGTTGTCCTCCCATATCTGTCGACTTCAGGAACTCTAGGGGACTGTTCCCAATTCATGCAACCCTAAGGCTGCTGCGCATCTAATGTCTACCATCCCTTCTCCACCTGCCTCTTTCCTTCTCACTTGCTTCCTGCAGTTCACTGACTCTTGGACAATCTGCCATGGTCCTTGTTTAATTTACTTACTTGTGAACTTGCCCAGTTTCTTCTTCTCAGGTCTGTGACACACTTTGTAAAACCATTCCTCAGTTTCTCTCCTCTTCAGGAGCTCCTAGTTTTCTGAACTGTTATCAGTAACCTTTAGTTTGATAGTTTCTTCAGCTTTCCTTTTGATTTTTATCCCCATTCTTTATTCCTTTGCTTTCATATATAGTTTTCCCCCAGACCTTTTCTTTCCATTAGCCTGCTGTTTGTGCATGAACCTTTAGCCCTTGGCTCTGCAGAGGCAGGAGGAAAGTGGAGCTGTGACTGGCCTGCAGCACCTCATAGCATGGGGTACATGATTTTCAAGTGAATTGAGATTTTCCCTATTTCTGCCTTGCACTGAATTCTGTAATCTTGGGCCTCTGAAGACTTGGAAGATTACCTGAAGTTTTTGAATAACTGACAGCAAAACAAATAAATGGGTAATTTTGATGTTTAGTAGGAGAGACCTTGCTTCACCTGATCTGTGAGAGGAAAAGTTCACATACATAATAAAGTGCCTCTGTTCACAGTTGAGCCTCAAAAGGTTTTACTCCAAGTAACTACAATCCGTAAGTCAATTTTCAAGCCCCTTATCACAGGTGGTGTACGGAACATGAAAGAAACAAGTCATCATGGTATTTGTCTTTTATTTTTAAGAGTATAATAAAAGGATTTATGGTGTTTGTGGTCAATAGGAGAAAACTTCAAGGTCATTTAGTTTGTCAGAGCACTAAAGAATGTCACTGAAGTCATAGCATGTGATGTGCTCTGGAGTAGCAGGGTCCAAGTGCTTACCTCTATAATGGTAAAGAACAAATGTTAATGTGTTGGTATCTCAATTCCAAATTATAATTGCAGTTCTATATAATATAGCCTAACTGGCAGGTGAGAAATAAATGCTTTAGAGCTGTGTTACTTCATGCATGAAAATTTAAAAAACTGGTCTGTGAGCACCATTGTGAGTTGTCAGCAGCCAGAGTGTGGGAAAGACAAAGTACGTGAGCGGGCCGAGGCAGAGAGCAGCTCTGTCTGAAGAGATGTGCTATAATGGAAAATCACAGAATTCCCTCTTAGCCGGTTCAAACAAATACAATCTTGTTTTACACTCCAGTGCCTTCAATTGCCTAAGAGAACAGCATTTTTTAACATCTGATTTGAATCATCTGACCTACTGTTGTGCAGCTTCATGTAGTTTTACTGAGCAAAAAATTAAGTAATCAGTAATGTTTCAAGTGGGTGGTGTGTTACTGTGTGCTTAAGGTTGGTATGATAAGGTTCCCTTTTCCCAACACATGATTTCAACTTGAATACATGATAAAACCTGTGAGATATTAAATTGATGGAAAACTTCAATATCTAAAAGGTCTCATCTTGAACTAGTGAGTGTACATTTCTTCAGTCTCCTGTAGTGTGTTATGGGACAAGTGCCCTTGTGTTTTTCAGCTGCAAAGCCTGAAATATACATGTACATGTTTCTCCAACAAATATAGCAATCTGATGGTGGTTGCTTAAACTTTAATGCACAGTTTATGATAGACAATATGATCCTCCTCCTTTAGCCTCAAAGCCATTTGCACCTGTCAAATTCTGCATCCCAGTGACACGAATGGGAGACCAAGTTCAGCTCCCTGGGAAGAAACCCTGCAAGTCATGAGGTATCTGAATCCTTAATGACTTATTTAATAACAAGGAGATAATTTGGTTGGCAGGGGTTGTTTCTATAACTAACAAAGGGAAAACAAGTCTCCCAGGCCATAAAACAGGAAAAAAAACAAAAGTTCATGAAAAAATAAAAATATTTTCCATTTTCCACTGCAACTTTTTAAAAGAAGCAGCACTTCTTTTTTTCATGGGTTTCTTTTCACTGAAAATGTTCCTTAAATTGTAGTTATTAAAATGACATATTACAAGGATGAAGTGCTTGTAAAGAAATGTGAGCCTAAAGAGGTGCATGGGAGGCAGGGACACAGAAAGGAGGAATAAATTGCCCTATTCATTACTTTTCTTGACACTTTTTTCCATTTCCCATCCTAATTGTCCTCTGTGAAATGCAGTTATCCTGTGTTGACAGCTCTATGCAGGAGCTGTTTAAGGAAGTCTTCACCTCTCCAGGAGAATTGTTAGGCTCATAGGATGAGCATTTACTTTCTGAGTCCATATTTAACTATGAATATTTGAAGTACAGAGACCACCAGCTTCATACAGGTCCTGGTGTTGCAGCAG
This sequence comes from Neopsephotus bourkii, assembly GCF_033783945.1. Classification (NCBI taxonomy): domain Eukaryota; kingdom Metazoa; phylum Chordata; class Aves; order Psittaciformes; family Psittacidae; genus Neopsephotus; species Neopsephotus bourkii. The sequence goes on from NW_026901238.1 coordinate 1,338,724, forward strand.
AAATGTAGGAAATTGCTTGTATCTCCATATAATAATTTCATGAATTTGATAACAAAGGTTTGCTGATTCTCCATCTTTTATAGGAGGTATGGCAAAAAGACACAAAATCTCTCATTGGAGTAATGATAGAGAGATTCCAAAATAAGCATACTCAATTTCTAAGTCTAATCCTAGTACAGAGGTTGGGAAAAATGAAAAATCAGCAGTGTGGTTGCATGTGAAGTCATTGGAAAGGTGAATTCCTAAAAAGGCTTTGGGAAACTCAGAACAATCATGACTTTTTGCTTTGGTTTCTAATACATTTACATGAAAGTAGTCAGCTCGTGTAGTCTCAGACAATACAGGCACCAACACAGGCACACATAGACCAGTTCTTGCATGTGTGTTTTGCTCTTGTTTAGTTCTTCTCATGCAGACAATACCAACAGGGTCTGTAATAGTCAGGTTTGGAAAGGTGTTAAAGCACGTTGCATTTCAAATATAAGAGTAGCAATTGGTACTGCTGTGCTTCCGCTCCCATGTGCCCAGAGTGTTCAGTGCAAGAAAGTCTTTCTCAACAATGTACAGTATAAGACATTAAAAAATCACCCCAAAACTGGGCAGTTATGTTATGTGTTTAGTAAGTTTCTAATATTCTGTGTAAGATTTTCTTCTGATTCTGGTCACCGCTGGTGAGAAAAATGTCTTGCAGCTCGTTGTTAGATTCCTGCTGTCAGTCTGATTTTCCAGGGAAGAAAGGCTGCTTTTGCTGACCTTTTCACAGGGATTTCAGTGGAAAGCATGGGGGTTCTGAATTGAAACATTATAACCTGAGCATGTAGCACCCTATAGCATTGCAGAATTTCTTCGCATGGAGTAGAACTGAATGCCAACAATACATTAAAGCTTGGTCTTTAAATGAATTTTGGCCCAAGTGGTATCCCCGTGTTTCTAGGAAGCGGACAAGGACATGAAAGACACTAGTTGGAGCCTCGCGGGTCAGATGAGAGTTTCCAAGAGAACATGCATTCATTGTTCATGGCTTTGCGAAGGCAGGACAGCAGAGCTGGGTTTGTCACATAATTGTGGTATTACCTTGGTTTGAGATCTGTGTCTGTATAAATGGGGACTGGTTCACTCTGGCGAAGATTTGCAGCTGGTCCTTTTAATGAATCAAAAAAATGCAAAGCAGAAGCCACCCACAACCTCTGACCACCCCCTTTGTTCATTCTGGCATGCTGTGAAGCAACAGATTTTTTTCATGCCTTTTATGCAAACTCTAGATCAGGCATATTTATGCTGTTCTGCAGTCACCTGTTAAGAGTAGTATCTGATTAGCCTACATTACCTTGAAAGTTTCATTTAAATTAAAAAAGCTCCTAGCAAGTACAGTCCAACATTCACTTTGTAACCATGACAATTTCCAGAGATTTAATATTTTGATTTTGGTTTCCCATTATTTTGTTTAATACCCCATTCATCAACAGCCTGTGAGTTTTGCCAGAGACACCCCACCCCTCAGCCACCAGGATTAGAATTACATGCTACAGGGAAAATCTCTCTTGATGGCAGATGGTGATCAGTGTTGCCCTGAAATGTGACTGATAGCTGACAGTTGGAGAATTGGAAATTATATATGAATGGGCTGGAAATCACCTGTCCCTCAAAAAAAAAAAAAAAACAACAAAACAAACCCAACAAAACAACAAAACAAAACAAAAGAGCAGCTATCCTTCAATGACCCAGCAGCAATATTGTGTAGTTTGTGAAGCAACTTTTCCTGTTATGTATCCTGAATTTGGTGGCATTTTGTTTTACCAAAAGGTCCCCTGTTTTGTACCAAGGTGAGGGATTAAAAGGAAACATGTCTGTGTTCAGGAAAGGGGTAATGAGTTCTCTAATTGTCCTGATCCTGTGCCTCTGAGAAGTGGTCAGCTCCTTCCTGTTCGTCGTTTCTTCTCGCCCTTGCTACAACATGTTCAATAATGACAGTGAGAGTGAGGGAATTAAAGGACTCCAGCCCCAGCTACCCTTGCTCTTGCTTGACTGTGGATCTCAGTCCCTTTAGGAGACATTTCTTAGAATCATAGAACAGTTAGGGTTAGAAAGGACCTTAAGATAATCAAGTTCCAGCCCCCCTGCCATGGGCGGGGACACCTCGCTCTAAGGCATATTGCCCAAGGCCTCGTCCAACCTGGCCTTGAACACTGCCAGGGAGGGAGCATTCACAACCTCCCTGGGCAGCCTATTCCAGTGCCTCACCACCCTAACAGGAAAGAATTTCCTCCTTATATCCAATCTAAACTTCCCCTGTTGAAGCTTTAACCCATTACCCCTTGTCCTATCACTAGTCCCTAATGAAGGGTCCCTCCCCAGCATCCCTATAGGCCCCCTTCAGATACTGGAAGGCTGCTATGAGGTCTCCATGCAGCCGTCTCTTCTCCAGGCTGAACGGCCCCAACTTTCTCAGCCTGTCTACATACAGGAGGTACTCCAGTCCCCTGATCATCCTCGTGGCCCTCCTCTGGACTTGTTCCAACAGTTCCATGTCCTTTTTATGTTGAGGACACCAGAACTGTACACAATACTCCAAGTGAGGTCTCACGAGAGCAGAGTAAAGGGGCAGGATCACCTCCTTCGACCTGCTGGTCACACTCCTTTTGATGCAGCCCAGGATACGGTTGGCTTTCTGGGCTGCAAGCGCACACTGAAGCCAGCTCATGTTCATTTTCTCATCGACCAGTACCCCCAAGTCCTTCTCTGCAGGGCTGCTCCGAATCTCTTCTTTGCCCAGCCTGTAGCTGTGCTGGGATTGCTCTGACCCAGGTGTAGGACCTTGCACTTGGCATCATTAAACTTCATGAGGTTGGCATCAGCACACCTTACAAGTGCGTAGAGCTCCCTCTTGATGGCATTCTTTCCCTCCAGAGTACCGACCGAACCATACATCTTGGTGTCATCGGCAAACTTACTGAGGGTGCACTCCAACCCACTGTCCATGTCAGCGACGAAGATGTTGAACAAGACCGGTCCCAACACCGATCCCTGAGGGACACCACTTGTTACTGGTCTCCAGTTGGACATCGAGCCATTGACGACAACTCTTTGTGTGCGGCCATCCAACCAGTTCTTTATCCACCGAGTGGTCCATTCATCAAATTGATGTATGTCCAATTTAGAGACAAGGATGTCGTGTCGGACGGTGTCGAACACTTTACACAAATCCAGGTAGATGACATCAACTGCTTTGCTGCTGTCCATCAGTTCTGTAGCCCCATCATAGAAGGCCACCAAATTGGTCAGGCAGGATTTCCCCTTGGTCAAGCCATGCTGGCTGTCACCAAGCACCTTGTAGTTTTTCATGTGCCTTAGCATGCCTTTCAGGAGAATCTGCTCCAAGATTTTGCCAGGCACAGAGGTGAGACTGACTGGTCTGTAATTCTCCGAGTCATCCATTTTCCCCTTCTTGAAAATGGGGTTATATTTCCCTTTTTCCAGTCATCGGGAACTTCACCTGACTGCCATGCTTTTTCAAATATGATGGCCAGCGGCTTAGCAACTTCATTCGCCAGCTCCTTCAGGACCCGCAGAGAGATTTCATCAGGTCCCGTGGACTTGTGCACGTTCAGATTTTTAAGATGGTCTCAAACCAGTTCCTCTCCTACAGTGGGCCCAAGGTCTTCATTCTCACAGTCCCTGCGTCTGCCTTCCAAGACTTGGGTGGTGTGGTCAGAGCCTTTGCCAGTGAAGACAGAGGTAAAGAAGTCATTTAGAACCTCAGCCTTCTCCAAATCCAGGGTAGCCAGTTCTCCCAATAGCTTCCTGAGCGGGCCTACATTCTCCCTAATCTGTTTTTTATTTGATATGTACCTGTAGAATCCCTTCCTGTTATCCTTAATATCCCTAGCCGCTCCTCCTGGGTCCGCCCCCTGTGAGTTAGCTGCTCGCGTCTTCTTGGTAGGACTCATAAAAGGTCCGGACCTGGCTACTTTCAATGGAGTACTGTGCTGCAAGAATGGTTCTGCCTTTGTTTACAATGAAGTAACTCAGTGAAGCTACTGGCATTGCGAAAAGCTGAGGATGAAGTTGGAAGATACTGATGAAGTGTGTTGTGGTCATCAAGCCACCAGCCATCATGGTGTGGAGCAGTGATGGATGGTCATGGTGGGGACCAGCTGTGCTGGCTGTGCAGGGGCTGCTGTGCTGAGCTTCAGCTGTGCTGCAGCCACCGCACCTGAGCTGGTCATGCTCAGTTCCTGTTCCCTGGGCAGGAGGCAGGTACCTTTGGAGCACAGTTCATCTGAGCATGTGGTGATGCCTGTGTGAGGATAAGCAGTATCACACCATGGTGTTCAGTGTCACTGTCAGCTAGATTTCTCCTGACCATAAAAATACTTTACCCCATAGCACCCATAGAACCCTTCCTAATCACTGGAGGTAAATGGGCATTTTAAGGATGCAGTTCTCCTCCTGCAGTGAAAGGCTCATACAGATCACCTGAATTTTGTGCCTTTAAACACAAAGAGACCTCAGGCGTAGAATCATAGAATAATAGAATGGTTTGGATTGGAAAGGACCTTAAAGCTTATCTAGTTTCAATCCCTGGCCATGGACAGGGACACCTTCCACTAGACCAGGTTGCTCCAAGCCCCGTCCAACCTGGGATGGGGCAGCCACAGCTTCTTTGGGCAACCTGCGCTAGTGTCTCACTCCGCTCCGTCAGTTTAAAGCCATTCCCACTTGGCCTATCCCTACACGCCCTTGTCAAAAGCCCCTCTTCATCTTTCTTGATGGTGCCTTTATGCACTGGGCTGGAAGCTGGGCTAAGGTCTCCCTGGAGCCTTCTCTTCTCCAGGCTGAACAAGCCCAACTCTCTCAGCCTGTCTCTGAAAGAGACATGCTCCAGTCCTCTGGGCATCTTTGTGGCCTCCTGTGTATGTGTAGCCAGCCGGATGTGGGTGTGTATGTACTGGTTTACACCAGGTGTGATGGATGACACCATTATGTGTGCAGTGTTCCGTATAGATACAGCAGTTATTTGACAATGTGCATGTCTGCAGGAAGAGAAGCGATCCAGCTGAAGATCCTGTGACCCTGTACGTCCCAGCTAGAGGGACGTATGGTGATTATTACTGCACCCTCCTGCATCATTGGTTGGGGACACTCTGTTTTAGGTGATAAAGTGGCAAATCAGACCAGCACTGTGACAGCACAAGGATGTGTAAGGAGTCACCAGGACCAGGTACTTTGGTCTCATTTGAGACCTTCGAGCAGTCCTGTAAAATTTAACTATTAGGGTGAGGGAGTGGTATATGGCTGGAACTGAGAAACAGGTTACGTTTTATGGCAGGACAGTTAGGAAAAAATGAATGCTGCTAAGACAAAGGCAAGCCCTAGGGTAAAACTCAGACAAAATGGATACTCTTAGGAAAGTCAGTCTGATGAGCTAAAAAGATTAGAACTGTCCATTCTAAATTTAGATAGCTGTAATTTTAACTTTGGTAATCTTTTGCTTGAGCATTTAACTATGCTAATGCTACATGAGTTGTTATCTATTGTTAAACCTCCTAGAGCTTTTAAGCAGCAGGTGGAGAGACAGCTCAGCAAAGTCACAAATGGGGCCATGGGAAGCATTGCTGGACAAATACCAGGGAAACCAGCTGTGCTATGGTGAAAGCTGTATTGTACCCGTGGAGTAAATACTTTACAATATTTACATATGAGGGAGAACCTCTAAAAGACATATGTCTCTGCTAAATGTCTCCCATTAGAAATGCAGGAATTCCCATTAGTTCCAAGAAAACCAATTCCATTTCAGTTGTGAAGTCAATACTGCAAACTACTGGGTTTTAATGGTGTTAACTGTATTTCTCAGGAACTTTTAAACCACATTAGTGTCATTTCATTCAACTTCAAGGAACACAAAGAAGATGGAGTTCTCTAAATGTAGTTGGGTCTATTTTCCAAAATACCCATTTGTGTACAATTCGTGTTACACAGTAGATGACAACAGCAAGAGGAAATTTCCCTTAAGTAGATGTAGGAAGCAGGCAAACCCAGCTAAGATTTCTGTTGGTGTTTGTCTATACTGATGGGGTGACTTCTCTCTTGAGGAGTTTATCAGAATACAGTTACACTTCATTTCTAAGTTTGCTAGGCATTTTACTCAGAGGTTTACTGTCTCAGGTGAGCCAGTTCCCCCAATGGCAGGTGAACTTCTGCTGCCATTTTCCCATATGTTTCATGTAGGCTATTGTGGTTCTGATGCAAAAGGGCAAAAAACCCAGCAGTCAGATACCAAGGAAATATATGTATCCATCCCTGCAGGGACCCTTTGGTAGAGATTTATTCCAGAAGTAGTCACAGCATGGATGCTCAGGTTTATATTCAAATGTTGTCTTTCATTGAAAGATCTTTACTGAGAGATGGGAGAATGGTTTGGAAATATGTTATTTGTAAACACCTGCTTTGCCCATAAGTATCTTTTCTTTTTTTTTTTTTTTTTTTTTTGTAGGAAGAGCCGTAAGTATTATAAGGGCCTGGAGCATCTTGCTTATAGGGAGAAACTGAGAGAGCTGCGACTGCTCAGCCTGGAGGAAACCCACATCTTATCCATCTGGATAAAAATCTGTTGGGAGGGAATGATAAAAATGGAGCCAGGCTTCCCTCAGCAGTGTCTGGTGACGGTAGAAGTGGGCACATATTAAAACTGTGACATTCCATCTGAACACAAGAAAACACTTTTTTCCTGTGTCAAACGCTGGTGCAGATTACCTAGAGAGGTTGTGGAGTCTCCATCCTTGGAGATTCTCAAAAGCCAGCTAGACATAGTCCTCAGCAACCTGCTCTGGGTGACCCTCCTGGAGATGTGTCCTGCTTTCAGCTGGGATAGAGTTAATTTTCTTCCTAGTGGCTGGTACACTGAGTTTTGACTTTAGTCTGAGAACAACGCTGATAACACATCGATGTTTTAGTTGTTGCTCAGTAGAACTTATCCTGATCAAGGACTTCTCAGTCTCACGCTCTGCCAGTGAGGAGGAGCACAAGAAGCCAGGAGGAAGCAGAGACAGGACACCTGACTCAAACTAGCTAAAGGGGTATTCCATACCACAGCACGTCATGGGGGAAGTCACCTGGAAGACCCAGATCACTGCTCAGATTGGTTTGCGTATCGGTCAGCGGGTGATGTGCAATTGTATTGTGCATCACTTGTGGTTATTGATTTTCTCTCTTTAGTTTTATATTCTTTCCCCTCTTTTTTTCCCTTATAATTTTATTATTATTATTATTAGTAGTAGTATATATTACTTTAGTTTACTTATTAAACTGTTCTTATCTCAACCCATGGGTTTTACATTCTTTCAATTTTCCTCCACATCCTGCCTGAGGAGGGAGGAAGGTTGGAGATGAGCAAATGGCTGTGTGGTGCTCAGTTACTGGCTGAGTTTAAATACAACAAGGTGGAAGGATGGACTAGATCACCTCCAGATGTCCCTGCCAACCTCTGCTGTTCTGTGAAGGATTGAGATGGTATGTCTCGGCAAGCATGTCACTCTCTCCAGTTGAGCTTGGTAGTGATATTAGCAGCTATTCTTGCGTCACAACAGTGAAGAGCTAGTTTTCCCTTCTCAGTTTTTTTATTTGCTTTTATTTAAAGGTAAAAATGACTTGAAACCTGACAAGAAAATTTCCCAGACATGCAAAACATATCAACAGCTAATTTTCATTTCATAACTTTTCAATTTTCTTTCAACCATATGGCTTAAATTGTGTGTGAATTAATATTATTCATAAATGCAGTACAAATAGGAATAAGACCAATTACAGGAAAATATTCACCAACTTTTTAATCTCTAAGGTTATGGTAAAGGCTGTTCTCGTGCAAATTTAATATCTTAGCAAAAAATCACATGCTGTGCAATGTTTGACTTTTGCCCCACAATACTTGTCAAGTTTTCAATATTTTGCCAACAAATTAACAAGGGGTATATTTCAGTGAATTTTTATAAGCCAGAGGGAATCTGCCATTTGGCTTCAAAGTGTCTGCAAGATGCTACATGCGTAATTTGAATCTGGTAGGATTCAGTTCAGAGTTTCTGTTATCTCAGCTGGCAGAGTCCTTTCTGGCTTCTGTTTCAGGAAGCTGGTAATTGCTTTGGGCTGGCTGCAGTGCTGTGCTCTCGACTCACAGTGGGGCTCTCTTCTGGAGTCAAATGTACCATTTGGATAGCTCAGTAGAGCAAATAAAACCATAGTTTTAAGGCCTATTTAGAAATTAATAACTACAGAATGGTTGCTTGGCAATGATTCAGAAGCTTACCTGTTAAAACTTTGTGTGTGACCATCATCAAAGCCTGAAATCATTTGTATTTGCATCAGATCCCAACTTCATCTCTACTGATATCCTCATTCTCACAGTGACCTAGGGAAGAAGAGGCACAGGCAAATTTAGAGTGTATTCCCACTGATCTGGCTAGCTGCCAGACATCTGCAGCTGAGGAGTTTCATAAGCAGAAACTCTCATCTTCATTTTTTAAAATGAATTTTCCCTGATTGACTTAATTCATAAACTTGTGTAGTCTGTAAGAAGATGGTGATACTTGCAGTAGTTGTGTGCTTACTTGTATTATGTACTTAAGTACGAGCCAAATTAGATTGTGCTTTGAGCAACGTGGTCCAGTTCAAGCTGTCCCTGCCTATGGCAGCATGGTTGGAACTGGATGTTCATTAAGGTCCTTTCCAACCCAACCTATTCTATGATTCTGTGGGTCTATGAATAAGAGGACCCTGTTCACCAACAGTGGAAGCTATAGCCTTGGAATTATTTGACGCCAAGAAGCTGGGTCTGGGCGTCAAATATAGCATCAGCAGAGCTCGTTGCCATGATGAGCTAGGCTGGACTAGCTGCAGCAGTTAGGGAGGTTTACTTCATGGTATAGACAGTGCTTTTAGTGATGCTAGGAGACCATGGGCCTTGTTAAATGTGTGTCTGTTCTAGTCTCCTGCTCGGTGGCAGCAACTTCTTGAGACCTTGAATCAAAGTTTGGACACCGTACTTGAGAAGTTGAAGTCAAGAAACTCCCAGAAGTCCCAAGAAGTTAATGGAGTAAGACATTTGCTGATGAGAAATTTTAGTGTACCCTTTTCTCACCTCTGTTAAAATACAATCTCTTTTAAATTAAATTTGTCTGAGATTAAATATGGTGAAAAAAGAGTTAACAGTTGCTGCCAAAACTTCAGCTCATTTTTCTCAGTTTTTCACCTACATTACTATACATCTCTTCACTGGTCTGTCTTGGTGTTTACGGTTATGTTCAATAAGACCACTCATTTTCTTTCTCATTATTGGAATCCTCTCTCTATTATCCTGCTACATCTGCAGCACACAAATGTCTTCTGCAGCTGAACCCTTAGCTGTGAAACTCTCCTGCAGTAGTGCATGTTGCCAGCACAGGGTACCATCTCCTGGGCTCAGTTACTTGTACTTACAGGTTTATTTCTGACACACTTAACCTATTTACACTTTTGTCTAAATATCACATGTTTGAAGCCTGCTGTTTGTGTTATTTGAAGATGTGGAGACCAAGATCTCTCATAAATATGCCTGCATGAGTGTGATGGCCCCGCTCAGCTGCTGGAGGCCTTCCTTGGCTCAGCTTTGAGCCCATAAAACAAATCAGAGGATGCTGTCCAGGAAAAGGCAGTGGGTAAAAGTGCTTTTTTTCTCACTTTGGTTGATGGAGGAGGTCCTTCTGCCAAGGAAAATAAGTTTTCCGTAGAACCTGAGACAGATTGGCAGCAAACATAGTCCTGTCTAATGCTGTTTATGATTGCATTGCAGATCCAGCCCCATGATAGTTTAATCATTAAAATGAAGTCACTGAATCTGAGAGTTCCTTGAGATGGGCTGTTATGTCCAGAGACCAGATTTTAATACACAGAGCTGATTTAATGAAGTGAACTTGACTGAAGTTGTGAGGGACATCAACAAAGTCTTTCTAGAAAAGAAAAGAGTTTTGCAAGAAATTAATGCCATCTGGTGCTATCGATGTCTGATGGACTCCCTGCATCTGTTACAGCCACAGGAGAGGAGATGTAAAAGACAAGAATGAGATGAAAAACAATATATTGCTTCTGAATTGAACTAAAGCCTAGTCTCTAAGAGGCTCTTTTTAATATTTTGCAGCACAGTAAGAAATACACAGGGATGCTTGAAAGTGTATCACCAATTTTCCATAAAGAAGACTTCTTTATTTTGTTGTTCTTGCATTTTCCCCACCCCACCTCTTATCAGACCCAAGAGGTTCACATACAAGCTTTGAGGTAGTTTGGTTTTAAATGGTCTGCATTAAAAATATCTATGGCTGCTTTGATAAATTGTAGGGTATTCCTCATGGAAAATACAGGGTTGAATAGAAACTTTAATCTCTCCTCCCTCTCCAGCTCTGGTTCTTTGCAGCTGGAGTTTTCACTTGAAATCGTGTTCCCTCCAGCCTTCTTTATAATTTTTTCTTTGAGTCTAGCTAAATATACAGGGTTTAGTTAGTAAAAGTTCAGTCACCTCTGTGCTGACCTGCAGAAAAGCACAGGACTGTTGTGGGAGTGTGCAGGAAATACTGATAAAAACTTCTCCAAATCACATCCTCTGTGACATTTACTAATTGCATTGGTCAGTTATATGAGAGCAAAATGAGACTAAGAGTAGACTAAAACTGATACTCACAGGTTAGGTTAGACTCTTGCTGCTAATTATTTGATTTCATAGAATGACAGAATGGTTGGGCTGGAAAAAGCTCACCTAGTTCCAACCCCCTGCTACAGGCAGGGACACCTTCCACTAGACCAGGTTGCTCCAAGCCCTGTCCAACCTGACCTTGAACGCTGGCAGGGATGGGGCAGCCACAGCTTCCCTGAGCAACTTGGGCCGGGGCCTCACCACCCTCACAGGGAAGAACTTCTTCCTTATATCTGATCTAAGTCTGCCTTCTGTCAGGTTAAAGCCATTCCCCCTCGCTTGTCCCTACATACCCTTGTCCAAAACCCCTCTCCAGGTTTCTTGTCAACCCTTTTAGGCACTGAAAGGCTGCTCCAAGGTCTCCCCAGAGCCTTCTCTTCTCCAGGCTGAGCCAGCCCAGCTCTCTCAGCCTGTCTCTACAGGAGAGTTGCTCCAGCCCTTCGTGGTCTCCTCTGGAGTCACTCCAACAGGTCTTTTTCCTTTATACTGTGTTGACGTTTTGTCTGAATCCTCTAATTTGTATCATTCTACTCAGGGTGTAAGTCTTCCAGGTGACAATAACAAGGAGTTATTAACCTCACATTTAGCTACTTTCTTGTGATGCTTTGGATGCTCTGTGTGTGAGTTCTGCGCCAGTCTTCAGGCTTTTTCTGGCAGGTATGTCCTTCTGCAGGGTAGGAGCAAGATGAGCTGAGGGTGTTGGTTCTGCTTCATCCTTCATAGTCACAGAATGGAAACTCAAACAGAGGCAATTATGATTTTCAGAGATGACGTCTGAATGATTTTCCTGTATTTCTCGGAATCAGCACTTTTTTTAATCAGAGTTACGCTTTTGAAAATTATTCCAGTTTCTGAGTTCTAGTTCTCCTGAAACCCTCTTAGGCTGTGTCTCACATCTGCTGTTGCCCCACAGCTGATGAGGGTTGATGATAAAATGTGCCCAGCCCCTGATCACACACTGTTCCTGCAGGGTGGTCTTTGTGCCACCCAGCTCCTGGTACCAGCAAGCTGCAGCATTTCACACCAGGGGGCAAGACATCTGGTTATCAGCTTGTTTGTGCATCTTCTAAAGTCTTTATTTTAGCTTTCATATTTAATCCTGAACAAGTCTGCTGATGGTGTACGTTTGATTGCACCAAAGTATTTAGCATTATTGAAACAAATTATCATATTAGTTACATTGCTTGTCTCTCTTTTATGTATGTACAACACATGCCAATTGATTTCATAAATAATTTAAGATGTGTAGCTTATGTTATTTCTACTTTACACCTAAAATGATGTTTTAGAACATTAACAGATCCTTGCCTTTCTCTAACCACAAATCTTTACATCTAACGCACTCTTGGGCACAGCTATGCATTGCAGTCACACCCAAAGAAGCTCTCAGATCCTTTGTCCATTTTTGTTTTCTCTTGTGCACTGACATTTGCATTTAATTATAAATAATATGTAAAGAGCATATTCTGTTGTTATTCAATAGATTCAAGAGGCATTGGAAATACTTTCACTTTGGAAAATGCAAACCAAATGTGGGTTTTAATGATTTTCCCCAAATTCTCCAGAGTTTCAGAAGAAGTTTAGGACAGGGAATATCTAACAGGCACTTCCAGGACTATGCAAAGGATCATTTACCACAGCTGTCTCCATAGTACATTTAATACTGCAAAAATTCAGTATAGGCGTTACTTAAAATTACATATGGATTGGGGCATGTGGATTTCAAGCATTCATCAAGGAGCAGAGCAGCATTAATGGTTTGATGGATAGCTTCACTATCAGCTCTTGAAATAATTATGTTTTGTAAATGGAATGCATGAAGAACTCATCAGTGACGCTGGGCTAAGGTAATGCACAAAGCTGAGTGCACACTGTCAAGCTGCTGAATGGCAAAGTAATTTTTTTTTCACTGCAAAATGTAATGGTACAGTGTACTCTGAAGTGAAGCTGCTGATGCCAAGGCTAGGCATGGGATGGGATTTTTGGATCTACTCTCCCAGAACCTCTGAATTTGCATTTCAGAGCCACACTCCTCTAGTGCAAGTAGGCATTGATATAGTACTGGAGGCTTTCTATGTAAAAAAATTGATAGATTTATATATCAAACATTTCATATCAAAGGCAGCTTTCTAAAAGTGGGCTTGCAGTAGCAGCGGACTCTCAGGGCAGCTTGTGAGGAGCTGTGGGGTGTGCAAAACATACCACCACAAAACTTCTGCAACACTGCAAAACCCTGGCTGCCTAAACTCCTGCTATTGAGTGGCAGGAGTTTGAGAACAGATTTCCCACATTTTTTTACTTTCACCTCGAAAATGCAAATAAACAACATAAACAAGTAGCTCAGCTGTATCACTTGAAAATTTGGAAATCAAGAGTTTTGCTATTGTAATTCTGACTGCAGGCCAGGAAGATGCTAAATTTGCACAGCATAGTTCTGAAAGCACATTATTCATTGTCTCACTGAATCATTGGGGTGGTAGCACAAACCCATTCCTCAGTTAGTGGATTTGTCTATTTATTTTGTATTTATAAGCATTGCATTGCCTATTTATTTTGGTTTAATCTTTCTATACGAGCAGATAAGTATTTCTTGACACTGCATTTAGAGAACTCCCAGATCTTTATTTGCTGGAAGAGCCCAGCAGGGCTGGAGGGGATGGTGCTGACTGTTGCCATGCCCTGGTCGTGGAGGTTGCAAACTCCTGGAGCTGCAGGACATGGGTGGTGCTGGCAAAGCTGCCCTGCAATGGAGTGCCTGCAGGCAGTAGATATGGACTTGGAAAGTTTTGGTCCCCACTGTACAAAAAAGATGTGGACAGGCTGGAGAGGGTCCAGAGAAGGGCCACAGAGGTGATGCAAGGACTGGGAAGCTGCGTGAGGAAAGGTTGAGAGAGCTGGGTTTTTTCTCCTGGAGAAAAGAAGGCTCAGGGGGAGACCTAATCATCATGTTCCAGTATTTAAAGGATGGCTATAAGGAAGATGGAGACTCCCTTTTTACAAGGAGTCCTACATGGAAAGGACCAGGGTTAATTTCAGGTTTTGACCCTCCTGTTGGATCATGAGGTTCAGAAAGGGCCCCCTTGTGTTCTAAACTCCTCAGAGAGGAGTCAAGGTGCAGCTGCTCCCAGATGTGGTCAACAGTTTATGTCTAAAGGGTTATAGGTGCACAGTCAATCTTTTTTATTATCTAAGATTTCAGGGTTCAGCATGCTGCCAGTCACTTACTGAGGATCTGTTGTGGCCAGGAATCTCTCAGCCTCAAAGAGTAACCTTGAGAGGTGTCCCTGCTCCGGGGAAATCCTGGCATATGGGAAATAAAGGTCAGGTTGTGTGGTGGGAGCACACTGCCACAGTCATGGCATCATTGCTGGTGTTTTCTGAAGGAAACTATCCAAAGCAAGGTTTTATAGGAACCCTGGCCTCAGTGTGTGTTTAGGCATCTTAAGTTTCATGCAAGGAGCGGTGTTATTTCATGGCTCAGCCTTTCCAGGGGGTGGTAACTGAGACAGGTGAGAACAAAGTCATGATACAATTGCCTCCGTGATCCAAAATGCTTTGGAATGCTGGTATCAATAACTGAGATGGGGAAGGCTGATCTCCTTCATCTTAGATTCACCTGAATGCAACCAGGACTTTCTTCCACCCTGTCTTAGTATTCAATCTCCTCTGGGGCGTGCGCCTTGGAGAGGCTGCAGTTCAGCCAGGAGCAGCTCTCTTCTTGCTTCGTTTAGTCAGTGGTGTGTTACAATCAAGGAGGATATTAGCAATTTTCCATGAAGTGCTGTTTTGATGACACTACCTATCTGTAGAGGCAGCTTCAGGATTCATATATACATTATCAGCTTGGATGTATTCATTATAGCATTAGTGCTGAGGAGCTAATGCATTCTACTTACAAAACATTATAATTCTGAGCCAGTGTGTAATAGGTACACATCAGAGCCAAGGTATTGTTAATCGTCTGTGCTCTGCAGCCGTGCCTGAATGTACACACTCTTCCTTTACAGAGGGAAGAGTTACCATGCTCTGTTTCTCCTCTCACTCAGATTTTAACCCAATGTGATTTTATTAAGTGGTGCCAGTCAGTATTTACAGAATTGCAAATGGAAAAAGGATCATTATGTTTTACAAAAATTACATTGTTTGAAATATCCGAGAGAAAAACAATAAAAGAAGAATAATTGTACATTTGGCAATGGTTGATTGTGGATTTTTAGTGATCTCTTTCAAAATGAAAAATCTATCACAGCCAATAAGGATAACCGAACATTTTCCTATGAAAAAGGAAAACCAAAAATCTATTTGGTCATGGGAAACTGCCTGAGAAGTGAACAGAGATTATACTGAAATGGATATTTGCAATATGTCCAGTCCCAGCCTGGTGGAGTCCTGGCCATTTATTTTGTGGTGGCTTCTCTGTGAAAGGAGACTGTGGTTCCACAGAGCACGGTTTGCTCTATGTAGAAGGCAGCTGGTGCCCATGCTGCTGACCAGTACTGCAACAGTGATTTTGCAAGCAGCCCCATTCCTCCAGCTCTGGAAAGAGCAGGCTTCAGACCTGTCTCCGAGCTGTGCACACAGCAGTCACTAAGGAGCTCTAATGTATACAAAAGACGTGCAAAAACAAAGGCACTGCTTTTCCACATGGAGATGCATCCTGCACAGGGCCACCTCTGCTGCAAGCTTTGCACGGGGTTCTGGAGGGCTATGGCATGGGCATGCTCTGGTCCCACATCCAGACAAGGGTAAGAGGGGCACCTTGGCACCTGGAGCCATGTGCATGCTCTGTGTCACCCTGAACTGTGTGGGAGCCATGCTGCTCTGAGGAGCTACACCACAGGGAGGCTGCAGCTCAGTAGGTGATCACAGAATCACAGTATCAGAGAATGGTTTGGGTTGGAAGGAACCTTAAAAGCTCATCTAGTTTCACCTTGCAATGAGCAGGGACACCTTCCACTAGACCAGGTTGCTCAAAGCCCCATCCAGCCTGGCCTTTGAACACTGCCAGGAATGAGGCATCTACCACCTTTCTGGACAACCTGAGGGCACCCCACCATGGCCACAGTGCTTGGGGGTGTCAGCTGTTCTGGGGTCAGTTATGGTGCAGGTTATCTGCTGTGGACACAAATCAGGGTTTGTATGAGGGTCTGTGACAGTCAGGTGGGATTTGGGGCAGTTAGTGGGCACAGTGTGCGGGTATGTGCTGCCCCTGTCTGTGTAGGAAAGCTGCTTTCCAGGCCATGAACCCACTGAAACCTTTAAAAGTTAGGATAACCGTTTCAAAGCAGCCAATGAAATCTGCTCAAATGGCAGTGATCTGGCACTGATCCTGTGCTGGTGTCTCCATCTCTGCAAATCCCATCCTTCTGCAGAACTGCTCTCTTGGGTCCATCACGCTGTGCTCCTTTCTGCTATTTATTTTCCTTCTCTTTTAAATATGTCCTTTTTGCTCTCACTTTTCTCATCTGGGCTGGATTAGAAATGCTCTGTTTGCTCTTCAATTAAAGTGGCCTCTCAGACACTGCAAAGTTCAAATAGTTTTAGGTTTTGCCTTAAATATATCTTTCTGGATTTAATGGGCTTTACAGGCTATAGTTTCAAAGTGGTTATTAATGTTATTTGTACAAGGAACTCTTGCTCTGTGCTTTTAAAAATAGCATTTAATTTCATCAATTCAGGCATGTCAAGAGGTATATGTTGGGCATCACATTTAGACTTGGTCCAGCTATGATGGGTCTGCAAAGTGAGGGCTGCAGTACATCTGGCAAATTCAACAGCATCATGGTAATTAACTGAAATTATTGGCTTTTGCTTTCTTTAATGCTGTTACTATTATTATTATTATTCCTTAGAGAATGTCTTCATGGCAAAGCTCCACTAAGACATACAAGGTGACAACAAATTGGGCAGCTGGGTTAAATTCATACTCCCTGTGCGACAGCGGTGCCCTGCCATTAATACTCTTTACAATCTGCCATGGCCTTACTGATTATTTCAAAGATTATCTCAAGGACTGGAAGATTCACATTCCATCAGTTTGCTCCAAATCACTGTGTGGGATTACAAATCCAGTTTGAAATGCAGTGATAGAGGTGTCCTGACAGCCTTACCCATGCCCAGTGCCAGAGCCCCAGCCAGCACTGCTCTGCAGTTTCCTCCATTGACTTACAGATGTGGTTTGGAGCCTGGGGGTCAGCTACCCATCCTGGTAATACTGTATCTTGGGGCTGTGCAACATGTGCTTGTGCTAAAGGGTGCTGCAATATGTTTACTAAAATCTGCTCAATCTGTTGTAGTTGTTGGTGCTTACAGGCAAGGGGAACAAGGCACGTGCTGGGCTGTGGAGATGCAAAGCCATTTCTTCCTCAGCTTTGTCTGCAGCCATTGCACCAGTTTACTCTGCAGTTCATGCCTGAAGCTGGTAAGTGAGCCTCTGCTGCTCAGACAGAAAAGGTGGGAACCTCTGAGAAGGCTTTGCTGAACTGGAGGCAGAGATTCAGGGCGGTTTCTATTTCCCTCAAACTAGGCTTTGCCTTGGAGGATGCAAAGAGCAAGCCAGCAATAGTGGGTGCGTTTTGTTGGTGGTTGGTGTGTCACAATGGTGCCATGCAAAACAGATTTTCACTCCCATTTGGGGTATTTATTTATAGCAGCCTTCCAGTACCTAAAGTGGCCTGCAAGAAAGCTGGAGAGGGGCTTTATACAAGGACATGTAGTGACAAGACAACTGGGAATGGCTTTCAACTGACAGAGGGGAGATTTTGATTAGATGTTAGGAAGTTCTGCCTTGTGAGGGCACTGGCACAGGTTGCCCAGAGAAGCTGTGGCTGCCCCATCCCTTGCAGTGTTCAGGGCCAGGTTAGATGGGACTTGGAGCAACCCTGTCTGTTGGAAGGTGTTCCTGTCCATGGCAGGTGGTTGGAACTGAATGATCTTTAAGGTCCCTTCCAACCCAAAACACTTCATGATTCTGTGATCCTATGTTTCCATGCTCTCTTCACACCCTGCCTTTCTGCCCACTTGTGGCTGTGACCCCTCAAATCCCCAAGCTCACCTCCACCAAAGGTTTCCTTTGGGATCAGTTCAGCCCTCTGAGAACAATGGTACAAAAGCAACACTGGTGGTCAGAGACTCCAACCATGCGCTTGTTCCTCCCATCGCACATGTTGTTTCCCCTCAGTGCTCAGTGCTTCACAGCAAGTGCTATAACATGCTTGTTAATTAACCAGATAGGAAAATATTGCAATTATAATCTCAAGCAGCTACATATTTCTGTTCTTTGCAGGAGGCAATGCTTTCTTTCTGTCTGTGAACGCCCTAAAATCTAACAACTTTGATGGTGCTGTCTCTCACCACGGTATCCCCAGCTCGTGCCTGTACTTCAAATCAGAACCCATGAAGGAGGTGGGACAGTGGTCCCTCACCAGTGAATCATAGTGATGCCTCCTGCCCTGTGGGGACCTGCAGCATGGACAGCCATATGCAGTGGGCCAAAGACACACATCAGCATATGATGGGAAACCTTAAGGAACCTTTTCTAAAGCTCTGGGGGTCTGCATACAGCCAGGTGTTCTGTGCTAGTGGTGAGCCCAAATCAGTCATTGCTTTTGAAACTCTGAGCTCACGTGTCTCTGACATGGCCTCTGAAATCACAGGAAGAGAGTGAAGGTAATAATGGAAAGCAGGACAGTATCCCTGCATCTCCATAGGACATTTCCTACGTGTCCAGTTAGCCCAAACTCCTTAGTTGCTGTTAAAAAATCAGGTGTGGTCAAAATGCAAATATCCCTTTATTAATGAAGAAAAACTAGTGACATGCTCTTAAACGAGGGGAAAGCAATTAACATTTACTCAGATAAATCGGCTGGCATTGTTCCCTGCCACCACCTCTCTCTGTAGCTAATGAAAATGTGAGGTATGTTGAAGTCATCAGCAACAAATTTTTGCATTTTGTACTGAGCACAGCTTTAATAGCATCTTCCTGCAAAATGACAGGCAGAAATAAATGTCCTTCAGAATGATTTATACCCTGGATTAGGTGCAGGTTGTAAAAATATACCAGGTTTAAATCACTGTCAACCTTGAAACAACAGCAGAGAAGGTGGTGACCGCAGTTAAAAAGTAAACAAAACAAGTGTGTTCCTCAGTAGATTGAACTGCAAGATGTCTTTAAAAATAAAACCCGTGACTTTAATGTTGTCTGCTTTTAAATTAAATGGGAAATGAGGGTGGTGTATGCATTTCACAATTGCAATTCAAAACAGCTGGATGGGAATCCATAAGCTGTAGCAACTACCTGGAGAAACAACTTGCTTTTAACTGGGAAATACAGAAAAGCCAAGAAGCTAAAATAGTATAAAGTGGTTTTTGAAAGGAAAAGTAAAATAATATTGTCCCCATTTGCAATCTAAAGATTTTATTTGGTTGGTTTTGCTAAAAACAACCCACCAATCTGAGTATCTCCTTATTCCCCTAAAAGCAGTGGAAACCCCTCTGCAGTTAGCCCATGCAGCCCTGTCTAGGCTTGTCCCTGCTGTGCCAGGGGCTGGAGCAGCAGAAACCCCGCAAGCTTTGCCAGGCCAGGCAACCTGCAGCACCATGCAGCCTCACCTCCAGTGGAAGCCACAGCACAGATACTCCCAGAAACAGGTCTGATGGCCTCTAGGGGAACACTGAAAGGCTGAGGCATGTAATTATTGGGTTCTGGGAATCTGCCTGTTTTCACAAGCCACTATTGCAGAAACGGATCTGAGCTGAAAACAAATCTGTGTCTCAGCACTTTGCCTCCACGAAGCTGAAGTTATTTCAGTGACATATTTTAACATCTTTTTATCTGTACCTATGAATTGCCATCAGGACCTTGCTTTGCCTGGAAAGCCTCTTCTCCTGGCATCACATAGCTCTAATATGTGGCCAATGGCTTCTCAGGGCTAGCCCAGGTGGAGTGCAGAGGCCAGTCACCATGGCAATGTAGTGGCCCTCCATCATCAGGCCAATGCTTAATTAAACTGGTCCTGCTTTAGATGACCGTGCCCAATGGGAGGGTCATTCCTAGCTTTCCCTCAGTATAATATTATTCTGAAAATGTTAATTTGTGTTCAGCTGCAAGAGAATGGCCTGAACATACAGCTCTGCAACCTGAAATTTTCCTGTTGTTTTGCCTTCAAGGGAAAACAAAAATCAAAAGACCAAACCTAATTAATGTATTGCACATGATGGCAGTGCTGGCTGAACCATGGCAGCCCAGTTGGCATGGGGGAAGTGTGTGGCTTTTGTGGTGTGAAAGCGTTAGAACACCACACTGGGACTTTGGTGGTGCAACACAAGTGTTCTCTGAGTATCCTGTGTAGTTTTGGATCAGGGCCTGTTTCCTGCCCTGGGCTGCTACACATGCACATACTATGCCTATTGAAGCCAGTGTTCACCCTTGCAATACATGAATCCATGGGTATCCCGCTGTTTTCTTGGTTTATTGTCTATATGAGTACAAATCCATATGAATGTATGGTAAAAGGAAGTGCAAGCAGTTTAAAATACTTTTGGGTTTTGGTTGTTGGTTGTTGGTTTTGTTTGTTTGTTTGGTTTTTTGTGGTTTTTTTTGTTGGGTTTTTTTTTTTTTTTTTAGGACAATGGGGAATGGCTTGAAACTGACAGAGGGGAGATTTAGATTAGATATTAGGAAGAAGTGATATGAGGGTGATAAGGTGCTGGCACAGGTTGCCCAGAGAAGCTGTGGCTGCCCTATCCCTGGCAGCATTCAAAGCCAGGTTGGACAGGGCTTGGAGACCCCTGGTCTAGTGGAAAGTGTCCCTGCCCATGGCAGGGTTTTCAAACTAGATGATCTTTAAGGTCCCTTCCAACCCAAACCATTCTATAGCATCATTCTATGATATGCATGACCCTGCGTAGAGGGTGATTCTAGGGGACACACATGGCACTGGAGGAGCTCCTGTGCCCAGGAAAAGCTGCCATCATATCCCTGTACTCAGACAGGGCAGCAGCGTGATACTGAGTGTGTCTAGAGCGTGTTTTGATCTGCATGGTAGGTGACAAAACAGCAGGGAGACATGAATCTGAGCCAAATCAGAGTGTGCCCCGGGGTGGTCATCCAACAGCAGCAGTATGCACCAGGGAAGATGGGCTGCATCCCACCAGTACACACCAGTGATGTTCCCTGCACTGAAGCACCTACTGCTCCAGCACCTGGAAATTTTGAGCATTTAACCCCTTGTGGAAGGGTCAGAAGTGAAGTCTCAGCCACATTTCTTTCTCTGAGAACACTTTTTTCCTTCTCAAGCAATAAAAGCGGGATTAAGACATCAGGAGGAGCTGCGTGTGTGGAAGAACTGGTATAAATTCGCTGCACGTTGTTCTTGGGGCCAGGATGTATTTCTTATCGGCTCATCCTTCTTCTTTTGTTTTTCCCCAGCTGCTCCATGGGGACATTTCAATTCCTCCAGGAAGACTAAGGACAGACGGTGTCACCACAGCAACATGAGTCACAGCAGCCCAGTGATATTTTGCCTTGCTGCCTGTCCTCACCTGGTGCTTGAGAATTCTCTCAGTGACATATCTCACTGGCGTATCTTTCTCCAGTTAAATGCCATCAGTCCCTGCTCTGAACAGGCAGAGCAATCCATCCACAGGCAGCAGCTGTTGGAGGTGCACAGGCATGGAAGCATCCTCCTGCCTTTTGGTATGGATGGGCAGGACTCCAGGAGAGTTTGTCTGAGGGCAGGCTAGTGGGGAGAGGTACCATCAGGGTGGGCAGCATTAGGCTCCAGGCTTCCTGGTTGAGGACTGCTGCAGTGCGGGGTTAGAAGCAAAGGGAAGAAAAAAGGCAAAGGGAAATTAATAGGGTCTCACCAGGCAGAGCCAGAAGGGAGGAATGGGCCTTTTTCAGGAGATGATCTATTCCCATCCACTGAACTGATTTTTCTTGTCCCAGTGCGCTTCCAAGGAACTGTTTTCATAGAATCACAGAATAGTTTGAGTTGGAAGGGACCTTAAAGACCATCCAGTTCTAACTCCCTGACATGTGCAGGGGCACCTTTCACTAGACCAGGTTGCTCGGAGTCCCATCCAACCTGCCCTTGAACACTGCCAGGGATGGGGCATTAATTTAAAAAATGACTGTTCCTGGTTGCATTTTAGGAGGTTTTGTGCCACAGTAAGTTGGTTTACCTGATGGATTAATATCTTTGTGATTGCTAATATGTAGCTAATGTCACAAATGCAAAGTTAAATATGGTCTACATTGTTATTATTATCATAATTTGATTAAAATAGTTTTCACAGTCCAGAGAAATGGGTGACTCAGCACTGTGTTTGCTCATATGTGGTGTTGACTTCTGCAAATGTAACTGGAATTGATTATGGGGTTATTTTTTCATAGAAGTGCGTTGTTTTTATAGTCCCTTCAAACACAGGGAACACATTTTGCATGTGGAGCACTCGGCAGCATTGGAAATGCCCCATGTATCAAGATGCAATAGAAACACACCGGAAGCAGCAGACCAAGAGAAGAGGCAACATTTTGACAGCAAGATGGGGCTGCAGAGAGGAGGAGGAGCATCACAAGAATGACAGGACGTAGCACAGACCAAACCTTCATACAGATTAGAATATTTTGCTTTTCCTTTCTCATCTTCTGGGGCAGAACAGGTACCACTGTATGTGCTATCAAAGCTTCTTCCAACATCCAGTTTCCCCTCACAGAGAAGAACTTTGGGCTGCTATCAAAACCTTTTTATCACTAGTTATATGCAGGAAGGCTGCCAAAGTATAAATGAGCCAATACTACAGTGCAGAGTCACAAATTTAGTCACTATAGAGGATGATTAGCTAATTGCAGTTACTTAATTTGAAAACATAGCACCCAGACCAACAGAAAGTATCATAAATTATTTTTTTGTCAGTTCATGTCTAACAGGGTAATAAGGCCCCCACCATTTTCTTACAACTAATTCTTTGTTTGCTTTACAGGTTGATACCTGCTGCTAAGATGCTTTACCTTCAAGTGAGAAATTATCTTAATTAACTTTAATTGTTTGCAGTAAATTTTATGCAAATTGAGACCTTTAAGGAACAGAGCAGAGATTCAGCTGTGGCTTGGGGAGTGGCTAAAGGGCACTAAAGTTTTCTTATATCAGTAGGTCTTTTATTTTTAAAAATAAGAATGTGCCTCCTGGGGTGTGATGCTGGGAGGAGGTGGGACAGCAGCCATGTACCTGTATGTGGCATCTGAGAGAAAATGGTGTCACTGATTATTTTTCCCTTTTTTTTTTTTTTTTCCTTCCCCAAAAGACATTTGTGGCTGCTTAAAACTGGCCAGGGTACATGCTGGAGTCTTACTCCAACCCCTGTTGGCAAAAAGGAGGCACTGTGACTGTGTATTATCTTCCTGTAGCTTTATTTCCCAAACTACTAAATGGCTACAGCATGTTTTTATTAGCAGTTATCTTTTTGAGTACAAATCGGGTCATGTTTCTTGCTAGGAATTCTGGTGACTGACAAGGATATTTACTCTGGAAAAGGAAGTGTGTGCCAAGAGTACATGTAGAGCAAAACCACCCTTAAAGCGTGTGTATTCAAGACCATTAGAATACTTTGAGCTATTTGCCAGCAAACTGGATGTGCTAGACATCTCATGTGAAGCTGCACATGTGAGGAGAGTGCTGGGCAATCAGCAGGATGCCTGGTGGGAACCCAGCAGTCCCCAATGGTGCTCAGCTCTGGGTGCTCAGGTCTGGCTGCCCAGATCTGGAGCAGTGACCTGTGATTGCACTGAATTTCTGCTTGAAAAAAGCACTGAAAGCTAAACCCAGATGTTTTCAGTTTTCAAGAAACCATATGTGGATGTGGAGTTTGGCTGGTGCTATGAAGCAGAGAAGTGGGGTGCGAGAGCCTTGCCCTGAGCAGCCCTATCTGTTGGAGCTGGTAAGTGCTGGTAAATGCTGTATGCATTTCCCCCACCCCTCCTTCTGGTTGAGGTTTTTACTGCCTTTTCTCTGGCATTTCAGCTTTCTCAATGTGTTTATTGCTAGGGGAAAATGAATGGTTGGATTTAATGAGGGGAGGCTGAGCTCCCCTGGAACGTGATTCTTGCTGTAGTGGGTATTATGTGTTGATGTTTTTAGTGCCAGATTAAATGCCATTTGGGTATTACAGCTCCCTTTTTCTGGAATTGAGGAGAAGCACTAGGCACATTGTACTTAGTGCTTTCTTTTTTAAAACATAGGATCTTAAAATGTTAATCAGATGAGCCTGTAGTGTACAATAGCCCAGGGACAGGCTGCTCACTTCATGAGATAAGTCTCTTTCTAATAATAACATCAGTGGAGTGAAAATATGCTTTCATTTAATAATTCAGGAGGAAAATACAATGTTAAGATGGGGGAAGGCTTTTTCTTTTTTTTTTTTTCTTCATTCTACAAGAAGTTATGACACAAGTGTTCCAAAGGAACAGTTCTGTCTTCTTACTGTGGTTAGTTGGCTCAAGCTGGAGTTGTGGGGTTTGCTCTTTGCTGGGGCTGGGGAGAAGGCAGAGAGCTGATCAACTGTTCATGCACTGGAGCTTAGAGTGAAATAGTGATTTTGTTACTTATTTTATGTAACTTAGTATCAATTCTTACTGCAAATCACATTGCAGCAGGTGAGGTACTTTCTAATTTAAAGGAAGACAGCAGTTACTTGCTTTTCCTTTGGGGAGTAATTTGCTGTAGCAGATCTACAAAAAAATCCCTTTGTGGTGCCAGTAGCACAATAGAGAGCAGTTCTGTAACCTGGTGAGCTAGGAACCCCTATATAAAATCCTGCTCTTGCAGGTGAGAGTTAGATACCTGGTTCTTGGTGGGCTTTGCAGGCAACATAGTGAGTGTTGAAAGCACAAGACCCAACTAGTTTCTAAGTAGATGTATCTGGGCTGTGTCAGTTGGGGGCGGGGGGGGGTATTGCCAGTTGTACAGAGCAGACCCATGTGCTTGCTGGCTCCTTTCTTCATGGCCATGTTCTTGTGTCCTCTGCTTACCTGGGAACTGGGTTTTGCTCTGACTTGATCCATCCTCTTGCAGGTGAGTAGGTGGAGGGATCATCTGGTGAGCTCTGAGTTGGAGGCTCAACAGCCACCAAAGAAAATCAAGCATGTCTGTTCCCTGTCCTTGCTCTTCAGGTGCCTGGCTACCTCTAAAATCAGAAGGAGCCTGGACAACTGGCTTGCAGTGGGTGTCAAATGCTGTATTGATGTAGCTGGCTGTGGTTGTGTTTGGATTGTTGTCAATACCTTCCTCGTGCTGTGCTCAGCCCATTGCCTCTTGTAAAATTGCTTGTGGTCAACACCAAAACGACTTTAAACAAATTATAATGAACTGTAAACTTTGCCAGAAAGCTTTAAGTTTCACTTTTATGATTTCAAAATGTTAAAGTTTAAAAAGAAAAAACACTTAAAGCAAGACTGTGTTCCTTAGTTCTCCATAGGGTTATTTGGTTGTACATGTGACATCTGAATGGTGATTAACCTTTGATGTTGGGGGAAAAATGAGCAAGGACAATCTGAACAAACTCTTTGTTCTAAATGGCAAACATGGCTTCTTCTTTGACTCCCTATTCACAGTGGGTTTGAAAGTTTGAGTTGTTGAATAGCCCAGATTGGAAGGGATCTCAAAAGGTCAGCTGGCCCAGCCTTTCATGGGAAAGAGAGCTGCTATGAGATTATCTAGGTATAGATTTATCTTGCTGCTACTCGGAAGTGTAACCCAGTAGCAAAATAAGTTTTGCGGAAATGAATATAGTCTGCCTTGATAGGATTTTTGTTTAATAATATCAACCATGATTAATTTCCTTTATTCTTCATCTTACTGAGGAAAGTATTAGAATGTCATGAAACTAAAGCATGTCTCATGAAAAGTATAGTGAAAATTAACACTGCTGACACTAAAACCAATGTCTCGCTTCAGTCAGTACCCAGCACCTGAATATTCATTTTCTTCAAAAGTTTTCATTTACTGTGATCCTGGGCTTGGGCTTGTCAGCATATCCAGTTCCCTCAGTACTTTCTGTTGAGTCAAGAGCTGTTTAACAGTCAAGCTCCACTGATGAACTTCAGGTATTTTTAGTTTTGAAATCCTCACACTGCAATTATGCTTTATTTTCCTGTGCAGTGGCTTTACCATGTGGTAAAGCACTGGTTTTACAAGTGGCTACTACCAGGTATGGATGATAACATCCAAAGATACTGAAGAAAATGGGACTAAGCCCTGACTGCATTTCTGCCAATGTTGCTTTTCACAGCACAGGAAAGTTGCTAGTCCTCTGCGAACAGCATCTGCTGAAAATCAGTGGGAGATGGGTGTGCTCCTGTGTGCAGGATGAGGAGAGGGAGCTCTGTGTGTTGTGTGTTTGTGCTTGGTCACTGCTGGGGAATGCAATGAATGCCTTGTGCTGACTAGAAGCCACTGATGGGCAGAGTCAGAAGTTGCTGGTAGAAGCCTATTTGTGTTTGGTGAAATGCCAATTTAGAACAGGGCACAAAAAAGCAGTGCCTAGTAGGAGCCCAGTGTACAGTCTTACTTGCATAAAGCTTTGAACTGCAATTTGCTTCCTTCCCTTTGGTTCACTTGAACAACACTGTGGGGATTCAGCACAGGCTTGGACCTCTGCTGTGCCAGGCACTGCCTGTGCTATTCTTGTTATTCCACATCTGGTGGCTTGATTTTTATCTTCCAAAGATGCTAATGGAAAGCAGATATAATTGAAGACAAAACCATGGGTGTTTCCAAAGGGTCAGAGGGAGAAGGAGGAGTGCAATGGGCTGGGAAGTGATGGTCCTGCTGTGTGTAAAGTGATTGAAAGCCTTACTGCATTTACCTTACTGCATTTCACAGAAGTCACCTGCATCTGGCAGCTGCAGAAGTGTTTTAGCATCAGGAGCTAAATGCTTGAGATAACTGTAAATTTGATCTGGAGTTATAAAAGAAGCCCCAACAGTTTTCTTTTAGGTTTTCCACTCCTGTGACCCAACTGTGCTATGACCTTTGGCTCTCCATGAGCCAAAGGAGAGGAGGTGTAAAGCATTTTTGGGGGTGGGCTCAGCCTGTGCAGGGATCGGTTCCTCCATAGCTATGGAGCAAGTAGGCTGAGCCCAAGCTCTTGGTGAAGAAGGGTCCCTGAATTTGGAAGAGATGGAAGTTCCTGAGGGGAACAAGGGGTACTTTTCTGTGGAAGTCTGGACCTTCAGCCTGTGTGACCAGCATCCTTGTCCCTACTTCTGAGACTGCCATGCTGATGGGTCAGACATAGGTGGCTTGGCTTGGCTGGGGCAGAATGGACCATGGTGAGATCACACCGGAAGCAATTAGTGAAAACATAAATTGGATTGTAACAATTTTTAGTAGGTTTGTGGAGTGCTTTTGTTAGCATTCACCCACTGCTTTGTGACCAGCAGATTACGTGCTCATCTGTGCTTGCTACTTGCTTTATCAAAAAAAAAAAAAAAAAAAAAAAAAAGAAAAAATCATGATCCTGACACTTTCTGTATGAATGATGCAAAAGAGCCTCAAAACCTTTTCTCCAGACTGCAAACATGTTCCTGTTGCCTTCAATTCACCTGTGGATTCTCTTATCCAAATTGTATTAAAAGATGACAAACAGTTTTATTTCATTATGGTTTTTGAAAGCAGCATGCCCAACACTAATATCTTCCCAAAGTACTGGACTCTTGTCTTGCTCCCTTCTGCTCTAGCAGGTGATCTCATCAAGGTGGATGTTTGCCAGACCCTTCAAGGGAAGGGAGGACACATCATTGCCCTGTCTCTGGAAATGTTCAAGGCCAGGTTGGACAAGGCAAGGAAAGTGTCATTGCCTGTGGCAGGGGGGTTGGAGCTAGATGATCTTTACCCAAGCCATTCTGTGATTCCATCTCCATTGGAAAACTGCACTGGGATTTCTTGAGACAGCCCAATTACTCTTATAAATTCTATAACATGAATGCGTTCCTCTTCTGCACATACTCTATACCTCAACAAAAACTTCTGGAATAATTGCCCTATGTCAGGATATTTTTTGTACTAATTTTGAATCAAAGGACCTTAACATAATTGCGTATTCAAATAAGAACCCAGTTACATATAAAATATTTATATTAATTGGGGAATTAATTGCATTTCTAGCAATGCTAAAATAACTTTTATGAATCTCAAAGATGAGAACGATCTCTCTAAGGACAACTAAAATGAAGAGACCACATTGTCTTTAAGGCTTGCTTGGGTTTAAAGGCTTTATTCAAGAATTAGTTAAGAAAAGCCAAAACTATTGTAGCACAAAAAGCTTTTTATGCAGGAACTGGGAATGTTTGAACAGGAATTCAGATGTTGTTAAAGCCTCATGGAACTTGAAAACTTCAGAAGTATTGAGTGAATTAAGGATGTTTGAGTCCTAATTGCAGAGGCCCTCTGGGGACATATAGCAACACAAACCTAAAGCAGGGTAACCACAGAATCTTAACTTGTATGTTCATAGTGTGAGTTTGCAAACAGCATTATGTGCAGGCTGGTGGTGTTACCGAGGCTGCTTGTACAACAGCTACCACCCTGCTCTTAGAAACTCTTCAGAGCAGGTTTCTTTGCTACCCTCAGGGAGAGGACACAAGAAAACTGTATGTAGCCTTCTACATAATTGGTTTGTTGATGAATTTTCAATATACTTCCTATGTGTTGGGGTTTGCAATTGCTGCCCATGCAGCTTGGTGGGCAGGGCTTGGTGCAGCATAATGAAAGGGGAACTTCTCAGCAGGTGCTTTGCCTGCAGCCCAGTAATCCTGATCCTTAGTGCCAAGGCTATCTGCAGTGATGCTGCTGGGGCACTGAATGTGGGCTGTTCTGCCAGGGGTATAGAACAGCTGTTAGCGCTTTAGGTGCAAAGTGCCCAGTGCTGGCTCCATACCAGCCATGCTCATGACTAAGCAGGACAGTGCTGGCTGGGATTGATATGTGCCCACACTAAATTTTTATAAATGGAAAGAGTTGCTTTGAATTTCAGAGGCATAGAGTGTTTACTTATTTCTCTCCTTCAAGACCATTCAATACAATGAGGTGCTTTGTTTTATTTAAGGCATTGCTGGGTAATGTCTAGCTGGTAAATGACTTCTTTAAAAGCAATATTTACTGGAGGTGCTTTAACTTTATTGGTTAAGATCACTTGTAGTCCACCCATCTAGAAGCTGTGCGGTATGCTTATAGCAAACCAGACAGGATTAATAAAACAAAATTCTTGGCAGGTTTAGCAGTGGGTTCTAAACTGAGAGGGGGATTGCTGGTCTTCTAGGGATAGTGGGGTGGAAGGAAATATTGAGTAGCTTAATGTGTTTGCTCCTGGAGAGTCTGATCATCTTTCCAAATTTCTGAAAGAACTTGCACATCAGTAATAAGCTCAACAATTTATTTATTTTTTTTTTTTCAGATTCTTTGGCTGTTTTTACAGGGGCATAGGGATGGAGCTGGGAGACCGCAAGGCTGTAAACATGGTATTTTCATTTAAGAAGGGGCAAGAAAAGGAACTGTTATAACTACAGGCTTTTCAGATGGCATTATTAAGCAAGACTTCACCCTGGTCTTTTATTAAGTATAATTATAGGCAGAGAGAAAAAGACAGAATTTCACCTGGCCTTATTGAAACTGGTCAGGTTTCCATCTAGACTGGCTGTCCAGCCTCAGGCCTTTGCTGAGGTTTCTTGGGCCTTTGATCATTTGGCAACAGCTCCTGCCTTTTGGGGCATGCAGACTGAAATGTGTTTCCACCCCCACAGAACGTGCAGAAATGCAGTTTGCCTTTTCCGTGCCAGTACCAAGGGAGGGAACACTGCTTGCAGCATGTGTGCTGTCTTGCATGCTTTTTTTGCATAATGCACATGTTTCCATCAGTCGTATGTTTCTCTTTCAGTGCTCTGACAACGGGTGGTTTAATTAAGAAAGTACATCAATCACTCCTGTAGAACTACTTCTTTTCCTGTTTACTGGCAGTAAAAATCTGCTTCAAAGTGAAGACCATTAATATTGTAATCTTTCCTTATGGAAAATATCTTGCTCATGAATTCAACCGAAGATAAGAATGATAAAATAATAATGAAACTGGGATGAGGTTTAAGAGCAAGAATAAAGAAAACAGAAACTGATTATTGTGGCAGTTGTAAAAGTATATGTCATTATGATGTAAGTATATCCTTGGATTTCATGAAGCAGGAGGAAAATGGGTAGATTTAGAGAAATGAGAGGTTGTTTTTTTTTTTTTTTTTCCTCAATGAAAGTAAGGGAAATGGTTTCTGGATGGCAAAATTGGAGCCCTGTAATCTTGGTTAATCTTGATATTTTGTCTATCAATTTTATGGAAAAAAATAGTCTTCAATTTTGTGGAAAAATAAGAATATGGCTGCAAGGTTTCCTTTAGTTAGGTGGGCTTGATGTGGTGCTGTGCTGGGAAGTGATGCGTTTTGTTTGTGGCTGAATTGGAAAATGTCTTTGGGAGCCAGGATATGTGGTAGCAAGTGGTCAATGTCCATATTGTCCAAATCAGACTGCTGGACACTGTTTCCTGATAAACAATGACTTATAGGATTGCAAGAGCCCAGGTGGAGCTGGGAACTTTCCTGCTGGCATGTTATCCATTTCCTTGCCTGCCACTCCATTCCAGAAATGCATGGCTCACTTCCTGGCAAAAGTAATTGAGTAAGAAGATACGAGACTATAAAGAAGCCTGTAGTGTGGCCATGGATGGTGTTTGTGGTGATGGGGTGACAACAGAGACAACCTGCTACCCTGGGTGTCTTGTTGATGGACATGTTGTGCTTTGGGGTAGGTGATCACGGGAATATAGAGAACGGAAAGGGGCTGACTTGAGTGACCTCTGAGGAATGCACCTGAAGGGACTCGTGCATCCATCAGCCTTTTCTCCTTGTATATATATATATGTATATATATATATATTTTTTTTTCATCTTAGTGTACAGGCTCAGATGCAAATCCATCCACCTGCTCATGGTGGCTCCATCCCTCACAGCATGATCCAGCTAGGAAAGGCTGTTCCCCACAGAGCCTCTAACTCGCTGGGAACAAGTGAGTGTCAGAGAGAGCAATCTGCATTTGTCATCCCCTACCTGCTGGGCCTGCATTCAGCCAAGTCTGACACAGACTCCCTGCACTGAAGGGTCAAGGACTGGGCAGAGGCAGCTCCTCTACCAGCACGTGGCTCATGCTGGGCTCCCTGGGCTGATCATTTTCATTCTGGTGCCAGAAGAAGTTTTGCTATTTTTTTCTCCTCTCTGTGCTTGCTATAGAAGTATGAGGGCAAGGGTAATATTAAATATTTATAATAAGACTCCGTATAGTGCTGTCTGTTGGGAGTCAGCACAGTGTGGTTGGCAGGATTAATATAATCCATCTTGTACATCCTATTGCTGGTGCTTGTGGTGGCACTGGAATGTGCTTCTCAATCCTGGTAGGAAACAGTGGTGCTGCACAAATCTGTGAAGAGCTAAAGCAGATATAGATCAAAGTGAACTTGGAATGAATACATCTTGCATCATCAAAATGATGATGGAGCAGGTCTGGAGAGGTCCATGAAAATGATCAGAGGGCTGGAGCACCTCTTCTACAGAGACAGGCTGAGAGAGCTGGGATTCTTCAGGCTGGAGAAGAAAAGGCCCCAGGGAGACCTTAGAGCAGTTTCCAGTATCTGGAGAGGCTGAGAAGAAAGCTGGAGAGGGTTTTTTGACAAGGGCAAGTCAAGGGACAATAGGCAATGACTTTATACTTACAGAGGGGAGATTTAGATATTAAAGTTATTTCCTATGAGGGTGCTGAGACATTGGCACAGGTTGCCCAGAGCGGCTGTGGCTGCCCCATTCCTGGCAGTGTTCAAGGCCAGGCTGGATAGGGCTTGGAGCAGCCTGGTTTAGTGGAAGGTGTCCCTGCCTGTGGCAGGGGGGTGGAACTTGATGAGCTTTAAGGCCGCTTCCAAAACATTCTGTGATTCTAAAATGTGTTTGATCTGGCTTAATGCTTCAGCAGCAAGAAGTACCTCAGTAATCTACTGCTTTTCAACAGTATGCTTAAACATGTACATAAATCCAGTTGTTGCCCAATTGTTTTGCAAAACATTGCTGATTTCTCAAAGGTGACCTGTTCTCTACTCGAAGCTTCATCCCTGAGGGAGGTGCCCTGTCTAATTCGCAGTTGGCATTTGAGCATCCCAGATTTGATGCTCTTTGAGGCTGGGGCAACAGAAGCATCTTCTTCAGAAAATGGAAGTAGACAAAAATTAAGTTTAAAAAAATTAAACTTCAAGTTAAACAATTTAAACTTCAAAAATGAAGTTTAAATCATTTTAAGTTGAAGGCTTTTGACTATTTTGCTTGGTGCCAGTACTGATATTCTTTCAGCAGCACTTTCCCTGAAGTAACAGAAATCTTATATGAACTTAAAAACTAAATAGATATTAGAAAAAAGGTTTGGAGGGGTTGATGATTATTTTGGGATAAAAATAAAATGAGGGTTGGGACTGGGGTGTGCATCAATGTTCTGGGAAGGGCAGTAACGCTGCATGACTCCACAGGTAGGACCTTGCAGGTCAGGAGCTCCAGCTGGAGTCTGCAATGAGCTCCTGGGGCAGGTGAAGTTTCCCATGTCCCTACAAACCACACTGCCCCAGCCAAAGAATGGGTCTGGGAAAACATCCCCCCCTTCAGGCAAGGTCTGAGGCCATGGCTTGAGTGCTGTGTCTGGTTCTGGGCCTTGGGACAAAAGAGAGAAGGATGTGCTGAGACTTTTAGTAAGGGTTCTTCTTGCTGATAGGAAGAACCTGATGGGGGTGAAAGAGCTAGGCCCATCTCAGAGTGATGCAGAGATGGGGAGAAGTAACAACACAAGTTGCAGCAGGGTAAAATCTGAGTGTTTGGAAAAAAAATCTTTGCTTGTGAAAGCTATGAGACACTGGCATGGGCACCTGTGGACGCTGTGGTAGCTCTATCACTGGGAACGTGCAAAGCTGCTGGTCATGTAGCATTTGCTATCTTCTGATCACACGTGCTTGGTCTGAACTGGTTTAAGTGCAACAGTTTAAGATAGTCAAACAGCTATAAGCACGGGGCTAACTCAACAGCAGCAGTGTTACTAGTTTTCATGTAATAAAGCAATCCCCCCCCCCCCTTCTGTTTTTTACTTTTGTATTGAGAAACTGAGGAGAGAAGAGGGAACTGCAATGAAGACTCTGCTTCCTTGTCCTTGCATTATGCTCTTTATCTGGGTCAAACCTGGCAGCTTGAAAAATGCCATTCTACTGTGTTTGCTCTGAAAAGAGTTGAAATGGAAGCATTCATTTAGTATATGACTAACTAGGTAACACTTGAAAACTTTGTAAGGGTGCATTATCAACTTCAAAATGTTCCTCTGAGAATATACCTTCTGCTGTTTCCAAATGCTGGAGCCAAGCATATAAATGGGATACATTTACAGGCATTATAGTGAAGAAATGTCTTGCTTGGTGTATGCAGCAGCACTGATTTGACTGAAGTTTTTTAGATGATGAAAGATCTGATGTAGTAAAATGCCTACTCCAATGCAGCGTGTTTCTGGCTGCTGGCATGTCTGCTGCAGGAGGATGCATCTCCTTTGGGTTCTTTACTAGGTATGGAACCCATAGCTTTAGGTAGCTGAGGAGTTCTTCGTTTAGTCCTTTGGATAGGAATGGATGGTCACTTCTACAGGCTGTTGACAAGGATGGCCCAGGCCATGGAGAGGTCTATGTGCATGGAAAGACCTAGTGAAATATTTCAGCCTGATAAGATACGAGAGGGGTATGAGATATCTCTAGGGCAGAGATCTATGGCAAGAAATGGGATGGGTATTGTCAATTGTCTCTGTAGTAAAAAATAGTTAAAATTTATTTGAGGGATGGCATGAACATTATCTACAAAAACTGAGGAGAAATTACAGCCTTTCCCCACGTTCTTTAGTATCAAACAATTCTTGAACAACTGCTGCGTCTTACCAAGGAAAAGAGTTAGCACTTAGTTATTTGTAATTCTGAGAAATGTGAAAAACTTTGTAAACAAGCAGGAAACTAGTCAAAATTAATTCCAGCCAGAAGCTGCTGTAAAAAAGAGTAGTCAAGAAATCACTGGTGCATTTTAATAACTGCTGAAAGGAAGGGGGTAAATACAATATTAATTTTATGACTTTTTCACACTCCAGTGAACATAAATTTTTGTAATTGTATTTACTGGGCTTGGTTGTGTTGAAAGATAAGGGATAATTATGTTCTTGCCTGATGGAAAGAAGCCTACAAAATTATACCTTTTTTAATATGTCAACAATACTATAATATTAGGGAATTCAATCTGATATTAATTAATGCCAAGAGTAAACATTATCAATGAGCAAGTTCTATGAACTTGGTTTGTGTTCAGAGAGCTGAAAGTATTTTTGTATTTCCAATATAATTACAGTTTTGTTGGACAGCCCTGACAATCTCTAGCCTAGTAGAGCTGCATTGGCTGGCTTGCTGTTGTTTGCATGACCTTAGGCTGCAGAGTTGGGACTGAGTATTTTACTGCCCTTTTCAGTTTTGATTGGGTTTCTCAACTGTTTTATTGGCTTTTTTCAATGTTGGCATGACAGGAATTCCTAAGCATAAGTAAGAGATGTTGGTAAGTTACTAAACCTGTGCTGGAGGGAACACGTTTGTTGCCATGTCCTCACTGCCCGTTATGCGGTAAGAGCATGTTGGAACTGAGCATCCAGAAGAAAACCCTGTTTTTCCTGTAGCTTACCATAGTGTTAGCCCAGGGCAGGATGTGCTTGCCATGGGCTGGTGCCAAATCACTCTTCATTTTCCCTCATTTCTCTTGCTTTGCACCCACTGCAAAGGTAATATGTTGTTTACACTTTCACTCAAGTGTTGTTTACTGATCTTTTAGGAAAACCACAGTATCAAGCACTTGGTTTGAACAGCCCTAATTCCTGCTGTATTTAATACTCCACTTTCAAAATCGGCTCCACTGTCCTCGGTGTGCTTGCATGTGTATGGGTCTGTAAATAGACACAGCTCCAAATCATCTGTTGATCTCTTGCAGGACTTTACATGATACTTAAATTTATCTCCCCTTATTTTAGCAAGTATTGAACCACCTTTGGCTTTGAATTTCTTTCCTTTCCTCTTTCTTGAAGACTGCATTATTAAGTGCTCTTAACTGATAAATGTGTATGCTGCTTATAAGTGTTTAGAAACAGCACCCTATTAGGATTATCTTTACTTGCTAATGCCTTAATTGTCAGGAAGAATAACTCATTCAAATATATTGGCTATCCAAATCCATTTACCTGCTCTGAGAATAACAATGAGTGAAAGGATGGAAGGAAATGTCTTCAGATTGTTTCAGAAGAGGTCAAATTGAGTATTGGGAAAACTTTCTCTACCAAAATGATTGACAAGCACTGGGACAGGTTTCCGAGAGAAGTGGTGGTGTCACCATCCCTGGAGTTATTTAAAAGATAAATGTGATATGATGCTTAGGGATATGGGTTAGCGGTAGACTTAGCTGTGCTGGGTTAATGGTTGGACTTGGTAATCTTAAAGGTCTTTTCCAACCTAAAGAATTCTAAAAGGTGTCCAGTCCCCCTGAAAACCTTTGGTCTGGGCTGAGACAATCCAGGCCTAGATACTTCAAAAAGTAGCTACAAGATCATATGGGAGGCACTTTTGAGAAGATGGGAGCAGGTAAAGGTGTGAAGGGAAACAGATGTACTGTCCCTTGTTGTGTTTGGGCTTTAGTTTGAGAATAATTTTGACAACACACTGATAGTTTAGTTGTTGCTGAGCAGTGTTCACCCTGATCAAGAACTTTTCAGCCTGTCATACTCTGCCAGTGAGGATGAGCGCAAGAAGCCGGGAGGAAGCAGAGGCAGGACACCTGATCCAAACTCGCCAAAGGGGTATTCCGTACCACAGCATGTCATGCCCAGTACATAAACTGGGGGGAGTTAGGAGGGAGCAAGCAATCACTGCTTGGGTTTGTCTGGGTATTGATTAGCAGATGATGAGCAATTGTACTGTACATCACTTGTTTTCTGGATTTTCATTTGTCATTTTCTGTTGCTTCCTAGTATTATTATAATTCCTGTTATTGTTGGTATTATTTATATTATCACTCTATTTTACTTGCTTTCAATTATTAAACTGTTCTTATCTCCACCTGCAGGTTTTACATTCTTCCGATTCGCCTCACCATCTATTTAGGGAAGGGTAGACAAGGGGGTTGAACCAGTAGCTGCATGGAACTTAGTTACTTGCTGGATTTAAACCATGGCAATATCATAATATGTCACTCTGATGGGAAGCAATTCTGAAGTCTGCCATCAACAGATAAGTTGAAATGATCTTGCATGAGCCGGTCCTGTTCACTGGAGCCACTGGGCAGTCATGAGCACCTTCCAGAAAGTTTGAAAGATTGAGCCATTTGAAAAGAAAGACCTTTAATGGGATGCACTTGGGAATCACCTCTTCAAACTGAGAAGAGTTCTTGAGGAGTGCAATAATCACCCTGACTGCTCAGCAGGGCTTGGGAGAGAGCTGGTTGTTTAACTCCCTTTAAGCAGAGTAGAAGTTACTTGATTAATTCTTCATGAAACTCTCTTAAAAGTTTTAAACATCTTGAAAGGGGGGCTACTTCCAGTTTGTGTCCTCTGGAGAAGGCAGGTAGCGTCACAGTGTGGCTGTTTGAAAAGCTTAAATGGGGGAGGACAGGAGAAACATTTTTTCTCTGGCTCCCACTGAAACTATTAAAGTATTCAGAATATAAATCCTGGTTTCATTTTTCTGACTAGCTGCCTATTATTCCTATCCTGCATGGGAAAGGAGAAGCCAGGGGACTTGGTGGCATGCAAAACAGTCCTCTTTGAAAACTAACTTTTACAGGTTTGCAAACCAGAAGTTTGCAAAGGGAACATATAGCAAGGGAGGTGTTTTTGGGAGAGGAAGGATAAAATAAAAGAATAGCTTAACTGTAATTTGATGAAATAAAAAAGGCAGAGGACCATTGAATGCAAGAAAATCGGTATTGACATTAGCTAAGAACCTTCCATTTTATGTCAGGAAGCCAATAATAAAGTATAAAGAGCAGGAAGCTTCAGCAAACTCCTACCTCCTTTTGCTCTTTAGAAAAGGTAGTGAACTTTATTCAACTTCTTCAAAAACTGCAGAGGTAGCCTCCTTTCCTACCCTGTCTGAGCAGAAGATTGTGGTGGCTGTCCAAAAATCAACAATCTCTTCAGGCTGACCTTTAAAAATCTGAGCTTTATTCTCCCTTATCTTTGAATTCATTTATATGTGAAAGATCACTTGAGTTAATCTTTTGTTTTCCTTCCTCAGGTTTATATCTAGCTCTATAGGTTGCACAGGTAATTAATAATCTATAGTACTCACAAGAGCTGGGTTAAAAGCAGATCCACAAAGAAAGAGTAAGTATTCCATACAATGCTGTCAGATCAACTAGATGCTGTTAGATTGCTACCAGGGAAAAAAGGAGAGCTGTTGTAAGCCATACAGGTGCTCTGTCTTTACAAGTGTAGTTTGATGTGGAAGTTGTGTTGTATCAAAGTCTGTATTATTTACATAAAAAGAAAGGATAAAAAATAAATGAAGTTATCTTTTCCTTTTTTTTTTTTTTTTTTTTTTTCCCCCCAGA
Source organism: Neopsephotus bourkii (assembly GCF_033783945.1). Lineage (NCBI taxonomy): Eukaryota > Metazoa > Chordata > Aves > Psittaciformes > Psittacidae > Neopsephotus > Neopsephotus bourkii. The sequence goes on from NW_026901238.1 coordinate 1,376,166, forward strand.
ATCTGAATGCTGCATGTTCTCAGGAGAATAAAGAATCATTATCATTGTCATATATGCTAATTTAATTTTCATCAGTTATTTTGTAACTTTGACTTAACTGTGTGGCAACTGTCCTGGGTTCAGCTGTGACAGTTATTTTTCTCCTTCTTTGTAGCTAGTGCAATGTGTTGTTTGACCATGTGCTATATTCAATTTATTAGAGTAACATTGACTCTGGAGCAGAAGGGAGATAAGCAGAGCAAAGGGGTCATGATTGCTCCTCCAAAAACTCCTAGTACTGGAAATCATTTGGTTCCAGCTCTTTATCCACCAGCTGTACACTGGTATGGCAGACACCAGTGGGACCAAGGTCATGGCTGGTCTCTTCACTGCATTCTTCCAAAAGAGGAAGCTGCTGCTGGTATTTGTTCTGGTAATCCAGATCTTGGCACCTGGTTGTTGTGATTTTTATTTTATTGGTGTTTTGTGTTTCCCTGCTCCGCTCCCACCTTAATTGGGCCTTTCATTGATTCAAAGTTGTCTACAATCACTAGCTAACTAACCAACAATTATAAGACCTCAGTGTGGGGAAACTGAAGCTGACTGTGGGTTCACCTTTCTTTCTTTTGTAAAGTAATGTTGGCTCAACAGTGTTTATTCGGCTTGGGATGTGCAGGGTCTGTAACTCTTCCAAGAAGAGATGGCTGTCGAGCAGACAGCACAGACTCAACAGAGCGCTTCAGGAAAACTGAAGAATATGCTTCAGTCAATGAGGTTTTAAATATATCTAGAGGTGCTTCACTGAATCATGACCATCACTGGTAATGTAGCAAAATCAAGGCTCTACATAGGGTAGTTGTTTACTAGCCTGTTTTTTAAGCTAGAGAACTCTTCCAGGTTAACTCATGGTGACGTGCAGGGACCCTTGGTCACATGTCTAATGGGCAGTTGTTCATTTCACAGACGGTTGCTCATAGTGGCATTCATTGTGCTCTCTGGGATACTGGATATTGTGCATCACATTGATCTTCCTTCCCAAATGGTCCTTCCCAGTCAGATGGGCATGGAACAGAATAAGGTCCCACAGTTGGTTAATCGGATCATGCCCTTGAATTGCGGCATGAATAAATACTGTGCCCTCTGAAGACATCTCTTGTTACACTTCCTTATCTTCAAGGCAACTCGCTGAAGTCTGAGAAGCTGATTTTGCCTGCTAAGGGGCTACTATTGCTTCTCTGCTATATAACTGTTCCTCAGTCCTTGAACCAGCATGCAAGCAATGTGGAGAGGGTGCTGCAGTGGCAATGATGGGGTGCCTAACCAGCCTGAGGCAGGTATTCTGAGACCAGACCAAAATGCTTCCTGAGGGATCCCATCAACTGAGGGGCTCGTGACCTCCTGAAGTGCAAAAATCAAGTTACAGACCAGCCTACCTGAGTCTGCTCTGCTTCCTCTTGTCTGCCTCAGTAGTTTTGAGGCATTTCTTTGCTTTTTTACTTCTTGATGAAGCACTGTGTGGGGAGGAGAGGTGTCATGCCTGTCTCTCTTGTTCACACCTACCTCTCAAACCTGTCCAGATGTAGTTTTGGTTTATACCAGGTATGCTGTAAGTAAATACTCTCAAAACATTGATTCACTCCCTCAGTTACAAATTGTATCCATTAAAAAAAAATATTTTTAAATGAAAATAAAATAAAAATGTATTTAAAAATTATTAATGCTTAATTGAAAGTGGTAGTTGTTTTTCAGCTTGAAAGACTTGCAGGAATATTAAACTTTTTCAGAGTTACTTAAATGATTTTTTTTTTCTATGCATTTGCAGCAAGACTAAAATAGATCAGTAAGGTAGGTTGGTTACAATTATATACAACCAGCGGGTTGTTTAATTTCACTGGGTTACAGTCTGCCATTACATTTTTCATCTTGAAATATTTTTTTGGGCAATTATTTCCTTCATAATGTGAGAGGAAACTAACAAATCAGTCTACCGTACCCTTTAAAAATCTTCTAATCTCCAAAAGCTCAATTACTAATGAACCTGAAATTTCAGAGTGAATAGTAAACATCAGTTTGTTAACTCACATTTGGCGATGGATTTTGTTTGCATAGAACTTGATACATAATTCCAAAGACTATGTTAACTTTTTTGTTATTACTTCTCATATAACTTAAGGATGAACTGGAAATTTTAAATAAAAAAAAAATAGTGTTGTTAAGCTTTGATATGTAAGGTCCTTAGAAAGTTCTCTAACAGATTAGAAAATGCAGTGGTATAGCTGTCTGTGCAACATCTTACAGTTTAAATGGAAGATCTGAATTAGAGGTTGAAAATGACCAAAAAGTTGAAGTGCTTGTACTGGGTTTGGTTGGGGTACAGTTAATTTTCCACATAGCTGGTATACAGCTGTGTTTTGGATTTGTGCTGGAAACAGTTGATCAAACAGTGGTGTTTTCATTACTGCTGAGCAGTGCTTACGGAGTCAAGGGCTGTTCTCTTCCTCAACTCACCCCACCATCAAGCAGGCTGGAGGTAAACAAGGAGATTGGGGGGGGGATGACACAGTGGGGAGAGTTGACCCCAATGGACCCATGAGATATTACAGACCATATGATGTCATGCTCAGCATGTAAAGCTGGGGGAAAAGGAAGTTAGGAATGATGGCACATCATAGAATCACAGAGTGGTTTGGGTTGGAAAGGACCTTAAAGTTCACTGCATCCCATGCCCCCCTGCCATGGGCAGGGACACTTTCCACTAGACCAGGCTGCTCGAAGTCCTATCCATCCTGGCTTTGAACACGACCAGGGATGGGACAGCCACAGCTTTTCTGGGCAACCTGTGCCAGTGTCTCAGCACCCTCACAGGGAAGGACTTCTTCCTGATACTTGATCTAAATCTACCCTCTTTCATCTTAAAGCCATTCCCCATTGTCCTATCTCTCCATGTCCGTGTAAAATGTCTCTCTTCAGTTTTGCCTTCCCAAGTCATTGCTATGTGTGATGGAGCCCTGCTGTTCTGGAGGCGTCTGAAAGCCTGCCCTTGGGAAGGGGTGAATGAATTCCTTGTTTTGCTTTGCTTTTTCGCATGCAGCATTTGCCTTACCTATTAAACTGTCTTTATCACAACCCTTGAATTTTCTCACCTTCAGACTTCCAATTCTCTCCCCATCCCATTGGGAGGGAAGAAAGGATGATAGGATGGCTGTGTTGGGCTTGGTTGCCACCTGGGGTTAAACCACAACAATGATGCATTGCATTTAGTATTCTGTAGTGCTGGCCTGAATTCTTGCCAGTGGGACTATTTTTGGTGCAAGTAGAAGTGGCTGTGCATTACTGCGAATGTGTTTTGGGTTTTTTAATACACTTACTTGTGACAGAACTAATCCTTTTGTAGCAGTGAATAAGTAGTGGAGTTTTCTCAGGGTGATGCCATTAGTGGAGAGATTTGCTGGTGTTCAAGCCCTACCTTTCTTCTGCAGCCTCGCATCCTGGCATATTTTTTTAAGATAAGGTTTACAAGTGTGTGTGTACAGTGCCTCTAATATGTTGATCATAAACGTACATGTGGATTTCAACTCCTGAAAGTAAAAAGGTTTTGCTATTCTTGCTTAGCTTTCATGGTTTTCTTAAATGTAATCCATATACACAGGACACAATTTTCAGAGTTCTGCTGGAATTCAAAGTAATATTGTTATCTTTGAAGGTTATGTCATCTCTTACTTTAACCCTGGTTGCGTGTATCACAAGTCTTTTTCAACTAATGGACCAAATCTATCCAATATGTGCGAAGATACAAAAGGAACAGGAGAGCTAAAAGCAGACGGAAGGACACAGCTGCCATGCCCAGTTCTCAAGCTGTTGCTGAGTTTTTCTCAATGAGGACATGCAAGTAAATTAGGCCATTTTTGACCTTGAAAAAAATCATTTCTGAACTTCCAGATCCTTAGTTTCTCCAAAAGAACGGTAGTACTGTGAAATATTTTTCACTTTGTAACTCCTTATTAGGAAGCAGAAAGTGTGGACCCTGGTTGCCCTGTTCATTAGCCAGTCGGCCTGCCAAGGTTCTGATAGTCTAGTCCCTCACTGTGTTTTAGTCTTTTAAAATGGGCTATATGGGATGCACAAATTACTCCATAGCAAACCTTGGGTTTTCTGTTGCTTAGACTGTTTATTGAAACAATGCCATATATTTCTAAGGCCCTTCTCAGTGGCTTTTATGTACTCATTATGCCCCATCTCAAGGCAGTGCATCATATAAAGCAAAAGTTTTGTTTTTAGCATAATTGAAATCTTAACAGCTTAATGGAAGAATCAGTAGTACTCCAGTTATATTTATTACAGAAAGAAAAATATCTGTGCAGATAAAGTTTCCATAATAATGTCATTAAAATTGTTAAGCACATTTAGTTTCTGCCCCTCTTTGTGGTGTTTTACTCCAAGCTCCGCTGTGTGCTGCAGTCAGGGTTTCACCTTGGGGTTGGCCCTGGGGTGTCACAGTGAGCATCAGCATTGGGGAATCCTTCACCAGTAGGAGCTCCATGTCCTTGCTGGTGCTTCCTCTTCCTCATGCAAGGACCCACTGCTCATTTTTATATCATTTAACCTTTTATATGTCTGCTAACGTGCCCTTGTACCTACTTCCTTCTTCATGTGTCCTCAGTTTTGTATCATGTCCAACGGGGGTTCTTAGGAAAATTAATGAGAGCAAAGAAACAGCTTCTATTACCTCCAAACCCAGCTTTGCCCACCTCTAGCTCAGTATTTCTTTAACTGACAGTCAGTGAATGGTATTTGTAGCTGTGGGGTCTTCTGTGCTAGCCTGTGCCCATCTTTTATCACCCCATGCATTTACTACCCCCATGCCTCATTCCAGGTCCCTATTTCTTGCTCCTTCTCTGCTGCTGTACTATGTCTGTGTTTCTCTGTGTTGCATCTTTGCTTTTGTTGTAAATATTTCATTGTACATAGAATGATTGCTTGTAACTGCTAGCCATATAAAATTATGGCTGCACCATACAGAGCAGAAGCATATGATCCATTTATCTTAGTTGTAACAGCAGTATTTGCAAGTAAAACAGAAATGCGCTGGCAGGCCGAGACAAAGGCAGAGCAGTCTAATGGTCTACCCCAAGACCTTTGCAGACTTGGTGCTAATCTTGAAGTGATGCTATATCAAAGGGCTATGTGGTTATAAACAATGTGCTTCATGCCAGGAAGCTGTGTGGTGCACCATGACTGTTCCTAGCTCTTCCAGGTCCTTGGAACCACTTTGGAGGAGTTCTGATCTGTTTGCAGAGAAGCAATGTATCAGAACTCCTCTTTCCAGCAATTTACTAAACCAAACAAATATATTCATATAGTAAATATTCAATAACCAGGTCAATATATGGTATAAATAAATTATACAAAGATACTCCCACATGTACTACTGATGTTCTCAGCTCTGGAAAATGGGCACAGCAGAACAATTTGTCAGTCCAGTAAGTATACAAATGTGCTAAGACAGGCCAAGGCTGCAATGTAGTCTTTGTGCATTTGCTACTGGAATGCATGTTCGTGCTTCCTCAAAGGTTAAAACAATCAGACGGAGCTGGAGGTAGATTCCTGCAGCACAGCCTGCATGCCAGGTATTGCTAGAAGTCTCCCCTCTTGTTTTCTCCTTTAGAATGAGGCTCTGACTGTGCTGTCCCTGTTTCCTCATTTGAAACAGCGGCTGATGAACTAGTGAAGAAGATCTCTATTGGTGCTGCCAGGAAAAAGCAGCAGGTCGTAGTAGTAGGGGATTCACTTTGAAAGGGACAGAAGTGCTCGTCTGTTGGCCTGACCTGGTCTCAAGGGAGGTGCGTTGCCTACCGGGAGCACGGATCAGGGATGTCGTAGAGAGGCTGCCTGCTCTAGTAAGCCCCACGGACTATTACCCACTTCTGGTGATACATGTGGGTGCTAGGGCTATAGATAGTAATAGCCTGGGGAACATAAATAAGGACTACAGAGCCCTGGGAGAGGTGGTTAAGGGCTCTGGAACTCAGATTGTCTTTTCATTGTTTCTCCAGGATACAGGGGAGGACCTAAAAAAAGCTAGGAGGATTGGCCAGGTTAATAAATGGTTAAAAGAGTGGTGCCATAGTCAGGGGTTTGGGTGTCTTGAACATGGGACCCAAGTTTGTAGGCCAGGTCTAGTGGGGGCTGGTGAAGCTGAAGAGGTTAGTAGGAGGCTTGCCAGACTGGTCAGGGGGGCTTTAAACTTGATGTGTTGGGGGAAGGGGGCATCATTTCATCCCAACACACCCAGTCAGTTTCCAGCACCTATAATAAATACTAGGAGCAATGTAGAGATATTCCAGCTGCTCCAGCCAATGAGCTGGCTTCATTTGGAGCTGGGCTCAGATGCCTCTATACAAACACCAGTAGCATGGGGAACAAACAAGAGGAATTAGAGATGTGTGCAGGTCTACGGGGGTATGATATAAGGCATCACAGAAACATGGTGGGATGGCTCCTATAACTGGAGTGTTGGAATGGAAGGCTACAGACTCTTTAGAAAAGAGAGGCCTGGCAGGCGTGGAGGGGGAGTTGCCCTTTATGTTAGGGATAGGGTGGAGAGTATTGAACTCTGTCTGGGGACAGACAAGCAGTTAACAGAGAGTTTGTGGGTCAGGGTTAAATACAAAACAGTGATGGGAGATATTACTGTGAGGATTTGTTACAGACCGCCTCATCAAGAGGAATCTGTGGATGAAGCACTCTATAGGCAGATAGGAAAAGCCTCACGCTCACACGCGTGAGGTGACTTCAATCACCCTGACATCTGTTGGAATGACTGTACGGCCCTGCACAAGTAGTCCAGGAGGTTCCTCGATTGTGTGGAAGATGACTTCCTTCTGCAAGTAATAGAGGAGCCAACAAGGAGATGTGCCATGCTTAGCCTCGTGCTCACCAGCAGGGAAGGGCTCGTTGGAAATGTGGCACTGCAGGGCAGCCTTGGATGCAGCGATCATGAGATGGTTGAATTTGAGATCCTCAGGACAGTGAGAAGAGTGTGCAGCAAGCTCATTGCCCTAGACTTCAAAAGAGCAGACTTTGGCCTCTTCAGGAACCTGCTTAGTAAGGTTCCATGTGATATAGCTCTAGAGGGGAGGGGGACCCATGACTCTTGGTTGGTCTTCAAGGATCACCTGTTACAAGCTCAGGAGTGTTGCATCCCAACTAGAAGGAAGTGCAGCAGAAGGGCCAGGAGACCTCCTTGAATGGATAAGGAGCTGCTGAGGAAAATTCAGATGAAAAAAGAGTCTTATAGGAAGCTGAAGCAAGGACAGGCGGCCTGGAAAGAATACAGGGATGTTGTCCGGGAAGCTAGGGACCAGGTTAGGAAAGCGAAGGCCCAGTTAGAATTAAACTTGGCTAGGGATATTAGGGATAACAGGAAGGGATTCTACAGGTACATAGCAAATAAAAAACAGACTAGCGGGAACGTAGGCGCCCTCAGGAAGCTATCGGGAGAACTAGCTGCTCTGGATTTGGGGAAGGCTGAGGTTCTGAATGACTTCTTTACCTCTGTCTTCTCTAGCAAAGGCTCTGATGGCACCACCCAAGTCTTGGAAGGCAGACGCAGGGACTGCGAGAATGAAGACCTTGGGCCCACTGTAGGAGAGGAACTGGTTTGAGATGATCTTAAAAACCTGAATGTGCACAAGTCCATGGGTCCTGATGAAATCCATCCGTAGGTCCTGAAAGAGCTGACAAATGAAGTTGCTTGTGTCCTCAACATAAAAAGGATATGGAACTGTTGGAACAAGTCCAGAGGAAGGCCACGAGGATGATCAGGGGACTGGATCACTTCCCATATGAAGATAGGCTGAGAAAGTTGGGGCTGTTTAGCCTGCAGAAGAGAAGGCTGTGTGGAGACCTCATAGCAGCCTTCCAGTATCTGAAGGGGGCCTATAGGGATGCTGGGGAGGGACTCTTCATTAGGGACTGTAGTGGTAGGCCAAGGGATAATGGGTTAAAACTTAAACGGGGGAAGTTTAGATTGGATATAAGGAAGAAATTCTTTCCTGTTAGGGTGGTGAGGCACTGGAATAGGCTGCCCAGGGATGTTGTGAATGCTCCATCACTGGCAGTGTTCAAGGCTAGGCTGGACGAGGCCTTGGGTAATATGGTTTAGAGCGGTGTCCCTGCCCATGGCAGGGGGGTTGGAATTTGATGATCTTAAGATCCTTTCCAACCCTAACTATGATTCTATAAGTGGAACTCCTTGGAGAAAGCTGGCCACAGCATCAGGAGGGAATATAATATAAATAAAAGATGACACTGCTTCACAGTGGAAAGAGATGGTTGTGGGTAGGAGGGAGGGAAACTTCTATTTAATGCAAATAATACTTGATCACTTTGGTATAATGAATCACACAGCTGAAGGGACACTAGTGTGTTGTGTAAAATCAAATTTTGTTCACAGGCCTGATCACACTTTTCTATGGGTGGTCCTAATTATCTGTGCAGGGCCTCTTGTAGTGCCAACAAAGACAAATGAGAGGTTTCATTTGCCAGGCTGCACTAATGGCCACCCAGTATACTGTGCAGTTTAGGTCAATGACCATGGCAGGATTTTAGAACAAAAATAAAGCAGAGACTAGTGTGAAGCAGAGGAATGGGTGACAAAGCACTGAGACACCCAAATATGCTCTCTGGAGCATGTCTATACCTAAAATCTGAAAGATTATCGGAAAGATGTTCTTGCTGTATATTAAGTTGTGATTGTAAGCCAAGGTTTAGTGTCTAAGTTATCCATTACATAGCTGTTCCCATGCTGTTACCTCACTGTTCTCTGGTTTAAGCTTGTCTAACACCTGGTGTAAGACTCGTTCAGTGGCTAATGGGGAGGTCCAGTTAATACAAGATAATGGAGTGATCCTTCTAGCCTTTTCAAAACACCACCTTTGTAGCAGAGTTGCCATTTGGAGGGTCTAACTCATGGGTTATAAAGGGATGTCAAGTAAAAACCTTGAGTTATGCATCTAACATTTTTACAGCTGAGGTTAGGTGAGAAATCTTGTTCACTTGCTTTCCAAATATTCTTGCAGTGGTGCTCTGGATGTGCAAGTTTTGTCTGAGGGGAGTGAGGTCTAGCTCAAAGGTGCTACATTAGCATTCTTCCTTATTGAAAAGATCCTCAAGTGGGCAGAAAAAATGCCAGAATCCTACAATTTCATGTGCAATAAATTGATACTGTGCTTACCTGGGCAGGATGGATCAGTATGAGAAACTTGGTAATGTTCTGAAAAAGTGTTAGAAAACAGTGCTGGTGAACTAGATGAACTTAAGGTCCTTTCTAACCCTAACTATTCTATGATTCTGTGATTGATTCTATGATTCTATGAGGTTAGGAGCAGGATCTTTCCTGGTTTGGGTTTTCTTGCATCAAGAGTTATTATAAATAGCTTTATTTATATGCATTATTTTCTTTTTATTTCCAAAGTTGATTACAGCCAGTGAAGTATTTCAGAATAGTAGCTAATGATATCTCTTGGGTCCAGCTAATGTGTAGTGTAACTTTGCCTTTGATGGGTTTATAGCAAATGATGTGGTTGCCTTCTTTGTTGTGGGAATGCAGTATGGCATGAATACAGGAGCAGGCTGAATGAAGGGAGCTCAGGAGATGTGTTAATGAACAGGAGCTATAGCATTAGGCAAAACTAAGGTGGTAGTTGCTGCAGCTGAGAGTACAGACATGTCCTGTGTCCATGCTAAGCATGCAGACTGATCTGAAGCGTAAACTAACCGTTTACACAGGGTGCTGATTATCACCCACTGATTTCACCCCAGCCAGCAGTCAACCTTTTTGAACAGTGATCTTGAGAAGGAGAAGGAAACTGCACTTTGCAACGTTGTTTTATTTTTTGTTTTCTTTTTCTTTCAACTAATTGAATATGGCGCAGTTACATTTGGTTTATGGAAAATGTTTTCAAACAAAATTGCTGTAGTGATGGAAAATCATTAAAGAAATGGTTCTTGTAGTAGTCTTCCCACAGGAATTTACAGGTATATTTAAATGTTGCAGGGTTCTGGGTAGTTAAAAATCTTTTGAGCTGGGGAGCTGTGCCATAAATAATTTAGTGGCTAGATTCTGGGCTGAGCCTTAAGTGATCCCATTTGGCATCAGAGTTTCAGTAGTGTTGGGTGTGCTCCATCCCACTGTCCATGTCCCTGACAAAGATATTAAGTAGTATTGGTGCCAGTATGGACCCCTGAGGGACACCACTTGTCAGTGGTATCCCTCCATTGACAAGTGGTGGGATTACCCACCACTGAACTGTTGGTAATTGACTCCAGTTCTGTATTCCCTCTATTCTGCTCATGCTATGTATCCTTCCTTCCAATTCTGTAGGATTAGTTTCAAGTTATACCTGTAGGAATTGATTCTAGCCTCCATGTTGCACGTGTTACATGTGGCTGAGTATTTGCATACCTGAAAGCTTGTCTGCCTTCTCCAGCTATCCTAGTCGATAAAGCTTTTCATTCTTGTGACCACATACAAAATTCATCAGTTGCCTAGCTAGAAAACAAGCTAGTGACCTGACAAAAGGACTGTATTTGAAACTCCTTGTGTTTTGAAATTGGCCTGGTTGGCCTAAAAAATTATATTTCTATTCAGAAATTTGGGGGGTTCTATATCTGTAGGTTTGCATCACTACAGCAATACGAACACATTTTACTATTACTGCAAGGAGGTATCTCGCTCTGTACTCATTAATTTTTCTGCTTGCCATGGTCAGGATGGATATGGACCTCACTACCGTATTTCTGCTGGAGAGTAGAGCGGCCTTGTACATTCCCTGCCATCCTTCTGCCCTCCTGCAATAAAACCAAGGAAGCCAAAGCTTTCACAGTGGGTTTACAGCTGAATTGAGGCACCTATTTTACAGAAATTTCTGGGTTGTTTTTATTTCTGTCATAACTTTCATCCAGGTACTGCAGAAACTATTACTAGCCAACTGAGCATGTTACAAGTTATATGTATCAAAGTGTAAGTAGTCTAGCATAATGCAAATTAAGGTTAATATCTTACTGTAGGTACTACAGCAATGGAAATGTTTATAATCAGAACAGGCTTTAAAAAAAACAATTTAAACTTTTAAGTGTTCTTTAATCAGCAGTAATGAGGTTAGGGAGAAAAATAACATCCAGTCCTCGCTGTATGTTCCGGCTAGTTTGTGGGAATGTGTGGGGATATTGCTCCTTAATGTTTGTCATTGCTGTAACACAGTGCTTGTGTCAGTGCAAAGGCAGAGAATGAGGTTGAGTCCTTGCCCCTCATTTGAAGGGGAGAATAAATCTCTGCCTGAGCACAGTCCTGAGCAATGTGCTCTAGGGTCCCTGCTTGAACAGGGAGATTTGACTAGATGATCTCTAGTGGTCCTTTCCAACCTCGTCCATTCTATGATCTATGAAGTTCAGGGATCATCAGCTCTGCTGGGTTGGTCAGAGTTACATTACGATAACCTCTGTGTCACGGATGCTGTGGCAAACCAAGGATGAAGAATATCTTGTGTTTGGGGTGTCATAAAATATGTTGGTGCTTGACAGATGGTCATCTCTGGAATTAGCTTCAAATTCTCATGCAATTAAGCTGCTAAGAATGTAGAAAATAAGGGAAAATGTTGCAATGTTTTTTGGGGAACAATTTTATTTTCATTTCTTTAGGCAAATTTAGTTTTTGTTTAAATTTCCAAATTCTATGTTCAGAATTTCAAAAGAAGTGAGTGGCTTGGTTGTTTCTGAATATCTAATTCTAACTTCTCTTTGGATGAGGTAAGATGTCAGTTTTGTGTGGTTTGTTTTCTGTTGCTTTTTTTTTTTTTTTAAACCTCCTTATGAGTAATTGAAGTGTTTTTACAAGATCAGTTATTTTTTAATTCTTTGGGTATTGGAACATTCTCAAAATTTTCAGCATGTTTCATCCTGTGTTTGCTGGTCTGTTCCTTTAAATCACATTCAAAAGCCTGTATTCATGGGACTTGATTTGAGTTGAAGACTTTGTTCTTACAATGTGGTACATTTTTCTTTTGGCCATATTTTGGGGTTGGGTTTTGTTGGTCTTTTCCCCCCAGTTTCATGTCTTTACACAGAAGAAAACATTTTCTATTTGGGGTATGCGTATTTTTTAGCTCAGTTTTACTACTGTCCTTGATAGGATATTGAAATACAACATACAGTACTAAAATTCTTGAAATCATTACCATAACTTCCTTTTGCTAACTTACGTAAGTACTCAAGTAAAGATGTACTGAACTCAGGATGTTCATCTTCATAAAAATAACACATGAAGAAAAAGTACTTTGGGTTGGGTGAAATTATGAGCTCAAATGTTTTGAGCTCAAATGTTCAGTTTGATATGCTGACAGATGGTCTCATGCTTCTCTTGCCAAGATTGCCCAGCTATCAGGAGACACAGGATTAGTTATCTTTTGCCAAAAGAAGAGATTATTTTTTTTAATATAGGTTTATAAAAACCAAAGAGTTTGGAACACTATTGTGGTGATTATGTACCTATTAATGAGGAAGAAAATGAACACCAAGAGTGCTCCTGAGATCTTGTAAAACACTTTGTGAAGAAATATAAGCCAAAGCCATCCAGTCATGGTAGTAAAATCAATGAAATATATGTGGAAAGAGGACAGTAAAAAGTTTGAATGAATCTGATTTTGCAAATCATTGTACTGTTAAGAGAAATAATGTAAATGAGAAATGAATGGCTGTATAGTAAGAGAACATAAGGGAAAATGAGAATGTGAAGTGGGAGGTTGGATGATAAAATCACTCCATATTAATGATGGCAACAAATGCCTAACTGTCTTTCAAAGCCTATGATGTGCCATTACAGCAATCAAGCATGAACAATATTTAGCATCCAGCAACTGTTGACAATTTTTCATGTTCCTGGGTATTTCTGACAATCATTTATGCTGTAGGCAGGAAATTGTTCATTGGCAAGCATTAATCAGAAATGTGTAGTTGAAGCTGAGCTATCATGCTGGCCTTTGGAGGGCAGGGTGTGTTGACTGTGCTGCTAATTAGCTGTTTGTGATTACTGAGGACATGGGTGGAAGGCTATTTGAGTCTTTGGACCCTGGTGAAATTTGATGTGTGTTGCCTCAACCAGACTTTTGAAAGATGCGGCACCTGTCATGTGCCACCCTAGCTGGTGAAAAACCAGGTCTGGTGAAACACCCTACTTGGAATGATGTTGCTGCTGTTACCAGTGGTATCAGGGATGTTGTTGGAACATGGGTAGGTACCCTTGTTTTTGTGACAGGAGGCAGCATTCCAAGAGTTTAGAGCTGGAGCTGTGACTGTGGAGGTGTATCAGGAGAAGGTCTCGGCTAACACAGCAGTTACCTTTCCTCAGATGGGAAGGTAAATGTAGATACAGCCACTGTAATAGTATTTGTACAAGCATAACATTTTCTTGTAAATTAAATATGCTTGGGTGGTTTAGAACTGGCTACCTGGAAAACACAGGGTGCTACTTTTTCATTTCTGTGCCTTAGCCCTAGCTGGGCCTGGGCAGTGCAATGTCGGACACCACACGCACCAGCTCATCTTGCCTGTGTTGCTGCTTGTAGAGTCAATGTGGTCAGCTGGGCTGTTCATGCCATAGCTGCTGCTTACAGGAGCAACATAAAGAGTGGAGGTCTCCTGAGAAGCCCCCCAGACTGTGGGAAGCAGGGCTGTTGGCTGGGTGAGGGTTCAGAAACATTTGTCTTGTGCATTTGTAGACTTCATATCATCCTCTTCCCTGGCTGCAGAGCTCTAATCTTGCTAGGCTCTCCTCTGCCAGGGGCTGCTGAGTGCCTCTTGCTACCCTTTGCTGTCTGTGTCCGGACCTTTCTCCTTCAGTCTCCCTGGGCCGTGGAGGAGGGCTGTGAGGACCACACCATGTGTTTCTTCAGTACCTGCATAATGAATTTACTCTGTCCTTTCCCAGCTTCTCACAGAAGGAGTGGGGTATGCAGCAGCATGAACTGGAACAGGGATCCCCAGTCCAACCTCCATCCTGGCACAGGGCAGATCCTGGAGCCTTGCTCCTGCTCACAGGCCAGATTGTGGGTCCAGCCTTTATCTGTGCTGCTGCTTCAGTTTCCAGTTAGAAAAGTAAAAGTCTCCTATATATGTGTCTTATTCCTGAATTTCCCCCTTTATACATAAATCATATATCAACAGAGAAAGTTATTTAAAGATGGGTTAATGAGATGTGGCCCAGAATGTTCCAAAAGGCAGCTTCCAAACCTATTGCTAATTAGGCATTGGAGCCACTAATCTAATTTTAGCCACTGACTGAATTTATTCCTGGCGGAATAAAATGCACTTTAAATCTCATTTAAAAGCCACTGAGATACTCTTGATGAATTAAAATATGGAATTAAAAATATATTTAGTCTTTCTGCATCATTAAAATAATCCTCAGTGCAGATGAATCAAACTCCATGCCTTTGCATTTTTGTTTTGAAGGCTGTGTTTACTGCTGAAATTATGAGCTAAGCCCTGTTGCTCTCTCCACACCATTGTAAAATCTGTGCATTCACAGATGCTGCAGCTGCCTGGATGTGGTACATGGGAAGGCAAGACCAGAAAGAGTGGAGGCATCAGATAGGCATGGGGGTGATAATATATTTTGGTGAGAAGCAAGAATGAATTTAAATTAATAGACATAGAACAGTGCAGAAACAAGCACTGCAAAATGGCAATCTTAATGCTAACTAAGCTTGTAATAGAAGAAAGCTGTAAGGAAAAGGAAAATAAATATTCCTGTCAACTGCATGCTTGATTAGTTCTTCTTGGTAATAATTTACTTCTTGGCTAAAGTAACCTCCTTTGCATACATCAATAGCCAGCATGGCACAGATGCAATAAATTATATGATTTTTATCTGAAAAGCAGAGCTGTTTAAAATGCTCTGTGAGGCAGAGTTGGGTCACTGTCATGTGCTGAAGCACGGTTACAACTGCAGCTAGATGGCACAGTCATCTCACCGTGTGAGAACCAGCTGCAGACTCTTGCATGCGAACCCACCTGTGCGTCCTGGGGGTCCATCTCCCAGCCTGGCTGTTGACAAAGAGCTAAAGATATAATTCAGCTTCTGTTAAAGCCAG
This sequence comes from Neopsephotus bourkii, assembly GCF_033783945.1. Lineage (NCBI taxonomy): Eukaryota > Metazoa > Chordata > Aves > Psittaciformes > Psittacidae > Neopsephotus > Neopsephotus bourkii. Next base: position 1,391,294 of record NW_026901238.1, read on the forward strand.
AAGGAGTCTGAAGAGCCTAAGCTTTCCCTGGGCTGGATGTTGGTGCTGAATCTTTCTGCTTTTAACCATTATCAAGCTCTTAGCTTAAAATTATGTTTCAGTAATTATGGCAATTTTAAAAATTGCAAGTTTAAAAATTACAGTAAGTAGAGCATTTGTGTCTCATGATTGCAGGATTTGTGCCTGCACAAAACCAGGTGACATTTTTGATAAATTGCTTTTGCTGTGCAAGAAAAGCCGAGACAAGCAACTTGAACATTTGTGGTTTGCTTGGCAAACCTTTGCTTGACCCTGATGCATGGCCTTCATCCTACACCCCTCCTTGGAGACCAGGATCCTGCCAGATCTGGGCGATAGGAACTAGGCAGATGCTGATACTGATATTATTATAATGTCTATAGTGGGAAAATTGCATCCTTTTATTAGAAGTGGTATGGGGATGTGTGGAGACAAGTCCCCACACATCCTCAAAAGCCTGAGGAGACCCTTTTGCATGAGGCAGGTGGAGCTGCCCCAACAGGGGGCAAAAAATAGGCTCTCCTAACATGCTGTGTTGAGGAAAACACGGAGAACACACACTTCTCAACAGATTCTTATGGGAATTGATGTAGAGATGAGTGAGGTTTTTCTTCCCCCTCCCCCCCCTTTTTTTTTTCCCTGGATTTTAAATACAAAAGAACCCAACCTCTCAATTCCTACAAAAAGCTGAGCTCTGAAAGACTGCATGTGCTTTTAACTTCCTGACATTTCAGCACTAGCAATGATAAGCCACAGTGCGCTCAGAGTGTGTCTGCTTAATGCACCCTTATCATGAAAGGAAGAGCTGGCTGGGAAGGGTGTGCATTTGAAAGGTCAGATGGCATCAGAGTGGAAGAAAGGAGGAGGCTGGGGAAGGGGGATAGAAGCCATTCTGTAAAAATATAGTTTTAAAATAAATAAAGCAATGCAGATGTGTCTGGGGTCAGAAAGCACTGCAGTATGGATCCTGTCTGCATTTCTCTTTCATACCCCACATTTTTGTTCCAACTCTCAGCCAAGGTAGTAAGTTCCCTAATGAAAAATCTCATAACCGATGTATATTAAAAGTATCCGTGGAAGTTAACACACCTGTGAAGTAAAACATGCTTCAATGTGTATTTGGGAAAGCAAAAAAACACCCAAACCAATTGCCGATTTATTTAGATATATCTTTCTGGTGATATTAAGGGTTAGCTGAAATCGCATGCAAAGGGAAGTGAAAATGTTAAACTTCTGCATGTTTCACTATCTGGGTTTTCCTGTAGAAGTGCAATGTAAATAAAATGGAAAACTTGCAGCAAATGGAAGTGAGTGTAAAATGTCAAAATATTTCTCAGTAATGTTTTGCAAGCACTTGCTGTATTTTTAAGCTTGTAATGCTCTTTGAAAAGCTGCTGAGAGGTCTGTACATCAGATCTTGACTCAGGCTGAATACATCTACTCTGCCTCCATGCAAATACAACTTGACCTGTGGCCCGATGCCTTGGGAGGAAAGGGAACTCACTGGTGACGTGTGTTTATTTAAGGACAGGAATAAAACAGACCTGCTTTAGGCAGAGGCTCCTAGGGCAGGAAACAACCGTCTGCCAAGGGACCTCTTTGCATGATTGTGACAGTAGAGACCAGGGGCATTTTGCTGCTAATCTTGGATTTTATTTTTTTTTTTAATTTATTTTGGTTTTTTTCTCTTATTGGACAAAATATCCCATGCAGCAAAGATAAGAGTCTATCTGACAGCCTGCTGTAGTGGCTGACGCATCCTTGGGCAAAAACAAAAGAGGGGGTGGTGGGGGATGAGTGTATCTGAGGATATTTTGTGTTGATATTTAGGGTGTTGTTGGTTCTGGAATAGCCCAGATTTGTGTCTCAAAATGGAACTGTTAGTACATTTGCTTTCAAAGGTGGCCGGTATGTTTTGGAGGTTATGACAGGGCTTGGCAAGGACTGAGGTAGCATTGAAGTAACCTGGGTTGTTTGGGCTGAGGGTACCAAGCCTTGGTCTCATACACCCCTGGCAAAGTGCCTGTGGCAATGTATATTTTGGCTTCCTTAATCATACTTTTAGTGCTCATATCTGAATATGTCATGCTTGAGACAGGTGCAACTGCCTGATTCTTCTCTCCCAAATTGTAGCTCTTGGTTTATGTTGACTCTGTCACAAAGTCTGTTGATGATAATTAACATTTCCCATTGTGAAAGGGATCAGGTCCCTTATGTGAGAGAAGTGAAGAGCAATGAACTGTAATTTCATACTGATATACTTGTGTGACTTCATGCTAATTATATATATATATATACACATATATCTTACTTGCTAAGATGTTTGCATCAAATGGGGTATAAACCATGCTTCATTAAATGAAGAAACCTCTTAAAATTACCTGGCTTGCAAGAAATATCCCTGTCCTTTCAGTTGCACTCAGAGGAGTGTTTTATGTTATGCTGCTGTTGCTCATGGAACAGAGTACAAGTAGCTGGTAGCAAAATCTAACTGCTGCCCAGTTCCCTCACGGAGGAGTGACTATGGGAGCAAGAAGAACGCTTGCCTTGCCTCTCCACAGATATTAACACAGAGCAAATGCGTAATTACCAAAGACTGGCCCATTAGTTTTCAGAAATTATAGGCAAAAATAAGCATTTGTTGATGATCAAAGAAATTTGGAGTATCTGGGCTTCTTTTAGCATTGATTCTTTGATTGATTCATTGATAATTACAGTATCCCCAGCTCCAGGCATGTAAAAACTCCTGAGTCAAGTCTAAAAATCCATGAAGCTGCCACAAGTTGTGAAATACTAATAACTTCAAGTTCTGTTTTTACTTACTTTTTAGGTTGCATGCCTCTTCACTGTGCTTGGTTTGTGGTTTTAAGCTTTTATGCAGCAGTAGATGCCAGTGCTGGTAGAAACAGCACTGAGCTTGTCTGTCTAATCCTCCCAGGGTACCACTATCTCTGCTTGTATTAATAACCTACCTGCAGAAATGGATAGGCCATACTGCTGTTATGTGGCTTGTGCCCTTGGATTAGGGTGTCCTAATTATATCATAAAGTCCCTTGGAGTTCGAGCTTAGTCTGTGGCTCCTCTTCTTTCCTCTTGGTTGTGCTGTGTAACCAGGTGCCTTTGGTGGCATCTTATGTGCTAGCTCATACCTGGAAATATTTTGACCTTTGTAATATGCTTGTAGTGGTAATACTGAAAAATGTTCTTGCTGGTGACTTAGGGGAATGCACTGGGCATCATGAATATCTGGGATGTGTTTCAGACTTCAATTTCTTATGAGATCATATCAGTGTCTTTCATCCATATTCATTTTGATTTGAGATATTAGAGTAATTTTATATTCTAGTAGCCATGGAAGTGGAAGACTTTAAAATTATGTGTCACAACAGTCTTGGGCCCTTCTCTGATGGAGATCTTAGTGTGAACAATTGAATATTTTGTTGTTGTTTTTTGTTTGTTTGTTTGTTTTGTGTTTTTTTTTATATCAAGCATGAGAGTGAAGTCCCAGAACATCTTCTCAATGAGAGCCGTCGGTAAGAATTTGAAGCCTAGAGTAGTTGTAAAACAGAGCACAGTGAGCTTGTAAATGGGATTTAATGGCATAGAGTCCTTTGATAAGACAGGATTGAATTTAATTACCTAAAAGACCCATGTACTCAAAAAAGAAACTAATTAAGGGACTTCTAGTGAAATGGGATAGACGTAAGGTAGCAATTGCAAATTTATTGATTTTGATAGCTCAAGTGTGGAGATTCCATGTTCTGCAAATTTCATGGTCTACACAGCACATATGTGTAGACCAATGTTGTCTCAAATCACCCTTGTGGGAAGAACCTATGGGAATCATTATGCTTTGGAATACGATAATAGTTTAATCCCAGTTCATACAATAGCACACTGCTGAGTGTCCCTTCTCCAGGCTGCAGTGTACTTTAGTGACACCTGAGCTGCCTCAAACCACTTAGGCTGGCAGGAGCAGACTGGTTTCAGCTGCACCATGCTTGACAAGGTGGGTGAACCCAACCCAAACTGCATACTGTCCCAAACAGGCACTTTGTACTGCCCAAACAAGAAATTTAATATTCATTCCAGGTTGCAGTGTGTGTTTTTGTTTATTTCTCACTGCCCACAACTGTTTCCATGCTCTGTTAGTGTTCTGGGTACTTCATCTAAAGCTATCACAAGTACCTCTGCACTTTGGTAGTCTGATAGCTAGATTAATTATAGATAGAAGCTCAGGAGAAGAACATGCATTGATTAATTCGCCAGACATCTGCTAGCAAAATCTCTGGCACAATCAGTGTGATGTTCCAGCTGCCACCTGGCTGGAGGAGTGAAGCTGTGCACCACGCTGAGTCTGCCCTGTGAGCCTCTGGTTTTTCATTTTCAGTGGTATTTACTGCTACCACCAGGATGATGGAGGAAGCAGAGCACTCCCACTGCTCCTTGAGAGCACTTCTGCATTGTGACTGATTTGTAGCTAGTTTTGACTTTTGGTGAAAACCACTTCTGGTGAGAATGAAAAAATTCCTAGAAAGGGAACACACTGTCTAGTTATACTTTGTGTAGCAAACGGTAACAGCTGTGCAATGTCTGTTCTCCACCTATTTAATTCTCAGCTTGGTTTTCTACTCTTACTCATGTCATACAAATAGAGGTGGACCATCCTGTAGAGACATGTACAAATCTTTTTACAAGGCTTTTCCTTCATTCTTGCTGTAAGATATTCTGATTCTTGTGCACACCGTGGTACTTTGTGCTGTTAAATCCATGATGCTAGCTGTTGACGTGTTTGCCCATTTCTTTGCGGATGGTGGTCATGTACTCCTTTTGCTGAGGTTTATTGGCAGTTCCAGGTCTGGATGGCTTAAACAGCAGAGGCCTCTGATGGTCCAGTACCAATGCATGTTAAAAGCCAAAGAAAATTAACAAGGCTGTATTTTTTTTTTTTTTTTCATATGTGAAGTACTTCTAGAGATTGCTGCTCTTGCTCTTTGTTTAGGAACAAAAGTCAGACTGCTCAGTTAAATGCTTGCCAATGGCTCTGATGAGTCAGATCACCAAGAGTCTTTGGTCATCTTGGCACCCACACTTGTTGCCTCTCAATAAGGTGTTCCAGAAGTGCTATACAGGATTGTTTTCCTAATCCGAATTTATAAAGTCTACTTTCATCAGCTTCAGATTAGTTTTGATTGCATGCATTTAAACTTTGCTTACTGTGTTGGAGATTGGTATTGTTATAATTGTTATATTGTTATAATTAGCCACACTTTGTGGATTAATAATTTGGTGAGGTGTTTGAGAAAATGAATCTGTTAAACTGTCATGAGATCTGTTTGGAATATACTACATTAATTCTGTGGGCCTGTGTGAGTTCAGTGCCTCTGAAGTCTTCCATCTGGGGTAGTGGGGTTAGGAGTATTGCATATCAAGAAGTGCAGGAATTAAGTTGCCATGAGATGTCATTGAAGGCTCATCACTGAGAATGAATTTCATTCATCTGCATTGATAATAAGCATGCTATCTGCTAATGTATGCTTTTAGCAAGTGAAGATCCACCTCCAGAATGTACAGTTATGGGTGAGAATTTCCTCATTCAGTTTGTGATTATTTTCTTCCTTCTGAATGTATATTTGGATATCAAAGGACATATGATATCTTCCTCCTTCTAAACCTGGCTCTTCTAGTCCTGCTATCCATTTGTATCAGAATATTACTAACAGCACACCTTCTACCACTGACAAATGATGCTGCTTCTCCCATTCTCTCCACTCTTCTTTCTCCTCAATGAGCAAATTTTCATAATAGCTTGATTAAGGCTTAATGCAGTCATGCCATTAATTCCACATTATATAGTAAGTCTGAATAAATCCTTTCCTTAATTTAATTTCAAGATACTCAGAAATTCTGCTCTAAGTCTTTTCTGTGTCCTTTTGGTTCATAATACAGGGCTTTTTGCTGGGTATTCTCAGTCCACTCTTTTCAATTGCAGTGCAAATACCAATGAAATGTAGGCTCCTGGGATGATGCACTTGCTCTAGTACACAAGTTAAGAATTGCAAAATGAGATCTAATAGCCACAGAACTGATTGAAACTTTTTGATGAAAGGATTTAAACCCCCACTCTGCTAAGAGAGTCCATAGCTGAAATGATTTGTTACAACGGATTTTTAAAGGGTATGTGTTCACCTTGTGTTTGTTCCTGTATGGAGAACAAGACTGGACAGAAAGATAATTGTATAGCTTCATCTTCCATATGTTTTCCACCAGAACAGCTTTGAACTTTTAACTGTTGCATTACCTTTATCAAGGTTGACAGAAACATACAACGTATTCAACACAATGATAGGAATGCTAGGATAGGGGGAGGAATTACAGTACCAGATTTTTCTTTCTGAAGTTCAATGTAGTTCTCGTTGTTTAAATCTGGCAGTTTAAACCAGGGTACAGCACTCCAGTTTCCTCCAAAAGTGTCATAAACATTTTAACTGTGAGAGAGAATAAACTCTATGTGAGTTTTTCCTGAATTAAGCCCTGAGCTCCACATGATTTTAAGGGACCCACACTGACTTTACTGAGCAAGAGACTGCTCCTGCGTTCAGCTCTGGGCCATTTGAAAGTTCAAAAATACATATTTTTTGTTCCAAATTTGATTATTCTCCGCTTTCGTAGGCTGGAGGCTCATCCTAGTATTCTAGTCCATGGATGGATGACAGAAGCCTTGTGCTCATTAGCAGCTCAAGCAGGAAAAAACTCTGCAATTTTTCTTTTTCAATCTATGTGTCAGGGCTGTACAACTATAAATCATTGCGACTGTGGAGGACAGTCTCTTAATTAAATGACAGCTATAAGTCACTCTTCCTGTAACTCATGCACCAGAAAATGCTTGCCAAAGATCTTTCCATTTGGGGCTGTAGTGTTAAAAATCTAGGAACGCATTCCCTGTAACCCTTAATTTTGTAAAACATTTTCACCAGTTTCTTCTGTCTTCTGTAAAGTGTGTCCTGTAGCTTTTCAGCAACCAATGCTTAAGCACCTATTTATCATTTTTATGAAGTCAAAGATTTAAAAAATGTTCAACATGTTAATAAAAAGGCACACACTTTCAGCAACTGCTGTGTAAACATTCATGGGCAAAGCATTTTAATGCGTGGATTATAAAATGTTTTATAATTCTCTTTATTGGATTAGCCATAACATTCATTATTGTTATATTTAGTCACCAATTTTTTTCAAATGTATGTGGTAGAAAAATGGACTGGGCTCTTCAGCAAGATAGTATCCATCAGGGAGCAGAGGACATAGCTGCCTTAGGGCTGAATAGGTAAGCACCCCTTATAAGGTTGAAAGTGATTTGACGTAGTTACTGCTTTAATCCAGTGTATTTTCCTACTGTGACAAGCAAAGTAGTCAGAACAGCATAGATGCTTTTATGCATTAATCTGAGTCTCCGGAAGAGCTTAGGGTTCAGCTGCTCTTTCCTGATATATATTCTCCAACTGGGTTTGGATTTTTCTTAGCCTGTGCATAGTCTCTGCCTCCAGGCAGTACTCTATCTAGACACTGGTAGTTTAGAAATGACATTAATGGGAGGCAGTTACTGAAACATCAGAGTACTAGGAAACTTCAGGGAATTTGAAAACTTATTAAATATTATCTTCCTTTGGTGATGAGAATCTGGTGCAAAGTGCCTCTCTATTGCCACATTACCACAGTAGAATCCCCAAAGTTAGGTCTTGATATTTACTACAATACTTGTATGGTTGGAAATATCAGTTAACTCTGGGTATGGTTAATAGATCTCTTGACTCTCCCAAAATGTTCTCCTTGTCTTTCTCACAGATTTAACAGAGCTTGTTATAAGCAGGACAGAAATAGCTTGGATACTGAGGGAAAGATAGATGGCATCTACAGTATTTATCATTGCAAAAGATGATCCCATACCTTGCGTTCTTAGGTGGCAACTTTACCACAGTTTCTCTCAGACCTACTCCTGTTTTAGCTTCCTTCATCACTACCTCAGTCATAATTCATAATTTTCTTCCATGTACTCTCAACTCACCAGTCACAATTATCTCAAAATGTGTTTGACTTATGTGCTGCTATCTGATCAACCTTTCCATTAACTGAAAGGTCACCAGAGGGTGTCTTGTGCTGTCAGGAGTGGAAGTAAAAGCAGTTTCTCCTCATTGGCTTTTTAAAAGCTGCACTTCGGGGCTGCTGATGAGGAGCAGATTATGTCACCTACTCCAAATCAGAAGGGCATTGCTGGAAATACGCAGATTTTCCAGGTTGAAGGAACTCTCTGTCCTTCCTCAGTCCTTCACCAGGGCTTATTAGGTTTCTGCAGATTTAGGCATTACCTTTCTTCTAATCTGTGCATAACCCTGGAAGCACACCTATCACACCTTTGCAGCATGTTCTGCTGCTATATTCTTTGCAGGTTCTCCAGTTCTCCCTTTGCACTGGGAATTAGAGTAATTAGGCTGCGCTGAATGCTTGTGTCTAATTTTACACCAGCTCTGCTCACACACAGTTATACCTCATGCATAAGGGATGCCAAATGACTATGATTTTTGTTTATTCTTTTGAATTCTGCATGGTAGTGTGATTGAAAGGAGAGATGTTGTTGACAGGAGAGGTCTTCTGGCTACTTTATGCAGTTTGGGCATTCTGATTAGTAATGATTGGTTCTGCAGAAAATGGGATATTTGGCTAGAAAAAGTAAAATTATCATAAATATGCATAAAACATTAAAAAAAAAGCAATTTGGCTTTAAAAGCTAGAAACAGTTTAGCAGAACAGATGTGTTGCATAAATCTGGCAAAAATGAGGGCAAGCGGGATTTGTGTGCATGTATGTGTAGTATGCAGCTGAGGATAAACCAGGATTTTCATGATAAAGAATTTACTGTAGCTTAAAGTGTCCGTTATCCTACATTTTCAGAGCAGTAGTGGCTGGGATCACTAGATGAGGCTCACCTCAGCAGTGTGTGGAATTATAAATGAAACTCCTACCACCAAACAGTTGTTCTCTAGTGCATAAACCCTTCTTGAGGGTGGGGAGGCTCCTGTATAGTGGGTTTTGTATACCAAATACTAGGTAAAAGCCTCATTTCTGTAGACTTTCTGTTAGAGATGAGAATAACTTTGATGTTTTCAGTATGTTCCATCTTGTAGTGGAGTGAGCACAAGATGGAACATACTTCAACAATGCTGAAAATGCCTAAATTTTCATTATGACTTCCTGAAGCAGTCATTTGTCCCAAATTCTCAGATTCCTAAGGATGGAGAAGTAACACCTGTTGATTTTGGCATTTATCTAAGGGATGCTTTTGTGCTGTTTTGATTTGAATGCTTCAGGAGAGATTAAACTGATTTTTGTAAGAAAATTTGAGGTCTTTGTAGCTTTCTGCCTCTTGATGTGTATAAGTATACCCAGGGACTTTGGCACAAACTATTCCGGTTTTACCATGCTTCTAGCTCCCTTGTTCTGAGATAGATGATGCAGCACTGGATCCTCCACATCTGAATGTGTTTTCTGGAACATATGGATCACATTGGTCAAACCTAACCATTGCCTGAGTGGCATCCAAGGGATGTTTTCTTAATTGTTTTTCATCTTTATTGCCATATATTTTTCCCAGGTAAACTTTAAAATCCCTTGAGGACTTGCTCCATCATTTAGGTGGTTTACAAATAAATGTGACCTTCCTTGTAATTGTCAGCAGTCTTACCTGGAAGAAACAGCCTGTTTTGTGTCAGTATGCAGCTATACTGGGCCACAGTACAGATTGCAATGGTTATACATTAATTTTTTTAAAAAGCTTTGAAATTTTATATTTTTTTTTACTAATTTTAATATTCATCGGATGTGAAACAGGCTTTTTAAGCAGCGAGTCTGTGCTACAAAATCTAATTCTGCTGCTAACAAGCAAATAGGTGGATTTTGTGTCCTATTGATCTCAGAATTACCTGACTGATGCCAAAAATCAATTAAAGACTTCTTCTGAGCAGTCACAAGACAGGATCTTTTTTATTAAGCCTGTCCCCATGATTTATAGTTTTGCCATTAGTGTTAATGTAGACTTAAAATATCAATACTTCATTCTAACACCTTCAAAGTAGCATTGATTCTTCCTCATCTAGGCTCCTTCTTTTGCATGGACTCTACCCAGAAATTTTTTTGTGGTTGCATGGAAGCATTTGCTTGAGCCAAGCTACAAACACATTAAAGCAACCGGTTTGTATTGAAATTCTTATGATGGGTAACATCTTCTGTAACTGTAAAAACAAAAAGATGGACTCTATCTGTTTATTATGTGGTTTCTTGTTGGAAATGTTGAGGGCAGCCTTCTAAAAGCATCAGTGCTGTTTCCAAGGTGCACTGCTGTACTACCTTAATCACCATAGGCTAACATGCAAGGAATAACACAGGGCCACCATCCCAAGGGAACAAACACTGCACTATTAAATAACCTGTTTAAACAGCCTGCTCTCCTGCATCTTCAGGTATGTGTTATGTTGTCTTCAGACTAAAAAAACAGGCAATTATGCTCTGTAGGTAAGGCAGAAGGATGAACAATAATATTTAGAGTAGAAAGTATGTTTCACACTCAGGCAATTATTTTGTTGATATCACTCTCCTTTTACTGATGGATTTATGCCATTGTAAAGCTTTGGGAAGTGGCAGGGAAAATAATTTTGATCTTGAAAGCTTATGAATTTTGTCCCTCTTCAAAGTTGCAGAGATCTGAAGAGTCTGTGAATCATGGCAGGTCTGATGTAAAGAGGAAATTCAGATGACAAGACAACAGGATGTGAAGAGCACCCTTCAAGGGATGTTCCAGCAGGTATTAGAAGTGGTAAGGAGGCAGGGAAATCAGTGGGACCATTCAATAACAGAAATGTAGAAGAGGCATCTGGGAATGAGAAGACCCACAGACAAGAACTAAAAGGAATTAGATAAATTAATGTACAAGAATTTGAGAACAAGCAGTGTTTGATAGCACCTCCTACTTCTGTTGCTGGAGACCAGACTGAGCTGCATGGACTCTGGTTTTGACTCTTTCTATTTAATCATCCTCATGGAGTGTTTATCTCCCTTTGGAGAAAGTGAGGATAAGCTGTGCTGGACCAAGCACAGGTACTGTGGTGATCCTTTGCTTGTTGATCAGATCTTGGGGGCTTGTTCCTGGAAAAGCCCTGGTACTGAACCCAGTGATTAGTCTGTATTCTCTCTGCCAAGAAGGTGAATTAGTAATTTTGGTCACAATTTACAGCTTGCAGCAATTATCCCACAATCTGTGTATGTTTTAAAAGTTAATGGAGAAGAAACACTGATTAAAAAAAAAAACAATTGGAAAGCTTTCCAATTGCTCTAGCTGTCTCAGCTGATCACAAAGGGCAAAGCCACCAACACTGCTGTTTGACTTGCATTAAGAATGAAATCCCTGCATTTGTAAGCAAATGCTGGAGCGCAGTATGCTCATATGTTCCCGGCATCTTGTAATCTCTCTGGATGAGATTCTCAAACCTTCCATATACCAAAGCCCAGGAAGAAATTTATAAGCCCTTTCTGTGTCCCTTTTAAGTCCAGGTGCATGTGTACCTGCAGTACAATTTATGTACTCCTTCAGCTAAATTGTCAGCCTGTAATTCACACCATCTGCTCTTGCCAGTGCTTCCCCAGTCTGTCCTTTATATTGTAGTGAGGGCTTAGAGAAGCTCATGTCCCTGCCTCCTGGGGTTCTTGCAGCTGGAGCAATCTCCTGCGTTAGAAAACGCTTCACTATTCAGCAGACATTTTCCATCAGTGTCCTTCCCTCTGCCCCCCAGGCCATGCCTGATGGTTGTAAGCAAGAATACTTATGTACAAGTAACAGCATTTTACACTTGCCTGCTGTACTGAGGTCAATGGTCACATTTATCTTTTTTTTTAATGTTTAGTACTTATTTTTCTAATTCTGCCTGATTGCTGTAAAAATGGATTTCTTGTCAAAGGCTCTTTCTTGTGAAAATGGGTCCTTGTGGGGATTGGGGTTTTTGTTTTTTTCTTTTTTTTCCCTAGTCTACATGGACTTCTAGATGAACTAGATGATCTTTAAGGTCCGTTGAAACCCCAACTATTCTGTAAAGAGAAAAATACTGAAAACTGCGATAATTGTAGAATAGAAATAACTTTCCTTTGCTTAGTGTGGTCTCTAGTAGAAACAAGGCTACTAATCAGCTTCCTTTTAGGAGACTGGGTTTATGGAGAGACCAACTGGTGCAGTGAGAACAAAAGCTGGCAAACCAGATTCTCAGTTTTAGAATTGAGGCACAAAGTGTGTGACAGGTATATAGCCTATGAAACCCAGACCCTGAGGGAAAGGGTGGCATTTATATGGTGTCATATTAATCTCTTGATATTATGGGTTTTGGTAGCAAGCAGAATTATGAATTCTATCTCTAAAAACTATTTTTCCACATAAATTGGACTTGTACCTCTGTAACAGATTGGTTTGTGAGAAATGCTCATCTGCTGCCATCCAGACTTATTTTTCCTGCACTCAGGTTAGATGACTTTATTCAGGTGCTTGATAGTGATTTACTTTGTAATATGCAGAGCTCTTGATGCACTGGGTGAAGCATACCTGGAAGTGGGATTTGATACATGGATGTTCATAGCTTTGCTGGGAGATATTTCTTTAATAGCAGGGAAGATGCATTTCAAATTGGGAATTTCTTGTTTTAGAGCTGTTTTCTGTGTTTTCAAAACACAGAGAATAAACAGAGTTTGTATTTATTGATGACCTCAGCATATTGAGGGCCTGTTTAGAGGCTGTGATTTTTAACTGGGAAGACTCTTTCAAAAAAGATCTGCCTTTATTACTTACTGATATTTCTTTTGAAGTTCCTGGTAGGATGGTAAGAGACCCACGTGCATAAGGGGTAGGTGTATGTGCACAGCTGACCACTTCTCTAGCTTCCATTTGTAGTTCTGGAGCTTGTTAGTTTTTTCAGTTTTATCTGAAGGGTGCAAGAGGGGTCACAAAGTTCTGAGTCCTTATAAGTGCTGTGAAAATGACTAGCTGAACAGAAGACAGATGACTCAACAGTGGACCTGCTCTAGGAAAAAGGTCTCTTTACCAGGTACGAGAAGCTTCACATGTTAGAAAGTGAAAGTGAGATCAAGGAAAAGGCTTGATATATTGCATCAACTGTGGAAAGCCTAAATAAGGCCTTGTAACTTTCCCAGTATTAAATTCAAGTAAAAGCCAAGCCTGTAGGAAACTAGGCTCCATGCTCATCAACCCAGACTTTCATGGGTTCATATCTGAGCATTTTGTGTAAATGGTTGTTGATGAACCTCGCTGCAAGAGATGCAACAGGGCCTGTAAAACATATAACTACCCTTAATGCAAGTGGAAAATACATACCCTGTTTCATTTTCCACATGTTCTACTGCTATAGTCTGATCAAGCTCTCAGTAGTGTGCTTTTCTGCATAGGAGGCCAGCTTTATGCAGAATATAGTGCAAAACATGTGGTTAGCTTTAGAAACTCAAGTACAAATATACTTCTTATATTTGATAGACAAGTCACTGGAAGCAATGAAAACTCGTGCTCTCAGCAAATGTGATGTACTCATTTATATTCTATTTAAACTGGAAATTTTGGGCAAGAGTTTTGATTTATCTTTAATGCTGCTAGTTGCCATGTATCAGCAGGTTTGCTTTAGAGCTTTCAAAGGCTCAGGTTAAAGGCACAACTAATGGGGTAATGCTGCAATAACAAAAATAAAACCAATTCAGAAGACTGGAAGATCTTCCAGTTAGGTGGGGAGCCTGAGCTTTGTCATTAATATAGTGGTTCCTGATTCAAGCAGAAGGCATCTCCAGTTGGAATATGATTTCCCTGTTACATACCGCCTCTTCTGCTTCTTGATAACCTTCGGGAGTTTATGGGTTTGTACAATTTTTTGGTTGGCTGCCTTCTCTTCTGCCAAACTACTTTGAGCCAGCTGACATGGGAGGACAGAGAAATTTAGAGCAGATGAGGGCCAAAAGTGTTGCTAGCCTTCGGGGCTGCAACATACACCATTATATTACATGCTTACACTGTAAAAACAACAGCTTCTTGTTAAATACCAAGAAGAACTATTCCAGGATGAGGAAGGAATTTGAGGAAACAAGTTTGAGAAGGGGGGTATGTCCTGAGGCAAAGGAATGCAGGGTGGATGAACAGTGTTTCAACATAGTCATATACAGCAAACAATATCTGAAGTCTTTAGAGGAAAAAGAAGTAAGGATGAAGCTCCAGAGGGAAACATTGAGCTTGGAGGGTAAGAAGCAGGATGGGAGCAACTGTGGCTCTGAAACAGTGATGAAGATGGGGAAAGAAATAAGACATGTTGGCATGAGCCTGAAGTTTAGATAGTCTACCTGGCCTCAGGTGTGACACAGCTATGAAGCTGATGGAAGACACAAGCTGGATTGTGGTATTTCTCTGATTTGCTCCAGAAAGAAAGATGTCACAGATCTGGAGCTGTTTTGTAATATTCTTGAGCTATTCAGAAGTGATCCCTACATATGAAAATGTGTTTGTTTTTTGTTTGTTTTTTTTTTTGGGGGGGGTGGTTTTGGGCAGGGTGGTTTTTGTTTTGGGGTTTTTTTTTTGTTTGCTTGTTTGCCTTTTTTGGGTTTGGTTTTTTTTTTTTTGGTGGTGGTGTTTTTTTTTTTTCTTTTTCTTGTGTTTTGTTTTTTTTTTTTTTAATTGGAATTGTTAAGATACAAAAATATAAGCCGTCTCTCCAGGAAAGGCTGGATTTCTGAGATTGACTATATGCTGGTGCTCTCTGTAAGCCTGGTCTCCACAGTTGAATGCTGAACACCCAAACCAAGTATAAGTTGTCTTTTCTGTTTAGGATCTCCTCAGTTCAGCAACTGGTAGATAGCTTGCCTTTTCTCCAAAGATGGAATTTCACCTTCTAACAGAGGAACAGAGCCTTCTCCGGGGCTTGGGATCTGGAAGGAGCAATGTTTTGATTTAGAGCAGGATTAGGGGATCTTGGAATAATATTTCCAGTCAGTGTTAATTGGAAAAATGGGATGGCGGAGTCTCCAGGCCTCATTTTATGATGTTTCTTGGGCTGTTCTTCACTGACACCTGCTGTTGACTCCTGGTTGCATGGTGGGTGAATGACTGAGGTGGGCCTGGAGCTCAGTGATGAGTAGTGCTCCCCTCCTTAGTCAAAAGCAAATCCAGTCAGTAGGCATCTCTCTACTAGACTGTGGTTTTGTTTTCATGATGGTATGAAGCAGGGCAAAGGGAAGCTCTGAGTTTGATGCTATCTGTTCTCTGATGTGCATCTTGCTCACTGTAATCAGCTTTTGTTTGGGTCTTAGAGTCATAAGCAGAAAAAAGTGTGCTGTGGCCCTCTGAGCTGGTTTTGAGCCCGCTAACACCTGGGAAAATGGTTGTTAAAAACTCCTGCAGTGTTGCTGTTACCTTTCATTAAATGTTGAAACTTAAACAGCAATAAAAGGCACTCAGGAGTCCCTTCCTTCTGGATTGTGATCAAGCTTTGGCTCTGTGCCGTAAACTACAGACCTTGGAGGCTCTGCAGTGAAGCCAGAATTAGTTTAAATAAAACCCAGAGGAGAAGGACCATAGATGTCTTCAGGCATTGCTGTGCAAAGGTATTAGTAGGGACCTGCTGTGTCAAGAAGTCTGTGTCAGAATATTTTAACATCCAGAATTTCAATACAAAGCCACATACAGCAATAAAACCAGGCTGCTTGTATATTTTATAATAGGGTACTGTATGACACTGGGTGAGGGAGAAAATTCTCTTCCGAGAGCTGTTAATTGGAAAATGAGAGCAGTATCATTGATGTTGCTTAATGATCCACATGGGGCTTAAAATGCTTAGGAATCTGTTCAGTAAAAGCAAAACCAGATTATATTTTTTACCCATGCAATTTTACATCTAGTGTTTCAGGCATATAAAATTATTTCATGCATCATTTATTTACAATAAATTAAAAATCTCTATTATTTCACTGGAAAAATTGTTATGAATATAAAATTATTTTTATTGCTACTTGGATACATGGCTATTCCTGCTGCATGCTTGTGCACTAAGTAATTAAAACCAAAACTGGTTTGATGTGGCATTCTCAAATATTTTTTTTTTTTTTAAGTATTTATAGTGGGCTAAAATCAGCTGTACTAATTAGCTAACATCTATGTTCTGTCATGGCACTTAAAATTAGTGTCTGGGTAGTTGATTCATTCTTCATTTGGTACAATGGTTACAAAGCAGAGGTAAAGGAAATTCTGTAGAAGATGAAAGCAAGAAGGAGGGAAGAAGGAAATGGAAGGGTACCTATGCTGTGACTTGCTCATCCCTTGAAAATACAGTTACTGTGTTAATGGAAATGGAAAGTAAGAGTAATAGTTATAGTCTGTAAATGCTCAAGACTTGCTTTATCTGCACACGAGGCTTTACAATCGTGGTGGTTAGGGAGAACAGAGCTGATCTGAATTACTGTTATAGCTGTGAGGCTCAGGGCTCAATAAATTCTGAACAAGTGGGTTCACAGAACAATACAAAACTGGTAAAGCCTCCAGCAGGTTAGAGGTTGCAGTGGATTTAGATGACCAGTAGTCACTGACTTTGCAAAAACCCATTCATTGTTTAATTGCTAGAGAAATTAACTCATGAGGAATGCCATCTCAAGCTTACATTTGAAAATGGATGCATTTGCTCTTGTAGGCTGTCTTATAGCAACAGTTGAATTAAAACTTTCTATCCGAATGGAAGTGTACTTTTCTTATAGTCTACATTTGAACTGGTAGTTTATAGTGTGAGCTTTTGTGTCTCATACGTCTGGTTTTCCAGGGACTCAGGAAACTGTTGGATTTAATTTGTATCCTTAGGATTTTAATAAATCATTATTTTAATGGAGGTGACTAATATGTCATTAAGTATTTCTAATTTCATGTATAGCAAAAGTAATAAACATTCATTCTGCTATAAATAATATGCACATTTTAGACATGCTTCTATTTTCCTCTCAGGTGATCTTCCTGCAGAGGAACATAACAAACTATAAATTGGGCTGCTTCAAAAATCTTCCTTATTCAACCATGTTGTTTCCAGCAGTAAGTAATTGCTATTGCTTAAGAAAAACAATAAAGGTCTTCTAGGCTCTTTCCTCTGGTCCTACCCTATAAGGTAGGATCTGATGGCTCATGTATAGAAGCTAAGGATATCAGTGAGACACCTGCCTCAGCTTGTGATCTCTAAAAAAAATACTGTAGCTAATTTGTTATAATACAAGTTTTAAAACTACCTTATAGTTTTCAGTGCATATATTCAGTTGCTGTGTTTGGAAGAACAAGGAACAATTGCTCTTATTCAACCTCTGCACACCTATGAAGTTGTAATTTGCCATATCATCATCTCCACTGGTCTTTTGCTTAAGCTAAGGAATCTATATAGTTACTTATTATCTAAACTCTTTAGATCATTAAATCTAAAGATCCTGATCTTGGTGTAGTCTCCTGTTACAAAGGGGTTGGCTACTATGGAAGGAAGTGTTCAGGAAGTGGGCGGATAATATTATTTTTTTTTTTAAGGTTTACTTTAATAGTTTGTTCTTTGTTCCTTATTTTAAATATATATTGTAGTTCTCTTTTTGTCTGCTGCTGGGTTTTGAGCTGACGCTTTTGAACAAATTTCTACAGTGCCTCTGCAGTCTTTTTCCTGAGAAATGGCTAATGTAATTTATTCTTGTGTACAAAAAAATACAGACTTTTATTTCTTACATCCATTCAAATGGCAGAGTCCAAATTTCATCCACCATTTTAGTGCCCTTCAAATCTTCACAAGCAGGAGTGATTTGATTATCTTGAACAAATTCTCTGCAACCTTAGCTCACTGTCTGCCCCCTCATCCAGATCTTGTCAGATGATATCTAATGTCAAATGAAAATATGGGCAGTTATTCCTTTCTGTGTATGGCACAAGTATAGCACATGTATGTTTTTTGTTGGGTATTTTTTTCCTCCCATTATAGTCATGTTCACTGTGTTCAGAATGTACAAAATAAAGAACTTAGCTAAACAAAAACAAATCCCAAAACAACAACAAAACATGAACAAAAATATAGAAGATGTGTAAATACAACAGAAAACAACTGGTGAATTTCAAGGGTAAGGATGGTATTAGAAAAATAAAAGCTACATATCACTACCTAGATGTATAATCATAGAATGCTTTTGGTTGGAAGGGACCTTAAAGACCACCCAGTTCCAACCCCCCTGCCATGGGCAGGAACACCTTCCACCAGACCAGGTTGCTCCAAGCTCTGTCCAACCTGGCCTTGAACACTGCCAGGGATGGGGCAGCCGCAGCTTTTCTGGACATCCTGTGCCAGTGCCTCACCACCCTCACAGGGAAGAACTTTTTCCTAACATCTGATCTAAATCTCCCTTCTGTCAGATTAAAGCTATTCCGTGTTGTCCTATTCCTACAGTCCCTTGTCAAAAGCCCCTCTCAAGTGTTCTTGTTGGCCCCTTCAGTACTAAAAAGCTGCTCTAAGTTCTCCCCAGAGCCTTCTCTTCTCCAGGCTGACCAAGCCCACCTCTCTGTCTCCACAGAAGAGGCGCTCCAGTCTTCAGAGCATCTTCGTGACCTCCTCTGGACTGGCTCCAACAGGTCCACACCCTTCTTGCGTTGGGGTTCCAGACCTGAATAATGCAATAATAAATTTGTTGAGAATGTAAAAGTGTAGAAAAAGTGTGAAATTATTAATACTAGTAATGGACAAAAAATGCTAAAAGCTATGCATAAATAGGTAATGAGCTGAGGTTAGGGAGTGCATCTAGTGGAACACCACAGATCTCATGAGAAAGAAAATGGGCAGGGGGGGTAATTTGAAGCTTGCAGTGGTCAATTTTACTTGTGCTATTTTTACTAAAGGCAACTGCTGACAAGTCTATCTCTTCAGGTTCTGAATAGGTTGTTCTTCAAATCTCTGCTACATCAATTCAGGAGGTATGTCATGGATTTTAGGATGGGGAAAATGGCACCTTGAAACCCACACTTGAACTCTGGGGACATCAAGGAAATCCAATATTCTGATATGTTTGAAATATAATAGAAGGTACTTAGAGTTATAAGCGTTAGGTCTCTGGGAAAATGAGATGGCTGCCAAAATGATGCCTGCCTTATGGTCTTGCAAGGGGAGACAGACTGAAGAAAAGAGGAGAGGATTCATAAGCTCTGTGCAAGAAATAAACTGTCAGTTTTCCCCCCATTTAACTTTAAACTCAAAAGGCAGTGAAGTCTAGTGTTAAGTGGAGGACAAAATATTATCACATGCAATGAAATCAGTTTTGTGATGTGTCACAACATGGCCTGGAGAATGTCTATAATCAAAACCTCTTTTGTATATGTAATATCTGTTTAGTGTGTTTTAAAGATATGGACCCAACACACAGCTTCTGCCAGTGAAGCCTGGTGCCCTTAATTTTTAGTGTGTAGAACTTAGCAGCCTTGATTATAAAACATAAGAATACTTAAAACATACTGAATATGATTTCATGGTAAAGGTAAAAATTACATTGCAAAGATGTTTTTATAATGCTATTTGAAAAAAAAAAACAACAACAAAAAAAGCCCCAAAACCAAAAAACCCCCAAAACCTTATACTCCCAGCTTTTTGTAAATTTTACATGGTGTAACTCACAGGGTATTTACAAAAGGCATACATTTGTGATATAAAATCCACCTGACTTCTACAGGGCAGTAGATTTAAGTAGTAGTAATTTTACAGTAATTACAGTAATAATTGTAAATGATTAAGACAAAAATTTAACCTTTCAGAAGCTCCTATTGCATATGTAGTGTGAGTTCTGCTTTCATCTACAGCCATGAATTTCAAGTGCATTTCCTCACCCTTTTCCCCTAACATTGACAACCTTTTATTTAATTAGGCTTTTAGCACCTGCAGAAGCTTTATTATCCTAACCACAAAACCCAGATATAGTTAAATCACCAATTAGGCTTGAGTCTGCAGTGTCAATATCCTGAAGGAGTGAGCAGAGACTGTGGTTTGTAAGAAGTGCATGTGTTTAAGGTGTTCAGTAAACAGTGATGGCAAGGAGAATTTACAGGGGAGAGTAACAGGAATCATATGGCTTTAGGCTGACAGAGGGGAGATTAATATTAGATGTGAGGAAAAGAAAATCTTCCTTATGATGGTGGTGAGGCACTGCCACAGGTTGCCCAGAGAAGCTGTGGCTGCCCCATCCCTGGCTGTGTTCAAGGCCAGGCTGGACAGTGCTTTGAGCAGCCTGGTCTGGTGGAAGGTGTCCCTACTGTGGCAGGGGGGTGGAAGTAGGTGAGCTTTTGTAGCATTGTATGATAATGATTCTATAAATTCACTGTGAGTTTTGTTGTGCTGTGTGGTTCTAGAGGCAAAACTTTCACTCTATGCTAAGTTAGTAAAGGAGTTGGCCAGTCCTGTCTGCTGGCAGAGCTCCCAGGTCCTGTGCACACCTGACAGCTGACGGTTCTTTTAACTGACTTTCTGCAGAATGTAAAGTCTAGTTTAGAGATCTGTTTCTCATTTGTAAGGGCCCAGTGGCCCAGATCACTGAAATACCCTTCTGAAATAAAATATAAACTGCTACTACTTGCATTTTTGGGGTCAGAATATGAAAATAATCAATCTTATTGTTTAGCTTACTGTTAGATGAGCAACAACTGTAGTAAAGAACTTGATAAAAGAGTGTATTCACCAGTCCGCAGCCTGATATAAATCACTGATATATTGTATTGTTATTAAGCTGTAATGCACAACCAGCACTTTATCACCCTTAAGGATGCATCCTGCAGTGTTTGTGCCCTGAATATACTGTGAAGCCTCTTCAAAGCATTGAAGAGAAATTAGTAATAGGCCATCTTCAGATCAGAATGTGAAGTTTTTCAAGTTACATACAATGCTTCCAATGGTGCTTTATTGTGTCTGTGTACATGGGGGAGAGTACAGAACTGCTGGAAACTTTATCTGGAAGTGCCACAGATAAATCGTAAGTATTTCACATGTGTTCATAGGCTGTCGGAACATACTGCAAGATCACTGATTTCCCCCTGCCTACCCATTCTTTAACTGATACAAATACACAAGCAAAGGTGGTTCTTGCATTGCCTCAACATTAACTTGCTTGACAAACGTTTCTCACCAGGTTAACTGCAAATTTGGCCTTTGCAATAATGAGCCATTTGAAGCACAATAACATTATGAAAGTAGCTGAGGAAATACTTAATCTTTGAATTAGGCTTCTGTTTTGGGAGGAATCTGTTCGATGATTTCTAGTAGGATTTTTCCTGAGGAAAAGCTAGTGTTAAAGTTGAGCATTGCACCTCATAAAACATGCTGCCACTCACTGAAAATTCCAGCTGAATTGAACTACTCCTGGTTACCTAAATGTAGCTAAATGCCACCCAATACTGCATATAGGAGAAGATTGTGATAAAGGGGGGGGGGTGGTGGGGAACTGATGTGCTCACACATAGGCTTTCGTATCATATGGAGGCAGGCTGAGAGCACGGGGCTTGCTCAGCCTGGAGAAGAGAAGGCTCTGGGGAGACCTTAGAGCAGATTTCCAGTACCTAGAAGGGCCAACAAGAAAGCTTGAGAGGGGCTTTTGAAAAGGGCCTGTAGGGATAGGACAAGGGGGAAAGGCTTTAACCCAACAGAGGGCAGATTCAGATCAGATATTAGGAAGTTCTTCCCTGTGAGGGTGGTGAGTCACTGGCACAGGCTGCCCAGAGAAGCTGTGGCTGCCCCATCCCTGGCAGTGTTCAAGGTCAGGTTGGATGGAGCTTTGAGCAACCTGGTCTGGTGGAAGTTGTCCCTGCCCGTGGCAGGGGGGTAAAAGCTATATGATCCTTCAGGTCTCTTCCAACCCAAACCATTCACTAAGTTAGTGGTGAAACCTAATCAAATGTAACCAGGAGAAGGATGCTTTGCAGAGTGACGATATGAATTACATGATTTTTGCTTCAAGGTGTTTGGTATAGAGATAAGTCTTTTTAAACAGATGAATCTGTTATTTCTTTTGGAAGGATAAAAAATGTTTTATTATAAAAATAAATTTATTTAAAGTGTGTTTATTTTGCTGGATGAAAAGCCCTAACTGAAAGAAGACATGGAAAGCAATAGGAGAATACAAAGGGCACACCCTGTGTTGCAGCACCTCTTTAATCTGCTACCACCTGACAGCACATTGCTTTATTGCTGCTCCATCCTAGTGTATCATCAGCTTCTATTAGAACATTTAGATTGCTCTCCTTGGTAAACTGTCTCTTCTTGATATTAATAGTGTCATAGCAGCCTTCAAACTGCTCGTTGCAGTTGTTATTTAGGTTACTATGTCATTTGCAGCATAATAAAGGATTAAAATGTCAGATGGTTTTCCTAGGCCACCTATAGCTCAGTGTCTGCAAAGGTTATGGGAAAATTATTCTACATTAGAGAGAAGAAGATTCTGGAGATAAATTATCAAATAGTCTCCCTCTAATTAACTAGTCTGTAATGGCTTTCACTGTGTTTGACTCTGGTAGGTTAGCTACTGGCTCATTATAGGGTAGTGAGGCACTGGAATAGGTTGCCCAATGAGGTTGTGAATGCTTCATCCCTGGCAGTGTTCAAGACCAGGTCGGACGAGGCCTTGGGTAATATGGTTTAGAGCAAGGTGTCCCTGCCCATGGCAGGGGGGTTGGAACTTGATGATCTTAAGGTCCTTTCCAACCCTAACTATTCTATGATTCTATGATTCTATGATAATACCTTGAATGAAATCCTGATTGTTTATGATCTCTAACATTTTGAGACAGCTCAAGTTCTGCATCTAAATTGTGGGGTTTTTTTGTTTTTATTTTTCCCTATCTCAGTTTTTTTTTGTTTTGGATAATTTAGTCAAATTACTGTGGTATGAAAAAGAATCATCTTTGAAAGATGTAACAGATTCTCTATTTCAGGCCTTTCAAAACAACGCATTTCTATTATTTTGGATTGTGTATAACATATCATTACAAAGTGTATTTCAATTTCACCTGAAATGCAAGCCGAAATACAATGAATTGTTTAGTTTCATCTGAAAGTATTACTAATAATACTACTGTAACTATTTTGTTATTATTTTCTTTTTCTTTTGGGTTTTTTTTTTTTTCAGTGCTTTCTCTGTACAGTGGGCACTTGGTTAAAGCTAGTGAATATTTCTATTCACTATGAACCTGTTAATATGCAATTTGACTTGAGACATTCCAGGCTTATCTGTAGACAGGCTGTGGGTTTCATTTGGATACTTTAAAATCCTTTCCTGTATGTTGTTTGGATTTGTTTTTCTTGATATTCCTCATTTGCTTTCCTGAGACCTAGGAATTTTTGCTAACCTACTACTATCTTACAGGCATGATAAGATAAAGAATAAATTGTGTGAAGTCAGAAGGGCCAGTTAGGTCACCTAATATGACTCCTGTAAAATGTTGTGACATTTCATGTTTTTGCCTAAGGCAGAGTACATAGATAGAAATACTGGCTTTTCCCAAAGAAGCTACTGCTTGGCTGCTTGTTCCAACAGTTTAATCGTAGTCTTTTGTTTTGGTTTGAAGACCAAAATATTTTGGTTTGATCATCCCCCCCCTTTTTTTTTGTTTTTTTTTCAGCAACACACACTGGTGTCTGTAAATGCCCTACTTAATAGCACATCAAGCATTAGAGGGAAATTGGCTTGAATAAACATCTGATTTACTCTGTAGTTGAAAATAACAGAATCATATTGGAAGTTTTATTATCCCATACAGAAGTTATCAACAAATAAAAGGGACTGGAGTGACAGGACAAGGGGTAACGGGTTAAAACTAAAACAGGGTAAGTTTATACTGGATATAAGGAGGAAGTTCTTTCCTGTTAGGGTGGTAAGGCACTGGAATAGGTTGCCCAGGGAGGTTGTGAATGCTTCATCCCTGGCAGTGTTCAAGACCAGGTTGGACGAAGACTTGGGTGATACAGTTTAGTGTGAGGTGTCCCTGCCCATGGCTGGGGGGGTTGAAACTTGATGATCTTAAGGTCCTTTCCAACCCTAACTATTCTGATTCTATTCTATGGTTCTATTCTATGATTCTATTCTATCCTAGATCTGATAATGGAATAATATCCATTACAGACAATTTACAGAACCTACAGCAGGAAATTTTTTAAAGTTCCTCTAAGATGATTTTTCTTATAGAATCATCATAGAATAGTTAGGGTTGGAAAGGGCCTTAAGATCATCAAGTTCCAACCCCACCTGCCATGGGCGGGGACACTGTGCTCTAAACCATACTACCCAAGGCCTTGTCCAACCTGGACTTGAACACTACCAGGGATGAAGCATTCACAACCTCCCTGGGCAACCCATTCCAGTGCCTCACCACCCTAACAGGAAAGAATTTCCTCCTTATATCCAATCTAAACTTCCCCTGTTTAAGTTTTAACCCATTACCCCTTGTCCTATCCCTACAGTCCCTAATAAAGTGTCCATCCCCAGCATCCCTATATGCCCCCTTCAGATACTGGAAGGCTGCTATGAGGTCTCCACGCAGCCTTCTCCAGGCTGAACAGTCCCAACTTTCTCAGCTGATCTTCATATGGGAGGTGCTCCAGTCCCCTGATCATTCTCGTGGCCCTCCTCTGCACTTGTTCCAACAGTTCCATGTCCATTTTATTTGAGGACACCAGAGCTGCACACAATACTCCAAGTGAGGTCTCACAAGAGCAGAATAAAGGAGCAGGATCACCTCCTTCGACCTGCTGGTCACACTCCTTTAAGAGAATTTGCTTTTCCTAACTATTCTCTTGAAATGATTACCAAGAATGTGCTTGGAAGTGTGTTTCCACCTGCTGGTTTATGAGTTCCTTGGTGTAGAAGTACCACTGCTTTGTTGAAATTATTTATATGGGGTAAATATGTTCATGTTTCAGCAGGATTAGGGCCTAGTAGTGAGGACTTAGAGAAGCTATTTAGCCTCCTGAAATATTACTTTGTAAGAATTTATGCACTGAAGACCAAGAAAGTAATATGGAAGTTTGTTACAAAGGCTGCTTAGGTATGATTAAGAGTCACTAAGCACCTCCCTGTTGACTTAAATTTTCTAGGTGGTGTTGAAATTAAAGTCTAATGATGGGTGATTTAAAGTATAAGCAGAAACCTGTTATGGGTAGCATTGCTCAGAGGTGAATATTGATATGAACTTGTTGGTGTGTCAATACATCAGTAATTTAGATGTTGGGGACCACCTTCATCAAGTTTGTGGATGACATTAAATTGTTCAGCCAGAAGAAAGGAAAAGTTAGATCTGATCACCCAACTCAAAGTTGAGTGACAGAGAAGATGAAGTAAGATTCTCCTCAAAGGTGAATAGTAAAAGATACATTGCAGGAAAGGAAATCTCATCTGTATGATATGGGAAAACTGTGTAATCCTCATCCCTGAAGATTTTCAGAATGGCAGGGTGAGACCCTGAGCAGCCTGGTCTAGATTTAGCAGAGGTGGCGTGGAGACCAACAGAGGACCTTTCTCATCAAAGCCTTTCAAGCATTCACTTCCTGTGCTTGTCTCTATGCACTTTTGAGTGCAGTCAAGTCTAAAAAATGTTTGACACCTACTTCTAGGGATAAGATGGAAAGAAGCTTGCTCAGGAGCTCCTGGTAACTAAAATTTTTAGATGTCAGCATTCCAGTTAATCTTAAACTGTTCCACAGGGCTTCTATTTTTTTTTTAATTATTATTTTTTTCTTTTTGTGTGTGTAAAGTAAAGAAACAGGCAAGGACTTGGGGAAATGACAAAATGCTTCTACATGCAATCACCATGCTGAGTAATATAATTTAGTTGAATTATTTAAATTTTATGAAATTATTCACATTTTAGTATGTGAAAAATTATGAGTTAGTAGTTTCATTTGCTTAATGCCGTTCCATGTAGAAAGTAAAGCTTTCCAATTTGCTGCTGAAAACACTGAAAATGGAGGGAAAATGAGGTAAATCTACTGAGGGCAATTTAAGAGAACTCACGGCCTACAGAACTGTAGCAGAGCAAGGACCATATCAGACACAGCAGCAGGTTAGGAAGAGGAAGTGTGCTGAGCAAATCTCTAAAGCCAATTGCGATGTAACACTTCACCCACAACCTGTTGAGGTTTCTGTTCAGAATGACTATTTGGCTGCAGTGTATCATTTTGGAGAAAATGCAGGTGGAACCATATTAGAAGGGAAAAGCTTACTTGCTACTGGTGTTGAGAAAATAGTATTCTATGTTCTCTAACAAATATCATCTGGGAACACTTTAAATTGAAAGCCTTCTAATCTTATGTCAGAAAATTGATGTCTATTTTTTGATCCTTTTCATTATAGTGTTAGCAACATGTCCTTCTTTACTGAAATTAAACCAACAGAGATGTGTGGGTAGAATTCGTGTAGTTGCAACTTGCAAATGTGTCCTCTGCTCTTATGACAAGAAAGGAAAGGGGGCGGGGGGAAGGCTAAAGGATGGAGAGGACACACCTGTGAACAGTGTTGAAGTACATCTGCCACTAGTCGCTACCACCATCCTCCTGAGGAAGCATGTCCTGGCTTGGGATCGGATGTCAGATGACAGCTCTGAGTTATATAGCTGTGCTGTAAGAGGGAGAAGATGGTAGGCACCTTGTGCACAGCTTGGTTCCTCTTCTGGGGGCTCATAGTTTGCTCCCAGCTGCTGCACTGCCTGGATCAGTCTTAGGCAATAACTCCCCTCAGCCTGAAACAATGAAGCTGTCTCTCTTGCGAGTGGATCATTCTGTTGGAGGAAAAGGGCAATTCCTTTATTAGTCCGGCTGTTGGGCTTATATTTGGTTATCTGTCAAAAACCCCTGCTACTCCTGTTGTTTGTGCTGGACCCACAAAGAAGGAAGAGTGCTTGCTTGGGCTGGAGAGAGGGCACAAAGACCTCATCCATCAGTGACTGTGCTTGTCTTGGTACTGTCAGCTCTTTATCATCTTAAAGTAATAAGTCTTTCCTGTCCTTCACTGAAGGACAGTATTTGGAATCTTCCATCACAGGTATCAGTTGCCTACATTCCTGTTGTCAACTAAAACACCTCTTCTAATTAACAAATGTTCTTTCCTCCATGAAGCAGGAAAGCCAACTGGAAAAAATATTTGTGATCCCAAGACACAGCAAGCACTCCTCCACTTTTAGGCAAAATTGGGCATTACCTAGCACAGGATCATAGCAAATTCTCTGGGAGCAAGGTGGCACGTTGTCTAGTGGCTGCAAGCCAGTTCTAGAACCTGGTGTGCTGCTGCCAGCCAGCTCTGATGAGTTACCTCATGATGTTCCCCAGTGCTGGGGGGTTCTAGAACCTGGTATCCTGCTGCAAACCAGCTCTGCTCAGTTATGTGACTCAACATTTCACAGTGCTAAAGGGTTCTGATACCTTGTGTGCTGCTGCCAACCAGCTCTGCTCAGTTTCCTAACTGAAAGTTTGCCAGTGCTGAGTGGTTCTAGCACCTGGTGTTCAGTTGCTTTGGATTTTGAGACTAGAAACAGATACAGTATCTGATTCGTTGAGGGTGCCACAGTGTAGTTTATGCTTAGCTGCTGCAGCACTTAAGAAACCTGAAATTTTATGCCGCATATATATACTTTATGCTGTAATAATAAATGCTGCAAGAAACCATGGCATTCATGACAGGTCTTCTGCTGGAAACATATCCTTCAGAGAACAGCCTTCTATGTAACCGATTTTTATGATCATGGCTTAATCTATTGGTTGGAGTTCTAAGACTTCTTGTTGGAACACAATTGTACAGATATAGGTAACCTACTCTTTCGTTCTCAGTGTTTGCTTCCATTCTATGAAAAATATTCTGTATGTGGATTGCTCTGAAGTCTTGGTAAAAATGTAGATGCTTGAACAGGAAGATTTACTTCTAATCTGATGTGATTTATTTAGTTGCAAGGCAGCTTTGCTTCCATACCTAGCTGAATGTTTCTGAGTGCTGAGGGGTTCTAGAACTAAGTATCCTGCTGCCTACCAGCTCTGATCAGTTACCTAACTGAAAGTTTACCAGTGCTTGAGTGGTCTTTTTGATATTCTGGAGGAAAACATAGGTATTCTGCAGAAATTGCTGTTGTGATATTCAGTTGGAAAACCGTAGACAAGTGTAAAATATTGCTGTACCATGGATGGCACACTTGCCTCTCCCACCGGGAAACCAGTACATAGTGAGGAGGATTTCTCAAGGTTGGTTTGCAAAACTGCAAGAGCTGAATATATTCCCCAGTTGTAATCAGGTTTACTGTCATCTACTGTGCTACATAGGTCCCAGAAATCCTGTAGAAACAAGTGCTCTTTCCCTCCATTCTCCTAGAAAATCTTGGAGAGTCCCCAGTGGTTGTAAAATAAGCCCACTTAATTCCCACTTGCTCACACAGGTGAGTTTGGTTGTCTACTGCAGAACATGGAGAATACCTTGTCTGGTTGAGATGCTAACTGCATAATGATGCTATGATGCTCAGCTAGTATTAGGATGGAAAAATCCATTCTGGCATGTGGTGATGCCAGGAATCCATTCCAACATGCTGGTGATGTGAATGACTAGTTTTTCTGAAAAGTTTGAGAGGGCTAAGGGTGATTTTGTGTAGCAATTTGTATGAGAGCTGTCTCAATATTTCACACCTCTATTGAATTGGCTATAATCCATCATTTTCAACTGCCTTTCCTTGGTCAGTTGAATTCATATGCTTATCTCTATCATACTCTAAAGACTGCAGGTACAACCTTTCATATTTAGGTTAGGATTTTTTTCCCTAGTCTCTGAAAGGTCATTGTGTCCCTTTTTCCAAAGATGATAGTGATTTTAGAGGGTTAGACCAGAACTGTGAAGCAGTTTTTCAATATTTAAGTGGTAAATATTGGTCCTGGTATGCGGTGCTCAGCTAATATTAATATGAAGGACTTCTATGGATGGCTGGGAGACAATCCTCCAGTGCTGGAAAATGGCTTAGCTCCTCTGGCTCCTGTGAAGGTACTGCAGTTTGGATCATTCCATGTGTTTTCAAGGGGCCAGGGAGTAATGTCTGAGTGATAGTGGCATGGATTTAGAATGGCTCATTGCTTACCCAGTCTGAAATTGCTCTGCTCTAAAAGATGTTCAGCAGATTTAGTTGAGTTGCTGCAGCACTCATGGCCATTCTTTAAGGGATTTAGTGCTGGCTTACTGATGTTAGCTTAACTGCCTACTTTAGCAGTATGAGCCACCCAGTTATGAATTGATTAAATCATTACAGAGGCTGCATTGGTTTAAAAAAAAAACAAAAACAACCCAAAAACATTTTAAAAAAGATCTCTCTAAACCGGCACAACTTGTTATACACACAAGACCTGAGCCAGAGCTGAATACCTGAGGAAGTAAGTAATCTTGGCAGTAAAATGAGCTGACCAAATTAACTTTGGAGGCTTTCACTCGGCAGAATCTCTGAATTAAGCCTTACGATAAGGACAAGTTTACGCTGTTCTTACAGGTGCAGGGGATGCATTGTCCCTGCAGTAAGAAACCAGTAGTGCAGATAACAGAACACTTTTATTTCTATTGTATTTTAAGTAATAGAGGTAAGCTTAAATATCAAACAAAACTTAGATTTTGCTGGTTCATATTTTTTGGAGTGTTGTGGGTTTTTTGTGTGTGTGTGTGGTTTGGTTTTGTTTTGTGGACTTTTTGATTTGGGTTTTTATTTTTCTTTGGGTTTTTTTAAACTGCATTGGAGAAAATGATAAATTCTATTCCATGGACCATGCAAATAATTAGGTTTTCAGACTGTGTTGCCTCAACATTCAACTAACTTATTTTATACCTAATGTATAGGCAAAAGTGAAATCAATAGAATAAATGTAGTTTAATATATTGCTGTCAGAAGAGCAAAAATACCTAAACCTCATAAATTATTAATATTTCACAGTTCATTTATTTTGATTTTTTTAAATAATGGCTTTATATTGGAAGGGCTACACTGTAGTATTGGTTTTTCAGATAGCTGAATTTAGTAAAGATATTCAGTATACACAACTAGCAAAGGTAAAAACAAATGAAACCAATGCCCTTACTGTAGTCTTAGTTCAGAACTTAATTTATCAAAAGTTTTCTTAGAAACTTTTTTAGAAGTGCTGACACTTTTTATATTGATATTTTAATTCAAGGTTTTAAGCAAAAGAAATACCTCTTCCTGATTTTGTTACCCTGATTTTTCATTTAAAAGATATAACCCTTGTTACATGATTACAGATATATGCACACATATTGAGAAGCCATTTATCAGTGCTGTCCTTCATGATTTATGTCCCTTGAAATGATTGTCTTGATGGGGAAAAATACAATTGACTGAAAAGTCTGCACGAACATTGTCAAGGAGATTTCAGGTGCAGGATGGCAATCAAAGCACAAGGCTTGGTCAGCTTTCCTGCCAGTTAATGACAAGGAATAACTGTGAACTTCTAGTTTTCCTGCCTCCATAACCTCAGCTGAGATCTGGCACGTGACAGCAGTGCTTCTGGCTGGTGTTACTTCCTAGTGGTGGAAGCACAGGGTCCAGCTGTCTTTGGAGAAAGCTGTTGGTGTGACATGAGTTATGCTAAAATGACAGTAAAACCTATAATAAAGGGCGATAATTTTTGCCAAGGTGGCTCTTCCAGAGTTTTTCTACCTTCTGCTTAGAAAATTATTGCAATTATTGTTTCTAAATCATAGAATCATAGAATAGTTAGGGTTGGAAAGGACCTTAAGATCATCAAGTTCCAATCACCCTGCCATGGGCAGGGACACCTCACTCTAAACCGTATCACTCAAGGCCTCGTCCAAATCTTGTGTGAATCTTTTTCCAATTACTTTCAGTCTGCAAGATAGGGGACACACAGAAGAGCTGACGACCCTTCTTTTAACCAGGGTGTTTTACATGTTGGGAGTCTATGTTGGGAGTCTCTTTTGCTTCAGTGCTCTCCTATGTTACTTTTCCAAACTTGCCTTGGAAGTCACGTTTAGAGAATCTGTTGCCTTTTCTCTACTTGACACTTTCCAATTAGTTTAGATTTTGTGTAAGAGCAATGCTAATGACTAGACCATGTCCTCCAGACCTCCCCAGGGCTGCACAGAACTGAGTAATTGCCTCCAGTGTTTGCTGCCTAGCACTTCACTTAATAATGCTCAATGTGATATTTCCTTTTTCTTTATGATCTATTTAAGCCCTCTTACTACAATTTCAGTAATTGTGACCAGATAAAGGTTGTCAGTCCTTTCTCCTGCATATTTTAGGTTTACTCAGATGTAGAAGTACTGTACTTGTGCTTGTTGAATTTAACCCCATCACTTTTTCAGGTGCTCTTTCAACTACTAATGCAACTGATATTTTGTTCTTGGTCTTCAGAAGTAGTTGTGATATGCTCTGTTTTCTTGCCTTCCACAGATTTTGTAGATGTCTCATTTTTATTATGGTTTTATGTAGCTCATTTAGGAAAGCAGTGAATAGAATCACAAAAATCAGGAAATAGTACTTCTTTTCCTTGCTTGTCAGTTTAAAAATGCTCACAGAGTTTTCCCCCAAAGTACTTTGGGGAATGAGGATGTAGTTGTTGTCATGAGAGGTGCCATCAAAAGTCCAAATAATGAAATGTTGCCTACTTATCCTCCAGCCACCAGACTCATTTCCATGAGTGATGTCAGCAAAGGAAATTAGTTCAATCAGACTGACTCTGGTTTTGAAATATGTGCTGCCTGTGTCCTATCACCTACTTAAACCTTTAGTTATTGCGTTTGCTGGTCAGCGACTTGCTCTAATGTTTTCCAGCAACTGTTCTTGTAACAGATGCATCACTCCACCATTGTCTGTACTGCAGTGGATTTTGGAAGTGCTCAACAGAAAACAAATAAGGAATTCCCTGATCCACAAGGTGTTTGAAACATCCTTTGAGCATCACTGAAACATATACTTGAATGGTAGTATGAAGATAGGTTTTTCTCTTTTAGTACAGATCAAAGGACTTTTGGGCATTATCATTTGGATTTAATTTTAAAACTCTGTTTATGGTGCACTATAAGAAAAGCATTACAGTAATAGACTTTAGTATTGAGGAAAAGGATAGGGATTAGTATGAGAACTGTGTTGACTCATCCCTGCTGGCAGTGACCTGGCAGGAACATGAGTTGAAGGGAAGGTGGCTGCTCCTCCACCTTGGAAACCAAAATTGGTACAGAGTTAATGAGGAGACTATAAGAATGTGGATAAAATGAGAACAAAGTACATGCTGAGCATTTGTCCAGCTGTAAAAAGAGTAGCACTGTACAAGAAAAAGTGGAGAAAAGAATACACTTCAGGAAATGAAAAGAAATTGGAGTGTCTGAGAGGGCAGATTCCAGACCATAAGCATCTATTTGAGCTGCCCTATGGTGCCCTATCCAGGCTCCACTGGTTGTGTCACGGGGGCAGATATCTCCTGTAGGTCATGAGCTGTATCCCACTGTGGTTTTTGATGGACTAAGGGGCCTCAAACAGCACTAAGCACTTTTATGTGAGCAACTGAATCAGGTTCTGAGGTTGTTTGGATTTAATGAATTTTGCCTTCAAGAGTAGTTCTGGAAGCCCATTTACTGCAAGCAGGATCATTACTGTAACTTACTTGCTTTTCTTCTGTCTCCTCAATTTGCTTTACTGTAGTGTGTAGATTTCCAAAACCAAGCTTAAGATGTAATGGGGATAGATGCTGTGTAAGCTGTAATATTTCTGCTCCAAGAAGAGTTTAGTTCAAACGATGTAATGCCTCTGGCTGAAGTAGTCATATCAAATGATGTACCTATAGGAAAAGTGCATGTTGCTAGAACAGCAAGGGGAATGTTTTAACTGAAGCCATTTTACTCTGTATTCTGTTTAAGGAAATAAGTTGATCAGGAATAAGGAATATCTTGATAAGCTGGTCCAAGTGGCTCAATTTGATATACTGGAGAACCATCCATAGATCGCTTTTGTGAACAGTAAAGAATTTGTACAGTGCCTTCTTTGGATAAATTAATTTATTTTACTCCCACTTGTATGTGGCTTACCTTTTTGGCACGCATGTGCTTATCTGATCTATTGTATGCTGTATATAGACATAAGACGGGAACTGTGTCCAGATGACTTAGCAAAACTCTGCAGGACCTGGCATGCATGTCACGCTGATTTCAAGTAAATTTTCCATTTCTGTAAGCAGTGAATCAGGTTTAGACTAAATTTTGTACAGTTGACCACTGCTGCATTTATTATTCCCTGGCTTCCTCCCTCTGCTTGCCCTTACTGTCTGCTCACCACCAAAGAAAATACATTAAAAATGGGCATAAGGGTGCTAATGTACACAGCTGTTACTTCTGCTTTTTCACACCTCAGGGAATCATATAACTTTGAGCACTCAAGGGCCATGGAGAAACATTTCCCCCAACAACAGTTTTGGTGATTGCAAGCAGTAGCTGCCAGACCACAGTTACTGCTGTGTATGCAACTGCAGTACTCCTGGTGTGCTTCACTTAGTGATGCTTTGTCCAGTGACAGCCATGGACAGTGCTGTTGGCTGGTCATGCTCCAGTGCAATGACATGTCCTTTCATGGAGATGTGGGGATGATAATAGTGCTCTGCCTCCTCATGTTGGGTAATTGTGGATACTCCTTTCCAACAGCAGACCCAGAACTGCCAAATAGTACTGCTGTATCCCAAAAGCTTGATGAAGTAACACCTGCCCTGCTGCAAGGGAACATGGAAAAGGATATCAA
Organism: Neopsephotus bourkii; assembly: GCF_033783945.1. Taxonomy (NCBI): domain Eukaryota; kingdom Metazoa; phylum Chordata; class Aves; order Psittaciformes; family Psittacidae; genus Neopsephotus; species Neopsephotus bourkii. The sequence goes on from NW_026901238.1 coordinate 1,425,183, forward strand.
AGAAAGGTCTCTGTAATACAGGGACAGCTGGGTGGAGTTTTGCAGTTCTGGCAGTGAACTATTCAGCCAAACATAGAACTAAAAAAAGTGAAAAAGCAAATAATAAGAAAGGAGAAATGAGACGTGCATGTGAGTGTAACTAGGAATACTGTAAATCAAAATTTCCTTAAATGGAGGGTCAGGGCTTCTCCTCAGAGTAGTCAGGAAATGCTGCAGTAATTGGCTGCAAGAATTCCTGCCCCTAGGGGATGAGCACAGCCTGGGGGCTGACCAGCTCTACAGAGAAGGACTTAGTGGTCCTACTGAACAAATTCTGGGTTGCACAGTGATGGGTTGAGGTGCAGTGCACACGTATTTCAAAAAGGGGAGTACTAATTAGATACTAGGAGAATAAAATCTACCATGGCAGTGGACAGGTTTAAACAAGGATTCAGAGATGATGTTTGATCTCCAGCCTCAGAGATCAAAACTCAACTGGACAAGGTCCTGAGCAGCCTGACCTGATTTTCAAATTAGATCCAACTTTAAAGTTGGCTTTGCTTTGAGAGAGGGATGAACCGGAGACCTCTATAGGTCTCTTCTGACCTGAATTTTTGATTCTGTGGGTTATAAACAAAAATCCTCCCATGCTAGAGCGTTTAGAGTATGTGTGTTGGTTAAGTTCACTGTAAGATGGTTGAGTATTTCCATGCAGTAAAACATATTAAAATACTGCAAAACATAAATATCAGAGATTATAATGCAGTTGTATGTGCTTTGGTGTCTCATCTTCTCCTACACTGTTGCTAGCATCTGTAATCGAAGGGAAATATTTTTCCAGCTGTGAGATCTATTGACTATTATGCTTGTTTTTTTGATTCTGACACAGTTTAGAAGCTGTGTCTGCAGGGATTCATCATACTTGAATTGTCAGACTCTTGCCTCTATTCTTTCCAGAAGAGCAGTAGAATTCATAGTGATGGATCTGCAGACCCTCTGTGCTCATTGCTGACACAACTTGATGAGGCTGGTTGCTGCACCTTTGCTACAGCCACCTGGACATTAACAAGGTGACTGTAATGAGTGTATGAGTTCTCTGTGAAGAGTAAGACTGGGAAAGGAAGATGCTGTTTAGCAGCACCTTAACTGAAATAGTTATGAGTTATGCATGAAAACAAAAGCACTGACATAAAGAGTGCCAAAGAGCTGATACCAAGGAATTTTCTGCTTGCACTACCTTCAGGGGAATGTTTTGGGGTTTTCTGCTGCCAGAAGCTTTTCTTTTAGCAACTGTTAGTGACCCCAGGCACCTAAGGTGGTGTGAAGGCAACACAGGAATAAGAAAAAGTAAAGGCCACCAAACTAACAGGGGAGATCTAGGTTAGATAATAGGAAAAAAAATCTTTACTGTGAGGGTGGTGAGGCACTGGCACAGGTTGCTCAGAGAAGCTGTGGCTGCCCCATCCCTGGCAGTGGTCAAGGCCAGATTGGACGGGACTTGGAGCAACCTGGTCTGGTGGAAGGTGTCCCTGCCCATGGCAGGGAGACTGGAACTAGATGGCCTTTAGTGTCCCTTCCAACCCAAACTATTATGTGATTCTGAGGAACCACAGTTTTCCTGATGTAGCTTTGTCCTTGATTTGCCTCTCCAATGCATTGATGTATTGCTGGTTGCAGGTTTACCAGCTTAAGCACAAAAACGAAACTGGTGTCTGGCTGTGGGAAAATGTCCCTCTTCTGCAGAGGTGCATGTAGCAACACTGACAGGAGCTGAAGCTTGGTGTGTCACAGCCATCTGCTGTTCCCTACTAGGTGACCCCTAGTTGGTGCCAAAGCTGATGAAAGAGGTTTTAAGAGGATTTGAGAAAAAAAGAAAATCAGGAGATAACCCCAATTGCCAAACCTTGTGTTGCTCTCGCCTCAGCCCCCCAAGGGTGCTGAACAGCAGTAGAGGCTTCCAGACATCTAGGCACAGGAGCTGACTGCAGACCTGAGCGCAGGTGCCCTACATTGACATGGGGAAGGATGCCTGAGAATCCATGCTTCCTTGGAAAGTCATATGGTGAATGGGTTATTCCAGTTTGGGGCTCCAGCACCTCTCTCCTGTTGGAAACCCTTTCTGTCCTGCATCCTTTGTCAGTGTGCTGAAGTCACTCATTCTACTTTTGTTGCAGACTTTCTGGAACTGTTCTTTAATCATGAGGTTGGTTATTTATGCAGTTTTTTTACACGTCTCTGGCTGAGCATTAGTTAGAAACAACAATGAAAACAGACTCCCTGAAAACTTGGTGGTTATGCAGACAGCATAGTGTGGTCAGGTCAGTTGTTTAATTAAGCAGGGAGTTTGAGGATTTCACAGATTCAAAGGCTACTTTTAAATACATCACACAATCATTGGGGTATTTGGTTTGTTACTGTTTGTACAGAATACAGTTAAATTTCATTGTTTTCATTTTTTTTTGTCTTGTGATCCGTAAGACTGGTTCAAGCATGCTGGGAATTCAACACTGGATACCATGCTGGGATGACTGAGACAGTATAAGACATAATTTTCTTCATTAGTTTATGGAATTTGTGTGTGTATGCATATACATATATATTCATCACTGTGACTGTTGGTAAGCTATATGAAAATAAGGAACAGCTCCACAATCCCAGGAAAAAAAATAATTAAATATTTATTAGGTATTATAATTTATGGAATCTTTCTGAAAGTGAAGAAGCCTTTATGAGTCACATACTGCAGGACATAGGAGGAGTTTTACAGATAAGTGTGTAGCACAGCAGTTGAAGGAGTTGTAAGTGGAGAAAAAAGGACATCCCCACCCAGCCTGGTGGTGCTTCAGTTTGGAAGCTAAAGTAGGGGGCCATTCTTGTCTGATGAATCTAGTTCTTGAACCTTATTCTTGTATCGTATGGACTAGAGATGATTGTTCAAAGTAGCAGGTTCATAAATACTGCTCTTTGTGCATCTCTTATGAAAGACGTCTAAGCTCAATTTAAGACTTCTAAGTGATGATGAATTTGCTGTGCTCACAGTTAGATTGTTCTAGTGCTTAAAGGTCTACTGAATTAGGCTTCTGTGTTAGAGGGCCAATATGCGTTTAGACTGTGACCTACTATTGCCTAGTAAACTGAAGATAAAAGTGGAAGAAACGCAGTATCAGGGGCTTGGGGACAGAAAAGAAAATAACGTAATTACAATTCTGTTTCCTGCTCTATTTTGCTTTAGTGCTGTCTTGAGAATTGTAATTGCATATATTTTAATGATTTCTGTGGAGTTTATGATTTATTTTTATAAACCAATGACAGCAAAATATCAGCTTAGCTGCAAAGCATAAAAAATAGCTTGCCATAATTGAGTTCCAGTTGTAAATTCTATTAAAGCTTTGTTTAATTTAGAAGTTTTATTTTTTCAGGGCGGTTCCATAAACTTAATGCAGTTACCAAATAGAAAACCCTGCAAAACTCTGCATGCATTGAAGTTCATGAATATTAAACTAATTACATAATATGCTAGCATTTCAAAGATAAAACGTTACATTTGTTCATCTAAGTAAGAGGTCTGAATTGCTTTGGATGAGAATTGCTTGTTTTGAACAGAAATAAAAATGTAGATGCTGTTTGAACTTATTTGCATTGAATTAGCCAGAGGGAAGGTGCAACTTTTTCTAGAACACACCTGCAAGATTAGAAATGAAATCTGAAGCAGTTTTGTGAAAGTGATTGGCAGAAGGCAAATACAATTGTTTTGGGGATTTGTCAGATGGTATAAGTATCCTCTATGGAGAATTTGTGGCTCCCCTATCCTTGGCAGCATTCAAGGCCAGGTTGGACGGGACTTGGAGCAACCTGGTCTAGTGGAAGGGGTCCCTGCCCATGGCAGAAGTTTGGAACTGGGTGAGCTTTAAGGTCACTTCCAACCCAAATTATTCTGTGATTCTCTGATACTTTCAGCTAATCTTGCAAGGCCTGTTTAATAAACGAGGCATGGCATTTGGTGCTGGTGCTGTGATGGTGATTTACTTGCTAGAGGTGTTACATACCCCTGAGAATAAATATGGATGTAGGGTTTCTGCTATTTTCTGTCCATAGAGATGTACATGGGGAAAAAAGTGTTTGGGCAGTTGTCCATACCGGTATCTCAGCTGCCCCATCTTCTTCATTTTGATAGTCTTATTCCCCCCCCCCACCCCTTTCTATTTTTTTTTTGTCTTTTTTTTTTTTTTGTCTTTTTTTTTTTTTGGTCTGGGATTATTTATGATGAAATCATAGGGCTTCTGGGGTCAAAAAAGTTCAAATTCCTTTTCCCTCCTCCTTCCTCACCCACCCCCACCCCCCCCACCCCCCAGTAAATCTCTTTTAGTCATTATAACTCATCTGCTAGTTTAATTAGGAAAGTCAGTGATTGAATTTTCTGGTGCAGCTGTTGTAAGTGTTGATCTGCCTTTTCCAGTTAGGAGAGAATCTGATGAAAGTTTCTTGTTGTGTAGGAAAGGGATTGATTTAAGCTTCATTTTTAATCAGAGGAGAGGCTCATGCTGGATCTCAGGTCATATCAAACCATTCCCACATCTATTATTAAACAACTGTGCAGTGTTCCTCCCTGGGTTAAACAGGCAACTTGATACAAATTTGATGACAACATGAATTCAGAATTTGGCATCACTACATATCTGGTGGAAGCAGATCTAGTAACGGTAACCACTAACAGTGTGTGTGGCAGTGTGGCAGAACTATGGTACAGTGATAGATTAGTATTTCTGAAGGATATTATAAAGTTAAACAATTTAACCACCCCTTGAGTTTTTAATTTAAAAATCTAGAGAAAAAAAACAACCTTTTTGTTGGCGTTTGGTAGGATTTCATGCAATGTAAGTAAGAGCAGAATTTGCATCTAACATTTTCAAGTTGAATAAAATTCACCTAGAAACATCTTTCCACATGTGAGATGGGCACTGAAAAGAGAAATACAATCATAGAAACAGAGAATGGTTAGGGTTGGAAAGGACCTTAAGATCATTAAGTTCCAACCCCCCTGCCATGGGCAGGGACACCTCGCTCTAAACCATATCAGCCAAGGCTTCGTCCAACCTGGACTTGAACACTGCCAGGGATGGAGCACTCACAACTTCCCTGGGCAACCTATTCCAGTGCCTCACCACCCTAACAAGAAAGAATTTCCTCCTTATATCCAATCTAAACTTCCCCTGTTTAAGTTTTAACCCATCAACTGAACCACACAGCTTGGTGTCATCAGCAAACTTGCTGAGGGCGCACTCAATCCCACTGTCCATGTCAGTGACAAAGATGTTAAACAAGACCGGTCCCAACACTGATCCCTGAGGGACACCACTCGTTACTGGTCTCCAGCTGGACATTGAGCCATTGACCACAACTCTTTGTGTACGGCCATCCAGCCAGTTCTTTATCCACCGAGTGGTGCATTCATCAAATTGATGTCTCTCCAATTTAGAGACAAGAATGTCATGTGGGACAGTGTCGAACGCTTTACACAAGTGTAGGTAGACGACATCAACTGCTTTACCGCTGTCCATCAGTTCTGTAGCCCCATCATAGACGGCCACCAAATTGGTCAGGCAGGATTTCCCCTTAGTGAAGCCATGCTGGCTGTTAACAAGCACCTTGTTGTTTTTTCTTGTGTTTTAGCATGCCTTCCAGGAGAATCTGCTCCAAGATTTTGCCAGGCACAGAGGTAAGACTGACTGGTCTGTAATTCCCCGGGTCATCCATTTTCCTCTTCTTGAAAATGGCGGTTGTATCCCCCTTTTTCCAGTCATTGGGAACTTCACCTGACTGCCATGATTTTTCAAATATGATGGCCAGCGGCTTAGCAACTTCCTTTGCCAGCTCCTTCAGGACGTGCGGATGGATTTCATCAGGACCCATGGACTTGTGCACGTTCAGATTTTTAAGATGGTCTCAAACCAGATCCTCTCCTACAGTGGGCTCAAGGTCTTCATTCTCACAGTCCCTGCATCTGCCTTCCAAGAATTTGGTGGTGTGGTCAGAGCCTTTGCTAGAGAAGACCGAGGCAAAGAAGTCATTCAGAACCTCAACCTTCTCCAAATCTTGTGTAGCTAGCTCACCTGAGAGCTTCCTGAGGGGGCCTACATTCTCCCTAATCTGTTTTTTATTTGATATGTACCTGTAGAATCCCTTCCTGTTATCCCTAATATCCCTAGCCAAGTTTAATTCTAACTGGGCCTTTGCTTTCCTAACCTGGTCTCTAGCTTCCCGGACAACATCCTTGTACTCTTCCCAGGCCACCTATCCTTACTTTCACTTTCTATAAAACTCTTTTTTCATTTGAATTTTCCTCAGGAGCTCCTTATCCATCCAAGGAGGTCTCCTGGCCCTCCTGCTGCACTTCCTTCTAGTTGGGATGCAACACTCCTGAGCTTGGAGCAGGTGATCCTTGAAGACCAACCAAGAGTCTTGGGTCCCCCTGCCCTCTAGAGCTATATCCCATGGAACCTTACTAAGCAGGCTCCTGAAGAGGCCAAAGACTGCTCTTCTGAAGTTTAGGGCAGTGAGCTTGCTGCACACTCTTCTCACTGTCCTAAGGATCTCAAATTCAACCATCTCGTGGTCGCTGCATCGAAGGCTGCCCTGCAGTGCCACATTTCCAACAAGCCCTTCCCTGTTGGTGAGCACAAGGTCAAGCATGGCACCTCTCCTTGTTGGTTCCTCTATTACTTGCAGAAGGAAGTTGTCTTCCACACAATCGAGGAACCTCCTGGATTGCTTGTGCCGGGCCGTACCGTCATTCCGTAATTCCAACAGATGTCAGGGTGGTTGAAGTCCCCCATGAGAACGAGGGCCTGTGAGTGTGAAGCTTTTCCTATCTACCTATAGAGTGCTTCATCCACAGAGTCCTCTTGATCAGGTGGTCTATAACAGATCCCCACAGTAATGTCTCCCATAGGAGGAATGCAAGGAAAATCTGAATTTAAAGACAAACAGGAACTCTGTAAGGTCAGATAGCCAATTGGTTCCTATCAGGCTTATCTTTCATCTTGTAGGATGACACAGCAAAGGATTTTCACCCTAAAATCTCCTTCCTAAAGAGCTTTAATAATCCCCTCTCCATCAGCCTCTGAACAGAGCTAGATGGATCTAAGACCTACCTTTCTTTCTCTACCAGATGTCCAGCTTGAGTCCTAAGTCTTGAAGCACTGGAAAATTGAGGAAATCTGTTTCTTTCAGTCCCTAACTACCTTTCAATTTATATCTTATCCCACCCTTGAACGTTTTATTTTCATTTCCATTTTAATTTCCAGCTCTTGGATTCCTCTATTAAGTCACTGTTGAGTTAAAGCACTTCCTACTATCAGATACCTTTGTCTGACTTGTGTAATGACAGTCTCGAATTTTGTGTTTTAGTTTTAGCTTTGGAAAAGCAATGTGGACTGCTCTAAATCTATGCCAGTTGAGACAGATTTACTAGGCATAAGACCATTTCTCCAATTCAACAGTGAGCAAACTTGTTCCTGGGATATTAATGGATCTTTTAAACAGACTGGGCAGGCTATGTTGTATGCCTTTGTGTTATCCAGTATAATAGTGTTACTGGAAACTTCTGGAGATGGTTGGCATTAGGGAAGGAAATGAAAAAAAAGAGGGAATATTGAGTTTGTAATATACCATACATTAAGGAGTTCTTTGTGCCTAGCTCACTTACCTGGATCCTGATCTGCATTTATGTACAGCCCAATTTTCATGTGTAGGACTAGGACAGAATTGAGAAGCCTCTGGTCTGTTTGTCTGTACTAGCTAATGATAATCCAGACCTTGGTATTTTCTGGAAGAAGGGTGGATTTCTTACTGAAGACCTCCAGACACAGGAAGTCTGAAACGTCCTGGGCAATGGATTCCTGGGTTTCAGTACTTCTTGGTTAGATTTCATTTTTTCTTTAGAATTAATTTCAGCCTTCCTTCCTGAAATTTAAACATATAATTTATTGTCCTAGAATTTATGAGCATACAACAGCCCTTTATAACCTTGAAAACTGTTGTGTTTACCCATCTGACTTACTTTCTTTCTTTTGGTTTAAAAATCCTCATTTGTTTGTTTCTTTGTTTTTTCCTTGTAGGTCATACATGTTTTCATTTGGTTTGGGGGCTGGTGGTGATTGTTGTTGTTGCTGTTGTCCTTGTTGATTTTGTTTTTTTATTCTGCCCATTTCCTTTCTCTGGCCTCAATCCTAGTAGCCCATATTATTAGTAAGGACACTGACATAAACTGTACGCAACACTGGAGGGAAACGGGGGGTTACTTCTCTGATTTTGAAGTCTTTACTGCAACTGAGACATTCCAGGTCCTGTTTGTCATCTTTGTGATAACATGGCATTTCTGATTTAGTTTGTGACTCACAGTAATACGCAGATCCTGTCCTGCAGAACTGAAGCCTGAACACTGGTTCTTCAACCTGTGTTTCTGTAACACACTTTTCAGTGGGATACCTTTCAATTTTCCATATTGGATAACACTATATATATATATATTATGTTTTTAACTCCTTTTTTTTTCTTGATATATGTAGAATTAAACCTTTGCTGAGTAAAATATTGCTTCCTGGCTTGAAAAAAACTCTTTTCCCAACCTTCTTCAGTGCACAAGATAATCCTGTATTGTGAGATTTTAATTCTGGAGGTGAGAGTCAAAAAGCAATGCATGTACTAGGCTGCATCATAAGCAGCATGACCAGCAGGTCAAGGGAGGTGATTCTCCCCATCTAGTCTGCTCTCAACTGGGGCCCCCAACTTAAAAAGGATGTGGACATGCTGGAGCGTGTCCAGAAGAGATGATGAAGATGCTCTGAGGGCTGGAACACCTTTCCTATGGAGGCAGGCTGAAAGCTGGGGTTGTTCAGCCTGGAGAAGAGAAGGCTCTGGGGAGACCTTAAAGCAGCATCAGTGCCTAAAGGGGCCAAGAAGAAAGCTGCAGAGGGGCATTTTGACAAGCATGAATGGTAATGGCTTTAAACTGACCTAGTTTTAAACTCTCTGAGGGGAGATTTAGTTAGATATCAGGAAGAAATTCTTCACCAAGTAAATGATGAGGACCTGGCACAGGTTGCCCAGAGAGGCTGTGGCTGCCCAATATCTGGCAGTGTTCAAGGCCAGGTTGGACAGGGCTTCGAGCAATCTGGTCTAGTGGAAGGTGCCTCTGCCCATGGCCAGGGTGTTGGAGCAGCTGAACTTTACAAGTCCCTTCCAATCCAAACTATTCTATGTTTCTAACAGAATTTTGGGGTTTGTAATGAAATTAATCTCTTGGAGTGAATATTAAGCAACTGGGCTTCGTTTTGGTTTTTGTGAATACTCATTTGGATACAGCAGTCTATCCCAGGAGTTGTACAGCTCCATGCAAAAATACTGACTCTTAGAAAGATGATGTATTTAAATATTTTGCTGTGCACTCTGCAACTGTATTTTTATACTGGTCTTTATAGTGTTACCTTAGTTTGTTACTTACCAATAGAAGACTCATCTTGACTGAGAATTAATCTGATTTTAATTGTGGTGTCTAAAATAATTTAATGTCTGCCAGTGATTTCTAAGACATAAAATTTAGATGTTAAAAATGTAATTCACATAAAATGGAAAAAGGTTTTACTGTTTCAAAACATCTTAAATTCTGGCATTCTGCCCAGTACTAATGCTTATCTACTAAAAACAAATGGTAAGAGAACTTCAATTCTAGTTTTCTTATGAAATAGAGGTCTTTTCAAGTCAGGTTTGGCATAATTTTCTCATCTCAGTTAATTTTTCATGTTTAGTTTGAAGGTACTGAAAGGAGGGGAAAATAACCCCAGAAGCACAGAAGCCTAGTCCTGGACAGTTCAAAGTACGTCAGTGAAGATGTGACAATCAAGTATACAGCTGGGAAATGTTAAAAAGAAATGGGGGAATAGGATCGTAAATAGGATCAGAAAAAGACTCACTGAGTCACAAAGTTCAGCCTTGCTGCTTTAGGCATCCACATCACAAGATACGTCTAAAGAACTAGTCAAGCTTGAACCCAACAGAGATGGACCTCAGCTGCCTGGTCCCAAGATACACATGCTTCCTAAAACCAGAGTAGGGCAGCATGCTTGCAGGATTATTGATGTATTTTGAATGAAGGTGGTATTACCAAGTCATCATCATTCTTTCCTTCACCCAAAGCTGTCTGCTTCCTTTCTTCTCTCCACACATTTGGTGCACACCATCTCAACATGTTCTTCCCTTTCAACAGTCCCTATCATCTCTACACATCTCTTTTGCCTACTTTAATACAATTTTCTACTCCCCCCAATCACTGAAAATCAAGATTTTGCCCTCCACACACCCCAATGCCCCTCTTTCCATATACCACACTCACCCTTGCCATCCTGTCTCCCTGCTGCTCTACCTTCTCACCCTCTTGCTACCACAGCTGTGCACAATAATACTTGAGTCCAAACTGTCACCCAGGTCTTCTATCAGGCACTGACCTTCTGTAGCTTTCTGTTGCTCCCAGGCTTCACCGCTTCAGGTTAGATGATAGTGGTGATAACCTTTTCTCCTATACAGTTTCTCTCCACTTTCCCTTCCAGCTTCACCTTTGCTTTTGGACCACTCTGCATTTTCTTTCCTATTTTGTGCTTCACCTGTTCCAGCCACCCACTATCTTCCTCTTCCTTTCCCATTGCTTTCTCTTGCTGTTTTAATAAAGCTCCTTGACATCTTTGCTTGCAGTCACTCCTTGTTACCCTGACACAGTCCAGCTTCCTTGCCAATGACTGTATGTCTCCATCTCCCCTCTAGGATCACCAGATCTATCAGCTTCCTCACTTTCTTCATCTTGCTTAGCATCTTCACATGAGATTTTTCACACCTATTTTCCATCAGAACTCTAAGTTAGGTAGCTGTGAAGCAGCTATACTTGAGGGACCAGCAGCAGGCAGGCTACTGATGTTTGAGGATCACATAGTTTCTGGAGGTAAGTGAAATGAATTTTTCTGCTGCTTGGAGCTCCTGCTGCTCATCCAAGTTCTTAAGTGTCTTGATAGTCAGAGATGCCTAGAGCAAAACCCTTGAGGACAAAGCCCCACGGCTGCAGTGCTCCTGCGGTGTTTGTTGGGACTCTCTCCTGCAAAGGATACAACAGTAAGTGGCATATGGGAGAAAGAAAGAGCAGTGGATAAACCAGAAAGAGGAGTACTGGTAAACGAGAGGCAATCTTTGCTCTAAGAGTTACTGGTATCTTTTCCAATTTAACATCATAAATTTCATACCTGTACTTGGGATAAAGAAATAGAAAATCATGGAAGTATATAGAGATGCAAGGTGATAAGCTTAGGCTCATCATCAGGCCAAAGTGATCCCTGAACTGCTAGTTTTCTGCATAAATCCGTGTTCTATGTGATAGTGGGGCCACATACATGAGGAAAAAGCAGGAGCTGACAAGTTTGAAACGCTTGTGGAAAAAGGGTTAAAGTGTTAGAACAAAACTAGAAATCTGAGTTTTTCTCTCATCAGGAAAAAATAAGAGTATGTCTGGTCTGAAAAGGGGAATGATAATTTAGCAGTAGGCACTATTATACCTTTACTACTGTGCAGAATGTCATTTTCTTACTTTCTAAAGCTGTCAGAGTTTTTGGTTTCCCCTTTACGCAGAATTAACAGCAGCTTCTGCAGTGACTTTTTTCCTTGTTTTATAAAATATGGAAGAATGCTGTGCTTTTGTATTACCTGTGTGCTCATAATAGACATTAATAAATAAATCCCTGTAAGATGTCAAGGACATTTAGAAGATGAAAAAAAATCATGCTGTCATTTTTTTCTGTGTTTAGAATATATTCCACATCAAGGCATTTTAGTTGTGGTGAGAAGCTGTTTCCTTTTTCATGACTTTATGTATGACTGGAGTGTATTATGGAATCCTCTAGTGCTAAAAAATAAAAGCTAGAACCATGTTTTCACACAGGAATTCAGAAGTTTGAGACAAAAAGTTTAGTTAAGATTCAGAAATAGTTTAATTTTTTTATTATTATTATTATTTTAACATGGAAGGAAGTCAGTGCAGCTGAGATATCACAGTATCACAGTATGTTAGAGATTGGAAGGGACCTCAAAAGATCATCCAGTCCAATCACACCAGAAAGCACACCCACTGCCCTCATGTGCTGCGAAGAGCTACAGAGGTCTTTAAGACACAGAGAAAGTGGAAGTGTTCCTGACAGTGTAGTTTGGTAGCAGAGGAACAGGTCAAGAATGTGCCATCCTTGTGTCTTTGCCATAACATTATGATAAAGATATCAATGCCAATAGATTTGAGACCAGCTAGGTCCCGATGTGTAAGGTGCTGTACAGAAGAGGTAACGTCAAAAAGTGGGTGCTGAGCATCTGATGCGGGTTGGGTGGAATTAAGCCCAAGGACTTATTTGATTGCTCTAGTTAGACCTGGAACGAACTTTGGTGCCATGTTTCTATGTATTGACTTGCAATTGTCAACCTTGCAGGCAAAGCCATGCTTTATAGAATCATAGAATGGTTTCAGTTGGAAGGGACCTTGAAGACCACCTAGTTCCAGCCTCCTGCCATAGGCAGGAACACCTTCCACTAGACCAAATTGCTCCAAGCCCTGTCCAACCTGGCCTTTGAACACTGCCAGGGATGGGGCAGTCACAGCTTCTCTGAGCAACCTGTGCCAGGTCCTCATCATTCTCTCAGTGAAGATTTCTTCCTGATATCTAATTAAATCTCCCCTTGGTCAGTTTAAAGCCATTACCCCTTGCCTTGTCACTTTATGCAGTTGTCATAAGTCCCTCTCCAGCTTTCTTGCCATTCCATTTAGGTGATAGAACCTGCTCTAAGGTCTCCCCAGAGCCACCTTCTCTTCAGGTTGAACAACGCCAGCTCTCTCAACCTGTCTCCACAGGAGAGTTTCTCCAGCCCTCAGGGCATCTTCATGGCCTCCTTTGGACTCACTCCAACAGGTCCACATGCTTTTTGTGCTGGGGCTCCAGACCTTGATGGACTTATTTGTACGTTCACATCCATTCTGTGCTAGAATGGATAGGTAGATGGTCTTCCCAGACTATCATTAATTGGCCCTATGTTTGCTTCCATTATGCTCAAATCATTGCTTGCAACAGGACTTCCTGGGGAGTGTGCCTTGAGGGACATGGAAAGTGCCTAGAAAGCACCAGGGAAATACCATGTGTGGTTTGTGGTCCTCTCATCTTTCTGCCTGGCTCTTTGCAGAATGTGTTTCATCAGCATAAGAGAAGCCATATTTACTCTGGTTGGTTGGGGGAGGTGAGAGGCAGTGTCAGAGGAACCTGGCTGAGTCAAGGATGGAGTTAGGATGGACAGGGCTAGGCTGAAGAGTTTCTTTGATCTGTGATACATATTTCAGGCTCTTTATGACAAAATAACTAACCAAGGTCAATTTAGTGACCTTCCTAAATGATTTGTTAGGTAAATGACATGGTTTGCTAGAATTATCTCAACATTTTAAGGTTTTGAGCTTTTAAAAGAAAAAATGCTTTTATGCTTTTGAGCATTTTCATGGAAACAGTATTTATTTTCATCTTTTTTCTTTTCTATATTTTTTTTGCTGGAGAGCTGTTTTCTGTCTTTCTGCTCTGGTAATAAAACATGTAGGAGGTGCAGGCAAACCTTTCCTAATAAAACTGAAAGGTTGGACCTTTAAGTGCTCCCCATTATCACAGCACCATAGAGATGTGTTATTTTGTGTTAGCAGTAGGTTTGGCTGAATAAGCAGCTTGCTGTGGCACAGGGCAGGTAGTGATTCGCGCCTCCAGTGACTTAGGCTTAACCACCACAAAATGCCTTGGGGAAACTCTATGTTTATGTCCTCAATTTTCTCTTCCTTCACTAGGCTCATTTTTAAGACATTTGAAATATGACCACAGAGCTACAGAAAATTGCTCTCTGTGGCATACCTCAACATAAATGTGTTTCATTTGCTGCTAATTTCTCCTGCTGCTGTCATCTGGCAGTAATTCTTCCCTTTAACTTGTAATAGTTTTGAATTAGTTTGGAATTACTTTTCCCTCTAAGTAAAGGAAAACCAGTTTTGTTTTTTTGTTTTTTTTTTTTTTACTAAAAGAGTCAATCTGTTTGAATGATGAAAATAGCCCTCAGCAGTTTGACTGCTTGAGGTCTATATTCTCTATGCCATCCTGCACTCTCTGCCCTACCCACAACACAATGAACAGGGAGATCTTTTAGTCTCATTTTCTGATTATTGCTTATTTTTTAAAATCTTATCCATTTACCCATCTATGTATCTCATTGTTCTCACATCGTAATAAGGGCTTTGTACAAACACCATTTTAATTACTTTTGTTATTAGTCAGAAGTGAAATCTGTGAGGTGCCTGTTATACATATTGAAATCTTTGCTGCTTTTTTTCATGTATTATACATAACTTCCCATTTACTTTTTCAAGTTTAATTAAACTTCTCTTACAATTCTTACATACACCCCTCCAGTATCACTCTGCTAATTCTTATTGTGACAGTCTAGATGACATCACTAAATCTCATTTGTTTCAGAGGAGAATACATTTTAGAAAATGAAGACTTGGAGCAACTTCTGAAAGTTTTATTTTTAAAGGAGACTTCTTCCTAGTTTTCTGAAATTTAAATAAAAATAAATTGATAATTAATGTTAGAAATGCTAGTTTCAGGTGATGGAAATACTTCAAGCAAAGTTGAAATATTACTGTGAAATTTGAATTTTTTTTACATTTTAGAAACAAGTATTTCTAAAACAACTTTAAATTGAAAAATAAAATTACATTGTTGGCTCTTGAACTTTTGTGGTAAGAATGTGATACATGTCAAGAAAACATCATGGTCATTCCATCTGTACTTTGAGAAAAAAAAGAGATAAAATGTAAGAACAATTTTACTTTCAAGTCTGGTCTGCCTTAGTTGAAAGAGTGCTAATGTGATCTGAGATTGGCAGAAGAGCTGCTGGTAGATCCCATTGACCATGCATGCCTGCCTTCAGCTTCCTACAGCCTATGAGAGTGACACTTAAAGTCATTAAGGGACATTTAATCATTTCAACAGTGGCATGTGTCTGGCCCATGAGCAGCACAGTCCTGGTAGCTCAGGTTGGCAGCACGGAAACACACTATTGTGCAAAGATGCTTTTTGTTCTCATCAGTCATGCTTGATTTATATACTCTTATTAGTGCCTGCCTAAAGCAAGCAATAAAGCTGCCAACACAGTTGTGCAAAGCCCTGGAGGGAGATGGGCTGTGCACATGCTGGGGTCATATTTAGTATTTCCTGGCTCAAATGCCTCTTCGGCAACACACCAGCTAGTGCTGTGTGGCAGAGGGAATGAGCAAGTTATAAACCTGACGCTCCCAGGAACAAACAGGTAAACTGCAGGGAAAGACCTTGTAAATCCAGTATAAACAGTTAATTTTGTCCTACATTATCTTCCCCTAGTTTTCTTGGTACCTTCTCACTGACCTTAATGTACTATTCCCACAAAGTTTGTTATTAATGAAACACCTTTAGCAGCCCTTTCCTGTTTGCTGCTTATAGTTTTGCAATGTACTTCCATGAGAAGGTGTTTTCAGTCCTTACTTACAGATAGTGTTTGATAACTCATGTCCTGCACTGTCATCCTGATGCTGCTCCTTGACTGTATCTTGCAATTGTTTTGTCACTCCCTGCTTGCTTCTGGTGATTTGGAATGGTGTGCAGCAATTTAGCTGTAGTGTTAATAGGAATCACATAGCTAAATCCTCAAGCAGGCCTTGATATGGAACCATATTCATTTAAATTACTAATTTAAATGAGATGAGGGTGAGATCACAGGTTTGTTGCTAGTAAATATTTAAGTGTTACAGAAACTCTTTTAAATTAG
This sequence comes from Neopsephotus bourkii, assembly GCF_033783945.1. NCBI lineage: Eukaryota > Metazoa > Chordata > Aves > Psittaciformes > Psittacidae > Neopsephotus > Neopsephotus bourkii. The sequence goes on from NW_026901238.1 coordinate 1,441,071, forward strand.
TCTCTCCAATTTCTTCATTTTACTATGGGAAGTTGTCTGCAAAGCATTCAGGAAGCATGAAATTCTCATTTATGGTTGGAGTGCAGCTTCTCTAGTACTTTCTTCTGGTTTACACGGTAAATCTGGCTGCTATCTGCCTGAGAACATTTAATTCCTGGCTCACAGCTACTGGGAATTTTTCTGGCTGCTGCTATAGTTCATCTCAGTTCAGCCTATTTAGGATCTTCCTGGTCCATGTACTCAGTTCACTTTTGATCTTGGCCCAAGAGATGATGCTGTAGCACAGACAGGCTCTTAGTCTGGACTTCATCCAGTTCCGCTTGAGTTTTGGTACTGTCTAAAATGAACTCTTTTGAGTGATTTACATCGCTCAAAGTTGTTTTCAGGTAGGACAAGAGCCCATGTTGAGTCTCTGTGTAGTCCTCAGGGTGCAGCTGTCTTGCAGTAAGAGGTTTAGAATATGCTTTGGTTTGTTTTCATCTGTGTGCTCCTGCCCAGAAATCTGATGGGGGCTGTGCTGTCTCCTCTGTGCTATGAGCTTCAGATAGTCTGAAATTTCAGTGCAAATTGGCTGCAGGACTTCAACTGTAGAAACTTTTTTGAATTTGCTCTGCTTTGGCATGATCTTCACTGTAAAGGGCAGAGCAGTGAAGAACCAAGCTTCTGCTCACCACATGTCAAGGCTTAAGATAAGGCTTTGTAGAAATAATAGGAAGTGATAAATGTTCACCGACTATTTTAATCATATGGACAAATGATCCTGGAATGGCAGGTTTAGAGCTTTACTAATGTACAGTTTTAATACAGCACATTGTCTTAACTTGTTCACAATGATAAGGAGTACTCTGGGGATGTCTTCTAGCTTTCATGCATTTGACCTTCCTGCTCTAGACGTTGACCACTTTTATATTTCACCCTCTGTGCAGTGTAGGTGGTTTCTTCATCACCTTCTAGTATTGAAGCTAAGCCCTGAGTTGTGCTGGGAGATACTTAAAGCAAATGAACAATAAAACAAATGGAAATAGTGTCACCTGCTATTTCCCACTTATTGTATTTCTGTTAATATTCTGTATGGACATTTTACACCTGGTGCAGAAGACACAGGATTTTTTGATTTTGGTAGGTCATGAGGGTTGTTTTTTTTTTTTTTTTTTGTTGTTGTTTGTTCTTCTTGGTGTTTGCTCTTGGAGACCTGACCTCTGGAAAAAAATTCAAGGGGAAGAAAGGAATGTGTTGGGTGATGGTGAGACTGATAAACAAAGGTAGCATATGAATTATACATAATCTTGAGCATTCACCTTCAGGAAATAGTAGGGCTTTGGTAGTGAATGACTGGCAGAGAAGACCTCAAACAGTAGTTCTATGAGACTTATTTATTCATCAGTACAGTCTTCTAGGAAGATTAATTATCGGACAGAAAGGCCTTGAGGGCTTATCTTTTGTTCTCGTTCTACAAGTTTTGGGCCAACAAAATAACTCTCTTGTCTAGTACTCCTGGTTAGCTGTACAGCAGTCTAGTAAGGCACACAAGTGCACAGGATTATTCAACCTGGATATGCAAATAAGAATGTATTACAGCTCTCACTGGCTTTTATGGTCTTCATTAAGCACAGGGGAACAGTTGAGCCTGCATACATTGACTCACACCTAGCCAAGATCATAAACTACAGTGCAGTGCAACTCCCTTCACTAGGGGTATGCAGAGTGCACTGAAAGGCTGTGCAAAGATTGTACAGCTGAATGCAGAACTAATTTTAGTGTTCATGAAACTCAAATATCAAGCTCTCCTAAGAAATTAACACACAGGGAATGGACAGATTTAGAGAGGAAGGGTTTATGAGCTGTATACATGTAGCAATTGCAGACTATGACTGTCAGTAATCACATACATGGCTTTCTGAATCACTAGTATGTGCTGCAATTGCTACACAGGATAACTACATCCACTCAATTTTCTGAGCAAAGCATCTAGACATATTTAATACACCAGCTATGAGTATTTAATGTACATGTAATTAATAGAAATTCCCTTCAATGTATTTGGTATCCCAAAGCAAAATCAAATAAATGGGGGATTAAAAAGTGCCTTAGGTTTATCGTTTTTAGCACTCTTCCACATGTAACCTATGATGGACTTAAAGGACACCCAAAAATCTCTCTTGGTAGTCAGTACCTTTCAGGGTGTGGAATTCCCTCACTTACTAGATATTGGGGGAGGCAGGGAATCAGTGGATTTGTTGAGAGTTTCAAGGTTTGAAAGTACCATCTACATTGTGGGGATTGTGAGGTTTGAAATCTCTGCTTCTCTTCCTGGAGCCCATCTGTATGGGAAAGAAAAGCAATTCTCACCTGCTGTAGCTGGCCAACTATGATGGATCTGGCTGAGATGGTGCTAATGTTCTCCATAGCTGATTTCGTAGTGCTGTGTTTCACGCTGGTACCTAGAAAGGTGTTGATAACACACCGGTGTTTTGGCTACAGCTGTGCAGCACTTCACAACATCAACCTATCTCTCTAACATTCTTCCTCACCAGTAGGCTGGGGGTGGCTAAGACCTTGCAAGGGGACACAACCAGGATAGCCGACCCAATCTGACCAAACGGATATTCCACACCGTGTAATGTCTCTTCAGCAATAAAAGCTAAGAGAAAGGAGGAGGAGAAAGGGATATTTGTTATTGGGATACTTGTTTTACACAGCAATTGCTATGTGTGCTGAAGCCCTGCTTCTTGGGTAGTGGTTGGTCATTGCCTGCTGATTGGAAGTAGAGAATAAATCTTTTGTTTTCCATTGCTTCCATGTGCAGTCTTTGCTCTTGCTTTAATAAACTGCTTTTATCTTGACCCCAATTTTTTTCCATCTTATCCCCACCCCATCCTTCTGAGGAGGAGAGGGATGGCTTGGTGGGCACCTGGTATCCAGCCAAGGTCAACCCACCATGCTCACCTGCATTTCATGCAGTTTTAGAGGTTTAGCAATGCTAGACTAGCTGACCCTGTATGACCATGATGTACCTTTTGAGTTTGAAGTTTGAGCTTCTTTCCCAGCTTGCACGTAGGTTTTGTGGGTTGATGATGTTGATATGTCATTGGTGATGTATCTAATCCGGAAATTATTGAAGCCATCTGTTTTATGGATATGCTTACAGCAGTGCTGCAACAGAGGTAGCTATAATCAGCATGCTGGCAGACCCGTCTTTCAGATCTATATGGGACCATTCCTAATGGTTGTCAGGCTTTGGGGGATTGTCTTTGGTTAAAGAAACCTCTGAGAGTTGTGCTGCCCCAAGTACCACCATGACTGGCAACCAGCAGGGAAGATAGAGAAGGAAGCAAACAAACCAGAAGCTCTTCCAAAATCAGAAGTTTACCTCATGTTAGAAAAAAGCATTCTGAGACTGTGTGTAAAAGGGCTATCTCTTTATTCCTGCCATAACCTTGTTATTCACTAATGGTAACATTCAGGCTGAAACCTGCAGACTCTCTGTGGGATCTGATGCCATGATAGCAAAAGTGTTACAGCTCTTTAGAAAGACATGGTCATTTCCCTAGAATACTTTAAAGCTGAAAATATAAGTACACTAAGAAAATTACCTTTCAGGAAAGGATCCAAAGCTGGATTCCAGGACTTCCATACTGCTGGAAGGAATGGATCAAGTGAATTGATTTTTTTCTGTATGATCAAATACAAGTCTGTGGTTCTTTAGAAGGATGGGCTGTCTCAAAACTTGCCTTTCACATTATTCTCTTTGATGGAGTAGATGGAAGTCAGTTACCAGAAGATCTATTACAGGGTGGTTCAGGCTGGAAGAAAACTGGAAGCCATCTGGTCCAACTCCCTGCTCAAGCAGGGCCACCCAGAGCCCAGTACTGTGCCCAGATATCTTTTGAGTATCTCCAAGAATGGAGACTGCACAGCCTCCCTGGGCAACCTGTGTCACCCTCGCAGTAAAGAGGTATGTAGGAAGGTGAGGGGGATGTTTGTTTCTGTCTCCAAGTCCCTGGGTGAGTCCCCAGGTGATAGCCCCTGGCTGTCAGCAGGCATATGAGAGCAGCAAAGTAGGCTGCAATTTAACACTCCTAAAGCAACGAAGTTTGAGGAACAATTTAACACTCTTAAAGCATGACAGCTGCACCAGTTTTCTTGCAACTTTTGTATTTTTTCTTGTTGTTATATTAGAGACTTATTATTACAAATTCCAACTTAGACCTTTTATTAGTCATCAGCCCTCAGCATTGCAAACCTCAGTGTTTTGTATTTGTAAAGCACTGATAGCCTTTATTTGATCTTGCATCACTCCAGATAAAGTGGCATTACCCTAACGCTGTACATATAATCTGTTCGTAATTGGAAGAGCTCCTTCAGGCATCTTATCATTCGAGCTGTGAGCACAATACTTCATCATTACAGCTAGTGAAAAGTATGTTACTTTCATAAATCATAATTCTGTAACTCTTTTGAAAAAGAATTAGTATTTTCCAATATCCTGCCTGTAACAAACACCTGCAGCCAGTTATTCTAACAGAATAATTTCTTCACAATTAACTATGTCATTTTTCCCTTCCATGTTAATGTTGTTGTTGTTGTTGTTTCCCCCCTTCATGTTAATGTTGTATTTTGGTCAATAATGGGTAGTTGTAAAGGTCAGGCTGTCTTAATACCTGCAATGACACAACTTTTGAAGGAGGAGAAGGGAATGTTACAAAGATAAATAGGAAAATGCATAAAGAAGAATTAGAAAAATCCTCTTAATTCAAACAATTTGCCATCCTCTGCTTCTAAGCCTTGTTTGTCCTGACAAGCAAAGTTCAGGAAGGAGTGATAATTAAGAAAAAGGGATCAATTTATCAATGGCAAGGAGAAATGTAGCCTGCTGAGTTCCCTGCTCAAAGCCCAGCAGAGGGATGGGTTCCTTAGGGCCAGGGTTAAAGATTAAACATTTCTTGCAAGTCAGGGGTTCCTCCATCTTAGGTCTTTGAGAACTTTTCAGTCATTCAGTGAAGACAAGATCAATTTAATTTCTAAGATTAAGAATAAAATATAAAATAAGACATTGGGACGAAGATGCTGCTGGCAAATATAGGTCTATCTACTTGAGCAGTTGGACTAGAGACACCCAAAGATCCCTTCAAACTGAAATTCTTACATTATTTTGTGATGTTCACTTTGCAAAAGAAAGTTCCAGATACAGAAGGTTAAATATGTTAACCAAATACTCTTGGAAGGCATAGCTCATTTCAGGGTCATAATCCATTAAGAAAAATATTTTCATGGTAGAGCTAGTATAAATATAATTGTTATTTTTATGTGTTGAGTTCATTTCATACTTCTTAAAAATGTTCTCTTTGATAACAGTGGTGATCAATGACAGGCTGTAGAAGTAGATACATCTACCGCTATATTCATTATAATCAGATGGTGTTACAATAATGTTTTATGACCCCAGTGAGCAAGCTGAAGAATTTCATAGCTCAAAATGCTGCAAATGGTATCTGCCATCTTAGAGGAACATGTTTTTTTCTGTAACATCACATGGGGAGCTGATGTTAACATATCCAGTTTGTTCCTGGATCCTTCTCTGTGTTATTGCTCTCAGAAGCAGCAGCATCCTGTTTTGGTGTAACACTCTTCATGTCCATACCTTCCAGTTAGGTTTGATAGCATAATTTCACGTTGTGCTTCCCATGTGTTGGTGCTAACAGTCGTTAAGCTTGCTTATGCACTCCTTTCCTCACTTCTCTGTTTCCACATGCACTGTATTATATTCACAGTAATGCTTTGATCTTTCAAATGGTGCACGACTCTTTTTGAAGGTTCAGAAAATGAATGCTTTTGAACTACTCCTCAGGAAAATATTAAAAAAAAATGTAGATAGCTACAGTTTTGTGCATAACTTGCTTAGAAGAATGCTTGCAGGTAACGAAAATCACTGGCTGAGTAACAATTTCAGCAAGGAATGAAGTACAAGAGACCCAGTATGGAGCCTGTGAGAGGAAACAGGCGTTTGCCCTTATGTGCTAAACAGCAAGAAAGTTCAGGAGCTGCAGAGTGCCAAGGGATAACAAAACAGTGTTTAAGAAAATCGTGTAAATTATCTATTGCTATATTGCAATAACTTTGTTTTACTTAATGGAATAAATAATATAATGCCTTTGCTATAGGGTTGTAAGCCACAGGAGATATTTCACAGTAAATCAACATTTACTTCCCTGAGTTAGAGAGAAATCTGTGGCCCTGAGGCCGTTTGAACAAATGGATGGGAATAGATGGGAAAGAGCATCATGGGGATAGAAGGAGTTTCAGAAACTTCTCACTGCTTTTTATGTCTGTGTACACCAAGCAGAGAGGAATAAGGATGTTATACAAAGGGATGTGTATGCTTGCTGTTAATTTTTGTGTAAAATTGCTTAGTGCAACATAGCTTTAAATGTAGTTATGGGTGGCTTTTGACAATCAGAACCTTTGCTGTTTCCTTAAACTTTTTATTTCATTTATTTCCTGGGAGGAAAAGAAATGCTTACTAAAACTGAAATTTTGAGGAATTATGTTTTATTGAAAAAAAAATCCCCAAAAAACCCATGAGCAAAATGTGCCCAAATAAAACCTTTATCTAAATTTTATAACTATATCAAGTCCCTATAAGAGAAAAATCTTCTGTGATTGATTTTTAGATATTTTCTCTGTGTGATGCTGAGAGAGAAAAATGTTAATTAAGTTTTATTATTTTTACAGTAACACCTGCCCAGATCTGTCATGTCTAAAAGTGGCTGTGGTGCTTTGTCAGGGAGCATGGTGCAGGCGGTGGCACATCACTGATGGAAGTTCTGCCCCTGCCAATGCATTATGATTGTAACACACTCAAAATGCTAGCTTTTGTGAACAGGGCCATCTTTTCAGAGTGCATCTTTTTATGTCCATATATTTCAGGATGCTGAGTGAGTTTTCATAGCTTTTAGGTTTTTCAAACTCTTCCATATTATTATTGCCTATTACAGCCCTCTTAGTATCTTGGGTTAAACACCATCTCTTCTGCTGACCTTGATCAACTGCCTTTCTGTGTCCTCTTTACAAAACTGAAGGAAACCCTGAGAGTGCTGTTCACTTGTTATGAGCTTGCATTGGAAAGGTTATTAATGCTGATACTTATGAATGGCTTCTAGATTTTGCTTGGAGAGAAGCAGATGCACTCATTTAGTGTGAAGTTATTGGTCTTTGCAGTGCAACAAATACTACACAATACCTACAGATAACAAATAGTTTTAAATCAACAGGATTAGATAGTTTGCTCCCAAGTGACCTACAAATGATTGAGGGGATTTTTGATGTAACAATTTATTAAGTAATAAAACAAACAAGTAAATAGAGCTTGAAATACTGGAGAAATCTTAAAAGGCTGATCAGGGTTTAATGTGATAATGAAAAAAAGAGTCAAGTGTGAGTCACCTGAATTATAAAGTATGGTAAAAGGAATCAAGTTCTTGTTAGAGGTACCATGAATGTATGCTGTAGTCAGACACAAGCTTGGGCTTTGTACAGGAGTAGCAGGATAAAATTTAATGTACTGTGCTACAGAAGAGATCATACTGAATGATTTAATGTCTTTTCTAGGCTTAAAATTGGGCCGTAATTCTTTGGCCAGTCACTGTGATAAAGTTACGCGATAATCTGCAGGACCCACTATGAATCTCACTTGGAAAAAGAGTTATCAGGTCATTCATCTTAAACTTGCCTGCTTTGTAAGAGTGCCATGGCAGGTCCTAGATAGCCCTGTGAATAGTTATGTGTTTTTAATTAGAAAGTGGTGTAAGATTTACAGCAGTGTTCAAGCTGTATTGTAGCCCTTGCTCCATGATATGCCACTGCAACTAAGCATTCTGCCTGCTTAGCTGGTGGGAGAAGAGAGAATTACCAAGGAATCAGTCATTTTCAGGAGTGTGTCAAGGACAAGGGCTTTTGTACAGAATCCAGCCAAAAGGAGCTGGGGTAGGAATTCACATCTTCCCTCTGCTCCTCCAGTTCAGCTGCCTTCTGGGCAATAATTGAGCTGCAGGCCCTGCACACTCAAAAATTTACCTTTAAGGGTATTTCTGAAAATGCTATTTCATGGAAAGGTAGAGATATTTTTTTATTTTTGGGAGAAGCAGTGTCTGGCCATCATAAATTCTTCAGTGATCATGCAACATTAAAATGCTACGTGTTAAAACTATGAGAGTCTGAAGGTATTTTTAAAAGCTTGTAAAATAATGTCAGATCATTGTATTCAGTCATGTACAAGCCACCCTCTATTATAATGTACATGTACCCTTTGTGTCAGGATCCATGAAGAAAAATGTATTAACTACCAAGAGTTCACCAGGGCACAGAAATAGGACCACAGGCAACAGTCTGCAGAGGCAGACCCTTGCTCTGAAAAAGTCAAGCACCTTTGCTAGAATTAGATTTATTTTGGGGGTTTTTTTTGGACTTGAAAGCCAGATCTGATCTGCTAGCATTGACAAATAGAGGTTCACTGACAACCATAGGGAAGTTAGTAGAAAATTTTTCCTTCGTGTTACATGTAATTCCACTACATGTATTTGCAGGCATTGGTGACACTATCGGTGTGCTGGATACAGTCTGGAGCTTTGTTTGTTTGTTTAAATCTGGACATCTTCAGGGTTCAAGAACTTCAGTTCCATTCTGCAATGCAAAATAAATCACATTTAATTTGTATGCAATAAGCTTACATGTCAAAATCAATTTTAATTGTTACCAAATCTTGATACAGGGCAGAGTGTTATATGGCATTGTGTTATTATCTGATACTTTCAAAAGAAGTAATCTCTTTTTCTCATGAACAGTCGGGGTAATGATGATGCTTGTTACTTGAGCCTGTGCTTCCATTTTCAAATATCAGAATGCAGGGAACAAAAGACACAATGGATCTTGTACATCAGTTACACACCAGAAACGAAACAGTTGTTACTTTGGTGAACACAGATTTAGCTCTTGCACTAGAAGGCATGAGCCCACCAAGTCCCTTTCATGGGTCTGCAGTGGCAGGGGTCTGTAAATAACATTAATGTGCTTTTTCTGATATGTGAACACGACTCTCCTTTCTCTGTGCTGGGATTAAACTTGCACTGACCTCTTCCCTTTCTCTGCAGAAGCAATATTAAATGCTGGCAGTGTGATTATTCCTGTCCTGTGCACACTCCTTTCCTTCCTCCATCAGGAGTCAATGTGCAAATGTTGTCTGCTTGCTGCTGTCAGGATGAAGTGCAAGTTTGCAGCCCTTTGCCTCTCCTACTGCAATCAAACAGGATTAAGTACAGACTGACTTAATTATTTCTCTTTTCTAAGGGTGAAAAAATTGATATTTGTAGTATATACCTTACTTTTCACCTTTTTAAAAGTCTCAAAACCTCTCCCTTATCAGCTTCGTAGCCACCCAAGACCAGATTCATTGTCTGTATAGATGATGATGTGATGAAGGCTACTGCTAGTTTAAGTGGGACATCACATTTTGACATTCAGTTTTTTTTCCAGCCTTGGTACATCAGACAGCATGCCTGGAAAGCTGTTCATTGTAGCGAGTATCTAGTGTCCCGGTCACATCCTCATCCACTGTTTGAGTGTGATAAATGTTGCCCCATTGAAATTTCACATGAAACAACAATAAAAGATGCAGTGGTGATGAGAGGAGATGGTTCTACCCAGATGGGTTATGGGTATGCTGTTAACCTAAGAGCAAAACAATTCTTCATTAGGCAGTGGTTGTTTTCTAAAGCTTTTTTTACTTTTTTTCTTTTTTAGCATGTCTCAGTTGCATTAATGGGTTTCCTCCTTGGGACTCTGATCCTGGCATGTGAGTGTGAAAGGAGGCATTTAGCTATTTAGTTTGTACTTAAGAGGAGTTTGGGTTTGATGGACTGTTTGTATGAAGAGCTGTTTACTGATAGAGGTAGGGACACCCTCAATTACAATCAGGCTCCAGCCTGTCTGTGTTAGCAGAGCTTCAGACCTAGCTTGTCTGCTGTTCCTCCTTATCAGTATTTAAAAGAAACATATGGGGGTTAATCCAGTGCTGCACCCCATCTTCAGTAGATAGGCAGTGTGTAGCAATGGCTGCACGCAGTAAAACGCATGAGGCAGAGGAAGGAGCTTGAAGGGCAGTGTTGTTTGTACAAACAGTACACAGTTCAGAAATGAGTAAATACTGTCAACCTGCCCTTCCACTGACCTGGTGGGAGGGCAGCCGGAGAGGAGTTTCTCCAGGTTAAAAGGCTCAGTACATATTTTCACATGGACATGTGGTTTTCTAGGGTGCCTTGAGTTGGTTCTGTGATTTGAGTCCCTGAGTGGAGATGGCAACTTATATTCATTAAATAATTCAAGTAATTTTTTTTTCTGCAAGTGATCTGCAGCTCCATCAAACTGTAAAACCAGCACGTGTTGGGGAACTGTCTGTGAGCTGGTGTTACTGGGCTCTTCTAACACATATTTATGGTAGTGGATAATTTGAATTCGATAGTTAATCAAGCACGAGTGTTAAGGTGCCATAATTCCTGTTTGGAGGACTGTTTTAGGTATTGAAGCTCTGTCTTCAGCATGAATTAACTTTCCTTTCTTCATTTCCAAATAGGGATGCCATTTGAAGTGGTATGATACTCACCGTGTTTCCTGGCCCAGTGAAACCCCAGTGTTGCAAAGCTCAGCTTCTGTCTACACCTCTGGTGCTAGATTGGGCTGGACCAGGGCAAAGCTGAACAAGGAGCTATGAGGCAACAGTGCTATTTGGACACATTTATAGCATCTGGAGGAGTTTAATAGAGTTTAACAGACCTGAGGCATCATGTTTCTTTTTTGAGCTGACGCCTGTAAATACAGTGCTTTGAAATTGTGAAACATTATGTGCCGTAAGCAATAAATGCCATTATTATTCAGCAGCCTATGTGTAATTTTCCATTCCATGAGAAATTTTCCATAACCTTAACTGCCATTTCAGCTATTAAAGATTGATAATGGCAATGACATTTGGAAATTTGAAAGAAAAGTAACTGTTATTTGAAACCACTGGTCTCCTAACTTTGCACCCCAATATGTTACAGACCTGGATGCATTGCCTCTAATTTATATTGGGTTTCTGGTTCATCTTCTACTTAGAAGGCAGATATTGCTACAGACCTTCAAAATTAATTTCCACTGTTTATCTGAAAAGAAATTAGGGAAGAAATTCTGTGTGCTTTCTATAATCAGTCTATAAGTACATTGAAAAATCCTAATGAATCCCAGCATACTGAAGAAGAGACTGTAATGCTAGGAGTTAAAATAATGCTCTTTTTTAAATAATCTGGGTGCTTTTTCACCTAAACAGACTGCAGTGAGCAAAGTCTGGATTAAGAAGTATGGGTATGAGAGGTGTATAGGGTTTCTTTTTCAGTCTATTTTATTTCTGCAATGACAAATGGAGTACTGGAATTTGGCGTACTACTTGAAAAAGCCTTGGAGTAGCAATGGGTTTAGGAACTTGTTAAACCTCAAAAAAGGAATTTTTTTTTATATAAACCTATTGGTTAGGCAGAAGATTTTTTCCGGATACTCTTTGAAATGGCTTTTCTTATAGCAAGACAGTATTTTGTAGTAGTATTAATACTGTAGAGAACAATAGAATAGTTTGGGTTTAAAGAAAGTTTCAAAGGTCATCTAGTCCAACCCCCCCACAATGAGCAGGGACATCATCTAGATCAGGTTGCCCAGAACCACATTCAGCTCAGCCTTGAATGTCTCCAGGGATGACTTAGAGTTTCCTGAGCAGGGCAGTGTGCAGGTTGTGCTGGAGCAGTTCTCAGTGTTGCACTGATCCCATATTATTTCTGTTATGGAATAGCTACGTAAATGCAGATACATCCTCCATTCTCCAGGTTTCAGTTTCATCAAGCAAAACTGCAAAATCTCAGAAAATCTCTCCTTCTAGGTAATAGTTATTTTTCATTCCCCATTGTTTTTTCTTTTTTTTTTTTTTGTTTCATTCTTTGATATATTGGTAGGAAAAAATATTTCTAGTTTCCAGCTGCTCCTTTAAGGAGGAACTTGGGCATAACCCATGCAACTGAACAACAGTTTGGTGAACTTTTAAGAACACCATTGGATCTGCTGTTAATGTGATTTATTTCCTTGACATCTCCAGTTGATTTTGCAAAGTTCGACAGAGGCAACGGAGAGGTTCCCGTTACCTTAATGCCTTGTAATCGGGTAATGTGCCAAAGGCAGCTGTAAAGTAGAGGAGTCCTCATGCACCAGCATTTGCCTGGAGGATTCTCCTAAAAGGTTAATAATGAAACCAGAACTGACAGGGCTAAACTGAGACACAGGGCACTTTAAGCCAATGCTATATATCAACGTGTGAAAGGAAAAAAAAAAAAAAAAAAAAGAAAAGTCTGTAATATAAACTCGAGCACTTCTCATTCCAGTAAGACAGGGAGGAAAGCTTTTGTTTACTCTCTCAATGCAGTTTTGCGGTCAGACTTGAGAGAGAAAAGGTCCTAAATTAGTAGAATCAGGAAAAGCATATGGATATCACAAATTTTCTCAAGTTTTCTTATTAACTATATGAATAATTATTAAATACAGTAATTTTATCTTCTGTCTTCAACTGCTGCTACTTCTTTCTATATGTATTTCTTCTTCACAGGGTTGGTTTGGCTTTTGGTATGTTTTGTTTTTTTTTTTTTAATCTTCCATTAGGCTGAACTGCCTCTTCGGCAGTATTCCCCAGCCAGCAGGCTGAGCATCAGCCCATAGTCCAAATATTTGTACCCTGGGAACCCTAACAGAGAGAAAATACTGGTGCGTTCAGATATAGAATTACAGTTTGTTAATTGCTTGGAAAGATGCAGGGTTTCAAAATATGTGGTCTATCACCTCACTACACGTTTTATCTTGAACCACTTGGAAATAACATCAAATCTTCATGATCTGGATCAAAAAGGCACGTTTGTTTTGAATAAAACATGTTACGTTCCAAGTTTCAATAAAGAGTATCAGTTAACTCTGTCTTAAAGTGTCCTGATGAGCATCCCAGAGTCTTCCCATAACTGTTGGACCACAGCAGCATTTTCATACAGATACCTCCAGTCCAGGAAGACACCCCCTAATTTGTCTGAGCCTTCTCTGTTGTTTTTCTAACCCTCCTTTTTCCTCCTTTCCCTGCCTTCTGTCCTCTCTGCTGCTGATTGATCCTCATCTTAACCATGGCTAGCAATGAGTCACCAATACACGGTACCAGGATCCCTCACTAAATCTGTGACTCTGTGGAGTGCTGTGTGCTTTCCAGCATGTAGAAAGGTCAAGTACAGCCGTGTCCAATGGAGGGATGAGGGAGGATGGTACCGATGAATAAAAACCTCCTGCCAAAGCAGTGCAAGGGCTGTTTGCCTGCTCCAGCAGAGCCCCCCTGGCACCAAAAGCCAGCCCCAATGCAGGGTTACTCCAGTGCTTTGGTCTGGGTCAGCTGCCTCGCACCACTTGGACTAGTAAAAATGCTGAGCTGGCAGCAGCTCAGAAATACATTTAAAACAGCTTTTTCTTTGTCTGTGGGAGTATGTTCCCGTGGCACAGGCTTTGATCCAGCAGAGCGCAAGCTTGGTTTATGCAGAGTTCTCAACCAAGGAGGCACTTCTTATGCCTAAGGGTGCCTATGTTTAGCTTCCTAGCTCTCTGAAAAAAGACATTTGAATGTGTTACTGGGTACCTTTGTGGAAGGTAACCAGCCACCGCAGCAGCTGGCAGTCAATGCTTTGCTGGCAAACACCAGTATTATTGCTGCTATGGTAAGAAAAGGCAACATTTCTACGCTGCAGTAGTGAGAGGATTCTCAGTATTGTCTTTGTACTGCTCTCCCCTACTATGTTCTTTCTGTCAGCTGAAGTGAGAGGTCTGAGGGGAAGAGCAAGTAAATGCTCTTTGAACTGGTGTGGGGGAAAGGAGGACAATAACACCATGGAGGAACTCTCTGTACAGAAGGTGGGATCTGGAACAGATGGAGAGAGAAGTAATCACAACTTTTGTCCTTTAAAGACTTCTGAAACAGCTAACAACTTGGGAAAGTGATCCCACTTGAAAAATAACTGTATGAATTTGCTCTCAATTCTTTTACAGAACAAAGAAAACAGTCGGGAAACACTTTCACTGTCACAGGTTGCTCAGGGAGGTTGTGACATCTCCACCCTTGCTGCTACTCATCTGGACACAGTCCTGGGCTCTCAGTAGCCCTGCATATGCAGTCGGGGTTGGACCAGATTTTCTTCAGATGTGCCCTCCAACCACACCTGTCCTGTGATTCTGGGATTAAATGGGCATTTCTAGGTCACCAGTTCCCTAGTCCTGTAGGACCCAAGCAGTAGCAGGATCCTCCAAGACCTCTTTGCCTTCTCCCTCTGTAGTACACTGAAACTTGAGAATTTTGATAGGGTTTTAGGAACAAAGGGTTTCGCAGCTGGTTTAGACTCCTGAGAGTTGTTTTTTGTCTTACAATCTTTTAGAAGTGGAGATGAAATACAGTCCAGCAGACACACAATAAGGATGGATGCACCCAATGATAGCTTGTGACTGAAACAGTACTTGGTGGCATGGGGCAGATTTTCTAGACTATGGGTCTAATGTCAGGCTGCAGGCTCCTAGATGCAACTCAAAAAAACACACCATATGGGCTCCTGTTGCTAAGCTGGACTCAAACACCCTTACCCAAGGGCTTGTGCAGGGGTGGAAATCTAATATGGGGAGAATTACAAGGTACTGCATGTTTCTGTAATATATAGCTGTAAAATAAACCTAGGAAATGCATGTGTGATATGGGCTGATCCAATACTTACCTGGCTTCCCCTGCTTGTATCTGGAGATAATGCTTATGTACAACCAGGGCAAAAAGACCAAATAAATAAATGCCAATAGCATAGGCATGCATTTATGAGTCTATGTAGCATGAGGTGGTAATTCAAGACTGAAGTTTGATATCGTGGAAGGGGAATGAGGTCATATTTGACTTGAGGACCTTTGGTACCAGATGAAAACATTGTGTCCCAGGAGATAAGAGTGTTCCTCTTGCATAAGTTATCTCTAGTAGCTTCTTAAAGCATATTTAACTTTATGCCTGCATCATGCACCCTCTTCTTCCTGCTGCCTTCTTAAATCTGTCAGAAAAGCAGGTCCCATTAGAAAGTATTGCATCTGCATAAAGAAGTAGGGTATGGATCCAGCATTAATGATCTTGGAACCACAACCTCAGACATTGTGTGCAAGGGAAAAAAACCCAAACCAATGAATCTGATGTTAAATACTTTAATAAATAATATTCATATATGATTAAATAAAATTGAAGAAACATAGGTAGTTGCTCAGCACTGCACAGAGTAGCAGTTTGGATTATATGAGTAGCTGCAGCAGAAGGTTAAGAATTTAGCAGGATTAAAAGAATTTATGATATTTAAACCCAGTTTCTGAAAGTTTATTAAGTCCAAGTACCATTGAATAAGATAGTTTTTAAATATTTGGATTATAAAGAAGTTGCTCCTGAATGGTAAGATATTGAGGCTGACTAAAGAATTTTTTCTCAGCAACCCTGCTTTTTGCTTTAAATTGCTTGAATGAATCCATTTTGAGTATGATTATGCTTTTAAAACCTTTGCCCAGAGGTCTCTTGCCAAAACAAAAAAATTCTGCAGAACTCCAGTGTGGGAATTCAAGTACTTCCTTTACTTTTTTTTTTTTTAAGTTTTTTATTAAAAGTTTTGTCCAGACCAGAGAACCACAAAATACATGGCTGGAGTTTAATGAGAAAGATGTATTAGGGCATTATTTTTCCCTTGACAAATTACTGGATTTTGTGAACATTTAGAGTGTAGGTACCACTAATTGGCAAATTTAAAAATTGCACCTATTAAAAATGAAACTTAAGGCTCAGACAGCAGAAGTCAGCTGTCAAAACAGAAATATTTCCTATGTTTTATGAAAAGAAGTAGGAGAGTTATTCCCTCAGAAGAATATTCCAGACAACAGTAAATACTTGGCATTGGATGAAAAATTGTCTACTTTGCACTGTGACATTAGTGGTGTTGTGAGAGATGGCTGTAGAAGTGATTGGGTAAGAGTCTTTCAAGGTTAGTGAACCCAAACATTTAACCAGAAGAAAAAGAGAAAGAAGTTATTTTCTGCTTTTGTACATCATCTTCAACTTCAAAGTCTGTAAAACTTCCAACTTCAATTTTTTCTGAGAAACATGTTGCTTTTGGCTCCTGATTTGGGTTTGTCCTGCAGCAGAAATACCTGTGACACACCAGCAATTTTGCATCTTTCCAGTGAAGCTGGGTTGAGTTAGGTGAGGCCCTGGATTAGCATAATGTAACCAGCCACAATCCAAGAATTAACTGCAGGTTTTGTGGAGTAAGTGGTGTTAATATGGTAGGTGGTGCCATATGGGTTGTATGTGGTTGTGCCCTGTGTGAAGGCATTTTCTGTTCAGTGCTGGTCACCTCTGGCAGAAGGGAAAGATACTTGTAGGCTGCCATGGCCATGCTGAAGATACCACCTTGTACTTCTAGTACGGACAAACTGTGGTATGGTCTTTAGGTCAAAGCACCTTAAATATTAAGAATTATACATATTATACATTCCTTGTGAGCTCTTGCATCAACTTGCGTTTAAAACTTTCTAATGCGAATCACTATCAATCAGTGACAATAACCTTAGGACATGGGAGACCTTTCCAGTATTGCTGGTGTAAATCAGTCTATACCAACAGTCCTGCTCAAGGTCTTGAGCAAGCTCAGGGCTCCTGTCTTCACTGGTGAGGTATGAGGGCTGTCTGCAGGCTCCCAGCAGCGTGTCTGTTAAATGGCCCTGCAAAAATTCGCAGATTTGTAACATTTACAATGGAGTTTATTTTATAGCTCTAATAAAATCCTTCAGTGATAATTTATTTACATTAGTGTTGTCCCTCCCTAGTATGAACCTACCATTCAAAACTGCTGATCAGTCACTGCAACGGCCCCATTTTTTACAGCACTAATTCCCTGGGGAGCTTGGCAGAGGCAACCACGGTGCGTGGGCTTGCACCATGGAGGGGCTCACACCTCTCTCTGTACTCATGAATAATTTTCTTACACCAGCAGTGAGCAGCATATTTCAAGGAGCACAACCAAACAGTAAGAGCAGGTTGGGTTTGTACTCTACAAAGCACTTTTTATATTAGTAGTGCCACTATTTTTATTTAATTATAAATCTAGTGTGTTCTGCTGGTTTGCCTAACAGATACAAGTTTGCCCATCTTACACCCTGCGAGCCTCCTCAGGAATGTGAGAGTGTCAGATTCCTACTACTGCACTATACTGAAAATTTCAGCTCTGCTCTAGCTTTGACTCTTGAAAACAGAAAAGGAGAAGTTTGAGATAACCCTTATAAATAACCTGCCTTTTATATCTACATCTGTGCTGGCAGCTAGATTCATAATCATAGAATAATAGAGGAGTGACAGGGATGTTCTCTCATATCACTTAAGTTGAACTATACTAGTGTAGTTTATTTACTTAAGCTCTCTGAATATGGTGGTTTCCCTTCATCAGCCGTTCTGCTGCACTGACTCATCTACTGTAGTACTTTTAGCCTTTTCTTCATGCTTAATGGAACTCCCCATCTTGGAGTAAGGCTTTAAGAGAAGGAAGGAACTGGACAAACTGATTGTCTCTGCTACAAGGAGCTCCCTTATCAGCTGGGGAAGATGACAGCTTTAGGTTTTTTTTTAGGACCATGCTGTCCCTTGCATGACCAGCTTGCAGCATTGCAGTCCCAGAACTTAGAAGCATCCAAAGGCTGGCCTGTCCCTACCCGCTACAACGTGCATGCCCAGGATATGTTCAGAAACTTGCCATCAACAACTACATTTTTCCGTAGTTGTACAGAAGCCTTCCTTGGAGTCCTGGGGTCACATGAGTCTTCTCAAAACTTCTGGGAAAGCTGCCTGGGATTTTGGAGTATTGGTATCAGACCCTTTGTTGGGGTCCATGTGGATTCAGCAGGAGGAATAAGACCATGAGAAATGGACCAATCCTGCAGCACAGCTGGGAATCCCATTCTTCCTGTAGGTCTCGGCTTGCCCAAAGACACCTTACGTTGTGTTGGATACCATGGTTTCTGCTTCCAATCAAAATAATGCCCAGCGCCATTTGCTGCATTTGGAATGTGCTCTTGGCATCAGAAAACCTGCTGCATAGGTATGTACACCCTGTTTGCATACATGTAAATCGTGTGTAAACCCTGCCCAGACAGGGTATGTTTGGAGAGGAGATTGCTAAAGTCAGCAAAGCACACTCTTACTGTCTTTGTCTCCAAATGGCTTAAGCCATCTCCTTCTATATACAAAGACGAACCTGTCTGTTCCTCCACTAAGGTCATCATGGAGCACAGGAACAGGATTGCCATTTTGGGCTGGACAAATAGCATGTAGCCAAACATCCTGACTCCAACAGAACAGATGCCTGAGGAAATAAAATAGAAATTGTGGCACACACAGTGTCCTTCTTCTTTGATGTATCTTCCTTTAATCAGCTGTTTGGGACTGCTGACTGCATCCACACTGCTGTTTAATAGGTACCAGCTGACCCATTTCCTGTAAATTGATCTAACTCCTGGCCTTGCTTATTGTTAGAGCTCCTCAATAGGCAACATACATCATTAATCAATACATGCTTTATAACCAACTGTGCTACTCAGACCTAAGGTTCATCTGATCCAGCATCCTGTATCTCTCCATGGCCAGAAGTGGATGATTCGGTACAGTGACTGTGTGTGTAAAATGACTATCAATGATAACCACGTAATTACACTTCCTTATATATTCTCCTGGCTTTTATGAATTTGCAGATGTTTACATTTAGGCATTTTTGTTTTTAAAAGACCCTACCGAATTTTCCCCTTTAGATTAGGAATTCCTTCCATTTGTTTTAAAACTTAGAATCATAGAATAGTTAGGGTTGGAAAGGACCTTAAGATCTAGTTCCAACCCCCCAATAATCTTTTCTCAGGGATGAATGACTTTTTCATTCATATTTTTTTTTGGGCATATTGTCAAATAAATCCTAAAGAAAACAAAAGAATGAGAGAGTGGAAAAGACTACTGAGTTTATTAACCCATTGAAATCTGTGTGTGTGTGAACGTGTATAGATATGTGCACGTTGAACTTATGGTCAGCTCCCATTTGTCAAAGGTCTTTGCCAACCCATACGCAGCCAGCTGTTGAGTGCCACCAAATAGTCAGCATAAAAGTCACTTTGGGCATGCCTGTTTTCTCCTCTGAGCTGGAAAAGTCATTCTGGGGATAATAGCCCAGACGATCCACTGAGCTTTCAGACATTGACGCTTATTTCAAGTTCTTGCCTTAGAATATTTTAGGGATTTTAGGGGCAGAAATGCAGGCGAATGAGAAAAAAAAGCAGGTAGAAAGGCTGCTTAAAAAAACTGGTCACCAAAAAGAACTTGCCACTACAATTTGTGATGGGTTTTAGCATTAATAGCAGTGGTACAGCAGCAGGTGGAACTATGAGGTTTTCCACTGGAGTACAACAGGGTGATAATGCACCGTGAAAGCTGGAGGAAGAATGGAATATCAGTTTTTCTATGTATAGGGTTTGTTCATCACGGAGTGTTTTACCACCCCTAAGTAGAAGGAGCTGGTGTTGCTGTTGGGGTTGGTTTTTCATGTGTTGTCTGGGTTGTTACATTGAGTACTGATGATTTTTTTCTTCCTTATTGGTAGGCTGGATGGGTCAATATTGTAACCTGAGAGGATTTCTTTGCAGTGAGTCTATGAGACTGCAGAAGCTGTATCATGCAACTGGCAGTCTCCACCCTCCTGTCTGGTTCTTGTGGCTCTGAATTTACTTGGGGTGTGGGTTAGGAGATGATCAAAATATAATTTCACACAGAGATAACTTAGCTCAGTTACAAGCAGCCACACAGGTTTTCCTTGCCAGAATAAATCACCCCAGGCAAAGCTCAGCTCCTAGCTGCAGTACCTTGGGTGTTCCCAGCAGTCAGCCCTACCTGGTTTTATAGCTGCTTTAGGGCATCACTTCCCCTGCACAAATAACCACTGCAAATGTTGAGGACTCAGGAAGTAGACAGACTGATCAGCTTCTCAGTGCCCAGGGTATCAGAGCTTCATCCAGGGGTCCTCAGGATGTTATGTTTTGCTTTAGAGGAGCTGGGAGGCATCCGGTCCTGGATGGAGGAGGTAGAGGGTCCGTCAGTCCTGGTAAAGCTTGTGCTCAGTTCCCACCTTTTCTAAGACATTCAGGCTGTTTTCTCATTTTAATTTCCATGTTCTGCCTTCCCTAAGACGGGAAGGAGGAGTTCTATACCAGGCGTTTTTCTCCCTAAAGAGGTACTTATCCCATGTAATCACATTTCCTCTCCAATCAAGTTCTCAGGCCATGGCATTTTTCCCAGTCCTTGAGTAATTCATGTAGTTTTTTCCTGAAATCACATCAGTTTTTCAACCTCCTTTTAAAAATGAAAGCACAAAACCTGTATTCACTAATGAATTCTCAGTTACACCACTGTCAGGTATACAGAAGAAAAAAAAACAACAGTATTTTTCCTCATCTGTTTAGGCACATCCGGGGATAACCATGGCCCAAATCAGTGACTTCCCTGAGGCATCTTTCTTGTCTTCCCTGTTTCATTCGCCATGTCTTAAGTTTTTGTGACTCCACGCTCCCATCTTGGGCTTACCCCATTCCTTTACTGGGGTCAAAGGCACATTTGTAGGAGCTCTTTGGTGGCTCTGCAGAGTTTTGGGCTCTCACATTGACTGGACATCTTCCTGGGCATCTGTGACAAATGGGAACTGATGACCAGCAGTCCCCTTTCCCTTGAGATGTTTGTTATGGCTGAAGAAAAAAGAAAAAAGAAAAAGTGTAAAAACCCAAGAATTAAAGAGGCAAACTGAAAGGCTTACCAGCTCCAGGCAGTAACCTTTGCAAGCCTAACATGTTAAGAAATACCAGCGAGTGTTAATTTTTCAGCCTCTTGGACAACTTTTCTCTTCCTGCAAGCTGCAAAGCCAGTTACAGTTCTGCTCTCTAATGTTCTTAGGCTTCAGCCCAAATCATATCCTGGAGGCTTAGTAGGAAATCAAGCTAGAGACCTCCCAGCAAATGGTCATGTCCTTGCCCCTCCACAGCACTATCGAGGCTGCTGAGAGGTGACTTACTGTATGCTTCTTCTCTTTTCCCCCTGCCTTCATTGACACCACCCTGTTAGCCATAGCATCACTCTGTGAAGTCGTGTTATTTTTCTTGTCTGTTATGAACATGTTTTATTCAAAGTCAGTCATTTCAAGGGCGGAATTTAGTCTTGCAGGGTTGACCTGAACCATCTCTTTTTGCACATACACAGCTGTATTTAAAGATACTCAGCTTCTGTTTGTGTGTATCACTATGTGAACTATAGTGCTCTAAATAAATCTCTCATCTATTTTGTCAATATTCACGGCTGTGTGTAAGGAGAGAAAATAGTGGATTTGTTATTTTGTTGTGCTTCCAGTTCATTAATGAATATAGAGCATATGCTGGTGTCTAGCTGAGGCTGCAGAAGTCTTCTTCATAATTCTTTACTGCCAGTGTTTTTTGAGATCCACTACTTGGTCAGTGTTTGATTATTTCAGGTGTTTTTCACTCATGTGATGTAATACTAAGGCTTAGGAGGGTTGATTTGTTAAAACAGAAAAGTATGTAAGTCGTTTTTCTACAGTTATTCCATGGTAGTAATAACATACCCTGGTTGAGGTATGTTAATTAATCTGTCATTAATTAAAAGTAAAGATGTAGGTACAACCTCTGGTTGAGGAGGGTGGTAGGTAGGAGTGCTGGAGGCTAAGAGGATGTGCTGAGGGCTATCACAACATAATTTCTTTTCCTTAACCCTCACAACTGACTACAGATGGCTAGTGCTAGAAGCAAGGCTGGGCAAGGTGAACCTTCTGTCTGAGCCAGTTTGGCAAGTTGCATCTTCTTCAGTAATGACAAACTCTTCACTTATTTCTGGTGTCCTGTACTTGTGCAAAGGACACGTCTATTTAAAACATTGTAGTACTAGTAGTGGAAAGCAAATGCTGTGGTAAAATACTGAAGAAACAACTCTTTTATCTGCCAATATCTACCCAGAAACATCAGTAATCTCTCAAGAAGTCATGTAATGAAATTCATGTGCTATTGCTGAAACAAGATTATAATACTGAAGTCTTTTCTGGTTCATTTTTCTAAAAAGCTGGTCCCTTCAACTTAAGAAGTTGTCTGAAGCAGGACAGACCTCCTTTTTGTAGGGTTTTCTGCCTTCAGAAGCTGTGTAATACTCCATGTGAACACCCTGGCATATTTCAGGGAGCTGAATCATCTCGTTTCCAAACAGCACTGTCAGGGCAATCTGGGTGGTCAAATTAATCCCATACTTTTTGGTATTTGGCAGCAATTTGACAGGGATGATGGCACTTCTGAGTACAAGCAGAATGCAATCCAGGCAGTTCAACCAAGCAGCCAGAGTTTCTGACCTTGTCTTAATAAATCCTTCTGCAGTTCATTCATCAGTAAAGGCAGCTTTGCTTGCAATTTATAAATACCTTGTGTATGGCACAATCTGAATGGTGGCTTTTACAGACTGAACTTGAAATCTCATTCTCACTTAAGCCAATGCTCAAAGCTCCCATTGTCAAAATGGGTCAGATTTTTAAATAAAATATTTAAAAGTGTGCTTTTTGGTAGATGTTCTGAATTGCCAGTGATTTTTTGAGGCACTGCTCCTCTGGCATGGTATGTGATGGATCTCATTCTGCTCAAACAGTCTTGTTATTGCAACAACTCCAAAAAACTGCACTGTTCTGAAAGAAAAGGGAGGGGGGGGTGTGGTGATGAAGAGAGGAATGGTGGAGAAAGAGAAATGGGAACAAGACAAAACTAAACCAAAAAAGAAACCCTGCTAAGACCCCATTCCTATATTTAAAGCCATGTGTTAGGTAACTGTCTTCTATAAAAGAAAGCAAAAGCAAAGGGATTTCCCTTGAGGTAGAAATAATATTTTTGTTGAAGCCTTCTGAAATAGCTCTCATATTCCCTGTAATAAAGCTTTGACTGTCTCATGATTTCAGCTGCATAGTGGAGCCCTGTCAGCATTGCCCCCCTTTTTCCTCCCCAGGTTTTAATTTCCCCTCTAGTCCTCCCTCCCACCAGCAGAGCTCAAGCTAAGAAGAGGCAGGGGGCTGCATGGCCATTGCATTTCTAAGCACCTATGGACAAGGTAAACCACAGATGGTCCATTTTATTGTTGTTTCAACTTTTTTAAGAACAAAAAGGGACTTGTTAGGGGTATAAGGTGGTTGGTATCCCCTTGCTGCAGCAGCATGTGGGCTGAGGGCAGTGGCATGTTTTTGCTGTGGATGTTCCTCTCATTTCCCACAGCAAAGCTGCAGGAAATCCTGGCTAAATTAACTTGCTGCTGTTCCTCATCCTTCCATCAGTCAACTGCCCTCAGTGCTCCTGAGCTGCCTGAGATATGAATGCTGGTTTTTACTCAACTACACCTTCAGAAAAACACATATCCAGCTGCATTCACCCCTGCTCACAGAGTGGCAAACAGCTGTGCCATGCTGCCCTTGGTGGCTGAGGTTTCTGTCTTGCCAGACCTGGTATGTTCCTGTGAAAGGCGAATTGCCAGGAAATGCATTGTTTGCAGGCAGCGCCAGCAAATGACAGAAATCATTTGTTTTCATGTGAGGGCGCCAAAAATTGCTTTCTCTGTTCCTAGCTGCAGACTGCTTTGCTATTTTTACCTGTGACTTTCTGCAAACCAGCTTCCCCAGTGCAAAGCATCCATGGTGTGGCAGCCGACCGAAATGGTGTGTCACAACCCATAGCATCCCGTGATGTGAAGATGCAGCCTTAACATGAAATGCATCTGGGATGAGGCCTTGATGCCCAGCTGGAGCAGGCTGAACTTAGAGATGCTTGGGAAAGATGTGTGATCAAAAGGCTGAAGAAGAGAGAAAGGTATTGTACATGCTATGTGCAGGGTTTGGAAAAAACAGAGCTATGCATGAGCTTTTAGTAAATGGTGTTTGCTACAGAGGTGGAAAATGGAGGGTGAAATATGTGTCTGGTGTTTGCTAAACAGCTGTGCAATGGTTCAAGGCTTCAAGGGTCTAGAGCATCATTTTCTCTTCTGCTTTCTGTTTATCAATCCCATAGCTTGAGGTAAAATGCAGTATTTGAGCCTCTGCAGATTTAGTTTTGTTCACAAGTAAGGATTTGTTTTCATAAGGGGATTATATTTATTTAAATAAAAATGCTCAGTCATGAACCAAACAGGGTGAGGGAAGTACCTGAGCAGTGGCAGCAAGTAGTAATGAGTGCTAGGAAAAAATACTGGTGTAGACGGATGTTAGAGTGAGACAGAATGAAAGAATAAACCACTGTTCTCAGTAGGGCCTGGGGGGTTATCTGAACCTTTCATTGTTACACTTTCAGCTCCTGTTTTAGCTGTAAAGGAGCAATCTAGCTGTTTCTAGAATTTCCTTCCTGGCCACTGAAGTCTAGCATGTTATTAATTACTTTAAGCTATGCCATGGCCTATCTTCATTAGCTATAGTAAAAGCTATCTTTCTGATAGGAGTCATCCTGCAGCCCTCTATAGCAAGACGAGGGCAGCACTGAGCCTTTAAATTCTCTATGAAAGCCACGTTCATCTTTCTCAGGTGGAGCAGCAGGTGAATCATTTTGTCTGAGGGAGGTTTTGGTGGCAGGCTGGAAAGATCAAAGAAAGCTGGGAGAAATCTTACCAGAAAGAAGTAATTTTACATGAGAATGAGACAAGTGTTTCTGGAACACGAATATTGGTTTCTTCAGAGCTTCCTCTGGAAACAATTTTTGGAAATGTGCAGGAAAATAAGAGAAAAATAGACTGTCAGAAATTCACCTTCTTGAATGTGGTTGCCATATTAGAGTAATAAGTTTTAAGATGCGTTTCAGGTCTCAGAGGTGTGCAGTAATCAGGTTTCCCAAAATCTTTTATTGTGTGTTTTCAATAGAAAGGTTTCATAAACCCTCTTGGTCTAGCAGAAAGAGGTCCAGAAACATCACATTTGTAAAGGAAAAAATACATGTGTTCCCATGTGTTTTCCCATGCTGTAAGACAGCTGCCCTGAGCACATTTGTGAAATTCAGACACCAAGGCTTTACACCAATCCAGTAGACGCCAGGACTCCTTCTCCGGAAATGTCAAATCTCCCCCCATTTGCTTGGAGCAGCACACACCTCAAGACACTCAGTTTCTAGCATCGTCTTGGGTGCCAGGGCAGGAAACAGCTGCACTTGTGCTGACTTCTTTCATTACTGGCCATGAAGTGCCAATGCCACTTTGAAATCTGAAGAGCTGCACAGTCTGGAAAAGTTCAGATTGGGGTCAGGTTTCCTAAAATAGCATTGAGCTGTGCAAGGCAGAGGAGCACCTAATCATCCTACACAGGGAGGGAGGGGAGACTAGATCTGACCTGTTGTGGCTGCTGCATCCATTACTGAGCATCTGTGAGCATCAGTGTGGGCACTATCACTCATCAGGGAGAAATCTGCATATAGAAATAGACAGCACATCTTCTATGATTCTATAATGAAGGGTTCAGCTTTTTACTGTGGAACAGCCTCACTGCTGTGCTTCCCAAGCAGTGATTAGTCTGCACAGATAAAAAAAACAGACCTTTAGTAGCTCTGGTGCCAGTGATAGTCCAAGTGATGAGCAGTAACTAGATTACATGCAGGAGTTCCCCTGATGCTATCTCTAGGCTGAAATAGCTCTGTGATCATTCAGGTGCTGAGCACGGGGGAGCTGAGGAAGGAGAAAAACCCATTTCCCATCCTAAATCTCATTCACAAGCTAGGGTGGAAGGAGGGATACAGCTCGGAGCAATCTTAAGGAGTTTTGAGAAAACTGTGAAGTAGGCTCCATTTAGGGTGAGGGGTGCTGTTCTGGGGTTCTGCCCTCTCTGCAGAGCTAGTCCTGATGCTCCCACTAGAGACTTTTTCTTTTTTCTTTAATACCTTGAAGAGAACGACATTTTTATTTAGAGGCGTTATTCCTCTATAGGGATTTTAGGTGTGTTGGAGCTATCTCAATATTAAGCATGAGATTCCTTACATATTTTTTTCTCTGAAACTGCATGAGCACAAACAAATTCTCCCTCCTTTCCTCTGTCAATGCTCTCTTTATCTCTCATGCTTCCTTGCGCACCTCTCCTGCCACTAATCACTCTTACATGGGAGAGTGGGTCAGCAAGAATCTCTAGGGCAGCTGGAGCCATTGGGTTTTGATAGCTGGAAATAGGGGAAGCCACTGTCAGCTCCTTTCTGATGCATTCCACCTCTCATTGGTGAACCAGACCCAGACTCATCTGCTTACTAAAGCTGAGTCAAGCTTAAAAGCCCTTTAAGTCATGATCCTGCTAGCACAGCCTGGCCTATGGGAGCTCTCCTCCCCACTTGCCAGTCCCAGGCACTCTGTACTGAAATGGGTCTTCCTTCTGGTGAGCCCTTGAGCTGTGTCAGGCTCTGACCTTGCTCTTTCAGTTCATAAGAAGGAAATGGGAGAAAATTGCCTTTTGCTATGAAATGAATAAGCTGACTCTGATGTGCTGCATGGTTTTGGTCAGGCAGGGGTTGCGGAAAAGATGGTGGAACAGATGCTCTGCTTGAGGTCCCTCTTGCAAAAAACTCTGACAGATGAAAAACCACTTTTGTTTCAAAACTGTCATCATGCCCTGATTTCAGGGATCTGCTGAACAAGTACAGGTGAAAATAATGTGACATCTTATGGTCAAATGCATACAGAGCAATGCAAAAGACAGAGCCTTTATGCTTTTTAAAAATCAGAGTTTCTTGCATAACAGTGCAGCCAGGGGAGAATTGCATATGTGAGGAGCAGGAATCAAAAGCCTTGCTCTCCCTCACTGGAAAGGAATCTCACTGGGGAACCTGCCAAAGCAAAGGTGCCATAGACTTGCAGATCTACAATGTGTTGGTGGCAAATGAAAGAAGTGAGTTTGAAAGTTATACAGACTACTGTCAACAGTCAGAAACTGTCTCATTTGCATGGGGATTTGATCCTTTTAAAATAAGACTCCTTGGCATGATAGGCAGGTCTGGGGAAAGCTGTGCATTCTTCCTGGGGGTCCCCACCTCTCTCGAAGGGAGAGGATGTGGCAATAGGAGTTAAATCAACACCCTGCTCCTGTAGTACAGATGAATACCAAAAGTTGGCCCTTTCTGTCGGGGCAGTAACCCTTGGTGGAGCAAGATCAGTTACTCCTACAGTGGCAGCAACACACTGGGTTCCCTGCTTGATGCGAGTCACATCTCGCTTTCCTAGGGAAGGTGAGGAAGTCTCCAGGCTTCCTTTGAAGACCACTGAAAGATGGAAGGGCTCAGAAGCTACTGTAAAAGGGAGTCCCAAGCTCATCATTGGGCTGCTGGTCATTACATTGTGGGCCTTCCTTCCCAAGCCCTTCTCAGGGAGCTTAACACATTGCATCATGACAGTGCAGAACAATACCTCGAAGGCTAGGTGCTTTCTGGCACTGCCAGGCCACCAAGGGTCATCTCAGTTAGGGTACCTTTCACATTTGTTATTTTTGACTGGCCCCTATTCCTGTTCTTGGAGAATTGTGGAGGTGCATGTCTACTGTCCATCCAAAAGCATATCCCTGGAGACTTCTCAATAGCAGGCTTGCCTAGGATTGCAGTCTAGGCAGCAACTGTGTTTCCCTGCCTTTTCTTCTGATAGCATGACATGCACCTTGAGTCTTCCCTCCTGAAGACTGGTCTGTAAGATGGGGAGGAAACCTGACAGTATTTTACGTGCAACTGCACATTCTGTGGGGACTTGGCATATACTTCTGTGCTGAACTGCACATCCATATCCTTGGAGGGAGTCTGACTGCTGTGCTTGTGCGCAGGAGCTGGATGTGGCTTCTAAAAGATGAGTATGTCTGGTCTCAGAAGAATTGCCAAAGCCTAAACCCAAATGGAAACTGCAAGCTGTTCCTGGTGACAAATCTACAGTGGTAGCTAGTTTAGGTCCTGAACTTAATGTTTCTGGGCAGAAAATTGAGTTTAATCTAATATGGGCAAATATCTGTCTCCTGAGGTGTTTTTAAGCTTTTCTTCTTCTCACTAAAGATCTCAAAAATAGGAAGAAAATCAGAGGATGGGGAAGTCTTGGTAGATTTATAAATGACTTAGAGAAAAAGATACAGAAAAGAGGACATGTCTGAGTCTGGGGATGCTGAAGCATTGCTGAAGTTTCTTTTGTTCTCTAATGACAGAGAAGTCTGCCAGCCTTGGCTCTGCTGTGAGCTTCACTCTCTGTAATTAAAAATCAATTAGTATGTTTAGCAATTATCTAATTAACTTACTAAAGCTATCATGTTAGATTCATATACAAACATGTCTCTAAATTGTATGTGTTAGTAATAATGCAAATGATGCATTTATTGCTCATGTAAGTTTGAATTAATTGAGGCGCGTGATATTTTTGTTAATTTTGCATGTACCTAATACACTGTACTTGGAGATCTTTGAATCAGGATCACAAAAACTTCCCTGCATCTCCTCTGTACACAGGTCTTGCTCCCTGAAGCTCAATAATGAAAAATAGTGTAAAATGGTCCCTAGTGTCAGCATCAACTTGCAGGACAATCAGTCAGTGTAATTTGACTGTCCTTGGGTTTACTCAGAGATAAATTGATGGCCCAAAGGACCAAGCACTAGGCTGTACCTCAAGCAACATGTTCTGTCTCCCCATACTTGGCTAGGGCCTTGCGCCCATGGATTCTGTTTTATTTAGACTGGGATCTTCATGCAGCAAGAACTGTGTCTTGAACAGTTGTATTCACAGCACTTACTGTTTGTACCTACTTACAGCTAGATCCTCTCAATAATAATACAAAAGCCATCTGATGCCAAAGACCCGGTTGTTTGCTGCATTCGGAGGTCAAATTAATTTTTCAGTTAGCATTTAGAAAGCCATCTATTAAGCCAACATAGGTAGTTTCCTCTGCTGCAGTTCTAACAGGTACCAAAAAAGAAGAAAAATTTTAAACTTTTAGCAACTAGCTCTACAATGGGAAATGGCCACAGCTTTTATAGCCTCTTTTCTTTCTGAAACTACCCAGATACCAGCCCTTTCCTATGAACTTTACAGTTCAAAGTTTTAATGAACAGGGTGTATAGAATGGTAAAATAGCTTTGTAATGTGTGCCAGTGACTTTGCAGAGCCAAACATTTAGTTAAGCAAACTTAATGGCTTTACTGTTTGCTAATGGGAATGTGAGAAAATCCAGAGCAAAGTGCATGACCAAATAATACAGACCCTATTTCAAAAGATGAATTTGGACTGTCAGTCTGGATTACAGGAAAGGGCTCCCTGTGTGTTCAGGCAGAGTGACTGAAAGATGACAGGTACTGTTGGTGGTGTTGTCTGGAGCTCATCCCATCTGCAGCTTCAGGATAGGTTTGCAGTTGCACATGTTACCAGACAGTAATAAAAATGGAAAGCAGTGCTTTTGTAAAGCCTCAACTGCCTGGGAAAAAAAATGGTGAAGCTCTAGAGGGGTTTTTGCAGAGCTTAAACTAGGGCTCAACTCTCTCTTTGATGACAAAAGCAGTTTCCAAATCAGGCATCTGTATATTCAGCAGCTTTAGCACTACTAAGTAGGATTTACGAATCAGTGTGCACTTCAAATCTAGTCCCTTATATTTTATTAATGGCAAGGAATGTGGCCAGAGAGAGACAACATAGCCATTAAATGATGATGTAAGCCATATAATTGGCTTCTTAAATTCCCTGGGAAACATTTGTCCTTGGTAAGAGTAAGCTTGAGTTGTTTGGTGATGTGGAAGCCAGAGCTGTGTGAGATGTAATGGTGTATGTCAGATGCCTGCATGAGTTATTTTGGGCTGGACTCCTATGGATGTTGGACATCTTAGTTCTTTGAATCAGTTAAAAGCCTCTCAGGTGAAAAAAAATAAAATAAAAAACCCACAATGGAAATGGCTTTTCCTGGGAAATACAAGATTGAAGTAATGTGGGCTAGATTTGTGAAGGTTGTTAGGTGCCTAAAGTTGTAGATATTTCAAGTCAGGGTGGTGGTGGTGGGAGCCAAACCAAAGAACTGCATCCAGCAATCTGTGGGGAGTGGAGAAGAAATAAGAGCAAGTTCAGAGTCTGAATAAGGAGCACTGAGTTAGCAGGGTTAAAGAGAGAATGGGAGGCAGATGAAGAGGTGAATGCCCAGGTTTATCAAAGTAAGACTGGTATTTAACAGGGTGCTTAGACACAGTGTCCCAGTGTCTGGTCTTCAATAAGAATGTGATTCCAGTGTCCTGGAAGCAAAACATCCAAGTGGGGTGGTGAGGGGACAGAGCCAAGGTGGGAGATGGGACTGTTGACAGCAATTCTGGTGATGGCTGGGAAGAGAAAGACAGAGCCAGTTTAATAACTAACAAGACTTTAAAGAGAGGTCTTCTGATACAATCGTAATTTCAAATTAAAATCACATATCAAAATCTAAGAGAAGAGTTCTTTATTCACACTGTAGTGTTGTAAAGCTCTGGCTCAGACAGCTGTCCAAACAAGTATCACAGAATCATAGACTCACTAGTAATTATGGGGCTGTAAATTGTATACAAAAAGCATATATAGGTTTGTTTTATGACACTTTGTTAGATACATCATTTTACAAATAAGTATTCCTTTCTTTCCTCAGATCCTGACATCTTAAAGGGTATTTAATATTATAATTGTTATTGAAAAGGAAACCAAACATTTCTTCAACATACCTGACCTGTTACAGCACTTCAAGCTTTGGAGATACAGCAAACACTAAAACAGGGGACTGATTTTATCATCCTTAACATCTTGCTGACATTTATAGGCTTCTGCCAAATGGACTTTCTGTGTTTTGGTGTTTTTTTAGCTGCATGAGATGCTCTTAAAAAATTTAAGTGCATGTCACAAAAGACACAGTATTCCAAGAGCAGAAGCCTGCTAATTTCATTCCTGTTCCGCCACCCAGAATAGAAAGTGCATTAGGATCTCTTTAAAGTTTTCACTGTTCTCTTTGTGGTTGCTGTACAAGCTACTGGAGCTGCTGAATTGTGTCATAAGTTAGGAATAATTTAAAGTTTGTCTCCAAGAAGTAAGAAATTATCCTATTTACAGAAGCCTATTTTCAGGATAATCTCCACTATAGCAGTTAGCGAACACAGTTTTGTTTGTGGCTCTTGGAACACCAGAGAGGAGCAATAGAAACAATAAAGTAAACCCCAAAACATTTCTCAAGTTTTAAAATGTAGCTATAGAAGGATGTCCCTTTTCTCTCCCTCCAGATCTCTGTGTGGTCATTTCCATTTGGAAATGTTTCTCTTCTGGGAACCTTTCTGCAAAGGTTTGATGCCAAATCCAGACCAGATGTCTGCAGCAATTAATATGGGAAGTCTTTGAGCACCTTTATAACACTTCTTTGTCATGTTGCGTAGTTCCCAAATAATGCATCCTCACTGCTTCTGTCTACAGAGAGCAGGCATTTCATTTCACAGGCAGGAGGCTGCATTTAGAAAGGAAGACAAAATAATTTAACCACAGCTATATATCAGGTTACTAGTACACCTTAACCTTGTCTGCTGTTATTCTCCAGTGTTTGTTCCTCACTGAATGCTTCATATATTTTTAGAACAGTGGAAAAAGTATTGAAACTATAGATGCTCGAGGGAAGCTGAGATTTCTCTCTTCCATTTCCCCTCTCTCTCTCCAAGTAAGCCTTTGCTACACAACCACTGCTTATTTAAAAATATAATGTAGAATTAATGTAATAAAATAAAAAAAAAAAGTTGGGTTTAAGAGGAGTTAATTTTCTGCTTGTTCACCTAAGTAGGTGCTGATCCAGTCTGAGGCCTGGCCTGAGCTGATCCCAAATACTCAGCAGACTGGGCTGGTGCTTACATCGTTTTCCCTGGACCATTCATGGCTAAGTGCTTGCTGGGGTAATCCTTGTGTTGGCTTGGTACTTAACCATAGCACTGGTACCAAGCAATCCTCCTCCCCGAGCCCTTAAAACCCCACAAAAACCCCTTCTCAGTTCTGCAGTATATTGGCAAGTCAATATTTTAGAGTTCTCAGGCTTGCAAGTATCTGCATGATTATTACCTGTAGGTGGGATAACAAAACCGTGGGATTTTACTGTTTCTTTTCAGGCTTGAAGGCAAGAACCCACAGAAGCTGGAGCTCCCTGCCTTTGCCTGTGCTCTGTGGCTGAGAGTGCCATGACCTAGCATGTTTCAGTAAGTTTCAGGTAACTTACTGGAAACAAGATCTGTTTGTTAAGTCCCTGACCAGATCCTCTGGCTTGCATGAACTCTAAAATCACACAGAGATTTCCAGTCCTGGGGATGGGATGAGCTGACCGCTGAAGGGCTGCTGAGCCATCCAGAAAGAGGTGTTGCAGCTAACATTCAGATATGCAACTTGAATAGGAAAATGGGAGATTCCACTTTTGATAAGGAGCAGCACAAGCTGGCTGAGAATATGAAGGTAGAAGGTGACCTATGTGCATGACCGTGAAATACAGAGGTCACAAACCATAGGAAGACTTTGTAAGAATAAGAAGTGCAGAAAATACAAAAAACAAAACACCTTCCAAAAAACAAGGAAAAAACCCCACCAATGACCTTCAGTAAGGCAAAGTCCAATAAACTCCAAACTTGAATACAGGAAATCTGTCAGTTCTTTAAAAATGCTATTTGGGGCACAGGTACAATCCATCCCAATACAGAGGGTACGATGGGTAGTAAAGAGACCACAGTCACTAAATCATGAGCTCTATATTGGCTTTGAGCTAAAAGGAATTGTACAGAAAGCAAAAACTGTATCAGTTGTCTGAAAATCAGAGCAAAGGAGAGCACTGTAAGGATAGAAAAAAGCAGAAAGACAAAAGCACAGAGCAAGGGTCAAGTAGAAGTGCACTTAGAAGTGCAGCTGCATTAGCTACAAAAGGAGGCCCAGGACACATCTAGTTCATGACTGGATGAATGCAGAGGACTCACAGATGGTCATTTAGAGATCCCTGAAGCACCAAGTACTTCTCTTTTTCTTCCATCTTTGCTGAAAATGGCAACAGCCAACACAGTGAAGAGGTAAGCACTTCGGCTAAAAGAGGGAAAAGAGTTAATGAAGTATTTGCATAGGTAGATGTTGTTGAACCAAGTTGGTTTCATAGTGCCATTTTGTCCTCAAGGAGCTTGATAGGTGATCATTGACAGTTACCTGTGAAGAAAGGAGGGGGTGGCCCAAGACTGGGAAATGAGACTGTGAAGACCAAGGATGAAACTGTACCTGGGTTTACCTTAAATCTTGGAGCAGAGTGCTGACCCCAAACAGGTCTCCAAAAAGCCAGACTCTGCACCGAAGGTGATGTCAATGAAACTGTCTGTGTTCACAGCAGCTGAGGCTCATTGGCTCTCTGTTATTTATCAGAAGCCAGTGGTAAATATAAATCAGTATGTAGCAGTGAGTTTTCCATTTCCTTACCCTATCTCAGCTTTACTAGATAGAAATTATATTTTGAAAGGTCAGTGCTTGTGTTTTAACTGTAAAGCAAAAATACTATTCTGGACAAACGTTAGAGCTCTAGTTCACTGTTGCAGACAGTTGACATGGAAATTATATATAGAATATCTTTTGGAATTTTACATGTTAATACTCACCAATAAGGTTTCAGTGAAGCAAGCAGCAGTGGTGCAGCATTAAAAAACAAACTGCATTGGTTGGTATTACATTGTAGCAGGAATACATGGCCCCTATGACCAAGCATAGCTACATTGTATATGTTGAAAAAAAGCTATTCTGTGGGCACTTTACTAACTAAATCCTCTCTTGGCAGCTGTCTTCAGCAGTCAGGTAAAACTCTTCCTTGCAAGTACCTCAGCTGGGTATGGAAATGCAGTTGCCCAGGGAGTGTGTGTGCAATGGACTGCACGAGTCTGATAAATGAAGCAGATGCATGTTCTAATTCAGTAACCTTACCAGAAATGAAGCCTTTATAATAAAGTCAGATGTATCAGCCAAGGATGGCCCTGGGACACTTCATTGTGGGGAGTCAGAAGAGCCTGGAAGAGGCAATACTGGGAGAAGTGATTTTTCTAGCACTAAGGTAAATCACAGCCTTTCACTACATGCTGTCTGGGAGCAAGGAAGATAACCCTGCACTGACAATTTTCTTTCACTGCATCCCACCAGGTCCATCTCCAATGACATGCAAAGCCCTGAGAAGTCTAGGTTTCCATTCATGGCCAGATATTTGTTCTTGCTGGCAGAGTTATTGATGAGTTGACTGCCTGGTGAGCTAGGAGATGCTTTGTGTGCAGGGGTAAAGGCAAGCATTGGCAGATGCATCAGGATCCATTTTCTCATATTTGTCCCCACTGTTTCCCCTTGACAACACAAGTACAGTATTTTCCTCTGGAGAAGAAATGTAGAAGAGAGGCATGTAGAGGTCTAGTTAAACATCTCAGTAAAAGGATAAAATTTTCAGGGTTTTTTTTTTTGGGGGGGGGGGGGTGGGGGCTAGTTTGTTGTGGTGTGGTTTTTCGTTTGTGGGTTTTTTGTTGTTTTGTTCTGGGGTTTTTTGTTTGTTTTTTGTTTCTTTGGTTTTTGTGGTTTTTTGTTGTTATTTTTTTTGTGTGTGTGTGTGTGTTGTTATTGTTAGATTTTTATCTGTTTACTTTGATGGGTTGACCCTGGATGGGTACCAGGTGCCCACCAAAGCTTCTCTGTCACTCCCCTCCTCAGCAGAACAGGGAGGAAA
This sequence comes from Neopsephotus bourkii, assembly GCF_033783945.1. Classification (NCBI taxonomy): domain Eukaryota; kingdom Metazoa; phylum Chordata; class Aves; order Psittaciformes; family Psittacidae; genus Neopsephotus; species Neopsephotus bourkii. Next base: position 1,476,002 of record NW_026901238.1, read on the forward strand.
TATTATAACAAAAGGCTTGCAGGTTGAGATAAGGACATGGAGAGGTCACTCACCAGTTACTGTCACCGGCCAAACAACTCGACTTGGGAAAATTAGTTTATTATCCATCAAATAAGAGTAGAATAATGAGAAATGGCTTTGGATATAGGCAGGTCCCTCTTGGCACCAGCTGGCATTGGCTTCTCCAGACACATGAGAAGCTTTTAGCAGCTTCTGACAGAAGCCACCTCTGTAGCCCTCCTGCTATCAAAACCTTGTCATGCAAACCCAATACACTTACAGTGATACCAGGCTGTGGTATACCACAACTGCATATCTGCTCAGAGTTCTTCTGAAACAAATGTGGTCACCAAAAATGTCTCCATCATTACAGTTAACCACATTGATGAAGGGTGGTTAGAAAGAGAAATAGGGAAAATTACTTGAGAGAGACTTAAATCAGTTGTGCTAAGCACCACACTTCTACAAGAAGACTGCAAAACAGCTGCTGCTGGAGGGAGGCAGTGGGTGAGCAAAGAGGGGCTTTTATGTTCCAGAGAAAGTCATGTATCCTTGTTGTCATTGTATGCTTTAAAGATACTTCATCTGGTTGGTGCTCTTCTGGTGCAGCACACTGAGGTCCTGAGCTGAGGAGCAGAGCTGCTCATCCCTAGTGGCACAGCAACAATTTACAGTTTCCAGCTCCAGTTACCAGTGCTAGGTAAGCTCAATGTCACCAAACAGTCCAGAACAGTAATGCATGTGTAGCCTGTTATATCCTTTCCCCTTGCTAGTTACTTTCATTTATGTGATAAAAGCAGGTCTAACTGCAGCACAGACAGGTTGCTGCATAATTTTGCTGTTGTGGTAGTAACAGGCCCAAAATATTTTATCTTCTCTAAATCCTCCTCTTTCTGATCCAAACGTACAAATAAGATGCTGAACAACATTGCTGAGGGAGTAAATACCTCGTAACCAAGCAGGTGCCTCACTTTTCATTTGTGCCTCGAACATTTATGATTTTATTTCATAATGGTGTTGCAGCGAGCTTCGCCTTTACAAATAGGAAATTAAATCAGATGGTGATGTAAACCTGCAGAGGAGAACAGGCAGCTGTAATGGTGCTTTATTGCTTATTTGATCTGCTGTTGCATTTTGCCATCGTCTGGTGCTTAGTGAAGTGTATGATTTATTCATAGAAGACACTGTCACAGCCAAAGGGTTGTACAATAAACCACTGACAAAGGCCTATGCCAAAAGCCATTAGGAAAAGAGAACAATAATCTAGACACAAAGTATTTACAGACTAAGTTGTCTCTAATTTAAAACCCTTTACTAAAGCTTGATGATAATTACATCACCTTTCAAATCAGCCAATGTTGACAGGCTTCTGTGTTTTCCTCATTGGTATTAAAAAATTTGCAATAATTGAAATCTACCTTAAGAAGCCACAACAAATTAATGCCATCTTAAGGTCACTGAAGCACTCATGCATGCAGCTAAGAGCCACATTTTTCTTCCTTAATATTAGTGCCAGGCTGGCAGAGGAGTTGGAATGACAGGCATGTGCTTAATACCGTCATTGGGCTGAATCTTGATCTATGGCTTTTCTCCTTTTCCTCCTTATCTTCCCTCCCTATACAGAGGTTGCATTAATATGTATGTTTAATATATACGTTTTTATATATATGCTTTTGTTTCTTTGTGAAGGACTGAGGTATCTTGTTAATGTGAGGATGGAGATATGCTTTGAAGTCTAAGTCCACTGGAATTCCCAAAGGACCGTGCTTTGGAGGACTGCTGTTCCTATCACATCTCCATTTGCTACAGCTGTCTTGTTCACTCCCTACTACAGATTATTTTAGGAGGCTCTGAATGCCAAGGGTTATCTCTGTGGATTCCATGCAATCCAGTAGGAGAAAACAGTGATATCAGAATGCACTGGGGCAATGGGAGATGCCAGTTTGTCATTATTTGCTTTGCTTCACTATACACCAATGCACATTTGGAAATGGAGCTCTGCAGATCCAGCTTTTCTGTAAATGGGAAATAGCAGGTGGCAAGGTCAGCATACAGCCCCTTCGCCATGGATGCTGTGGCAGCAGTGCCCTCACATACGGGAGCCTTGCCTCAGGCAGGACCCTGTGTCACATTTTGCTTTGGGTTTTCAAATTCTCATCTGCATAATTCATTTTTTCAAGCCTATGCCCCAGAATAGCCTTCACAAGAGAAGCCACTCTGGTCTTCAAACTGTGATGGGAGGAAAAGCCCCAGGAAAGGGGTTCAGAGCACAGAGCATGTCTTAATAATGGGAGTTTTTAGAAATGTTTCAGGGAGGGCTGTGGCTTTTCCCCACACCACAATGACTCACTAAGACATCTCTCTGAGGCAGCGCAAGGGTGCCCACATTGTGCATATCCTTCAGGAAGACAAACTCGTTTATTATTTTGGACATTATTTATTATTTGCTAGACAAGGACATTGGTGGCAGCACCATCAGGCATAGGAGATAGAAAAGACTTTGGTACCTGTATGAAGTTAGTGACATGTTGCTGGAATGAAGCAGGTTTTAGTGATCCCTTTGTGAAAGGTAAATACCTATGTTCTCCACAAATAATATTCCTTTTTAAAAAGGGCCCTTATTTTCACTGTGCCATACTGCTTCCTCTAGGAAATAGGGGCATTTTCTCAGTGCAGGGTTTGCCAGCACTATCAATGCTTGGAGGTGGAGATAACTCCTTGTCCTGTCTTGTTCAGCCTGTTTCCCATAAAATCTTGGCCAGCCTGGAGATGCCTGGGTGCTCCAGTGTCCATACCAAGACCCATGGAGAAATAAATGGATCCCATACTGCAAAACTATACTTATCATTTTCCAGGTTTGTGCAATGCTATGTGGGTCCAAAAAAGCTAAGCACAGATACGGAGAGTGGATGATGAAGAAGAGCAATTGAGTCATCCCAAAGGCAGAAATACTGCTTGGGAGTGGAAATTGGACATTTAGTTTTTCCCTCAGTTTGCTAAAGCTGTTATTCCTCCCACACTGACTGTGTCCTTGGAATAAAATGTCAATGAAATATAAAATGCAGAATGCCTGTGTGTAAAAGCATAGCAGAGTTTTGTGTAGGTTGCTAAAGAGTTAACGCCATCAGATGTCTCTAAGCTGTTCCGTACCAATATGTATTTCATCACCTTTTATGGCTGCTTTTTGTCGGCAATAGAATTAAAATTAAAAGGAGACCAATCTGTTTCCTTTGTTCCTGCAAGTGCTTAGCTGATGCAGTGCAGCACACAGGTAATTGCTATGCAGGTATATGCAGTTGCGGGGTTTTGACGACTGAGAGCAGTATACCCATTGCTCTGCATCTACTCTCAGGATCACCCCAGAAAAGGAAGATGAAGTGCAGCATCTTGCTAATATTTACATTTGCTATAATTTTATTCTTGCTTTATTTCTTTGTAATCTCAGATGTTGCAGAGCTGTAAAGAATTGTTAAGGACTTTGAAAGAACACATTCTGGTTTCTTTGTGATCTACAATGAAAGCAGTAGGAGTAAGAAATCTGGTTGTAAATCCTGCAATGTAAAAAACCTTTTAATTAGCAGCCAACCTAATGAAAGTGGTCCTATTTAGAAATAAAATACATCTAGAGAGTCTAGCACTGAGTGGAATGTGTGTTGTGTTTATGGTCCCTTCTTGAAGGATTTTGAGGGTCCTTTTGTAAATTATAACACTATTTTCCAAAGGGAAACTCTTGTACTTTAAACAGGATTTGCAGCATATGCAGCAGCTTTTGTCACACCTCCTGCTCAGAAGATCTGGTTTAGCCATGGCCATGCTCGTGGAGAGGAGTTGAGCCTGGATGGACCTTTGGTCTGACTCAGTACAGTTATTCTTGTGCTTTAATCACCTGTAGGTAATATTTCCAAAGAGTTTATAGCAGCTGACATGGGCAGGCTGGGTTGGGATTGACCCACTGAACACCTGGATGACCATGTTTACACTACCAGGTTTGGAAAAGGTTTTGGGGATAAATGCTTCATGAATAACAAATTAATTTAAGCATCTTGGATTCTTACCCTTCTGTGCAAACTTGTTTTAGACAACAAATTTAACTAGGTGATGACACTGGGGAAAAAGATGAGCAGTCAGGTGTATAGATGCACAAGCTCCATGAAATTCAGAAAGATATTCCTGATAGGAGCTCCTAAATTTTCATACAAGTAGAAAAGTACAGTTGGAATTTTTATTGTATGATGGGATTGATTTTTTTTTTGAAAGGGAAACAGGAGTCTTCCTCTCCTCAAGGTCTCCGAAATAAGTTAAATTCTTCCATGGGATAGTTGCTACAAAGGCTGAGGGATCTGGCCATGTTTCTGATCACAGGGTGCAGAGAGAGTCTCTGGTTCAGAGGGAGGGTTGTGACTCATCCCTTTGGGGTGTTGTGTGGCTTGATCAGATACTGTCGTAAATTGGATCGTGGCCACCCATCCCAGGGCCTCTTCTGGCAGTGGTGGGAGAGGATGGAAACTAAATGTTATCCAGGAATGAAGGCTCTTTCCCCTTCTGTCAGCAGCTAGTAGAGGTCTGCCATATCTTCTGCTCTGGGTGAAATTTGTAGGGCTTCAGGAGAGATTTCTTCTGGAGCTTATGCTGCTTCTCCAATGAAAGCCGGTGCTTAGGTGTTCTAGGAGGGCACTAATGCTCAAAACAGGAGTGAACCAACAAAAGCCACTTTGTCAAAAGCACGAAAATGCTCCTACTTTTCTAGGAAATTTCCCTTCATCTCTTTTCTGAGGCTGAAGGACCATCGCGTTCTTGTGGTCTTCATTCTTCCTCCCTCTTGCTTCCCCTCCTGATCCCTTGTGTCACAGGGCTTGCTGTGAATATAAGCAAAATAAGTCTCTGCCTCCACCTGCAAAGATTAAGGTGGAAAAATGTAAAGAGTAAAGAGAAAATAAATTATTTTTTGCAACAACTGTCACTACCCAAAGCTGGCAAGTTGATATGGATCATTTTTAGTAGAACTGACAATGCTGCTGCTCTTTCTTGCATTTTGCCTGTCTTAATCCAGTGGCTGTGGGATGGGATTAGGTCGAAGCTCCAGCCTGGTGCTGCAGCTGGTGCACCCAGGGGAAAGGCAAACCCCAGCTTTTCCCCCGCGATCATTTCTGAAGCTCCATATCTGAAAATGAATCCCTGCCTCTGCTTGTTTCCATGATGATTATTTGGCAGGGCTGTCTGGCCTACCGTAGCTTTTCCCAGTTTCTTCAAATACTGCATTCAACAACCTCCTGTTTTTCATCTGTGAGCATCACACACTTTAAAGGACTTCTCTGCAAAGGGTTTTCTCCAGCCACTGTTTTCAACAAGCACAAGATGCTGATAGCTTCAAAAATCCTGCTTGGGATATGGCATTAATATTTGATCTTCACTGAAGCCAAGGAGTTGTCTGACTTCTGCAGGCAATGCAGAGAATAATAAAGCTTTTGTTTGCTCTTCCCACAAGGAAAAAAATAAAACAAGAAAGGAAGCTTCATTTCTGCTGATGTAAAGTGAATGCTAATGAAGGCGCTTGTTAGTGGAGAGGCTGCAGCCAAGCTCCGCACTCACAGAAATTTTCCAGAGCTCTAAATAGAGAAGGTGAGGGAGGAAATCTGAGCGGCAGTAGGAGTATCCTGCCACCAATTGATTTGTACAGCTCTCATTTTCTCTGTGTGTGCATTTTCAGAGCTTCACTTGGAAAAATGTGACAGGTTTGGGGTAATGCTTTGGTTGAACATGTGTTACTGCATCAAAATGAAGGTATCCAAATAAGGAAATAAATCATTTTCACAGTAAAAAAACATGTTGGGGGGTGTGCTGTGGGGGAAGGTTTTCCTGGACTTTTGTCAGCAAATGTTCTGGTTATTATAGTATTTCTGTTTTGAAAAATAAATAATATTAGTAAAATCTTACGCAAAAAATGTGTTAAATTATCACAAATACACTATGAAAGCAAAGTAGTTACATACCTGCACGTGTTGAAGAAAAAAAAATATAAATAAAAATGAAGATTTTTATCTGTCTTCTCCCATTAAAATTTCAACTTGACAACCCAGTTACTATATTTTAACAAATTACTGTGATTCCTTTCTTTAGGAGGAAAGCCCCATCACCCTGCACTTGCCAGTGGATGAGCTTAAGTAACAGGACATCTCATCCTGCTCCTCTGGAGAAGAGGGCTGAAGCTTCTGTTTGTAACCATGGTTGGGGGAAAAGGAACATCAGATAAGTTACAAGAATCTAAATTTTTTCGAATTTCTATATGCTATATTCTTGATCTATATCCTTCCTGTTGTGGTAATGGTAGAAATGTTTGGGTTTTAATTACTTCCTTGCTATAATAAAAGGTTTGGGGAGGGGGGAAAAGGAGCTATAAAGACAGGGGTGGGAAGGCTTTTGGCAGGAGGAAAGGAAGGAAGCAAAGTTACTGCCAACTTAAAAAGTAATGATATGAGCAATTACCATTCTGGTGGAAATTAGGTGTTTCCAAATGAGAAAGTCACTTCTGACATATCCTTAGCAAATGCATCTTTCAAGGATGGGACTTTCTCCAAAAAGCATTTTAACGAAGTATTTTTATGGGAACATTTTCATCTTTGTGCTGGGAGAAAAACATGCAAAGTCTACTGTTTCTAAGTAGAAACATTTATAGTGTTAAAATAATGCTGAGCCAATTTTCTGGAAATCTCATTTTCCCTTTGTAGATTATAAAGTCAGCTGAGGGTCTGCTCTAATGCCTATAAAAGTCAGTGGGAGATTTTGCATTAATTCCCCAGAGAGTTGGATCAGTTTCGTTCTCAGCTGCAAAGCCTTTAAGCTTTACTATTTTTGAGTTATGTGAAGGTAAGATTTACATATTGGTAAATTGCACCCTGCGAGTTACAGAAGGTTGGTGCTAATTTTCCACAAGCATTCTGGGGAGAAATAAGATACGCAAGTAAGATTTAAATATCAAATAAAAAAAATGCAAGGGTATCCATACTGTTGTGCTAAAAGTAATACCAGGGAAGTGCTTTGTTTCATTTCAGTTTTCACATTGCATTGTTGATACTGGGAAGGGATTTCGGACAAAAATCTCATTCCTATAAACAGGAGTTGCCTGCCACAGCAGTTGCCCCCGTTATTTAGTGGCTTCAGGCCTTGAGTTTTAGGAAGAAGTTGTCATATTCTTCTCTCCAGCCTCCAGAGGGATAGGTCCCAGTTCTGCTGTTGTTTGTATTGAGTCATTATAGGATATTTTGCCCTTGATTAAGATCTTAGCTTTATTATTTAATGTTTATATTAGGGTAGAATTTAGTGGCTTTATCTAGTTTAAGGCTTCACCATGGCAGGAGATGTGCAAGTCTCTAGTGAGAGATGCTCCTTACCTGAAGAGTGTGTGTGCTAAAGGACCAGGCTTTTAGGGACTGGTTGGGCAAGTACATTTCTTATAGGAAATGAAGCTACAGGGATGCTTTAGCCATCTTTATAGCAGGAGGTTCAAAACTTGCCACTTTATTCCAGGGTATTTCGGTCAAACATGCATCTCTTGCCTTCCTGATGGCTGGTTAATGGTAGTGAACATTATTTTCACTGTGGTCTGAATTGTGCCATTGTCTCTTAGGCAGTAATATTTGCTTACTGGTTCCCCGCTCGCTGGCCTTTCAAGCTCTAATAAAAGTCAGCCTGGGGGTTAGCCTACTTCTATTCATGTCCTCCAAGCTGGCTCCAGTGTGCTGTAATTGTGGGCTTGTTATGCCTCTAAAACAAATAAAACCTGAGCTCTCTGGCCTGGGTATGACACTGCAAGAAAAAATATCATGTTCTAATTCATTTCTACTTGGACTCATCTGAAAACACTATCTGGACAAAAGCAGTGTGATTGAAGAGGCTGTCCTGCCTACACTTAACACTGTTGAGCAGCCCTGTCACTGGAGGGATTTCTTAACCTGTGCTTCTGTCATGTTCAGTGGAAAAAGTGTGAACTGAAAGGAAGTTCCACCCTTCTTCCAAAAGTCGTGGCACCTGAAGGGACTGTGTGACAAGAGCCATCATTAATGTCTTTCTATTTGAGCATTGCACTGGCCTGAGCATCTATCTCTTTTCTTCCTTCATCCTTTGCACAATTCACAGCACCCTGCAAGACTTCCCTACTGTCAGCAATTCTATTTTCATAACATAAAATTTACCCTTTGTGGGCTTTTCCGGGAAAGAGTTGACTTAAAAATCAATCCTGGTTTTACCATTTTTTTGTCAAACACCTAGAATGATCTTGACAGGGAGAATGGAGAAAAGAAAGAGCAAAGCCAACAACAAAATTGTATTTCAATTCACTCAAATTTAGGATTTATTGTCACGAAACCAGATAGCTGCTGCATGCACCTCAACACCCCAGTATGGAATAGCAGCTGCTTTATTTTAAATGGCATTTATTGAAAAAAACTTTGCCTACTTAAATCTAAATGGAAGAAACACCATTGAAACTGGTAAGCAGTGGGTTGGGCTGTTCGGGCCAGGGACCCTGGCCACAACAGATGTTATGAATGTTCTGCTGTGTTATTGTTTGGTTTTAGTGGGCAGCATATGTTGTGGGGAAGAAAGCATGTTGCAGACATGGTCACTGATTTACAGGCATATTGCAAGATGCTTGTGGGTAGCACAGTTGCAAAGAGTATCTTGGTGATGCCTTGTAATAAGAAGATATCTTAATATAGTAGTGGGGGGCCTTACACATGTGATGCAAGTTCAGAGCAATGGCAGCCTGTAAAAATGCTTTGGAATTAATTTCTAAGATACTTCCGTCATTTTTGTTCTTGTTTTTCTCTAGCTAGTTTGGTGGAGGCTGATTCTGACGTAGGATTAAATGTTCTGCCCATGGATGGTTTTTCATGATTAATAGCCAAAACCATTGGTCTGTCTGGGGATTTTCTGGCTGTTTCATTTTTAGGTGACTGACCCTATTAAAAAAAAAAAATAAAAATATCTGCAACAGTAATGGCAGAAGCAAAATAAGAAAAATTGAGTGGGAATTAGTTACTTATTTGGTAATTAATAAATGGTGTTGCAGGGACACTAGATGATTTTTGAGGTTCCTTCCAGTCTAAACCATTCTATGATTTGTAAATTATGGTGAATTTAATATTTAAAAGGCCGTTTTTTTATTAACACTATTAATGCAGAAAAAAAAAACATAAAAAATCCATTAGATTCCTGACATTTCGTCTATACCTGTTTGAAGAAAGCTGTCTCTTGATACCATGCATGCTTACTGGGAGCAGTCACTTTCATGGTTTGATTTCCATCTCAAAGGAATGTCTACATCAAAGGTCAAAATCATCAATAGTTAACCAAACTAATTAATAGATTGTAGGATCATTATTAAACACAATTTTAAACAATTTTTATTTAATTCCTCTCATGTCCACCAACTTCATAAACTTTTTTACAAGTTCTGTGTTCTAGAAATTTAATTGCACTTTTATTGTTATGTTCTGAGTTAATTATATAGCAACCCGGGTTCATCTCTTATATATTAAATCTAGCAAGTGCTCTTTTAACAATCAATTGATATTTAATTACAACAGAGAAGCTGCCCTATTAAATCTAAATTAAATGCTCATTCAAGACTATTAAAGTGTTACCAGACCATCAAATAGCAAATGCAATACAATGCAGTATAAACCATTATGTGGTTGGTTTTCCAGAGCTGTTTTATAAATCTGAATAGAAAAATTGACCTCTGGTGAAGTTTTCTTTGGGTTTTGGTGAATTTCTTAGCAAAATCAGTTCTACTTAATGAGCAGTAGCAATGACACAGGGCCTTTTTTGTATCTTCTAGCCTAATCATACCAGTTCAGAAGGGAAGGATTCATGAAAAGCTTGGAAGTATGGAACTTGGAGAAGGCAGGAGACACCCCAGGTTTTTCCTGTTTTCATCCCCCTCTGACAGCTCAAGAGGAGAGTGGCATTTGCTTTGAAGCACTGGTAATTGATGGTAGGTAGGCATGGTTATGTGGATAGCTCTATGTAAAGTTAACCATCAAACAGATAAACATTAAATTAAAGTGCCAAAACTTGAATTGTTTAGGAAAGCTGTGTAGGACAGTCATCACTTTCCAGAGGGAGGGAACATAGAAAATGCATCATATTAATTAAGATTTTGGGTGGATAAAGTTCCAATGTACTTCTTGATCAGAGGAAACAAGTCTGGACAGGACCATTCACCAATGCTTAACAAATCTGAAGGAATCATCTCTTCTACTGATTACCTGGTTCAAGTTGTTTTTCAAAGTCCCAGGCTGTTGCAGCCATTGCAGAAAGACACAATGTGAGTGTGCCTGCATATGGGTGGAAAAGGCTGCAACTTCTTAAATGTATATAATGCAATGGGTAGCGCCATTGTTCATCTTCTGCAGGTCCATAAGCACCCAGAGATCTGACAAAGCAGAATATTGAATAAATAATTGCTGAACACTGACAAAACAATGACAGCAAAGCCAAAGGTGATGCACGAAAATAAGGGCTGGAGTATTTATTTTGAGTAATGGGGTGCCATATTTAAACCAGGAATAGTCCTTTTTTTTTTTTTAATAACTTCTTATAAAGAAAACAGTACTTAAGTTAAATAGCCAAAAAGATGTTTTACAATGTGATGTGGAAGACATTTAAGTGACTAATGTTTCATCTTGAAAGAGGAACCTCCATTACTTAGTGTAAGCCATTACTTCTGATGACTTAAGGGCCATTCATCAGTCAGATCTATAATGTATCATACATATTCATGCCTGTAGGTTCTTAGAAGAATTATTAATTGTGGTTTCCCTTGACTAGTTTTCTATCTTCATTTACCTGCACACTGTAGGCTTCCAGTTTAAAGAAAAGTGGAGACTTCTGCTTGGTAATTTTCATAGGGTCAATTAACAATGGAGCAACTCTGCAGTCAGGAACGTATTATGTCTGTGAGAAGATATTTGCTCATGGAGTGAAGCTGAGATCAGGCACAGACAGTTTTGGCCTAATAGACCCCACCTCAGAGATCAGCAGATGTAAAAATCCAGTTTAATGTGTGTTTACACTGAAAATGCATTTGATTACAGCAGAATCTTATGATCAGCTGCAGGTATAATATTGACATGTGAATAGGAAAAAAAAATGAGTAGTTGTCATTGTGTCTCCCGCTCTGAGGTCAGGATCTCATTTCAGTGACACTTCTTGGCTCACTACCCTACAATTGATGAGTGTTTTCTGAGGCATAAAAATAAAAGCTTCTAGAAACCCTGATTAAATACCCTTTTCATTTGGCCAGAGGAACAAGGCAGGACATGATAGAGGCAGAAGCCCTGGCTGCTCCTCTTGGCTTTGCCACTTACCTGCTGGGTGAGGCTCAAACAGCCTCTTTATTTCTTAGCGCCTGAATTTCACTTTAGTCTCTTCAGATCAATAGCCAGTCTGGGTAGAAGCAATGGTTTGGACAACATAGTTTGCTGTAGGTTTGGACCTTGAGGTGCTAAACAATTCCCTCTTTAAGTAGCAGGCTTTGTTGATTCTTCTTCTTCTTCTTTTTTTTTTTTTTCTCTAATAAAAGAACAAAATTGATTCTTTCTTTTGCAAGGTGAGACAAAAAACCTGCTCTTTTTATACACAGCAGGATAAGGAGAGGGAAAACTCTTTGAGCAGGATAAGAAGAAAGTCTACTTCTTGCAAGAGTATCCGGGGAGTGTTTGTACTGCTATTTCAGAAGCCAGAGCTTTTACAAAAATATATCCCTTAAGCAATGAGAAGGTACTTCCGCATTTAGAAGTCAGGAAGAAATGGATTTAACTGGTGATTCCCTTTCTTTTAATCAGCTTATCATTATGCTCCCAGCTTTCACCGAGTAACAGGAGACAACGATCCATCTGTCAATATTTAAAGACATTAAATGCCAGAGGTGTGCCAAAGCCGGCTGAAGTACCATCATGTGGGTAATTAGCAAATGAAGATATGCAAAACACCAGGTTTTCAAGTGCACAATCCAGCAAAAAGCACTGCAGCAAACCTGCTAGAACTGTGCCTCACAGGGCTGCTCTGGAGGCTCCCACTATTCCCTTGACACCTTCAGTATTTAATATCCTAGCAGATTCAGGGAACACACTTCCACCTGTCTGCTGAGGACCTTGTCCTTGTCCTGGAGAGTTCCAGGAGACCTAGGTTATTTCTGGGCCCAGGCAAAAACAAGTGGTTTGGGTTTTGTTTTGTTTTTTTCCTTTTTTATTTTTCTGAGGAATAATAGTCTTGTTTTCAGGAAGCTCTAGAAAATTATTTCTAAGCTTCCAGCTGCCTGACCTTCTGTGTTTGACTGACAGCTCACTTAAGCTTGTTAACATGCATAAGTGATCCTTGACTGTGACACACACCATTGGAATGCGCTTCTTCTTTTCAGCCATAGTAGTTACCAACATAACCCAAAAGATGCAAATTTTTTATTTCCCAGTTGCAGATTGCTGAATTCCTAAATGCTTTCCCTTTACAAATCTTGGCTCAAAGAAGGGTCTCATTAGTTTGGAGAACTGATGAGACTTGTGGTACTGTGTTATTTCCCTCATCTTCTGCCAAGGAGACTGCTCTAATCTTTAATTATTACCTAAACTGCTTTTCCAATTTACTGGAACAACTTCAAAATGAATACAAGTGTCTCCTGTCTGTCTCCATTACATATATCTCTGGCCATAGTGGGTTTTGTATCTTTCCACAAAGTGTGTGCTTGTTTTAGGGCAGAAAACAGTTTAGCTATTCCACCACTGTAAGTGTAAGAAAGTCTTTCTGCATAAAAACAGACATGTGATGAGTTTGTACTTCAAGGGTAACACTTGGCCAATTGTTTTATTAATGTAGGCCAAGGACAGCTCAGTTGATCTAAGAATGTTTCTAAATGGAAAACTTTTGTGCAAATTGTTCTCCTTTGTCCATCCATTATGTACCCAGTCAAAGCATCTCCCAGAGATGGTCCATACTGTGACAGATACTATGGTGATGGGCTGCTGAACACAACCCCAAGACTCCTGTGCTACACTTACTCAAGAAAACCAATACTAAGAATTGCAGTGAGAGCTATGGGAGTTTATTGTCATTTGCTTTATAAAAAATTGAAGACTGGTGTATATGAGCCGTCACTGCAGAGTTCAGCCAAGAGCTGCTGTCCTGGCAAGGTCAGGTATATTCTCTGCCTACTGATTCATAGGATTGCCTGCATTCTGCACAATGAATTGCTGATTGAGACTGACATCAGCTTTGCATGTTCTCAGCAATCACCTGCCCCTCCAGGGCAATTGGTGTTACCAGATCTTCCAAGATAAGTTTTCAAGTGGTTTGCAGTTGTTATCTTCGAGGGATGAAGGTTTCTGTACTTAGGTGTGCACTGACCTGAGTTTTCAAGGCAAAATAGTAAAATGGAACTTCTCTTACCATAATCTTAAAATGTCCTGGAATTCATTAAATGGAAACTTATATGTGTGCACTTGACAATATGGAGTCAAGTAACAGGAAAAAAACACCCTTCAGTGAAGCAAAAATGTTTTCAGTCATGTTTTTCTTTCATAGCTTCTGAAGAAGCTGAAATAATTGACTATAGCTTCTATAATGAAGAACATCTATTTGTACGTATATTCATAATCCTATCAGGTGCATTGCATTTAAAAGAAAGATGGAGTGATGTCTGATCCCCTACTGTGAGTTACATCCCCATCTGCAGACTGAAGTTTCACCTGGCATTTTCATTCCTCCAGATTGTGGTGCGGACTCAGTGCCATGGGGTCCCCAAGACCCACCAGAGTTCTCAGAAGCTCTGTTTTCAGGGGTGTGGGCAGAACATGGCCATAGATGAGGGGACGATGGGAGCCATGAGTGGTCAGTGCTCATTCTGAACATCTGCTGCTGTATCCTGCCTGCTCATGGTAAGCATCTTTTTACTCTAAAAATTTACACTCCTGCTGAATGTTTTTCCTTCCAAAACCTATATGTGTATTAACCTGATTTTTTTTCTTGATTGAAATCACATGGGTTTTAATGTCTCTCTGTAATATTTCCTCATCCACAGTAGATAAAAATCTCACCCTATTAGATATTGCCACCAACTCAGAGCATTTATATTCATCATTTGTATGCTGCCTTCAATTAATTTCCAGCCCACATCAAAGTTCTTCTCTCTAAGCCTACTTAATGAGTTTTCAAGGTAGAATTTCTCTGAGACAGTATCTGCCACTTCACTCCAAATATAATATAGATTCCTTGAATCTGCTTGATAAGATTATAGAAAAAAAAATCAGGTTTGGCTAGCAAGATATATTTTTGATAAATTCTACTGTCAGCGCTTTTCTGAGCTGCTTAAGAATTGAAAGATCTCAGTCATTGCTGGTGTGGAGAAAGACTGCCTCAAAAACCACGGTTTTGTGGAAAAGCAGCTTTCAGTGTATCTGTATCTTCAGTGTATGATACTGACAGTGTATGAGCCTTCCTGTGCCAGCACTCATGGGAGCAAGAGGGTTAAATGCTGCCCAAGCCATGTATTTGCTATAAAACCTCTTCTTAGATCCCAGTTTGTGCTCCAGAAAAGAGCAGGAATGAAAGGCTAATATTTTCGCTTTCAAACAAATGATCAGTGAATGATGGCAAGATTATAGCCCTGCTCTGTGCATAGCTGATACATGTTTAGTACGTTGTGCTGGGTAGAGCTCACAGACAGAGCTGTTTGTTTTTTTAAGCAGAAGAAGCAGCTTGTAATAACGTATATAAATTTGGGAAGATATGCTGTGTAATGTACTTCATTTTAAGATGTAGCTGATGGAAGAGGAGTGTTTGGGTTTGAATATGCAGCCTGAGTGACTTAAGTGCTACATACAGGCTGGGTACGACCATTCACTGTGAGCTTCAGTAGCCGCATTTATGGTAATCCTGGGCATGTAGATCATCAAATTTATTCTTGCTGTTGTCATCTATGCTGCATTTGAACCCTTCACTTTAATCATAAAAGAATGTGCATGTCCACTACAGAGCCCTTCCTTCTGACATTTCTCAGATAAAAAAAATAAGTGCATTCAGTGCCACTCTAGCTGGCTTTTAGAAAGATATATGGATTTTTTTGTTGAGCTGGATATTATAAATAATGACTTTACTTAAGTAAAAAATTATTGGACAGATGCTGCCTTCATGTCAAGTTTGATTGAGCAAATGCAATGAAAAGTAGTTCTTCATAACAGATTCATCTTCTGACATAGGGGATATCATTGTATCCTTGACAACAAGGCTTAAAAGAACAACAAAACAAAGGTACTTGTTATGTTGGCTGAAAATCAAGTGGATGAAACCCGAATTGATCACATCCTCACTGCACAGTTCAGTAGCTGTCAGTGTCTTCTGCTCACCTTTTCTTTCAGTGTTCCCATTACTGTATTTCAAAAACATACAAAACACTGAGATGGCTGAGGTCTGGAAGCAAAAAACATGCCAAGGGTATCAGGAAAAGAACATCATCTAGGCATTAACCTAGTGAGCTTGTCTATAAGATTCATCTTCCGAAGCAATGAGCACAGCATTTACATTTACAGATGTAGCTTGTGGTGATGGCTCTCATGTAACAGGTACATGAATTCCTTTCTTGATTTGGTTATATATATACACATAATCTACCTCTACAAACATAAATTTGTAGAGGAACAGGCATATTGTTCAGTTCCTAAGCTTGGAGGGCTGTACTTCTGCAAGACATTGTCTGTGTGAGACATAGAGCCACTAAACATTTTAGGGCAAAAAGTAATGAATTCTCAGTGAGATCAGAATCATTACCAGCCTGCACAGCTGATGGGTTGTGCTGTGGGCACTACTTGTGTTAGTAAAAATCTGCTTGTTGCATGGCTTCTTTTGTCAGGTGATCCAGGCAGGTGTGATGTGGGTGACTAATGTTCTACCAGTTAAAGTTTAGGGGTCAGTTTTGTGTCAGAAGGGAATCAGAGCAAGGGGAAAGACCATTTATGAAACCTGTTGAGTGTCCACACTTTGGGAATGGGCACAGGTATGGGCCTGTGTCTGTGGAGCATCTACGTGTGTCCCTCCTTCTCCCTCCTAGTCTGCCTCCATCTCCTGTCCTCCTCACATTTTCAGTGCACAGTCTTCTTTGTGAAAGCCCAGCACAATCTCTTACAGCTAATGGGCAGACTCCCATTAACTCCCAGTGTGCTTTGGAGTAGAACTTAAAGGCACAATCTTGCTCTTAACATTGCTGTACAAAAAGGTCATTCCTGTAACATTAATAACATACAAATACCCGTTTACTTTTAATCAGAGACATTTTCCATTGTTTTCTCAGTTATTCAAAACATCCTGTGTGCATGGTAGGTGGGTGGGGAGTGAAAGCCATCATACCAAGGGGATGTTGCCTTCCTGACAACTTTTTTTTCTTTCTTCTAATGTTCAGCAACTCATGTGCACCCACTGACCTTGCAGCACCAGTGATGGATCCCACACATCCCCAGCTCAAGTCCACCACACAAAAGACTAGGCATTAACCATACTGTGTTTCCTCCAGGGGAATTATTTTTATACAGTGCCCAAGCACTGACTCTATCACCTGCACCACCGTGAGGGTCAGGTAGAGGTAATGGTCGTGTTTGGAGGTCATTAGGAAAAGCCACTGAACTAGCAGCTGAGGTGTCGTGGTCCTTCAGTTCAGTGAAACCACATTTTGACAGAACAAGCTGAGGTGATTCTCATAGTCATTCCCAGTCTTCTTGCCCATAATTTAGCATGGTGAAAAAGTAGGTGTCAACTAGCTTTTGAGACAGGGAAGTCTGACTCCATTTCTAAGGTCTCCCCAGTACTTGTCTCTGAAATCCTGTCTGGGATTTTTGCATTAGAGCTCTACTTGTGTTCCATATGCTTTTGACACCTACCACCACCAATCTACTGAGTGCATCCCATGAACAAGAAGATGCCTGTGCAGCATTGTGGTGTCAAATGCAGAGCTTTGAGTGTGATGCATGGACAACAACTGGGAGAAGGACTGTCATTGTGTTAGCTGTGCTATACAGCATGGTAGTCAGGCAGCTAGCAGCAAAACAACCATGACCATTCCTTAAAAATGAACTAAAACTTAACAGCCTACACCCTGACAAACCCTTTAAGAATATAGTTTCTCATTAGCCCAGGCTGAGGGCTCCTATCTCCAGCAATTCTGAGTATTGTTGTTGAAGTTGTTGAAGACTTAGATTAAAGCTTGAAACATACAGTTTTATCTCTTTTCCAGTCCTGATTCCCATTTTTCCTTCTTGCTGTTACTTGTTTAACTGCCTTATTTGATGCTTCAGAGTGCATGGGATGAAAGCAGACAGGGGTGGTGAAAGAGATCTTAAATCATCTATGCAGGTAGGCAACAGAGCCCTCAGAAGGCCTAAATTCCCACGGGAAGAAATTTGAGTTTGCAGGAACTTTACCTAGATGTGATAGTAGAAATCGATGGCAAAATAAGAACATGCCAACTTTAATATTTGCAATTGTTTGTTGCTCACTGTGTGATCACAGCTGAGAGCAGACAGGATCCTCAGCACTTCAGGGAGCTGCGTCTGAGTAGACCCTGTGTGTGGCATGGAGATGGGTGGCTTTCTGCCTCCAGGATCAGAAAATCCCCCAGGATCAGAATCTTCCCACGCCAGTTTTATGTGAACAGCTGTAATGCAACAAAAACATGAAAATATGATGGGTTTGGACTTGAGATGTATCATAAAGACTGGAGAATGGCAGCAAGAGTAAACTAAATCTGTACATTAGTACCAGTTTACTTTATCCTTATACATCCCCTTTGTGAGCGTGATTTGTGCCAAATTGCAGCTTATTCTCCGAGGCCAGTGTGTGAAGCAAACTTGATGCCTCAGGAACAGCTAGTTAGCAGAATATGGCCTTACACAGGCAGCTTAGCTTGGTGATTTGCTGAATTGTTGTTATGATTATTTGGAAAATCTGATAATTACTTAGTTTAAAATGCATCAAACATTCTTGGAGATTGCTAACTGATTGTTGCAAAAATAATCATTATGGTGCATTATTCTGAAGTGTTTGTTTTATACTAATTGTTCTGACCTTCTTCATCTGTATTTGATGAGATACCTATGCATAATTAAAAGGCCCTCCAGGAAAAAAAGAAAGAGTAGTCAGAGAACTAATCTATAGGACAAGTGAATGCAGATAATTTTTATCACCTTAATGCATTTAAAATTCAGTCTTCCTTTTTCTTTAAGGCTTTTGCTTTTCCTTCATCAGTGTTTAGTATGAGCTTATTGTAAGCCACTTTAGCCTGTTATTGAGATGCATGCAGACTTTTTTTCCCCATTTTGAAGCATAGGTTTTTCATTTCCTCATATTTTAAGGTAGCCAGATGTTTCTTTAGGAAACAGTGTGTGGAGGGTTTATCCTCTGCACTGTATCCTGCACATGTTGCGGAGCTCACTGGGTAGAAGTGGAGTGCTTCTGGCCAGGGCTGCTGCTGCTGGACATCCCTCTGTAATTTCTGGGGCCCAGGAATGAGCCTAGAGGAAAAGATTTGTTCAGTTTCTCTTAAAACAACAGTGCAGCTTATACTGAGCAGAAATTTATTTGAAATAACCTAACCGTTTCATACCATTTCATGGAATTCAAGTTTGGCAGGTCCTCTTTTAGAGATCTGGGCTTATGGTCTCCAGGAAAATCTATTTGCATGTGGCTAATGTGTTATGCCTATGGAAGAAAAAAGTGTGCAGTTTTGTGTATCTCTAAAGGGTGTTTGCTGTATGAAGGTGCTCAGTTCCCTCTCAAGCAAGGCTCACCAGGTCACTAGGCAGGTGTGAGATGGAGCAGGGATGTCCCTTGCAGCTCCTGGGGTGGGGGAGAAAGGAGATAAGGGAAAGATTAAAGACATGGAGATCAGAAGGGAATTAGAAGGTGACATAAATCTTTTCAGAAGAAAGATGTGTAGTCTCACCAGAGCAAGAGAGGAGGTTTGGGGCTCTTCACAAAATCCCTTTGGAAGCTGCTTTTCTTTCATCAGCATCTGCTGAATTTCTGCAGATCATTTCACCAGCTTATTGGTAGTTTGACTGGATCCTGATAATTCTTCTTTAATTTCAATTCAAATAATATAGATATCTGAAGTGGTGATTTCACCAAGACTAACGCGGTTATTGTTCCTTACAATAAAGTGAGGGGTCTGGGACCTTTTTTTTCCTCTTTCTTTGCCCTATCTTTAATCAAGAGCCAACACAAACACAGTGGAGTAGTCCTGAGACTCTGAGAGCTCTGGGTTTTATTGAGAATTTCAGTCTTTACTTTCTATTAAGCAAACTATCACTATAGTGATAGGTTCTGTACTTAATTAAGCAAACTACCACTGAAGTGAACAGTAATTTAGCTAATTTGAAGTCTTAAAACATGGCTATTTGCTGACATCAAATTTGCACACATCAAGGTATGCTTCTATCCTCTAGTAATCTAGGTATTTTGGTTACGCCATTCTGTCTAGGTGGTTAAAAACCCAACAGATTTGTTGCCCCATATTAGTTGCAGATAATTGCCTCAGCTATTTGGTAGCCTCAGCAAAGGGGACTGTTGTAGACAAAAACTGCATGTTATTATGGGGGGAAAAAAAAACAAACCCAAAGTTAAAATAAACATGAATATGCTGTTGGTTCCTTTCTTTATTTTATTCTCAAATATCACAGTGTCTTTAGGTTGGGTAGTGTTTTATCATCTCTGTAAAGTGCTTGCTGTCTTGCAGACACTAAAGAAGAAAAGGTGCAAGAAATCTCTGATATACTGAGTGGTTAGGGAATAAGAAAGGTGGTTCAAGGAAATCTAAGTAAGGACTGAATCCTGATAGGGTTTGTTTGCTGAGGAGCTTGTAGACCACAACCTTAAGTAGCTGTACTCATATCCCTGACTGAAAGCTAAGTTCTGAGTTCCTATTTAAATAATAAATGTTATGTGATGGATTTTGTCTCCATATCTAGAAATACACTTAAGTACGCATGTTTCTGAATAAGACCAAGATGCTTTCCATGGTATTATAAATGCATATGACACCTACTATGTTCACTAAAGAGAATTAAAGGAGATAAAGCTTAAAAAGACAGGAAGTGGAGCTGAGAGCTGAGTGTTCAGAATCAAGTGTCCAACAAAACAGTTCCCATGTCCATACATAACAAGATTTGAGTCTCTTTAGTGTTCTTTCCTAATACAACCTTGACATTTTAAATTGGTCAATAGATGCAAAATTGCATCGATTCATTAATTTTTAAAAGCAAACTTTAAAATGCATCTCGGTTCTTTTTCAAAGTAAGATGCATATTTAGAAAGGTTAATTGTTGTTTCAAGTCACTTGATAAAATCAATAGGACTCAGAGCTCTCCTGCTTTCTGTGCCAGGTTTTTGCAGAGAATCAGCTAACGGCTGTTCCTGCTGGAGCCCAGGAGTTTTGTGCCTCATCAAAACAAAACAGTGGCTATCTAGGGACTCAGGACTTGGTCTTTTAGCAGCTGCCTCAAGCTTCTAAAAGACCAAGGGAGGTAAACGAAGCGTTATTTTTTGCGAAGGACAGACTAGGTTACTACGAGTCTTTGATTACGTGTGTGCATGTGTACCACCCATAAACCATTTTAAACGCCATTGATGAAGGTTACAGAGAAAGTGCCTCTGGAAGCAAGGGGCATAATTATGCATTTTTACCTGTTCCTCTAGAGTGAATTGCATTGTGGCACAGCATTTAAGGAAAAGCTCCTTTCTTATCTCTGCTAAGGGCCGTTTGAATGGTACAAAAGTGGCAGTGGTCACTCAGCATAGAATCATTTGGAAAAGACCTTTTAAGTTTATCAAGTCTAATCATTAACTGAGCACTTTCAAGTCCACCAGTAAACCATGTCCCTAAGTGGCACATCTACATGTCTTCTAAATACCTCCAGGGATGGTGACTACACCACTTTCCTGGGGAGCCTGTTCGAACTCTTGAAAACCCTTTCAGTGAAGACTTTTTTCCTAGTATCAAATCTAAATCTCCCCTGGTGCAATTTGAAGCTATTTCCTCTTCTGTCCCTTGTTACTAGCAGAAGAGACCAACACCCACCTCCCCACAATATCTTTTCAGGTAGTTGTAGAGAGCAATATGGTCTCCCCTGATTCTCCTATTCTCCAGGCTGAACACCACCCAGTTCCCTCAGCTGTTCCTTATCAGATTTGTGCTCCAGACCCTTGACCAGCTCTGTTGTTCTTCTTTGGACACATTCCAGCATCTCAATTTCTTTCTTGTAGTGAGGGACCCAAAACAGTATTCAAGGTTAGGTTTCACTAGTGCTTCCCAGTTTAGTTTGGTTCCTCAGTCACATTCTGTAGGGGCTTGAATGGAGACTGTCCACCTTCCTTGAACTTCACAAATTTATGATATGTTGCAGGCTTTCCAGAGGTTCTGCTGGAGAAGGAGGGAGTTAAATGAATAGCTGCAAAACTTTATTTCAGTTTCATTATTATGTGTTGTTGCTCAGTGAAAGGCAGAGGTGAGTTTCCATGCAGGCAAGCATCCAGACACAAGTAGCAGAGACTACTTTGACTTAATAGAAAACAGTTCTGCAGAACTGCTCCAAAGGAAAGCCGTAGCTTGGAAGGATGGTTCTTAACATAGGTCACCCATCCTCATTGTTCTTGACCTCCTGAACCCAGAAATTTCTAATCCCCATAAATTAACTGATTTAGCTAGAAGATATCTTTCAGAGAACATTGAACTGCAAATTTGAGGAGATTTAACTGAAAGATTGAAAAACTTGTAGAAAAAAACTTTAAAAGCCCCAACAGTCTTCAGGTAAATACTGTGTCTATTTGTTCATGGGTAACAGAAAAATATGCCATCTGCTGTGATTTTTGAGAGGGCCAGTTTTGGTACTTATTCTGGGAGAGGTACTTTTGCATTATATTGTCCACTGTTCTCTTGTGTCCATGCTTATAGATCCTATTTGCTTGGAAGGAAAGCAAACAGAAGTGATACATCAACCAGAACAAAACACATGTCCAGTTTCAAACAAGTCCAGTGGGAGTGATGTGAATGGCTCCCAGACCTTTCCTACCCCAGTGTCAGGGAGCAGTGTGGGCCAGCTGCTCCCTGAAGGATGGGGAGCCCAGTGCAGTATGGTGGGCAGGGAGAGACGCCCAGCAGCTGGACCCCATCCCACCCTGGTGTGGGGCAGGTGAGCGGAGTGCTGACAGCAACAGCTCTTATTGACAGTCTGGTGATTGTCAGGCAAAGACTAGGCAATGAGTGGCGCTTAAGCAAGAGGTGAAACCATCAGAAAAGACTGTGGTTATGGGTCAGGACAAGGTTAAACTGGGAAGTCAGTCTGCATGCCCGGGTCTGGAGCACCATGTCCCACGGCTGGGCACAGGCATAGTAGTAATTGGCCAGGGGCCATTTGAAGCATATCAGTCCTCCTGTGGCCCTGAAAATAATGAAACATATTATGGGTCCAATCTACCACTGCCATATGATCTGAATTTTATCCTTTGTCTTATTATCCTTTTCCTTATTATCCTCCAAATAGCTGCAGGGCAGATCCTGTGGGCTTTCCTCACTTCCCCCCTTTGTGTTTGCCATATATTTTTGCCTGGATTATTTTCATGGCTTGGATAGTGAAGTGTGCTGTTACTGCCAGAACAGGTCTGGTCTGTTCCTGGCTATGCTCTCCTTGGGTTGTCTTCCTGTTGATTTCTGCCTTTTGTCTCTCCATCTAGCTCCCCAGCATCCCTTCTCTATTTGCTGGTTCCTCCAGTTCATGCATCTCCAATACACTGTATTTTCTTTTCTCTTTTTCCTTCTGCTTTCAAGTAGCCTCCCTCCGTTGACTTAAAGCACATTCCCGCTGTCCCGCTTTGTCTTTCAAGCATAAGCAGAATAGCAGGATTTGCTGTAGGCAGGTCAGGTGGGCTTCCATGAAGCTAAACCAGCTAAAATTGGATACAGTGTCTTACTGCTGGCTCAGGCTGAAATTGGTACAGTCACCAAAAAGTAATTCAAAGTAATCCAAGACAGGATGCTAACTTTGATAAATCCCAGATTAGGGCTGGCCTTGATAACCATTTTTGTTTGATACCGCTGTGTATACCAGGGTGAATTATTCACTTCACTGCAAAACTGAGCTGAGCTACACTACTGCGTGGGTTTGGGTGGGGAATTTTAGAAGTTGCTCTAGGCAATGCCACTGTGAAGTAGATGTAGGTGAAAGTGGAGTAGAAAATAAGATGGGACTTTGCCACTGCACACGTCTGGTATCATTTTTCCTTCTGGCATTCCCAGCCTGTGCATCGTGCATGTTTGCTTACAGCTCATTAAAGAAGCACCTGAACATTCTCCCTCTCCAAATCCTAGGATGTACCAATCCAAAATGCACAGCTGCAAGAGATGTAATCCTAGAAAATTTTAATAAGAAACTTATAATTGGATTCCTAATGCAGTTCTCTGAACTTAAGCAATCTTAATTACATTTAAGAAAGAAAAATCACTAACCTTTGCTTTTACCACAACATTTCATCAGTCTGTATCAATTAATTCTAAGTATTTCCACTATAATTGCACATTAAAAAAAAAACAACACAAAACAATCTAGTTGATTTTACAGACAAGTACATATACACAGACCTGTAAGCTATCTAATTCCTCTTTAAAACAAAGGGATATATGAGGAGGGCTGTGAAAAGCAATCTTTCAAGTCTGCAGAATTTTAGTATTTTCTCAAGTCCATAGATGTTAATGAACTTCATCTTGTGGAAGATCCGTCTTTAAAAAAAAAAAAAAAAAAAAATCAGTCTCAACTTCCTTCTGCAAGTAATAGAGGAACCGACAAGGAGAGGTGCCATGCTTGACCTTGTGCTCACCAAAAGGGAAGGGATCGTTGGAAATGTGGCACTGCAGGGCAGCCTTGGATGCAGCGACCACGAGATGGTTGAATTTGAGATCCTTAGGACAGTGAGAAGAGCGTGCAGCAAGCTCACTGCCCTAGACATCAAAAAAGCAGACTTCAGCCTCTTCAGGAACCTGCTTAGTAAGGTTCCATGGGACATAGCTCTAGAGGGCAGGGGGACCCAAGACTCTTGGTTGGTCTTCAAGGATCACCTGCTACAAGCTCAGGAGTGTTGCATCCCAACTAGAAGGAAGTGCAGCAGGAGGGCCAGGAGACCTCCTTGGATGGATAAGGAGCTCCTGAGGAAAATTCAAACGAAAAAAGAGCTTTATAGGAAGTGGAAGCAAGGACAGGGAGCCTGGGAAGAGTACAGGGTTATTGTCCGGGAAGCTAGAGACCAGGTTAGGAAAGCGAAGGCCCAGTTAGAATTAAACTTGGCTAGGGATATTAAGGATAACAGGAAGGGATTCTACAGGTACATAGCAAACAAAAAACAGATTAGGGAGAACGTAGGCCCACTCAGGACGCTCTCGGGTGAACTAGCTACACAGGATTTGGAGAAGGTTGAGGTTCTGAATGACTTCTTTGCCCCGGTCTTCTCTAGCGAAGGCTCTGACCGCACCACCCAAGTCTTGGAAGGCAGGCGCAGGGACTGTGAGAATGAAGACCTTGAGCCCACTGTAGGACAGGAATTGGTTTGAGACCACCTTAAAAATCTGAATGTGCACAAGTCCATGGATCCTGATGAAATCCATCCGCACGTCCTGAAGGAGCTGGCAAAGGAAGTTGCTAAGCCGCTGGCCATCATATTTGAAAAATCATGGCAGTCAGGTGAAGTTCCTGACGACTGGAAAAAGGGAAACATAACCCCCATTTTCAAGAAGAGGAAAATGGATGACCCGGGGAATTACAGACCAGTCAGTCTCACCTCTGTTCCTGGCAAAATCTTCGAACAGATTCTCCTGGAAGGCATGCTACGGCACATGAAAAACAACAAGGTGCTTGGTGACAGCCAGCATGGCTTCATTAAGGGGAAATCCTGCCTGACCAAATTGGTGGCCTTTTATGATGGGGCTACAGAACTGATGGACAGCAGCAAAGCAGTTGATGTCATCTACCTGGACTTGTGTAAAGCGTTCGACACTGTCCCACATGACATTCTTGTCTCTAAATTGGAGAAACATCAATTTGATGAATGGACCACACAGTGGATAAAGAACTGGCTGGATGGCTGCACACAAAGAGTTGTGGTCAATGGCTCAATGTCCAGCTGAAGACCAGTTACGAGTGGTGTCCCTCAGGGATCAGTGTTGGGACCGGTCTTGTTTAACATCTTCATTGCTGACATGGACAGTGGGATTGAGTGCGCCCTCAGCAAGTTTGCTGATGACACCAAGCTGTGTGGTTTGGTTGATAGGCTGGAGGGAAGGAATGCCATCCAGAGTGACCTTGACACGCTTGTGAGGTGGGCTGATGCCAACCTCATGAAGTTTAACCATGCCAAGTGCAAGGTCCTACACCTGGGTCGGAGCAATCCCAGGCACAGTTACAGGCTGGGCAGAGAAGAGATTCAGAGCAGCCCTGAGGATAAGGACTTGGGGGTGCTGGTCGACGAGAAAATGAACATGAGCCAGCAATGTGCACTTGCAGCCCAGAAAGCCAACCATATCCTGGGCTGCATCAAAAGGAGTGTGACCAGCAGGTTGAAGGAGGTGATCCTGCCCCTCTGCTCTCGTGAGACCTCACCTGGAGTATTTGCAGTTCTGGTGTCCTCAACATAAAAAGGACATGGATCTGTTGGAACAAGTCTAGAGAAGGGCCAAGAGGATGATCAGGGGACTGGAGCTCCTTCCATATGAAGATTGGCTGAGAAAGTTGGGGCTGTTCAGCCTGGAGAAGAGAAGGCTGCGTGGACACCTCATAACAGCCTTCCAGTATCTGAAGAGGGCATATAGGGATGCTGGGGGTGGACTCTTCATTAGGGACTGTAGTGGTAGGACAAGGGGTAATGGGTTAAAACTTAGACAGGGGAAGTTTAGATTGGATATAAGGAGGAAATTCTTTCATGTTAGGGTAGTGAGGCACTGGAATGGGTTGTCCAGGGAGGTTGTGAATGCTTCATCCCTGGCAGTGTTCAAGGCTAGGTTGGACGAGATCTTGGGTAATATGGTTTAGGGCGAGGTGTCCCTGCCCATGGCAGGTGGGTTGGAAGTTGATGATCTTAAGATCCTTTCCAACCCTAACTATTCTATGATTCTATGATTCTATAATTTCTGAATAATGGAATCTCTCTCGAAGAAGGCCACCACAGCAGTGTGTTCCAGAGCCTGGAACCTCTCAAACAGGCTAGGGATAGACAACAGCTGAGACAGAATTGTTAGGTTGTGCCTTTTCACCAGGACTCCCCAGTAAATTAGTAAGGATGGAAAGGGTTTGTGATAATGTGTGATTAAAGGAAAATAGAGGTGGGATTGGAGAAGGAGCAGCTTTAAAGCAGTTGTTTTCCTACATTCTTACAAATTCTTTCAAGCAAGTTTCTGAAGGCTTAGTACGTAAGATTTGGTCAGCTTGAACACAAGACTGTTGGTAAAACAAGGATGCTGTCTAGACAAAACCTCAGCCAAATTTACCTAAGTCTACCACTTGCTATGAAAGGACTCACCTTAACATAGATCCAAAATGTAGTCAGTTTGGACGTGAGGAAGCCACCTTGTCGAGTCTGTCAGATCCTGTAGTCACAGAGCAGATGGACCTGTATGCAGGCTTGAGACTTCTCTTTTAGAAACCAAACCACTAAGACACGGCTTGATGTTGAACGTCATGACATGGAGTGACATTGCTTTCTTTTGTCTTTCAGATGCAAAACTCACTGATGGAAGCCTTCAATACCCAACCTAAACCTACCATCAAAACCAACTACTTCTTGCCCTTAAAACCCACGT
Source organism: Neopsephotus bourkii (assembly GCF_033783945.1). Lineage (NCBI taxonomy): Eukaryota > Metazoa > Chordata > Aves > Psittaciformes > Psittacidae > Neopsephotus > Neopsephotus bourkii. Next base: position 1,502,877 of record NW_026901238.1, read on the forward strand.
TTTACCCTCAAAACTGACTTTTTAACATCAAAACCCACTCTGTACCTTCTAAAACTACGACTCTTTACATAGAACTTGACATTACCAATACTGACCATCAAAACTTAGAATTATTGAAACATTTGCTATCAAGACAAAATCCAGTCATAAGAGGTGCTTAGCATTTCTCTACACAATTTTACCATGAAAGACTCTTTTTTAGTTTTTAACTTGAGACTTTGTTTTTTAAGATATATTTCTAATCCAAAAGGGTGGAAACTTCTAAAAACTGCTGAACATTGTAAATTACCATATTAATATCTCATAAGTGTGAGATAAGGGCCAGGAATAGACCATCCAAATGCTGGTTATTCCAGAGTCAGGCTGACTTTATGTTATTCATGTAATGTTACTCCAAGTTAGACATCTGGTGCACAACCAGCCAGGCATTACAAAAATTGCAAGTGACAGTCTGTATGTTTGACCCAGGGAATTACAGACCAGTCAGTCTCACCTTTGTGTCTGGCAAAATCTTCAAGCAGATTCTCCTGGAAGGCATGGAACGAATCCAGAGGAGGGCCACGAGGATGATCAGGGGACTGGAGCATCTCCCATATGAAGATAGGCTGAGAAAGTTGGGGCTATTCAGCCTGGAGAAGAGAAGGCTGCATGGAGACATCATAGCAGCCTTCCAGTATCTGAAGGGGGGCTATTGGGATGCTGGAGATTGACTCTTCATTAGGGACTGTAGTGACAGGACAAGGGGTAACGGGTTAAAACTTAAAGGGGTGTTGGGACTAGTTGGGACTTCCCAGGGAAAGTTCAGATTGGATATAAGGAAGAAGTTCTTTACTGTGAGGACGGTGAGGCACTGGAATGGGTTGCCCAGTATTCAAGGCCAGGCTGGACAGAGCCTTGGGTGACATGGTTTAGTGTGAGGTGTCCCTGCCCATGGCAGGTGGGTTGGAACTAGATGAACTTAAGGTCCTTTCGAACCCTAACTATTCAATGATTCTATGTTCACCAAACTGACTGACAGGCATGTCTCCAAGTGTGCGAATGTGCCTAGCTTATAACTGTTATATTCCTTTGGGAAACAGGTCATAGAGAAGTGTGAATACATCATATGCGTCTTAAGGCTGTAAAGGTGTTTTCTAAGGCATGTGTTACTGAAACAAGAACAGAGCAACAGCTGGGAAAATGTAGTATTTCATTCCCAGATATATGTTTGTTCAGAAAAAAGTGATTTCACTAGTAATGTCATGTTATCAAACAGCACCGGTAAACATGGCATCATTGCTAAAAGTTTGTTTTTTAAAGTAACTTTTTCTACAAATATTCTGCATGCATCTAATCTGAAAGTTTGTGAAGGAGGCACATGGCACCTTTTGGAAAAAAAATGCGTGAAAGACAGACAACCTGTCTTCAAAGCAATTTTGCCCTTGCTAATTCTTGAACATTTTAGTTAAATTGGTCTATGAAGTAATAGGAGTCGAAACATTTTTAGTTTCTGTCATTTTTGTTGGGTTGATGTATGAGTTATTATGGTACCCTGGGAATGAAGAATTGGTTTTGTTTATTATTTTACTGTGCTATTATTAGTCACCTTGCAATCATATATTTGGAGACAGCAGAGAACAGAAACAATGCATCTGGCTAGCTAAAATTGTGGTGAAATTGTGGTGAAATTTTGGTGAAGAGGAATTCCAGCTGTATATCTGGGCCTGTATGGTACCAAAGCATAGCTTTTTTTGTAGACTTCAGCAAACAAGTTTTCCAAAAGCACTTGAACATTAGATTTCTATGCTATGTAGGTGGCAAAAGATTATTTTTATTAAAGAAAAAGGGAACCTACTTGTGGAAAAGCTGAAGATTTCCAACAATGACTCTTGTTCTGATTGCTGAGCTTCTAGGTACACACCCACAAGATGGGCCTTGACAAGTCAAAGACAATGCCAGAATTTTACCTTATTCATTGTAAACAGATTTAATTTCTTGATGGATGTTCTTCTGTCTTTCTGCTTTCTCATATTTTGCAGCAGCTCAGCAAGCCTGTTATGGCTTTCTGCTTTTTTATTTCTAACAGCTCTTCACTTATTATGCATAGAAAGAAGCAATAAAAACACTCATAAAAAGCAAATGAAGAAAAGAGCATAATGTATGTCCTCACTCTTCCTCCTACATCTGCTATAATTCTACCCCATCGCATTTCCATCCTTGTCCTTGCCTCATAAATCTACAGAAATCAAGGAATCTGTCACACTGCCCATATTTTGAAATACTCTTCTAAGTAAAAAAAAAAGAAAATAAATAAATCCATAAATGCCAACAAACCTGAGCAAATTGTTAAAGAAAATAGTGTGTGATTCAGTGAGAGCATTGGCAATTCCAATAGCCAGATCCTCTTCATTTAGTCTCTTGTCTCAGCTTTACTAAGTTAGAGGAGCATTAACACAGGATATTCAACCACAGCAGTGACCCACATGTCATGAGGCCATGGCCAAGTTAACTGTAGCTTCAAGAGGAAGATCAAAAGGGCAAATTCCAGGAAGGGAGCTGGATAATCACTGAAGACCTAAAGTGTGTGCACACTATTTACCCTTCAAGAATACTGATGATAACCTGTATTATTTGCAGGTATGCACTCTTGGAAGTCAACTCCTGGGTCAAACACTCAGGAATATTGGATCCTACAGAAGCTTCAAGTATAAAGTCCTGTGAGAAATCATTGTAGAAGGGATCATCTCCCTGATCTTTTCCTGTTCTCAGTTGCCAGCTGACAAGCTAGCTATTTAGGACAAAAAATTGCAAATGAGAGGAAAAAAAAAAGCAGGAAGACAGAAAAGAAGTGTTATCCATTGGCCATGTCAATGGCAATGCAACACAAGCAGCCTTCCAGGCCAACTAGACAAGAGTGCAGAGAGGACTACATAGTGACAGCTCATCCAAAACATGAACCACTGCCTGGCCAATTTGTTAATATAAACTGCTGTATGCATGAAGAACAAAACAGTTTTTATTAAAGACTTCTATCTAAAAGAGAGAAAAAATAATCTAGGACAGTGATGATTAAGTGTAACCTGTGCTGGTTTGGTGGTAGCCTGGTGCTTCGGATTAATGGTGAAGCAACACTATATCCAGGTCTCCAGAAAAGATTGAGACAATCAGGCTCAAAAGCAAGGAGCCCTCAAATTGTGGAAAGATTATTTCTGAGGGATAGAGTTTCAGTTTACAGATTAATTCTGGAACCATCACCAGGATCTACTATGCTTCATTTATTTATATTATTTACCTTGTTATAAAATAATATTATCAGGCCATCTCTGCCATACCTGTGTGTGTACGAGCACAGCACAGTGCAACTGTGACTTAGGGCTAGCAACGCTAACTTGTTACAAATTATGTGTAAGTCTTTTTAAAATCTAAAACTTCACCTCTCAGATAGGAAATCTGTCGTATCTTTACCTCTTGATTTTCTACATACACTTTATGAATACTTTATATCTTTCTTGAATCACTTTATTTACTGTAATAAAGTAGTTTCTGTATGAGGGAGGCTGTGAGCAGACTAGTTCTGGAAACTAGATGTAAGGTTATTTTTGTATTTTGGAATAAACAGTAGCAGGTTTGTTGTGCCTTGATCTAAACGCAAAATGAATCACAGTAATGACAACTCCAGATCAAGGCCCTGCAGAGTTATTATGTTTTATGCATGAGATCTCTGCTCCTCCAAGGCACATCAAAGGCTCATCACTGACCACTGGTAAATACATTCTTCCTCATTTGAAAGATTTGTTGTAAGCTGTGTTCTTTTCTTGTCTTTCATAATGGTCTCTCAGCAAACAATCCTCTCTTGGGAGGCGCTGCAGTCCAAAGCCAGGTTTCAGCTGAGTCATCAGTTCTGTCAAGGTCTTCTTGTGGTATTTGTGGGATTTAAGGTACATTGCTTTTCAGGACTTCTGAGAATTTTCATGTTCTTTACCATGTGCTTCCCTTTCAGCCTAGAATCATGAGTGATTTGCCAGGCTCTGGGCCTGGATCATTACCTTGCACTGAGCTGCAAGCATGGCCAGTATTTTGCTGTGACCTGGGTTTAAACTAAGCCCCACCACAAAGATGTTCAAGCTGGAGGGTCCAACTTGCAGAATACTCTGCCTCCCTATTGTCTCCTCTCATTAATTTGGGTCTTCTTGGAATACGTTAACCTGGCTTCACACCTTCTCTCTTCTTCTTCGGTTCTCTCTTCTGCCTGGTTAGGTATCCACTTGGTCATGAAGGAGCATCTTCTTTCTTGAGCCACCTGTTGGTGGATCAGTACTTGTGTTTTTCCCTGTTTAATAGGTTGATCACCTGCTTCTCTGGACTGACTGTAAACTATTTGCCTGACACCCAATGACAGAAGCAGGGCTGAGATGTTGTGTGAGATAAACCCTATCATGTCTCATCTATCACAGGGAAATAGGATCTGCACAAGATTAAGAGTGAGAAAAGTTAAAATCACTGGATTATTAAAATTCCAAGGTGAAAGGTATGTCTTTTGTTCCTGATAAAAAGTGTTGGGGCATTGTGAGATCATAGAATTAATGGATACTGTTCTTATTAAATGGGTAGTTGCTTTTCGGAGTAATAAAAGAATTTATGGAAGACCATAGCAGTTCAGCACATATCAGCTTAAAATACATTCAGAGGCTAATCACACAGTTGCCTGATAGCTGTGCGTAGTACTGAATTAATCAGGTGCTTTGGACTATGAAACACAGGAAAAAAAAAAAAAGAAAAAAAAAGAAGAAACTGAATGAAAAATGAAAAAGGAAAGCATATCTGCTCACTGAAATGCCTATAGCTGCAACAGTACCTAGGGACCTCTTTAACAGAAGTCAGCAAAATAAGTGACCTTCATTATCAAAGTGCTGACTAGGCACTTTTCAAGGTCTGCTTTTCAACATCTCAGAGAAAGAAATATTGGGCAAAAACATGTGCTTGGAATAAGCAGTGATTCACAGTCTGTAAATGGACTGGTTTCAAAGGAGGATCCTGGCAGAGTCCCATTTTAGGCCTGTAAATGATAGAAGGATTTGTGCTTTGTTGCTGACTGCCTGGTGTGTTATTTAGTCTATTTAGTCCCCAACTCTATAAGGGGGAAATGGTTGTAATAATTCCTCTTTTCTTCAAACTTCTGCCATAGCTTTTGGGCTTGAAAGTACTTCAGTGCAGGAATAACCTCTTTTGCTATAAATATACCTGTACTGGGCATATGGTATGCTGGGACTCTGCAGAAATACTGTGCTATTTGCCTTGTGTAATAAGTAACTGAGAGGTTTGTTTTGACTTGCTTGACCATTAATGTAAAGTCAGTATAGAGTGACATATATAGTCCTGTATCACAGCCAGCATTTCACAGAACTCTTTGGCACACATGGGGACAGTGGAGGCTGTGGTGTGCAGCTTTCTGGAGTAGGTCCCCTGGCAGTGCTCTTTTCTTTCAGGTGTCAAGTGCATTAATTACAAATTTATTCCAGCTGGGAGTGACCATACAGCAGGACAATGGAAATTGCTTCGAGAGAATACCTGCAGAACAACCTGTTTTGTCATGGCTGCTGCAGTCAATTTCCCTACACATGCGGGGCTGTCCATCAGGACATGGTAGTGAAAATGCCAACCTCTCTGAAGACAGCTGGAAAAGAGAACCCTGGGTTTTACCAGAATGTCAGAGGATTTTGTTCTGTTTGCAACAAAGCAAATGGGTCCACAGGTTTGTGTCATACCTTTTTTCCCCAGTCTTCACTATATTCTCTCCATGGTTGCTTTGAACACCCTACACCATATGCTTTGGGTACACTAAATAGCATCATCTTTATGAAATTGCTTCTCCCTTGAAGATTGCAAGGGTTTCTCCACCTTCATTATTTCCAGGTACATGAGGAGGTCACTGGTGGTGGCAGATCCTGGACGAATGAAAAGTACAACATTTACCTCCTCTTTCTTGCTCAGACCCATTCATACTTGCTTACCTACAAGATTTTTGTGTGGAGCAGGTGGGGCAGTGCCTCTTCATAATGTGTCCAAACCATCTATGTTCTCTTTCCTCAAAAGGATGTGGGGGCCTGCATGCCTCTGCAGCTCTGGGAAGGCCAGGTTATAAGTATTCAGATATCCTAATTCTGAACGCAAATAGTGGGATTCATATCACTGGACTTTATTTTAAGGCACATAGTTTAAAAGTAGTTCCTCAGTGCACTCAATGAGAAATATGCTTCTAGAAGAAAAGTCCATCTACCTTAGACAAGGGGGGGGCGGGGGGTGTGGGGTGGTGAATCACACGTAAGGACTGCCTGCTCTGCAGTTGTTTGAGAGAGCAGCCCCAATCCACCCTGAAGGATTTTCACCCTGGAAACTTCACAGCTTAGGCAGCAAAAAAGTTTTGGGGAAAGTGATGGATGAGCATGATCCTTCCCATAGAAGAGAAAAATTAAGCCCTGCTCCTCAAAGATATATTTAGACCTCTAATTCCCATAGCAAATGGGAGTCCTAAGGGGCTTGGCAGAAGCTGATAGGGTTTCACAGCATCAAGATTAGACAAAGCTGTGTTTACTTTCCTTTGATCTATAATTCTCTCCTGGTTTTTAATAATAAGAGCCTTTTAAGTGTCTTTTCAAGACATGCTATTGTTTCACTGCCAGACACTGCCTGCAGGCAGCAAGGACCTGAGCTCCTGTTTTCAGGTGGGCAATATGGGGAAGTTTGAGGAAAGGTATGGTGCAAGAGTTGAGGCAAGCACTTGTGTTTGTGATGCCACTCATCTGGAACGGTGTCAGACTTGTCATTTAGACACAGCAGCACTCCTAAAAAATCTCCCAATCACAAACTGAAACTCTGTTGAGTTTTAGAGCTGCTTTATGCTGGAGTATTAAAAAGTAATTAAAAATTTTAGTTTTGCCCATTTTATTTCTTCTACAAAAGCTATCATTTTAGAAACAACAGAAAAATGAAAAGGGTGAAGAAAAGAAAGTCACATGGGATGGCAAGAACCTGTTTCTTAGTGTTCAGGACTAACTCACTGGATGGTGTCTTTTTTCACTGACTCGTCCCCAAGATGATGTGGGTATAGTGATGTGAATGAATCCTGCATTTCTTGTTCCTATTTTTCTAGATTACCTGCTCCTCAAACAGTTTTCAGTTTATAATCTCTGTCTGTGCTTCTAGAGCTTCTAGAACCAACAACGACATTACCATGAACACTCTTAATCTGCTATAAACACCATGATGCATGTCATAACGGAAAGTGAGGGTTTTAATGGTTTCTCTATGCTAAATGCCATCTTTTATATTCCTAATAGTTTTGTTGTTGTAGTTTCAGCCTGTACTGTTGTATATGATGGAAGAACAGCTGGTCAATTATCTCCTACAATCAGAAGCAATGTTAAGGGATTCAGAAACTGGACATAAAACAAAACGTGGACAATATAGGACTTGGCTTATTTGTCTATCGTATACCAAGAAGTAGCACCATCTGCCTTAAGTTGGTGGGTTTGTATGCTAGTTAATCCTCCAAGGCATTATTTTAGTAAGTAGATTGAAGAAAGGGACACAGGTGCAGCATAGGTGTGGAAAGAAAGTCTCCTCCCAGTGATCACAGTATTTGGTGGCCTCAGAGTTTCCAGCAGATGAGTTTGTACAGTACCAGTCACAACTTCAGCTGTCACTGATGTTGCAATTTTGTTTGACTTCCAGCTTGTTGCCTGCCAAAGCCCAAATAAACTCATCTGAGAAATGGCAAGCAGAACAGTTTGGAAGGTGGGCAAGTGGGACAGTAGCAAGGTCAACTGTGACACAACCAGGACCAGTCTGTCATCATCATCTGCAAGTACCAGATTTGCTTTATCGGTAATGCTTCCGCAATTTTTTCTATTTCCCATATTTTTCCCATTTCCCATATTTTTCCCATAAATGTGTGAGTGCATATCATAGAATTATGTAGAGGACACCAGAACTGCACACAGTACTCCAAGTGAGGTCTCACAAGAGCTGAACAGAGCAGCAGGATCACAGCCTGCTGGTCACCCCATATATGCTTGGCTTTCGGGGCTATGAGAGCACACAGTCAGCTTATGTTCAGATTTGTTCTTATTGGATAGGAGCTAAAGAGCCTGTTAGGACAATGAAAATTAAACCTGAATGTTGATTACCTTCCACAGTTTTTCTCATGTAAATTGTCAGGGAAATTGCAAAAAAAACCTCTTGAGTAAGGAATGAAGGATGTGACAAGAGAAAATGGGAAGCTACATAAAGCCAAATCTTTTTGATTGCAGGCACTGACAGCTTCTGCAGAATTGCAACATTGACATCAATAGCTTCCCAAAGCTGTGATGGCCTCATTAGCCCATGAGTTTCTTCTTCAGCTGTAATGCAACCCGTGATGTGTTGCTGTTGTTCAATGCTTTGCTAAGGGGAGACAGAAACGGAACTGTGAAGAGGTTTCTTCTAAATCCATATGAAAATTTAGAAACAGTGTTTATTTCTGATTTTTTTTTTACCTTGAAACAATAAGATATTTCTACACGTTATACACCACAAAAATGTTTCAATATAACTATCAGACAATAGATGAAGCATACTAACATCTTCCTTAAAGAGCAATTCAGACCCAGTAGTTGTCGAGTGGTGGTGACTGTTGTTACAGAAAAAAATATTTTCAAAACTACGAGTTTAAACGGTGCAGAATTGCACCATTGTGAGCTTCATCACAGAATGGTCCCATCTAAAACTGGCCAGACACTAGCTCATTCAAGATGTTAATCACCAGCTGCTCTTGAGGTGTCAAGTAACTACACGTACCAAAATAAAGTTTAGTTCAACTTGCTGATCTTTTAGAAAGACACAGTTACCATAATTGCAAAATTAATATTTAACTGTCTCATTATCTGAAAATTAGCATTCAAAGCCCATCACTTACAAAGACAGTGCTAGCCATCTTGTCTTAAGATGAGGGAGAGCAAGGCAGACTAATGAGGTATTTCTGCTAGGTCAGGGCACAACAGTGAAATGATGAACTAAAAATTAAGGAAATAAAATCGCATAAGAAATTTGCTGGCATTTTCTGAGAGAAATTAATGTGATGGAGAAAATTCAGGGGAGGGAGCAATTACTGGAGAAGGGAAGGAGGGCAGAGCTGCTCCTCAAGTGGGATTGATGCTGGGGAGCAATTGAGCCAAATGCATGACTTGTCCTTGGGAACTGACACAGGACATACATGGGTAAGCAAGGAAAAGTCAAGCTGAACTGAAGAAGAGACCATACACTAAGGGCTCTTTTACAGGAGCAAGAAAGGTCTCTGGTAATAACCTGGGTGTATCTGCAGTTTTATTTCTGAAACATGCCTCTGCACTTTTAGACAGAGCCAGTCTTCTCCCTGATGCTGAATGCACTAGGAACATCTGCAGTGGGACAAAAGCCTAGAAGAAACCTTCTCTTCTGATCTATAGCTTCTGGTCTACGAAGGATACAAAGTGAATGCCCCAGATTACCTGCTGGAAGTTGACAGTAATGCATAGGAGTTAAAAAACCCATAACAAAATAACTGCACCCCACCCACACGTGATTTCTCCATGTAGAACACTCTAGGTTAATTTTTTCTGCCAAGAGTAACTCATGAACATCTTTCCTCAGTAGAAATAAATTAATAGTTCAGTTCTTAATACAAATGAAATGCATGAAACTTGCCTTTGCTACTTAATATTTAAAAAGTGCCACCCACAGGTGTTGCTTTGGACCTTGATAGCTGATTTTTCTGTCCCCAGTGAGTCATATTTCTTTGGAGAAAGTGCCCATAGAATCCCACCCTTTGGCCATGTAGGTGTGTTTGTAACATCCGTTTTGGAGCTTGATGCAACTGAGATGAATCCCTGAACAACTCATAGCATTCATAGAAAAGGATTTGATCCTGCATCTTTAAATGGGAAGGAAACCCATCATTTCATCACTATGTAGTTAAGAACATGTCTTTGAAAGTGGGAAAAGAGGAAAAAAGCTTTTACAAAAGCAGTTTATAATACCTAAGCATTAATATATTGAAATATGTTGATTATTGTGGGCTTTTTAGAGAAATACAAAAATGCACATAATGGCCATTTTGACTTTGGGAGCAGAAGTGGGTTTTGAAAACTGGGGATCAGGAGAACTACGGTGCCAGAAAAGTACTGTACCTGTAAAATTCTTATGTGGTACAGCTTCTGTTTTTCTGCTGTCCTGAACTCCAGCAACTTTCTAATAGGTTTTGTTGGGGTTTGGGTTTGGGTTTGGTTTTTTGTGTGTTTTTTTTTGTTTGTTTTTTTGTTTGTTTTAAAAAAAACAGTTCCTATGCACCCATCTGAGACTCATCTTATTTTATATTTTTTTATGTGACAAAGGAAAAATGAAACAAAGCAAAAAAAAAAAAAATTTAAATTTACCATTTCAATCTACGGGAATTTCTCAGTAGATCAATGTTTTTAATTAACTTCAGCTCACTTTGTAGTTTCAGTCATGCAGAAGAATTTGTAACCGCAACACAGGGAGGTCCATCAAGGTGGATCTTGTACCTGCTTGAGAGAGCTTTGTTCTGTTTGTGTCTGGAGGTGCACAAGATTGATAAATGGATATTAATAAATTATGAAGTCAGTTGTATTATGATGCTATGGAGTACATAGTACAGGAGGTTTTGGACAAATATACTCTATCTTTGTGTAAGCCTTATCACATATCCTTCTTTAGGAAAGTAAAAAGCATTAGTTTAATTTACAGTATATAGTTGAATCTCAGGGTAGAAAGATAAACAGATGATCAGATAAGCAGGTCCTTCATACACCTTTTAAATTGGAACTTCAATAATATTTTTCACTAAAAAGAAAATCTTCAGAAATTATGCAGTCCCTCCTATTTTTCCAATGCTCCTTTTTAATGCACACTATGGATTTTTGAAATATAAGAAAGGGTAGTTAGTGGGGCAGGTACAGAGAAGGGATGCACTACGTTGGTGCTTGCTCTCGTGGCTCAGTTCCACTGCAGTGGCTACTGCTCAAGCTGAAATGTAGAACATGTTACCTGTAGGACACTAGCTGTAGAGTGAAGCAGGGGCAGAGAGTGGGGCCACTTAAGGACCTCAAGGAAGAAAACAATGTAAAATTCTGGGTTCCAACTTTTTGTTCTAAGACAAAACAGAATCCCATAGCTTTTACTGGAGACAGCTCCTCCACCCCAGGGCTGCTGTAGCCAAAGCTGAGTGCTTGGTTGCTCTAAATTTATCTTTAGGCTGCATATGCCCACCCAGGTCCCCTGTGTGTTAAGCCCACCAATTACTTCCTAAAGTTTCACCAGCTGAAGAGATATTAGTCTTGGCTCATGGACCCACAAACAAGAAACACAGGGTACAGATCTAGATGGAAAACTTTGCATCTCATAACCTCTCAGTAATATTTTTGCACCAGAATTACAGCCCACATCACATATCATCATTTTCCGCACATATAAAAAAACCCACATTGCCACATATGGAAGATTAAAAATTACAATTCATTATTCAAGACACCTATTGAATTGCAGTTACGTTACAATCAAGTTTTTGTGACATTACCCATTTGTCACCATGGGAACAATTTGAAGATCACAAATATGGGCCGTGGCATTAATGAATAAATAAGGAGGAAAGAGTGCTGATTATAAAGAAGGCATAAAAAATCTTCACAATCAGCAGTAATAACAATAGAAAAAATGCGTGACAGCTAATAAATGATAAAATTCTCAGCATTATGTTGTAAAACTCTATTCTGGTCCAGCACTGTTTCTGTGTATTAAGCCAGGATGAACCTTCATGAGGCTGCCTTGGAGAAAAATAGCTGCTGATCAGAGCTTCATTTTAAAGGATGAGTTTTCATTACAAAAATACCATTTAACCAGTATCAGTTTCCAAAATCCTGTGAAGAGAAATATAAACCTGAAAATGGCCATAAACAAAAATATTTTCCTTTCCATATTTGATTTTAAAATGCTTAATACTGATGGGGTTCTTTTTTTGTTTTTTGATGAAGTCAGAAGAAACCAACCAGGAGCCTCAGGCTAAAATTGGTTCTTAGTAGAAGAGTTTTATTATGACCAGATTTCTACTCTGTCTGTCTACAGGATATAATGATCCTTGCTTCTGGTTGATAATTTAGCAAAGCTGCCATATGCCTCCAGGCTTATTGATCCTGGAGCAGGCTAGACTTGTTTCTTTCACCAGTTCTTCCAAAGTCTTCAGCATGCAGAACAGGTCAGCGGGTCAGGGGGCTGAACCACAGACCATAGCCCCAGTGATGCTCCTGGGGTTTGTAATTCTTCTTACATCTGTATCATACCTGGGGAAAATGCTGCATATGTAGAGACTTGTTTGCAATATAATCCATGTCACAAACATGTTCAGCTTCATCAGTGGAAGACACTGGTGTCAATTGTTTGTGACAGCACAGGTAGATGATGCACCACCATAAGTCAGAGCTAGTGTTGGCATTAAAGAGAGAGCTAAGCAGCCCATCCACAAGGTGTTCTAATGCTGGCTGCAGAGTCTGGGCCAAATGCAGTAGAAAGCAGTAAGCTGCCTTTTCTTCTCTGCCAGCGGTTGCTCCCAGCTTTGCTGAAGACAACATGATCACAGGAGTTTAGACTCTTCCTATCAGCAAAAAAGGTCAGTGTGCAGGCTTGCTTGATGCACAAACGCATCCCTCCTCCTTGCTGCTTCCCAGCTGGCTTCAGTGTTCCCATCCAGAACTTTCTGTTAATTTCTAATTGTGAAATAAGGCAACTATTTCATGCCAGAGATCTTTTAATTCATTCTTATAGGGAAATATTCACAAAAGGCCTGCAAGTTTTATCTGTCAAGCCATGGAAAGCTGGTGTTTCTGACAGTATATTTAGTAAACATCCTTCCTCTGATAGGAAATGGAGACAACAACCACATTTTCTAGCTCTATTAGGGTAAAGACTTCAAATCAACAGATTTTAATCAAGAAGGTAGGCAGGTTATACCATGTAACTAATATATTTTGCTGTCATGCCAAGCCCAAGACAATGTCCATTGGGGATGGTAGAGGCCAGGGGGGCCAGGAAAACATTAATATTGACAATTATAAAACTCAGTTGTGCCAAAGCATAGAACAGTGGAGCAAAAGTAGCTTCTGGGGCTCACATGGAATAAACGTTAACAGCACAATGGAATTATGTCTTCTCTGCATTTCATTAACAGCTGGCATTGCTAATAAGAACATAGGTGTCACGTGAACTCCTGCATCATGGAGTTCAGTGTACTGCTACTTTAGCACTTCATTGTGAAATCCCTTCTATAAACTTATTCAACACAGAGTAAGCACAGTCTGTACCATAACTGTAACAAATATAACACGGTGCCAATATGTGCCTAGTGTGAGCATGCAGGGTGACCACAGGAGCTGAGCCTCCCTGTTGTCTCCCCTCCTGAGGAAGAGAAGGTTGTAGACCAACCACCTCCAGCTGTTTTGAAAGTACCAGTGCAAAACTGTCCATCAAATCCCTGACACCTCTGCCATGATCATCATTATTCCTTTTTTTTTATTATTTTGCAATAAGGTAAATGACCCCCTCACAAGAATTTTAGTTGGCTAGCTTCACAAGCCTCAGTAGCTATTCAGACAAGCTTTGCATCTTCTTTCCTAGGTTAGCCCACCTGGCTAAATAGTCACTGCAGTTTCATTTCTGTCTCCATCTGTGAGTTTGCGATCTTTTGCAAGCATCCTTCATAGTAAATTCAAATAAAGTAATCTCACTCTGCAAACAGTTCACGTTTGTTAAATTAACTTGTGTCTGTTCCTACTGGAGTGATCCGTGATTTTGCATCTGTACAGCGAAGCTGTTCTCTAAAATAGTTTTTCACTGTTGGCTTCTTTTCTCGACATTCATGCATTCACAAACTCCTTGTATGGCAAAAACAATGTTCAGAAGGTGGTAAAATCACTTCTTTAATATGTTCATACATAATATGAACAAACGGCCATAGCATGAGGAACAAACAAGGAATGCCTGCCCTCTCAGACAGAGGGGGATGGCCCAAGACAGCCCCTGCCCTGTAGCTGTCACGTGGAGGTAGGGGACCAAAAAGATGACGAAGGTTGGAAGCGAGTTCCAGTTCGGTGTCGTGGGTAGCCCTCCTCCCTTCCTGCCCTGCTTCCCCAGGTGTCCCTCCGTAATAGGTTTGAGGCCCTGGATCTTGAAGGAGAGGTAGGTGAGGATGTGGGGCAAGGCCCGCCTAAAAGGCCACATAGGAAAAGGCGATCAACTTCACACCTCAAGACTGCCTCTGATAAGAAAGAAAGAAGGGTCATTGTAGTAGGTGATTCCATTCTGAAAGGAACAGAGGGCCCGATATTCAGAGTTGACCCTCATCATAGGGAAGTGTGTAGTCTGCCTGGAGCCTGGATCAGGGATATCACCAGGGTGCTCCCCAGCCTGATGCACCCGACAGACTACTACCCGCTGCTGGTCTTCCGGACAGGTGAGGGGGAAGCTGCTTCCCGCAGTCTGAGGGGGATGAAGAAAGACTACAGGGCCTTGGGGCAGATGGTGAAAGACTCTGGGGCTCAAGTGAACTTCTCCTTACTCCTTCCATCTTCTACTGATGATGTGGGATGGAATGGGAAAATTCAGTCCATAAACGATTGGCTTCGAGGCTGGTGCTGCAGTCAGGCAGGGCTTTGGATTCTTTGATAATGGCTGGTTTTATAGGTCCGGACAATGGCATGTGGGAAAGGTTTATCGCACAGAAGCAAAAGGATGCTGGGGCACGAACTAGCAGGGCTCATTTGGAGAGCTTTAAACTAGATTCGAAGGGGTATGGGGTTGTAGCTGGGCTTGCCTCAGTGGGGCAGCACTCCAGAATTGATGAAGACTGGGAGGCCTCCTGTAATCCTAGGGTTAAATCAGTGTGCTCAGCTCAATCCCTGAAATGTCTGTACACCAATGCGCACAACATGGGAAATAAGCAGGAGGAGCTAGAAACCTGTTGTTAAGTCAGGAGATTATGATCTGGTGGCAATTACAGAGACGTGGTGGGACAGCTCACATGACTGGAATATAGTCATGGAGGGCTATGTCCTTTTCAGGAAAGACAGGCCAGCCAGGCGGGGTGGCGGGGTTGCTCTTTATGTGCGAGGGCAGCTACAATGCACTGAGTTCTGTCCAGGGACAGATGACGAGCGAGTTGAGAGTCTGCGGGTAAGAATTAAGGGGCAGGCTGGCAGGGGCGATCCTGTTGTGGATGTCTGTTACAGGCCACCGGATGAGGGTGAGGAAGTTGACAAGGCCTTCTACAGACAGCTGAGAACGGCCTCACAGTCACAGGCCGTGGTTGTCGTGGGGGATTTTAACTTCCCTAATGTTTGCTGGAAGGACTACTCGGCAACCCAGCCGCAGTCCAGGAGGTTCCTCCAGTGTATGGATGATAACTTCCTCATGCAAATGGTGGATGAGCCAACCAGGAGAGGTGTGCTGCTGGATCTCATCCTCACTAACAAGGAGGGTCTGGTTGAAGGAGTGAAGGTTGAGGGCTGCCTTGGTTGCAGTGACCACGAGATGGTGGAATTCAGGATCTTGTGTGGTAGGACCAGTAGAACAGCAAGTAGAATTGCAACCCTGGACTTTAGCAGGGCAAACTTTGGCCTTTTCAAGCAATTGCTAGGGGAAATCCCATGGGCAAGGCTGCTTGAAGGTAAAGGGGCCCAAGATAGTTGGTTGGCGTTCAAGGACTGCTTTTTCCGAGCTCAAGATCAGAGCATCCCGACATGTAGGAAGTCAAGGAAGAGGGCCAGGAGACCTGCGTGGCTAAATAGGGAATTGCTGGGTATGCTCAAATGGAAGAGGAGAGTTTACAGGTCATGGAAGGAGGGGCTGGCCACTTGGGAGGAATATAAGGCTGCTGCTAGAGGATGTAGGAAAGCAGCTGGGATGACTAAGGCCTCCTTGGAATTAAAGCTGGCGAGAGGGGTCAAGGACAACAGAAAGAGCTTTTTCAAATAAATGGCAGATAAAACTAACACCAGAGGTAATGTAGGCCCACTGATGAATGGGACTGGTGCCCTGGTGACAGAAGATACAGAGATGGCAGAGTTACTGAATGACTTCTTTGTCTCTGTCTACTCTGCCGGAGGCAGTCCTGAAGAGCTCTGTACCACTGAGACCTCAGATGAAGACAGGTCAATGGAGCGGTTTGCCTTAGTCGGTGAGGAATGGGTTAGAGACCAGTTGAGCAATCTGGACATCCATAAATCCATGGGTCCAGATGGGATGCACCCGCGGGTGCTGAGGGAACTGGCTGAGGTCATTGCTAGACCACTCTCCACCATCTTTACCAAGTCTTGGGAAACGGGAGAGGTGCTGAGGACTGGAGGAAAGCAAATGTCACTCCCGTCTTCAAAAAGGGCAAGAAGGAGGACCCGGGTAACTATAGACCAGTCAGCCTCACCTCCATTCCTGGGAAAGTGATGGAACACCTTATCCTTGGTGCCATCTTAAGGCATATCAAGGGTAAGAGGGTTATGAGGGGCAGTCAACATGGCTTCACCAAGGGGAAGTCATGCTTGACCAATCTCGTAGTCTTTTATGAGGAAATAACATGGTGGACGGATGATGGTAGAGCGGTGGATGTGGTCTACCTTGACTTCAGCAAAGCGTTTGACAGAGTCTCCCACAGCATCCTCGCAGCTAAATTGAGGAAGTGTGGTCTGGATGATCGGGTAGTTAGGTGGACTGTGAACTGGCTGAAGGAGAGAAGCCAGAGAGTTGTAGTCTATGGGGCAGAGTCTAGTTGGAGGCCTGTATCTAGTGGAGTGCCTCAAGGGTCGGTACTGGGACCAGTATTATTTAATATATTCATCAATGATTTAGATGAGGGAATTGAGTGTACTATCAGCAAGTTTGCTGATGACACTAAGCTGGGAGGAGTGGCCGACACGCCAGAAGGCTGTGCTGCCATCCAGAGGGACCTGGACAGGCTGGAGAGTTGGGCGGGGAATAACTTGATGAAATATAACAAGGGAAAGTGTAGAGTCCTGCATCTGGGCAGGAACAACCCCAGGTTCCAGTATAGATTGGGGAACGACCTGTTAGAGAGCAGTGTAGGGGAGAGGGACCTGGGGGTCCTGGTGGACAACAGGGTGACCATGAGCCGACACTGTGCCCTTGTGGCCAAGAAGGCCAATGGCATCCTGGGGTGTATTAGAAGGGGGGTGGTTAGTAGGTCGAGAGAGGTCCTCCTTCCCCTCTACTCGGCCCTGGTGAGACCTCATCTGGAATATTGTGTCCAGTTCTGGGCCCCTCAGTTTAAGAAGGACAGGGACCTGCTGGAGAGAGTCCAGCGCAGGGCAACTAAGATGATTAAGGGAGTGGAGCATCTCCCTTATGAGGAAAGACTGAGGGAACTGGGTCTCTATAGTTTGGAGAAGAGGAGATTGAGGGGTGACCTTATCAGTGTATATAAATATATAAAGGGGGAGTGTCATGAGGATGGAGCCAGGCTCTTCTCAGTTGCAAACAATGACAGGACAAGGGGCAATGGGTACAAACTGGAACACAAGAGGTTCCACTTAAACTTGAGAAGAAACTTCTTCTCAGTGAGGGTGACAGAACACTGGAACAGGCTGCCCAGGGAGGTTGTGGAGTCTCCTTCTCTGGAGACATTCAAAACCCGCCTGGACACGTTCCTGTGTAACCTTATCTAGGTGTTCCTGCTCCGGCAGGGGGATTGGACTAGATGATCTCTTGAGGTCCCTTCCAATCTCAAACATACTGTGATACTGTAATTAAAGATGTGTGCACATCTACGGGGGTATGATATAATAGGCATCACAGAAACATAGCAGGATGGCTCCTATGACTGGAGTGTTGGAATGGAAGGTTACAGACTCTTTAGAAAAGACAGGCCTGGCAGGCGCAGAGGAGGAGTTGCCCTTTATGTTAGGGATAGGCTGGAGAGTATGGAACTCTGTCTGGGGACAGGTGAGCAGTTAACAGAGAGTTTGTGCGTCAGCGTTAAAGGGAGAACAGCTGTGGGGGGCATAACTGTGGAGGTCTGTGATCAGTCAGGAGACTGCCTGATCAAGACGAATCTGTGGATGAGGCACTCTACAGACAGATAGGAACAACCTAAAGCATGCAGAACACTTGTCCTCATGGGGGACTTCAACCACCCTGACATCTGTTGGAGTGACAGTACAGCCCAGCACAAGCAATCCAGGAGGTTCCTTGATTGCGTGGAAGACAACTTCCTTCTGCAAGTAACTGAGGAGCCGACAAGGAGAGGTGCCATGCTTGACCTCGTGCGACAAACAGGGAAGGGCTCATTGGAAATGTTACGCTCCAGGGCAGCCTCAGTTGCAGCAATCACAAGATGGTCGAATTTGAGATCCTCAGGACAGTGGGAAGAGCGTACAGCAAGCTCACTGCCCTGGACCTCAAGAAAGCAGACTTTGGGCTCTTCAGGAAGCTGATTAGTAAGGTTCCATGTGATACAGCCCTAGAGGGCAGGGGGTCCAAGACTCTTGGTTAATATTCAGGGATCACCTGCTACAAGCTCAGGAGTGTTGCATCTCAACTAGAAAGAAGTGCAGTAGGAGGGCCAGGAGACCTCCTTGGATGGATAAGGAGCTGCTGAGGAAACTTTGAGGGAAAAAAGAGACTTATAAAAGGTAGAAGCAAGGACAGGCAGCCTGGGAAGAGTAAAGGGATGTTGTCCGGGAAGCCGCCATGATTTTTTCAGGAGCTGGCAAATGAAGTCGCTAAGCCACTGTCCATCATATTTGAAAAACCATGGCAGTCAGGTGAAGTTTCCGATGACTGGAAAAAGTGAAATGTAACCACCATTTTCAAGAACGGGAAAATGGATGACCCAGGGAATTACAGACCAGTCAGTCTTATCTCTGTGCCTGGCAAAATCTTGGAGCATATTCTCCTCGAAGGCATGCTAAGGAACATGAAAAACAACAAGGTGCTTGTTAACAGCCAGCATGGCTTCACTAAGGGAAATCTTGCCTGAATAATTTAGTGGCCTTCAGAGATGGGGTTACGGAGCTAATGGACATGGATAGAGCAGTTGACGTCATCTACCTGGACTTGTGCAAAGCGTTTGACACTGTCCCACACGACATCTTTGTCTCTAAATTGAAGAGACATCAATTTGATAGGTGAACCTCTCGATGGATAAAGAACTGGCTGGATGGCTGCACTCAGAGTTGTGGTCAATGGCTCAATGTCCAGTTGGAGACCAGTAACGAGTGGTCTCCCTCAGGGATCGGTGTTGGGACTGGTCTTGCTCAACATCTTTGTTGGTGACATGGACAGTGGGATTGAGTGTGCCCTCAGCAAGTTTGCCAATGACACCAAGCTGTGTGGTTCGGTCAATATGCTAGAGGGAAGGAGTGCCATCCAGAGGGATCTCGACACGCTTGTGAGGTGTGATGATGCCAACCTCATACAGTTTAACCAAGTCAAGTGAAAGGTCCTACACCTGTGTCAGAGCAATCCCAGGCAGAGCTACAGGTTGGGCCGAGAAGAGATTCAGAGCAGCCCTGCAGAGAAGGACTTGGGGGTGTTGGTTGATGAGAAAATGGACATGAGCCAGCAGTGTGTGCTCGCATCCCAGAAAGCCAACCGTATCCTGGGCTGCATTAAAAGCAGCATGACCAGTAGGTCGAAGGAGGTGATCCTGCCCCTCTGCTCTGTGGAGACCTCACCTGGAGTATTGTTTGCAGTTCTGGTGTCCTCAACATAAAAAAGACATGGAACTGTTGGAACAAGTCTAGAGGAGGGCCACGAGGATGATCAGGGGACTGGAGCTCCTTCCGTATGAAGATCGGCTGAGAAAGTTGGGGCTGTTCAGCCTGGAGAAGAGAAGGCTGCGTGGAGACCTCAGAGCAGCCTTCCAGTATCTGAACGGAGCATATAAGGATTCTGGGGAGGGACTCTTCATTAGGGACTGTAGGGATAGGACAAGGGGCAAAGGGTTGAAACTTAACAGGGGAAGTTTAGATTGGATATAAGGAAGAAGTTCTTTACTGTTAGGGTGATGAGGCACTGGAATGGGTTGCCCAGGGAGGTTGTGAATGCTCCACCCCTGGCGGTGTTACATGCCAGGTTGGACAAAGCCTTGGGTGTCATGGTTTAGTGGGAAGTGTCCCTGCCCATGGCAGGTGGGTTGGAACTAGATGATCTTTCCAACCCTAACTATTCTATGATTATATTCTATGATATACATTTCAGGAGCACACTCTTAGCACATACACAGCTATTACTGATGTATTTTATTGCTCAAATATGCATGTTGCCAAAGTCCAATACTTAAATACACTAAATCTGGAAATCGCATTTGGAAAAGCTGTCTAGAAGCAGTGACCTACGCTTGTATTTTGTACTTTTCATGCTTTTCTGAGGAAGAACGGAATATGAATGTCCTTCAGATCTAACAAGAAAAACAGTTTCCTCAAATGTTTAAACAAGTGTATGTAGAGTTATCTGTGCTGGACAGAGGTAATTCTGCAATATGTATTCAGTGATATTACAGTAATATGGTAATATCCATAGCTTATTTTATATGTCTTCTCTTTAAAGCAGTTAACGTTGTAGTCCTCATGTGTACCATATCTCACCAGAGCAAAGAAATGTGACTATTTTTCCTATTATCCCTATTATTTTTCAGTTTATTTCTTTCAGAACCCTTGGAATTTTTACCCACAAGGGTTTACTGTTCTCGAATGTCTTATGCTGGGTTTCGGAGTTTTTTATAGCTTCCTCAGAGACTTCAGTCTCTGTCAAGGTCTCTTTTTAAGCTCCCATGACAAGTGCCCTTGGATAAAGAAATTGTGCATTGTATTTTAAATGGAAAGGCAAATGGAAGACCCATTAATTCACTTTCCAGCTACTTTACCATCTGTCACTCAATTCATTTCTGCTTCCTTATCAAGAGGTCCTATAGTCATCCAGTAAACTTTCTTGTTACTAGCAATATTTTTTCTTTTTTTTTTTTTTAATACAATACTGTTTGTGATGTAAGTGAAGGTTTGAAATAGTCAGTGTCTTTTGTTGACGAGAATGTTACCGTATGTCAGATAGCCTGGTATGTCTTTTTTGTAAGTTCCTACCCTCCAGCAAACACAGGCTTGAAAGGTGATGTGCTCTCTCTCTGCAAGCTCAGTTGAATTTCCTCAGAAATCCTTGCTAAGCCTGCACACACGAGCAGGCTGATGGGACCAGAACCAATGTGTTCATGTACTTCGTGTCTGAAGGCAGGAGCTGGCTCTTCCCAATTTTTTCAGGTAAAGCAATTAGGACACAGGAAAAACAGCTTGATAGTTGCTCTTTTACAGTTTGATGGGATATTTTCACGTTGTAATTTTTACTTTTTTTCTATATTTGAAGCTTTTTTTTTTTTTTGTGGGTCATGGGGAGGGGTTCAGCTCTATTGCACAGTCTGGATGAATGGCGTCTTTTAAGAGTAGAAGAGATCTTGCTCTACCATAGAACTTCAGGAGATGTTTCCAGCTTTAAGCTCGACGTTATTCATCTACATATTTTTACCATAGCTGTGGCTAGTTATTTATGTTTCTGTTTCCCCTTTCTGCCTCCTCCTGTGTGATTTCTTTGGATGTGGTCTTAATGGCACTGTCTGCTGAGTACTGGCTTGGTGTCTCTCAGGTGCCACGCAGTCAGTGTTATCATCTCTTGCTTTGAGGGAAGCCCTTGTTGCATGTGTCTATGATCAGATGCTCATTGCTCACATCTGGTCCCAACCCTGCATTAACACTCTGGGAACAAATGTGCCGGATTTACATCTGTATGGGAAGAAATCAAAACTTCAGGCTATTCAGAAAAGTGCATTGGTATATTTTGGTTTTTTTTCCTACAAAAAAAAAAAAAAGCAATTCTGATGAAAATAATGTTGAAATCATATACTTTTAAAGTAGGAAATGTGATGCTGAAGATATTTAAGGCTAGAAAATGATTTAGGTTTTTTTTCAGATTGAACCGTCTGAACATCTTTGAGTTGCATAAATTTTTCACAAATATTAGTTTATACAATACTATGTAATATTCATCATATCAGAAAAGATGTAATCAACCCATTTGACCATTAATAAAATGTGAATTATATGCAAGCCCTTCTCTCTTATTATTACAGTTCTTTTGTATTTCTTAAGCCATACAAAATTTAATAAATCTTTGCAGGACTTAATAAAGAGCAGAAGATTTATATACGTACAGAGACATTCATTTAGTCTTCATAAGCGTCTTGAATTTATTTTCATTGGATTCCTCATCACCTGCTAGTTACCATATTTATTGCATTCTCTCCATTGCTTCTCAAAGCACGTACACATGAAATGTTCTTGGGAGACTGTCTGTACAGATGTTGTGTTCATAAGGTAAATCTAACAAAATTATCTGGTCAGCCAAGCCATTTGACTGGCACAAGGTAATTGAGAGGTTGTGGGTTCAAGTCACTGCTGTCCATTGTGTGACAGCTCCTGGAAAGCATTCTCTGTTTTTCCAGAAAGGGCCCTACAATTTCAAAGAACAACCAGAAAGCTGCCTAAATTTTAGCAAGAAACAAGTATTGTATCTGCATAGTAAATAGAATATTAGTGCTGATTCAGACTCTATCACCCCTTAATTCCTCAACTATTCCAGTCTGCAGATTTTTTCAGAAAGTAAAGATTTTCCACCTGAAATCACTTAGAGCAGCACTACCTCTTGCAAAGATCCCCAGACTGACCATGCAACTGCCTGAGACCTCCCCTGGAAGTTAATACGTATATTCAGAGGTTAATAGGCATGAAATTGCTTGAGACTGTAGGCTGATGAGCACATGAAAGGTCCACTCTGTTTTTGCAATACCAGTATGTCTTCTTAAAACAGGAGTCTTCAGGGAGAAATTACGAGACTGTCCTTGTGCTATCCCCACAGAGAGTGGCTTCCAACTGTGTCAACAAAATGGGGCATGTTTGCAAGATGAGAACATAAGTCTGGCTCCACTATTTGCTACGTTAGCCCTTCTGACCAGGTGAGGCACTGGAATGGGTTGGCCAAGGAAGCTGTGAATGCTCCATCCTTGGCGATGTTCAAGGCCGGGTTGGGCAGAGCCTTGGGTAACATGGTTTACTGTGAGGTTCCCCTGCTCATGGCAAAGGGGCTGGAACTAGATGATCTTAATGTCCTTTCCAACCCTAACTATTCTATGATTCTATTTGTCACCATTCTTGAAAAGCTGACCACCTGAGAAGCAAACTATTTTGCATCTACTCAGGTTAAAGTTGTGTTTAAGATGTGTTTCAGGGTTAGAGGGAGAACAGCTATGGGGGACATCGTTGTGGGGATCTGTTACAGACTGCCTGATCAAGACGAATCTGTGGATGAGGCACTCTATAGACAGATAGGAACAGCCTCACGCTCACAGGCTCTTGTTCTCATGGGGGACTTCAACCACCCTGACATCTGTTGGAGTGACAGTACAGTCCAGCACAAGCAATCCAGGAGGTTCCTCGATTGTGGGGAAGACAACTTCCTTCTGCAAGTAACTGAGGAGCCGACAAGGAGAGGTGCCATGCTTGACCTCATGCTCACCAACAGGGAAGGGCTCATTGGAAATGTGATGCTCCAGGTCAGCCTTGGATGCAGCGATCATGAGAAGGTCCAAATTGAGATCCTCAGGACAGTGGGAAGAGCGTTCAGCAAGCTCACTGCCCTGGACTTCAAAAGAGGAGACTTTGGCCTCTTCAGGAAGCTGCTTAGTAAGGTTCCATGGGATACAGCCCTAGAGGGCAGGGGGCCCAACACTCTTGGCTGATATTCAAGGATCACCTGCTACAAGCTCAGGAGTGTTGCATCCCAAGTAGAAGGAAGTGCAGCAGAAAGGGCGAGGAGACCTCCTTGGATGGATAAGGAGCTGCTGAGCAAACTTTGAGGGAAAAAAACGCTTATAAAAGGTAGAAGCAAGGACAGGCGGCCTGGGAGGAATACAGGGATGTTGTCCATGAAGCTGGACCAGGTTAGGAAACCTAAGGCCCAGTTAGAATTAAACTTGGCTAGGGTTGTTAAGGATAACAGGGAAAGATTCTATAGGTACATTGCAAATAAAAGACAGACTAGGGACAGCGTGGGCCTCCTCAGGAAGCTCTCCGGAGAACTAGCTACCCTGGATTTGGAGAAGACTGAGGTTCTTAATGACATCTTTGCTTCAGTCTTCACTGGCAAAGGTTCTGACCACAAAACCCAAGTCTTGGAAGGCAGACGCAGGGACTGTGAGAATGATGACACTAGGCCCACTGTAGGAGAGTATCTGGTTTGAGACCATCTTAGGAATCTGAACATACGCAAGTCTATGGAACCTGATGAAATTCACCCATGGGTCTGAAGGGGCTGGCAAATGAAGTTGCTAAGCCACTGTCCATCACATTTGAAAAACCATGGCAGTCAGGTGAAGTTCCTGATGACTGGAAAAAGTGAAATGTAACCACCATTTTCAAGAAGGGGAAAATGGATGACCCAGGGAATTACAGACCAGTCAGTCTCATCTCTGTGCCTGGCAAAATCTTGGAGCAGATTCTCCTGGAAGGCATGCTAAGGCACATGAAAAACAACAAGGTGCTTGTTAACAGCCAGCATGGCTTCACTAAGGGAAATCTTGCCTGACTAATTTAGTGGCCTTCAGTGATGGGGTTACAGAGCTAATGGACATGGGTAGAGCAGTTGACGTCATCTACCTGGATGACGTCCAGAGGGTTCGACACTGTCCCACACGACATCTTTGTCTCTAAATTGAAGAGACATCAATTTGATAGGTGAACAACTTGATGGATAAAGAACTGGCTGGATGACTGCACACAAAGAGTTCTGGTCAATGGCTCAATGTCTGGCTGGAGACCAGTAACGAGTGGTGTCCCTCAGGGATCGGTGTTGGAACAGGTCTTGTTCAACATCTTTGTCGCTGACATGGACAGTGGGATTGAGTGTGCCCTCAGCAAGTTTGCCAATGACACCAAGCTGTGTGGTTCGGTTGATATGCTGGAGGGAAGGAATGCCATCCAGAGGGACCTTGACACACTTGTAAGGTGGGCTGATGCCAACCTTATGAAGTTTAACTATGCCAAGTGCAAGGTCCTACACCTGTGTCAGAGCAATCCCAGGCACAGTTACAGGTTGGTCAGTGAAGAGATTCAGAGCAGCCCTGAGGAGAAGGACTTGGGGGTGTTGGTCGATGAGAAAATGAATATGAGCTGGCTTCAGTGTGCACTCAAAGCCCAGAAAGCCAACTGTATCCTGGGCTGCATCAAAAGGAGTGTGACCAGGAGGTTGAAGGAGGTGATCCTGCCCCTCTACTTTGCTCTTGTCAAAACCTGGCTTGGAGTACTGTGTGCAGTTCTGGTGTCCTCAGCATAAAAAAGACGTGGAACTGTTGGAAGAAGTCTAGAGGAGGGTCACGAGGATGATCAGGGGACTGGAGCACCTCCCATATGAAGATCGACTGAGAAATTTGGGGCCATTCAGCCTGGAGAAGAGAAGGTTGCATGGGGACCTTATAGCAGCCTTCCAGTATCTGAAAGATTCCTATAAGGATTCTGGGGAGGGACTCTTCCTTAGGGACTGTAGGGATAGGACAAGGGGCAACGGGTTGAAACTTAAACAGGGGAAATTTAGATTGGATATAAGGAAGAAGTTCTTTACTGTGAGGAAGATGAGGCCCTGGAATGGGTTGCCCAGGTAGGTTGTGAATGCTCCATCCCTGGCAGTGTTCAAGGCCAGGTTGGACAGAGCCTTGGGTGACATGGTTTAGTGGGAGGTGTCCCTGCCCATGGCAGGTGGGTTGGAACTAGATGATCTTTATATACTTTCCAGTCCTAACTATTCTATGATTCTATGATTATATGCATTTACACCTTAAACAATGAGGGAACCTGCTCCCCACTAGATGAAGGGACAAAATTAGTTTCTACTTGTAAGATGAAATTTTCTCCACCTTCAACTCTGCCACCTGCTTCATCAAATAATACTATTTTCCTTCCTTTTTCAACCTGGCATACAGGCCTCGACCAAAACCCCTCTGGAAGGGAACCAGAGGTTAGTCAGTTTTTTTGGTATGGGTCAGCTACATTACAAACATTTAGGCATGGCACTAAAAAACTTATTAATTGGTGGCTATCTTCTCTGTAGCCAACAGTAGAAAAAGACATTAGATTACCTGTGTAAATTTTCTCTTGACTGAATCATTTCTGATCAAAATTTCAGCTATGTTAGCATTCTGCCCTCAACCACAGCCAACAGAAATGGTTATTTAAGAGTATAACCTTGAAATAAGCAGAGAGACTTGCTAGAAAACATCTCTTTTCTTATTTTGAGTGACTAAACCTGTCTTCTTGTATGAGGTTTGGCTTATACTGAACGCTGAATGGATTAAGAAACATGTATGAGAACAGCCCTTAATACCATGACAAGATTTTACCTAGCAGTCTTTCCTCACTGACATTCTGTTAAATGATACAGTGCTCCCCTGTAAATGCCCTTGAAGTCTTAACATGATTACATTAATATTACTTGAAGAGATAACTCTAAAATGAAGCAACCTACTGTACAACTTAATGGGACTGCCACAGGCCACATTTTGAACTACGTTAAATTTTCTTTACAGCGTTAACTTGTTTACCTGTTTTATCCAGATAGCTGACATTAAACATTTTTAGGACATTTCAAACTTTTCCTGTTTTCTTATACTGCCTGTCCATAAAAATGTTAGTTTTTTTTTTTTTTTTAACCATTTATTTTGCTGCCTGTCTCAAAGATACAAATGCAACTCAGGAAAAGAAAGTAAAAATGTTGACCAAAGCAGTACCAATCGAAACACAGATAACACTGCTTGTGGTTGTAAAAAGGCAGTTCTATTTGGAGAAAATGCAACTTTGTAGCACTACGGAACTACACATCTGTTTGAGCATTTCTAAAGCTGTTCCCATACCCCAGAGAAAGATTGCAACATGCCTCAGTTACTGAGATAGAACAAATATATACTGGAAAATTGTATTAGAATAGCCCAGATGGAGACTGTCAAAATACAAATCTTTGTATGTAACTGTTATATACGTCAGGAAAAAAAAAAAGCAAACAAAACATGTAGGACACTGGTAATGAATCACATTATTTATAATGCTCTTAATGACTCAGGCACAGATACCTTGTGTAATTAAATTATAACGAAGCATAGTTTAAGCAGATGGAGCTTGTCAGATTTTTAATATGCTGCAAACTGCACTTCATACTAGAAACAAGACTAATTGTTTCTTCAATATTTCTATTCTAGCACTATTTTATGTATTACAATCCACCATTTCAGGTTTTATCTTGCCAAATAGTTATGTCCGATAAACATCAGCCTGAGACCTGTTCAAATTATGTTTCTATTTTTTTTGTTTGTTTTTCTTTTTCAATGATGTCTTCTGCATTCATCATAACATGGATAGGATTTATATTAGACTAAAAATCTTACTCCAAAGAGCTGTACCAGTTGCCATTGGAGGGATCCCCAGGGAGTACATTAATTATTCTGATAGTAGCAAAGACCACAGAAGTAACATCATGCTAGACAGACAGACAAGAAAGTGCTATTAAGCAATTATTAAATGTAGACAACCGATTGTGTTCATCTATTTTCCAGATAGACCTAACTGAGTAAATACCAAGAACACTTTCCAAAAACACTTGTTTGTCATCATATTTTCTATCAGTACTTGCATGGGGCTGGCTGTGAGTTCAAGGTAAGAATCTGAGAGTCCCTTCCCAATGCATGCCAAAGTGTAGGATAGTGACTTGACTTCAATAACCTGTAAGAGAGAAAAATCACTGCCTGGCTAATGACACAGAACAGCAATAGTAGCAGTTTTTGATAGAAAAGGGAATTATATTTTTTGTCAAATGTGCATCCTTTCAGGTTTCTTTTTTGTCCTATGTCCTTTTTTCTATTGATAGTCTTACATGAAAATAAATGGAGGCGGTCTGGAATGAATATTGAAAAAGTATTGCTGATTAGAGGCATTCGAGGTGTTTTACATGATCTCTGCCCAGGGTCAAATCTCCTCTGACCTCCTGTGCATTATAAACCCCTATATTTCACTCACATACCTCTACAGAGAGCCCCAAAAAATCATGTAAAATATACTGGGTTTGTTCTCATGTGAGTTAACAAGGGACTGGGGTGTACTAGTACTGAAGACTCTGGAGGAGACATGACCAGTTAAGATATGAGAAGATCTAGGAGCTACACATAGAGGAAGGCAAAACTCACTATTATCACAACTGACACTGGTAAAATTCTTACTGGGAACATCACTTTGGCTTTTTGCTTATGGCCAGCCATGCAAGAACCTCACATCTGCTGTGCTTGTTGTCTGAAAATTGGAGAAATTTAGAAGTGATCCTCAGGTACCTACTTTAAAACTCACATGTGCTATGAAGAAGATTAATGCTTAATTTTCTTTTGCTAACTCCTACCTTATCAACGCTAAAAAGGAAAATGGAGATATCTACTGAAAAATTCTTCCTTTTCATCATCTCTTAAAGGGTTACAGTCTTGATGTAGCAATGATCTACACGCAAAACCTGCCCTGAAGGATTTTTTCCCTAATATTTCTAATGACTCTGTATGATCTTTAATCCTTTTAGGGGTTTCCAACTCATTGCTAACTTAGCTTCCCCAGCCAGTCACTTCCCTTTTCAAACTTTTAATTTATTTCCTTTGTCATGCTACCATAGCCCTCTGTATTCTTTTAACAAGGATAGTTTTTCAGCCAGTTTTGAAATCATGAAGAGCTAAGAGGGTGTTCTTAAAAACTGTTGTCTTTGTAATTCTCACTTTAAATACACCCCTCAGGCTATGATGCCAACAGTTCCATAAGCTTTGCCCCATTGATTTTGGAAGGCACAAGTCTACATGGATTGAATTTGGATCAAAAGTGGTGAGAATCACACAAGTTCCCATTAACAACCACCTCACTGTACAGTGCTACCATTGAAATCTTGACTCAGAGTCACTATAAGAAGGTTGAATCTAAATAGTGAAAGGGTACCTATGTTGTATTTTTGCTTTGTTACTGTGAGATGTATTTAATAAGATGTCTATCTGATGCTGCCTTGCATGGTATTTTCAGAAGGTAAAAAGAAGGGGTTTAAGTGAAGCCACCATATGGTAAACACGATCAATGTTTTGTTGTCAAATTCAGAGGACATTTCAAATTAATTTCCAGAGGACTTAGTCTTGAGTTCAGTTTTATTCAACAATTTCTTCATAGCTTGCATGGTGAAATAAAGAACTCACCCATGCGATTTGTGGATGGCAGCTAAGAAGGAACGTGAACGCTTTGAAGTTAGGATCAAAATTTTGAATTGGACAAATGCCACAAGAATCCCAGTGAAGTAACCAAGCCAATACAGGGGCCCCTCTGTGGTATGCTTTTAAGAACAAAACATCTGAGTGTCATGTAGAAAACAGAATTTCCTGATGCAGAGCAGTATGGGGTTAGGATGAATACCACAGATAGCAAAAGAGATGTTACAGAGCACACACACAGAGCAGTACAATTCCATATATAGGACCCTATGAACTTGGAAAGACCCCAAGTGATCAGGAAGCTGCTCCCTTTCCCAAAAGCAGGGAAAGCTAATCTGGAGATATAAACCCGTTCATTACTGCAGATTTTCACAGTCTTATTGTGTAATTTATTCCTTTGCCTTTCTTTACCCATATAAAACTCATGGTATATGAACCTAATTAAATCATAGATAATTAATATTTACCTATTATGTTTTGGGAGCTCTACGATAACGCTAGGAAGTTCTTCTTTCTGACATAGGCAGTATGTCATCCAGTTAACAAACCCTGGTTCTAAGACACATGATTGTTGTGATGGTGTCCTAGGTGTTCTGGGAGTTTTCTCCCTGTGAGGCTCCACATCCCTGACCTATAGAACTCCTTCCTCCTCCTCCTAAAACACAGGTTTTCAGCTTTTCAGTGCTTCTTTTGGTTGCTCAGACCACAGGCTGCTAAGAATGTCTGGCCAGGACATGCTTATTAATAATCCTTGTTTGGAGAGGAAATGTGTTGTATCATTTTCCTGGAATATTTGTTGTTGTGGAGTTTTTTGTGTGTGGGTTTGGTGCTTTTTTTTTTAATTTTTGTCTGTTTGTTAGCTTTCTTTTTTTTTTTTTTACTTCCACATCTCTTATTAAATCATGCATTTGCAAAAAAAATTATTACAGTCCAAGACATAATCACCTCATTGTACTGAACACGTCACAGCCTGCACTTAGATTATTACATAGCCATTCCATATTAAACCATATTCACAGCTATTAAAGGCGAAAGAAAAAAGCAGTATTGAGGAACACGGGGCTACTGCTACTCTAATGCTTACAGAAGGTATTTCAAGCTCCACAAGGTCATTTGCAATTCACCATGCCTAATTAAGTTGTTCTCAATGTTGACATCTGAAAAGATATTCAAAGTAGTTTTTGTATCAGCTGTGTTAAGTAGAATATTAGCTGTATCAGGGTAAAAGCAAATAATGTTCAAGGGAGAATTCCTTACATCCTAAACTATCAGAACATGATCTAAAAAAAAGTTAATTATAATGATTCCTTAAAGGTATACTTTACCATGCCAACTTGTGGGATCAGACAAAGGCAAAATAACCTTTGCCCTCTTATGCCTCTAAAAAAAAGAGGACAGAGAGAAGGTTTGCACAGCTCTTTCTGCTTCTCATTACAGCCCAGGAGGCTGCTGGAATCACAATCTAATATTGGGGTAAGCTAATAAAATTCCAGGTTTTAACTTTGGTTGTGTGAACACACAAAATACCATTTCCATCACCATATGCTTATTCTTTTGAAGGCATGAATATACTTTGGAAAAGTATATAGAGAACTACAAAACAATAGGAATATTAAAATTGAGCTAGATGCTGAGGAGACCAGGCTGTACATTTGATCCACTGCAACACCACCTTAAAGATTGACTCCCTTCCTGGGCTCTGCTCATGGCACCTATAAAGAATAATTTCCTTTGACAGAATGGGTTTTTTTTTCAGGCATTTCATTTCAGTTGAATGAAAAAAATGCTTCTCCAGAACTGAAATTGTCTCTGGGAATTTTACCCTCCTCCTAATAAAAAAAAGGTCCTTTTGCAATATTTACTTTCAAGGTCATTAAGAAATGAAATAGAGTACTTTCATTTCTTTCACTTGTGGTCTCCCTGCTACTTCTATTATACAACATCCACAAAGTCTCGTGAGATTTCCCACATTCCTTCCAGGAGAGCCTGTATTTCTCTGCCAGTGTCCCAGCTGCTCTGCGGGCAGCTGGGTGTGATTCTTGCCTGCTGCAAGATCGGTATGCAGAGCCTGTCCTCACATTAGGCCTGGAGCCAGCAGGCTGCTTTCTACCCAGGTGACTTCGATAACTTTATCCAGTGGACTGCAGTTAAAAGGAACTGAGTAATTCTGCTCTATACCAAGACTTTCAGGCCATCTCAGTAGTACTGGGACATTCAGCATGAATATGCAACCGATTCGTAAGCTTGCTTTATTTTATATAATGCAGAAAATTATACGTCTCTCCACTTGAAAGAAAATAAAAAAAAGACAGCTTGTCCACACTATTTCACTTCTTAGTATGAGTCATTGTGACACAGGAAAGGAAAGATGTGGTGAAGACAAAATCCAGTGTCAATTGAAGTTAGTGCATATTATCACTTATATAATTATTTGAATTAAGATGTCCATTTGAGAAGAGAATAATAAATGGATAAAGAATATCAAGAACAGATTAAAAATAATCTAGTAAGCAGTCATTAACCCAGTTCTGGCCAACTGTTTGCAGTTTTACCTCACATGTCTACCTTAAACAATTACAAAAAATGTTCCAAAAATGAACCACTCTTTTCGTTCTCTCCTTAAGTAACAGTTTATTGCATTGTACAGTCAGTGGTAGGAATTCAGGAGTTTGTCTCTGTAGCTGCTCACTCACAGTCTCATCAGACGTAATTCACTTGTGATGTCCATGGAGCAGTGTGTATTTACACTGCCTGACAATCCCACTTGAAATTTGATCTGAGCTCTGAAATCCTGCAGGATTTGCTGCCATTTTTCCTTTGCCAGTCTTCTCCACCATGCTTGTGGATCACACATCATGTATGTGACAGGGAAACCTTTCTCACTTCCTTTGACATAGGATTTCCATGCCAGGCTGCACTGAACATTGTGTTGCATGCAATTGCTGGCATGGCATCACAAACTGACACAACACACAAACACGGAGCTGCTGGATTGATGGTTCAGATGGCACTTTAGCTTTCTAAATGCTAAAATAGCTGCAGCAGTTAGAAAATGCCCAAACCAGACATACACTGCCTACTTTTTAATTACTCAGGTTAGCCCCGACAAAGACCTGAAAGGGCTTCACTGGTGTATTCTGCAACATTCACCAGGGTGCCATATCTGCACACAAGGCTGCTGTTTGCAAGTGTTAGGGTAGAAATCCCGTCTTTCAGAATATCCCCTGGAAACACAGCACTTTATACAGGGACCTATGTATCATTCATCACTTCATTGGCATGGAGGATGCTCTCATCCCTGGCAACCATGGCTTCACAAGGCGGTTCACTGGTTGTGCTGAGTGTGTTTGAATGCTATTTTCACCTGAAAATGCCTAAGCAGACTCTATATAAATTTTAAAGTCAGGGTTAATGCCCCCATATGTGGCTGGCAGCAGCACTGTGTCTCCACAGAGAGAATTTCTTGTAGCAGTTAGGATAATACTGGATTGTTGACCATCGGCTGCCCTCATTATTCTCTGTGGGATGCTCTTTGGTCAGAGCCTAGTTCCATCCCACGCAAGTTCGAGAAAAGAAATGCACACAGCAGTGCGTGTAATGAGCAGAGAGCTCATTAAAAATTAGGAAAACAAATTTGCCAAAAGCTAGAAGTACTTACTCATGCTTGCTTTGCCTAAGCTCAAATTCACTGTGAATATGGAAGGGGAAACTGGACATGTTTGCTGACATGAAGGAAGTCTCTGCCTCTCAATGAGCTTTTGGAAGTGGGATGAATAACCTGGAGAAGTGCATGTTTATATGAATAAAGGCTCTGGGTTGCTACCTATGGACCAGTACAGGCAGCCAAAGCCATACTGATCCTTGTACTTACTATAAGCATTGAATTCAACCTTACTACTCTAAATTATATGCTAGATGAGTTTGCTTTTAACCAACCCCTGTGCTTAAAGTACAACTAATCTCTTGCCCCCATTACTTAGCTACTTATGTTTCACTTGAAGTGACTTTATGCAAAAACTAACTGGGACTTGATGAGGAAAATCGATACCAGCCAGGGCAGGAGGCCAAAAGCTTACTTGCCATGGCCCTTTTATTTGCTTGACAGTTAGAGACTTGCTGTAGCTTTGCACGGTGTCCTGGGTTTAGCAGTGGCAGTCATTTTTCTCTTTCTTGGTAGCTGGTGCAGTGCTGTGCTTTGACTTTCAGCTGGGAGCACAGCTGAAAAACAATGATGTTTTGGTTTGGCCAAGGACTCTGTGGGCCTCATGCTCTGCCAGGGAGGAGGGGGAGCCGGGAGGAAGCAGAGACAGGACACCTGACCCAAACTGACCAAAGAGGTATTCCATACCACAGCACGTCATGCCCAGGATGTAACTGGGAGTGGACTCGGAAGGGGGCTAGAGTGGATGGCAGGGTTGGAGGAGGTATCGGTCAGTGCTTGGTCGGGCTGGGGGGGCGAGCTTTCGGTCGCCTGGTGATGAGGTGTTGTATTCTCTTCCCTTGTTATTTCCTTTATCATTACTATTATTGGTGGCAGCAGCAGTGATTTGTGTTATACCTTAGTTACTAAACTGTTCTTATCTCAACCCGTGGGAGTTGCATTCTTTTTGATTCTCCTCTCCGTCCCTCCGAGAGTAGGGGGAGGGCAAGAAGGGGGGGGGGGGAGGGAGTATGTTAACAAGCTGTTTGGTTGGGTTAAACCACGACACACGGGATCTCTTAGACTCCAGAGCGAGATATGGCATTGCTTTTGTGCCCATGAGCCCATCATCCTGTGGAGCTGGCAGGGAGCCCACTGCCATCCCCTGGCCCCTCCCCACCTGTAAATTGCCCACGTTGGCTCCCATGTGTGGAATCCACAGTGAAAAATGAACTTTCAAATAAAGAAGAAATGCAGTCCTATAAATCTGTTGAGGAGAGGAAGAGGAATATACTTTGCACGTGCTTTGGTTGTAGAATAAGCGATTCAGCCACAAAGCCTTTCTTCTAAGAATAAAGAAGTCTAAGAGAAAAAAAAGTGTGCAGGAAAGGAGAAGGCACTTTTTCAGCTCAGTGCTAAAGGAAGGGTTTAGGGTCACAATCTCTCCTCTACCCTGCAAGGCAGCCGGGCTCTCTGGCACACTGGAGAGGTCAACCCACCCGACCTGCCTGGCAGCAGGGCCCCAGCTCTCATACTTTGCACAGAGCAGCACTTCACACAGCAAAACACACTGCTCCCTTAAATGTCCGGTTGTGCCATTTTTCAGTGTTGTTCAGAGGAAGAAAAAACTGCTTTAATTTCTGTATTGTTATATTTCAGTCGTTATATTTATTGTTTCTTACCTTGCTCATTTATTACAAATTCATGTTGTGCCTCAAAGTTTATTTTCACAGTTCCTCATTCCTGGAACCGCTTTGCTTTTCTTTGCTTCCCACTCTTGGCTCATATAAATTGCTTCCTTTCTGTTACTGACTTCACTTTTAGCTATGTTTTTTTTAAACAGGCCAGTGCTCTGACTGCCTGACCGTCCCTGAGTGCCTTAGCAGATGGCTGTGTTGCAGGGG
This sequence comes from Neopsephotus bourkii, assembly GCF_033783945.1. NCBI lineage: Eukaryota > Metazoa > Chordata > Aves > Psittaciformes > Psittacidae > Neopsephotus > Neopsephotus bourkii. The sequence continues at coordinate 1,537,795 of NW_026901238.1, forward strand.
AGAAGAGGTCTTGAGGCTCTGACTCATCATTCAGCACTGAACTGAAAAGGTGCATTTATGTCTTTGCAGAAGTCTCATTTTCTGCTAGTATACTTTGAATGTAGTATCTTCAGGAGATAAATGTTCTTTTTAGATGGTCAGTCAAGAATTATAGGTTCTTACTTTACCTGAGTGCTCTTTTTGTACTTCTCTATGTTTATTCCTTCCTTTTGAGGATGGATAGATCAGACATTCAGCAAGTAAAACACTTGCTATAGGAAACTGTAATGTTAGCCTGAACACCTGGAGTGTTCTGCATTTACTCCCAGTAATACTTTTCTCTGCAAGTGGCATGTTTCTGCTGGGCTAGCAACAGAGTAACATTAGTTTGCAAGTAGCTTTCAGGGGAAATTTAGTCCTTCTTTTCCAAAATGGTGATTCCAAAAATGGTTCAGCTGCTACTAAATGGGGAAAGTGTCTAAAATCCATCAATTTGCTTTTTTGTTTTTAAAGCAGGACTAGCTGTCTTTATTGTTTAAGTCAAAACAAATACTGGGGGAAATAGTTAAGGGATTTGATTCCATCTTTACACGTAAGAGTAGTAGCTGTGCTTTTCTTTCACTTGGCTTGGGTATAAGCCTATTTTAAGTGACTTCACCCCATGACCGGCACTCTGCAGAGTTGCAGCCCATGTCTTCCTCACCAATAGTGTTTGAGGGGCAGCTGGAGAGGCTTTGCAGGATTGGCAGGACCAGCATGTCTGCAGCACTCTGGGCTTTGTCCCTGGAGCTGCCCAGATGCAAGGTGAGCAGGTAAAGCTCAGGACATGAACAACCCCAGGCACTGCAGCATCTCAGCTCTTCAGAACATTTTCCAAAATAGCAGACATAGCTCTTTACTTTAGAGAAGAAAACACCCATGTAAAAATGTTAGAAATGTAGTTTCTTCTTTTTGTGGAGTAATATGTCAAACCTTCACTGAAGCCAAAGCACTGTTGTGGATCACCCTGGGTGCTGCACTCAGAACTGGTGATTTCACAAAACTTCCAAGCTACTGATCCCTGACCATCTGCTCTCCAGAGGCTTAGGCTGGCCTAAATGCTCTGCTCAGGTTCTGGCACAGGTTGAGATGCTTTAGCTGATAGTGGACCTTACCAGCCCGCTAGGCTGGGAGCAGAGTTCATTAACAAAATATGTTTCAATCTTAAATACGTTGGGTCAAAATATCTATTTCTTAAAAACAAAACCAACAATGGCACCACTTAAAAACACTTGGTACCTAAACTATGAAAGTAATCAGAATAAACTGGTTTATTCTGTAGAGTATAACGGTTTTTTTTTTTTCTTTAATTAGTTCAGTTTTTATCCTACACTGTCCAGCAAGGAAATAGTTGAAGGAAGATGTAAATTATTTAAAAGGGTTCATTTCATCAGACTTTTGTGTGACTTCACTTTAGACTTGATTGAACTAAGGTGGAGCAAGGAAGTTTAGTCCACTGAAACCAGAATTACCAACTTCAGTCAGAACTACGCTAGTTTTGGACTCTGTTGTCTTTGTGCAGACTACATTTAATTTTAAATGTAAACTCTGCCTATTCTTCCAAAGTCTGTCTAGTTTTGCCCACAGGTCTCCTGCACACCAGCATCACCATGTTTCCTGAATGTTACCCTGCAAATCTCATACATGTGGGAATTACTACGAAATAAAAATAAGCTTGGGCTTGTTCATATCCACCTGCTGTTTACAAGATGAAAACAAATAGGAAAGCAATTTAGAGTGACAGAACACTTTTTAATTAAAAAGAAAAAAAAAAAAGGTTTTATGGAAGCCTAGAGCATCAGCAGAATTGTGAACCAGAGGAGGAACGTGTCTTAGACTTACTAAAATCTCCTGTACAGCACGGTACTGTTAAACACCTCAGAGGTCTACCAGGAATCTAAAATTCTCTAATCAATTAAAACAAGCTAATTCAAGGCAGCATCATGTATCAGGCCTTTTTATAAATGTTTCCATGCTTTAGACTTTTTCATATACTGTAAATTGTCAAATATTTTAAAGCTCTATTTTCTTTACTTTTGTGATTTTTTCCCCCACAGACTTACTGAGGTATTTCCTGCAACCAGAAAAGACTTGTTTTTGTCTTACCCCAACCTTCTGTAGCTTTCCAAGTTTCTCTATTTCTTTTGCAAGTTTGAAAAAGTACCATTGGGATGGATAAATGCTTTTGCTGGCATTTTGAAAAAGTACCATTGGGGTGGATAAACACTTTTGCTGGCATGCAGTGGTTCATCTACAGCTGCAGCAAGGTGTGCATCACCCCAAGTCCCATTACAGGCTCACTTAAATGAGCAGCAGTTTTCCATAGTCAATTCTGACTTCCCCAATTTTCAACTAACTCAGGCAAAAACACATATTTTTCCACTACAACAAAATCAGTCCTATGGAAAAGACTGGGAGAGTCTGTCTTTGTTGAGTCCTTCTGATTAGTTCTGCCTTTCCAGGTGGTGACATCCTCTTCAAGATGGTTATGGACTGCAACCAACCTCTAAACAAGCACCCTATAACTCTTTTTAAAGCCTTATGTGTCTGTCCAGCATGTCTTATCACTTTTGCTCTCCCAAGCAGCAGTATTACACGTGGCTCCAGCACTCCTGCAGCCATGTCCATCTATCCTTGCAGCCTGACATGATCCATGGAAACAAGTGGTAAAAGAAGCCTTTCCTGAGCTGCGCCTAAGATGTAACCCTGCTGCAAACAAGAAGATGAATCCGTCTAGCTGCCCATTGCTTATCTGCCAGTAAGGACGTTGGGAGCCAATTAAAAGTAAAACTTTTTGAAATACCAGGAACGATCAGAATGCACAATTGCTATCCATGAGTGTGCATTTGCAACATTGCCCCCACCTATTCCCAAACGTTCCTGTAGCACCTCATCTGTATTTTCTCCCCAGCCTCCCACCATCCAGGTTCCAAATTTGTGCTTACTCAGGTCAGGCTTTAAGCCTTTGAAGCAGTCATCTGATACATAATATTAAGTGTAAATATTCCACTGACATGACTGGATATGCTCTTGTATTCAGAGTCATGCTCTGGTGTAGGGTTTGCCTGAGAGCTGATCAATTTGGGTAGTTTAGTAGTGAATATATAATGTTTCCATCTCATTCATGGGTGGGGCAAATCTCAGAAAGTCTGCTTACATCAGTAATTTCCAGTAAGCATTTGTCCTCCTATTGGTTAATATAAATTAAAGTAATTGACAGAAATATGCTGATTTTTATTATTTTTTCTACTGAAGAACAAGCTAACACAAAAGAATGAAGTGGTTTTCACTTTGTGTTTTCTGCTTCAAACTGAGGCCTCCAATACATAAACATGAAAAAAATAAATAAAGGATTTCAGTTTATTGAAGTACAGTTTTCTGTCTACTCCAAACACTTGTTATGGTTTGTTTCAATAGCTTTGTCTAGGCTTCGTTTACAACCAGTTTTTAAATTCCAGATTTTTTTAAGAAACAGCTCCTGCCCACTGCTGCTTAATGACAGTTCAGATGTTCTTATTGGCGAGTGGTGCACAGGGCAGTGCATCCCTTCCTAAATCCAACACTGTAAAACACCAGAAATATTTTCAGCCTTAACGTTGTGCAAAATCACATCCTCAGACTGGCAATGTTTCCAAGGCACTCTCCAGGCTTGGGCAGCTTAGAGCTATGAGGATCTAAGTGAGTACAATTAATCTCCAGGCTGTAGGAAGGCTACCAAAGAGTCCTATTAACACTGAAGCTGCTTTGACTCAGAAGGATCAATAACACTTATTTGCAAGTGTTTAGAGCACATTATTTGCATTTGTGAACGTAATGAAAAAAGTATTGAATTTTAATTAGCATTTTCTGGCTCTTCTGGGAGAACTCTTCAGTCCACAGATACTTTCAGTGTAGTTCAAGACAACACCATGGGCAAAATTCAGAATAAATTCTGATGTTCTGCCATTACAAAAAAAAACCTCTAAAGCATAGATTTTAATAAACTACCCACTGCCATGAGTTATTACAGAAGGATTATAATGGGTGTATTGTACTATAAATTGTTTTGTCATTTTAAATTTCTGGTAACTGCTGAGAAGAAAAATTAAATAAATAAAATGACTGATTTTCTTTTATGAAACCACACTTCAGCTGTGAAAATGTTTGGGTTTTTGTTATACTGCACATAACAACATTTAGATAAATAGATCGTCTTTTTCTCTACTACATACTCCAGAATAAGTAATTGTACTAAATGTCCATGTAAATGTTTTAGATAGAAAAATACACAATGGGAGATAATAAATACTGTAAGTCAGAATGGTCACATAATGTAGGATTGCTATTCATCTGATGAGAATGGATGTACTATAAACAGGCCTTTCAGGTAAGAAAGGTAAATAGCATAATACATAAATATTTTAAAATAGATCTTAAAAAAAAAAGCAGCAGGCTTGTGTTTACAGAGAAAGTAAAATGCCTCTATTTCAATGAATGTTATTAATGTGTGGACAGAGTTGAGACATTCAGATTCCTTAACTATTAGTTTCTTTCCCTCTTTCTATCCATTTATATCTTTAAATGTTGTTGGCTCTACACTCCAAATAGATTTTAATTTTTATTTTAAATCCATGTTTCCAAACTTGGACTAATTAATAAAAATTTTATTGATCATAATTACTTCACTAATGAAAGTGAAGCAAAGTTTTGGATTTAACAAGAATCAATCTCAGCTTCTGTCGGGAAAGACATGACCCAAGTGAATCAACTATCATAGGAAGTTAAAGAAGAAGGAATAGGGGTGAGGTCTTCATCTGAATCACTTGACCACATGAAGAACAGGTGCTCTGAGAAATAATCTAATCTGAAGACTAATCTGCTTTAGAACTGTGAGGAAATATAATCAAAACCATGAAAATGGATGCAACATGAGATGAGTGTGACAGGTGATTGCCAAATGTAGCTCATGCCAGCTGTGGCGGTTGACCTTGGCTGGATGCAAAGCACCCACCAAAGCTGCTCTATCACTCCCCTCCTCAGCAGGACACAGGAAAGAATATATAACAAAAGGCTCCTGGGTTGAGATAAGGATGGGGAGAGATCACTCACCAGTTACCATCACGGGCAAAATAGACTCAACTTGGGGAAATTAGTTTAATTTATTACCAAACAAATCAGAATAGGATAATGAGAAATAAAATCAAATCTTGCCCCCACCTCTTGGCCTTCACCAGCGGCAGGTCTGTCTTAGAACCAGCTGGCATCAGCTCCATTGGACATGGGGGAAGCTTCTAGCAGCTTCTGGCAGAAATCACCCCTGAAGTCCCCCCTGCTACTAAAACCTTGCCATGCAAACTCAATACACCAGAAAAAAGCAATAGCTTTTCCTGTAACAGCTGATTTTATAGGCAACAAAAACATGGTAGGGGCCATATGATGGGGTTTCATTGTAACATTTACTTCAGTGAGACAATTTGGAGATCACTGTCTAAATTCAGGAATACAGGATTAGTACAGTCAATACAGTGATATGATGTCTTTGCCCATGGGAAAGAACCCAATAGTTTTGTCTCAAACCGGAGCAGCTCTGTGGCCACAGACCCTGTGGTCTTCACAGAAACCATACTGGATAGGGATGTTTCCAGGCTCACTCTGGGTTCCTCTGAAACCTGGTACTTGATGAAATAGCTAAGAGAAAAGCTCTGCAAAGGAATAAGCATCATCAGAGTACTCCTTTTTCCAGTACATCTTCCACAAAGGTATCCAAATGAACCATACCCTTACACTGCACGCTATTTGGTCTCAAAGATGAGCACAGGCGGTTTATGGCATTTACAGGGCAGAGTTAAGAACTGCAGTACAGAATTTGGCATGTCTGGAATACATAAGAAAACTGAAACAGTCTTTGTGCTGCTCATCTTCCACATTTTACATCAGCTCTTGGTATTCAAAATCAGTATCTTGATTGTGTCTTATGCATGCACAGTCTGCATCCATGTGCACATGTATAACAACATCCAACACCAAATGAAACAAGATGGTTGAACATAGTGTGTCTTTGAATAGGTTTGACTCTACAGACTTGGAAGATGATCTTGAATCATCTCTGCTACCTGCTAAGAATAGCTAGCACAGTTTTTTAATTCCTCCATTGAAATTCTGCCCCAGCTCCAGTTCCCTCATTGCAAGCATCCCATTCATCAGCTCTTTCATGCTGTTTCAATTAAATCCTATCGTGCTCTGAGGCAATGTAGAATCCACTCTGGAGTAGAATTTCAATTCAGTAAACAGGCCTGTAAATATGCTGCTGTGGATAAACTGGCGATCAGTATGATAGAAAGAAGTAAAGTAAAATGTGTGATTACAGCTAGTTTTTATGTACTAGGAGGATGCTGAGACATTGCTAGGAGCAGGAACTGTGGTTTTGCACCCTGTGCTTATCTGGCAGTTCTGTACCTGTTTTATATTTGCTATTTTCAGGCAAACGTTCTATGTCTGACTGATACTTCTGTCTTGGAAAGCTACTTTTAAAATAATCTCGACCTATATTTTTGTCATGAAAAGCAGCAGACAGTACCAGAAAATGTTGTGCTGTTAGAGCATTTCATCGTGCATTTCATCTCCATTTCTTAAACACAGTTCATTTAAAAGATACGACTTTAATCCAGGGTGGAAGATTGATGGACCAGCACTTATATTTCAGGCTTGTGTGGATTTCAAGCTGAATGCTCACTTGAAATGTGTTTCTGCTGGTGGAAGAGGGGGCTCTCCTTTTGTGGAGGTTGTATGTGGGTTTCAGCTTTGCTTGGTTTTTGAGTCTGCTGGAGGCAGTAGTGATGGTTTGGGCATCATCCCAGAGGCCAGGGCAGCTCTCCCTGTTCAGCTCAGTACCCCTAAATCTGACCGCAGAGCCTCAGCAGTGGAAAAGGATAATCTCTTTATTTCAGTTCACTGGCCAGGAGAACCTTTGGGCTGCAGATCAGCAGTAGCTACCTCATTTGTTCAGTCTGGAGAATAAAAGGCTCCAGGAAGGCCTTAGAGCAGCTTTCAGTGACTAAAGGGGCTGAAGAGAAAGCTGAAGAGGGATTTTTGACAAGGGCCTGTACTGACAGAGAGATTTAGATTAGATATTAGAAAGAAATTCTTTACTCTGAGGGTGGTGAGGCACTGGCACAGGTTGCCCAGAGAAGCTGTGGCTGCTCCATCCTTGGCAGTGTTCAAGGTCAGGTTGGATGGGGCTTGGAGCAGCCTGGTCTAGTGCAAGGTGTCTCTGCCAGTGGCAGCGGGGGTTGGAATTACATGAGCTTTAAGGCTGTTCTATGATTCTAAACTGTTTTATGATTCTATGAGTTTGGCATCCTGGGGATTGAGCAAGTGTAGCCTGGTACCTTATGCTAAAATATTATTGACTGCCTGACCCATTTCCAGTCTCCTCAGAGGGATTGGAATGCTGCAGGAATTACGTGCATCACATATGCCACTGATCCTCCTAAGTCTTTTTACATTATAGAACATGCCCAAGAATAAGGAAAGAGCACTTAGGCGCAAAAACCTTTTACCTTTTACCAGATGAATCTTGCTCCAGGCCCAGATATGCAGGGAAAACTACCACAGCTCGGACATGGTAAATGGCAAAGAGAGCAACCCCCACCAACCTCAACTGAAAGAAAGGCAGTCTTGTCCCAGGCTGAAGTCATCTGGTGACTCTCCTTCAAAATGCTGAGTTCAGCTAAACTCAGGCAGGAAAATGTGCAATAAATAATTAAATTACGACTTTAGTATCAAAGTGAGTTTCCTAAAATAGAAACATTTTCAGAAAGTATTAGCTGCATTCAAAGGAGAATGTCTTTTGGAGCATATTAAAAATGCTGATCTGGAAATAGCTTAAACTGCTTATTGCTGGCAGCAGGGAGAATATCTTGGGGCAGAGGTGATCCTTCATACACAGTCTTCCCCAACATCTGCTGTTGCTTATCTGCAGACGTGACACCAGTATAGAGGATCTTTAGTTGATTGGGGTTTTTTTTGTTTGTTTGGTTGGGTTTTTTTATGTAAAAAGCAGCTGATACCCACTGATAGGTGTTCATCTGTTTCCTTATACAGGTGAGGAGCAGATTTTACACATTCCTGTTGCATCCTGCACATCTGCTCAGGTCACCATCATGGTGCAGGGAGGCTTCCATGAGGGAAATGAAGGAAGAGTGCATTAAAGCTAAAGTTCTGCATGAGTTGACTCTTCAGTTACGCACTCTGCAGAGCTGGAGCTTAACTTTCTTCAATGTCACATAGTACTGTGGAACAACGCTATTTCTGTGATAACTTCATTTGCTTTGTCACTCCCTGCTCAGAAGTGCCTGCAGCAGTGATGGGCTGGTTGTTGGCTGCAGTGATGAGGGGCCCCGGTATGTAGCCAAGAGCAGCCATCCCTCTGGGATGCTGGGAGGTTGCAGGACTGACCGTGGACTTGACAGCATTCACTTAATGGTTGGACTTGATCTTAAAGGTCTTTTCCAGCCTAAATGATTCTATGAGTCTATATGTCTCAGCAGCGTTCATTCAGCCTACTGAATACTGATATATTTTGCTCATCCCATGATGCATTTCTTTGGGAAAGGAGAAAAAAAAAAAAAAAAGAAGTATCTGAATGTTTTTTTTGTGTTGGCTTGTGCTCATCTTGAAAACATCCATAGTCCCATATATACAAATATGGGGTGTAACAGTTATATGAAAGGGAAATTACTCTGATTTCTGGTGTGCTGGTAGTAGATTAGACTGAGTTTCACTGCTGCACATTGGTTATGTTTAAACATGAATTTTCTTGCCTGTATGCTATTCTCACAGCACCTACAGCATATGGATAGTATGTCCATAAAGAAGTAAAATAAGCACATTAAATATTGTTCTTTTATAGTGTGCTTTGCCTAGAAAAGCTTAATGATATGCCATTGCAGGAGTGAGAGTTACACTGAGATGGTAAGGCCATGATATTCAATGAATTAAATTTTGACAAGCTGTTTCTGTGCAGTTCTGTGAAGGCTGAAGAATCCCAGTTATTAGTATTTCTGTATAATCTGACATTGAGACAGCAATGCATAGTCCAAAAGCACCCATCAGAGCTCTTGTGAGTGTTCTTTCATGGCCTTGCTTGAGATCTATAAAGTAAATACAGCTGTGTTAACTGCAAGTGAGCTCTATCAGTAGGGTTGATTATAGACTCCTAGTTAATCTCTTCTGTCTGCTTTTCTTACAATTTGAAATGCTGTAATTCCCTTCCTTCCTCACCTCTTTCACTGCAGCACAATATTGCGGAGGAACATTCAAGGTTCTGCTTGCCGGATAAAAAAAGAACACTGCACTATCTATCTTCCAGTTGCCCTTGCACAAATGCTGGCCATTTTAGCCAGTTTTCCAGTATCTTTCATAAGATGCTTCATGTAAGGCATTTCATTTCCCTGTAGGAACCTGAAGCTCAGCAAAATCCATGCCCTGAATAAAGTAGTTATTCACTGGAGGTGCTGCATCTCTTTTTCCTCTCAGTAGATTAATGTTTTATGAAGTGAGATGTGATGGAGGACAGCATACAAATCAACTCAGATGGGAAAGATAGAGCTTAGAAGAAGCTTACACTATGTTTGGGGGAGCCGTATCACTCTGTCAGTACCAGAGACCTACAAAATACAGAATACTGCACACTGGCAGGGTTGGAGTCTCTCTTTGGTCACCCAAACAGCAATTGCAGGAGGACTTCCCAGGCTTGGGATTGTTGGGATGTATTCACTACTTTATTTATGGCCCCTGTTAAGATACTTTCAGATATCTTTAAGATCCCTTACAATCCAAATCATTCTATGATTCTGTGATGATCCCATGCTATCAGTGGCAACTATTCAAAAGACACATAGGTCTGTGATATGCAGGTATGCTTTGTGCTTTGTTTGCTCAGCACATAAAAGACATTCTTGTTGCTTGGTCTGGTGGCACTGTACAAATCACTGACAGACTAATGATATGTGCCAGAGAGTGGGGCTATACATCATCAGAAAATTTCAGATGTCTATGTTTCTGTGCCTGAGACCTACCTTTAGTTCACAAACCATGCAGTCCAGCCTTTGGTCCAAAACTGCATGGCGTTTGCCCCTTTGCACCGCACTGGTGCTTGGACACTCAGCGAGCTTATTGTGTCACCTCCACCAGCCCGACAAATATTTCCAGGGCTCTTCTGAAATATTCAGTTTGACCTTCAGCCTGGATGCAACTATGCATCAGCTTGTTTCCTTAAGCCAGCAGCCTTTAATTTATTACTGGAACAATTTAGCAAAGTCACCAGTGAATTCTCCAGTCTGTTATTCTGATTTCTAAACCTGTTTTGCTCCATCCTGTATTCATTAGAGCTCCAGCAGCCTGTGCTATGTGAAAGGACAAACTGTAAGACTTCAGTGCTCAACACAGATTTTATAAGCCATACATCTGAACTTTTGCCAGGTTTTGAAACTCTTTTGATTTTGCCCATGAGTGTTACAGCTTCTTTTCTGCTTATACCTGTCAGTCTCTTGCTCTCTAGTGTTTGTCAACAAGATCCTCATCTATAGTTCAATTTAACCACTTTGATTTTCTCTCCTAATAGACAAGCTGGTGTGAGACTGCGAGGTATCTGAGACTGGACTTAAGTGTAAATTAGCTTAATCAAATATTTCCTTTTAATTAGAATAATTGTTTTGCCATATTTCTTAAATTCGTGAGGATATTCAGCCTATGGGTATGTAAATTAAATCTAAGGGTATGTCATTCACATTGTATATTTATTGCACTTTGAGTCAGAACTTCATTTTAATCTTCATTAGAACTCCAGTTCCTCCAAACCGACAAAATGTGTCATAATAATTTAACACATTATGTGCCTTTCTGATAAATCTGGTACTTGGAAAATAGTATCACAGTATCACAGTATCACAGTAGGTTAGAGATTGGAAGGGACCTCAAAAGATCATCTAGTCCAATCCCCCTGCCGGAGCAGGAACACCTAGATAAGGTTACACAGGAACGTGTCCAGGCGGGTCTTGAATGTCTCCAAAGAAGGAGATTCCACAACCTCCCTGGGCAGCCTGTTCCAGTGTTCCGTCACCCTCACCGAGAATAAGTTTCTTCTCAGGTTTAAGTGGAACCTCTTGTGCTCCAATTTGTACCCATTACCCCTTGTCCTTTCATTGTTTGCCACTGAGAAGAGCCTGGCTCCATCCTCGTGACACTCCCCCTTTATATATTTATATACACTAATAAGGTCACCCCTCAATCTCCTCTTCTCCAAACTATAGAGAACCAGCTCCCTCAGTCTTTCCTCATAAGGGAGATGCTCCACTCCCTTAATCATCTTAGTTGCCCTGCGCTGGACTCTCTCCAGCAGGTCCCTGTCCTTTTTAAACTGAGGGGCCCAGAACTGGACACAATATTCCAGATGAGGTCTCACCAGGGCAGAGTAGAGGGGAAGGAGGACCTCTCTCGACCTACTAACCACCCCCCTTCTAATACAACCCAGGATGCCATTGGCCTTCTTGGCCACAAGGGCACAGTGTCGGCTCATGGTCACCCTGTCGTCCACCAGGACCCCCAGGTCCCTCTCCCCTACACTGCTCTCTAACAGGTCGTTCCCCAGCCTATACTGGAACCTGGGGTTGTTCCTGCCCAGATGCAGGACTCTACACTTTCCCTTGTTATATTTCATCAAGTTATTCCCCGCCCAACTCTCCAGCCTGTCCAGGTCCCTCTGGATGGCAGCACAGCCTTCTGGCGTGTCGGCCACCCCTCCCAGCTTAGTGTCATCAGCAAACTTGCTGATAGTACACTCAATTCCCTCATCTAAATCGTTGATGAATATATTAAATAATACTGGTCCCAGTACCGACCCTTGAGGCACTCCACTAGATACAGGCCTCCAACTAGACTCTGCCCCATAGACTACAACTCTCTGGCTTCTCTCCTTCAGCCAGTTCACAGTCCACCTCACTACCCGATCATCCAGACCACACTTCCTCAATTTAGCCGCAAGGATGCTGTGGGAGACCGTGTCAAACGCTTTGCTGAAGTCGAGGTAGACCACATCCACCACTCTACCATCATCCATCCACCGTGTTATTTCCTCATAAAAGGCTACAAGATTGGTCAAGCACGACTTCCCCTTGGTGAAGCCATGTTGACTGCCCCTCATAACCCTCTTATCCTTGATATGCCTTAAGATGGCACCAAGGATAAGGTGTTCCATCACTTTCCCAGGAACAGAGGTGAGGCTAACTGGTCTATAGTTACCCGGGTCCTCCTTCTTGCCCTTTTTGAAGACAGGAGTGACATTTGCTTTCCTCCAGTCCTCAGGCACCTCTCCCGTTTCCCAGGACTTGGTAAAGATGATGGAGAGCGGTCTAGCAATGACCTCAGCCAGTTCCCTCAGCACCCACGGGTGCATCCCATCTGGACCCATGGATTTATGGATATCCAGATTGCTCAACTGGTCTTTAACCCATTCCTCATCAACTAAGGCAGACCGCTCCGTTGACCTATCTTCATCCGGGGTCTCAGCGGTACAGGGCTCTTCAGGACTGCCTCCAGCAGAGTAGACAGAGACAAAGAAGTCATTCAGTAACTCTGCCATCTCTGTATCTTCTGTCACCAGGGCACCCGTCCCGTTCATCAGCGGGCCTACATTGCCTCTGGTGTTAGTTTTACCTGCCATGTATTTGAAAAAGCTCTTTCTGCTGTCCTTGACCCCTCTCGCCAGCTTTAATTCCAAGGAGGCCTTAGCCATCCTAGCAGCTTTCCTACATCCTCTAGCAGCAGCCTTATATTCTTCCCAAGTGGCCAGCCCTTCTTTCCATGACCTGTAAACTCTCCTCTTCCACTTGAGCATACCGAGCAATTCCCTATTTAACCACGCAGGTCTCCTGACCCTCTTCCTCGACTTCCTATGTGTCGGGATGCTCCGATCTTGAGCTCGGAAAAAGCAGTCCTTGAACGTCAACCAACTAAACTGCCATGATTCAGTGCAGTAAAGCCTGGGTGAGAAGCTGTTACTCTCTTAATCAGCAATGAATTTGTGGATCTTGAAGTGCCAGGAAAAACCTAGCTGCTGTCCCTTGGTGATGGCAGTAGCTCAGATGCTGAGTGTTGAGTTGAAATGGTGAAGTGTCAATGGCGAGAACTGGCACAACATGGCAAGGTAGATCTGCATTACCTGGAGATACCTTGTCACATCAAGCCAGATAATAAACTCAAATAAACCAAAATTAACTTCTTTTTTGTCTGCTGCCAAAAGACAGGAGGCCCAATGTCCAGCTTGCTCTGAGTGTTGAATCAGTGCTCCCTGTAACAAAGCAGAACCTAAAGGCTGAGCTGGAACCTGGGTGCTCAGCGAGACATCACAGTTTGAAAAATAGAATCATAGAATCATAGAATAGTTAGGGTTGGAAAGGACCTTAAGATCATCAAATTGCAACCCCCCTACCATGGGCAGGGACACCTCGCTCTAAACCATATTACCCAAGGCCTCGTCCAACCTGGCCTTGAACACTGCCAGGGATGGAGCATTCACAATCTCCCTGGGCAACTTATTCCAGTGACTCACCACCCTAACAGGAAAGAATATCCTCCTTATATCCAATCTAACTTCCCCTGTTTAAGTTTTAACCCATTACCCCTTGTCCTACCACTACAGTCCCTAATGAAGAGTCCATCCCCAGCACCCCTATATGCCCTCTTCAGATACTGGAAGGCTGCTCTGAGGTCTCCACGCAGCTTTCTCTTCTCCAGGCTGAACAGCCCCAACTTTCTGAGCCGATCTTCATATGGGAGGTGCTCCAGTCCCCTGATCATTCTCGTGGCCCTCCTCTGGACTTGTTCCAACAGGCCCATGTCCTTTTTATGTTGAGGACTCCAGAACTGTACACAATGCTCCAAGTGAGCTCTCACGAGAGCAGAATAAAGGGGCAGGATCACCTCCTTCGACCTGCTGGTCATGCTCCTTTTGATGCAGCCCAGGATACGGTTGGCTTTCTGAGCTGCAAGTGCACACTGCCGGCTCATATTCATTTTCTCATCGACCAACACCTCCAAGTCCTTCTCCTTTAGAAGCTGCTGGTTGTCAGTGTTAGGTTTGAACTTAACGACTGCAATATAGTGATGGCAACGAGATCTTAAAGATAGCAGTGAGATTTCTGGTTTCTGAGGAGCTTTTCAGTAGGTGGGAATATACAGGACAATACTTAGGCAACTGGATGCTCCTCCACAGTCATCACAAGTAGACACTGCTCACAGTCAAACTAGCTCTAATTATAGTAAGTACTCCTCTTGTTATCCTAATGCTGGACTCTCCACTTTAGCATCATTAAGGAGCTCATAAAATCATCGCAAAGCACAGCACCAGGTGACAGTGGAGCTGAAACACCAATATTCTTTGGTCCTAATGATATACTTCTGTTGTACGTCTATTCAGGAAGTATTTGCCCTGCTGTTTAAATGACAGATTCGCATTGCATTTTGTGGAGTGGGGATGTATCTGCAGCTCAGCACGGACTTGACACTGAATCAAAGCTTGAGGGAATCCCTGTAAGAGCAAGCTGGAGAATGGAAGACAGAGTGCAACCAAAGGACCACATAGAAGATGGACTTGTTGAGACCTCTCTGGCAGTGTGAGCCCTAAAAGTGGCAAAGAAGAGAAGGAAAGGGCTAGAATAAGCACTCTAATGCCAGTTTTTCAAGAGAGAGGATGTTTAAATTTATTAAGTGGTTTACAAAAAAAACATTTTGCTTTCATTTATCATTCTTATTGTTTCATTGGAATAATAAGCAGCAAAAAGGAGAAAATAGAGGGAAAAACACACACACACACACACACACACACAAAGAAAAAGGGAGTAAAATACCAGATAATAGAAAATAATATTAATAAACTATTCATTAAATGCTTTAAATGAACATGATAATGGAACTTTAATTTTTCTTTTTAATAGAATGAAGAAAACAGATTTTAAAATATTAATTTTTATGGTAACTCATTACAGGTGGTTTGTTTTTAACCCAGCTCTTATCGTAACCTAGAGAACATAATCCTGTGCCAGATACTAACAAGACTCAAGAACATTGAGTCTCTCACCTATTGGTACAGAGATGCAACAGAGCTTTTGGACAATTAGAACAACAATCTATCTGTATCACTTATTAAACAATACTATTATTTATTTCCCTCCTGTATGAGATGGTCTTCATCTGTCCTTGGCTGTGAACCCTGCAAATACGGCTCTATGCATGAAGACCACTTTCAGTGCCTGTAGAAGAAGAGATGTGTTGTAAGCTGATCTTGCAGCTCCTCAAACTCACACATTGCCTGCTTGTGTGCAGCTGGATCCTGTGCCAGATGCTGGAAGAGGCAGAGTGGCTTGGCTCTTTGTAAGGCTGGTGGGCAAGATGATCTCCTCAGGAATATTCTCCTTGCCGAATAAGTAGTTGAGTCATTTCTCTCCAAGCAGCAGCACAGGTACCTCATGATGTGACCCAGTCGCAGCAGGAAATGTGTCCTGCGCCAGCCTGACAGGTGTGGTGGTCAGGAGGGGCATCACCACTGTCTTCAAGATATAGCTGGAAAAGCCTGTGCCCACCAGCATGCAGGTGCAGAGTTGCAGGCAGTTGAGCAATTTTTAGTCTGTGGTCTGTTTGAACATCCACCAGAATACCTTCACCTCTGCCACAGCGCAGCTCAATGTTCATGTTGTGCTTGGTGTCAAGATAGCCTCCCTAGCCTCATGATGTCTGAGTCACCTTGTTGCCCACCAAACATCATCTCAATGATCAGGGTTCTCCTAGAGACACCTGTAATTGGCACTTTGCAGGAGCAGCAGGCTGGAGGGCAGCACATTCAGAAGGTCATAACGTAAATGTAAAGGACACACATTTTCCTTGCTTTCCCTCACCAGATTCTGGAACCAGCAGGAAGTTTTCTACACATCTAGATAGGGGCTGGTGCAGAGGGTATGTAGGAGGCTGGGCACCTGATTCTTCCTCAGTTCCTCCTTGGGGTCATAGAAGCACAGCATGTGCCTCACCATCTCTTCTGTAGTGCATGTGCACTCCACCGCCACACAGACACAGGACTTGTTTGCCATGGTGCACAGCTGCAGGCAGAAGGTATGCCCACAGAGGGGCTTCAGGCACACAAGCAGGTAGCAGACAGTGTCATCCTTCTGGGGGACTCCAGCGATCAACGGTGGTGCCCACCCCAATTGCTGGTCTTGTGTGTTACACATGAGATTTGTTGGTGTCTTTGCACAGGGGAAAGCTCCCAGAAGGAATGGACTCTCTGAAATAGGGAGGGTGGTCACTGTCCAGGTTTATTGTTCATGTTCAGAAACCTGTATCTGTATCACTTACTAAACAACTGTGTTCTTTGGCAAATAAATTTAGTTTTCATGTAGTGCAAACACAGTTCTTTTCCTAAACTGACTCAGAATAAGCATTTTCAAGAGATGCAGGTGGTTCCGGAAAACAAAGTAGGTGCCGTAAAGAATGGCAAACATTACAGTGGATAAACTCAGAATAGTAAAAAATAAATAAACAAATAATTAAATAAAGAGAAGCACTGTTTGGTAGCAAAATTCCAGATTTCAATTCCGCTGGAGCATTTCTGCAGATTTAAAGCTTACATTCAGAATACCCCTATACACACATACCACCTCCATCAAAATTCTTGTGAAAACCCTGCTGCAAAACATAAATGCAAACAATAGAAACAGCGCAGACTGGGTGTGGCAACTTTCAGATGATGTGCAACACAAAAATGGAGCATTGCCAGCCCTGTTATTTGAACAGTGCTGCTCTGGGCACCTGTGGGGAGCATCTTCTGGCTAAGGTGAGAGATGAGGGAACAATAGCATTGTGCATGCAAGTGGGACTGCTGGATGCAGCAAACATGAACTCCCTTATTGCTCATAACCTTTTAGTGATGGGGGAAAAAAAATTAACAACACTATTGTTGTCTTTCAAGTTGAATATAAAGCACAGCAGAGAAATCTATTTTAGGAATACCAAGAAACCCCACGGCATTTTAGGAAAATGATCAGAAGAAGAAAATACCTGTAAAAATGACATGTCTTAGGTTTCTGTATTACAGCAGCCCAGTTGTTGAAGATCACAGTGAATATATCCACAAAGGACTGTATCTTAGATACTGCTAATCAGCATCACAATCTTAATCCTTGTAACAGCATTTGAAACTGGAATTGCCTCTGCAACTTGAAGAAGAGCTTTATTTCTTTCTTCTCACCTTCTCAGCTCATTTTCATTCAAAGTGGTGGAGGCTGCAAACTACGACTTCCTCTTGAACTGAGCCTTTGAACTGTGTTCCCCAGACTATTGCCAATGTGATAAAACATCAGCAGAGGTGAGCTGTCGTGCTGGATGATGACTACTGACTGATAACCTGTTCACAAGCAAGAGTATCCTCCAGTTGGTTTATCCCAGCCTGTACTCATTAAAACTAAAAGTCTGGCAAGAGCAAGTAGAAAAAAGACAAGTATATTATAAGATTTTGCACAAGTTATTTTAATTTGCATGAGAAGGGTATGAACACCTGAGCTATTTCAATATGCAGATCCTTTTGGGAGTTCAGCAGACCTGGAAATTAACGTTTTAATACATTTAGAAAAAAAAAGCAAAAAATACACACCTGACATACTACGCTGGTAGCTCTCAAGAGTCTTCATTCATGGTCCCACTTCTGACACAATTCCCCCCTTGCTTCCATCTCTAGGCTCATGACACTCTCCAACCTGACCTTGAACACCCCTGGGGTTTGGGCAGCTACAGCTTCTCTGGGCAACTTATGTCAGTGTTCCACCACCCTCACAAGGAAGAATTTCTTTCTAACATCGAACTTAAATCACCCCTTTTTCAGTTTAAAGCCATTCCCCCTTGTCCTATCCCTACGTGCCCATGTCAAAAGTCCCTCTCCTGCTTTTTTGTAGGCCCTGTCTAGGTATTGGGAAGTATATGGGGATGATGTTTGCAGTAGCTAAATTTATGTAGAGGCATCCAACTCTGAACACTTACACATAATTACGTATGACTTGGTAAGTGTGTACGTAACTGAGGAAGACACAAGAATGAGATTGCTTTTTCAGTAGCATAAAGACCATGAAAATCTGCTGTCCTGACTTTTTTTGGCCTGACTTCCTTTATATTTATTCACATGGAAACCTCATTAAAACATCATATGGTGGTGCTGTTTCCCATAATGTCAGGCAACCAAAGGAGAAAGGGATTTTTTCAGTGGGGAATAGACATATTGCCCATAAATACATTAGGACTTCTAGCAGGAAAACATATATTACATGACAACATGTAATACATTTAGCTAGTGCCTGATTTGTGATGAGCAAAACCTTATACTCTGTTTCTGCTTTCTTTGTCTTTCTGTTCTTTGTAAGACAACAAGCTTTCCACAATGCTTACGGTCATTTCAAAAAAGATATATATAATAATAAAAGCAAAGAAGGCAGAATTACATTATTTAGGGTGAAAATGTGAGAATAATTCTGCTAGTCACGTTCTTGTTATGGAGATAAGATTTTCACACTTCCCTGTTACAACATAATCATGCAGTTCTCCTGGATTTGTTTTTCTGCCCCATGTTTTGTTTCGAAACTGTCATTCTTATCTTCCACCTCTCATTCACTGCCAAAAAATCAATTCCTTCTCCTCTTCTGTTGTTCCTCAGCTGGTGATGTAGCTTCTGTTGTTATTGGGTTTTCTCTTCTGAGTTTAGGAAGTAGTGTGTAAGAATAATCTTGCAACCAATTCAATAGTTATTTTATTACTTAGGATCCAATTGCATTTATCTTGAAAAAAATGAAAAAAATCTACCAAGATATTACATTTAGATATCTGTATGGCACAGCATTGGCCAGTATAGTCCTGCTCATCTGCTGTTTGAATCTTAGAAAACGTAGTTCAAACAGGAAACTGTGAAATACCAGTGAAGCACAACTGTCTGAAGGGACTCTAAGGGTCTATTCATAAGTCACAACTTATGCTAAATAGTTGAAAAATTAATAAAGTTTTTGCCTATATTTTTATCAATATTATTTGTGGTTTGTTGGCCAAATAAAGAAACAAATTTCCTGAGAAGTTCCAGAGTTAATTTTGTAGGCCTTTTTTATGCTCTGATCAGAAGTGTCAACTGTGAATATATTCCCACCAATTTCTTACAGTGTATGTTCCTGTAGAATGATGCTAAACTCTAATTCCATTTTCCATTCAAGTCCTTGAGAAACTCTCATTTTTACAAATTCGACGTTACTCTTCTGTACTTTACTAGTGAAGAAAATGAAAACATAACAATAAGAAACCCTGGCTTTATACTTCATGCTTAAGTTTTTCATGGAATCTATACCAACATTATGAAGGAGCGCCCCTAACTATTCCAAGGAAAATCATTTTAATTTTGGGTTTAGATTTTATAGTTATTTTGAAAACAGAATTGCTTAAAACTGCATTTGGAGTGCAATTAGAAATCTCATTTCTACAAGCCTCAAAACAAAATTTCTAAAAAACCACTTAGGTCTGTGTTAGTGTTTGAGGCCAGACTGAGCAGCGCCTTGGGTGACATGTTCTAGGGTGAGGCAATCACCCAGAATTGCCAGTACTGCAAGGCACCAAAGAGCAGGACTGTCCAGGCCACATGGCTCTGCTCCCGGCTCCTATGGTCCTCACACTTCTGCTCCAGCTCCTGCAGCAGCCAAGCCATCTCCTGGCTCAGCTGCTCCGAATGCTGATGCGTGGGGTTATGTGTGGGTTCATCCGGCTCACCAGCGAACACATGCACATTCAAAATGAGATGCTGCACAGCCCACACAAGGAAGTTTGTGACAGCCATGGTCTGCAAGAAAGAGAAGGAACTCAGCAGTGCTCAGAAGGAAGGAGGGAAGCAGGGAGGGACGTGGCAGCATGGGGAGCAGGGAAGGGAGGCCCACAGAGCTGGGGACAGGCAGGAGAGGGGATGAAGCAGCTGGGAGCCTGCGCCCAGGCCTGAAGGCAGTAGCAGCGTGCCATACCCAAGCAGCTCGAAGCCAGGGCCTCGACCCCCCAGCCCCAGTATTACAAAGTTTTAATATTGCAAAGCCTTAATACTGCAAAGCCCCATCACCAATATGTGAAAACAACACTGTGTCTCTCACAAATCTGTCCTTTATTTCCCTCCTGTATGAGGTGTTCATATACCCCCGGCTGTGAACTCTGCAAACACAGCCTTGTGCAGGAAGGCCACTTTTACTGCCTGTAGAAATACTGTATTGAAAGCAGATCTTGCAGCTCCTAAAGCTCACACATTGCCCGCTTGTGGGCAGCTGGATCATGTACCAGGTGCTGCAAGAAACTGAGTGGTGCAGCTGTTTGCAATGCTTGGGGCAAGGTGATCTCCTCACACACGTGCTTATTACCAATGAAGAAGTGGTCTTCTCCAAGCAGAGGGCCAGGTACCACACGATTTCATCCAGCTGTTCCAGGAAACAGCTCCTGCTCCAGCCTGCCAGGGCCATGGTATTCAGGAGGTACACCACCACTGTCTTCAGGATATGGGAGGAAAGAAAGGCCAGTGGCCACCACAAAGCAGGTACAGAGTTGCAGGCAGCTGAGGTGGCAGCTGTCACCTGAGACCAGCCCGGCCATTAGCCAGAGGAACTTTACCTCTGCCACAACGTAGCTCAGTGACCATGTTGGGCTGGGGGAGAAGAAAGCCTCTGTAGTTTGGCTTCTCACAAAGATGTCCGAGTCACCTTGCTGCACGCCAAACACCATCTCAGTGAGCAAGGTTCTCCCAGAGATATCTCTAAACTGCAGTTTGCAGAAGCAGGCGGAGGGCAGCACCTTCATATTGTAGTGATGTGACTGAGGCACCAACCCCCAGGAAGACTTCAGCAGGTCCTAGAACTAGGCTGGTGTGGGACTGTCAGGTATCTGAGACTGGACTTAAATATTTCACTGACAAATGATACATGCTAGAGAGTGGGGCTATACATCATCAGAAAATTTCAGATGTCTGTGTTTCTGTGCCTGAGACCTACCTTTAGTCCACAAACCATGCAGTCCAGCCTTTGGTCCAAAACTGGGTAGTGTTTCCCCTTTGCACCCCACTGGTGCTTGTTTTCTCACCTCCATCAGACTTCCAAACAAACATTTCCACGTCTCTTCTGAAATATTCAGTTTGATCCTCAGCCTGGATGCAACTATGCATCAGCTTGTTTCCTTAAGCCAGCAGCCTTTAATTTATTACTGGAACAATTTAGCAAAGTCACCAGTGAATTCTCCAGTCTGTTATTCTGATTTTCTAAACCTGTTTTGCTCCATCCTGTATTCATTAGAGCTCCAGCAGCCTGTGCTATGTGAAAGGACAAACTGTAAGACTTCAGTGCTCAACACAGATTTTATAAGCCATACATCTGAACTTTTGCCAGGTTTTGAAACTCTTTTGATTTTGCCCATGAGTGTTACAGCTTCTTTTCTGCTTATACCTGTCAGTCTCTTGCTCTCTAGTGTTTGTCAATAAGATCCTAGTCTGTAATTCAATTTAACCACTTTGAAAAGAGGGGGAAAAAAAAAAAAAACCAACAAAGAAAATGGAAGTAAAATGCCAAATAATAGAAAACCATTCAATGAAAAAGATAATGGAACTTTAATTTTCCTTTTTAATAGAATGAAGAAAACAGATTTTAAAATGTTAATTTTTATGGTAACTCATTACAGGTGGTTTGTTTTTAACCCAGCTCTTTTCGTAACCTAGAGAACATAATGCTGTGCCAGATACTAACAAGACTCAAGAACATTGAGTTTCTCACCTGTTGATACAGAGATGCAATGCAGCTTTTGGACAACTGGAACAACAATCTATATCACTTACGAAACAACTGTGTTCTTTGGTAGATAAATTTAATTTTTATGTAGTATAAGCACAGTTCTTTACCTAAACTGCCTCAGAATAAGCATTTTCAAGAGAACAGCTGGTTCCAGAAAACAAAGTAAGTGCAGTAAAGAATGGCACAACTACACAGCAAGGTAGATCTGTATTACCTGGAGATATCTTGTCACCATCATCATCATCATGGCTTGACTTCGCGAACGAAGATTTGGGAAGGGCATTTACCCACGCTTACTACAAGCGCGCTGATGACTAAGAAGGCCAATGTGGGATAGGCAAATCCGGCTACAAAAAGCACAGCAGAAGGTCTCCTTGGGTGGAACAGGTGGGACACGATTCTTCCTGCGTTGTCTTTTCTCCTCGAGACTAGTTCTTCGTGAACTCTCAAAGGAGTCAGCGGCATTATGTATGGTGTGCCTCCAAGTCTCCCGATTGGAGGCCAAGGTGGACCACTGATGGTAGTATCTTGTCACATCAAGCCAGTTAATACGCTCAAAAAAACCAAAATTAACTTCTTTTTTGTCTGCTGCCAAAAGACAGGAGGACCAATGTCCAGCTTGCTCTGTGTTCAAATTTTAGAAAACAATTATTAATTAAATGCTGTTTAAATTCATAATAATTAACTGTTACTAAACACTGTTCTGACATAAAACCCTCAGCTTCATCATCTTATAGTTGTTCAGATAGCACACAGAGGGACTTTGAAATCTTCAGCTTTCTTTTGCTTCTTAAACCTTGAGATTAAAGCAAACCCTGAATCCCTCTACCACAGAGAAGAGCGAGGTCTTTGCCATGGGTAACATGCAGTATCAGGATACTTGCATAGGAGTCAGACTGTGTTTTAGTGTGAGACAGCGATGCCCTCCATCCAGATGCCACCAGTGTTTTCGTTATGCCCCTTTAGGGGGATTTTTAGGGTAATGAAGACCACTTTTTGGATGGCTATGAGCAGAGAAATACATATTTTTGCATTGCAAATATTTAAATCAATTAAGCTGAAATCCTACAGCAGGAACTGGGTTCAGCTGTTAACAGAACCCCAAGCCGTAGAAAAACTATGGGCTTTCCTCCTCTTTCTCCTTTTCTAGAGCAGATAAATGGATCCCCTTGAATCTGTGTGCTGGAAAGATGTAGGGAGACACTCTGTGAGATCCAGAATCTGCAACAGATCTCTGAGTAATTGATTTTTTATTATGTCTAAAGCTGGCCTTAAGTATGCATCTATCTGATTTTGTGAGAAAAAATGGGTACATGCCTTAGTTAGCCTGTATGTAGGGACTAAGGAGGCTTAAAAGTGTGTACACAGGCTAAGCCATCCAACATAGGAACACAAAAGACTGGCTGCTTATTCTGACCACGAAAAAAATAAAAATGCTTTGCTGATGAAATATACATAGGGTTCAGCTGAAATCCGAGTCTCTGCGGGGGTCCAGATAGGAATTTTGGCATTAAAGGGAACAGAATGTTAGGTGGGCAGAACGCCTCCTTGCCACACCCATTCAGGCCTCCAGTGTTTATGCTGCAGGACACATTCCTTTATGTCTTCAATGTCTGTAAGTGCACTTGAGGGATTAATTCAACTGAGAGATGCCATATTTCTGGACTAGTACAGAAAAGTAATTTTCTTTATTAAAAATGTTCCCTTTTAACCTTCCAAGATAGTTCTGCAGCCGCCACCTCAAGGCACCAGCATTGCTTTCACCACCGCTCCTTGCAAATGAATGCAGTGCTGCCCTGTGACAATAATGCATCTGCAAGTGATTCAAGGAGATTTTTTGCTGCCAGTGGTTTGAATACCAAAGGAATATTGGGTGGGGAATATAAAAAAAAGACTGCATTAGTTAAAAGGAGCTATTCTACAAATCTGATCTGAGTTTTCACTGATTTCAATGGGCTTCCATTAATGTCTTGCATTTTTATACACTTATATGACCTCTTCCATGCCCGTCAGCAGTACCACCACTCCCAACAGTTGCAAAAACTGGCTGCATCCGGGGAATATTTTTTATTGTTAGGGAGATCCTGCTTTCCACTCCCCTCCACATTCTGCTTACTAGCTGGCTTAATTGTCCTATTGTCTCTGTAGACTCTGAATAATTATCTTCATTATGGCATCTCAATGGCTGTGGATATTATCTACTACTGTGGACACTGTCTACTATTTGGACTTCAGTAAAGCATTTGGCACTGTCTCCCATGGCATTCTCCTGGAAAAATTAGCTGCTCATGGCCTGGATAGGTGGATTCTTTGCTGGGTTGGAAACTGGCTGGATGGCCAAGCCTAAAGAGCGGTGGTAAATAGTATCACATCTCATTGGTGACCGGTCACTAGTGGTGTCCCTCAGAGCTCAGTGTTAGGGCCAGAGCTGCTTAACAGCTTCACTGATGAACTGGATGAGGGGATCGAGCGCACCCTCTGTACCTTTGCTGACAACACCACGCTGGCTGATTGACAGCGGGCTGCGCCGGGAGGCACGGCACCTCCCTGAGAGGGTAAAACCCGCCCCAGGGAGAGAGGCACTCAGGGTGTGGTGTGACTGTTGGTGCCGGCAGCGCGAGCGGGCAGCGAGTGGGATGGTGAGCACTCGCCGTATGACCAGGGCTCTGTCTGGGAGTTCTGCCTTGGGTGCCCCGGAGGTGGCCAGCGTAGGCACCCAGACAGAGCCGATGAGAGGGGAGGCTGCAGTGCAGAGCCCGGGGTGTAGAGAGTGCCTGCACTGCTCTGGTGAGGGGAGGGTGCACAATGGGCAGGGCTACACTCGGGGCTCCCTGGTGGAGGTCCTCCTGCAGCAGGTGCCTGAGCTGCGGGATGCTATAAATAGGCTGAAAGATGTCAGGGAAGCTGAGAGGAAGCTATGTTAAAAAATGTCAACATTTAAAGTTTTAATTGGGAGTAAACTAAACATTTGCATCAGTCTAAACATGCATACACAAACACAACCTCATTTTTGTGTATTTTTTTCTTGCTGTTTGTAATACATTTCAAGCTATTCATGTTTTCTCTGGAATATGGTTTTTCTTTGTTTAATATAAGCTTTAGAAACCCTTATTGCCTGGCAGTGAGTAAAAAGACTCCAGAGCCTTTAGCAGGGTCGAGATCTGCTCCCACAGCAGGCAGGCTGCTTCATAGACCTCTCATGTACTGGGTATGCACTGTTGCTGGCTAATACAAAAGGAGAAATAAGCTTTAAAAATCATTCTCACCCTATTCTACACATCCTTAAAGCTGGCATAGCTGGAGGGGAAGATTTTTTTTCCATGTGATTTATCACAGAATACTGTGCACAGCAGATAGCCCGTGTTTTGCTTTGTATTCAGTTTCTGTGGGTTTGAGAGAAAACAGAGGAGACCTGTGTGTCATGAACACGATGAGAAGGATGGATAAGCTCTCTATGCTCTTGTGGGATTGCAGCAGGGTGCTATATTTGATTTGTTTAAAGCAAGTGTTTTGATTGTGCTGAGGCATGTTGGGGAGGCTGGAGGTCTCAGTAGCTTCCCTGCTCCTCAGGGTAACAAGCAACAAAACCAACACCAACAAGAAAAGTTGCAAATACTGCCTTGTTAGCAGACCAAGATGAGGGCTGGCGATAGGTAAAGCATGTTAGACGGATAGTCTCCTGCCAAAAGGTTAAGGGGAAATCTGCATTTAGATGGAGTATGAAGGTGACACAGGCAGTTCTTGGGCTGGAAGGACAGACTCACTGGCAAAGATTCTCCCAGGGTAATATTGCGCCAGAAATGCAGGTTACAGAGTCATTCTTCACTTTCATATGCTGTGTTTCTACCAGCCTGGCCCAATCTTGCTGTGAAAACTGTAGTAGAATGTAGCCAGGAGATGCTCTGTTCAGGAAAGAGAAAAGTCGCACACAGTGCACAGCTTTTTGCACAACTTGGTCTCAGGACACTGGATGATAAAAACTGACATGAGTTTAAGAATCAACTTGGCAATTTCATAAAAGAATATACATCTGTCTATGAATTTGCATTAAGAGCAGAAATATCAAGGAATCACTCAGATTGCTTCATGTTTGCCCCTGCCAATACCCATCTCCAAGCTGGCTCCCACATGCAGTACTCTCTTGCAGACATCAGCCCAGCTATATGTGCTACCTCTGCCAGGTTTCCACAAGTGAAACATTGAGATGTGCCATGTAGAACAGAAGGAAGGAGTGAATCCCGCTGCACCCCAAAAACATGGCATGCCTTACGCAGTGTCACAAAAGCCTTAATATCTCCCTAGTGAATTACAATAGTTTATGAGTTTAAGCCTATAACTTCATAGGGGTGTTCCTCTGTCCTTTTGCTTTTTATACTCCTTTAGACCTTTAAATGGTGAACAGGAGCATGCCTGACCATTTAGGAATTCTAGAGTGAGCTTCAGACACCCCATCAGGAGTTTGTCTATATGGGAACATCCCAACCATGCAATCCTTCCTCATGTCCACATGGAGTTAAAGGGTTTCACCTTGCTTGATGTGGTTGTGTTGCCCAGTGCTCGTGGCTGTCTGTATCAGATCTTTATAGCATCAGTAAATAGTTGTTTGCTTTGCAGTGGCATTTCTTGCTCATTCAAGGTTTAGGTCATGTTCTTCCCAGGGCCCGTATAATTCAGTAGAGGAAACAAACCAGTAACAGAAGGCAAAGACTCAGGTAAATACATCACTGCCAAGCTCATGGGAGCATAAAGGAAGTTAAACACAGTCACAGCATTGCCAATACTGATGGTGAACTTTTGAACTAGGAGATGCTGTGAGCAGTTGCCAAATACTCCTACCGCTGCATCATCTTTGCAATTGCTCTGAGCTTTGGCTCATTTCAGCCCCTTTTATGTCAAGCCAGTTAAATACTGTTGGGTTTTTTTGATCTAATGTATGTCACCTACAGGAAACGAGATTTAGTTTGGATGCCTCATCAGTTTATCTGTTGTGGAAGCTCATGAAGTTGTGGGCATATCATTTTGCCTTGTGTTTGGATGGATGACAGCTCCTCGCCTATTGAGCTACTGCAGATATTGAAGAATGTCTTACAAGACTGTATGAGCAACCACCAAAAGCCTGTAGCAAAAATAAAAAAAAAATTAAAAAATCTGCATAAATGGATGGGTTTTTTTTTTTCATTTTCTTGTTATTATTTTTAAATATCACTATTTATTTTCAAAAATACAGCATAATTAGGAAGTTAATAAAGTTATTGCAATGACTGCCCAAAGAATCCAACTGCCATGTGTCCTTAGAAGCAAAATCAAAGGAGTTTCTTATAAATGTAGAACACAGGGAGCACAATGATTGATGCCTGTAGTTAATATTTTCCAAATCCTGTTATAAATGAAAGCAGTCCCTTGTTGTTGAGATAAAAAAAGAACAATTTCAAACTCCTGAAATTTTCTATCAGATTTTACGTTAAAAGCTTTCTGTGAACACAGAATGGTTAAAAGCTTGCTGTAAATGGCAGATGCCATTAAAGAAGTGTCATTATATTTTTAGCTTTTATGAAAGACAGCATTATATAAAAAAAAAAAACCTTTCAGCCGAGGATAAGAAGAATTAAATACTGATTATTTTTTTTATGTAAAAATCCTTTAAATTCATATGGCATTGTATTATATTCCAACACATGCTTTTACAAAACTTAATACAAGTGTGTTTCATACTCTGCAGTGATTTACAAGTCCTACTGTAATAGAGAATAAAATACAGCTTTCAATAATACAAATAGAAAATTATCACTTTTGCTACTTTTTGCTTGAATACACACTTTTGCTTAAAATGCTACTGAAATGTTTTTAACATTTTTAATTATTTGTAAAACAATTCCATAAGTATATTATACTATTACAATGGTTTTCCTAAACATGTGGGTTGACTGTGCTGTTAAATTGAAGAAATTGTTTTACCCACACCAATTATGACCTCTTACAAAAACATTTTTTCCTTTTAATTTTTTTAGGCAGATCTAATAATAGATCATGAAGATAAGCATACGAAATGCAAACAGAATAAGGAAAGTATTCGTGTATTTTTACTTTCTCATGACATGTAAATGTCATAAAAGAAGCACCAGAAATTTGTAAAGGAATGAGACACAAATTAACTATTTATTTATTTATTTATTTATGATTTTGAAAGTAGGCTGTACTTTGCTTAGTTCCTTCTTATTCAGACACATTTCTCAGGAATATCTGGTGTAGTGAGATTGCAGGCTGTAAAAGCATATTATTTACTTTCTGTCATGTGTGAGGCCCTGATTTTACAGTCATAATTCACTGTTGCTTCCTTTCATACCTTGCTGATGTTAAGACAAAGAATGTAGCATTTCCAGCTGCAAGACACAGTGCCTGGAAGCATTTATCTTCCAGAAATAAAACCAAATCTGCTCCTTTGGCCAGCATTTACACCTAATTTCCTTTCTGGTGAAAGCTGGAATCAGTCACCTTTCTGATATTTTATCACCAGGATCCAGAATAGATGGGCAGAGGGTCTACTCCAGAAGAATTAGATGTCTGCCTTTTTTCATGCTTAATGCTTTTCATGGAGTAGTCTCTCCAAAGGTGCAGGAAGACTGGTCTGGAGAAGCACCTTAACTAAACTGCCATAGTGCTCTTGGGTTTGCTGAAGTGTTAAAAGAAGAGTCACCACACACAACTGAGTATTTGCTTAAAGCACAACTTCCTAGGAAAAGATGAAGTGTTGTGGAGGTTGGGTGCAAGCTTGTAGAAAGAAGAGTTCAACTGTATGAAGACCTGGGTCAAAAAGAGGAAGATGTAGAGCAGACTTACACATCTAGCCGCAGCTTCCATCACTTAATGGCAGAGTTGCTTTCTGCAGAGGATGTTGTTGTACGAATCAAGCATCTGAAATCACATGATAAATGGAGCTCGCTGCAGCCCAGGAGCAAGAGACAGAGCATGCAATTGTGGCTCCTGCTCTTCCTGGACATCTTGATGGTGGCCAAGGAACCGGCTGGGAAACATGGCTAACTTTGAAGCAAACTTTGTTTTTCCATGTCCTAGCATGTGCCTAGGGCCACTCTGGCATCTCTGAGATCAACAACAGCAGAGCCAAGGAGACATACGAAGTATAGCTCACAGCACAGCAGAAATTCTGTGTCTCTTGCTCTCTTGATCAAACAAGATGAGTATGTTCATACATAGGACTCTCCCCCTGTCCTCACATACTACCTGCTGTTTGAATTGAGACACTTAGAAGGACTTTTGTTCTGCTTTTTGTGTGTGATTTCTAACTTCCCTTACTCTCTTCTGATCATCTTTTATATTTTTTTGCCTTGGTCTTTTATTTTTGTTTAATGAGCTTGGTGGTCCCAGGCATGAAAATAAAATCATTTCTTGGGTACTTTGTTACTGAGAGAGTAATTTGAATACCACACAAAGCCATCAGGCAGAAATATTGCAAATTGTGTAATACTGAGAGACTACTTGGTCCTTTATTTATTGGGCACTCTCATCATTGATGTGCTGGATGGAGAAATTTGTGCTGCTTTAGGCAGCAACATGAAATAGCAAGAATTATCCATCTGTTTTCTATTTACTCTCTGTTTATTTGTTCAAAGTCTGATATGGGTAGGGTAGAGGATGAGGAAATGCTACAAGTTCAGAGTGTAATAAAATGAACACAGAAGCCTAGCCTTAGGAAACCTAAAAAAGAACTAGTGAAGTCACATGTATATATAGAGGAAAAAGCACATTTCTTCTGGTTGGGCTTCTTGGTGCTCCTTTTAAGTATCCCTGCTGAAGTCAGCATGTGCCTGAATTATATGGATTATTTCATCTTTCTGATGTAAAAAACAAATCTAAAGCAACTAAAAATGTAAATATATATTTAAAAAATCACATTCACTCCTGTTTTATTTATAAGCTATACAATTACTGCTGATCCATGTGCATACTTGTGTCTCTAGCCTCAGTCACAGGCTTTTCTGTTTATATATATGAGTAGTAGCTGGTCGTTAAAACAGTTTTGCTGAGTCTCAATGAAAGTTGTCTAAAAGTCGTCTTCTAGTTATTTCATTAGGGAATTAAAAAGATGCTGAAATACCTCAAGCACACAATCGTTAGCTTTCAGTAAGGCCTTTGAAAGTATTAACCTTTAGCTGACTGAACTATTCATTGAGTATTGCTCCATGGATTTACTAGACAGAAGATGAGAAAATGAACATGAGCTGGCAGTGTGCGCTTGCAGCCCAGAAAGCCAACCGTATCCTGGGCTGCATCAAAAGGAGTGTGACCAGCAGGTAGAAGGAGGTGATCCTGCCCCTTTATTCTGCTCTCGTGAGACCTCACTTGGAGTACTGTGTGCAGTTCTGGTGTCCTCAACATAAAAAGGACATGGAACTGTTGGAACAAGTCCAGAGGAGGGCCACAAGAATGATCAGGGGACTGGAGCACCTCCCATATGAAGATCAGCTGAGAAAGTTGGGGCTGTTCAGCCTGGAGAAGAGAAGGCTGAGTGGAGACCTCATAGCAGCCTTCCAGTATCTGAAGGGGGCCTATAGGGATGCTGGGGATGGACTCTTCATTAGGGACTGTAGTGGTAGGGCAAGGGGTAATGGGTTAAAACTTAAACAGGGGAAGTTTAGATTGGATATAAGGAGGAAATTCTTTCCTGTTAGGGTGGTGAGTCACTGGAATGAGTTGCCCAGGGAAGTTGTGAATGCTCCATCCCTGGCAGTGTTCGAGGCCAGGTTGGACGAGGCCTTGGGTGAGATGGTTTAGAGCGAGGTGTCCCTGCCCATGGCAAGGGGGTTGGAACTTGATGATCTTAAGGTCCTTTCCAACCCTAACTCTTCTATGATTCTATAAAAAGATCTGGAAACTTGGAAACTCTGTCTGCTTCTTTGTGAGTAGATCAATCTCTAATGCCAACCTCTGTGGCAGTGCATCTACTAACATCTCCTCTTCAGCTCTCCTGAGCACTTTTAGATATACCTATTTCAGGAGGCATTTGTTTAAGGCCTCCTCTACAGTTTGAACTATTCTTAAATCCTGCGCCTTTAAGCAAGTTTTCATGTATATGTAAATAAACTTATTTTCTTGCAAAAATATATGTAAATGAAACCCAAATATAATGCATATGAATATTTTTTGCCTTGAAACAGTGATCATAAAAATTTGTGCTAGTGGATCTGCTGACTCCTACAGAGCTGGCTCGTTATCTTGCTCAAAATGAAGTAATAATTCATGGCATTTTTGTAATTTCAGGGGTGAAGTCTGCTCTCCTTCATGAAGACAAGACCCAAATTTGAATGAATTTTGGACATGAAGAGAGCAAAGGTAGCTGGTTGTAGTCTATACACACCCTTTAATGAAATGAAGAGTTTTTGTGGTAGTCAGAGCGCTGAGCTCCTCAGTATCTCAGCAGGGAATATTTCTTCATGGTCCCAAATCTGTCGCCCAGTAAAACTATGTATACCGTGATAGGAGCAGTACTTGTGCCTGCTAAGGAAAGCCCAGCTCTTTACTAGCCTATAACTATCCCCTAAAGACCTTCAGAGATCTGCTGAAAGCAGGTAATCTGGCAGCAATCACTGAAGACAAGCATCATTTTCCAGTACAGATTGGCAAATAGCTGAACATTGGCCTGACATTTGATCATGATCATTGCCTGAAAGTAGGGTTGTTACAATATGTTCCTGGTACTACAAGACTGGGTGTTTCAGTTTTTGGTTTATTTTGAGGTTTCTGGGTTTTTTAATTGGGTTTTGGGTTTTTGTTTTTTTTTTTTTTGTTTCTCTTTGGAGGGTGGGTTGCAAGTTGTTTGGGGTTTTTGTTGCTGTTGTTGGGGGTTATTTTGGTGGGTGTTTTGTTGTTGTTGTTGCTGGGGCTTTTTCCCCCCCAGGAAAACAGACAACTCTCTTTTTTATGTATCTGAAGACTTTCCAAAGAAAGAAATGAACGTAGCAAGTAATTCAGATTCCCAAGCTATGGCAATGATAGACTGTTGACAGTCAACAAACTGTCCCTGTTCTAGTTTGCATGGACATTACATATTCTTTTAATATTAATAATGATATAAAATTAATTATTCTAATAACCAAGCTATTGTAAACAGCACAATTTCTCATTTTTAATAGGGTTATTAAATCTTAGCTACAGAAGACTGTAAAGCAGCATTTTACTACCTTTAGGCAGCCTACAAGGAATCTGGAGAGGGCATCTAGTAATAGGACAAAGGAGAATGGCTTTAAGCCTTTTCTATGATCCCAGAGGAAGACATTCAGCAGGTCTCCTGGAGAAGACTATTCACTCTTTGGGCAAGACTTACTTTGTGAACCAGCAATTCTTCATTTATCTGAGGAAAAGGAAATCTGCTGCTGCATGTCAGCAAATGACTCTTGTGTTACTTATACTAGAGACAGCAGAGCAGAGAATGCTCTCCTTTGCAAAATCCAGTACTGCTTTGATCATACGCTGGTTATCATTAACACACCCATAGGAAGACAACAGAAGAATACAACTAAAGCTTCCTCCAATGAAGCTGTTTTGGCTAAAGAGGTATTAATTCTTTCCTTTTAGACCTATGTTTCTGGTCTCAGAAAAACAAAACAAAACAAAACAATTACTAACTGTGTTGGCTTTTCTGTTTTCCTTTGGATCATTTCTTCATCTTTTTTTAAGTATTAGGATAATACTGGGAAACAGTTAACCATTAAGTATTAACCAAGCTTTGCTTCAAAGTAAAGCAGTGGTTCACAAACCTCCTCAGTATTTTCCTTTGGGATGCTTATATCCTTTCATCTGAGGTGTTTGATTTTAACAGATACTGTCTTACATCTGTCTTGCTGACAAAGATAAAACTTTAATTCCACTCACAACAGCAAAAAGATGCCTGCTGGATATATCTACATTTTCCATGTGATCTACCTCATGCACAGGCCTCATATTTCATTTTTAAGAAATGCTGTCACTACCCTCTGAGCACTGCCTCATCCTTGCTCCATTTGGCTTCCCTTATCAGTCATTCCTACATTCTCTTTTAACTATGAGGGCAGTTTGCTCTACATTGCTTTTACTGCATCTGCAGGATTTTATTGTGTGTGAGTACGTCTTTGAACATTTCCCATGTTTCATAAGTATCTCCTGCATTACATTGGCAGGGCTAATCATGCCAAAAATTGCTCTGAGCTTTGGAAGAGAAGTTTTGATTATCCATACTCTCTGGTGTCCATTTTGTCAAATACTCTCCAAGTATCCGAGCGAGCACTCAAGCCCACAGGCAATAAAATGTTGTTGAGGTCTACAATGTCTCTCTCATTATGACAGTGCAAGAGTTAATGTACTTTTATAGACTTGGAGCTCCTTAAGTGTCTTGTGGTTCATACTTCTCTTTGCTTTTAGATACTTCACAAAGAGCTGTAAGGTTTCTTAGCCTGGTGTCAGTCATGACAAATGTGCTAGCTGAGTGGAGCACTAAAACCATAAATGAGAAATGATTACTCCAGGAGCACCTTGATGAATTTGAAGAAAATCAGAGATCACTTTCTGTCCAGATAGTCAGTGAAGCAAATTAATGGAAAGGTTGTTGAAATTATAATAATCTGTAAAAGCATATGTTATGAGTACCTAATAATGTCCTTTCCTTGTTGGAAGTGATTATTTTTCATTTAACAGATCCGAACAGCTAAATAAGTTGCCTCTTTGCTCACTCCATTCCTTAGTACCAAATTACACTACCAAGAATGAATCTATCCTAAGGGTAAAAAGAAAATGGAACAATATATTAAACGTGAATTTTAAGTAAACACGTATTTTCTTAAACAGTCCTTTTAAAAATGACTTTTTCTCAAATCCTTGAGTTACGGTGTATATGCAAAACGTAAAAACAGTCATAATTTACATGCTCTGAACAAATACCTGCTATTTTATTGACAATCTTTACAATAATGGGACAAAACAGACCATTAGAAATATTTTAGAGTAAAATTTATAAATCTCAGCATAAACTAGGAATGGATTGTTACTTTAGAAAGAACCATCAGTTTGCATAGAATATCATCACATATTAATTGCTTTTAATGGATTTGTAGCACCATGGTGCTACACCTTGGCATTCCAAGGAGGAGGCTCAATGTTGATAATCTTCAAATAGCTGCAGTGAGGGACAGCTTTCAGGCTAACCTTCAAACTAGGCTTGAAGACCAACTTATAGATTCTTCTCCTGAAGCGCTTTGGCAACATATCAAAAACAACATCCTGCAGTCCTCCGTAGAATCCATTGGGTTCTCCTCAAAGAAAAACAAAGACTGGTTTGACGATAGCAACCAGGAGGTCCAGGAATTGCTGACAAAAAAGAGATCTGCTCATCAAGCACACCTCGCTCAGCCGCTCTGCCATGTAAGAAAAGCAGCCGTTCGTCTTGCATGTAGCAAACTCCAACAGAAACTTAGAGACATCCAGAACAAGTGGTGGGTCAACCTAGCAGAAAAGACTCAACTATGTGCAGATTTGGGTGACCACAGAGGATTCTATGAGGCTCTGAAGGCAGTGTATGGACCCACATTCCAGGTTCAAAGCCCCTTACTTGGTGCAGGTGGCCAAACGCTTCTTACAGATAAAATCTCCATCCTGAATCGTTGGTCTGAACATTTTCAAACCCTCTTTAGTGCTAATCGTGTAGTCCAAGGCGAAGGAATCCAGCACATTCTGCAACATCCAGTGAAAAACGAATTGGATTTAGCCCCTACCATGGGAGAGACTCTTAAGGCCATACAGCAGGTGAAAACTGGCAAGGCAGCTGGGGTTGACGGAGTCCCACCTGAAATACGGAAGCATGGAGGCCAAGCACTTCACGCTAAATTTCATGAGCTAGTTGTGTGCTGTTGGGAACAAGGCAAAATACCGTCAGACTTTCGTGACGCAATCATCGTCACTCTGTATAAGAAAAAAGGTGTCAAGTCAGACTGCTCAAACTACCGTGGTATAACTCTGCTCTCCATTGCTGGTAAAATTCTTGCGAGAATACTATTGAACAGACTAGTACCTGCTATCGCAGAAGAACTTCTACCTGAAAGCTAGTGTGGTTTCATGGCTAATAGAAGTACCACAGACATGGTATTTGTTCTCAGACAATTGCAAGAAAAGTGTAGAGAACAGAATAAGGGGTTATACGTAACTTTCGTTGACCTCACCAAAGCTTTTGACACTGTGAGCAGGAAAGGCTTGTGGCTGATCTTAGAACGATTAGGTTGTCCCCCCAAGTTCCTGAAAATGATTATTCTGTTACATGAGGATCAGCAAGGCCAAGTCGGATATGGTGATGCACTCTCTGAGCCTTTCCCAATAACCAATGGTGTGAAACAAGGTTGCGTTCTCGCACCGACCTTATTCACAATCTTCTTCAGCATGATGCTCCAAAGGGCTACAGCAGACCTCGACGAACAAGACGGCATTTATATTCGATATCGTACCGATGGTAGCCTATTCAATCTAAGGCGACTGAAGGCCCACACTAAGACCCTAAACCATCTTGTCCGTGAACTGCTCTTTGCTGATGATGCCGCCCTTGTTGCCCACACAGAAGCAGCTCTGCAGCGTTTAACATCTTGCTTTGCGGAGGCGGCTGAGGTTTTTGGGCTGGAAGTCAGCTTGAAGAAGACAGTAGTCCTCTACCAACCTGCACCGCAAGAAGATTATCGCCATCCCCATATTACCATCGGCGAGTCAGAGCTTAAGACAGTTCAGCAGTTCAGCTATCTGGGAAGCATCATTTCCTCGGATGCCACGATCGACAAAGAGATAGACAACAGAATAGCAAAGGCATATAGAGCCTTTGGAAAACTCCATAAAAGAGTCTGGTGTAATAAACACCTGAAGAAAAGTACAAAGATCAGTGTCTACAGAGCCATTGTATTGTCTACTCTTTTATATGGGTCTGAATCATGGGTCATCTACCGTCATCACCTGCGACTCCTGGAACGCTTTCATCAGCGCTGCCTCCGTTCAATTCTAAACATCCATTGGACTGACTATGTGTCTAATGTCACTGTCCTCGAACAGGCAGGGGTCACCAGCATCGAGGCCACATTGCTGAAATTGCAGCTGCGCTGGGCAGGGCACGTCTCTAGGATGAAGGATCACCGCCTCCCCAAGATCGTGTTTTACGGTGAACTTGCCACCGGTAGCCACAAGAGAGGTGCCCCAAAGAAGAGATATAAGGACTCCCTGAAACAATACCTTAGCCTTGGCCATATTGACTACCATCAGTGGTCCACCTTGGCCTCCAATTGGGAGACTTGGAGGCACACCATACATAATGCCGCTGACTCCTTTGAGAGTTCACGAAGAACTAGTCTCGAGGAGAAAAGACAACACAGGAAGAATCGTGCCCCACCTGTTCCACCCAAGGAGACCTTCTGCTGTGCTTTTTGTAGCCGGATTTGCCTATCCCACATTGGCCTTCTTAGTCATCAGCGCGCTTGTAGTAAGCGTGGGTAAATGCCCTTCCCAAATCTTCGTTCGCGAAGTCAAGCCATGATGATGATGATGATGATGATGAGCACCATGGTTCTTATTATATTAAAATTTTCATAATTTTTTTTTCATTTCCTGTTGACGTAAGAGCTACCCTGGTCACCTTATGATATAGTCAAAGCCTGGGAAATACTGAGATTTGTTGTCTGATTATGATTGCAGTGATGCACCCACTGCTTCTTGTCTCTTGGTGCTACTCTACATTAAATGAAATTCAACAATCCATTAAAATTACCATCACCATCTCTCTTTTAGGGATAGTAGTGTCAGCTTGAACTTTGAGGATATGTTTGTGAGATATGGGAACCTTAACTTTGAAACGGGAAATTTTAGGTCTTGCAAATTGAGGCTTTTTATGTAGTTTCTTGTTCATCTTTTCCAAAAGATATCTCTGTTCAGGTACCCTTTAAGAAGATTTCTGAACAGAAACATCTCCTTATAATTGATGGGCACCACAAACAATTGTTTCTAGTATGGGCAGAGAGAAACCTTCTCATCTTTTGCTTTAGGACATGAGATCTTTCACATGATAAATTTGGGCTTTTTAATTTTGCCCTTCTTACCATCTTTTCCTGTTGATGTATCCAATTCTATATGAGAATATTGATTCTCAGGGACAATCACTGTTAGCTCATATTTTGTGTTTACAGATAAAGCAGACAGGATGGGCTCCTCCTGATGTCCCTCAGCTTCAGAAGGGCAAATGCTTCTGTCTTTGGGGACCACCAGAAGCGTGTGTGGTGCTCCTGTGGAAAAAAAAAAAAAAAAAAAAAACCTGAGAAAATGCAGGAGGAGATGTCTGGAGTGGAGACACAGAAGACTGAGCAAGGTCAGAGCAACAGGAGATGCTTAATGGCAGATCAAATGGAATGTGACCCAGGGACAACCCATGCCACTGCAGAAGAAAGGCATAAGAAGGAAGGAACAGCAAAAAAAGAGTGAGAAAGAAGGACTAGCACAGAGAAAACACTACAGTTCTCTGTAATTTTCAAGGAAAGACTATTCGGATACTTCCCTCATCTATGCAGTTACATGTCTGAGTAGTTTCTAATAATAGCCAAAAATACTTCCATGGTTCAGAAATAAGGCATATGTTACTTATGCCATTCTCTTCTTCTGAGACTGAATGCATAATCTGTATCTATATTAAGAGTGGTTCCCCTGTCATGACAGAAACATGACAGATTGACATCTCCATTTACCAGCTAGGTTACTGCTGCACCAATTTAACATTCAATTCACAGGATTAATCTGAAGTCCAAATATGATCACATACAGGCAGAAGAATTCATATCTGCTTTCCTAAATCACCAGCTATATTAAATGCATTTTGAGAAAAAGTACAATTTCTCCTGCTGCAGAACAAGATGAATTTCACTTAACCATAACAAAGCCATATCTTAGGTTCTCACTCTCTGCTTGGAATGATATATCATTTTCAGGATAGGCCAATCTTGCTTAAAGAGAGGAAAAAATTCCTATTCTTCTCCCTGCCATAGCTTTCAGAGCCATTGCACTGGCATTTTAATAGATAAATGCCTGCAGGGTACCAGGTATATTCATTCTTTAAATGTGAAAACATACAAAACAAGGTGTATTCTACATAATAACTTCTCCACCATCTCCTGAGCATTAAAATGCAGAGAAAATTGATGTAAAAAAAGGGCAATACTAATATTACTGAGATTAGTAAGCAACACTCAGATTCCTGGTCAAATTATATTTTAATATCATATAGTCTTGACTAAAAAGGCATGACAACTCTTTCCCAAGCTTAGGTCTCAGGAGGCTTGGCTTTCAAACCCAGCTCAGGGGGAAGAGTATTTCTTCAGTTAACTTACACAATGGTAACTATGAGCCCTGCACATGAATTTCAAGTATGTTTGGCTGGAGAAACCTTTCACAGTCAAATAAAATGCTTGGTGTGCAGCGCTGATAGCCAGACTCATTCTAGAGAAAAGCATCTGCTGCTGGAGTCCAATCTGGATGAGGCTGTAGGAAGCCAAATGAAGTTCTAAGGCCAAATTCAGTGACTCTTTGGGAATGGAACAGTGATGTCCTATGGAAATATTTACTATCAGAGTAGTATAATGAAGTTATCCATTCTAATTAATTCATCACAGAAAGAAAAGTAACAAAGGAGGAAAGAAAGATGCTGAGAACATTGTATGAATTCCTTTTATTGAGATAAATTTACACAATCTTAGTAAATAAAATGTCCCAAGGAAATAAGTGTCCAGAAAAAAAGACAATTACTTCTTCCAAAATCCTGTTTTAAAAGAGTTTGCTCCCATGTGGAGGGCTGGTCCTGACCTAGGGAGATCCTCTGTGATATGGTAGAGATGGAGGCCCACGCTGGCTGTATCAACCGTCTCTGCACCCCAAGGAACAAACAGATCCCTGGTCATGTTCCTACGTTTGACTTCCATGTTGCCATGGGATGTCTACAAAACACTCAGCTGTACAAGCATTCATTCATCTCACAGCACTGGGACAAGAATAAAGGAAGAACAAAAACAAAAAGTCAGAGAACAGGGAAGAATTAGAACAAAAAGTTACAGCTGGCAAGAACATAAGGCAAAGTAGCAGTAAGACAGTAGAAGTAATGAGAGACAGAAAAATTGCACTTTCTTGTTTCATGGGCAAGAAGAAACAATGAGCAAGAAGGCAGCTTGAATGCTTAAGGATCATTTTACTCAGTCCTCACAGAAAAATAAAAGTGAATACTAAATAGGTTCTCCTGAGAATTAATATTAATGTAGCTAACAACACTGCAATGCAGAAGCAGTGCAACATTATTTATCTCCGTTATAAATATTCAACTCATCAATACCTGGTGAAATCCATCTGAGTACTTATGGAACTAAACATAGCAATTTCAAAACCATTAGTGATTACCTTGGAAAGCTAAAACAGGACTAGTGAGGTCCCCAAGGTACAGGAAAGAGCAAATATAGGACCCTCTTTAAAAAAGAGAAAAGGTAAGGAGACAGAGACTTATCAGCATAACCTCTGTAAAGAAGGACACTGAAACATTGTTTAGCAAACTATTTATAAATGCTAGGAGAAGAGTAAGATGATAAAACATCCAATGTGATTTTCTCAAATACAGTTGTGTCTGTTATTAAAAGAGTAATTGAAGAAAGGAAATAGTTACTATTTTCTCTTTAGCAGCTCTTTTTACACAGTTGTACCTGACATTTCTATGAATGAAATATGATGAAGGTGAAAACAGCAGATTACTGGTGGGCCATTAGCTGTAACACTCTAAGATTGGTTATCGATGTTCTGTTTAAGGGCATGTGAAATGCACCTTGCAAAGGGCCCTAGATTTAGTACACCTAAATATATTCCTTAGCATGCAAATGATGAAATGGAGAATCTGGGGCACACTAATGTGTGGCTGTGAAACTATTGTTAGTGTTGATATTAAAGAATTTTTTTTATGTTTGACAGAAATATCATGCAGATTACTTAGAAGTTTTTGATCCTATTTTAGAGCAGGGAGATGGAAAAGATGACCTCCTGAGGTCCCTTTGAGATATATTTTCCAATCACCATATCACTCTCAAACTTTATTACAATGATAAGAAAGATCTGTCTTGTCATTACACTGATGGGGATTATCTGCCTTTGGGATGCACCTGACTTACACTAAACTCTTCCTGTTTCAAAGTGCTCCATCCCTCCTTCAGTTTACAGCTGCACAAAAAGCCAGCTTTTCCCCATTGTCTCTGGCTTTGAGAAATATTTGTCATCACCGTGCACTTTCTTCTACCTTTTCCACTGTGAAAAAAGAGGGCAACCTACATCCAGCTCTGAGTTTCTGGTTTCCTCTGCGTTTAGCAGTTTCATTCCACTCTTTATCCCTCCTCCTCTTGCTCATCCATTAAGATGACGAGGGGTAATGGGTTAAAACTTAAACAGGGGAAGTTTAGATTGGATATAAGGAGGAAATTCTTTCCTGTTAGGGTGGTGAGGCACTGGAATAGGTTGCCCAGGGAGGTTGTGAATGCTTCATCCCTGGCAGTGTTCAAGGCCAGGTTGGATGAGGCCTTGGGTAATATGGTTTAGAGCGAGGTGTCCCTGCCCATGGCAGGGAGGTTGGAGCTTGATGATCTTAAGGTCCTTTCCAACCCTAACTATTCTATGATTCTATGATTCTATGATTCTATATAGTGATAAGTCTCAGGAGTTTGTTAAAAGCACTGGGGGGGATTTATTTATTTTTTTTAATATATACACCATTTCTGTAAAACAATTTTTTGTCTACTCATTTCTAATTCACTCTTTTCCTTTCATGTGGTGTTCATTAGTTTATTAAAATTGTAGAATCGTTAAGTTTGGAAAAGACTTTTAAGCTCATCAAGTCCAATCGTTAACCTAACCCTGGGCTTGGAGACCACAATTAAACCATGTTCCTAAGCACCACTTCTACACATCTTTTAAACACCTCCAGGGATGGTGATTCCACCACTTCCCTGGGCAGCCAGTTCATGCTTAACAGCTCTTTCAATGAAGAAATTTTTCCTAATATCCATTCAAAACCTCCCCTGATGCAACTTGAGGCCATTTCTTCTTGTCCTATTGTTTGTTACATGGGAGAAGAGACCCTCCCGCACCTTGCTATAACCTTGTTTCTGGTATTTTTAGAGTGTGATAAGGTCTCCCCTGAGCCTCATTTTCTCCGGACTGAACAACCCCAGTTTCCTCAGTTGCTCCTCATAAACTTGTGCTTGAGACCCTTCACCAGCTTCATATCTGTCATTGAACAATTCTTTATTATTTCATTTAAAAATATTTAAGGTTTTCAAAATAAGATATGAAATAATGGTCTTGGATTTTAATACTAAACTGAATATTGGAAACATGTTTTAATTTCAGTTCTATCTAAAATGTCCTTACTCTGATCTTGGATGAATTTTCCACCTGTGTAATGAGAACAGCAGCATTTCCTACCTCTCAGCCTTTGACTTCCTGGTGCATTGAAACTGCCAATGCTTCAGAACAGAGGTTATGGTGCCAGGTGTAGCTCCATGCTCCACTCTGATGAGTTGGTTGTCTCGACTAAGGCATCTCTAGAATTGCAATAATAATTATAGGTATTAATATGTAGAATATTGCTATTTACCATAAATTAAAATTAATTCTGAAGCATGGTTCTTGACCTCCATTGTAATTTTGGAACTCCTTGGGACTTGCTTTTCCATTTATTTTTCTTATTTTGTTTATTTTATACACAAAGAATTTTCTCTCAATAGAGTCAGTTACAGTGGACTAGTAGATTTCTTGGGACTAGTAGATTTCTTGGCCTTTTATACATTAGCGTTATGGAATATCCGTTACTGACTTCTTTCAGTCTCAACCAGCAATACTCATGATTTATGACATTTAATGACACTTGATGGCATAACACACTTATTTATTTTAAAATCTCTGCCATGCACAATGAAATACGTCTTTTTTAATGGTACCTAGGAGATTTGAAAAATGTAGAAAACTGCACTCTATTTTCATTCTGGCAGTCACATTCATTAAAGCAATTAAATTAAATTGAAATTAACTTCAGAAGATCTTCCACATGCTTAAAACACTGTATTTCCCTACAGTCTTTTGTTGTTACTATTCTTTTGACATTACTGCCTGATCAGTTAAGAAATTATGATTAATGACACTTAAGAAATGAGCTTGATTGCCCTGAAGGCTTGAACCAATTATTTATGAAAATATTGGAAAATTGAGCAGAGAGCATTGATTCTCGTTCACGGGATGGTGGACCTCAGCCCCATTCACACTCGCAGGGCTTGTCACTTCACTGCTGTAATAAATAATCCCTCTCAGTTTCCCTCATCGCATTTCAAAGCACTTCACAAATATAGTATCATATGACTGTATCTCTGCAATTTATTGTAGCAGGTTAAGGAAAAGGAGTCAAACTTCCTTCAACTGGGAATGTTTGTGCTCCACTGTTAACGCCTAACCCAACAACTTAGGTAAAATTTAGCAGTAAATGGCTGAATAAAGGGAAAATCCCCACATATACTGCGTATCTTCCATTCTGTCT
The DNA here is from genome assembly GCF_033783945.1 of Neopsephotus bourkii. Lineage (NCBI taxonomy): Eukaryota > Metazoa > Chordata > Aves > Psittaciformes > Psittacidae > Neopsephotus > Neopsephotus bourkii. Next base: position 1,580,284 of record NW_026901238.1, read on the forward strand.
TCTGGTTCAAGATCACTTACCAAGAAAATGTGCTCCTGCTGACCAAGTAGCTGGAAAAAAACTTTTAAAAGTCTTCTGATTAGCATATGGAATTCTGGGGTCATGGAAATCAGTGATGAAACACTGATGTTTGTGACACCAAGCATGGATTTAAAGATTAACTTGAGCAATTATAAAAGTGAACATTAGTAGTGATAGAATTTTTACAGCTGCTTTGGATCTGAAGGATTTGCAGTATCTGAGACAAATGTTAAATGTTATTTAAAGTGATGAAACTATGGACAATAACAGATGCCCAAATTTTAACAATTCTCTTTGTACAGATATTAATTAAATAGAGGACAAGAATTTCCTTTTTATTGGCTATACACTGCAGATTACATTTGTAGTTACGTTTTTTGCTCTCTTAACGACTGAACGCTGCAGATTTTGGTTGAGGAAATTTGTGTATATAATCCCTATATACAGCCATAAAGATGACAGGGTGAAAAGTTTCCAGGCACAGTACTACGTACCAGAGGCCAAAGGGATGAATATTTGCAGATGCAATAGCTACCAGGCAACTTATCAGCAATCCAGCAGCAATATAATGATGGGAAATATAAGTCAATTTGGCTGTAATAAATGTTGTGGTGTTTACATATTGCTCATTGGCGGTGCACTTCACGTGTGTTGTGAGGGTGTCTATCTCTAAAAACATTTTAACTCAGAGATGTGAAAGGTGATTGTGACTGTTGAAGATCCAGGAGTGGTCAGAGGCTTCTCTAGGTCTCCTTACAAATAGAATTACTATTAATTACTGCACAACCTAGCCTTTAAGGGCAAACACCCCACGTAAAACAACCAGGTTTGGAAGAACAATGGGATGAGCTGCCTTTTGCCTTCTGCCTAAGCCATGGACCATGCTTCCCTTCAGAAGTGTTTCCAAAGCAACAGTAAATAGCAACCCTGTTGAGACAACAGTATATTGCACTCCTGCCGAGAGGAATTTGCATTTCATTTGCAGGTTATTATACCCAAGGCTTAGTCTAAACTGCTTTCAAATTTCCTTTGCTCCCATTGGGTATTTGTGTCTGTGTCTACATAAAATTTAGAAACTTGAAATTATTTTCACATCAAGTACAAGACCGTATGTTTCACATCAAGGAGTTTGAAATAAGAAATGTCCATCATTTCAGACAGAGAACTGATGTAAAATGGACAGATTAATAAATACAGGAAGAGCCACATTCTCTTCAATCTACATGTATATACTTTCTGCAGAGCAAAGAATCATAAAAACTTAGGATCGGAAAGGACCTTATGATCACATAGCTCCAACCCCCCTGCCATGGGCAGGGACACCTTGCACTAAAAGACATCACCAAAGACACCATCCAGCCTGGCCTTGAACACCGCCAGGAATGGAGCATTCATAACTTCCTTGGGCAACCCCTTACATTGCCCCACTACCCTCACAGTAAAAACTGTTTCCTTATATCCAATCTAAACTTCCTCTGTTTAAGTTTCAACCCGTTGCCCCTTGTCCTATCCCTACAGTCCCTAAGGAAGAGTCCCTCCCCAGCATCCTTATAGGGCCCCCTTCAGATACTGGAAGACTCCTATGAGGTCTCCACACAGCTTTCTCTTCTCCACGCTGAACAGCCCCAACTTTCTCAGCCGATCTTCATATGAGAGGTGTTCCAGAACCCTGATCATCCTCGTGGCCCTCCTCTGGACTTGTTCCAACAGTGCCATGTCCTTTTTATGTTGAGGACACCAGAACTGCACACAATACTCCAAGTGAGGCCTCACGAGAGCGAAGTAGAGGGGCAGGATCACCTTTGACCTGCTGAACATGCTCCTTTTGATGCAGCCCATGATACGGTTGGCTTTCTGGGCTGTGAGTGCACACTGCCAGCTCATGTTAAGTTTCTTGTCAACCAACACCCCCAAGTCCTCCGCAGGGCTGCTCTGAATCTCTTCTTTGCCCAGCCTGTAGCTGTGCTTGGGATTGCTCCGACCCAGGCATAGGACCTTGCACTTGTCATGGTTAAACTTCATAAGGTTGGCATCAGCCCACCTTACAAGTGTGTCAAAGTCCCTCTGGAAGTCATCCCTTCCTTCCAGCTTATCAACCTTCTGGTTTAAACCATCCTCATGAGTAAAAACTGCTCACAGTGAGGAGCTGGTGAGGTGGGATTTGCTGTCACAGTCCTGCTGCACGCCAGCAGCGCTATCTCCACTTTCTGGAATTTGTCTCAGACTCTGCCATGCTCTATCTTTTGCTTGAGGTCTGTTGCTCCTGTCCCTGTCTCAAAAGTCACTGCCATAAAAAATTAAATCAACTAAGCAGTAATACTGAGCATATGGGCACATTTTTAGCGAAATATCTTTGAGTTAAAACATTTCTGAGAAAAAAAATTGAGGATGATTAAATAAATGTTCTAAATGATGCATATAAAAAGTAGCATAACCAAAAACTTCAGATGTCTTCTAATTCTGCTCTTGTTGCTCATAAACACAGTTAGACAAACTTTCCTATTGGCTGGCAAGGAACAAGAGTGCCCAGACAATCAGCTGCAACGCTCAGCTCTCAGTCAATGAAAATATGGAGGTGAAATGCTTTTTTGATCATTAATAGGTTGCAAATTCTCCTAATCCAAGCAGATAAATAAACACAATTTATTGTATGAAAGTGAGAATTCAGGAAGCAGCCACAGATTAGGAATGATAATACTCATAACACTACTATTTTTCTGGGTGACCTTGCCTTTGTAAGTCAGTGCATTGTTACAGCTGTTTTCCCAGTGATATGCAAAACCACTCACTGTAACAAGCAAGTATTATCTGGGGTTTTGTTTCAATAACACGTAATAAGGATAACACTATTAGCATATTAAAATTTTCTTTCTATCTAAGATTTTAAGGGGAAAATGGTTCCATTTCACATTCAGAACTCTTCTTGGAAAATGTGCATTTTAGCAAAAAAGTGTATTTCATTGACGGTTGGTATTCAAAGATCATCTACTACAAGCTCAGGAGTGTTGCATCCCAACTAGAAGGAAGTGCAGCAGGAGGGCCAGGAGACCTCCTTGGATGGATAAGGAGCTGCTGAAGAAAATTCGAAGGAAAAAAGAGGCTTATAAAAGGTGGAAGGGAGGACATGTGGCCTGGGAAGAATACAGGAGTGTTGTCCATAAAGCTAGGGATGAGGTTAGGAAAGCTAAGGCTCAATTAGAATTAAACTTGTCTAGGGATGTTAAGGATAACAGGAAGGGATTCCATAGGTACATAGTGAATAAAAAACAGACTAGGGACTCTGTAGGCCCCCTCTGGAAGCTCTCGGGAGAACTAGCTACCCTGGATTTGGAGAAGTTTGAGGTTCTTATTGACTTCTTTGCCTCAGACTTCACTGGCAAAGGCTCTGATGGCACCACCCAAGTCTTGGAAGGCAGGCGCAGGGACTGTAAGAATGAAGACCCTGGGACCACTGTAGGAGAGGATCTAGTTCGAGATCATCTTAAGAACCTGAATGTACATAAGTCCATGGGACCTGATGAAATCCATCCACAGGTCCTGAAGGAGCTGGCAAATGAAGTTGCTAAGCCACTGGCCATAGTATTTGAAAAATCGTGGCAGTCAGGTGGAGATCCCGACAACTGGAAAAAGTGAAATACAAACCCCATTTTGAAGAAGGGGAAAATGGATGGCCCAGGGAATTACAGACCAGTCGGTCTCACCTCTGTGCCTGGCAAAATCTTGGAGCAGATTCTCCTCGAAGGCATGCTAAGGCACATGAAAAACAACAAGGTGCTTGTTAACAGCCAGCATGGCTTCACTAAGGGGAAATCCTGCCTGACCAATTTGGTGGCCCTCTATGATGGGGCTACAGAACTGATGGGCATGGGTGGAGCAGTTGACATCATCTACCTGGACTTGTGCAAACTGTTTGACGCTGCCCCACATGACATCTTTGTCTCTAAATTGGAGAGACATCAATCTGATAGATGGACCACTCAGTGGATAAAGAACTGGTTGGATGGCCGCACGCAAAGAGTTGTGGTCAATGGCTCGATGTCCAGCTGGAGACCATTAATGAGTGGTGTCTGTCAGGGATCTGTGTTGGGACTGGTCTTGTTCAACATCTTTGTCGGTGACATGGACTGAGTGTGCCCTCAGCAAGTTTGCTGATGACACCAAGCTGTGTGGTTCAGGTGATACGCTGGAGGGAAGGAATGCCATCCAGAGGGACCTTGATGTGCTTGTGAGGTGGGCTGATGCCAACCTCATGAAGTTTAACCATGCCAAGTGCAACGTCCTACACCTGTGTCAGAGCAATCTCAGGCACAGCTACAGGCTGGGCAGAGAAGAGATTCAGAGCAGCCCTGTGGAGAAGGACTTGGGGGTGTTGGTCAATGAGAAAATGAATATGAGCCGGCTTCAGTGTGCACTCACAGCCCAGAAAGCCAACCATATCCTGGGCTGCATCAAAAGGATCGTGACCAGCAGGTAGAAGGAGGTGATCCTGCCCCTCTACTCTGCTCTCGGGAGACCTCACCTGGAGTACTGTGTGCAGTTCTGGTGTCCTCAACATAAAAAGGACATGGGACTGTTTGAACAAGTACAGAGGAGGGCCACAAGAATGATCAGGGGACTGAAGCACCTCCCATATGAAGATAGGCTGAGAAAGTTGGGGCTGTTCAGCGTGGAGAAGAGAAAGCTGTGTGGAGACCTCATAGCAGTCTTCCAGTATCTGAAGGGGGCCTATGGGGATGCTGGGGAGGGACTCTTCATTAGGGACTGTAGTGACAGGACAAGGGGTAATGGGTTAAAACTTAAACAGGGGAAGTTTAGACTGGCTATAAGGAGGAAATTCTTTCCTGGTAGGGTGTTGAGGTACTGGAATGAGTTGCCCAGGGAGGTTTTGAATGCTCCATCCTTGGCGGTGTTACATGCCAGGTTGGACGAAGCCTTGGGTGTCATGGTGTAGTGTGAGGTGTCCATGCCCATGGCAGGGGGTTGGAGCTATGTGATCTTAAGGACCTTTCCAACCCCAAGTATTCTATTAATCTATGATTTCTTGATTAAGAAATAAGTCAGAAGTATGTGAAGACTATGTCTTGGGTAAGTACATTCTGAAAAATGTTAGGGGTCTGCTAGCTTGCCAAGTTAGGTGTTTAGTTTGCATTATGGAAAACTAAGTGATATTGCTATAGTTCTTGCAGGTCTTCATATTCCAAATAAAATTTTATACATGCCAGAGAAAATTGGGGAAAAAACTATTTCTTCACTACTCATTTTTTAATGGTAAAAAAACTGTGCTGGCCAGCCTAATTCATTGCTTATTTATCAACACAGAGGGAGATAGACATTACTGGAGCAAAATTCCAGCAGTGAGAGAGTGAATTAGGATGCTGATCATTTGTACAGCACAGTGGTGCAGAATATGCCCTTGTCCAGGCTGGGCAGGAAGGCATCAAGGTTTGCATAAGGCAAGTGATGGGTCTTGATCTTGGATTTCCCTCCAGGATCAGAGAGCAGTTGCTGAAATGCAGAGGTAAACTTCTGAGACCCATTCCAGTCCAAAATCTCTAGGATTTCAAATGTAACATAAGAGGAGCTGGGAAAGAGCAGTAGAGAAGGAATGTCCAGCACCAGCCCTTGGAAGGCCACTAGGGAACATTCCTGAGGGATGGGAGAAAAGCAGAGCTGCTGGCATCACCTTCTTCAATAACATAGAGCCTGTCAGCACTGATGGGCCAATCCTACAGTCAGCCGCAGAGATTTTACTCGTTTAAACTTCAGGGCAGGAAGAAGCATGAAACCATGCTGCCTCATAGGACACAGAAGGACAGCATATATCAAGGTGCAGTAGTGGGTCCTTCTGAGGGACACAGCGATGAACGTGGTCAGCTGTTTTTCAGGTAGAGAGAACAAATGGACTAGCGATATAGCTGTGTCCTGGGTTTAGCAGTGGCAGTCATTTATCTCCTTCTTGGTAGCTGGTGCAGTGCTGTGTTTTGACTTTCAGCTGGGAACAGAGCTGAAAAACAATGATGTTTTGGTTTGGCCAAGGACTCTGTGGGCCTCATGCTCTGCCAGGGAGGAGGGAAGCTGGGAGGAAGCAGAGACAGGACACCTGACCCAAACTGACCAAAGAGGTATTCCATACCACAGCACGTCATGCCCAGGATGTAACGGGGAGTTAGCCGGAAGGACTGAATGGACTGCAGGGTTGGAGGAGGTATCGGTTGGTGCTTGGTCAGGCTGGGGGGGGCGAGTTATCGGTCGGCTGGTGATGAGGTGTTGTATTCTCTTCCCTTGTTATTTCCTTTATCATTACTATTATTGGTGGTAGCAGTAGTGATTTGTGTTATACCTTAGTTACTAAACTGTTCTTATCTCAACCCGTGGGAGTTACATTCTTTTTGATTCTCCTCTCCGTTCCCCCAGGACTAGGGGGAGGGCAAGAAGGGGGAGAGTGGGTAACAAGCTGTCTGGCTGTGGGTTAAACCACGACAAGCTGTTTTCCCTGAGGTATAAAGTGTTTGGACAGTGACAACAATAGTGGCTGTGTTTTGCTTTTCAGCTTATAAAACTGCAGCAGTTGTAAAGATTAAGCCACTGGCTTTTACCAAAGTAGCAATGGAGACCTTGCATATATAAACTGTTACCCCTTTACTGTTGTGGGCAATAAAAGCAGATGTCTCCTGGCCTGTGTGAATGCTCCAGTCAGACTTGCATGGCTGGTTTTGTCTGGGAAGCAGTGGCTTGCTCTAAGCATGAGCATCTGCTGCACAGTGAAGGCAGAGCCGTGGCTTCCACCTTCCAACCCACGACCTTGAGGACAGAACATCCCCCTCCAAATCTTTTTCCCTGGTTTGGTTTAAAGCAGGTCTTCACCACCCCTATTAGTGGTACTGAAGAAAATGTTCAGTTTGTATGTGCAGACTATGGCTCTCATCCCTAGTTTCCTACATTCCTTCTGAGTTCCTGTTGCCTATCTCACTTGTCCATAGCCCATGGGATGCCAGCTGTGTCCCCTGCATTGCAAGGACTGCACAGATGGAACCCTGACTCCGATAGCTTTGAGATGATGTACTACGTGGTGATACTGATGAAAATGTTGGAAGTCCTGCAATAAATAGAGAATATAATAAGGAAAATACATTTTCTCATTCCTCTCTGCAAGCTGTTGACTTATTTCCAAAGGTAGGTGGGTTTATAACACTTCACAAAATAAGCATGTAGTATATAAACCCATTAAATCATTGAAAGACCATTGAACATCTTACAAATGAAATATAGATCTAAATGAATTTGCAGGAACATTATTCTAACGTCCTTCAAAAGTGTGCCAAATACTTATGTCTTACTGCCTGTTACATTATCTAGCCATTAAACATGTATTATCTTTTGAAGGAAAAGCAGAGATTAATGACCCAAACCAAAATGATGAATTCACTGTGCAAGATGAGGCAGACTTCTGAAACAAGCCAGCAAACAGAAGCAAGAAATATTAAAACTAGATAAATAATAGAACAAGAAGGTCAAAAAAGGAGAAATTAATAGGCTGTTATTTCAAATTACTTGAATTCCACTCCTGACACTTTAAAATATATTAAGCAGCTACATATATATTTCCTCTGTGAAGACTTCACAAGGAAATCTCTCCCTATTGGAGTGTTATGTTGCAGCGTAAAATACTGATATTGCAGTAAAAACCAAGGATGTGTTTTTGATGGGACCTGAGAATGGAGCCTGTCACCTGCTGAGGCTGTGCTGCTTCTGACAAGTTTCCTGGGGCAACAGGGCTGGGAGACCAAGGGATCCATCATATCAAGCTTGTCCTTCTGCCCAGCATGACTCCCAGTGCTGCTACTGGAAGTGCATTGGAGTAGTTCCAGAAAACCCCACACTTTGCTCGTAATGTTCAGTCACCTTCTTTGTATGCTGTACATAAATCATAGCCACTGAAACTGAAATTTGTTACATAAAGGATATTAATGTGGCTAATAAGACAAGAAATCGCCCAGTAGTGGCCCTAGATATATACAATAAGGTTTTAATGACTTTTTTTACTGTTACAATCCTCTAGTATAAAACCACTAGGCCAATTTATGCCTATTTCATCTTTAGCAGGAGGATTTCCGATATGAGTAGTTTTAAATATTAGCACTTTTTCGTATCATTTGTGTATGCAATTTTCCCAAGAAGTACTGAACATTTGCAGGGCCAGTTTGCTCCAGAATTCATTAAACTGTTCAGAGGAACCTATTTGCATTTATGGTAAGAAGTGTGCGCTGAGCGGGCTGTAAAGCCATAAGATACACAGTTCAAGCAATTAGTGCAGCTTCAGGGCAAGCAGTGACACCCACAGGCGACACAGCAGTCTGCAAAGCCACCATGGCCGTCCCATTGCAAAGAGGATGGCACCACTTGTTGCAATTGTGAGACCTTTTGCCTCTTCAAAACTGCAGGAGCCATTCCATGTGTGGAGGACATATATTGCTTTGTGACAAAGCAAGGAAGGTTTTGATGCTCCTCCACTAGTGGTTCACATGAATTCATAACACTTCACCAGTGGTTTTATTTCTTCAGCTCCAGTGCATGTTTTGCAGTAGAGAAAGGAAAGCCATGAGTTTATTTCCTACCAGCAATCCTCACTGGGAAGGAAAAATCATCAGGAGAACAAAAACAAATGCGTATAAATAAGCCCTTTGTCCATGCTGTGATAGAGACAGAAACAGAGAGAGACCTGGAATAGTAGGAGATAGGAGGGGTGAGGGGTTACTGAAACAGGCACTGCTGCAGAAGTCTGATACTGCCCTCAGGATTTGAAAAGGTATCCCAGTTTCAAGCTGCCTTTGGGGCAGAACAGCAGGAATCCATGTGGAGAGCAAAGCTAACAGTGATCAGCGCACTCCTGAAAAGCAAAATGATTGCTAGGGAAGAGAGTCAGGACTCAGCATGAATGCTGGTGGAGACTGAACCTGCCGTACAAAGTAACAAAGAAGAAAAATATCATTGTGAAACTAAAGGAAAAGTACATTCTTCAGTTAAGGAGTGCTACACACATGAAAAATACTAGTTCAGGGAACTGCAGCAGCATGCCTGGTGCTGCCTTTGGGTATTTAAAATCTATATTGGTTTTGTAAACCTGTATTTGCAATTCAGCCAGGCTGTGATACTCCAGTCTTCCAGGCACTGATTAGACATGCTGGTCAAGGCAAAGTGCAATTTATTCATTGGAAGGAATGAATTTTATGGTGTGCTGAGTGCCATCTAAAATTTTCACCCATTCACTCTCCTGTTAGGAACACCTTTGGGTTTTCCAATGATGGTGCTAGGAGTGACAGGAGTGTTTTTTTCCAGGGCATCCCACCCCCAGGCTGCAGCTGGAGCCTCTCACTGTGTCCAGGACCTCCTGTCAGATTGCTTCCTGCCAGCAGGACTGAGTGTGTGAAGCTGAGGAATGAAAGAGATCTGAACATCCAAGGCAGCAAAACAGAATAAAATACAAAGTGGTAAGATTGTAAAGATGGCCTACATCAACATTTTGCAATTCGGATCAAGAATAAAGCATGACTGCAATACCAGTGCTCTTCCTTTGTAGCTGAAAAAGTACTTTATTGCTTACTGGGAATTATGGCATTTGGTATTCAATGTGCACTGCTCTGTGTATAGATACTGCATAGTTTTATAGGAGTTACTGCAAAACAGCATTAAAATATTTAAAACTAGTACTCCCCAAGGCCTTAAGCTACTGACAAAAACAATCCAAGTTCAGGCAGTAAAAAAAAAAAAAAAAAAAAAAAAATTAAAAAAAAAAAAAAGGTATCTATTAATAGAATGACAGAATGGTTTGGGTTGGAAGAGAACTTAAAGAATGTCCAGTTCCAACCTGCCATGGGAAGGGGCACCTTCCACTAGACCAGGTTGCTCCAAGCCCTGTTCAACCTGGCCTTGAACACTGCCAGGGATGGGGAAGCCACAGCTTCTCTGGGCAACTTGTGCCAGTGCCTCACCACCCTCACAGGGGAGAACTTCTTCCTAGTATCTCATCTGAATCTATTGCAGCAAAGTCTTTCAGAGCCCCTGTAAGGCACTCTCTGACCTCTGCTGGCCAGAGCTCTGCTGGTCAGAGCTCTGCAGGTAGAAAAGGAATTAGTGGTCAAGATTATAGCACAAGAAAAATGCCACCAGTATTAATTTCACAGATTTTCAATGGCAGATCATGAATTATGAGGGTCCATTAATAAATATGAAGAATGGCATCTGCTAGATAAGAAGAGAATACTATTGCAATTGAAAAGGAATTTTTCTGTGTGGTCTCTAGCAGGATACAGACTTGCTGTGCTGGGTTGCACAGTAGGAAACAAAAGCCCACGCTGAAAGAAAAGGGAGTAATCGCTTTTAAAATAGAGATACTCAACAAAAAAAAGATTACCTGAGAACTGAGGTCCAGGGATACAAAATGCCACAGCTCATCGCACAACCTCATGCAGTACTGTTAGTAGCAGCAGGAGAAAAGATGCACTTGGTAGATTGTGAGACATTATCTAAGGGTCCAGACGTAACCTGTGATAATGAAGAGCAATGGTAAGAGAAAGGAGTCCCCTAACAAGTATTGAGATTTGTACATCAGATTTGAATGCTTTGCACATCAGACTCAATGTTTTGTTTCTTGTAGTAATAAAATTTTCATCACCAAGTATGAGTGCCCCTTTCCTCTAACTCAGAATGCTGATGTTTCTCTTCTACTTTCCATCCTGGTCCCTTCACCCTACACCAGTCTACCCTTTTTCAGTCTTCCTCATACCCTCTTTAATTCCATTATTATTCTCTGTTTTCATCTCTCCTTGTCCTCCAGCTGTTTGCTTGCATGACAGAAGCATACATTAGACTTTTGCGTCTTAAAAAAAAGCCCTGCGGCTTTACTGATCTCTTTTGCACAAAGCCCAGAAAAAGGTTTGTCCTTTGTAACTTCCCAGCTGTCTTTGAAAACACACAGCAATAGCCTTTTTGCTGTTGTGTCCTCACTTGTCTCTCCTCTCAGTGGCCCCTCACTCTCACCTCCCCCAATTCTCTGTGTAGGTACTGTAGGACTAGATACTGCAGGACTCTGTTTCCTTCGTTCCACCTTAACCACAGTGACTTCAAGTTCAAGCATAAGTTTACGTATTTCCAACAACTCTTTAGCTCTCAGTTTGTGTGTCCCTTTCCCAAATACATCACTAAGTATCTCAGATTTTTCTTCTTGGCTGTTGAGCCATGAGCTTAAATTCAACACATATAACAAGATTTCTGCTTGTCCAGGACCTTTGTTCCTGCTCAGGACAGCAATACAAGTACTAATATTGCTAATAATCAAAGCAATTCATCACGACCTACCTGAAGCATAAAGGATTGAGGAATGAAATAGAAAAATTATATGAGTACTTTCTGTGTTGTAACATCTACCAGTCCTAAATCCTCTATCCACAGGAGGAAAGAATTACACCAAAGGGAAGCCAAGAACCTGGCTCAGGACCAAAATCTTGTCAAAAGGGGAAAGGGTAGTTCAGAAGTGCCTTGACCATTATAAAATAAACTGTAACTATATTGAATGCACATTATGTTAGAATCCTGACAGGTTATAAACAGCTGTTGAACTCTGGAAAGATATATCTTTTGTGGGAGACAAAATCTACACAACCATGATGATAAAACCTGGGAAACATAAGAAGCAATTCTAGAAATTTCATTGAGGAGGCAGTGTGTCACAGAGAGAAATGAGAGCGTGTTATATATTTTTTCATCAGCAAGTCTGCCCTACAACCCTCTCATGACTTTTATCTTTCATGACAAGAAGTCTGGTGTTTGGGGAAAGCCTTCTCCTTTTCTAGGTTCTTTTCTCCAAATAAACTAAAATATTCCTACATTTTTTTTTCTTGTGGTGCTAAAATGAAAAGGAGAAAACCCCAAAACTTAGCTGCAGTCGATGTAACATCTGTTTTTCTGTAAACCCTTTGTTTAAATCTTGACATACTAACTTTGCTGAGCATGACATGTGGATGGCTTCTACACCAATAGCTTCAAGGCAGTTCTGCCAATCAGTTGTATGATTTGTATGACTTTGCTGCTCATCATAGTAGAGACAGAAGAATGAGCACCTTAGGCTTTTGGCTGCCTTCCTTCAAAAAAAAGAACAGAGATTTGGTGAAGTGAGAACTCTGAAAGGAAACCTCTCAGAACCGTTTGCTCATTCTCCCTTCCCTTCCCCAATCCCTTCTTTGCACTACTAGATTGCAGATATGTCACACAAAACCTGTTACTGACCCATTTTGAGCTTTAGCAACTGGCATTTGTGTGCCATCCTCTTGCAGGCTCCCTGCCATCTTCTCAGCATGGAGGTGTGTCCTTGTCAGGAAATGGTAATGCGCTTTGTTACAGCCAGCTGTAACCTACTGGTTTAGGTCACTGACCACTTATAAAGAGATGCACATACCACCTCAGCATTTACATATTTGGCAGAAAACCTGTAGATTTCTAACTGCAACGCAGGGTTACAGAAGTGTGGAACTATGTTTGCAAGAGTGGGGAAAATACTGTGAACCCCAGAAAAAGACACATCTTGCAATGAAGTGAATGCATCCCTTCACTGTAGTGTGTAAAGCTTACAAGATGGGCATTGCGTGTTTTTAAAATCCTTCCCTGGGCAGGTTTTTGATAAACATAAGCTCCCAGCTCTCTCCTGTGCAGTATGTGCCTGGGTCAAAATCTTTCCAGCTGAAACTGAAATTTCTTCTTAACTAACTTTTTTCTTTAGCCAGTGGCTGAGGAGAGGGTGCATGTTTTCAGCACAGCAGATAGCATCAAACAGCTTCACAAGAATTTATGAATGGGAGATGTAGGCACCTTAGAAATGGAAAAACCTGAACCTAGCTCCCTAGAAGGAAATAGGAAACATGAGCAACTATGGCTCAACACTGAAACACAAACAATAGCATGAGAATCCACTGTCTCAGCTGCAACACTGAGAAATTCGTTTTTTCTCCGTGGTTAATTGTTTGGCTCTGGTAACTCCAATCAGTAATTTACTACAAAGTTCTATTTCATGTCATTTCTTCTTCAATAATAATATTCAATGATTCATTTTCTTGTTGAGAAAGAAAGTCAATATTGCAAATGCCTCCAACTTTAACACAGCAGGTCCTTTGGGACATCACGCAATCTAACTGACTTTGTGCTTTCCCTAGTGCTCAGGCTAACACTTCCTTGCCTCAGGGATCCATTTTCTTTTTCAGTGTCTGCATCTCCCAGATAACAGGTCCAACTAAGTGAACTGAAAGAGGGTAATTTAGATTTGCTATAAGAAAGATGAGGGTGGTGAGGCAATGGAGGTGCCCAGAGAACCTGTGGATGCCCCATCCTTGGCAGTGTTCATGGCCAGGTTAGACGGGGCTTTGAGAAACCTGGTCTAATGGAAGGTGTCCCTGCCCATGGCAGGGAGTTGAAACTAGATGGTCTTTAAGGTTCCTTCCAACCCAATCCATACTGTGATCCTATGATTCTATGATCAATGTCAAAATAGCATTTGACAGCAAATGAAGCACACCAGGTTTTTTATTAATTCTTCCCAGCCATTTCAGGTCTGCCACCCCAGATCATGCATAAAGCTATTTATTATATGCAGATCATGCATAAAGTTCATTTATTGTCTGAATCATTATTACCAACTGTGCTAACTAACATTAAAAAAGACTAATGCATTCCTTGAGGGAAATTTTATATGAAGGGTCAACCATTCTTTTATTTTTTTAAAAGAGGCAGGCAATTATCACTACTTTTATTTAATGATGCCTTCTTTGAATATGTGTCATATTTCTTGAAATAAAAGGCTACAAATTTGAGCATTCACTTGAAATGGAATTATTGATTCATCCAGCATCAAACCTACTGTCTCACAATTACAGACAATGAAAAGCTTCTCTTTTCTTCCTAACAGTGTCAAGCTGTTTATGCCAATTAAAAACGCTGAAGAGCATTATAAAAATTGAAGCAAGATGAATGCTGAGACTTACTGTTCAGTCCAATCCTATGAGATGCTGAATGTCATCAGGGTGCATGGCAAAATGTCAGTGTTATTTTCATGTAATCTATAAAGGAAAATAGCACAATTGTGTTGTAAGTAAGATTAGTGTATATTTTGAGTGTTATTACAGCATGGAATATGTATCTTGAGCTAGTAGTAGAGTTATGGCCAAGAAAATTTTTGTTGTAAAATCCTATCAACAGGGAACAACCTGTGGTGTTTTAAGTAAAAACTAATTACAATTTTCATTTTATTTAAAATGTCCTTATTTGCATTGAAACAAAAATAACAGCTTTTTTAGTTTCAATTTAAAAATACAAAATTTTCCTTTCTTGTCATGTAGATCTAGAAGATGAGAGGCCACACTTCCACTTTTTTCCTAAGTGTCACTGATAGTATACAGCAGTCATTGCGAATGTTTGCTTATACTGATTTATCACTAGCAGTATCCAATATGAACAACTGTGGCATTTCACAACACGGACACAAGTTGATGCAGAGACTCAAATCCTCGTTTATTACAATCGAGCCCTTTTTATCCCCTTGTTCAGTACTTTCCCAAACTGCACATACATACAATGTTCAATCTCATTGGTCACTGTAAAACTCTCCAGGTAAATATTCCAATCACAGTGTTGCAGACACTCTCACAACCCCCACATCCTCTGGCCTCTAACTGAAATCCCTGCCACAACCGCATCCTGGCCCATCCTCCCAAGGCTTGCTTGTTTACCTTTCCTGTCCTTCAATTCCAACTCATCACCCGGGGCTTGTCAAGCACCAAGGCCTCAGAGCTCACCCCCAAACTCTTTTTCATGAAAATCTTCTCACCTTCACTCCCCACAAACAACTATGACTCAAAACACCTACATAAACAATGCAAAACCTTCATAAGGTTTAGGTTTAGATTTGAAAGAATTGTGTTCATCTTTCCATACAAGAAGGAAAGGTATTAAAGCTAAGATATTAAAAGCCATGTGGGTGGCCACTAGGGGAAATGCCTAAAATGTTTTTGGGACATTTTAGACCTCTGTGACCTCTCTCCCTTCTAGGTGCATGTAAAGAGCAGAAACCTGGCATCTCTAAAGACAGTCTGTAGAGTTTTAAAAGATTAAGCCTTACATTTCCCTTGCAAAATATTGATACAGAATGCAGAAAGACACAGGGTCTCAAAGAAAATAGTTTTGCTTGAGCAATGACTTATTGCAGACACCCAAACCTCTCACTCTGGCTTTGTATTACTGAACTCCAGCTATGGCAGGTGTTGCACTGTATGAGATGTTATCCAAGTGCTCTGCATCAAAGAGCCTCAGCTCAAGTTCTCACAATTCAGACAAGTGTGTACCTCTGGCACTAGGGGCTGAGGTATAATTGCTTCAGTAGGCACAATGGTGAAGGATCTCCAGCTGAGCCTGGGGCAGAGCCCAGCTCTCCACAGCACATACAGGCACAGCAGTGAATCCAGCACCACTTTGCTTCCTGGCTACATAGAGTCCAAGCATCAAGATACACATTCATCAAGAGGAAGGCTGTATCTGCAGAACAAAGCAATGGTGATGTGTGGGGAGGGAATAGGCCTTTGTAAATGCTTCTGTGAATCGAATGTGTTTAAGATTCAGGAACCTGTCATTCAAGAAAAAAGGAGATTTATCTGAACTGCAGTGAGCCTGGAATGAGGAGCTGGAAGGTGTCATGACCTGTCTGCCTTCTGCTGAAACTGTAAGTCTGGCTGTTAACTCACATCACTACACTACCATGGTGCAGCAGTTGGCACTGGATAGCATCTAGAAGCTGTACAGCCTTGTTAGGCTCCAATGCCAATTGTACTACAGTCTTTCCACTTCCAAGCGGTGTTTCCTACCCCTTGGGTGAGTGTTGTGGGTGATGCCTACGATGAGGACCCACAATCATTCTAAGGGAGGTCAGAATCCTTCCATTTTCTTGAAGGTTGCTGTTACCTTCTTTAATAGATGAGACTGGTCTGGTTTACTCCACCTCTCCCCTTTGGGTCCTGCAATGAGTTACAAATACTGCGTTTGAAGGCAGTCTTTTGTATAACTATGTCCTACCACATCTTAACAACAATAAAGCAGCCTAAACACGACACTTATGTTTATAACAGCGTGCATGCTTTCCTAGCTTCCCTAAAAGGTTAAGCAGTTTTAACTTGTACACAACCATAAATCTTTTATTTGAAATAACAGTCCTTCCACTGTCTTCCAGAGCTCTCTCTTTCAATCCAACAGCTGGTCTCAGTACCCAGCAGCTCAGTCTGTTTTCAGGTGTGGACTAATGAACATGCGGATGGGATGCTTCAGCCCATTGCTCCCACGGTATATGTCCTGAGAAGCCTATTATGAAATGAATTCAATGTGAATTCACACTAAACTACAAAATAACCACCATTTTTCACATAGCTATTTTGAGTAGTTTCATAATCTTTTCATATGACGGATTACTTGTTTCCCTGCCTTCCCCCACAAAATCATCTCATATTGACTTTAAAGTAACATGCCCAAGTCCATGGAAACATACTACATTATTTGATCCTACAGTAGCTGAGTTCCTGGGTTTTGAAACCAGCTAATCGTGTATTTGCCTGTCCTCTGCGATTCTCCTTGCTTTGCTGCATCAGTGGTATCCAGCAACTAAGCCTTTTTCTTCACAGTGGAATTTCTGTTATTGCAGATAATTTGCTGTTGCTGGCTTTCTTAATGTCCAGTGCTGCTTGGTATGCTCTGTCACATTGTGATGGGCACATTTTATGAGTTATTTTTAATATACAGCTATTCATTTGTTTTGCATTAGTTGAAAAAAATGACGCAAACCTACTTACCTGCTGGTCTCCAGGCAGAGTCTAGCAGGAGGAAGAAAAATTTTAAATTGCATGGGCTAATATAAATGCTAACTTTTAAGCACAAGAGGTTGAAAGTATGAAATTAAATGAAAGAAAGAAATAACAGCCAATATGGAAGATTTTTAGTAGGGAGAGAGAGTTTGTCCTCAGCTTGTGAAACAGAGCAAGCGTAAAAGGATGGAAACTGCTGCAAGAAGGTGTAAGTCCATTGTGGATAGGGTTTTCAGAACAGCACAAAATGCTAGCTCTCATTGCACTTGCTGGAATACAAATAGAACCAAACCCCTTGCATCACTACCTAAGAGCCTAGCTTAGTCCAATCGGCACTACCAGGCTCATGAATTACTCAGGTCACCCCAGAGGCAATTCTGTCCCTATGCACAGGTCTGACCACCAGTCAAGCCAAGAAAATGGAAAAATTGCAAGCAGGGGGATCTACCTGTGTGGCAGGGATACTTCCTTTTCAGCTCAGCTCATCCACGGGGAATGGAATTGCCCAATCAACACCATTATTACAGAATGGGAAAAAGGATACTTCTATGAACACCAGAAGCTGTTGAAGTTAGGCTTAATGTAATGAATGTGTAAAGCCTCAAGTGTGCTTTCTGATGCCAAATATTGCATGAAGAAAAAAGTAACCTTTCCTCAGTTATTGGAGCAATACTGAGGAGCAAGTGTTCTACAAATTTCCGTGAAAAGCATATAAACCTGCCTGATACTTGTACATCACGATCACATTTGTTCAAAGTTGACTACAAATTTGAAAATATTTTAAGGGGATGCAGAGGAGTTTGGGGGCTGCTGTCAGACCTGGATTCCTTCTTTAGGAAGCAGTTAATGTTGAATTAATTAAATTGGAGGAAATCAAAGCATGCAACAGCCGCCAGACTTCTGTTCCAAAATAAACTGTGCTTGCTCAAGAGTGGTGTCAGGTTCACTGCTTTTTTAAGCACTAAATATTATGCACTCACAGAAATCTAATTCCCACAACCCAGAAATACACCTCCAGATATATAGCACCGTACCTGTACAAATTACATATGATGGTTACATGGATTTCACAGAAATCTGGGATAAGAGCAAGCAAACAGCTTGTGAGGAAGAGAGGTTGCTCCTCAGTGGTAAAGTAGGCAGTATGCAGCCATACAATATGTTGCATGGGGACCTAGGGTTGAAGGCACACACCAGTGAAGGACAGGAGGGAGAAGTGACCATGGCTGTACCTTGCGCTGTGGGTGCCCACAGTGGTGGCACTGGGTGGTCCTCTGAGAAAGATGTAACATCCAGCCATTATTTGGCTCCCATCACCAAGTCAAAGCCAAGGGCTTCAGGGTTACATGTGCCATGGTTTATTGCTCCCTTAAATGTAGATGATGGTATGGGCATCCTGGGCATGGCATTTTGTCTCTTATTCCTCTCCTCTTTTAGGCTGTGAATTCTTTGGAGGAGGAATACTGTATCAGAACAGCATTCTGCACATGGCATTTCAGAGCCTCCGCAGCTGCAGAAAAGCAAGTATCAACAATAATAGTAATTCACATTAGTAACAATAACAGCATTAATAAAATAAACTATAATAAAGCTGACATTCTCACCACTAGACTCATGCCAGTGGGTTCTGTATTAGCCATTAGAGAAACCTCTTCCAGAAACAAGTCATCAAGGTGAGAAAGCAGAATTTTTGCTCATCCAACATGTGCCAGATTGTTAGCCAGGTCATGAAAGACTACAACAGTAATTAAATAAGGGAATAAATTAGATATGTCAAATTACTTTACTATTGCACAAATATTTGCACGTTTTGGAGTGCTTGAGGTAATTACTAAACACTGGAACAAATTCACACACCATCCTCCCCACCCCCATCCTTTTTAGTTTGGAAGGAAAATGAGAGGAATAAATTATGCACTTACTGCAGGCCCCTATTGCTGCCTGTGTGTTTGCTAATAGCTTTTCTTTTGCTTCTGAGTATGTATTATTTATGTATGTTAAAGAAAAGTGCATACCCACAAAAGAACTTGGCCCTCAGTCTGCTCTCTTAAAACAGGAAAGAGCAAGGTCATGCTGCAGATTA
The DNA here is from genome assembly GCF_033783945.1 of Neopsephotus bourkii. Lineage (NCBI taxonomy): Eukaryota > Metazoa > Chordata > Aves > Psittaciformes > Psittacidae > Neopsephotus > Neopsephotus bourkii. The sequence goes on from NW_026901238.1 coordinate 1,599,274, forward strand.
TCTGGTTTATAGTGAGTGGCTTTATATGCTAATTCTGTCAGCTGGTAAAGCAGATTGAAATGTCTTCACATTCCTCACACATAGGAAGGTGGAGTGTAATTATTTTATGTTGCATTTTGTTTGAGATTCAATAAAGTGGAAAAAAATGTACTTCATTCCTTGTTTTTCTCCACTGGTTGCTACCAGAGACTCATGGAAACTTCAAGATCAAATCAATACTGGAAATACTTATTTGGATTTGCTTCTTCTGTTTTTATTTTGTTTGGTTTTGGTTCTTTTAATTGAAGCAGAATTTTTCTATTTCAAGCCTATAGCAATTGTGGCTCAATAATAAATAAAATCCAAGTTACTCTGGCTCTATTCCACAGTGTCTGTAATTTTGTTCACCATGTGCAACTCACCTGAAATCAGTAACTTGAGTAGCAAACCAAATACTAGATTGGTAGAGCTGTCAATACACTCACACATCTGTGGCTGCATGGACCTCTGCCATGGTGGAGACACATAAACTGTAACTCCTGATTCAAGGTGCCGGTGAGGATGGATGTCTCTACTGACCTTGTCTACAGGGGAGAAATGCGTGGCCATTTCCAAAGAAACGCTCACCAGGGAACAGCTTCAATCCCTTAGCTTTCCCTGGAGGCAGGAGTGCTTTGCAATGCAAGTTTCAGTATTGCTAAATGGCCTTCTCTACCCCAAAGAGCATGTGGCTGGGTGCAGGAGATGGTGGCGGAGGGGCCCCCCGGGCCACCCTCGGCAAGGGAAATGAATAAAAACACCCAACATGAAGGGGATGCGTGTAGAAAAAACACATGGGTTTGGGTAAATGCACTATTCTGGAGCACATCAGACTCCAAAACTCTCCAAACAGGTTATGGAGAAAGATGACCATCACCTGGATTAAACAGTAACTTAGTGATGACAAAAATGCTTTGAAAATGAATGAGGCTGAGAAAAGATAGCAAATAAGCATGAACATTTGTAATGGTGGGAAGAGACCTTGGGCAGAAAGAGGTAAAAGCTGGTTTAACACTACTGGAAGCAGCCCAGATGCCACCACAACCTCTTCAATGTTTCACAGAACAGCCTTCCTGTCAGGCACTGCATTCAGGAGGGGGCTGTAAACACATCCTGTGTGTGTGCATGTGTAATTACAGCTTTCTGGGATTTAAGACAGATCTTCAGAAATTTGTACCATTTATCACCATTTTGTGAGTGTCCAGAATCATGGCTTACTTGTGGTAGCACCAGTATTGATCCTGAATGTGCAGTTCACCGATTGCCAGTTAATTAAGTGCTGCTAATACATCAATAAACCACTTTAGCCCTGGTTTGTTTGTTTTTTTTCACCTGAGCAATGCAGTTTTTCTCTGCAGCAGACAGGTAGTGCTGGTAATTTCCCTGCAGGGATTCCCTCATTTCTAGTGAATGCAAAAAGGGATAGGGGTTCCCTGGGCTGTACCCGCAGTTACTTATAGGCGTTGTTCTACAAAATACCTGAAAACTATAGCTGTGATGGGCAGGCAGAACAGAGGACTCCCAGTCTGAGCATTTTTCCTACTGCATAAGCAAAGTCAAGAAAAGAGATGAAGCTTCCTAGGGTCAGCTCTTCAAGAAAAGCAGACTGGAGTTTCCAGGGCTGGTGGGGCATGGGAAAGCTGCTACATTCAAAGTAGTGGCATTAATAGCTTTTCTGTTTGTTTGCATAGAGATGGGGTTGGTTTGGAGTTAGGCTTGTACTTGCAGGGTCTGCCCCAGCTCCTGCAGCCCCGTGGTGTGAGGCGCACAACAGGCAGCCATTGCAAAGATCCAGCATGGGTGGTAATCCTGGAGCTTGTGAAGCACCTGGGAAATGCTCTTTACAGTTTGTCTCCTGCAGCCTCTGCTTAGCAAAGATGTGACGGACCTGGGAAGGAGTGGGGGACAGTCTGCAAATGAACTAAAAGTTTCTTCTGGGAGGCAAGGGGAGGAGGAAAAAATAATAATAATAAAAAAAAAAATCCAAAAACTGGTAGGAAGGAGAAGTTACCATAGCAACTAGCACCATTTTGCCAGAGCAAGTGAGGAAAGAATCAAAGATAAGAAAGAAGTAATCAAACCAGCTTAAGGAATATAAAAAATAGAAATTGTTTATGAATTATATATAAGTCTGCTAAGAACTCTTATAAATCAATTCAAAGGAAAACAGATGTGTTGAATGGATTTAAAGAAAAGGAAAAAGATACTATTTGCTTTCTAACACTTCACAATAAATTCTGGATCTTTTTGTTTTCCTTTACTGCTTTGTTTGGGAAATAATTCAGTGAAGCAAGTGAATTAATAAAAGTCCAAATATTTAAATATAATTCAGACAGTGATGGAGCTGTCCAGCTGCTTACAATAGCACAGGATGCACAGCCACCAGCTTAGGACAGTGGGCAGAGAGCCACTTTGTGTTTTCACTGTGAGTCTTGCAAGTACCCTACCAAGAGGTGGACAGACTAAATTAGCTTGAAAGATATCTTGTTCTAAAAGGAGAGTATTTTCTGGCACAACAAATAGTCATGCTAAGAATTTAATTGCCAGAAGAGACAGTAGCAAATAATTACTAAATATGGTTAGGAAGAATGAGAAGGTTTCAAGTTAAAACAGTGAAGATAGGAAATCTGAGCAGAGCCTTCATTACAGTGTTTTGCAAGGATTACAAAATCCTCGTGTGATAAGTAAAACCAATTGAAATCCATATTGATCAGCAGAAACAAGGGTTATTGCATACATAACGCATCCTGCCTTCCACTTTCACCGACTGGTGGGGGCTGTCAGTGCTGGGGAGAGCACAAAGGACAGATTACCTCTGCAGTGCCTGTGTTCACATGGGGCTGGGGTTTTGAAGTGACATGCAGAAGTTATCTGTTTGCCTTCCCTTCAGGAGCAAGTCAATGTGGAGGGCAGCCAGGGGGTCAAAACCATTACTTTTTTCCCCAACTTTCAAAACAAGTCCCTGAAGTTCCACTTTCATCTATCTTGCATTCGTGTACCAAGCAGCCAAAGACATGTCATTGCTCTTTTGCAATGTGCTAATTAATGCCATTTATCATAGGTTTATGCAATCTTCTTGGCATGCTGGTTGCATTACTTGTTGAGCAGTTGCATACTTGCTTTGTGACTCTGCTCTGAGGATGTCCTTGATGCAAGACCTCTGCATTCTGCCTCTCTGCTGTACCGAAGCACGTTAAAATCTTTCTCTGGAATATGTGTCCCACTCAAATACAAAAATCGTGAGCTCCTAAAAGGAACTTCACAGAGAAGGTGGTTTATTTGTTAATGCACACTGCATTGACAATGCAGTGTCTTACTGTTCTAAATAAATATGCCAAACAGGAGAAGGGGTCAAACTCTGGCACATTAGCATGCATGCTGCAAAGTCCTCAACACCCACTTATGGGGATGTGCAGACCTCTGAAAAGCAGCTCCTCATCACTTGGCAGATGTAGGCTCAGCAGCATCAAGAGATATCCACTCCTCACAACTTTACCTCAGCATGAAGGCTCCCCACTTCAGCTCCCTAGGCTTGGGGGGCCAGTGAGCACCCACAACTGTGGGTTGGACACAGGCTTTTCCAGCGTATCCTCCCTAATCTCACTAAAAGTGGTGAAGAAAACAAGGATTAAGTTCCTAACGGTCATATTTTCTAGGAAACAGGCATGGAAAGATGTAGGCAGGCCTGTAGACATATGCACAAACTGGAAAGTTGCTTTATTAAGTGTACAGGAGGATCTGGGTCTCCCTGGGCACAAGGGCTTGATCCAGTTGGGTCACCAAGTCTCAGTAAACGGTAGTGAATGGAGATCTTTCTTGTCCATTGCAGACACCACCTGTGCAGCCTGAAACATGACCTGCTTTTGAAACACTCCTTTGGAAATCCAAAACTGACATTGATGGATATGAAATGCCAGAGTGCTCTGTAAAACCTATCCCTGTATACCAGAGTCTCTTTCATTTAAAAAGCACCTTCATAATAGAGAAAACTTCATTGTTTTATGCTACATTGCATTGAAATATATTACAGCTTCATCATAAACACATGCATTACATACTATGTTGGTATCAATTATTAATATTTTTATATTGCATTTTACATAAAACCTACTAGAAAAAAATATATTGGAACACAGCAGTGGTCACATAGGGAAATAGAGCAGAAATTTTATAAATACCAAGAGTATTCAGAGGTAGAATACAAAATGTGAACAGAAATGGAGCTTGGAACAGTCTGTATTTGAGGTTCGCTAAATATGAACAGTTGGCTAAAGGCCTACATCTGGCATTTCCTAAAGCCTCAGACTATAGAAACTAAACATGTTTGTGCTCACTGTGCCCTACCACTGTCACATGGCTCTTCTAGGAGCTGAACAAATTGCATCGGTTTTTTTTTAATCAGTGAAGCACATTTCCTCCCAAAACCACCTCTTGAGATAATCCTAAAAGTTACCCATCCTTTTCTTGTAACTTCTTTAATGAAGGAACATACCTAAAAAAAAAAAAAAAATCCAACCAAACAAAAAATAACCCCCCCAAAATGACAACAAAAAAAGAAACCAACCACCCTCCCACCTCCACAAAAAAAAAAAAAACAAAAAACAAACAAACAACAAAAAAAACCCAACCCCAAGAAAACCCTTCAATGTCAGCTTTTGGTTTTTACATTTAGAAAAACAAACACTTTTTCTTTTTGTCCTGGGTTCAGCAGTAGCAGTCATTTTTATCCTTCATAGTAGCTGTTGCAGTGCTGCGTTTTTGACTTTAGCACTGGTGACACACCAATGTTTTTAGGTTTTGCTCAGTAATGTTTACCCAGTCCAAGGACTTCTGAGTCTCATGCTCTGCCAGTGAGGAGGAGGAGCCAAGATGAAGCAGAGACAGAGCACCTGACCCAAACTAGCCAAAGAGGTATTCCATACCACAGCACACCATGCCCAGTATATAAACTGGGGGCAGTTACCTGGAAGGCTCAGATTGCTGTTAGGGTCGGGCTGGGTATGAGTCAATGGGTGGTGAGAAACCCTATTGGGCATCACTTGTGTTTATTATCTTCTTTTCCTTTTACCCTTTTAGTTTTATGTTCTCTTCCTTTTTTATTATTATTGGTGGTAGTAGTAGTAGTTTTGTATTATACATCAGTTACTGGACTGTTCTTATCTCAACTCATGGGAGTTACATTCTTCCGATTCTCATCCCCATCTCTATAGGAGCTGTGGGGAATAAAGGAGGGAGTAAGCGAGCAGCTGTGTGGTTCTGAGCTACCAGGTGGACTTAAACCACAACATTTGGTTTCGGGCTTTTTTGGTGGGTCGGGTTTTTTTAAAAAAAGAAGAATCAATGAAACATTTCATTTAAAATTCATTTAACAGCGATGGGAGACATTACTGTGGGGATATGTTATAGACCACCTGATCAAGAGGAATCTGCGTATGAAGCACTCTATAGGCAGATAGGAAAAGCCTCATGCTCACAGGCCCTGGTTCTCATGGGTGACTTCAACCACCCTGACATCTGTTGGAATGACGGTACGGCCCGGCACAAGCAATCCAGGAGGTTCCTCGATTGTGTGGAAGACAACTTCCTTCTGCAAGTAATAGAGGAACCGACAAGGGGAGGTGCCATGCTTGACCTTGTGCTCACCAACAGGGAAGGGCTCATTGGAAATGTGGCACTGCAGGGCAGCCTTGGATGCAGCGACCACGAGATGGTTGAATTTGAGATCCAGATCCTTAGGACAGTGAGAAGAGCGTGCAGCAAGCTCACTGCCCTAGACTTCAAAAGAGCAGACTTTGGCCTCTTCAGGAACCTGCTTAGTAAGGTTCCATGGGATATAGCCCTAGAGCGCAGGGGGGCTCAAGACTTTTGTTTGGTCTTCAAGGATCACCTGCTACAAGCTCAGGAGTGTTGCATCCCAACTAGAAGGAAGTGCAGCAGGAGGGCCAGGAGACCTCCTTGGATGGATAAGGAGCTGCTGAAGAAAATTCGAAGGAAAAAAGAGGCTTATAAAAGGTGGAAGGGAGGACATGTGGCCTGGGAAGAATACAGGAGTGTTGTCCATAAAGCTAGGGATGAGGTTAGGAAAGCTAAGGCCCAGTTAGAATTAAACTTGTCTAGGGATATTAAGGATAACAGGAAGGGATTCCATAGGTACATAGTGAATAAAAAACAGACTAGGGACACTGTAGGCCCCCTCTGGAAGCTCTCGGGAGAACTAGCTACCCTGGATTTGGAGAAGTTTGAGGTTCTTAATGACTTCTTTGCCTCGGACTTCGCTGGCAAAGGCTCTGATCGCACCACCCAAATCTTGGAAGGCAGACGCAGGGACTGTGAGAATGAAGACCCTGGGCCCACTGTAGGAGAGGAATTGGTTCGAGACCATCTTAAAAATCTGAACGTGCACAAGTCCATGGGTCCTGATGAAATCCATCCGCACGTCCTGAAGGAGCTGGCAAATGAAGTTGCTAAGCCACTGGCCATCATATTTGAAAAATCATGGCAGTCAGGTGAAGTTCCCAAGGACTGGAAAAAGGGAAATATAACCCCCATTTTCAAGAAGGGGAAAAGGGATGATCCCGGCAATTACAGACCAGTCAGTCTCATCTCTGTGCCTGGCAAAATCTTCGAGGGGATTCTCCTGGAAGGCATGCTAAGGCACATGAAAAACAACAAGGTGCTTGTTAACAGCCAGCATGGCTTCACTAAGGGGAAATCCTGCCTGACCAATTTGGTGGCCGTCTATGATGGGGCTACAGAACTGACGGACATGGGTGGAGCAGTTGATGTCATCTACCTGGATTTGTGTAAAGCGTTCAACACTGTCCCACACAACATTCTTGTCTCTAAATTGGAGAGATATCAATTTGATGGATGGACCACTCTGTGGATAAAGAACTGGTTGGATGGCCGCACGCAAAGAGTTATGGTCAATGGCTCAATGTCCAGCTGGAGACCAGTAACGAGTGGTGTCCCTCAGGGATCGGTGTTGGGACTGGTCTTGTTTAACATCTTCATCGCTGACATGGACAGTGGGATTGAGTGCGCCCTCAGCAAGTTTGCCGATGACACCAAGCTGTGTGGTTCAGTTGATATGCTGGAGGGAAGGAATGCCATCCAGAGGGACCTTGACGTGTTTGTGAGGTGGGCTGATGCCAACCTCATGAAGTTTAACCATGCCAAGTGCAACGTCCTACACCTGGGTTGGAGCAATCCCAGACACAGCTACAGGCTGGGCAGAGAAGAGATTCAGAGCAGCCCTGCGGAGAAGGACTTGAGGGTGTTGGTCAATGAGAAAATGAACATGAGCCGGCTTCAGTGTGCGCTTGCAGCCCAGAAAGCCAACTGTATCCTGGGCTGCATCAAAAGGAGTGTGACCAGCAGGTCGAAGGAGGTGATCCTGCCCCTTTATTCTGCTCTCGTGAGATCTCACTTGGAGTACTGTCTGCAGTTCTGGTGTCCTCAACATAAAAAGGACATGGGCCTGTTGGAACAAGTCCAGAGGAGGGCCACAAGAAGGATCAGGGGACTGGAGCACCTGCCATACGAAGACAGGCTGAGAAAACTGGGGCTATTCAGCCTGGAGAAGAGAAAGTTGCGTGGAGACCTCATAGCAGCCTTCCAGTATCTGAAGGGGGCATATAGGGATGTTGGGGATGGATTCTTCATTAGGGACTGTAGTGGTAGGACAAGGGGTAATGGGTTAAAACTTAAACAGGGGAAGTTTAGATTGGATGTAAGGAGGAAATTCTTTCCTGTGAGGGTGGTAAGGCACTGGAATAAGTTGCCCAGGGAGGTTGTGAATGCTCCATCCCTGGCAGTGTTCAAGGCCAAGTTGGACAGAGTCTTGGGTGATATGGTTTAGAGCGAGGTGTCCCTGCCCTTGGCAGGGGGGGTTGGAACTAGATGATCTTAAGGTCCTTTCCAACCCTAACTATTCTATGATTCTAAGTATACTGTGTTCTATGAAATTGTGCTTAAACTGAACAATCTTTTAAAAAACATTTCTATCAAAATGCAGGTTGGTTGCAGGGTAGGTACTCTTTGGATAAACATCAGGATAAGTGATCTCTTGTTTCACAGATTTGGGGTTTGGTTTGTTGGGGTTTTTTGCCACATCATGGAGAGTAGATGAGCAATGCGACTTCACTGAAGAAGTAGAAAATCACAACTGCCCCAGTGAGTATCCTAAATCATTTTTTTAACTCTAGGATTTTTTTAGAGAAAAAATAACCCAAAAAAACCAACTGCAACAAAAAAAAAAAAAAAGAAAAAGAAAAACCAACACCCCACCCCACTGAATTGTGTGAATGCCAGCCTAGACACATCATCCCAGGGTGGGGGAAAAGAACAGAAAAAGCTAAAGATGGCATTTTACCATTTTGTCAACATTATCCAAATTGCCAAAGTCCGTACATATCCAATAGAGCAGCTCCTAGGTCCCTGAGGAGAAAGGCTTTGAGAGGCCTAAGTTCAGTCTTCAGGTGGTCACTGTGAAGACCTACTATCCCAATTTGAATGTCCATTCTCCAAACTGTTTACTTGATCCAAAGATAGGCACAAGAAGATGGGTTGCATAATGTCACCTCTGGTTGGGGACAGTAATGTGCCACTTGGTGGAAATTTAACCTGTCACCTCTACCAGTCTTTGTGGGCTTTTGTACAGATTGGCTGAATACTTGCATGGTACCAAGTCTATGCCACCCATTTAGATGATTTTTAAAGAGCAAAAACATCAGCCACTTCAAGGTCACCATCTTTACACATGCAGACTTGTTTAAACACCTTAAATCTAGGCCCATTTCTATCAGCCTATCCAGTCTAAAGAGTGCAAAAATGCATAAAGTAGCAAAGATGAATTAAGGTATAAGCAGCCATTCATATGAGGAATAATTAAATAACCTAAACTCAGCCTGGAAGGAAGCACACGATAGAAGTCTATGAAGTCAAGAATGGCCTGAAGAAACTGTGCAGGGAATATTTTTTTCCTGAGCACAGTAGCATCAGGTGGGAGGCGGAGTCACAGCAGGCACAAGAGGTTCTCCTTCACACATGGCATAGATAAACCATGAAATCCCTTTCTGCACGTTCTTGTGGATGCTAATATTAACATGGACTCAAAAAGCAATTGGATAAATGCATGAAAGAATAAAAGCATTGAGACCTATATTGTACAGATACTCAACCTGAAGTTTCTCAGCTACAGCCCTCAGCTACAGCTCTCGAGGGACTACAACTCCCTACAGCAATAGGAGCACATGTGTCATTAAATTTCTTTGTTGTTTCCTATTGACACCTCTGATGACAGCATGTTAGGCTGTTTCCTATTGACACTTCTGATGGCAGCACGTTAGGCTGTTTCCTATTGATATTTCTGACAGCATGTTAGGCTGTTTCCTATTGACACTTCTGATGACAGCATGTTAGGCCTGATAAAGATTTATTATGGCTGTGGAAAGCAGCTGATGTGTTTTTAGTTTGGGGATCTGCTGCTGAGGGAGTGGCTTTCTTTCCACAAAGTCTACTAGATGGTAGAAAAATTAATTTATCCTTTCATAACAGTTTTGTGTGTTCTGTAGTCAAAATTGAGCTATTACTGCTGAAGGTCTCTGTCCCATTGCTGTTTCTACAAAACACATGCTGCCTTCCAGAGGAGAGAGACCAGAGACACCACCTCCAGCATGTCAAACCATGACTGTTGCATCTGCATAGCAATGTCTGGGCTATAGTGAAGCTGTTTGGGGCCAAAACAAGACTGCTACACCAGAAGAAGCCACTACTGGCTTGAAGAAGTTAGCTCTTCCAAGCCTGCTCTCTCCCCAGACTGAAGAGAAAGTTGCATTCCCTCCTGTAATGTCTTCCTGAAGGCATGTCAGTGACGGGAGAGCTACCTTTTTGACTGGCTGCGGCAAACCTACATCAGTTTTATTTTCAACATGCTACTCCTTACACTTCTCACCAAAAATACGTAGTTAACTTGACCCTCATATTAACTCTGAAAGACACTGCCAACTGGATGAATAAAGCAGCAGAAGCAATGAAGAACTAAAAATCTGTTTAACTTGTAGCTAATACATGTGGCTACATGCTTGAAGATTTTTTGATTTTGTTCCAGGTCTTCAAAAGGCCTAAGGAAAAATAAGAGGTTTCTAAATTCCTTAAATTTTCTATAATTCTTGACCTTCATTTTTTTTAAGCTCAGTATCACTTACAGATTTTTGAGGTGAACATAGATATAGGCACTCAAAGCATGCTGTTATTAGCCATCTACTAATTTTAATGGATGAACTATTTTTACAAAGTGCAAGACATTAATTAATACTACAGTAACATAACCTTAGCTGTAGCCTGCATGATATTAGCAACGCATGGAATTGTATTCAAGGATGAAATATTCCAGTGCCAAAAAAAATTCCATATATAATTTGTTTGACAGGTTAGACAATTCTTCCTGCTGCTGAAAGTCATCAGTAAATATCAATAAAATTAGTCCCAGTTATCATACAGTTGAAGGCTGTAGTCTTTTGTCACAGTTAACTAGATAATCTACCCACCAGATGGTACTTAGACTTCAACAACTGTGTGGGTGAGTTAATTTCCACAAGCTTCAGAATATTTTTTAGGTTTTGAAGTCACTTCAACACATTCCTTTTTTTCCCCCTGCTCCTTAGCAGCAGACTATTAAAAATATCACAATGGACGCCATTTATACTACAATATAAATGAGAACAAAACAGCATACAGCAGAAGAGAAGATGCAGGTCTGATTCTGCTTTTATACTGACTAGGGGCATGGAGATATTTCTGATAGTTTGTCACTGATACAGCATCACTGCACATTTATAGTAACACAATCCAAGTAGAGCTTTGGAGAGCAGAGCCACTTATTTCTGCATAGGAAAGCTCTATGTTGAGCAAAGGACGGATATGCAAGACAACATTCACCTTCAAGCACATCACCAGGGGATTTCACTTATTTATCACCAATTTCACATTAATTTCTTGCATTTCACTTAATAGAGCTGCTGCATTTCAAAAATAACATGTGGGGGCAAAGACTGACAGGGTGAGTAAAACACTTTATAATTTCTTTTCATGCCACATGAAAGCTTACTAGTCTTCTACATGAGCCCCAAAGACCAAGTGTAACCTTGCATCCCCCTTCAAAAATGAAAATAAAGGGCAAATTTGTCAGGTTTGACCTGACAGTGCCCAACCCTGATATGAGTAGGACTGAATCCACGTTCACTACGTACACATGTACTGCTTGACAAAATAGAGGCAATTTATTAGTTGGCTAGGAACTGGGCTGTTATTAACTAGTAAGCTGTCCTTAGGAAACTTTTCTATAAGTGCTCTAGTGCACAAACCCAGGTTGCTATGAAAACTGTCAGTGATTAAGTGATTTCAATCCAGAGCAATTTGATGTAGCTATAAACGACATATCCATTTTCCTGATTCAACCTGTACCAAAAAGTAGTTAGGAAAACAGTTCATATCAATACGTACTTGGAAACAAAATTTTTCAGAGATTTTAGATACAGGAAGAATCTCTGTTTTTCCACAGTCATTTTGTTGACTAACTTTTAGCAGCTCTGCTGCAAGAAACGGCAATGTCACCTTGTACTGACGTAATTGCAGTGTAAAAGATCTAAATTTTCTAAGTCATTAAGTGATGAAAGAAAGTGAGGCAAAAAAGGTGGATAAAGGACTTAAAAAATGAATAGAGAAAATACACCCAAAACAAGATTACCACATCAACATTAAAGTCAATGAATTTGATAAATCATAATCAAAGAGCCCTAATAAATAACTCCTTGACATTACTACGAGAACATGAAACAAAACTCACTTGTCCAGAAAGGACCCCATTTTCATGTGTGGAACAGAGTACAGACCTATTTTATGTTTCACAGCAGTTACTATGAACTCAACTAGGATAGGTAAATTATTTACATACTTGAATCAGTAAATCATTATCTTAAGATTCATGCATTGAACAACAGATAAAGGTGGGATTTTTCTAGCACTTTTCAGCTTTCCCAGGGCCTGTTGCAGACTGTAGTTTGAGCTTGAGCCAGTCCAGCTAAATCCTCAGGCTGTCTTTGGCTCACTTCACTTTAGTCAAGTTTCTCTCTAGAGGTAACAGGGGCAACAGTCACTTCCGGGCAGTTCATTCCACAGTTTTCAAAACAGAAAATTCAATGGTCTTTTTGGCAATGCCTCTCATACTCCCCAGTCATAGCATAAGCCTAGATACATAGATTATTCTTTTAGCAAACTTTATGTGGAAGCAATGCTTTCCTTAGTTTACATCAACTATATCAACAGCAAAAAATTATTGGTTTTCTGTCATAAAGCATGTTTCACAGAGTAGTCGAGGTTGGAAGGGACTTTGGAATTTGTCTGGCCCTGGGATGCATCCAGACAGTTTTTCAGTATCTCCAAGGATAGAGACTCTACAACCTCTCTGGGTAACATGCACTAGTGCCCTGTTACCCTCACAGTAAGAAAAGTGTAAGTGGAATTTCCTTTGTTTCAGTTTGCAACCTTTGCCTCTCATCCTGTCTCTGGACACTATGAGAAGAGCATGGCTTCGTCTTCTTTGCCCCTTGCCTTTAGGTATTTATCCACATTGATAAAACCCTTGAGCCTGAACAGTCCCAGCTGTCTTGCCCTCCTCCCCTCAGATAATAGATACTCTAGCTCACCATCTTCATGGCCCTTTGCTGCACTCTGTCCAGTATGTCCCTGTCTTTCTTGTCCTAGGGAGCCCAGCCCTGGGCCCAGCCCTCCAGGTCTGGTCTCATCTGATACAGCGAATCAGCATTAAGCTCACAGTTAAGTCACTACCACATCATCAGCGATGCTGACACTCACACACCAGGAGACCTGCTGTCTGTTTGCCTCATGGGAATAAAAGCATACAGCTAAAATAAAGTTGTAACACCAAAAACTTAAAAAGAAAGGAATAAAATAGTCTGACCTTATTGGTCAACCAGAATACTGGGTAGGAGGGAAAAAAATAGATCGAATTAATTCATTGTCTGACACCAGAAGATAAATGGTTTTAAATAAAACCATCAGATGTGCATAAAATCACTCTGCAGAAGTGAGAGGAAAGAACAAGGTAAGAGCTGGTGACTAGAGAGGAAGCTGAAGCAGACTGACCACAATCAAGACAATAAACTCTTTGGAAACTTGGTTAGGTTGGATAGGATTGCTGATCATACTGCTTGTATCACGCTGCTGTCACATCGTCTACTGACTTCTTTTTAAATTAAAAAACTTCTTAGTGAAATAACTGCTTGTTTAAAGGGCAACCTATGTTTACACATTATGCTGCATATTTACATTTGCATTCAGCATCCAGAGCCAGTTGTATTAGATTCAGTATGCATAGGCAGGAAAACCATACGAAAGACCTAACTGACAATAATAAAAGACAAAAACAACAAATGAAGTGGAAAAGCTATGTGAAGAAAAGTCTATGACCCCATTATAACCCCCATTTTCAAGAAGAGGAAAATGGATGACCCAGGGAATTACAGACCAGTCAGTCTCACCTCTGTGCCTGGCAAAAACTTGGAGCAGATTCTCCTGGAAGGCATGCTAAGGCACATGAAAAACAACAAGGTGCTTGTTAACAGCCAGCATGGCTTCACTAAGGGGAAATCCTGCCTGACCAATTTGGTGGCCTTCTATGATGGGGCTACGTAACTGATGGACATGGGTAGAACAGTTGACGATATCTACCTGGACTTGTACAAAGTGTTCAACACTGTCCCACCACATCCTTGTCTCTAAATTGGAGAGACGTCAATTTGATAGGTGGACCACTCAGTGGATAAAGAGCTGGCTAGATGGCAGCACACAAAGAGTTGTGGTCAATGGCTCAATGTCCAGCTGGAGACCAGTTACGAGTGGTGTCCCTCAGGGATCGGTGTTGGGACCGGTCTTGTTCAACATCTTTGTAGCTGACATGGACAGTGGGATTGAGTGAACCCTCAGCAAGTTTGCCAATGACACCAAGTTGAGTAGTTCAATTCATACGCTGGAGAGAAGGAATGCCATCCAGAGGGACCTTGACATGCTTGTAAGGTGGGCTGATGTCAACCTCATTAAGTTTAACCATGCCAAGTGCAAGGTCCTATATGTGAGTCCGAGCAATCCCAGACACAGCTACAAGTTGGGCAGAGACGAGATTCAGATGAGCCCTGCGGAGAAGGACTTGGGGGTGTTGGTTGATGAGAAAATGAACATGAGCCGGCTTCAGTGTGCGCTTGCAGCCCAGAAAGCCAACTGTATCCTGGGCTGCATCAAAAGGAGTGTGACCAGCAGGTCGAAGGAGGTGATCCTGCCCCTTTATTCTGCTCTCGTGAGATCTCACTTGGAGTATTGTGTGCAGTTCTGGTGTCCTCAACATAAAAAGGACATGGGACTGTTTGAACAAGTCCAGAGGAGGGCCACGGGGATGATTAGGGGACTGGAGCACCTGTCATACAAAGATAGGCTGAGAAAGCTGGGGCTGTTCAGCCTGGAGAAGAGAAAGTTGCGTGGAGACCTCATAGCAGCCTTCCAGCATCTGAAGGGTTCCTATAAGGATACTGGGGAGGGACTCTTCATTAGGGACTGTAGTGGTAGGACAAGGGGTAATGGGTTAAAACTTCAACAGGGGAAATTTATATTGGATATAAGGAGGAAATTCTTTCCTGTTAGGGTGGTGAGGCACTGGAATAGGTTGCCCAGGGAGGTTTTGAATGCTCCATCCCTGGCAGTGTTCAAGGCCAGGTTGGACAAAGCCTTGGGTGAGGTAGTTTAGCGTGAGGTTTCCCTGCCCATAGCAGGGGGGCTAGAACTAGATGATCTTAAGGTCCTTTCCAACCCTAACTCTTCTATGGTTCTATATGTGAATTTGAATATGTCTGTTTACCCTTCTTATCGATAGAGAATGTGGGGAAGTCATGCAAAGAACCTCGTTTTTGCAACTCATTCCCTTTCTGTTATTACAACTTCAGGCTTTTTTTGGGCAGCAAGGCCAGATGAGATGTGAGTAGTTTGAATGAAGATGTAGAGATTTTCTACCTCATACAGTCAGAAGGTCACTCCAACTGATTTTGTTTGTAATGTATTCTCTGCTTTAATTATACACTTGGGATTTTCAAAGAAATACAAATTGCTTTAAAATGCGTTTCAAACACTAAAGCATGCTGGTGCTTGGCAGATTATCCCATTGGCCATTTTGATGGCTCAAAAAATATCTTTGCTAGGGTGTTGGTTAAATTTTAAAAACTGAACCCAGTTAGCTAGAATCATATGTACAATATAAACAGAAGGAGACAAAAATATAAGTTATCACCCTTTAGAGCTTGAACAGTACAAGTTTACTACTTTTAAGCTAAATTGTATTTTAGGCCACTTTGGAGAGAAAAATCAGAAATCTGGTGTTCTTAAGCAGTCAGCCACAGTAGCTGTAGACTGTAAGTTGCCAAGAAGCACGTACCTGTGTCATTAACAATTTGGCTATTAAGAATAAGTAGAAGAAATATTAGAATCATAGAATAGTTAGGGTTGGAAAGGATCACCTAGTTCCAACCCCCCTGCCATGGGCAGGGACACCTCCAAAGTATCTGTAACACATTTAATTCCCTTAATGGACTTTGCAAGGCAACAGGGATCCTTCTATCCTAGGGCATTTCAGAGAGCATTGACCCTGTAATTCAACCCATTTGATAAAAGCCACAGTAGATGTTTTCAGCATTGTGATTTACCCTGAGAAGTTTGTCTGTTTGGGCTGCAGGCAGGTAAGCTCTCAAGTGCTCTTTTTCCCTGTCCCAGTAACCCAGGGTAGGGCTTTTGCAAACTGTCCCTCCTCTCCCTTAACCCTTGTTACAATAGGCACCATTATGAAGCAGGAATACTCTGCTCCTGGTTGGCACTCAATAAATGAATGTTTGCATTTCAGGTCTCTGACTTTCCACTGCTCATTACAGACAGTAATGCTGTTTTAGAAACCTCTCTAACATTATCTTTGGTTCGCATTTGGTTGGTTGGGTTTTTGAGGGTGTATTTTTGTTTGTTTAGGGATTTTTAATTTCCCCCCTCTCCCCCAGCTGAAGAATTTTAATGGCTCATTCAATGCAGAAAATTATGTTTAAAAATTGGTACAAATCTCTGGAAAACGCTCCTCATTAAAGAAGATATTTGTTTCACTTTTTTTTTTTTAACTGATTTATCCAAGTATACATACCTCAGTTTACCATTTACTTTTATATCTCCTACAGTTTATAACAGGATATGAAACCAGACAAGACACTGATCTGATTTCCAGCATGCAGAAGCATGCAGTTCTTACCTGGAAGGAAAGCTATATTTAAGAAGTAAAATATATTACCAGTTTTAGATTTGGCTCAAAAATGTATAGTTTCTCATTTGGGGTGTAATGGCTACATGGGGCTTTGATGAAGTTAAGACTTTTTAATAATAAAGGAAGCTGATAGTAGCTGTCCGTCAGTTAAATTCAGAATTTCATCTTCTGAATTATTCAGAATATCCTTTCATAGAAAAGACGGCTTTGCTCTTCAACAATATTTGTGCTTCTTCTTAGCCAATTCATACAAGAAAAGCAATTTACCTACAGGTAAATTAAAGAAAGCCTCATTTGGCAGGTCAACTCCAATTTTCTTTATAAATCCATATATGACCACAGTCCAGTGGAGGCAAATTTACCCCACTTAGTTTTAAGCAAACAAGTTTGCTCAAAAAAAGTTAAGGTGCAACAGCATGGATCAGGGCTACAGCTGAAATATGTGTCTCCTGATTAAAGTCAAACCATAGTTCCTACCCATAGGTACAGATATATGACAAGGGGAAAGACTCCAGATATAACTGGTCAATGGTTTCCTAAAAACAGAGCTGGAAATAATTGAGATTCTTCCTAGTTATAATACAGACATCCAGAACTATACTGGCTTCATTTGCAACTAGATAGACTAAATAAACTACCTGTCTGCCTGGAAGTTAATATAGTTGCAACCATACCCTTCCCATATTCACCAGTATTTCATGGCTACCAAATCATCTGTTAACTTAGAAGCTTTGGTCCTGCTCTCCCATGCATAGATTTTATGGCTGTGCAAACATACATTTCAGTGTCAGAATAATTTCTCTGTATCAAATCTTCCTGGAAATGGCAAAGATTATAGTTTAGTTTGCCCAGGAATAATCTTGAGATGGAAGAGACCCAAGACTTACTAAGATTGAAGCATATGGTAAGTGGGAACATATAATAGAAATCACCTTTTTAACATAGCATAGGTAAAACACAGCAAGATATTCCCACCTGAACCTGACAAAATAAGAACTGAACTAAATCACAGCATTTTAACAGCATAGGTCATTAACTATAAAGATCAACTACCATGGAAAATATTTGACTTTAATCTCTGAAAAACTTCAAGCCTAAATATCTTTCTGGAAGGCATGTCTTAATCACAATTTGTAAGGCAGAATTTAACTGCAATGGAGAAAGAGACCTTTGACATACAAGTTGCAAAATTAAAATCATGGTATTTCTGTTTAAGACTTACTCCACTTGCATTAAAGCATCACACGAAGGATTTACTCTTCAGGAAGCTCAGCGCAGTGATACTGAAAGCACACACATACAGAAGGATGCCTTTGTTTTCTATTTAAATTAAAGTGATTCCAGGCAAACTTTGGAACAGCTGGAAGTGGTCAGTGGTCAGCTGAAGGAAATCACAGGACTGACTGACATAGTGTGAATAGTTTGAATTAGGGTTTCCCTTTTTGTTCATCAATTTTCAGGAGAGAATAAAAAAAAAAGAAAAAAGGAAGATCAGATCTTCAATTTTTATAAATAATTGTTGCTTGGGTGGCTGGTTCTTGATATCTTTAGATAAGCAAAAAAATCCAGGGCACCTTTTTTGAGCCTGCT
The DNA here is from genome assembly GCF_033783945.1 of Neopsephotus bourkii. Taxonomy (NCBI): domain Eukaryota; kingdom Metazoa; phylum Chordata; class Aves; order Psittaciformes; family Psittacidae; genus Neopsephotus; species Neopsephotus bourkii. The sequence goes on from NW_026901238.1 coordinate 1,617,245, forward strand.
TGTCTAAGTGGCTTACTAGCCTTGAAAATGAGTCCTGTATTTCTTTCTTTGAACGGAGAACTTTTCACACAAGAAAGAGCTACTTCAACTTATGGTAAAGAAAAATCCTGTTTCCATTCACAGGATGTATACTCTCTAGGATATGCCTGTTGAACTTTTCTTGAAGTTTTTTTTAGTTTGAAAATTTATTGCCAAACCTCCTAAAGAGCTGTAAGCACAACCCTGGAGAAGGGCACAGGAAAATCCCCTCAATGGACCAGGCTGGGAAACCCAGATAGACTTCACTAAAAAGAATTAAAACTGATACAGCCTTACAAATAATTCAGTACTATTTGCTAGTATTTTCCATCAACTGTCTCCCTTGACTTCCCATCTCATAGAAGACTCCAAAGTAGAACTTGTTACTGCAAAACATATCTGGGGAATGTCCATGCACCTCACCATACTCAAAACAGCTAAAATTCCCCCTGGGGTGGAGGATACATAAGTCAAGTTGGCTGGCAAACTCATTTGCCAGAAGCTCTTGCATTGAGGGCAAGTCCCTCTGGACCATGGCAGGTCTAATTTTCTCCTAAGGAAACCTCTCCACAGAGGTGACATCCTGGTGATTTCACTGACACAGCTGGGAAAGTTTTCATGATATACAACCTCCCCTCCAGTGCCCATCACAGTCCTGTTGCCACACGCTTTCCTGTTGACACAGGCAGAGAAGGGGCATGATTCCTTTTATAGCAAGCTCTCAGATGCTACTAGATTCACAGCCTTACTAATCGCTGTTCTCCAGCAATCCAGGACAAGTGACCACCATTATACAGGAGGTCATCAGTTCACCCTGCTCATTGGTGTGCCACATCAATGTCTCCTGACAGCTCCATACCAAAAAAGCTTATTTCATCCCCTTCCATCATCTCTCCTCCAGTCAAGACAGAGCCAGTTCCTCCACCTTTCTGTGGAAGAAAGGCCAAGCTGTTCAAACACCTTGTCATTCAGTGCCCTGCAGGATATCCACATTCTCTGGATATTTCCTGAGTTGTAATGCTCAAAGCTGGACCCTATTTTCCAGAGCAGTGTTAATCAGTGCCAAGCGGAGCGCAGCAGTTAGTTTCCTGCCCTTGTGCACCATACTTGTATTGATAGTGCATTTGCTAACAATCCAAGAGCATTTTTAGGAGGTAAATTATGGTTTCTGTCTGCACTAAGTCAATGCATTTTTCACTGGGCTGTTATGCTTTGCTGGGAAATCACATTTTATTGGTAAGTGGAATAAGCATCCATTCCCCTCCTGATTCCCACTGTACCTTCTTACACTGCCCATTCAGCAAGAGACACAGCCCTGAGGAAGAGCATACTGACTCCTTTTTTTCTTCTCCAGATTAAACCTAGGGTTGGTTTTGTTTATCTGGTTGGGGTTTTGTTTGTTTGTTTGTTTCTCCCAAGGAAAACCCACCATTTCAGTATTTCCATTTATCCCTTGAGTGCAGCTCCCATAACAAACTGTGGCTCATGCTAGTTTTGAAGTTTGGAACCAGGTGTGATTTTCATCAGGAGCTAATCTTAGTTTTTCTCACATGTGAAATGAAAATCTTCTATTTCTGTTATAATCCATTTGAAATAATTTTCAAATAGAGCAATTGGAAAGAACTTTAGATAATTTCTGCCTAGATGAAAAGGAATATGCAATAAATTTTGGCTTAAGAGAAAGAGGGAAAAACACCTAATATGGATTTTATCTGGCATCTGGTCTAAATATAAAGGAAAGCCAAGAAAATGGTGGCTATCCTAGAGTGCTGCTCATGATGTCTTTGGAAAGGATAGCAAAAACATGGATGCACTGGAGTTTCTTGGCAAGGATTCATCTCTCAGCTGAAGGCAGGGAGATCTTGAGAGCAAAACCAGCACTGGCAAGAAGGATTTGTTGGCTCAGGGGCACTAGAGACAAAAAAAATGCTGTTTTCCTCATCCAGACATAAACTTTAATAAAGTTGCACTACACAATTTTCTAGACCTATGTTGGGTCAGGTCAGCAGTTTGGATCTCTCCGAAGTATGCTGGCTGGTGGATATATCCTTAAGGTCCCAGAGATTTAGGCACGTGATTACATGAACATGATCACTTCCAGGCAGTTATTCACTTGAGCAAAACTGAACATATGCAAAAGTTTGGCAGGATTAAGAACTTCAGTTGCATTTTCCAAGTTATTTCAAAGTGGAGTGTGGTGGGTGTTCATGGGACTATGAAGACTTGTCAAAAACAGGAATAATTGAAATTGACATGAGTTTTCCATTGAATCAAAGTTACCAAGATGAAAAGAAACCTGAGCAGTAAAGCCAGCACATAGAGGTGTGCCTGCAAAACTGATCAGCATACATAAGGAAAAAGAAAAATATTTCCAGAGATTGTTACTTATGAAGTCTTGTCTCCTTCAAGGTTAATCAAAAGAACCAATGAATTTAATACATTCAGACTAATGTCTATAACTCAAAGCAAAATGTAGAGTTTAGTCTAGATGTCAATATGGTGATGTTCCTTAAGGGACTAAAATTAAAGTTTATTAGAAAAATAAGTATACCACTTAAAAAGTGAAATGGAACATGTACTTTTAGTAATGAAATTAAATTTTACTACATCCAGCAAGAGAAGAAGCAGGAAGATTAGTTGTTCAATTAATTTTTCATCTTAAATAAAAGAAAATCTCTATTATAGAGAAAATGCATTTAACATGCCAACTGGGTATATAATATATGTCCCAGATGTGAGATTTTCATTAGGAATGACAAAGCAAGAAAATAATGGTCTTCTGCATAACAGCAAAGGAAGAATTCAATTCAATTAATGAAATTGAAGGAAGTTTCACTGAGTTACCAGTTCTTCAGCTTTCTCTGCAGAGATTAGCACTGTCCCAAGGAGTATGTCTATGAATCTTGCAATCATCTTGAAAAATGAGCCAGATCCTCTGCTTTGAGTAGGGTGCGTAAAGATGCTCAGGAGGGGATCTGCAAGAGGCACATAGCTCCGAAGTGCTTGTGCCCTCTGCTTTTACGCTGAAGCCCACACACTATTGTATTGGCTTCAGGAGGAGGGCAGAACATGCAGCTCTCCCTGCTTCAGCCGAACCTTCTATGTACAAAGTGGCACAGCCATGATGCCTTTCCTGAATACACACTTTAAGGCTGCAGTGTCTGTGATTTTTGCTGAACAGGCCAAATGCAATCAGGGGAAAAGCCACCATCTGGACTCATCTTGTCTCTCCATTGCAGAGACTGTGATGAAAAGCAATGTGGTGTGATAACAAAAGCATTCTTTAGAAGGAATTGGCCAGAGCTTCATTTGCAGGAGGCACAGTACTGCTGGCACGGCTTACAGCTGCACACCACAGATCCCCTGAAAAGGATTGGGTTGGAGATAAAAGCCTGGCTTAAACCTGCTGAAACTCTGAAAGTTCTTGGCATGCTCAAAAATTGTATATGGTGTGCAAGGGCTGCAAGGGGTGGTGGTTGAGACATGTTGAGAGTGTACAATAAACTCCAAGACTAAGTGGTATCTGGCCAGAGATTATTTTTATTACAATTTTGGAATCTTATCCCAAACCCTCTATCTGGTACAGCCCTTGAGCATTCAACCACACCACCCTTAATGGCCCACGGCAGAAGCTGAATCCCTGGACTGTTCCCGGTAACGTTCAGTCCTGCTGGGACAGATTTCACAGTCTCCATCTGCTCCAAAAATGTCTCAGTGCTTTGGCTTCCTTCCTCCTCAGGTTGCTTCAAGCCTCAATATCTCCCAGTGTCCAACGAGGTGGAAAGGCAGTGGTAGCAGCGTGAGAGATAGTGGATGGGTAGAGAAAGACTAATCATTCAAGAGTGGAGGAAGGAGGAGGAACACAGTAACGGTGCTAGTCCAAATAAAGTTGACAGCCACTGCCGTATTTATTTAGAGGGCTCATGTGCTCAGCTTTGACCATGTCATTAGATGACAGCAGCTCATGGAAACAGATGAATTGCAATAATAAATTCTCCACACAAGGTGACTTAAGTATTGTCATCTCAAAAGCCAAATTCTGACAACTGCCCTGCAAACACCAGTCTCATGTATCTCTCCATTTCCAGGGCAGAATGATGGATTTGTGAGATTTAAATCCTTGCATCAGATACAAAGAGATGTCCTACCTAGATAGGGCCTCATTCTATAGATCTAGAAAAGACTGAGTTACCATCAGGAAGGCACCACACGTTAGCTGACAATATTTCTGCCTTTAACCACATGACAAATATAAAATCCTGCGTGATTACTCATTTGAAAAATATGCTGTGAGGCTAGTGTCTACACTAAGAAAAAATTCATACAGTTTAAGTGCAGATGAAATTCTTAGATCACCTGGATCATAACCTGAAAGCCACAGATCATTAGACTTCATTGGAAAGTCCTATATCCACTTTCATGGCAGGAAGTAAATGGAAATCTTTCATTCTTTGCAAAATGATAAGCTATTCTAAGCCACAGGAGGCCAACATGTCATGGATGCATGGGCAGAGAATTGAATAAATGACCCATACCACACTGTCCTGTGGAGGAAGGCAGGAAAGAACAAAACAATCTCTATTAGTTCCACCTGGTCAAGAATTCCTTCATGGCCTGCAAATATGCCAGATTGCCTTACAAATATGAACAAGAACCACTGGGACAGAACAGCCATGAGTAGAATCCGAACAGCCACCCTGTTCATCTCCTGCTGTGGCAGATCTCTGCTGCTTCAACTTCACAGCAACCAAATACAGCCAGGATGTGAGTGTAAGCAGCTGTATCTGGAGGTAGATTCCTTCCTGGCACCTGCAAGCAATTGCCTGAAGCCATGAGACATGAGATTTGATTATAATCACAGTTCACAGCTTCAGAGCATGCTTAGGGTAAGATAGGCTTTTCTTTCTTCTCTTTTCCATGAAGGGAGGGTGGGATATTGTGGAGAGTCACTGACCTCAAAATCAAAATGGAAGACAAACACTGACTATAGCTGGACTTCTCTTCCCAAGTGTACTCATTTTGGCTGGGTTAGAGTTAATTCTCTTCCTAATAGGTGGTAGAGTGCTGCGGTTTGGATTTAGAATGAGAATAATGCTGATAACACACCAATGTTTTAGTTTTTGCTCAGTAGCACTTACCCTGATCAAGGACTTTTCAGTGTCTGCCATTGAGGTGGGGCACAAGAAGCCAGGAGTGAGCAGAGACAGGACACCTGACCCAAACTAGTCAAAGGGATATTCCACACCACAGTACATCATGTTTGGTATAGAAACTGGGGAAGTTGGCTGGAAGGGATCAGTTGCTGCTCAGGGAAGAGCTGGGTATCAGTCAGCTGGTGGTGAGCATTGCATCACTTGTCTGTCTTTGGTTTTATTGCTCTCTCTCTTTTTCCTATTATTACTATCATTATATTTTACTTTCAGATATGAAACTTTTCTTATCTCAGCCCACAGGTTTTACCTTTTTCTGACTTACCTCTCCATCCCATTGGGAATGAGCAAGCAGTTGCATGATACTTCATTGCATGCTGGGATTAAACCACACCACCAAAATAAAGCCTTTTACTATGCAGTCCTTTTACCATGAAATTTAATCTCACCTGATACACCCAAACCAATGGTAAATTCACGATTTCTCCTGGCAAGCTATTTCAGTATCAGCATCTACGCGCTACTAGCAAATTGTACCCGTTTCCAGGAGTGATGTAACTACTGCAAGTCCTGGACTTCGGAGGCAGTGCTGGTCCTGAAGGAGGACAGAAGGGGTTGGATACCCTATGCAGTGTATCAGTAAACTCACACAGATTTTCAGTAACCTGATGCTCGCAGCTTGGTTATGGCAGTCCCCTATTTTCTAGGTCAGACAAAGGAAACTTTGTTCTCATCCTCTAGTACCTCTTAATTTCCAAATAAAATACTAAGACTATAAGATTAATCACTCTTGCCAACTTGTTAATTTTACTAGGAAAGGGCTACTGTAGCTAATAAAAGATTTCTTCACATTCTTCCCTTTTCTTCCCTGTCCTAATGTCCTGTGAGTCTAAGCAGGAAACTGAGCCCCCTCTTTTCTTTTTTTATAGTCACTGAATCAAAGTATCCAAACCTGGCACATAGAACCATAGAACCATAGAATAGTTAGGGTTGGAAAGGACCTTAAGATCATCAAATTCCAACCCCCCTGCCATGGGCAGGGACGCCTCACACTAAACCATATCACCCAAGGCTTCGTCCAACCTGGCCTTGAACACTGCCAGGGATGGAGCATTCACAACCTCCCTGGGCAACCCATTCCAGTGCCTCACCACCCTAACAGGAAAGAATTTCCTCCTTATATCCAATCTAAACTTCCCCTGTTTAAGTTTTAACTGGTTACCCCTTGTCCTGTCACTACAGTCCCTAACTAAGAGCCCCATCCCCAGCATCCCTATAGGCCCCTTTCAGATACTGAATATAATAGCCAAATAATGGTTCATTATTCAACAGAGTGCTTGCCTTGAAGAAGCACTGTTACTAGGTACCAGTTATTGCCTTTTTCCTTGACCTAAAGTGAAATTATACATTGCATTATAAACTAGAGAAAAGTAAACACTGTTAGACAGTGATTTAAACGACAAAGAAACACTAAAGAAACACCAAAACCACTTGGTGCCCTATTTTGTTGAGGCACTCTATCATACGCAGCTTTATTCCCTCTCATGGTAGCATACGACTTCCATCTTTACCTGTGTATGCATTTCTTGTGGGCAGAAGATGTAGAGATCTGTGTCATATACTTGTAAATGGAGATTTCAGCTAGGTGTTTGCCTTCTACATCTGCATTCTCTTCTTAAGGGTGAATTTGGTCTGGTATTAAAACTCTCAGAGACATACCTGGAGTATTTTTAAACTGCATGGCATAACCGTCACTAGCACTCAGACTCTCTGAAAGTTGACAAGTGCAGGGACATGTGGTTCTCCAGCATCCAAAACACTTTTTGCTGAAAATGGAGTTCTCAAGTCTGTTCCTGGTGTGAAAACTTTCCCACATAGCTTTGGACAACTGAGACGTGCAGCCACCCACCAGACCTCACTGTAACCAGGCCCACAGAGTCAGTCTCCGCTTTAGAGTTGTCTCTATCCACTAAGACTCAATGACAGGTAAACATCGTGGCATCGTATTTTCCTTTATTTTTTGAAAGATGATTAAGTCTTTGTTATCCAGAGTCAAACCTAATGCAGACAGCTGCTGCCTCTCTTCCTGACAGCTCCTATTTCCCACAGAGCATTGCTATCATTATTATAATGCTGGTAACAGCACTAGTATCAAATTTGCATCTAGTGGTCCTAACAGGCAGCCTCATTATACCCAGTATTGAACAAATACCCAGGGATGCATGCTCCCCGCTGCACAAAGGGATGATGTCCAAGATGTTCCCTAGACTGAATCAAATGGAAAATGTCAGACAGCACTTTCAGCCAGTTATCCTGATAAATAAGTCTCTTTAATTAAAAAGAGCACTTGATTTTATTTTTTTTTTTATCAAATCAAATACTTCCTTTTCTTTCAAGTGGTCAATCTCCCCTGCATTAAATTCACATTAGTATTTGTCTGTGTTCAAACCCAGCAGGGAATGGAACTTGCACTGAGAAGCCTCCTCCTGAATGAGCAGCCAGACCCATAATGACAATTAAAAAGAGGTTTAGAGGCTATTTAAGCCTCAGTCTCTCCCAGTGCCTTTACACAGGATGCAATTACCACCTATTAACAATGAAGAGAATTTATTGGTAAGTTTTTGAACATTTTGTCCTTTAAAGCAAAACAGGATTTGTCTTATTTATCACTTTCTGTAAGGAAAAGTGAGTCTAAGGACATTATTAACTCCTTGGAAAGGTCTCTCCAAGGCTAATGAAATGAAGGTGCAAGAGAGCATCAGTGATGTTTCACAAGGGAAGGGGAAGAATAACATTGAAGGAGAGTTGGCAGAGATGATAATAACCAGAGGAAGAATGACGTGGACATACAGTGTAGGAAACCCTGTCAGTTAACAAATGTTCATCAGTCTGAGGAAAGCACCTGAAGAGGTTTCTAACCTCTTCAGGTCCTGGTGGGTGATTTCCTGAAGAAAATCCCCAACTTTAAATAAACAAATTGTTATTGTGATCTCAACTGCCCTTCAAACCCATTTGAAAGGGGACAAAAATTTCAGAACTTATTAATGGGAAAGGACAGAGACACAATAAATCACTCACAGAAGGATTGTGTAAGCCTTGTCCCTGAGGAGTTAGGCTGAAAATGTCAAGTACTACTGAATACTGCAGAAAAACAAATTTTTGCTACTCCCACTATAAATTGGGATTCACATGCCTCATCAGAATGTTATTCTTTATAGCTATTTTTTCATTAATTTTTACAGCATAATTAAGGAATATAAGAAAAGCATTCTGTTCTGGTGGGATTACAGCAAATAATGGGGATTGTGAAAGGCCTAGAGCCACTACAGTAATACTTTAATCCTTGCTAATACACCCCTGTTCTTCTCTTTTTAAAAAAACTAAAAGCAACGTGCCAAAAAACCTCCAAACAAGAATAACAAGCATTCCCTAGGGAGACAGATCTGCCAGTCCTGGCAGCTCGACATGCTGTGCTACTCACATCCAGAGCACTAACACATCAACTCCACAAAAATAAGCAGCTGATTAGGAGTAAGCATTGACCTATGCATGCAGTCTATCTTACAGACTAGGCTTGCCACTTCATTCTGGCTAATTTTGCTCTGGAATGGTCCTGTTCGCACAGATGAAAAGTTTCCACAAACCAAACTCAGATAAAATCTATCAAAAACCTGATTTATTTTTTTTGGTAAACAATACCAATATAAAACATTTTTGTACAGATGCTTGTGTCAGTCTACTAACCTCCAAAAATCTTTACGGAATTGGGTGGGGTGCAGACAGTGGGGTTCAGCTCTTGGTCCCTGAAGCAGATGGGACACAGGATGGCAAATGAAGGCAATGATGCAGAGCACCTCCATTTGAAAGCAGATAGCTTAATCAGCTTTCATGTAAATACAATATATATGATACTTCTAAGTGTAATATATATAATACTATCCGTGTTCGTACTCAAAAGTATGTGCCCTTGGATCTCTTCTTGGCCCAATGTGCAGCTAAGACATAATTACCATGAAGGGAAAGGGAAGCAGACCAATGCATCTGGAAGGAATAAAGTGCTTCAGCCCATAGTTTGAATACTGAATATCCAAGGACAGAATGAGGGAATGTAGAATGGTTTCAAGCTGTGAGATCAAAAGGGACAGTGAAACTTTTTAAGCTGAAAAATAAGAGACCAGTATGTTTCTTTTTTTTAAGCTGTGAATTTCATTGTGATGCTGTTTGTCAATGTCTGTGGTGGAGGCCACTGCAGAGAAAGACTTGCCTGGAAATGCTGACTTTTATCTAATTTGAACAAGCTGACAGCTGACAGTCACAAATTTAATCAAGAAAATGATGGAGGCATCAGTGTAACTGAAAAGGGCAAAGAAACATCAGCATTTGCAAAATGCAACAAGAAACAAAATATGCTTTCATTTATGTAGATTGTAGTCTCATTTCACCTACGATAAACCCAGACTTTTAATTCTGAAAGGTTGTAAAGAAGTTTATCTCCACACAGACCAACAAAAGACAGCCAGAGCAGGAACCACAAATGAGGGCTCCTTCTTGAATGCTGGTTTGCTTTCATTTTCCCAGCAGTGTGGCATGGACATGCAACATGCCAAATCAGAGCACAGCACTTTACTCTTCATTTGCATCAGACAACAAACACCAGAGAATTTTAATGATCTGAGGCCTTTTCAAAATATATAGTAGCTAGCCCATGAAAACCTGGAGCCTTTGTGTTCTTAAATGAGCAAATACAATACTTCAGAGGAAATAACTTCTAAGTCTTCATGTTACTGTACACTGGAAACCCCCTGATTAAAAGTGTGCCTGACTGTGCTATATGTGCATAGATCTTGAGATAGCTCCGGGCACCAAACTGCAGTCTCAACAGAAGAACTGGACAAGAAGAAATACCCAGGGCATGCCTTCAGCAGAGAATGGGCATCAACCCCATGACTGATGAAGTCCAGGACAACCTCCACATTGGACCATGTAACCACTGACCTTGACAAATCCAGACTCTTCATGCAGTAAAGTCCAAATTGGATCTGGAGATGCTGTGCTACTCCACACCATTACACAAAGGCAGAGATATATTGGATAGCTCTGTGTGCCCATCACATCAATACCCACATGGCTGGCTTGGGAAAGAGTGCTCTTGAAGTAGCCTTGTCTGCCATGGTGCATACATCTTTATGCAGGTTTCTTCCCAGGGATTGTGCGGGCATTACGGAAATTCAAAGAAATGGACTTCAGCCCTCAACTGTCTGTATGGCTGCGTAAAACCCTGTTACTCTGCTGGCATCATGCAAGGCAAGGAAAGGCCCAGTAGAGAAGATGGTGGCATGGCCTTTTTGTGGTCTAGTCAAAACCCTTCAACACCTAGCAAGAGGTGGAGGGCTGGGATGGAGAGAGACAGTCCTCCTTTCTGACATCTCTCAGGAAGGCAGGGATACATTGAAATATTGCTAGAAATATTGCCCATCAAACCCAGTCCCTCCCAACTCCACTCTTCCCTGCAGTGGATCTGGGGTCAGAAGCAAGGGCAGCATGCAGCTGAAAAGACTGAAAATACAGCTGGCAACTGAAAAGGTAACCAAAAATACTGAGTGATTTTTTTTTCTTTTTTTTTTTATAAAATGTACATAAAGAACATATACCCTTTGAGGTAAAAGTGAGACCAGTTCGTATTATAACCAGATACATTAACAACAATGACAAAAAATAAATCTACAGTGGGTGTGCTAGTAAAATAAGAGACCAAGTTTTGGCTATATACAATACTTCAGATCATTAAAATGTAATAATCATTATATATACATTAAATACATACAATTACAGTTATTTATATAGTATTTACACACACAGACACGGATTTTTTTCCCTTTGCCATTAGTAGTGTGCAAGTAGAAACACATCTGATCTTTCCTGAGAAGGTGCTGAGGCTGCTAATTCTTGCAGTAACATGTTTCTTCAACCTCTTTTGTGGTCATATCTATCACAACGCATTCAAGAATTTACAGTCATGGTTGTTGCAGTGTTCCTCTTTCTTCCTTACTGGTGGTGAAGCGCATCCCTTCAGCCTGCAGAAGGCAAAGATTTGTTTCATGCAAAGGTCCTGGATCCCAAGGAACCATCAGTGGTATTTCTCCAGTTGTCAGCCATGACCTTATCTGTGAGCAAAGCCACATTAATATTCATTTGTCCAAGCACTTGCCAACATTCAAGTCTCTTTCTCAATGGAAAAAAAAAATTTACACAGAATAGAACTGGAAGGAAACTGGTTGCAAATCACCCGTCACAGGTCTCTAGTGACATTCAACATGACCATGACAAAGAACCAGCTAGGAGAGACCATGTTAGGTGAGGCTACCAGGATGCATGCACACACCTACAGAGTGAACACAAACATAATCATCTTATTTTTTCTGTTTCTTGTCCAGATCTTGTAATCAAAGTACTAGGATTGAGCTCAGTAAGATACATAATGCAGTGAACAACTGGGGGCTTATTGCTGAACTTAGATGTTTTGGGGTGTTTCAGAAGGACATGCAGGGAGGAAGGAATTACTCACCCCAGGTACAGAGTCATTGCATTCTCTAATGACCTGATCCGTTTATTGTCACTTGAGTAGTCTCATCATAACAGAACTATTTCTCTGTGAGGTATGAGTAAGATGCTATTTTATAAAAGGGAAGTCAGTGTCAGCACTGCAATCTCTGAAAGACTTGCTCTCCAGAAGCACTCCAGTTAACTGTTCACAGACTTCGGATGTGGTGTTCTGGGGAGAAAATACAACAAACTTCCCATAACATAAAGCTTCTACTAAACTCCCTAGTCTGATAGGTAAAAAGGGAAACTATAGCATATTTTCTTGGTTAACAATAGCTCTTTTTTTGTTGTTACGTATCTTTTCTAACCCAGAGATAGAAATACTGTAGCCTGACCAAAACAGAAAAAAGAGCAATCTGAAGCTGGTATGGGGGTAAGGAGGGATCGGAGCTTAACATCAGAAAATGAGGAAAATAATGTTTTAACATTGCTGGCACAAGAGCAAATGATGCTAAACTGGCCATGGACACATTTATGCTGGCAACAAGAATAAGGATGGAAAACCTTCCTGCAGCGAGGTTTTGCAATAGCATCACGGGCAGTGTAGAGGGCAAAAATCAAATGCATCCTCCCTCCTCCACCTTTTAATTGGTTTTAAGATTGATGTATTTGTGAGCAGGGGCATGGTTGGTGGTTGCTGGCTCAGGTGTGCACAGCACATCCCTCTCCAGGCCAAATCCTGCAAAGCACCTTTTCCTGCCTACACCCTGCACCAGGGCAAGTTCCCATGGGATCTTTGGGGTGAAACGGTGGTTACGGGTTTAGGAAAAGATGACATAAAAAGTTCTGAACACTGAAGGTCTGATGACTGCAGGATTGCATGAGCTGTAGCTTTGTAAGGTCCTTGCATGAAGGAAAATCAAATGCTTGGTACATGCTGGTTTAATTCCTTCTGGGCTGGTGAAACTTACACTGGCAGTGTGCTTTTATTGAAAAAAAAAAAAAGAAATATAATAATAACTTTTTTATAGTTTTGGTTTGTTTTTTTTTGTTTGTTTGTTTTTTTCATTTTATGGGAAAACACAAGAATTTGGTACCCAATCTCTTTATTAGCATATATATGCAAAGAGTGCTTATAATACCAAACTATTTTTTTTTGTTTTTATTCAACTACTATAGACAGCCATTGTTCTGATGGATCATATTTTTTCTTTAGGAGGAAGATAGTTTCAATTACCCGTTCATACATGTAAAAACATTACTAGAGAGTAAACCCTTCAAAAATAAAAGAGGTAGACCTCTTCCACTAAGGGTGAAAAAAAAAAAATCTGGTTATTCTGACTAAACCATTCACTAGAAAGGGATTTTTCTGACCTTACAAGGCATTAAAAGAGAAAACAAACTTCAATGATAAGCTAACGTTTTAACTAATCAACTTTAAAATTTGGAGACCTCAACTGCCCCCAGAGCTGTTAAAACTCAGTTCTGCCATTTACACTGCTGAATGCAGTAGACTCAAGTCTGGGTGTCAAGAAGAAAACTGCTCCAGCATCAGTGGAGGCTGGTACTTGTGTGTGAAGCTTGCAGCCATTCAGGGGCTAGGAGCTGCAGCTCCACCTCATTGGGAACCAGCAGTTCCTCTTACAGATTCAGAAGAAATTTCACATTTCAAAGGATTTCTGTGAGCCTGACAGTAGCACACCTTAGATAATAGTCTCCAAACACTGGCTGATATGAGATGGGCTCAAGTAAACACCCTATCCTCCACTAGTTAATGCCTCCATCACGTAAGCCGTTGCCACTTTGACAGGCTCTCAAAGAGCTGCTCCTGCCTTCAAATTGCAATTTTGCATTTGTAGGGATATAGGGAGATCTGAAAGGTGTTTGCCCTCTTTTAGTCTATGCTCTTTTATCCCCACCTGTGTCCCACCCAGGATTCAAGCATGGCTGAAGCCAGCTGGAGAAGTGGTAGGTTGGTAGCAGAGTGAGATCAAAGCACTTCATCTGGGATTTCACATTCAAGCTATGTGCCTTGTGAAAGAATTAAACACGCATGGCATTGCTGAATGCAATGAAACGGGAGTACTCCAATAATGCCCTTATTTTCCCACACCATCCTGTGAAAGAATTAAGAAGTCTTAGCTTGAGATCTAAACAAGCAAGCATGATCTCCATTTCTCTGTCTTCAAGGCTGTCTTCCTCACAGCTGCCCAAGCACCAGAGGACACTGCCAGGCATTTTCCAAATCCTCCCTTCCCATGGAGTCCCCCATTACACCACTGCCATCAGCCCTGTGGTGCAAGCTCTGCACGGTGTCTTGAAGATACTTCTCCTGGTATGTGCTCATCAATGGGTGTCCAAATTTCAGTTTACTTTGAATCTATTTTTGGAAGGGATAAATCAGAGGGGAAATCAGGGAAATACTTTAAAGCAAATTGAATGTTTCATGTTTACTTCAAATTGATTGACAGATTGCCACTGTATTTTTTTTTCTATATTCCCTGTTTCATCTGATCAGAGCAGTGAAATCGAGTGTCCTAAAATACAGCAGAACAAGGTTTTCCTTCAGCTTGGTAGGGTGAAGCACAAGCATGTGGGAACTTCATGCAGTGCCTGCCATGGCTCCAGCCCAGCTTCATTCAGGAGCAACACTGCAGCTGCTCAAACTAGAAAATGAGCAAAACTGAGATCGCACAATGGTCAGAAACAGAACAGGAAACGTAACAGGGGAGTCTGCTGCAAACCCTCGTACATCCATTTCTGGCAGGGCTCCTAGCAGCCCTGGGCAAAGCCAGCCTCTCCGAAGACTCATGCCAAAAGCACCCAGAGGGAAACCTCTCAGACAATCCCACAGTTCTGTGGCTTCCACAATAGATCAGTGGGAGGATACAGGTGAAGGTTTGGCTTCCACAAATCCTGACTTAAGAGAAAAACCAAACTCCTACACAAAAATCTGCATCAGGGTCTTACCATGCCTGACCTGCTTCTCCATCCCTAATTAAAACCCAGTGCTTGCCAGTGGGAAATTTGGGGTTTTTTTATGAGTGTCATCCCACAGTTCATCCAGAATCTGAGATCCCACCATCTTCAGAGCAGCCTTCCTGTTGCGGTGTGGGGAATTACAGGTACCACAAACTGCCTACAAACCAGGGAGCTGACAGCATCCTCCAAAGCTCCAGCCCCCAAGCATTGCCAGAATGGACCATTGTATCTTCATGTAACACCAGTTTATCACAGGAAAAACCAAGCCATGCCAGCTGCACCCATCTGGGCCGCATAAGGCACACTGCTCAACAAACACACATACGACTTGGCATACCTTACCTGGAAAGAGGCTTTATTGAACATAGGTGTAAAATTATCTCTTTAGTTGAATTACTGGATTTGCACAAACATTTCTCTACAGAATAAAAAAAATCAAGCCTTGTCATTGTTTTACTGCATCTCGTTGTGCTTTTTATACTCATATTTGCAAATATTATACTCATCTGTTTTTTTTTTTTATGTTTGTACTCCAATTATTTGCATATAATTTCCTTTTATTCCTAGGGTATCAAGAGAACACAGAATAATAATTATAATACTCTTCTTTAGACAAAAGTCTTTTTTTTTTTAAATGAAGTTAAAAGCTGAGATAATTTAAGGAAAAAGGTATTCAAATTGTCATAAACAACTGTAAGGGAACTTTACAATGCAGTGGAAAACCGGCTGGCTAACGGTATGTGTTCGGGTAGCTCAAACCCATTTGTACAGCCTTTTTTTTTTTTTTTTTGTTGTTGTAAAAGTGGATTTTTTCTCTTGTTTTTTAAATTTTGCTACAATAACAAAATAATCTTTCATGATCTGCACAGAATCTGGCTCCAGGGCATAGGCACAGCACCCTTGGTGCTTCACTGGTGCCGGGGTTGCAGTGAGCTCTGCAGTTTGCTGGGTGTCTTGGCACGCACCGCTGTCCCCATGCATGCCTCCCCATCCCATTAATACTGGGGCTGACAGCCTTGTGAATGGAGTTTACAGCACGAACATCTCTTCCGTGTTTTATCACCTTCTGCACTAAGTGTATCTTAACCTTTTCCTCTGGTTGACCCACTTGATAACCTGGAAAAACAACATCAAAAAAAAGTGCTGCTCCCATTTCCAGGACCAACGGAAACTATTTTCTAATGGGTAGTTAGCTGAAAGGCCATGGCTGTCTGGAACACTAAACAACAAATATCTCATCCGGAAGGGCTTATGCAGCAGCTTAGGTCCATCCATCTCCAGAAGCGACTTTGTCTCCTTGCCTGCAGTCTGCACACCCAGGCTCCGTAGTTTGTTTAGAAAATAGTTTGCACAAACCACATTTTTGCAGTGCAAGCTTCTGTGTTGAAACTATTATTATTATTTTATTTATTTATTTTTAAATCAGGCTTGTTTCATTGAAGGCACTTGGTTTCCATGGCAATTTATAAAAGACGGTGGTTTGGTTTCTTCACTTCATTAGAACAGATGACTTAGTTGGGGAGGGGAGAGGGGTGTTCGAGTGGCCGCAAGCAAACTCCGATAAGCCTGTGTAATATGTAAGCCCAGGTTGCACATCCTGGATAGTAATGCATGCAAAAGGAGACAGCATACAGTTATCAAGCATAGCCATGAGAAATGAAACATAAATGTCTTAAAACACTCTGATTTAGGGTTATTCTCTAGGAGATGTGACAGCCAAAGTAGAAAGGGCCTACATTTATTTAACTCTATACTAAAAACCTTCTTCAAGGGAAAATGAATGCCAGCTCTTCACATACCCTGTTTGCAGTGAGGTGTTTCTCCATTTTTGTTTTTATTTCCTCTCCTTCTTTTTTATTTTTTTTGGCAGGCCATTAGGTTTCCATGGTAACAAGCAAACTATTCATTTGAAACAAAACCAGCCATGACTTTGTGCTTTGACAAGGGTTTCTATAGCTCTTTTCCAAGAGTTCAACCAGATGATGCTGTATTCATTATTGACCACAAAAGCACCTGAAGGTCTCTTCCTTACAAGGCCAGATCTCGTTCTCACGCGTGGTTCATAGTGAGTTACACTCCCGTGATGCCTTTTATGTCCCCAGTGCTTTTTAATTTTTTTATTATTTATTTATGTATTTATTTAACTTCTGAGTCAGTCAGTGGAGGAATCTTTGGTAGTTTGTTTTTAAATGTCCATTTTACAAAGACTCTTTCTTCATGCCAGTGCCTGGTGAATCTTTTGTAGCCTCTGCCAGGATAAGGTCACCTCTGATGACTTAAGAAAGACATGAGGATGATAACTGGAATAAGTCGTATATGCGCTAATGTCCCAACAGCACCTGATCGTAAATCTACAAAAAGGGGGAAAAAGGTAGAATTAAAGAGCTGCCCAGACACAGTCAGCATTGCTATAAGGCTTAGAAGACAAAAGTCTAAGCCACTGAATGAGGCAAGAAATGTTGGGATAAAAAACCACCTGGCTGTGTAGTTAAGGCCTGTACTATAATGCAGACACGGGGTGTGGAGGGATGGAACAAGGTCCACAGGGAATCACAACACTGATATTCATTAATTTCATACTGCTTGCACCCCCTGATCTATTTTTAATGCTGCTTTATCTGCTTGCCTGTCTTGAATCACAGCCACCCAGCCCAGCACCACTGTGGAGTGCAGTCTGTACCTAATGCTCACCAGCTTTTCACTTCCATCTCTGCTAAAATCAGCATTTTCCTATCTGAGCAAAGATGTTTTGACTCCAGAGCTTGCTTCCAAGGAAAAAGTTTTACTTTAAGTCTCTCCAACTGAACTGAACAATATACTGTTCTTGAGAAAATCCATTTCAGAAGGTGTCTCAAATTTATAATGACAAGAAGCTATTTGCTCTCCCCCATGTGCAGAAAAGCCACTTACTGTTGGCTGGTTGGTCTGATTTCATACACTCTCCTTCCACAATTGATACATCATCAATAGCAATATCACCTTCGATGCCAGGGCCCCGGATCCCTTCAAATATGAGCTGCAAAAAAATAAAGCAGCAGCAGATCAGAGGGTGATGAATGGAAAACGTTCAGCTGCATTTTGCACAGCATTAAACTACACTGATGGGATTGCAGCAATTTGCAAACCCTTTTCCTGGTGCAAAAAACTGCAACTGAGTAAGGTGAACACAGAAGATGTGTGAGCTGTGGAGGCTTTTACTCTTCAGAATGAGGTGAAAAATATCAGAGCTGCCCATCATCTGCGTATTTGTCTACCTAGTGCCTCCAAGTCAGCTTTGCCACTATGCTAACTGCAATGTGTTTATGCATGTAAGTACGATATTCCTGAAGAAAATAGCAGGATTAAATGGAAGAAAAGTTTTAGAGCTATTTGGGGTGTTTTCTCTTGGAAACTCCTGAGGCACAACTTGACGAACAGCCTCTGTGACGTATTGAAGGGCTGATCATCATTTGATCACAGACTGCATTAAAACACACGAGCTGGAAAAGCTCCACAGGAAGATGAATTTTCAGGCTCTTGAAGTTAGCTCAACCCGTCCCTCCTACTCCATCACCCGCATTGGGGTCCCTCATCTGCAACCTGGTGGCAACTTCCCTGCAGGCAGAATGAGGACAGGAAGTGACCCTGAAATCTCTCTTGGACCATGAAAGATTGGGAGAAACCTCTCAGGAGCCAGACTGGTGTCCCTTCACCCATACTGGAAAGCCGTATTTGTCTCAAGGGGTAAGGAAGGGGCTACCTTTGATTCAGATTCCCCAAGGTCTGACAGTCTGACAGTAACTTCCTGCAATCACCTCAGTTGATTGCAACCTCCCAAACCTCCGCCATGGAAGGAACTGATGGCAGTGACAGCCCTGTTTCTCTCCTTACTCTTTTAGTGGCTCATCATAGAATCATAGAATAGCTATGTCATCATGTCTAGAGGCTATAATCCCCTCTAAGAATGGTTTCATATTTATCAGAGGATACTGTGATGTGTTAATCACAGAGAGGGTCAGGGTAGACATCTATTCCTCTTTAAGGCTTTAACCTCTGCTGAACTGATGCCAGTGATTTCAAGGTCCTATTAATCATTTCTTTCATATTCCTAGTCAAACCCCCACTGCTACAGCTGAGAAAAGAAATGGTGCCTGTATTGACATGGGTGGCTTGATGCAAGGACAGTAATATTTGCTGTAATGTTTGCCATTAGATATGGCTTACTATTGTGCTAAAGAAACAAAGTTATCCTTTCTCCTTCCCCCAACCCAACATGATGCTGTTTTGCCGTACAGCTGCTTAATTAGCTTTGCAGAAGAGTGGACTCATTCTGTGTTGCAGAAATTTATTCAATAGAAAACTTCAAAGCCTTTTTCTAAAGAGATGAAGGAATTATGTAAGGAATAAATTTCCCAACCAGCAACATTTGCACAGTTATCTCTCCTTTCCTTCTCCTTCCCTTTCAGTCCTTAGAAATATTTTTGGTTAACTTAGATGACAAGTTTTTTAACTTTAATCTGCAACAATATATGCATGAAATTCAATGAATTTATAAGGGTGTGCTGTGGCACTAATGGAGACATTAACTCTTGGGGGTAGAGACAATTTGAGAAAAACCCTAATTCCATCTGGAGCAAAATACTTAAATTATACTTCATAATGATCCAACTGCATCAGGGAGCTGTCTGAGGCACTCAGGTAGGCTCTCTCTCTTGTCATTCATTTCAGCAGGACACAGAACTGAGCCTCTTCTTTTGGCAGCTTCCAACATTTCTTTGCTCATTATTACAGTTTAAGCAGAGCTACTCAATTGAAATGAATACCTTTCATTATAAATGATGAGTAAACAGGGCAGTGGAAAATGACCCTGTAAATCACAGGGGTCCATCAGTGAGTCCAGCTGGATAAGTATCACACAAGGGCTGTAACACAATGATGCGCAATGCCACCAGACATTACATTGCACACAAAATTCTCCACTGTGCCTTTTTGCAGAGGGCAAGTCCCTCAATCTTGTCCAGATACATGGAATCACAGAATCATAGAATGTTTTGGTTTGGAAGGGACCTTAAAGATCATCAGTTCCAACCTCATGCTGTCCTTTTGCTAAGCTGAGCATCCCTAGTAGATGCCTGACCCTGCAGTAGTATAAAGCATGCATTTACAGCCTGCCTCTTGTGTTGTAAGCCAGGTGGCAATGTCTGTGCTGGGAGCATTTGATAACATGAAAGCTGTGCATTTGGAGCAGGAGACTCCATTGACATTTCACTGAAGTGTGGCACTGTAGGTTAATTACTGTAACAAGGTGGGTATTAATGTAACAGCGAAATGTGACTGGGAAAACAGTAAGTTTTACTATGATTTGCCATGTCTGAAAACAGTGTCTCAAGGAGTTATCCTTCACAGTTTTTCGACTCTGCCCTTGATGATGGTCAGTATTTAGCTTGAGAGGAAAGTGTCTTCTCCCACAAAGTACAAGTTGCTCTCCTGCTCCTTGGCAGCAGGCATGTAACCAGTCAACAGAGGTTAAAGTCAAATCTTTCCTGATACTGAAAAACACTGTTTCTAGACAAAAGGACTCTATACAAATACAACAGCCAGCATTTAATTAAAATCTGCATTTGGCAGTGTGCTTTATGGGCTTCAAAGATGGGCTGCTATTAGCCAGCTTGGCTACATGCTCAGAACAAATAACTGCAAGAGAGTGCTGGCAAGGCATGGAGCACAACCCAGCCTGCAGCTCACAGATATTTGCAGGAGGTGCCAGATAATCAGAATCCCCTATCAATATCCTGCAAAACCCATTATCTGCATGTCATGACTTTACAAAGCTGTTGTTAAAAATACTGCATTTAGCTGAAGAATAGTACAGCAAAGGCTACTTTGCTCTCTTAACAGGGGAAATGGAAATAAACCCCTATAGTGCCTCCAGAGTCATCCTAAGTGTCTCCGGGGGATTTAGCTTGTGCTTCTTCAGCAGGATTTCAGACAGATTTTACCTTCTTAGCCAGTCTCCTAATGATCACATAATCATTGATTTATAGAATGGTTTGTGTTGGAAAGGATCTTAAAGCTCATCCAGTTTCAACCACCCTGCCACAGGCAGGGACACATTCCACTAGACCAAGTTGCTGGAAGCGTCATCTAACCTGGCCTTGAACACCAGCCACAGCTTCTTTGAGCAACCTGTGTCAGTGCCTCACTACCCTCACTGGGAAGAATTTATTCCTAATATCTAATCTCAGTCTCCCCTCTGTCAGTTTAAAGCCATTCTCCCTTGTCCTGTCACTACACATCCTTGTCAAAAGTTCCTGTCCAGCTTTCCTCTCAGTCCCTTCAGGCACTGGAAGACTGTTTATAAGGAATCCCCAGAGCCTCCTCTACTCCAGGCTGAAGTAGAAAGGAGCCTCCACGATTGTCCCCTTCTGGACAGCATGATGACAAGGGTATAAGCCCCTTAGGCTTACTACTGGTGGATTAAAATCTGAGTGGTCCAGCAGGCTCACTTACTTAAGGACAGCTAGTCCCTCTTTTGCCAAAAACCATCTTTGACATAAGAAGGTGTCAAGGAGAAAATAGCCAAAGGCAGTGGCAGTGCTCCTGCACTCCCCCTTCTAGATGCAAGCATGCCATGTATCACTTCCACATGTTCTCTTTTTTGTGTGTTCTTTAAAAATACTTCCTAAGTATCTTACTGAGAACACTTGTATGCAATACGTTTTCTGATTCAAAGCACTGTAGTCCTCTCAGTTCATGACAGAAGCTTTGTTATGTACCACAGGGACTGGGAAGGTATAAAATCTAGGCTGCAATTTACCCATATAAATTAACCTATAAACTGTTTTCATTTCAGTGTCAGTGTACTGTTTTACTGCAAAGATTCACTTCAATTTGCTCTCTTTAAACTTAACTGGGGGGTTTCTATTCTTTCCTACTTAAGAATCCTAAATAGAAAATAGTTTGCTTGATGCAAGAGCTCCTAAAAAAGTAATTTAAGTTTCCAGCCACTCTTGACATTTATTTGTGCAGAGCTTCATGGCTTTACACTCATTTTATGCATAAGCCTTTAAACACAGCAATGTAAAAAGTGAAAAACAGCCATGTACAGAAGCTCCCATTTTATGTACCAGCTAGTGGCACCAGTGAATATGGTTTTAGAACAGTATGAGCAAGGTGCACCAGGAGCAGAAGTGACTCCTGTAACTCTTCTGAAAACAATAGGGCCCCGTGCAAGGACTGGTGCTCAGGCTCCATGGTGGAAGCAGCAGCCTGGGTACCAGAAGCTGTGAGCTGTGGACTCTGGCTGCTCTGCTATTGCCTCATCCCAGATGTCTGGGTAAGGCAGGCACCCCAGCTTGCTCTTCCATCCAAACTTCCTCCTCTCTGTACTGGAGAGATGACCCCAGGTTTGTACCCCATCACCTTCCTCTTCTCCTCTGCATTGCTGGTACCAAATCCTTTGCATCTCTCTGCTCAGAGCTGATGTCCTCATCCTTTACTTCTCCTTAAGCCTGTCCCAGATCTCAGGAATCCCTCTCAGGCACAGTTACGATCACACTGGTTTCAGCTTCCCCAGGTGTCTCTTCTCTCCCTTTACCAGAACATTTGTGATGTTCACATGCTAAAACATTACTCTCTCCTTTACTGTCCAGACTTTTTGGATTTATTCTGACTTCACTCACACACTCTCATCAGCTCCTTAGTACTTGGCCCCATGCTCTGTGTATGTACTTGAACACTCTTATCTATCTTCTGTGCACTCTTCCTCTCCAGTTCTGCCACTTTGTTCCACTCAATCATCATGTAATGCTATACTTCGCATATCTCTCTCCTTCAATTTTCCTCTTACTTCCACCTGTGCAATACTTCTGTGATCATGTATGCCCAATCTTTTCTTTTGTCATTGCCTCTCATGCATGGAAAGCAAAAAGAAGGGTTAAGATTCACCCATAAAGTGAATCCCAATCTGCATATTTAAAATAGCAGTTTTGACTCGCACTCAATGATTCTTTTTCCCCAAAGCTGGTATCTCCCTGGGAGATCTGAAGGTTACAGAGAAAGGACAAAGCCTGGAGAACACTGCACTGCAGGGCACAGTCTATGACTCCCATCTTCCATAATGACATTCCCAGCCTCAAGCACATGAGGGCTTGCTTGTGGCAGCTGCCTTTCTGGGTCTGTTCCAGTTCCAAACAGCTCACCGTGTGAATGAGAACTGCCTGTAATAGTCTATCAGCCTTTCACTGTCAAACCAAAACTGTAATGTGTAAAAGCCTGTTGTAACTTCCACACGCCTAGTGAATGAGGTGTGCAGTTCTGCCATAGAAGTAGCTCTGTGCAGGCAGCACTGCTGCTTTGGGACCTTTCAGCAGAGACTTTGAGATCATTCCTTTTTCTGCAGAAAATGCACGTATTTCAAGAGATCTCTAACACACTGAACCATGGGCCCTAGATATTTTTTATACAAGAATAATTTCGTATTGCAGTTGCTAATCTGAAAAAAAAGAAGTCTTATATCAGCTACCAGCATCTCCTGAAAACTTAAATTTTGTCTTCAAGAAAACAGCTGCTGTTCTGCTATTAAAGTGTGCATTATTAAGCGCTATGGTGTTCACCTATTTAAAGCAAAGAAAGCAATTATCTGTCCATAAAGCAGCTTTTGGAGCTCAAATGAAGCTGTGAAATTGTATGTTAGAAGGAAAGTGTCAGCATACACAAGCTCCCCCTCCGAAAACCAAATACTCCCATTCACGGTGTGCAAGGCACAAGCCATTACCTGAAATGAAGTTGGGGGGTTTATATTAACGCGAGCTTGGTTCCAGTGCTGTCCCTTATTTCCACTTGAAGACCACAACGGGTTCTCTATCGCGGTCTGGCCTTTCAACCTCAGGTAAACATTCAAGCTTCCTACAAGAGAGGTGGAGAACTGGAATCGGTTAGGCTGAAGCAGAGATAATGGGCTGGGTACAGCTGTGAGTACCCTGCTCACCTCCCCCTTCCACTTTCGCATGGGCCTCTGAGAGGTGTGAGTGCACGTGAGGAGTTTTGTAAATTCAGAAACTTTTAAATTTGGAAACACTGTGAACTGGTGATGTAAATCCACAGCAGAGGGAAACTGAAGTCCACTCCCCTGCTGCGGGCTAGGCAGTTGTACCAGGGTGAGATGGGTAAAAAGTAGTTTGCTGTGCTTTAATACAAACAAAGCATTTATAACCTTGTTATCCAAGGATAAATGAGCAACTTGGTTGCTTTATGCTTAACTCTGGTTTATGAAGACTGTACAACTTCTTGTTTATTCTGTACATCATTTAGCTAATAGAGTGCCATAAAGCCTAGTAAATCTATCTCAGAGATAGATGTGATGCTCTTACTAGTGGTAAGGAGTATTTTTGAAGGACAATCATAATCCTCTGAGTTAAAATAACCTCAGTAAAGTCCCTCACTGTGGAGAAACTTCTCCGCCCGCCAAATCTGTGTCTTTCCAGACTGCTGACCATTATATTACTCATTTAAGCACAGTCACTACTTGAAACAGGTAACAGACCACCTGCATTCAGCAGCCCTTCTCTCTGGTTAACCTCACTGCCTCAGACCATGAACCAGACTGTCTAGGTTCACCAGGAGACAGCAAATGCATTGACTTCATTTATCAGGGTTCAGGAATTCATGTAGTTTGGCAATTTTGTTCCTTCTTGCCCACCACTGTAATCTGTAGATGTGTGGGGCAGCAGTCTCTTTGTACTATGTAAACTACTGTGCTTGTCGTCATTCGGGAAAGTTCAGAGTCAAGTTCACACACGATTACTGGTTTTTTAGGGTGTTAGGCATGCCAGCTGGGAAGCTCATACAAATTATATCTGCAATGAAACCTCTCAGATCTGAGACAGCTGCACAGTGACTCAGCTCCTGCTAATAAAAAGTTCTTATTTCTAGCAGTAGCAAAACCCACTGCCTTGAAAAGCATACGGCTGTGTAACGGAGCAGCAAATATTCTCATCACGGCTATTTCACCAGGGTGCACAGAATGCGTCCATATATCTTCATTGATGGAAGTGGGGGGAGTGATGCTCACCAGAGCGACTGGGCAGCACCATGTCTCCCACATGCCTCCTGCTGCAGCCTCCCACTCCTCCTGCAGTTTCCAAAAGGCAAGGGAGGGTGCAGAAATAGCACAAAGAAAACCTGGCTTCTAACAGTGACATTCTATCTCTGCCTACATGTGCAACTGGGTAAAACAAAGAGACCTGAAACAAGGTTTGCAAGCAGAGAGATGCGTGGGTTTCTGGCAGCAGCCCTGCAGCCTAGCCCAGTAATGTCGCAGGCCTATGGAGGGCTGCTCACACCAAGTGGCTGCTCAGCCTCAGACCTCTTCCAAACAGCAACAGCAGCTCTTGGGCAAGGTTTGTATTAGTCAGCTACAACAATTCTCCCTTCCAAGAATTTCTACTGGGTCTGTAGTTTGAAAAAAAAGGCAGGCTATCAGACAAGGCTACCAAAAATCATAAGATAGAGTTATACATAATTATATTTTTCTAAAAGACAAAAGCAATGCCCATATCAAGAAAGACATGAATTGCTGGCTAATTGTTCCACCTGTTTGTGCAGGCTGATATAGCCCATGACACAGGGCTGTTTGAAATAATGAATGAGTAATTCATGTATGGAAAGCATGCAATTCCATCACTGATAAAGTTAAGGGATTTAAGACTGTTCACAGCATCCTCAACCTCTCTGTGTCACATAATTCCTTCAAATTAATAGCAGAATGATAGCTGTCTTATTTAAAATACAGAATAGCCATCACTGTACTGGCTATGGTCAGTTGTTGCCCACCACATTAGTTAGTATGGATACAACTGCCTGACCCTCATTGCTAGATATACACACATACCAGCCCTAAACGTCACTGAAAATTTAGCTAATGGCACCTGCAACCCACGCTTACCCTTTAAATTCTGCCAGTAACATTCTGGAAGTTACATGGCCTTTGCAAAGCTGATGCTGTGTGGGATGCCAGGTTGGCTATAGGGTTCGTGCTGAGGCGTGTCCAGCAAGAATTCATCTAAAGGCTTCAAACTACTCCAAACTCCACACAAATGGGTAATGAATTGACTCTTGAGCAGGATTAAAAAACAGTGGGCAGGAGGAACAACTGTGAATTAAGGAATAAAGTTCACTTTCTGAAAGCATCATGCCAAGAGGGTCCTGAGTACTCCAGAGGTGTCACCAGCTGCAACACTAGGGTGGTATTTCGAAGCTCATCACTGTGCAAGCACAAACAGCTTTCAGAGTGTGCTGACAGCATGTTCTGCTTCCCCTTTTTGTTTTGTGATGGCTCTCTAATGACAAGAAAAGGATTGCTCTTGAAGCATCAATTAGAAGCACCCCATTTTGGGGTATAGATGGAAAAACTGGAATTACAGGTTGCTTTAAAAGATGGTGACAACTATAATGGAACTACAACCACTTTCTGTCTCAATGTAGAGACACATTAAGGGCAGTGACTCTTCATTTACTTCTTCCCCAACAATGGCCTATTGTTTTATGCAAATCAAGTAAGAGAAACTTCTATTTCTCTTATGCTTCAGGGATAATCTACGTTCTCCTTTTGAAGGGTGTGAAACGATGCACATACAGTTTCTCTGGCAGCCAGCACTTTCAGAGTTAGCTCTATGTGATCTGTCAAGAATTACAATCTGACTTGTAAGTAAGAGACATCTATTTCAGGTAAAGAAATGCTTTATCTTCCTGAATCTAATTGCCATGGCATGGGATGTAGGTCCTTGTTTATCTCGTCAGAGCTGTGCTGAGGTGTAAGTGCTAATCTCAGATCTGTGCTCTGCTCTCTGCATTGATTTCAAAGTACC
This sequence comes from Neopsephotus bourkii, assembly GCF_033783945.1. Classification (NCBI taxonomy): domain Eukaryota; kingdom Metazoa; phylum Chordata; class Aves; order Psittaciformes; family Psittacidae; genus Neopsephotus; species Neopsephotus bourkii. The sequence goes on from NW_026901238.1 coordinate 1,643,784, forward strand.
TCTCCTTATCACTACAGAAATTTTCAGCCTCTTCTCCAGAGACACTGAAGACCTAACAGCAGTCACAGAAGCTGAGCTGGCTCAACTGATAAGCTGTTTTGGGTTGGTTTTTTTTTTTTTGGGTTTTTTTTTTTTTTTTCCTATATATTGCAACAGGCATATTCTTGAAATGATGTCACCGAGGTAACTGATTTTTAAGACTGGAGGATGAAGTATCTTTTCCCCTAAGCCTGCAAGACCAGTCCACACCAGCAACAGAGCACCATTCCAGGACAATACTTCATTTCATTAAGGATCCTTCAAAACCATGTCAAAAATGCAGAAACATTTTGATGAGCATCAGAGCTGTTCTGAAAACAAAGTACTTTGCCCTAAGATGTGGGAATTATAACTCTAATACTACTTGGAAAACTTACGGATACGGATAACTAGGGAGAATGACGCGATCCAGTGGAAATGCACAAAAGTCTGCTGCACAGTGCTATAGCACTTTGGATGAAAAATCAAAGGTTAATGGCCATTCATAATCTCTGAATATGCTATCCCCAGGTCCAAGGAATAAAAAGGCCAGAATTTATTTAAGCCCAATTGCCCTGAAAGACGATTCTAGTTTGCAATAGTCAGGTCAAGAATCGGCAGTTCACCATTGTTCAAAAGACAGATCCTACGACAGAGATCACAGATGAAGTCTCAGCTAGCAGCTCCTATCCTGCTCTTGGGAAGAAGTCAGTGAGCTGGCAGTACTAATTACAGCCAGTAGCTGCCCCGACTGGCAGTGCTCGTTCCCAAATGGGAATAAGAAGCACCTTCTATATGTTGGATGCAAATTCCAGAACAGCTGTAAAGGGTCGAGGCTTGTGGCAGCTTGTGAATAGTCAGTCTATTTTAATAATATTTGGAATTATCCATGAGGGATTAATGTAATTAAACAAAATGTAACAAAACAAAATGTTTTTCTGGAAAAAATAAATAATCAAAGAATCACAGACTGGTTTTGTTTGGAAGGGACATTAAAGCTTATTCAGTTCCACCCCCTGTGCCAGAGGGGTGGACACCTTCCACTAGAGCTGGTTGCTCAAAGCTGTGTCCAACCTGGCCTTGAACACTGCCAGGGATGGGGCAGCTACAGCTTCTCTGGGCAACCTGTGCCAGTGCCTCACCACCCTCAAGGGAAAAATTTCTTCGCAATATCTAATCTAAATCTACTATTCCACAGAGAATTGCTGAGGTTGGGGGTACCTCTAGAGATCATCCCATCCAAACCCTGCTCAAAGCATAGCAGGTTAAAACAGGTTGCCCAGGATCATGTTCAGTCAGATTTTGTCTATCTCCAAGGACAGAGACTCCACAACCTCTCTGGGTAACCTGTGCCAGTGTCTGACAACCTTTAAAAAAAATAAATAAAACATTCTTATGTTTACTAGATTTGCCTCTATTTCAATTTGTGCCCCTTTGCCTCTTGTCCTGTCCCTGAGCATCTCTGATCTTCTTTACATTCTCCCTTCATGTATTCATTTAAGATTGATTAGATCCCTCCAACTCTCTCCAGTAATCCCATGTCTCTCCTGTACTAGGAGGCCAAGTACTGGCCCAGCACACAGATGTATCTCTCTGGTGCTGAGCAGAGGAGTAAGATCATCTTGCTTGACCTGGCAGCCACACTCTGCCCAATACAGCTCAGGAGGCTGGTGGCCATCCTTACCCGGAGGACACATCACTTGAAACACCCGATAAGGTTTCATTGGTCAAATCACTGTGTTATAATAACCCCTTTCCTAACCCAAAGCAATTTTTAAGACCACAGACCTTCAAAAACTCATTCAAGCAGTTACCTCATCAATATGACTATTCATACAATAATCATGTGCTTAAATCATTGAAGTCTTAGAATTTCATCACTCATTAGGTTTTTCTTTTTTCTTCATTATCCTCATGTGAACAATTTTAGTGACAGAGTTCACACCTGGGAAATCAAATGGCATATATTTGCTGATTTCATAATTTATTTCTTATATGCATGTTGCATTCTCACGTGTTTCATAACATTTTGTTACTCTGAGGAATTATAATTTTGAATTTAGTAGATATGTATAAGCGCCCGTTCAAACACACGGCTGATGCTATTAATTTACTATTTTTCTGCCAGTTTGCTCTTCAAAGACAGAATAATACGTAATTCCGTATAAATCTATTCAACAGTAGGCCATTTTGAACATTAGCTAAAATGATGGCAACTATATTTTTTAACATTATGTAACAAAAGTGATACTGAGCAATTTTGGTTTTCGACAACTAGTTGTCCACATTGCCATGAACAAATCCAATGTAATCTATGCTCACTAATCATTGTCACCATCTTCATCTGTGTGTCAGCTCCTTTGTCAGCCAACATATGTGTCAATTCAAGAAATTACATATAAACAGGAAAGAGTTATCTCAGCAAAAAAGCTAAGGACACAGATCCTTGCTGAAAAGGTAGCCCAGTAAAAAAACAACATAATTCCACAACGAGAGGTCACTGTCTCATGGACTGATGTCAGCCTCAGTGGCTGTTTTTCTTATACTTTATCCCAATCCTAAGGTATTCCAGAAAAATCTCTTTGACCCATTTGTAACTTTACTCTTCACTGTCCTATACCAGAAATAGTGTGGTATATGACCTTATAGGGCAGTTTATATTTTTTGCACTAAGCGTGGCATGGCTGAATCACTTCCTTCCACTAAACAGCCAAGCTCCCTCTGGAACACAGAGCCAGGAGAATTTAGACCTGGGGCTGAATTCATGTGTGCACAGTGCAGACACAACTAACAAAAACCTAAGTGAACTTGTCTGTTCTCTTTAAAATCTGAACTCCTCCTGGGGGCAGGCAAAGGTTTTCTGAAGCAACCACCAGGATGCACCCTGAGGATGTGCTTGCCCTTGAAATACATACAAAAATGCATCAAGTCAGCCCAGCTTGGCACTGGAAAACCTCCTGACACACTGGTAAAGAACTGAGCATCCCCATGAGGATTAACAGGATTTATAAAAATTGGCTATCATTTGTATTTTTGTATATTCCCACACCTTTTTTTCATACAACACAAAGAAATTAAACATTTGTGTTGAAAGAGCTATGACTAAAAATAAATGTACAGATACATCTTGTAAGTATATACTCCTACAACTTGTGAGCAAATTGTTCATGACTTTTACAAAGGAACTGTGTGCTGCTGCATTGCACACAGACTGTGCTGCCTCAGCTGCCAGCACATGAGTAGTGCTGCCGCTAATTGCTCGATCCTGAATCTAGTGATTCAAAACTGTTAGTATCAGGCAAAGTCCTTTCAAATATCACCTTTTCCCTTTTCACACTACAAATTCCCCTGCTGTGGCAGTGTGCTTTCCCACAATCTGACCTTTATTTCCTGTAAAGTGATAAGTACCAGTGGCAGTCATAATGGACGTGTCTGGTCATGATGGTTGCACCTGGTTGACCCAAACAAAGTGGATCCAGGGAAGACACAGAGCAACACAATAGCCAAGGGCTAATTTGAGCAACATGCACCCTCCTAACCATAGTGGTGGTCAAGGTCCAACTCAAGACAAGTGTGGAAGAAACTAACTTATCTAATTGTTATGCAAATATGACTGGGTCACTGATCTCACTCCATAACCCATGGGCACCCCAGAGCTCACGGTGCGCTCCTGCATGGACGTGGCTGTACAACAGGATCTCCCCTGTCACAGGAATGCCTCTTGAGATTACTCCTTAAGACTGAGAGATTCTTGGCCACAACAGATCCTTGGTAAGTGATTGGCAGCATGCTGAACTTCGATCTTAGCTAAGTGATATAAAGAACTGATTGTGCAGCTTTTTTTTGTCCTTTAGACATAAACTGTTGATCACAAGTGGGACTAAGTCTGGATCCAGCCACAACCCAGCTTCTCTCTGAGAAGGATTTCAGAACACAAGGACATCCTTTCTGAACCTCACAACCCAGCAGGAGGGTCTTCCCACCAGTTGTCTGATCCCATCCTCTATGCAGTAAATACTCAGGTGCACCTTGCCATCAAATCTTATTAAACCACTGCTGCATTTACTAAGAAACTTTGTTAAATCAGTATATCAATAAACATATTGATATTTCCCTCTCATGACTGAAGTGCATCGCTCCACCTGCAACATCTATTCAAAACCTCACGCATGTGTGAAACACCTCATAGGTACTAGAAGGGCTTCTGCCAGTGTGCTGATTAGCGGAAAAGAGTTTTACAGCAATTTGATGCTGCCAAGCACCCATCTTGCTAGCTTTGGTTGCAACTGGCCCTTGCAGGTGTTGGCAGTCCTCCCATGCTTTTCTTTCACACAAGTGGACATTTCTCTTGCTATTTTTCCCAAAGTGAAAAGACAAGGTCATTGGCTTTCTCTCACCTATGTGCTGTCCATACATGTGATAGTAGAAGCTAAAACAATAGGCTGTGTTCGTAGCTCCATAAGGATTTTTTGGAGCGACACTGAAAACAGGACTAACAAGTCTGGCCTTTTCTCCTTCCAGCCTGGGGCGTGATGTCTCAATGTACATGTAGAAACCTAGGGGAAGTCCAAATGGAAATCATTAGGTTGCAGTCTTCAAAACCCAACACATATATATGCAGGAAGACACCAGGACTATCAAGCATCTCGATTCATTTTTCACATGCATCTGACATCACCATGATTTCTGGGACATATTTCTTCTGCATTAAGTCCATGTACTTTCCACAACTACTTCAAAGACATGTTTTATACCAAGAGCATAATCAGGGATAGCAGGTCAATACTTGTAAATAACTTAAAATCGATGTAACATTGTATATGCACAAGAAAAAAAGAATATCTTTATGATGGGGTTCAGACTTCAGTCTCAAGCTTTCAGTTTGTTCCCATAAACACTGAGTAGGGATGACTTGTAAAATAAAAGGAAAATATCTTGATGGAAACATTTCACAGAACATTTTCAATAGTCTATGTCGATCAGATGATCAAAAGCTCACTTTCACAAAAGAAGACCTTTCATTTATTCTGATCCTAGACTGTGCCAACAACAGAGAGGATTTACTTGATTCAACCAAGAAAATTCAATGCAGTATGATTTTTTTATTTTCCCTTTGGTAGTGCAAGCAGGAGACATACAATAAAATAGCATAAGTTACTGCAGTACTTGATAAATTCAGTACACTATGTCTGACTTTTCAAATGCAAATATACACTGCAGTCAAGATGTCACGCTTCTGTTAACTGGGGTAGCAGATTGAAAATTACACATTTTAGGAACATCCAACGTAGAAATGGGGCAAAAAAAAAAGAAAATCTCATTGCGACAGTCTGAGAGAGTCCAAGTTAGAATTTAAATGACATAAACCAGAAGAATATGTCAAGATGTGCCATAATATTTCCCCACTAGACTATAATGTGAAAGCAATCGCTTTGAAAATGGCACAATAGAAACAATACAAGATGGTTAACTGCACCATTAGTGGGTCATGCTTTGGGACAAGCCACATGACAATTTCTTTTAGAAGTCCTTGAAGTACGCTTATTCTTGGTATAATCAGGAAAGTTGATGTAGTTGGCTGAATGGGCTGTCCTGGACAGGTCCCTCACCCTGGTGGAGCAGATACACCAGTGCCAGGGACCCAGCACACGGCTGGAGCTTACCTTCCTTGGAGCCAGTCCGATCTGCATTTGGCCCAGTGTTCGGAGTATATTTTGTGTCTCTAGTGGCAGTGCTTTGTTTTGTCCAGTCAAAATTGTCTGTGTCATCTTGAGTGAAAAGGCAAATGTTACCATCCTCAAACCCGCAGTGGAACTCTCCTGCCAATGCAGCAAATAAGCAGAAATTTAGTGGCTGAGGTTATTCTTCCTATGCTTGTTTGTCAACGTACTTGTCAATTATAAGAAACAAATTGTACAATGATGGTTATTAACAGCACTGGAAAATAGACATACATTTATTCTACATCAGTTTCTAGTGTTTAGTGTTTTCTTTTGCAGTAACCTCAATGAAAAAGAAACCATGGTCATTAATCTGTGTTGGTGTTACTTAAAATTATATTCAAATCTATTGTATAACTCTTCCTTAAGTATTCAGATGTATACAATTGCCCTTAGAGACTCTGTCTCTTCTTACTCATCTAGCATTTCTAAAAAAACTGAGAAGAAAAGGCAGCACCTCCTTAAAACATGAACTGTGGGAAATAAAAGTGAGAGGTGGGTGATTCTGGTTTAGGGATAAGAACATTAGGGAAAAGAAGACAGCAACTTTTCAAAAGAAAAACATTATCTCAAAATGACATCTCCTAAACTATTTTGGTTTTCAACAGAGATAGGAAAGCAATTTATGGCTAAAATGAGAGCAAAGGAGCTTTGGGGTAGACATGAGGAAAATCTCTAAAAATTAGGGCAATGAAGCATATGAATGGATTGCCCAAGAAGAGCACCGAGCCCCAGGCACTGGATTATAATAACCAATTAACTGGGAGGAAGGTTTAGGTCTATCTGAACCTATCTGGGCAGGACAGGACAGGTGACTGTGTAAGTCTTGAAGACATCTCCTAGACTTCCACCAAGATATCTGTTATGTAGTTGAGGTCAAGTGGTAAAAGCCTGGGTCTAAAGAATAAAAATGCCAAGAACCCCAGAGAGAATTAATGAGATACTCTCCTTGGTGAAACAGAGGTCTGTGAGACACACCAGTCCAGAGATCCTACCCTCCGGGTTATAATGGGATGAGAAAGTCCTACTGCCAGAGATTTAGAAACCAAAATAAATCAAACCTTCAAGGTTCAGTTTTCATCAGAACAGAATAAGGCTTCATGTAGTAAAGTGTGCAAAAGCTTAATTTTATGCACACTATCAGTTCCTGGTGAGTTTACTCTTCCAGCAAAGTCAATTGATTTATCTGAGAAAACAAACAAATCTCTCTTCTCTAGGGAGAACGTAGCTCTCTGCATCCTGTGTCAGCTACAGCCTTCTTTACAGGGGTTCAATTTATATTCATTGTTATGAGGAACAGCAGGCATCATAGCTAAATTGAAAAGGTATATAAACGTTTGCAGTTTTGGGGGTTTGGTGAACTATAAATCCACTTAAGCCACTGGAGCTTCACTGTAAATCAGTGAAAACAGAGGGACCTGGAGCTTAGCTTGGATATGTACTGCTTAGCAAGGATGCTGGTCTGAAGCTTATTTAAAATCAGGTAATACTGCAAACTCAAAAAGCAGGCTTGAAAAATTCATTCCAAACCACAAGGTGCAGTAGGAGTGATTTCCAAGTCTTTCTCATTCTGATTCCACCTGTCCAAAGAACAACACAAACAACCCTCTCCACAACAGTCAGCATAAAACACCATTCTGTAAAGCACATTTAACACAAAACCGCAATCCACAGAAACTTTCTTGGCTATTAGCACCTCAGACAAATTGACCTGTTTTCTCAGTAAATCCATCAGCTTTATTAGATTCTCCAGGAAAATTCATTTCCATAAGCACAGTTCCTTAACTGGCAAACATAACTGACAACCAATGGCATGATGGGGTGCCGGTTTCAGGACCCTGCACTTTGGTTTGGTTCTGGAAGCAAGATCTTCTGAATCCTGGATTTTGAATGATGAAAAATTGGCAATACAGGCAATCATTCAGTTTGTAAACATCATCACCTTAACTGCAGAGAAGAAATGCAAGTAGAGGCCTGGCTGTGGTTCTTCCAGAGAGACAAGCAAATCAAAAGACAAGGCCATAAGGAATACACATGGGCAGATAACACCCAAAATGTTTCGAGAGAGAAGCAAGTGAATAGATGCAGACTGACATCTCCATCTCTATCCCAAAGACCAGGAAGGGAATGCAAAGACCCACGCAAAGCTCTTGAAAGATACAAGGACTCGAAGTACTCTGAACAAAATGCCAGCTGTGCCTCTCATCTCCAATACCTTTTACATGACTTGAGCTCCAAATTCACTTGGTTTACACTGTATTTTGTGTATCTGGCTTTCACCTACACTTATGCAAGTCCTTCCTATAAGTAAAAATGGTGCAGCTTCTCCTACACTGTGTGATCAAATTAACAGGCAAACCAGTAATTTAAGAAGAAAAGTTCTGACTACCAGACCCAGTCCTGCATCAAAGTGAACTAACACAAAGCATTTTCAGCCATTCAGCAGTTTCTAACACTGCCCCTCCAGTACCTTAAACACTTCATTTGCATGTCACACCATGCCCTCAGAGCTTCATTAAGAAATTCCACATCAGCAGAACAAATGTTTTCTTCAAGTAAAAAAAAAAAAAAAGATAATTCAGGCCAGATGAAAAAAAGCAAAGTAAAAGTTTGTCATTTATTTAATATGAAAACACTGGCATCGCATAGGACTTCTCTATTTGTTATACATTGGAAAAGGTTAGTGTTAAATATATTTGGCACTGAACACTTCTTAAAAAATGGCAGAAGAATAAAAAACAGAAATAGCTCCCCAGGATTAGCTCAGTACATTTTGTATGCAAGAAGTAGGAGAATATAAATAGATCTGGATGGCCTTGACCTGTTCAGAAGTGGAGCAGCACACTGAGTGCAGGAGGAACAGCCAGCCCTTGCCCAAGCACACAGAGGTGCTCCATCCTGTGACATCGCTCAGACCACTATGGTTTGTTGAAAGCACTAACAATGGTGCTAATTAATATTAAAGATAGTGGTTAATTTTTGTTAAAACAGATGCCAGGTGTGGAGGTGGATTCAAGTTATTAATAATTTCTTTGCCCCAATTAGGGCAAAACCTGAAACTATTCTCAAGGTGAAACACTCTTCATTGTAGTATGAATTTTTGCCATCTATTTCCACAAAGTTCAAGTTGAATATAACTAACATCTAATTTCTTGTATTATTCAGGTGTAACATATAGTTGCACTAACTTACATGAAATCTCTGTGGTTTACATTAAGTTGTTTATATTATATGTTACAAAACAAAATGTAGATCTGAGGCTACATCTCTCAGTGTTTAAGTCATTTGATGCTACTTGCTTAAGTATTGTAGAAATTTCACAAAAAGGAAGGATTTACATAATGTGTTTATTCCAGAATAGAGGCAGGAAGAATGAGATTTCAGTTTGCAACCAGGTACCTTGCCCCGAGTTGAAAACAGCTCTTCATTCACAAAGGTGTAAATAAAATTGAAATTGAACACAGCAGTTTACAAAAAAACACTAGAACTTTTGTAGAAAGCACGGGCAATGATAAGATTGAATTTGTTATGGGAGACAGAATTTATCTTCTCCAGTTTACAGGTTTGAACCCATTTGCAGATAAAGGTTTCTTCCCTGTCAACAGATTTCACTCAAGGAATTGTTGGGGGAAAAAAGGAAACCAAAATTTTACCATCTCTTTGGTCATCTGAAAGAAGTTATACTGGGCACCCTATAGTCCTGGTGGGCAACCTTCCCATCACCACCAGTGCAGAGAGAGGCAGACCTAGAAAGCATATGAAGGAAACAGTGGACAGGTTGGCGGAGATGCCTTCCCTCACTTGATCCCTAATACACTCCCTATTGCAAGGGGCATTTGGATGCCACCTGCACTCTACCATGTGCCTAGTAGAGCTACAGAGACATTTTGAAAATGAGACAGTTTCAGATCTTAAAATCATAGAGGGCTACACTGTGAAGTACTTGGGATTGCAATGCATTTTATTCTTAATATCACAGAGTATATAGTTAGTATATTAATTAGCAAGGGTATCATGTACTGCTCATTTAAATCAGTGGGAGTGGTTCCTTTGGCTCCTGTGAGTTTGAACTAACTTCTGATTAATTATTAATGCATTGTACAAGATATTCCGCAAATAAGATTTACAGAAAGGCTTAGCCATCATGTGTGACAGTGGGAGAAAGAGGCTGCTGATACACGCCAGCACTGTTTTTCTGCCTGATTATGGCTGTGTGAAATCAACAAAAATGGCAGACTGAATCCCATTCCCTGCACAGGAATATTTTTAGCATGTGTTATTAAAAGCAAGAGGAATGTCAGAATATGTTGTGACAGAAAAACAAGCATTTGCTGTGGTGTAGAAGAAAAAGATGAAGTAGATAGATGTGGGGACTGTTAGGAATAGAGTAGTTTTACTGGGACATGACAAAGGTAGGACCCAGCCTCCTGTTTGTGAAATTCGTGATAATTTTGTGCCCATGGAAAAGTGCTAGAACAAAACCATTAAAGAAGTCACTTCTGCCCTGCAATATAGCATCATAGACCTATAGAATGATCTGGGTTGAAAGGGACCTTAAAGACCATCTAGTTCCAACCCTCCCCTGCCATGAGGAGAGACACCTTCCACTAGAGCAGGTTGCTCCAAGCTCCATCCAGCCTGGCCTTGAACACTGCCAGGGGTGGGGCAGCCACAGTTTCTCTGGGCAACCTGTGCCAGTGCCTCACCACCCTCACAGGGAAAAATTTCTTGCTAGTATCTAATCTGAATCTACCCTCTTCTACATCTACCCACATCCCTGTGCCTAAGCATCAGCACATTAGAGAAAATGGTCTGTTTGCAATTTCAATCATGCCCGTGGAGCTGCCTCCTGTGAATTTGTCTGAACACTTTCACACCCAAGTTACACTTCTGGTCTCCACATTTCCCTGTGCAAATAAGGTCCATGATTCCCACATGTACTGCATGAAAAAAAGTCTTCTTTTTGTTTTAAAGCTGCAGATGAGCTTCTGACTACCTTCTGAAACAGCATAATAACTTAAGAACTACAAATTAAATTCTTATGTAAAAAAAAATGAAGTCAGAAGATTTCATAATCTGACATTTCCTTCACGATTTCTACCATACCCGTTGAGGTGCAGACACAGTTCCTACACAATAGGTCTTTCAGGCATTTAGCTACTCCCATGACTAAACCATAGCATCACCTGTACATACTGAGCTGCAGTGCCCACAAATGGAGGTTACATTTAGAATGTTAGTATTTTCCTTTACAGAATCACAGGATGGTTTAGGTTGGAAGGGACCTTAAAAGCTCATCTAGTTCCAACCCCCTACCATGAGCAGGGACACCTTTTCCACTAGACCAGGTTGCTCAAGTTCCCATCCAACCCGACCTTGAACACTGCCAGGGATGGGGCAGCCACAACTTTTCTGGGAAACCCATTCCAGTGTCTCACTAGCCTCAGATTTTTTTCCTAATATCTCATCTAAATCTCCCCTCTTTCAGCTTAAAACAATTCCCCCTTGTCCTGTCACTACTGGTCTTTGTCAAAAGCTCCTCTCCAACTTTCTTGTTGGCACCTTTAGGTACTGGAAGGCTGCTCTAAGGTCTTCCCGGAGCCTTCTCTTCTCTAGGCTGAAGTGTTTAGATGAACTGTTTGGGGCAGTGAGAAAGAATGATGAGCTGGAGCTATAATTTTTCCATCCTCCATCTATTCCTTCTTTAGCACCTTGGAAGAACAATATAAAAAACACCTTCAAACCCCAGCCCAGCTCACACACAAAAACTAAGTTGGTCCCTCCAATTTAGGGGCTGTGACTGAAAGTAAAATACTTATAATTTATTTTTTAACTGTGAGGAACAAGATATGCAAGCACAGTTCTTCATACACAGAAAAACTAAAAAGATAAATACTTACGTAAATGTGGATTTACTGGAGCTGGAAGACAGAGCAAAAACAAAATTAGCAAGGAGAAGAAATTTTAACTTATCAGTATTTATATTATACTAAATTTTCCATTTTCCCTCCCCTTTACGACCTTGATCCTAGCTCCTACAATGAGAAAGCCAGCAAAAATGGAAAGTTCCTTTCTGAGCAAATTTTGCGGCTCCATGTCAACCCAAAGCAAAACTTTTAGGGAGAAACACTAGCCTCTCCAATCCCTGACGTGTATACTCCATCAGTAGTACCTGCAACTCGGGGAACAAGATGATGGAATTAAGCATCAAACCTAGATTATTGGTGCAGATATTGTAAGGATGAGGATGACTGGGTAGCAAAACTCCAGGGTAATGGCTTTGTACAGGAATCCAACAAAAACTACAGAAGGGATGAATTCACCATAAGCAGAGGTCCATACTGGACCTTGCTTAGCATTTAAAATTTCATTTTAGTGTTATTCTAGAGTACTTCACATAATGAATTACCCTTCTACTCAATAAATAGTACTGTTCTTCAGTTTAAGATGTCTGTGTACATACAAGTCTTAAGAAACAGACAGCACTTGAATTCTTAGAAATGCCAATTTTACTTTTAAACAGCAGAAAAAATAAGCACAGCAAGTTTGTGAGAAGAGGTTTGACATCATTAGATTGAGAGACACAACCAAAGAAAAAAGAGTCTTCTGGCACATAAACCCTTTTCTATGGAGGAGATATGTTAAAGAAATTTAAGACTATGACAAAGGAAGGTGAAGTTTACTGTCCTAAAAAAATGCCAGCAGTTCCATCATACTCCATGCTTGCCTGAGGACCGACTCACAAACTCCTTAACATCCATAATTCCTTAATACTGAAGTTCATCTACTTAACACCTCAATAGGCTGAAACAGAATGAAAGTCAAACCTCCACAGTGCCTACAGATCCTTTAACCATGGGAATGACAATCCAGGTTTAGGTCCAGAGTAACCTGCACAACGCTAAAACTGAAAATTGGGTTTGAATAAGAAATTAGTCTGCAGTTCTGTGCTACCTGTTTGCAGAAGGGTAAATTTGAAGGATGGATGACTTAGGAAGTGGAACTTCTGCTATAAGCCCTTACATATGTGAGAAACAGGAAGATGCTAAACTCACAGTTGGAATTGAATGTTATTAATAGAAAATTGGAAATAAAATTTATCTCCAAATAATGGGTTCATCTGGCAACATCAGACATCAGGATGAATGGTGCTCCATGTTTTCTTGCTGTCCTTCTCATACCATATGACTAGACATAAACTCTTGGTTCGTCACCCCTGTCACGGATTCTGCATAGCTTTAGATTTCACCTGAAGTTTTCAAAACAGCACTAAATTAGCAACTCTGCTACTTTATCTCCCTTTCTCTGAAACAAATGAGCAGTGATTTGCCCTAGTGCAATTTTCTTAAAAAACTTAGTCATTACGTTATATTAGATAACCTTTACCAGCACATTACCTTTCACTCTCCAAGAAACATTCATTTTGTGAAATCCTTGAGTGATTGAACTTGAATTAGCTGAAATTGCTGGGAACTACATTTACTGATGCTTGATTTGTAGCTAAACATACATGTTTTTATGGAAACTATTATCAGTATGTAACCTTAAGTCATACTGTTCAGTTTGTTCACAACAGAGCAAAAAAGGTTTATTAGCAGCCAAGCTTCAGTTCACACCGATTGACAACAGCAGAAAACCAAATTAAAACAGTTTGGCTGAACTTATCTAACATTATAAATAAAGAAAAAATACTCCATCAAACCAAATAAAAAAAACAGAAAGCCCACTCCTCTGAGTAATACAGCATGCTGCTATGAGACAATGTGAACAGCTTTAGCTCTCACTGCGGAAAGGCAAGGCTGCTGTGCGCACGACACACAGGTAGCAAGTTATATTAGCCATAAAAGGAAATTAATGGATGATTGAGGGAGTAAATTCCCACAGCTGATTTCGAAATGTCTGGCAAACCTGTGCACCTGCGAGGGTTATTGCTGCTCTGCTCAGCTGACCCTGGCTCGTGCTGGGAGGAAGGTTTTGCTGGCAGGAGAACAAAATGTCATGAAATGTTTGAGCGTGGTTAGAGCCAAGACAGATGATCCCTTAATCTTCCTGCTGTTCCTCCAGCAACCAGAGAATAAAAACTGCTGGAATTTCAGTTTGCTGGATGATTTTACTTTTCAGTGGTCTGTATTTGTGCAGGTCACAACAGAAAAATGTGGGCTGAGTGGCTTTTCTTAATGCTTGCCTTTCTGTTTGGTGGAATGGCATATATGCCAAGACAGATTTCCCACAGCTCCTTCCGAATACAAATACTTGCTCAGCTTAAAAATGAAGTGGTCTTCAGAGTCTGCAACATTATGTCCCTCCTTAAAAAAAAATTAGTTGCAAACCAAGCTCTCCTAGCTATGGAGAACACAGAGACAGAGGTAAGTAGAAGCATGCTAGATGTTCAACTGCTATGTTTTATACCACTGAAAACTAGTTGTCTGTGGTAATTCCAACCAGCATCTAAAAGATTTAACCAAGATCAAGAGTCCATACCTCTAAACACTTGGTTTGCACAGGAAAAGCAATCTTCACTGTAAATATTGGTACCTTACGGGGACAAGGCTTTCTTCCTTCCTGCCCATGGCAGGGGGTGTTTGAACTTGATGATCTTAAGGTCCTTTCCAACCCTAACTATTCTGTTCTATGATTCTGTGATTCCTTCCATAATAGCAATTATCCCAACTTACTGTTTGCAACACTGGATAATACTGGAAATGTATGCTTGTGCAAACTTATAAATCCAATAATTTATGCCCTATTTGGTACTAATTTTATTTTTCTGGAAATTGCTCTAGAAATATAATAATAACAAGAATAATAGCAATAACTAATTACCATCATTCTATTTGCTCTGATATAGAATCTGTGGAATGTCTAAGCCTCATATGAAAATATGCAAGCTGGACTACAAAGTGACTGGCCACCATCATCTATCTCCTGCTGTTGCAGTGCTGACTACATACCAACAGTAGTAACAGGTTGCTGGCTTTTTCCATAGAAGGGAGCTAAATTCACTTCTTTAATCACCAGTTTACTTTAAAAATATTTAAAAGTAAGCGTGTATCTGAACCAGTGAGTACTGAAGTTTCAATTGGAGTATTTGGGGACTTCACAGCCAGTTTGTCTCAAATAGACACAGATTTATGTATAGTGATGCCACACTGACACAGATTTATGTATAGTGATGGAGATAATATTTAAAATGTTATTATGAGACATATCTGCTGTTACTATGAGACATCTCTGTAACAGCCTACGAAACATTCATTACTGCTACTTAAATTACCCTGTTTGTATTTACTCGGCAGACTGTGTTCACTAGCAGAGTAACACATGCATCAACCAAAGAATTTGTCAAGTGATGTTTGGCTGTAATTATCAATGTCGCTCCTACTGTGATGATTGCTCTTTTCTCCTGTACTTTCAGCATTCAGATGAGAAAATAATTCATGACAGGCGAGGGATTTCCCTATGAAATTCTTCTGCCATAGGTAAGTTTTTTATTTATGTGATTGGATGCTGTGGTGTTTTTATTTTGTATTTACAGCTTCCACTTGGGATGGAAGGATATACTGTAAGAGCTCACCACTGAGTTTTTCTGCGTTAATAGTCTCCTTATTTTGAACATTTAGATGGCCACCAGAAGGTTAGCACACTGGAAGCTGTTATTTTCATA
Organism: Neopsephotus bourkii; assembly: GCF_033783945.1. Lineage (NCBI taxonomy): Eukaryota > Metazoa > Chordata > Aves > Psittaciformes > Psittacidae > Neopsephotus > Neopsephotus bourkii. Next base: position 1,659,186 of record NW_026901238.1, read on the forward strand.
TATTAGAACTTCCATGTTAATCTCCATTTGTGGAGGTTAATCTAAAAGGTGATTACCTCTGCATCACGTACAAAGGAGTGTAATCCAATAAAAATGATTCGACATGTCAAATTAACGTGGCTTAACTTTAGCCTTCTGGAAGTTAGACCTAGACACATCATCAAAGAGTGTCATTGGAGTGTCTCTGAAGTCACAGGAGAGATATGGGCATGTCCAGACAGTTATTAATCTCCTGGAAGAAATCAGGAGAAACCTTCTCCTCTCTAATAAAACAGCAAAAACAACCAATACACTAGAAATGTCCTGTTGATGCTTGCACATTATATAACTATATCCTAGAGAAATCAGTTCTGTGGAGTTCCTACCCAAGATTGTCCTACTACAGAACACATAGCCTATCTATTCTCTGTGAAAGTTAATGTATTCCCTACAGGTGAAAGAGACTGCTACCATTTTTCGCAACTCTAAAATGTGCCCAATCTTCTTTTCACACTGGCTGCATTTCTTTAAAAATTGGGGTAAAATCCTATTAGCCTGCTTAAAGTTTTAAAAAATAAGGCAAAAAATGTTTACAATGGAAATCCTCACCAGTATACACAGGTGCATTTCAAACCTCAGAAAAAATGTTTTTACTCTAAGGGTGATTGAACACCAAACAGGTTGCCAAGAGAGACCGTGAAGTCTCCATCCTTTGAGATATTCAAGACATGAAAAGACATGTTCCTGGGTCCTAGTCCACCAAAAAGAGTAATCCTGAAGTGGTGGCATAAGAAGGTCTGACGCTGCTAGAGGCCAGCATGCTTCTGGAGTACTCATCAAAACTGAACACACAAAGCCACACACACACACAAAAGGCTTCCGAAAATATGAAACACAGAACCACAGAATGGTTTTGTTTGGAAGGGACCTTAAAGATCATCGAGTTCCATCTCCTGTGCCATGGGCAGGGCCACCTTCCACTAGACCAGGTTGCTCAAAGCCCTGTCCAACCTGGACTTGAACACTGCCAGGGATGGGGCAGCCACAGCTTCTGTGGGCAATCTCTGCCAGGGCCTCACCACCCTCACAGGGAAAAATTTATTCCTAATATCTCATCAAAGTATACCTTATAAATCAAAATTCTAATCTATATCTACCCTAAAACTCAAATGTTTTCCCCCTTGCCTGAGGTATCACAATTAAAAAAACCCCATGTAATTGGAAAAAATGTAGAAAAAAATCTTAGTTCTCCTTTTAAGAAACATCTGCTTGATGTCTTTGTTTTTCTGGGTATTGTTTATAGTTATTTCTTACACTGACGCAGGCCTGCTGCTGTGGATCGTGCTAGCCCATTAACTGCTTTTCTAAGATTCCAGCATTTCAGACCATAAGAACTGGATTTGCATTATAATAATGTCCATTATATCATTATTTTAGAGTTGAAGCTGTAACATCTTTAAAATTACCCTGTTAATAGATGGCTGACATTAGAGTCATTGGACGAATCCTAAGATAAAAATGCCTATTTTAAGCCCACAAAGCCTCAGTGGTTTTGAGATCCTTCTTTAAAGGGAAGTCACTTTAGGTTTATCTTAGTGATTAGCATCTGGGTCATGATTCCTGAAGCTGTGAATTTATCAGCATCAGAGTCACAGCACTGAATGTTGCTCCAAAGGCATCTCTCCATCTAGGGTACAGAAGCAATAGCTTCCTCTCTCCTGGGCAGCTGGATTTTACATTGGCACCTCATCCCCACATTTGAAATGGGATGTTGTTCACATCTGCGCTAATGGCAGATTCTAGCAGAAAAATTTTCCGTAGACAAAATACGCTTTTTATGCTGCATGGGAATGTTCTTCCTGCCAGTCAGGGGCTAGAAATGTAAATCACATAATGTTTCATTAAGACCTCAAACTCAGCACAGTTGGGAGCATAGCCGAGACCTCAAACAACCTTCTGACACTTGCCGGATTAAAACCCCCACCAAAAAAGAGCAGTAGTAACCACGTGACCCCAATGGTAGGGTTTTTTTTTTTTTTTTTGTCCTTATAGGAGCACTGGTCATTATTTAAGTAATGGGAGAAAATTCAAGAAGAGGGCAGTGGCTACCTAGCACAAGCTAGGTAACCACTAGTGAGGCTACCTAGTGTCCCTAGGTATCTAGTGAATCACTAGGTCACTAGTGAGGATGTAAATGTCCCTATCACAGCCACCATGGAGAGATTGGGATTGGTACAGAGAAATCCCAAATGTCTGAATGAAGCTTCTGCTCCTGATCACCTTTGGAAAAACTCTGCATCTTTCCCATCTGCATGGGGGGAATCCCAAAGAGACCTGACTAATACTGCTAGTGTTGGAAAATAGGAACTTCTTAAGGTAAGAGGTCCAACGAAGAGGCAAAGTCCAACAGGAATTGCACCAGTGTGGCTATCTTCTCCTCATTTGTAACTTCATGGATGTAGTAAGCAAGTCATTTCTTTAATTTAGGTTTTGTTCTCGTGAGATTTAGGAAACAAAGACTTTGCAAACACTTTCCTGTAGCAGGAAAATTCATCACCATCATTACCAGATCTGGCATTTAGTGAAATGTGCCACTCCATTCTTTAGAATTGATATTTGAGACTACATAATGTAAACTTTTCCTGGATATTATTACAATGATAAAAATAATTTATTATGAGATTGAGCAGGGCTGAGCTAATCACTGATCATTAAGAACTGTACAGATGATGCACAAGACATTTAAATGTTTTTTTCAGAGTAATTATTTGATAATGATTTCTTAAAGTAATTCCTCATCTGTAGGTTGTTTTTGGGTGTTCTGCTGATGTGATTTCCTACTTCTGGCTCTCTTAGGTATCTGCATAGCACTAATTATGGTTGGATTCAGCTTATGGAGCAATTTGACCTACGGGGCTAGCTGTGACTTGATTAACAAGGCTCCTCATGGTACAATCGTAGGATCACAGAATGCTTTGTGTTGGAAGGGACCTTAAAGATCATCTAGTTTGCACTAATTATGGTTGGATCCAGCTCCTGGGGCAATTCGTCCTATGTGGCTAGCTGTGACTTGATTAGCAAGGCTCCTCATGGTAGAATCACAGGATCACAGAATGGTTTGTGTGGAAGGGATCCTAAAGATCATCTAGTTCCAAACCCCTTGCTCCAAGCTCTGTCCAACCTGTCCTTGAACACTGTGAGGGATGGGGCAGCCACAGATTCTCTGGGCAACCTCTGCGAACTCACCATCCCCATAGCAAAGAATTTCTTCCTAATTTCTAATCTAAATATAAATCTAACCTTTGTCAGTTTAAAGCCATTACCCCTTGTCCTATCGCTACAGGCCCTGCTACAAAAGTCTGTCCCCAAATGATTAAATACTTTCATGGTTGAATGCTTACAGTTATATCCCCCTGCCACACACATCACTTCTTCAATTATAAATCTATCCGCTAAGCACATCAGGTTTCCCACTACAAACTGCACAACGGTATCTTTAGCTAAGCTACCTTCTGTCTAAGGCTCTTCTTGCCCATTCATTGTAATTTTTACAGACAAAAAAAAAAAAAAGAAGAAAAGTTATTCATTAAAAAAATACCCTAAGAAAGGTATTTGAAGGGATTTTCCAGAGCTCTAGCAGTTAATTCCTGGTAATGCTGGGAGACTGAATGGAAGGATGTATGGATACTGTGTTTTTCTTGTTAGGTTAAAGTGAAGAAATTTTCATCACAGCTCAGCCTTTTAGAAGAAGATGTATAAATGCCCCTTTCCACTTGTTTAGGACTAGAAACAGTCACTTTATATATATATCATTCACATTCAAATAAGAATGTCTCAGAAAGTGCTCATTCTGGAAGAAAAATATATTGATGACATCACAACACTGATTTGACACTTTAAGAATAATACTTGTTTTGCAGATTTTTCTTCAAAACTCATTGCCCTTCAGTGTTCGAAGTAAGAACAAACTCTTGAAATGAGCTTTTCATGAAGCTAATATCAATTTGTTCAGTTTTTCCATTTACTTCACCAAATTTCAATAGGGTTTTGTATTTTGGCTGTTCAGATCTTTTTTAATTATTATTTTTATTTTGTATTCAATATTGTGACTCTTTCCAAAGGTGGAGACAAAATTTTGTTTTTACCAAGAACCCTCCTTCTTAGAAGCCTACTCTCGTCCCTTGCAGCATTATTTCCAGGACTGGTATTTGGTTCACACAGCACAGCCATGCCCTGTAGAAAAGACCAAACTATGCAGAAGTCACCACAACGCATTTGCTTGTACACAAAAATCTTCTTACCACTATATTTGATGACCCGAATAGTTGAGTCCCCTTCACCAAATCTGGTGATGGGTGTTAGACGGACTTCATAAGCCTCTGGCTTGATCAGCTCGGTTAGGTTGTAGGTAATTAATTCTCCCTTTTGAATATTTCCATTCACTGTAATTTCCTGTTCCCACCAACGCTGTTGTCCAGCCTAGAATCAAAAGAAGAATGCAAATATAAGACCTTTTGGGACAGATGTTGTCTTCACCTTAACGGGAGCACATGCAGATCTGTGCAACCCTAGGTGCATCCTTAAACCTTCCAACAACACAGAAGGATTAAAGATACAGTAAAACTACCAACCTCCCTGAGACAACCCACTAATGGGCATTTCTGCTACAAAGAGATGAGATCGCAGATTGCAAACACACTTTATGAAGAGGCCACCCCTGCCTGACACCTGCCAGTTCTCTGCCCGTATAGGTCCTGCACCAAACCTTGGGCAGCCCATGGGCTATAGGCACCATGCAGCACCCAGATGCTTGCTGCAGGCAGGAAAAGTATCACGTTCATTTAGATCAGAAGAACTGCTGACACTCACCAGAGACTACAGTGAGGGATAATGCACCCCGTTTGGGGTGGTATGCAAGCATCCAAGCAGATGCCACAGAGTTTTACAAAATCTCACTGAATTCTTCCATATTTAGGAACCACCACTTTTGCAACCCTGCACCTATGTTTAAAACCTACTTATCAAATTGTTAAATAACTTTTTTTTTTTCCTGCTCATTTTGGTTCATTTCATCGGCTAATCGAGGCTGAATTTACTATGCTATATAGAATCATAGAATAGTTAGGGAAAAGATTTTAAGATCATTTAGTTCCACCCCCTCCGCCATGGGCAGGGACACCTCACTCTAGCCCATGTCATCCAAGACCCAAACCTGACCAGGTAAATTGGCCTCTTATGCCTATTCCCTCCAAGATTTTAAAATATTATTGGCTAGCTACACAGCAGATGTGTTACTGGTCACTGTGCACACCAAGCTGGGACAGCTGCGACTCCGTGAGCTGGGTACCGCCTCCTTGTTAAAGGCAATGAGGTTTCACAGCTGTCATTCGTGGCATAATCTGAAGCTAATAAGAACCCACTGAAGAAATGAAATGCAGTTTGATTTCCAAGTACTTAGCACTTGTTGTAAGAAAGAAATAGGCTAGCCACTAATGGTCTTAGTGCATAATTACCAGCAATCCTTGTACTTTCAAAGATGGATGGATTTCAGGGAACAAAGAAAGTCAATACGAGCAAACAGGAGATTTTATTAAAAAAAATGGAAGATAGATTTTTGTGCTGTATAGACTGCACACTGTTTTCAACATCAACATCCATAGTTTCTTTTATTTATATGCCTTATCAAGAAATTAATCTAGTTAACAAGGCATCACTAGAAGTGTCACATTGTCTCTAACGTTACTTTAGTTTATAGATAAGCAGAAATCATACAGATTTTGGGCAGCGGAGTGACTGATACTGCAATACTACTTGCAGACACCTTGCTTTATTACACACACTATCTGCAGAAACAAAAATAAAAACAAAGGAAAAAACATTAAATATTTACCACGCATCCCAAGACAACTGTACGGGTGCAGTGATGCTAAAATGAGATGTTCCACTAAGCTTACTATACCTGTCAGTGCACTGAAGGTCTTACCTATTAAAGGATCACACATAACAAGTTTACTAAGGACACAATACTTTTTATTCCAGAACTTTAATTTGCTGATGCAATAAAAATATACACTGAAATATCTGAAATCTAGCACTAAACCTACCACAATTCATCCAAATAAACTACATTTGCAGTAATTTGCGGATCTTCTAAAGGATTTTTTCCCAATCTTACTTCCATTGTACTTTTTGTAGTTTGCTCTTTGCAATGCTTCCAATTTTTTTTATTATTTTTTTTAAATCATACTGTGAAGTTGACTACAAGGAAGATTAGAACTATTGAGTATGCCCTAAAAGTGAGCACTGTACTACCAAACATAATTCATGATTGTGTCTGTACCTTTTAACAAAAATTGAGAATCAGAGAAACATAAATCTGGAGAAAATTACCTAAATTTCAACTTCTTTTTTTTTTTAATAGATGCCATTGGTGGGTTTTTAGGGCATATATTTTATAGCACTATGCTGGTTGCCAATTACATTTGTGGGTACTGCATTAACAAAACTGTGCTTCCAGTTGCATGAGCCAATACTGACTTTCCATCATTTGAAGTTAGCTAGCTGTTGCTTAGAGGAACTTCTGACTATTTACAGTGGTCTACTGTAAAATATTCCCTGTTGCACCTCATTTCTGGATAAAGAAATAGTGAAACAGAAACTTCGCAAATAATTTCAATAATTAATACTATATGTTTAAAGTTACCAAGAGTAGTCATGAATTTGTATGAAATTCAGTTCTTGCTTTAGACTACTGCCCTTTTCTACATCACCCAAACAAAAGCAGTAAAGAAGCTCCATTATTTTATTAATTCTGAAAGCAACACAATTTGATTTCATTTCAGCTTTATGCATCCTAAGCCAATATTGGATATCAGCATTTCTCAATAGGAAGCAACACACATCTTTTTGCCTTGCAATCAACACCAGCTCTGTTCTAATTCTTATTTTTACCATGGAAACCAGAAAAACCCCAAACATCTCAAAATTGTTGCTAGATTTGACACAAAGCATTCCCTTGCCTGATTTTTCAGCTCCACTATTGAACAAATAAGCAAAGAAAATCAGTATCCACTCAGCTTTTGCCACCTTCAGCTCTCAATTTTCTTTTTTCACTAGGAACATACCCAGCTGTTGGAAGTGAGATGGATGCTTGGAGGCATCACTCCTGAAGCCTGACACAACCCTGGTGGACCTCTGCTAGCAGCCTGGGCATCAGTGCAGAGCTGATTCCCAGACCAGGTGTGAAACAGCAATGGACCTTGGCTGACCAGTATTGAAACTGTTGAATACGGGTGTAGCAGCTGAACTCATTTACTTGCTGATACAGTAAAAAAATGAAGGTCAGACATGTAACCAGAAGGAAAACCAAGGGTTTTCTAGCACAGTATTTTTAAAGGCCTGCATGGTTTTGAGGCACCACAGTGAAATGCCCAACTTACCCTAAAAATAGGATTTAGATTCCTACAATGCCTTGGGGCATTCCAAACTCCTATCTCTGCAAAGCTAGACCTCTCCCTTTGCTCCTGCAGCAGTGTCTGTCTTCTTCCAGGGATCTGGGCATCTATTTCACCACCTTTGGCTGGGAAGGAGCCAAATCCACACCACCCAATTCCTTTAAATCACTTGAACAGCTTCTACCCAACACCCAGGCTGTGCTTTTTTACATTAAAAAGTCCAGGTTGATGTTTTAAAGAGAGAATGCACCAGCAAATCTATCTTTAATACATATGTCTGCATGTCAATTTGTGTTCAGAGCTTTAAAATTAGAAAGAAATATGATTTGCCTGAAAAAGAATTTTTGTAGGAGAAAAATTCTTATAATCAAAGATCTTGGCCTTACAAAGAAAATGGTGAGATACATTTTGGGAAATTTACTTTGACCAAGCTGAAACAACAGTTTTCCAATTGTTTGTAATTATTTTTAAAGCACTGAGGAAAAAACACATTTCTGATGCATTTACTAGCATTATCATATGCTAACCTGTAATTAATTTAGCAGAGCATATGTACATTCAGTCAATCCACTGCGCAGAAGGCTTCACAGGGGCTCCTTCTTGAATATTTAGAAATCTTTGTTTCCTAAAGCTAGCAGAAAAGCAAAATGTGTTTCCTTGATGTCAGAGAAAGGGAACAGTAAAAGTGTAGCAGTGTTTTATTGCAGCAGTCTGCAACCATCTTCTCTATGTGGTCAATGAAAGGGTATTTATTCTATGCCTGTTGTTGGGAAACACTGTATTCTCTAGAAGACTAGAACATATAGATTTCTTGGGATATTTACCCTATGGGATGATTAAATATTGATTGCTTATATGCACAGTTATGTTTATACAAAATAAACACAACCTTAGTCCTTTGTACTTGGCCTATTGATTTCAACCATAAATTTCTTCATTGACTCAAAGAGTCAATCATCTCTTTAATTAGTGACAACTGAATGCAAAGTAAATTAATCTACTGTAAACTCCTGTAAAAAAAAACTGTGGCAGTCTTTAAAGTAACTTCTTTACAACTTATAACAACAACAATTGATTTTCCTTAACAATAAAAGGAAGAGTTTTCTTTCGTAGTTATAGATATATAAAACTGCATGGTTCAGTTCATGAGCAAAAACTTCTATCTGCACACCACAGAGGAAAAACTCCCATTTAATGTTTGCCTTATTTCTGCTGTGCAAATCCAGTGCCTGCTGTTCTTCAACAATTTTGGCCAGCAATATAATCAGAGCTATCAGGTTTTGAACATAAACCTTATTAAGAAGGTGGCTCCTGTGTCATCTTCATTTTGAAATGATAGTTAGATCCCTGGAATGACTCACACTGAAAAATATCTGTAATTCAGGCAAAACCAACAAGGCCAGATGTAAAGCACGTTCTGCCATGCTTGTCATCAGTTTATTTTCCACTGTGCGCCATGCTCTTGTTGACATCTCTTTTTACAAAATCAAAGAATCGCAGGATGGTTTGGTTTGGAAGGGACCTTAAAGCTCATCCAGTTCCAGTCCCCCTGCCACACGCAAGGACACCTTCCACTAGAGCAGGCTACTCAAAGCCCCATCCAGCCTGGCCTTTAACACTGCCAGGGATGGGGCAGCCACAGCTTCTCTGGGGACACTGTGCCAGGGCCTCACCAACCTCACAGGGAAGAACTTCCTACTATCTGGTTTAGACAGGCCGTCTGTCACATTAAAGCCATTCCCCATTGTCCTATCACTACTTGCCCTCGCAAAAAGTTCCTCTCCAGCTTTCTTTTCAGCCCCTTTAGGTACTGGATGCTGCTCTAAGGTCTTCTCTTCTCCAGACTTCTCTTTTTTAGTATTTTAATATAGTAATAAATTTTTAAATGTTCATAATTTCAATAATTTTCAGTATTTAAAAAATATTTTCACATGCAATCAGTAGAACTGACAAAACCTCATGTTTGTTTCTGTGCTGAACTGTTTCTTGCTCTCTGCTTTCCTGTCAGTGCTGATGCCAGCTGCTGTTGAGGCAACAGGGAGGGAGTGCGAAGCAAGCACAATGTTAGGTTTGATTGTCAGAGCCAGGAACATACTCTCAGCCAAAGTGCCCTGAGTGAGGCTGGACATGGTTATGGGGCTGGAGATGTTTGCTGGAGGAGAGCACTGACACCCCCGGCAGGACTTGCTGCTGCGGTTGGTGCTGTGACCAGCAACTAGCACTCAGCCTCATTCATCAGGAGATGAGGCACACGGAAACAGCAGCTGCATGATAAACCTCCTCTTTCCCTCTTTCCCAGCTGGAAAACTGAGTATCTAAAGCACATTCAACAGTGAGCACAATCTTTTTCAATTAGTGAACTTCTAATCTATAAGAACAATCAAAGGCATATAATTTACGTTCTTCTTGCAGGATTACATTAACAGTAATCCTGTATTTGCTCGTAACATTCATGTTACTTATTTTTTGTATACCACACTGAGGAATTTGTTTTATGTGGTACACACAGAAACATAAAAAAATATTTCTCTCTTTCCTTTTTAAGAAACTAAAATTTCCCAAGTCTTCAGTAATTAGAAGCTTGGAGCCCAAAGATACAGAATGTTCTAGGTGCAGTCTTTATGGACTACAAATTACAGTATCACAGTGTGTTAGAGATTGGAAGGGACCTCAAAAGATCATCTAGTCCAATCCCCCTGCCGGAGCAGGAACACCTAGATAAGGTTACACAGGAATGTGTCCAGGGGGGTTTTGAATGTCTCCAGAGAAGGAGACTCCACAACCTCCCTGGGCAGCCTGTTCTAGTGTTCCGTCACCCACACTGAGAAGAAGTTTCTTCTCAAGTTTAAGTGGAACCTCTTGTGTTCCAGTTTGTACCCATTGCCCCTTGTCTTATCATTGTTTGCCACTGAGAAGAGCCTGGCTCCATCCTCGTGACACTCCCCCTTTATATATTTATATACACTAATAGGGTCACCCCTCAGTCTCCTCTTCTCCAAACTATAGAGACCCATCTCCCTCAGTCTTTCCTTATAAGGGAGATGCTCCACTCCCTTAATCATCTTAGTTGCCCTGTGCTGGACTCTCTCCAGCAGGTCCCTGTCCTTCTTAAACTGAGGGGCCTAGAACTGGACACAATATTCCAGATGAGGTCTCACCAGGGCTGAGTAGAGGGGAAGGAGGATCTCTCTCGACCTACTAACCACCCCCCTTCTAATACACCCCAGGATGCCATTGGCCTTCTTGGCCACAAGGGCACAGTGTCGGCTCATGGTCACCCTGTCGTCCACCAGGACCCCCAGGTCCCTCTCCCCTACACTGCTCTCTAACAGGTCGGTCCCCAATCTATACTGGAACCTGGGGTTGTTCCTGCCCAGATGCAGGACTCTACACTTTCCCTTGTTATATTTCATCAAGTTATTCCCCGCCCAACTCTCCAGCCTGTCCAGGTCTCTCTGGATGGCAGCACAGCCTTCTGGCGTGTCGGCCACCCCTCCCAGCTTAGTGTCATCAGCAAACTTGCTGATAGTACACTCAATTCCCTCATCTAAATCGTTGATGAATATATTAAATAATACTGGTCCCAGTACCGACCCGTGAGGCACTCCACTAGATACAGGCCTCCAACTAGACTCTGCCCCATAGACTACAACTCTCTGGCTTCTCTCCTTCAGCCAGTTCACAGTCCACCTCACTACCCGATCATCCAGACCACACTTCCTCAATTTAGCTGCGAGGATGCTGTGGGAGACTGTGTCAAACGCTTTGCTGAAGTCAAGGTAGACCACATCCAGCGCTCTGCCATCATCCATCCACCGTGTTATTTCCTCATAAAAGGCTACGAGATTGGTCAAGCATGACTTCCCCTTGGTGAAGCCATGTTGACTGCCCCTCATAACCCTCTTATCCTTGATATGCCTTAAGATGGCACCAAGGATAAGGTGTTCCATCACTTTCCCAGGAACGGAGGTGAGGCTGACTGGTCTATAGTTACACGGGTCCTCCTTCTTGCCCTTTTTGAAGACGGGAGTGACATTTGCTTTCCTCCAGTCCTCAGGCACCTCTCCCGTTTCCCAAGACTTGGTAAAGATGATGGAGAGCGGTCTAGCAATGACCTCCACCAGTTCCCTCAGCACCCGCGGGTGCATCCCATCTGGACCCATGGATTTATGGATGTCCAGATTGCTCAACTGGTCTTTAACCCATTCCTCATCGACTAAGGCAAACCGCTCCGTTGACCTGTCTTCATCTGAGGTCTCAGCGGTACAGGGCTCTTCAGGACTGCCTCCGGCAGAGTAGACAGAGACAAAGAAGGCATTCAGTAACTCTGCCATCTCTGTATCTTCTGTCACCAGGGCACCCGTCCCATTCATCAGTGGGCCTACATTGCCTCTGGTGTTAGTTTTATCTGCCATGTATTTGAAAAAGCTCTTTCTGCTGTCCTTGACCCCTCTCGCCAGCTTTAATTCCAAGGAGGCCTTAGTCATCCTAGCAGCTTTCCTACATCCTCTAGCAGCAGCCTTATATTCCTCCCAAGTGGCCAGCCCTTCCTTCCATGACCTGTAAACTCTTCTCTTCCACTTGAGCATACCCAGCAATTCCCTATTTAGCCACGCAGGTCTCCTGACCCTCTTCCTTGACTTCCTACGTGTCGGGATGCTCTGATCTTGAGCTCGGAAAAAGCAGTCCTTGAACGTCAACCAACTATCTTGGGCCCCTTTACCTTCAAGCAGCCTAGCCCATGGGATTTCCCCTAGCAATCGCTTGAAGAGGCCAAAGTTTGCCCTGCTAAAGTCCAGGGTTGCGATTCTACTTGCTATTCTACTGACCCTACCACACAAGATCCTGAATTCTACCATCTCGTGGTCGCTGCAACCAAGGCAGCCCTCAACCTTCACTGCTTCGATCAGACCCTCCTTGTTAGTGAGGATGAGATCCAGCAGCGCACCTCTCCTGGTTGGCTCATCCACCATTTGCATGAGGAAGTTATCGTCCATACACCGGAGGAACCTCCTGGACTGCGGCTGGGCTGCCAAGTAGTCCTTCCAGTAAACATCAGGGAAGTTAAAATCCCCCACAACGACCACGGCCTGTGACTGTGAGGCCGCTCTCAGCTGCCTGTAGAAGGCCTCGTCAACTTCCTCACCCTGATCCGGTGGCCTGTAACAGACCCCCTAACAGTATCGCCCCTGCCAGTCTGCCCCTTAATTCTCACCCACAGACTCTTGACTCGCTCATCATCTGTCCCCGGACAGAACTCAGTGCATTGTAGCTGCTCTCGCACATAAAGAGCAACCCCACCACCCCGCCTGGCTGGCCTGTCTTTCCTGAAAAGGACATAGCCCTCCATGACTATATTCCAGTCATGTGAGCTGTCCCACCACGTCTCTGTAATTGCCACCAGGTCATAATCTCCTGACTTAACACAGGTTTCTAGCTCCTCCTGCTTATTTCCCATGCTGCGCGCATTGGTGTACAGACATTTCAGGGAGCGAGCTGAGCACACCAATTTCACCCTAGGATTACAGGAGGCCTCCCAGTCTTCATCAATTCTGGAGCGCTGTCCCACTGAGGCAAGCCCAGCTACAACCCCATCCCCCTTCGAATCTAGTTTAAAGCTCTCCAAATGAGCCCTGCTAATTCGTGCCCCAGCATCCTTTTGCCTCTGTGTGATAAACCTTTCCCACATGCCAACGTCCAGACTGGTGCCCTATAAAACCAGCCGTTATCAAAGAATCCAAAGCCCTGCCTGCAGCACCAGCCTCGAAGCCAATTGTTTATGGACCGAATTTTCCCATTCAGTCCCACATCATCAATAGAAGATGGAAGGAGCGAAGAGAAGATCACTTGAGCTCCAGAGTCTTTCACCATCCGCCCCAAGGCCCTGTAGTCTTTCTTTATCCCCCTCAGACTGCGGGAAGCAGCTTCCCCCTCACCTGTCTGGAAGACCAGCAGCGGGTAGTAGTCTGTCGGGCGCACCAGGTTGGGGAGCACCCTGGTGATATCCCTGATCCGGGCTCCAGGCAGACTACACACTTCCCTATGATGAGGGTCAACTCTGAATATCGGGCCCTCTGTTCCTTTCAGAATGGAATCACCTACTACAATGACCCTTCTTTCTTTCTTACCAGAGGCATTCTTGAAGTGCAAAGTCGACCACTTTTTCCTATGTGGCCTTGTAGGCGGGCCTTGCACCACATCCTCACCTACCTCTCCTTCAAGATCCAGGGCCTCAAACCTATTACAGAGGGACACCTGGGGAAGCGGGGCAGGAAGGGAGGAGGGCTGCCCATGATGCCGAACTGGAACTCGCTTCCAACCCTCATCATCTTTTTGGTCCCCTACCCCTGGGCGACAGCTACATGACAGGGGCTGTCTCAGGCCATCCCCCTCTGTCTGAGAGGGCAGGGGTCCATCCCCTTTTAGGGGGGTATCTCCCTGGAGCCATTCCAACTGGCCAGCCAGGGAGTTACTCCAGCAGTCGATCTCCCTTGATGGATAAGTGGTTCAGATGTCAGAAACATCTCTCCACAATCCATATTCATGGCCTGATATATGAAGAAGAAAGAGATGAAAACAACTTAAAGAAAGCTGGTATGCAAAAGCTGGAAGCTAGATGATTCAACAATTTTAAATATATATCGTATCTCAGGCAGGGTGGTAAATGGTAGTAACCCAGGAAAAAAGACAGGTAATTTTTATCAGAGTTAAAATCAAAATACAGCACAAATATCTGCTAAAAACTTGTTAATTGGGAGATAAAATACACTGTGTTCTTTTTTCCATACAAATGAAGGATAATAAAACTATTTTTTAAGATATGAATTAGAACACTTCATCTGCTGTGTAAACTAATCTCGGATATTTTGTATCTGGAAGGTTGTTTCTGTTTCTTTGCTTTTAACAACCCTACCCACAGGGACAGAGAGTTAACTCCGATTTTATATTAGATATGGCTTTATTGAATCAGAAAGGCAATAAAATTTATTCTTGTTCATTTTTTCCTTTTTGGCAAATTCGATGCACCCCTTTACATGTATGGGTTTGAGAACGGACAGAAATTTATATACCCCATTTTGCAGCCAGTGACCATGCAACCTTCACAGAAATCCCTTTCATGAGTGCAAAATATATATTTGAATTATATATTTGAATACATCTGACCCTGCATGGTGCTGAATGAAAATGTAAGTTAAAAACACAATAAAATGGTGACCAGAAGGAAGAGTACAGAGAAGTGACCTGCTCTAGGCTGTCTGAAGAGAGTTTCTCATTATCAACTGACTGGAACCGCAGACATCTGTAGACTGAAAATAAAGGAAAGGTAGGAACTTTAATCTTTCACATAACAAGCTAGAACAAGTTACTCTCTGGTTTACCGGTACCGGTTGACTTTTTATTACTTCTTTAAAGCAGTTGTTCATTTTCTAGGTCACCATGGCTGCATCGCTGCTGGCGGTGCAGGGAGTGTGGCCGTTGCCTCCTGAGGAGCAAGAGCAGCCACTGCAGAGATCAGAGATGCAGACCCTTTGTGTCTGCTCCAGGAAAGTCTCACTTGTTTCATTTGCTTTCATCCTGCTGACAGTACATATCAGAGAGCTGGAAGTACTCACTTATCACTGCTTGAATGCTTGTGCAACTTGGGGTTTACTAACTGTTATAATGTATAAAAAACTACCTGAATCTGTTTTTTGTGAAAGACAAAGTATGGAGAGGAAACACCTCCATGTGATATCCAGACAGCACCAGAACTATTCTGAGCAGTTGCACGCTGCTGGCCTGCAGCTTCACTGGCTGCTGCAGGTGAAAGCACTTCTGCCACCTGCTTAGGAGCTGGTATGAAAAAACACAAAGATATTCACAGCTGCTCAAGCAAAACTGGACATACGCTCATTGAAGCAAAAGCTTGAAGGTGAGGTCCTGTCCTGGGTTCAGCAGTAGCAGTCAACTTTTCTCCTTCTTGGTAGCTGGTGCAGAGCTGTGTTTTTGATTTTCAGCCTGGGAACAGTGCTGGTTAACACCCATGTTTTCAGTTGTTGCTAAGTAATGTTTACCCTGACCAAGGACTTTGTGAAACTCATGCTCTGCCAGGGAGGACGGGAAGCTGGGAGGAAGCAGAGACAGGACACCTGACCCAAGCTAGCCAAAGAGGTACTCCATACCACAGCATGTCATGCCCAGGATGTAACTGCGAGTTACCTGGAAGGACACGAGGTTTTCTGGGTTGGACTTGTTTTTTGGCATTGTATTCTCTTCCCTTGTTATTTTCTCTTATCATTGTTGTTGTTGGTAGTAGTGGTGGTGATTTGTGTTGTACATTGGTTGCTGAACTGTTCTTGTCTCAACCCGTGGGAGTTGCATTCTTTTGATTATCCTCCCCATCTCTCAGGGAGCGGGCAAGGGGAGAGCACCTGGGGGGGGGGGGGATGTGGGCCTCGACTGCTTCCAGCCTGGCACCACTCGCTGGGAGTGAGTGCACGAGCTGTCTGGCTGGGTTTAAACCACGGCAGGTCCAAAAGTGGTTTTGTTCTGGCTGGATAAACTTTCAGGACTATAGAAACACTCTGAGTGACATTAGGAAGCACTTTTTGTATGCACTTGGAAAACGTGCAAAAGAAAATATCAAGGCAATTCAACACAAAGGGTTTCATGGCCTTTAGCACAAAATTCTGAATTTACCTGTGTTCCGAAGATGATGCATGCTATGGTATATAAGTTTCCTAAATTATTTAACGAGCTTCAGGCTCCCCCTGTGACTGAACTCCACTTTATCATTGAGCTTTTAATGACAGCAGCTACATGATCGTTGGTTATCTCCAAAGGATGACCAGGAAACACGTACAAAGATGCTTTGAAATACAAACAATTGGAAGAATGCGTGTCACTAATTCCAAAGCCAAATCCAAAGCTGAGATACACTAATGTCAGAATATTCTTCATAGAGCTATTAATGAGACAGGAAAATGTTCCTTATGAGCTGAACACATTTTGGCAGACCACAGCAGTTTCAGAATCAAGTAGAGGGTGACCAAATCTATGCATTTCACCATGGTGAAAGACATATAAGGTTGTCTTCATCCCTCAATTCAAGTGCTATTAGGATAGTTACAAATGAGAGGCTGTGTGCAACAGTGACCCTGAGGAATGGAAACTTCCTGTACTCTACTCTGCTTTTTTTTCATAAATGCTACACACGGGAGGATTTATGGTCTCCTGAGCTACATGAAAACATGTATTCTGATGGTGTCACACATGACAGTTTTCTTGCTTATTAGTTTGAATGCATCCTTACCCCACGATTTAAATACAAAAAAAACAAATGCAAGTCTGCTACTAGTGACAGATGAAGTGTTGGATCCATCAGCTAACTCTACCCATAGTGCCCAAAGGGTCTTACAGATAAGGGGTTACACCTCTCGCTAACCATATTCCTCATCAACATTCAAGGACTGGCAACCGCTTGCTCCCAGACCCTGCCCCAGCACCCCCAGTACCACCTTCCTTTCTCTGTGGTTCTGCTCTGCTCCAGGATGAAAGCCCCCCTAAGCAGTATGGAAAGATAGTGTTTTCTGATTATCATACTCATGTTTAATATAGTCTGTCTGGGCTATTGCTTTCTGTTTTGGTTTGGGACTCTTCTTGAAACAGGTATCTACAGTTTAAATGAAAATGTGATCACTACTAGGATGACCAGTGTATAAACATTTTTAAAAAATAATTCTCTCTCTTCTTGTGGAACTTGGTAATAAAAATGTATTCAAGGCTGTACTACATGATCTCCCCACAGCACAATAAGAATCTTCATTACTAAGAATCTTCATCACTATCATCACCCACAGAGTCCTAAACCTGTTAGGTTCCACTATGCTATGTTTGGCTTGACCCACCGAAGGTGCAACCTCTCCACTTGCATTTTAATGGAAACAGTGGAAACAGCATAGATTGAAAGCAGGCAGTACGAATTTGCTCATGGTAAGGGTCACAAAATGCACTTCTCTAATGTATGGACTCAGATCAGTAATGACTTTGAATGTTATGACACTGCACTCAAATCAGTACCATTTTTTCCCCCTTATAGGACAAAATGTGCTATAAACAAAGAGAATCCCTTTTCAGACTTTAAAATTATCTGGCTCTCAAATGAATTCAATAAAGTCTGACGGATTAAACAGGATCTATACTGTTGCCAACCCCACTGGGGCAGGTTCTTCTGCTCTTTGCTGCTAGACACCTACCAAAAGAGTTTTCAATTTTTAACCCCTGATTGGTGGGCAGTCACAAAAGATAGGTTAATTATTAACCCATGTTAAAGCTAGTTTTCAGAGAAAGTTTTCTCATTTCTCATTAACTTCTCAGTGACATATCAAACTCGAAGTTCACGTATTGGGCTGGTGTAGACTCTCACACTTCAAAGTATGCAGCACAGCTGTGCTGTGGGCAAGATGGGCACTGCCAGCAATGCTACTGCCAACAGCACAGATGCGGGCTTGCATATTAAGCAGTAGAGTTATTTGCAGTAGGCAGCCCATTATTTTTATCAGGTCAACAAGAGACAGAATTATCAAAGTGGCATCAAGATTAAGTTCCTAAATTTAAATTAAACACTTAATTCTTATGCGAACAACCACATTTCCATGATCAAGAACCTGTCTAACCCAAGACACATTCATATTTCAGTGGTGATGGTTTAGTGAGTATCCCACAGTGCTACAGCCTTCTCAGGATGGATCTTGAAAAACAGATAGTGCACTCCTGTCACTACTGAATAAACTCATTTTCTTGTGATTTCTAAAACCTATTTATAAATGACTATATTTTCTCATACAAAATAATTACACAGCAACAAACTAATGACTGTAGCTGCAATCAAGACGACAAACCCAACCCCTTTAAAGTACAGCATGCTGGAGCTTTGCTGTTCAGTCAATACTATGAATAAGTGATGTTGTCTTGGTAAATGAACTGAAAAAAACAAAGCTGCATTTTAAGCAACCTACATGAGTCTCTGAATAAATAGATCAAGAAGTAATAATGCAGTAAGACAAGCGCATGGTGCCAAAGCGCATTTCTAAGGCAAGTGAACATACTGATTTTGCTTAACTTTTGGAGTAAGAATGATTTTTTGTCAATAGATAATAGCTCAACTGTCAGATATGAATGCTTCAACAAACCATTTCTTACATACTTCAGACAATTGCTGCACGAGAGGAAAAGAAATAGCCACTAGATGTTTCATGAAGTTCTCAAAATGTAAATGTGATGTTTTAAATCACCTCAAAACACAGATGGATTTCAGAAGGTTTCTCCTTTGCTTATTGAAAGACAATAGGGTTTGTATTCCTTTTAAACATACGTATGTTTCAGAGAATAACTGTCTAGCAGAAAAAGGATGGATGAAGCAGCTGTCTATAGGAACAAATCACTCCCATCCCAACAATTTCTAATTTTTGTGATGTGCATTACCTGACAGAAGTGCACAGTTAGCGTACATTAGCTAGTATGTTCTGATTTAGCTGCAAACATCCCTCACTTAGGAACAAGCAAAACCTGTGATTAAGGAACTGCCAACCTAATTGCACTACTAAAAAAAAAAAAGATAAATCTCATTTATCATCTCATCTTCAAACACTAACTAAAATTTGCATTTGCACAGGACTTTAAAAATGAAGAAATCCTTCCCAGCCTCAGCTGGATGAACAGAGACAGTACCTCACTGTGGAGCAGAAACAGGTTCTGTTTCATTATGGCAGTTTGGTGGGTTTTTTTTATTTTTTAATATATTTTTAAAAAATGATTTTTTTTTTCCTGAAGTACATGCATCTGTTTCAGGAAGAACAGAACTAATGGTGAGAGATAGTGACAATATGAGCAGTAAAAAAACCCTAAAGTGTCTAGCAGACATCTGGGATCCCTAATCTACGACAGACACAAAGGCAAGACTATACAAAGGTAGTAGCTAGTTTTGCAGAAACCTGAAGACAGAAGCCAAGGGAGTATCCCAGCAAGAGGAAGCCTTAATCTGCAGAGTTCTCAACACCGTGGTCTGTCCTGAGCTAGCCATTCCCTAGGCAATCATTAAGGCTGCTCACAGGGAGCAATACTGGCAAAGTCTCAGCTTTGATCATTGGTAAGCTGTCAATTCACCTCATTTTTAGTTTTTACATCTAAAGATCTGCAGCACTCATTTTTAAATGCACACATTAACAGCACTAGGGAAAGCCCACACAGACCTCAAACAGATTTAATAGTTTCAGTTCGTGCACCACCTAGACAGGCAATAAACCTGAGTGGCCTAAGAAACAGGTCAGGAAGCTCGGAAGACAAATATTGCCTTTACAGATTGCCAGAACTGCTCATCCAAGAACAAAGTAGATATGTAAGGGATGTGACAGCTTTCTTTGCCAACCAAGAGCACTTCCATTTGTAATCAAAAATTTGAGCAAATAATACTTGGCTGACAGAAAAAAATGCTAACTGGGCTTTATTCACCACGAAGTATTGTGCAGTGAAACTCCATATTCTTGTTGGAGTTTAGTAGCCCTTGGAGCCTAAATTCTTCTGCTATGCTCTTTAATTCTGCTGAGAGCTGTTGCTGCCCTCCCATCACCTGGTTACAGCACTGAGTTTGAAACCCATGAAACCACATCCAAAGTCTGTGGAAATGAAGAGATGTCTTAGGAGGGTGGTTAAAGGGAAATATTGCACAGAAAAGTCCAGCATGGGGCTGGCAGCACCTGTTCTCAGTGACATAGGGTGACCAGATTTCAGGTGAAGCATCTCTGAGGGTGATTCCTGATGCTGCCTTTAGATATACAGAAGGAAAATCAATTCACCAAAGCAAGCTCTAATAGCAGTGAGTATTACTGACCCGTCTCTATGTTTCACTTTCATGAAATTATCTCAGAGGAATGCTGAGAAAATGAGTTAATTAGAGCCCATGAAGTAAGACACAGATATATCCTACCAATATAGGAAGAATGCAGCAAATCTATCTTTAGACCAGGTCTTGAACATGCGAGAACAAATAAAACATAAAGGCACATATGGAACAGTCACAGGGAAAGAGGTGAAGGTGTAATTCAGTGAACAGTATTTATTCAATGGGTCAAACAGCTCTTTTCTGGCACTATTTAATTCTGGAACACTCGGTGACAGGAATAGCGCTCTTCAAGCTAATTCTCTCTGTGTGCATGAATGCCACCTACTAGGGGAGATGCTCACAGTCCACATGCAGTGGTAGTGGTGAACTCACCAACATGAGATGACCTGAGGATCAAAAGTGAAAATAGGCCAAATGGAACTCAACCAGTTCAGGGAATAATGGTATGCTAGAGAACGCAAAATGTTATGGTTGAAGGTCAGCCTTTGCCCCAGGCACCTTCCATCTCCATTCCCCTTTGGGGTGCAACTCTCCTTTGGCGCCCACGACTTGTCTACAGCACTGATAAACTCCTGGGATAAAGGACCTACACCTTGAGCAAGTGCAGCTATTGCTAATTTTTATCCCCATATCCTAACATATTTTATTAGGGTACCTGGAATATACTATGCAATTTATTTATGATTCTTAGGCATTGATGCTGCTCTGAAATTATCTTCACTAAAGAGGAAGCATCCATCATCAGAATTAAGTTTCTGTAACACTCAAAGGCCTTTTGAAATATTTATTTATGCTATATTTTACTATGACAAAAAGCTTGCTGCATACCAGTCACACAACTCGTATGTGTCATGAATTTGCCTAAGGAAATATGCAATAAATTTTAAGTAGATAATTTCAAAGTTTCATTGCTCACTTTCTCTGTGAGTTTTCATTATTTCATTACTGCAAATCCTTTAGTATTTCTACTATTTCCCAAGAACTGTATTGCATCATATGGAATCAACATTAACAAGGAATCCATTGCTGTCATTTACAGAGGTTTTTAGCAGTCTTGCACTACAGGAATTTACATAAAGAGGGCAGAGTAATGAAAAATATTTCTTGGCAATCATATTTTTCATTTTAAACCTGGACCTGATCAATGTCAAAACCCTGACTTCCTGCTGTTTTCATTCTACTTTTGCAACTACACAGCAGCAGGGTGAAAAAGCAGCCATGAATACACACATTCCATCTTAAATGCTCTTCTGCTGTTTGTACTGTAAGTAGAGCATGTTTTCATCAAGGGCCCAGCTTCTGCTGGAAGGGTGCCCACACAAGGCTTGACAGTTTAAAGAAAAGCACATCCTTGTTGGGATGGTGCAGATGATTCATGCAGTTCAGCCACTCCACCTGAGGCTCTGTTTCAGCACGTGCATAGAAAGGGGAGTCTCAACCCTCCTACAAGGGTTTAAGTGTAGTGAAAGGCAAATAACTCATTTGCTAAAACAAATTCCTCTAGCTCGAGCAATTTCTCTCTCAAAATTGCTCTTCAGCTCACTCCATTTTCTTCTGCATCTTTCCTAAAGTTTGACTGATACACTGCATTTGATCAGCAATAATCAATTCATACTGCAGATTTTTCTGCTGAGACAGAATAAATGGAAGTTGAGTGTGATCACCATACTAAGGTACAGTGTGGCGCTTGATTTTGGCATTTTTTTCACTAAAGGGAAATGTGCAACAAAAGCCTCACATTATGTCAATGTCCCTGCTTCAAGCAGAAGAGCTCCTGCCCATGCAGGATTTGTCCTTTAGTTAATTACCACTTTGCCATGTCTCTGGCTCCTGCAATGGATAAATACACACAGAGAAATGTATACGTGTACCTGAGACACCCTGAAGAGAAAGTTTAGATATTGCCCCAAATTGAAAAGTATCCCAGGAGGGGGTTCCACAGAGCTTGCTGTGAAGGAAGGGAATTCCCAGGTCCATGTTTTGTGATTTTAAAAATTTGATTCATGTGATCCTATCCTTCCATTTCTATCTGCAATTAAATCTTTCTCCTTGACCAGTCCACATACTTTCATGACACTTGTGGGACCCTCCTTGCCTACTGTACCTCTCTTGCCCATCAGATCTCGCCAAAATGAAGATGACCAGGGTTTAGAAATCACAGCCAGTAACTTTAAGCCATTCTTGCATATCCTGTTTCCTTAAGAAACCAGACTGAAAAATTAGTATGAATTAGACATTAAAACCAGTAATGAAATAGCAGGAGTTCATGCTTATATAACAGAAATCAAACCAAGGCAGTCCCAGCAGGCAGTAATTGCTTGGATCAAATGAATATGTTAGATTTTGCATGCAAATTTTTTGCGAAGAAAGGGAGCTTAGTCCACAATTTGTGGTAATGTGAACAGACACAGCTCTGCCCGGGATGTTTTCTGTTAGAATATATAGAAAATAAAGCCCTTGGGCTCCAAAACAAGTCACTCCAGAGGCACACAGAACAACTCTCAGACCAGAGGAAAAGGGTACAGTCAGAAGCATATTCAGGATCAAAGTCAGAACATCAAGACCTGACAGAAAAAGATGTGTTTATGTGTATAACTCTCAATTTTGTCAGATGTAATCAGTTGAATTTTTTTCAGCATTATACATAATCATTTGCCTAATCTATCTGAAGTTTGGGAGACATAACCAGTTTTATACAGTACCAAAAGACTTTGGTACTACAAACTGAAGGTACAGCCCTCAGGTTGCTATTTTGAAAATCCAGCCTTGGTCTTGTACAGAATAAACATAGGAGGTATCAGCATTGCAAACAGAAAATTGTCAAACAGAACTATTACTTTTCTAATTCAAATTACCAAACCCAAGAAAATCAGTGAGAAATGTGCCTGTGCATGTTGCACTCATTTTTTACCAGTCTCTCTGTCTCACTTCACAAGTGCAGACATAACAAGAGAAAAGCAAAGCCTTGTTCAGGCTTCCAAAAAGAAATGCATGCTGTGAAATCTTCTCTAGAGAGCAAGGCTTAATTTTTTTCCATGAAAACAACATTAAAAATATTCCAATAGACATTTGAATTTTCAATTCTCTCATTTCCTCCCCTGAAATTACTAAAGATGTAATTTTTTTAAATGGTTCTGAATACAATTTTTGTATACATTTTGATGTATAGCTAATTTTATACGTTCTAAAGCAAATCAAATGAAAATAACCAGCTTGCAGCCATTTTTCCCTTCACAGTAGATTGTGTGATGATAGCACCATGATCCTGATAGAAAGAACATCTGGAAAATTGCTACCCATCAGGTGGGGGCCATGAGTGTGCTAAAATAAATTTTTCATAAGTGACTTTCATTCTAAATACTTCAGTGAGTAATGATTTCCACTCATCTATTTCCATTTTCACTCTATAGGCAGTAAAATGACACTTCTCTATTATTGTGACTCCCTCTTCACCTGACAGGACCTTCCCTCTTCCTTTTGACTTTCTTGGCTTCCTTCATACGCCATTAAACCAAGCTCCACTTTTTTCTCAAATAGCTTTACTGTGCCAGTGTATCGCAACAGCTCTTCAACCAATGTTGAAAAGCCAAGTTTCTCCTATGTTCTTCTTTCCCACCATTAAATTATCCTCTTGTGTCTGAGACATGCCCTTATTTTAACTCTTGTGACAAGACAGTGACAAGAAGCAGGATCTGACAGAAAGGTAACACTGTTCTGGTGATTCATACAGGGTGGAGTATGGCAGCCAGGTTCCATAAACATTAAGAAAATTAAAGCAAGCCTCAGAGAAAGAGGACTGGAGAGAAAGATGGTCTAACAGAGGCAATGGGCCATGCAATTGTCTGGGTTATTGAGCACCTCCAAGAGGAGGATGGACTTTAGTGGGGTTGAGTGAGCCCTCAGGAAGTTTGACAATGACACCAAGCTGTGTGGTTTGGTTGATACACTGGAGGGAGGTTGATAAACTCCAGAGGGAGCTCAGCATGCTTGTAAGCTGGACTGATGCCAACCTTATGAAGTTTAACCATGACAAGTGCAAGGTCCTACACCTGGGTTGGAGCAATCCCAGGCACAGCTACAGGCTGGGCAAAGAAGAGATTCAGAGCAGCCCTGTGGAGAAGGACTTGGGGCATTGGTCGGTAAGAAAATGAAAATGAGGTGGCTTGAGTGTGCGGTCGCATCCCAGAAAGCCAACCGTATCCTGGGCTGCATCAAAAGGAGTGTGACCAGCAGGTCGAAGGAGGTGATCCTGCCCCTGTACTCTGCTCTTGTGAGACCTCACTTGGAGTATTGTGTGCAGTTCTGGTGTCCTCAACATAAAAAGGACATGGATCTGTTGGAACAAGTCCAGAGGAGGGCCACGAGGATGATCATTGGACTGGAGCACCACCCGTATGAAGACAGGCTGAGAAAGTTGGGGCTGTTCAGTCAGGAGAAGAAAAGACTGCATGGAGACCTCATAGCAGCCTTCCAGCATCTGAAGGGGGCCTATAGTGATGCTGGGGATGGACTCTTCATAGAGACTGTAGTGACAGGACAAAGGGTAACAGATTAAAACTTCAACAGGGGAAGTTCAGATTGGATATAAGAAGGAAATTCTTTCCTGTTGGGGTGGTGAGGCACTGGAATAGGTTGCCCAGGGAGGTTGTGAATACTCCATCCCTGGCAGTATTCAAGGCCAGGTTGGACGAAGCCTTGGGTGAGATGGTTTAGTGTGAGGTGTCCCTGCCCATAGCAGGGGAGTTGGAACTAGATGATCTTAAGGTCCTTTCCAACCCTAACTGTTCTATGATACTATGACTTTGAGCCCTAAGTCAGCGCAAACACATATCCGTGTGTCTAAGAGCTGTATTCACAAAATGCAAACATGTCGAAGTCCTTGTATTTTTAATATAATACCATCCCTCTTGCTGACTGCAAGAGACAATGTGGGGTCCTTAGGGGTTCAGGAGGTAACTGAACTTGCTGTGTAAGGTAAAGGCTGTGTAGTCACTGCATGGAATATAGTCCTGCAGAAGACACTGTAGAACCTCTCCATAGCAAGGTCGGTATTGCTGAGATTAATTAATTTGATTTGTTCTTCCTCTGCTTTCAGATCTGTATCTTCCAAACATGAAATGCAATCCCCCCTTCTCTGAAAACAAACGATCACAGACTCTTACCTATTTCTCTTGACTACACCCTGCTCTAGTTTCATCCCTAATTTCCAACTTACACTGCCATGTTGTTATCTGGTAATCACAAATGAGCATCTCAAATTGGCCTTTGTTTAGGCTCCATGCATCTCCTATTTTTCTGCTCAGAACTGTACTCAGATTTTCCCTTCAGAAGTGGGAGTACTGCTACCGATGCTGTGATGTACTAGAATGATATGCTGCTCTTGGATCAGGAAAGTATCCTCTCAGTGCCTGCCAGCTCAGAAAATGCTCATGAAAACTGGGGAGGGGGAGAGGAGAATTGATGGGCTCTCCTTCCTTTCTTTGGCATGTGGAACTCAGATGTGCTTGCACCTGCCCAGATGTACCAAGGTTTTCACCATGTTTATACTCTCTAAATCTGGGCAATATGCAGAATGCCAAGCAGTGAAAGGAATACTTTAATCTTCACTTCCTTTGGCTCTAGTGGCCCAAGAGAAGTAGATACATACACTGTGGTATTTCTCTGCCACCTTCAGAATCTTTATCATGTAGATTGGCAGCAGGACTGGCCATTGACTGAATCCATTGTCCTCAAGGGTTTTCCTCCTCTCAGGAAAGGGACCGACCTCTTCAAGTCTTTTACCCTGCCAAAATTGTCTAGACTAGTCTCACAAGAACCGCACATCAGAACAGGTCCCATGCTATAATGTATCACCAACTAAATGTTTTTTTTCCTAAGAGAACAAGCCAGAAATTTCCATGAGAAGAAGACCACATCTGTCACAACTCCTTAGAGGGACAGGGCCTGGATGCATAGTTCAGAGCTCTGCCGTCTCCTCAGGACATGCTTGAGGGCTCTGAGGGTTATCGAAGCACATGAACAGCAGCTCTCACTCACTCAACAAGTAAACTCTATGGCCACTTAGTGCCTCCTTTTTTAAAAGTTATTTGTCATTGTTCAGTAAAGGAAGAGCACGGCCATGCACACTGCCTGGTGGCTAGATGCTTCATCACAGCAGGCTTGGCACATATTGCAGCTTAGCATCCTCAAAGCCAATTAAAACCCAGCACTGGAAGCCACTATCCATGTGCTGCATGGATAGAAATGCAGACAAGAGCCTGTGTTTGTTAAAAAATAACATTAAGCACAGCATGAATCCCCAAAAGGCAACAGGAGTGTCTAGGCTTAAGTAGAAAGCAAAGTGCTCTAAATAATTTCTATTCCTTCCTGATTCTCCCAGGAGGGAGCAGTCATCACACAATACCATGCCACCAGGACAAACTTGACTGAATGATCTGCTGCGCGCCATCAGAGAGCAGTACATGCAGCTCATACCTTTAAATAAGGGGTAGCAGTAGAGCTACAAAACAATCTTAAAGATAGATAGATAGATTAAACATACGTATAAATGCAGTGATTCTTGCAAATTTTCAACTCACTTCTTAAATGTATTAGTTTTGTTCTTAAAACAGTTTTTTGATGTTACAAAGCAACCACAGAATCCTGAAGGTCCTGAGAGCACAACAACTGCTCCTGGCACCCACGGTGACATAGTTCGTACCTCAGTGTAAATAGAGCCAAGTTATACTCATGGCATACACCACCCTCAGCCTGGCACAGCTCCTTTACTTCAGCACCTTGTTACACCTTCTTTCTGCCTTCATTATACCTCTGGCACTGGACTTTTCTCTCCAGTAGTTTCTATTGCCAGCAAAACTTTCCAAAACTCTGCTTGGCTGAGCTCCTCAAGGCAGAGACGTCTGCAGCTCTACAATCTCACTATATGCCAACCAGTGGAAATACTTTCCCGTTGTTATAACAATGTATAATCTAATTACTTCTAGCAGAACAATTTGTACTTAAGGAAAATCCCTAGTCGGCCACATTCCATTATCCTTTGCCCTTTTAGAGTTTCAGTATTCATTTTAAAGTTTAATTTCATTATCAAGCACGTCCTTCGCATTGCTTTCTACAATCACCTGGCAAATACGTAAATGGAGCTAAACCACTCTACACCTCATAAGAAGCTCTTGTTTCTATAAAATGGTATTAGAAATATTGACAATATTACAGACTTTAGCAATTCCACAGAAAATTCAGCAAACATAAACCTGCTATCAACTAAGTATTCCCCAAATACTTCCTGAATTCTTTCTCAAGGGAAGCTGCAATGTACAGGTAAAGAGGAAGAGATGCTTGCACTCTGATTTTAGCATTCTTAATGCAAAAGCCATTTACTGATCAGATAAAGGTAATGGTGTTAATTGAATCGGAAGCAGATACCAATGCATTGACTCACTACATAGCCCACTGGCAGTGTTTTGCAAAGCATTAGAAGATTGAAACAAAGATTACGAACAGTCACTTTTTACAACAGTACCATGCTGGGCTGCAGGCTGTTGCTCTGACCTGGAAATCCTGCTGCCCTGCTTCTGTAATGAATCTGGCACAGGCATGAGTGTGTTTTCTGCCACTCCCGACAGATGCTCATCCCAACTTTTATTGTTAAATAAAACCCCTAGCAAAGACCAGTCAAAAATACTAGCTAGTATTGGTAGGTATCAAAAAAACTCCGAACCCTAAATGTTTAATTATCACCCTTGTTTCAGGGGGAATTACTGCAATAACGGATGAGTGTCCAGGTGGCTCACTAGATTCTAAATCACCCACTTTAAATGTGGCTTCAGACAGACAAAAGGAAATATTTTGATTTGCCTGACAGAGACTGTTGTCAAGGAAATCAGAGGAAAGTAAGTCTAGATAATTATATAAATAGATAATTAAAAGTAAATTAAAATGAAACAGGAAAAAACAGCTAAAAATCCTAATGCAATTAATTTCATTATATATTCTTTTACTTCAGCAAATTCTGCTTTTAATTGAGTAATTCTCACTACTGGAAATAATGGAAGTGATTTGTGTCCAATGATGCAAACAGTTGCATAAACATGCATTAAAATTCACCAATTTTCATTTCAAATTAGTTAGATTCAGGCAGAGACAGAGTGAAGGGGAGCCAGCACCATCCAGGTATCAAAGCCCTTCCCTTGACATGTCCCAGTCGACTCCACAACTGCCACAAGAGTTATACAAGCAAAACCCCCATCTACTCAGAATAAACAACATGCTCAAATTGTATACATATTTTACAGCTTACAAAGCTCATCCCAGTAGGCGATCCATGGGACAACAGGATACTTTCTGCACTTACATTTTCAAAAATACATGTCTTCAAGGATCTGTCTTAATCCCCTATCTCTTTCTCCCTGCACAAACTATTATTTCAGGCACAGAATAACCAAACATATACTTACTAAATCAGTCAGCTGTGATATTATTTAAAGAAAAACAAGCTCAACGGAAGAGTATAAAAGAAGACCAAAACAAGATCAGATGGATTCTCATGAGTAAGCAGCAAAATATCTTCAATTCAATTGCAGCAGGTCCAGGCTGGTAGCGGGGGTTGGGGTGTGTGCTAGTGAGCTGGGATGGTGTGAACACTGTGACCTTGGCACGGCATGGCACAGCATGGCATGGCACAGCCTCCTCTGCTAGTGCATGCCTCCGCCAGACCAAGGCTGGCAGGCCAACTCCTAGACATGACTCCGAGGTGGATGTTGTGGCTAAGGTGACCTTGAGAAAGCCTAGCAATGCCAAAACCTGACTGTCAGTGTCAATCTCTGGCACACCTGTGGGGAGGCTCTAGACAAGATTGCAAAGAAGGGTTACAGCTCTAGCTTTTTCTGCCTTCACATCATAAAATGGCTTTGCTGTCGGAAAGTGCAACTGCAAGCAAAGATCACTTTGCTCTGTGAAGGGGAGTAAGCAGAGGTGTTGCCATTTAATGAAAGTTTAAGCAAAGCACAGATTGGTTCTTTCCCTTTAATTGACTATTAGAACTCAAGCTCTGTAGTAGCAACCTTCCAAGAAGACAGATGATATTTTCCTTTTAAAATCGTTAAAGGGAAAATGAACAGAGATGGCTATGTTAATTTAACAGTTCCTCTGCAAGTGGGTTGGTTCCCCACTTCCTTAGCAGTGCAAATTCCCATTGAAAAGTTCACAGTGAGTCTATGAAGACACAAGCATGATTGGCTTTAATGTGGTCAAGAAAGACACCTCATTTCTCAAGGACCACCACAAATTTCTGCAGGAAAGCTACAGCTGTCCCTATATTTATCTATTTACACGGAAGCTCTAATAAAAGATATAGGTATATACAGAGATAAAAAGTTTAACTTCGCTGCTGTTTTTTTTCATGTTATCTTTCCAGCATACCTTGAGCCACAGCCTCGGAAAACCCTTTGAGGCACAGCACTTTAATCTCTGTGTTTCACTATGCCAATGTGCAAATTAGTTTCCAGGATCTGCAAGCGGCAGATGACTACTTCTGCAAGATGGCAGCCAACCTTTCAGAAGGAGGACAACAACCCTGACTCACAGAGGATGAAAAGGAGAAGGGGAAAAAAGCTAAAGTAAAAAAAAAAAGTAAAAATAAAATAATAATAAAAAAAAAACCATGGCAGTTCTCACAGAATTCAGCATACTCAAAAGGCACATCTTGCACAAATTAAGTTTCTTTACCTGCCTAATTCCTAAGCGATAGGCAAGGATGCGGTCCACAGCATTGGGGTTCATCTGTGTCCACTGCAGGCTGTAGGAATACACGCGGGGTCTGTTCTGCCACAGTGGGTTGTAGGTGTCATAGTAGAACTCAGGAGCGTAGGCTTTGCCTGTAGGAGCAGGAAAAAAAATGGAGAAAACAAAGAAACCAGGGATAATCAGGCAGCCAGTTTTGGAGCCAAGCATTGAAACACAGCCTGCAACCACCCTCTTCCCCTTATGTCTTTAGTCATATTGTTAAGTATCTTCTAAAAATGACATGGAATTATTTGCCTCTATCTGCTTTTTTTAAAGGATTTGTGGTAACAGTTTTCCTTTATCATTAACTCAATCCTTGGTGGCATCCATGGCCCAGGTGTGGGCATAAGAGGAAAAAACCTAACTGAGCTCCTAGCAAAGGTGAGCTGGAGTGATGCAACATGCCTCTGCACTAATTTTTCATGGCTCAGCTTACCGAAATACAGATATTAAACCAATCTGCACTACACTGGTAGACTCAGTGACAGTTGCTGTACCTGACACAAATATTATGAAATTACATCCATGAGGTGGAAATACAAGATGGATATTTCCAGCAGCTGCTGCCTTCATCACATATTCTCCTCTTCCACTTCCCAAGTGAAAATTCACACAAGCCGTCCTTCATAACGCCGTGATGTGCACACTATTACAATACATTATTTAGCTGAACATAGTAATGTGCACAACACAGGAAAATGGCATCTCACAGGGCATGTTTGGAATATGAGCGTTTCACCAGAATTTTATTATAACCTTCACTGCATATAAATAGGGAAAACCTAAGGATGATTTCCCAAACATGTGCCAGAACATTGCTTGATTTCACTAAACTTGAGTTCCCTTTGACTTAAACCCATGAATACTAGCGACACCTTTGCATGCAAATTGCCTTTGTGCCTCTAGAGTGATTTGTCTATAATATCAAAAATGACACCCAGTGACCAAGCTCTTCACCCAGCCACGTGTAAGTAGTGGCATCTGAGATGCAGGAGGGTAGCTGAGCCATCTAGACAGGGTGGGATATATGACAAAGGAGTTATAAGAAACCCAGGATCTGTTAGAGCCATAGCTGGAGCTGTGTGTACCATCCTAGAGCATCTCATGTACCACCAGGCACCTCTGTACATGCAAATAAATTGAGTCCATAAAGGCTACAAGCAGATGTGCTAGGTTGAGGGGTGTCAGCAGAAGCCTTTGTGGGAACTTCACTCCACTGGAATATGCAATTCCAACATATCTGAAAAAATGTCAGTGGAATTGTCCTAACAGGAAGTCAAACAATGTTAGAATACATACTACTATGTCCCAAGGAGGAGGATAGTTTTCTATTTTATTTTCTTTTTTAGCATATCATACTAACCTTACAGCATTGCTCTGTTTCTTAAAGCAAAAATATTTGGATTGACTTGAAATGAGTTTTAACAACCAGATTTACAGGAAGCATCGTTAACCACCAGTTTTTGCACTGACTGATACAAACAGGAACAGAATCCCAGGTCAAAGACAGACATAAACTGAGGGAGCTGGGTCTCTTTAGCTTGGAGGAGACTGAGGGGTGACCTCATCAATGTTTACAAATACGTAAAGGGTGAGTGTCAGGATGATGGAGCTAGGTTTTTTTCAATGATGTCCAGTGATAGGACAAGGGGCAATGGGTGTAAACTGGAGCATAGGAGGTTCCATGTGAACATCAGGAAAAACTTCTTTACTGTGAGAGTGACAGAGCACTGGAACAGGTTGCCCAGGGGGGTTGTGGAGTCTCCTACATTGGAGATATTCAAGGCCCGCCTGGACAAGTTCCTGTGTGATGTACTCTAGGTTACCCTGCTCTTGCAGGGGGGTTGGACTAGATGATCTTCTGAGGTCCCTTCCAACCCTTGGGATTCTGTGAAAACAACAAAAACAACAACAAAAAAAGATAAGAAAATTAATGCATGCAGCCCTGAGGACAAGGACTTGGGGGTACTGGTGGATGAAAAGCTGGATGTGACCCAGCAGCGTGCACTCACAGCCCAGAAAGTCAACCATATTCTGAGCTGCATCAAAAGACACATGACCAGCAGGTGTAAGGGGGTGATCCTGCACCTCTGCTCTGCTCTTGTGAGACCCCACTTGGAGTACTGTGTGCAGTTCTGGAGCCACCAACGTAGAAGAGATGGGAAGTCAGTCCAGAGGACACAATTAAGATGATCCAAGGGCTGGAGCACCTCTCCTATAGAAGCAGGCTGAGAGAGCTGAGCTCTTCAGCCTGGAGAAGAGAAGGCTCCAGGGAGACCTTAGTACAGCCTTCTAGTACCTAAAGGGGCTGACAAGAAAGCTTGAAAGGGACTTTCTACAAGGGCATGTAGGGATAGGTCAAGGGGTAATGGATTTAAGCTAAAAGAGTGGGGAGACAGACTGGATATACGAAAGAAATTTTTTGCTGTAATCATGGTGACGCACTGGTGCAGGTTGCCCAGAGAAGTTGTGGATGCCCCATTAAAGGAAACATTCAAAGCCAGGTTGGACAAGGCTTTGAGCAACATGATCTACTTGAAGATGCCCGGCTCATTGCAGGGGAGTTGGACTAGATGGCCTTTAAATGTCCCTTCCAAACCAAACTATTCTATGATCCTATGAGGGAACAGGTATATCCTTTCCCTGTCCACCTCTGCCTCCTTTTTTTGGAGTTTTTCTGCTTTGAGCTTAATACTATTAGAAACAGAATGGAGGCACAGACCAGATTCTGCTGTGTTAAATGCTACGTTTTGTCACTTGAATTGTGCAAAAAAAGGGACCAAACATAGGAAACTAAAACATTTGCAGATGTTATCCTTCCATGAACGTATAAAAGAGACTAGCCATTAGAGAAAAACAGAAGCAGAATAAAGTCCTTCCACCTCCCCAAACTTATACCTCTGTCGTCCTCCTATTTCTGCAAGGATTTTGTCAGTGGGAGCAATTATGAAATGCAGTGAAAAGCACAGGACAATCTCCCAGGAATACATGGTCTGCCTGCTCATGTTGACCTAGGAGAGAGGTATGCCTTCATTACTCACCTCCTTTAATTCAGATGTTAGGAGCTTGTGCCAAAATGCAAACTGTAGTTAGGTATTTTCTCCTCAAAACTACTCTCACCTACAAGTGCAAAGCGACATGGATGGGGAGGCATTTTGACCTAGAAGTCTGAGAATTTCAATCAGAAGGGTAGTGAGAAGAGGGGAAAAGTGCATTAAAAAAAAAAAAAAAAGTAAAAAGGACAAAGGAAAAATCATGTGAATATATACCGGTCTTGTAGTTATTGATCAAGCTTTTATCTTTGGGTGTGTCATCCCCTTGAGCCATGCTTTTCTTTTCAAAGGATGAAAAGCCCTTTTAGCTGAGATATCTTTTGCCAATTGCTCAACCGAAGGTGCACATTCAGTTAGGCCAGACTAAAGCAGATATGCTAATGCCGAAGTGGAAAACAACAATACTCTGAGGGAAAGAAGCAAAGCAAAACTGCTGTTTTAAAAAATGAAATGTAAGTTAAATGAGAAGAGGATCAGTGGTCGATAAGATTTGTTTTCTTTATTTACGTAGAGTGGGAATAATGGAGGAAAGCTCATGCTGAACGCAAATTATAATCTTCCCCCTCCTACTGCAGGTGGACATAATGGCATCTCTGGGGGTCTACAGAAAGGATCCATAATTAGACGCATGTCACAATATGGGCACTTGAGCAACACAGTCCCTTTTTGAGAAATAATGAGGACCCATGAAGAGTTGTATTATTCTAAATCCCTCCTAACAGAAGAGCTTTCTGGCATGAATAGAGATACTGAAAATTTAACAACACAACATTCAGACACTAATGTGCAAACTTTAGAAGTACAAGAAAGCTGGGCAGTGTTTGAGAACACCCAAAAAGGAGATGTTGCCTTCAGGGACAAGGGAGCTATGAGACACGTCGGCAGTCTGCCTGGGCTTGTCAGGTGTCATCCAACAATGTGACCATTTGCTCCGACTCTGGACAAACACTGCAAGCCTGACACCACCCAACCGTGCTGCTTCCAGAGGCAATGCTGCCTCCAAAGATTATCCTCCACTACAGAAATGAAGAGATGATGAAGGATGTAACAGCCCTAGCAACAGCACTTGACTTAACACGACTTGAGGGTGGGGAAGCAACATCTTTCTTGGAAACCACCTGCAAGTACAAGTCAGCTCTGCAGCCAGCTTCAAGCCCTTGGCCATGTCTGGAAGAGGTTATCACATATTCACCACTGGCAAAGATGTCTCAAGCATGCAGCATGTGGAGCTGCTGTCCCTCATATCCCAGTTGGGCATTTCTCAGGGGTGCCAGTTCTACCTTGATCTCCCTTTCTTCCTACAGCTGTGTCAGGGTCACTTTTCAAAAGCAAAACCCCTTGTTTTGTTCCACATACATGATACATTTCCCTGGCTCACACCATTTGCCCTTTTTAAGATCAGGCAGGAAAAATGGCCTTCCTTTCCCTTCCTTCAGGCTTCTGCAGAATTCAAGAATTTAAAACATTTCAAACTTTAAACTTACAGAGGGTAGATTTAGATCACCTATAAGGAAGAAGTTAGAAGTTCTTTCCTGTGAGGGTGGTGAGGCACTGGCACAGGTTGCCCAAAGAAGCTGTGGCTGCCCCATCCCTGGCAGTGTTTAAGGCCAGGTTCGACAGGGCTTGGAGCAATCTGGTCTAGTGGAAGGTGTCCCTGCCTATGGCAGCGAGTTGGAACTGGATGGTCTTTAATCATCTAAAGCTCCTCAGAGCTCCGCCTGCCCTGGGACCAAAACTTGTGAGGCTTCAGCTAACTGGAGGTTGCAGCGACCAACTGACTGCTCCTGTGTTGCCCATTGAAGGGGATTTTGGTGCACTGGTGGGAAGCCCAGCTCTATGCTGATTCAGGTATATGGGGGAAAATGGTGAAACTCTTTTCAGTCCTCAGGAGAGTGCTGGTGAGAGGAGCAGTGCTGTGGCCATCAGGTGAGGGACAAAGACAGGTCAGCTTCTGCAGGCAGCTTCCTTGGATCCAGGAGCACTGCATCCCTGAAAAGGGCAGCCTCTCACTGACGTGCTACTCCAGCAGCTCCCAAGGGAGAAGAGTTTAATACTATGGTATTTTTCTGTTTGTTAAGGCAATCTGAACTCAGGTTTAGAGCTCCATTAACATGTACTAGTTTTAATTAATCCCTCCCTCTGTGCTCACACTGCTGGAATCTGAGTAACTGTGATGCTTAGGGCTTTGCCAGGGAGACAATACATGGCAGAGTTTGATGCAGAGTGCATTGTTTGTTTTCATTTCTATCATTAACAAAACATTTTTTTATCTTCTGAATATGTATCATGTGCAAAATGAAGGTTGGGAATGCACAAACAGGGAGAGTGGGAGCAGGGTAAGGAAGAGTAATAATGAACACAGATTTGCTCACCTGGATTGGCCCCTGCATGAGACAAAAATGCATAAGCAGACAGAAAAAATGTTTGTGTTTGAAGTCTACACTGCTGAAACAAAATCTGAATTCCTCACCGGTATGCTTGTGGAGGACACCCAGCACCACCAGCACAATTACACAACCTGCTGCATTTGTTGCTGTTTTTCCATCAACCTGTATTATATTATTATATTTAATACTCACCAGTATTAAAGAACATACTACAGACAGTGCTAAAACATCATTATTTTCTGATGGGTAAGAGTCATCAAGTTACAAGCCTACTTCCAGTAACAAATATTTCAAAACAATTCGTTTCATAACGAATCTGAGACTGGATCAGAAAAAGGAACAAGCATTATCAGTCACCAGTCCCAGTGTTGCAGAACAAATGCAGTGCTCTTTCCCACTACCAGCCCTTCTCACTCACAAAACCATGTTGCAGTCATTAGCATCTCTTGTGCAGCACTTGAATTCTTTCAGGCAGTACATCCAAAATATTTTCTACCAAGTCTCTACTAGTGTAAGGTCAAAAATGGCATAAAGACAATATAGAACTGATTCATAGAAAACAAGCACACAGAAAAGGCACTTTAATAGTTTACTGTTAAATGAATGCTACCTCCCATCACTGGGATCTCAGTAAATGCTGAAGTACTGTCCTGAACAGAGATGGACAGATGCATTTACTCACTTGGGTCCTGAACTGGTACCTATTTGAGTAAATCCCTGACTGGGCACAGGAAATCTTCCTGTGGTTCTTTTCAGATCACTCAGTCATTTATCCATTAGAAACTCAGGAAAATAAAATAAACTTATAAAAGAACTGTTTTGCTTCAGTTGCCAGTACATGGTTTCCAAAGTAACATAAGAAATCAAGCACATGCACTGCACATTTAAATTGTAATGACACAAAATTGTGCAAACACAACCCACTGATTTCAAGCAATAGCAATAAAATGAACAACGACATTTTCTCCCTAATTATAGCAGCTGACTACATACCCCAGATGGAATTTCAGAGTACCGGGTTAGTGTTTATGCTGGCTTGTCATGCAGAAACAAACAGTAGTAACTGTGCAGGCACAGCACCAGTACCAGTGACAGCCTTAGCAGATATGGAGGAAGAGCACTAGAGGCATCATTTCCTTGTGTTGCCTGTTTATGTTCCCCTTCATATCTATTTCCGCTAATTCACTTGGTGTTAAATGGTTTGCAAATGCAGCATCTTTGCCATCTCTGTTCCATATTGGTAGCACATCTGCACTTTAGCTTATCATGACAAGAAGTTAAGTATAAGCGATGATCAGAGTACCTTGCACTTTATAACAGCAGCTATAAATGTTTAGGGAAAAATAAAATAAAATCAGAGATTTACAAATGCTTTCCCTTTTGGCAAATTCAGCCCCAGACCTTTCTATCTATAAAATGTATGAAGAGCATAAATCGTAAACAAAACAAAACAATATATTTAACAGTGTAAAATACTGGGAGACACAGCGTTTATGAAAAATGCTGCCCCTTACTGTGCTCTGTTTTATCACAGGATATATATTTTATGACGGATTTGCAATAAGAAAGAGAAGATACTTTGTTCTTTATTTGCATATGTGAAAATATGTCTCTTGTCTCAGATCTGCTCCTCCTCCCAACACAGTCCCAATCCTGCAGCTGAATCAGAATCACAGAATGGTTTGGGTTGGAAGGGACCTTAAGGATCGTCTTGATCTAACCCCCTACCACAGGCAGGGACACCTTCCCCTAGACCAGGTTGCTCCAAACCCTGTCCAACGTGGCCTTGCACACTGCCAGGAATCGGGCAGCCACAGCTTCTCTAGACAGCCTATGCCAGCATCTCGCCAGTGTCTCACCACCGTCACAGGAAATAGCTTCTTCATGGTATCTAATAAATCTCTGCTCTGCCAGTTTAAAGCCATTCCCCCTTATCACTACTTATTCTTATAAAATGCCCCTCTTCAGCTTTCTTGTAGGCCCCATAAGGTACTGGAAGGCTATATCCCTGTCACCTTCAGCTTCCCTACATTCCCACACCTTCCTGCTCTCTGCATCGCTATTTTGGACTTTCCACAATCACTGACCCTACTGCCTGTGCTACATAAGCAGTTCAGGATTAACAGCATAAAGGAATGCATTTCAACATTTCAACATTTGCAAAAGTCTCTCCCTATAATTCTTTTTTTTTTTTTTTTTTTTTTTTGACAAAAACTACCCTTAGCAGTGAACATCCATTTTCATGTAGCCTCTATCCTTTTGGAAACTCCACCTGGTCATGTACTGAAACTACCTGTCCACCCTTGTTCTCCCAGTTTTCATAACAGCTTTAGCAAAACAAGCTTCCTCTTTATTGAAAACTCATTGTGCTTCACAGATCAATCTCCACTGTAATTTTCCAAAGGTCCTCTTCTCTGTTATACCTCTACATTTAGAAGCAACACCTACAGTCCTCTTCAATATTATGTATCTCCAGTGCTACAAGCTTCACATCCAAAGTTCACAGTGCTTTTTTTTTCCATAGCTTCCACATTCCTTTCTCCAGCTATGCAGCTACAGATGCACTCTTCCCTGCCTGTAACCACCATCATCCTCACATCACTTATTTTTGAGTGGTATTTTTATTTGGAACTTTCTGTGGAGCCTCGATATTTTCTATTCCCACTATTACACTGTGGGTTTTATCTGCAGAGCATTGCTAAGAGATTACTTGGCTAAAACCTGAGCACTGAGAGCAAATAGTGCAGACATGGCCTTGTCTTAGCCCTCCTAAGGCATGACTTCCAGGAACTGTATTGTTTGGAGTCAAATACAGAGACTCAGAGTCACAGTTCTACGCTCCAGCTGCAGACCCACTTGTGAGACCCAGTAACATTCTGAAATAGTCATTTATCCTTGTATGAGAAAATAACACTTTTATCTGGTCAGACAGACTGCAGAGCAAAGCCCACACTAGAACCCAGAACACCAGAGCACAAGCTGGGGTCCTGCCCTACCAAAGCCAGTTTGCCCACTGGAAGATCTTTGGGCTTTGTTTTACATGAAAGGACTGTCTAAGCCATAACAGAACCGTTTGGCTGAGCAGCTGCAGAGGCATTCAAGTGCAGAATAGTACTAAAGCTAAGCAAGTGTAAGCATTAATAATAAATGATCCTCACAAAGTAGATGGATGAGGCTGCTCTTCTAGGTGATTCTTTACTGCAGGAACAGATGACCATGCACCTGCTGCTCTCAACACTGTGAACTTGGTGGTGACACTTTCTTACACTTTCCAGCAAAAGTCTCTTCCCAAGGAATATACTGATTTGCTAATGCACCACAACTTGCAGGGAATGAATGATGTGGGAATCAAACTGAACATTCAAATGACTAATTGGAGTATAAATTTAAAGATGCATGCACTCTGTCCACCTCTAATGATTTAAGAGATTCCTATTCCAAGCACAGAAAGGTCTGCTTTAACCAGCAAACATCCCAGTTAACACTTGAACAAATAAAAGTTTATGCCGTGGAGAATGCTACACATTCCACCCATGAGACGCCTTCCCATGCCCTGCCGGCTATCCTGCACCGATCCGGAGCCTCCCACCGGCAGCTGCAGGTCCAAACCTCTGCGATCAAACCTCTCACCAGTGATAACCAAACGTGACATCTACTGGCTGAGCTGTGGAAGAGCTCGCACTGCTTTTCTCTGCAATTCCTCCTCCTTCCAAAGCAGGATTCACAGTAAAAAACCTTGTTCCTTTTCACATCGAGATCAGATCTCACCAAGAGCTAAACACCGCAGAGTTCCATTTCAATTAGTTTGGGCCTAACACATCCGTGGTTTGTGGACAGAAAGCTTCCACACAATTTGAAATTAGGTTTATAACATCGTACAATGTATCCGGATTTCCTTTTAAATAGGTCATGATAAGACGTGACCTGTGCAGTGACATTTTGAGCAATAAATAAATCCAGTTTAGAAGAATCTCTGAAGCTGGCTGATGCACACACAAGGTTCCCTTTTTATTGGCAAGCTTTCTGCATGGTCACATGCACATATGCCATAATTTCATGTAAGAAATCTTTAGAGACACATAAACAGATACTTACATATACCCCACATGCATGCATACATGCATATTTGCACACATGTGTCTGTGTCTGACTAGAAAGTGGTTACTAAGCTGAAGTGATACACCAAAAACAAAGTGAAGC
Source organism: Neopsephotus bourkii (assembly GCF_033783945.1). Taxonomy (NCBI): domain Eukaryota; kingdom Metazoa; phylum Chordata; class Aves; order Psittaciformes; family Psittacidae; genus Neopsephotus; species Neopsephotus bourkii. The sequence goes on from NW_026901238.1 coordinate 1,698,919, forward strand.
CCCTGCTTGAGGTGAAAGTGGTAATTTACCTGTTGCCAAAAGAAACTCTACAGAAATCCCCTGGGAGCTACAGGGGTGGAAGGAGGAAGTAGTGTCATGTGCTAGTAAGCACTAGAGACCTGATGAATGAAGCGTAGGGAAATGAAAGGGGTGTCATACAAAGACTAGGATGCTGTCATGAAATTGTAAATAGTAATGTGTCACCACATGCACATAAAGAAAACTGTGGCCTGTGACAAGAGGATGAGGTGGGGAACCTCTGGCAGTGCCTGGCAAAACATGTATCTCAGCATCAGAGTGCAACACTGAGTTGCAGGAGGAAAATTCAGGACCTCCCAGGCAGCTGTAAGCTCTCCCCTCCCATCATTTAAAGTCACCCAGCTGCCATACCCCCATCCCTTTCCTAACATGGGCTCCCCAGTTCCTGGCAAATATAACAGGTTGTGACTGCTTCAGTCCACTCCAGAACCTGCAATACCCTCACATCACATGAGCAAGCAATCATTCTGGAGGAAGTAACTAAACCAAATGCCAGCCAGCAACTGAACTGCCCCTGCCTCCCACCAGCAATAGTGAAATGCACATCTTTACTCCTCTCTGGGCACTCCTTGGATCAGTTCTGCAGTGGTGACGTGCAAGGGCTCCCTGCTAAACACTCTTTAGTGCAGATCCTTCAGGCTCTATGGGATTGGAATACGGCTGAAATTATTTGCAGCAACCACAGTGGGCTGGTTCTTTCATGGGGACGGCCTGGTTCAGCTGCAATATTAATTGAGGCATATGCTTCATTCCCATGTGCCAGGCTCCCCCAAAACACACCTTCAGGTCTGCCAGCAACAGAGGGATAGAAAGAATGCCTTTTGCTCTTCCTTTTCTAGTTCTGTTTATCCAACATGAAATAACTATCACCATCCCAGAGCATCACACACTCGGGCACTTGCACCATCCAAGGAGGAAGCTCCACGTTCTCTTAACTCTTAGGGTCACTGGTTTGGACACCAGACATAGACCAATACACAACAGCTCAGCTACCAAGAGATCTTTACTTCAGAAGCTGAACCATTCATCTTCATTTATTGCACAAAGTATTCTGTGGTCTACAATAAGGGATACATTTACTCTTCATTATCAGTCTCTGGAGGCTACATTGAAACAGTCTGGGACACAGTGATGAAGTTGAGATGTGGCAGCTATGCCATGCTTGGGGACATCTGGCTGCAGTTCACCTCCTTCACCTGGGACCACACTCTAGTATCCCAAAACACTGCAAACCATGGAGGCCAGAAGGATATCAGATGTCTAGACACATTGTTAGAGGCCAAATCCACCAGTGCCAGAGAAAGAGTTTTCCCATACCCTTAGGACAGCAGCTTGGTAAACACCCATGGTACCACTTGCCAGCAGACTGGGAAGCAGGAGGTGGCAATGCCTCAGCTCTGGGCTCCGGGCTCACACTGAGCACATGGCACTGATCGCCGCTGAGAATATATGCCCAAGACCTGGCTTAGTAATATGATTTCCCTCATACTGGTGTCACTGCACCGCAAAGGGAGAACTAGGCTGAGCTCATCAGGTCCTTCCCCAGCTTTCAAGCAGCAACACACAGAAACAGAAACACAACCAAATGCAAACAGTACCTGGAAGTAGTAGTTTCTCAAGTGGTGCAATCCACTTCTGCATTCACAATCCTGTCCTTTTCTGGGTGAACTAACTATTTTTCTTCTTTCCCTAGAGTAGACTTGCACTGAAAATGAGTAAGTCTGAAGCACAGTGAAAGCCTCAGATAACCCTTCCTTCCACTCCTCAAATTAGATACTTCAGCCTCAGGATGGAATTAATTAACTTCATTTTTCTCTTCTTACAGGATGACAGGAAAAGCATGGTTGAGAACCAGTAATAACACCTTGTCACCTCTGCTAAAAGGTCACATTTGGCACTGCTTGCTCCACTGATAACCTGTAAGAAGTAAATATCCCGTATTTCAAAACTCTGCTGAATTTGGAAATTAATTCTCAAGAAGGCGGTCTCTGGCTCAGAGTCCACTGCCTTTACTGGGCTTTGACCCAGGAGATTGGTAAAAAACCTGTTAACACAGTAAGAACTGTCTTTCATATTTGACTGCCTGCAGTTTAAACTGCCCTGGTCAAGTGTGTGGGGTAGGGCAGCAATCTGCTTCCGAGAAGGCTGGTAAAGCTCCTCTTAATTCAGATTTTCCACCAGCAGGACTGAATTCATCAGGAAACAAAACAACATCAATACTCTGCATGCTTTGGAAATGGTCTTTCCTGTCATACATTTTTAGGAGATGCTTTGGGCTCAGTAGCACTGTTATAATCTCCATGGCCTCTGAAGTCTTTAATTAAAACCAAATACCTGCTGTGCCTAGCAGATCAATGAAAAATAGTTTGTTAAATGGTTGTGATACTTCAGTAGAAATTTTAAAGACCACACAAGTGAGAACATAGGTGATATACGGTTTCTGACAATTTTTCCCACTTCCTAGAGTTTCCAGACATCCACGACTGCCTCTAAATTGCAAACTTGACAAACATTTTTAAAAGCAGGGAGATAAATTACTTATTCTGACAATTTGCATTTGTTTCTGAATTAAGGCAAGCATTGACTAGTTAACATTTAACTAAGGTGGAGACTAACTTTTTACTCCTAAGATCTGAGAATAATACAGCAGTACTCTTGCTTCAGCCAAGAAAGCTGTGGCTGAAACTATGGAGGGCTGCTGCTCCCAAACAAGGAGAAGACATAGAGGTGGAGGACAGATGTGTCCTGCTCATGAGGAGCAAACAATGCTGCAAGAGCCAAAACCCAACCCAAAACTGAAAACACGCTGCTTTTCCTGGAGTAAGAGATGGTCCATGCCCAACTCTGCATTTTCCATGGGAAGCAGTGCTGCCATGAGGTGATGCTCGCAAGGGAACTAGGTGCATATGAAAGCATTTCAAGTTTCAGATCAAAGACACCAGGGAAGGGACAAAAAATAAAATAACACACTGCCAGCTTGACTTAAGACATGAAATTGGGATATCAGACTATTGTAATCAGTGACACAGTAAGAAATATTCTCCCGTCCTTGGGAAAGATATAAATGTAACTGCAACCACCATTAAGCTTTACATGAGAGATTGTAATTTATATAGTCAGTTTATGGCCTGTAACATTCATTTAGACTTACTGGAAAGCTAATAACTTACATCTAACAACTTATAGTCAGCTCATAATCAAATCTTCCTTAGAGAAACAGTGCTATAGACAGCAAGGACTGCAGTTAGTTTGTATGGGTGTCTTCGTAAAGAAATAAATTAATTCTAACAGTAATGCAAATTACTCACTCTGCTTGCTCTCTCCATATTTAAATCTAGCAGTCTGTGAGTGCTACAGGTACCTCAGATCCATACAGGCTCTTAAGGTCTTCTCTAAAACTCAGCGTTCCTCACCAAATCAGAGAGCTTTTCCTACCAGACTGGAAGGATCCAACCCCTGAGAAAAGGGAAAACCCCATACTGAACTATCAGTGATTTTAAACACCTGGTCATTTCTTTCCTCGACTTCCCTGTGATAACTTTTCACCACCATCAAACAAGACACTGATATTCCCAATGACATTGGACTTGCAAAGCATCCACATGTCCCCCAGAGCAACTGGGACATCTCTTGAAGGCATGACAACCTCCGCAGGCACCATACAAGCCATACACACTATACATGTGCCCATGTTAACAAAACAATCAGTAAAAATAAACCAGAAGAAACAGGTCAGATGGGGATCAGCTGAACCAGCAGTGCTCAGAAACTTGTCTACAGAAATCAATGATTTTGCCTGCTTCTAACACTGTCCTTACTTGGTGCTGCTCTGCTCACTTCTGCTTTATCCAGGTATCCAGAAGTCTAACGTGAGCAGTCCTGGTAAATTATAAGCCATTTGCATGCAGACAAAAACCCTGAGGAGAACAGCAGTTATGAACTCACTTGCACACAGCAGCATAAAAAAAGAGGAAAATGCAAATAATGTAAATGGCTTGCATTTGTTATCAGTCCTTGCAAGAAGGGAGGACGGGAAGAAACAATCTAGGTGGGGGCACATGTCAGGACATGTCTTCACCAGTGTGCGGTGAGATGATGCGGTGGAGGTCTATGCTCTTGGGAGTTTCTCAGGAGAGCAGCTAGTGCAGGGAACTGCCCAGGGCAGCCTGTGTGACTGCAGCGGGGGGGGGCACCCAGCTCCTGGAGACAACACGAGCAAGCTAGCTCTGTGATAGAGAATAAAACCACACCAACACAGTGCTGGGCTTCATCTTTAAACCCTACTCGAAGCACCAAAAAGTCCCCAGTGTGTCGGGAAGCAGATAAGGCATGCAAGTATCAGTCACCTGTGCTGATGCCTCCATGAAGGGTTGTGAGACCATACAGCCTGTGCTGGCATTGGTTTGGGCATTTCTGCATCAGATCCTCTGTGATCCACCGTGTAGCAAGGCCAAGGGTCTGGCTCAGATGTGCTGTGCAATTCTCCTCCACCTTGGCAAGCCACTGGCCAGGCAGGTGAGAAAGAACAGACAAATGCCTCAGTGGTCAAAGACAAAAGGACAGTGTGGGCTCAGAAAGCAAGAATACTTTGTAAAATTATTGATTTAAAGCCAAATGAAGTCCAAGCAACCTATATAAAGTTCTTCCCACGAGTTACGAGAAATGCCAACAGACAGGAAGGGGATTTCAGCTGATTTCAGAAATGGGATTTCAAGCTGCCAACATGTTTTTAAAACACACCATTTCAACTGATTTTCTCCATTTTCTATCACACTACTGAAAAATGGTAGGACAAGTCAGCTAGAAAGTAAATTGTAAGGTACAGCTCAACTAATAAAGAAACAAGCAATACCAGATGCACCTGAGTGAGAAGTAGCCAAATGCAAAGGCAATGTTGGACTTGGGACATCACAGAACTAGTGGAATATGAAACATCTAAGTGTACCCTCTCAACTTTTCAGTCAATTCAGCAGACCTAGAATTTAACTGGATGGACATAACTATTATATCTGACATATTATACTATATAATTAACGCAGAAGCAAATGTAATTGTACTAGTGTTTCTTCATTTCATTTTCTATTGTCCTTCCACACAAAATTATCCTCAGTTTTGTGGCAAAAAGGAACATCATTAAATTTGTAAGATGACATAAAATGTTATTTTATACCAATCTTGTACATAGGCTGCATTCACGAGGCTTGCTTGCAGTGAAGTGAGGTCAAAGAAACAAGACAAGAAAGTCAGAGAACAGGCAAAGGAGTCCTGCCGTATTCTCAAAATGGCTTAAGAAGCAAGGAAAGGCAGGGGAAGAGGGGGCAAGAAACAAGCTATTTAAAATTCTTGTTTGCATAGATAATTTAAATCCAAATTGCTGGCTTCATCTGTGCTTCTGACTTCTGAGGTTCTTCTATGCTCAGAGATTGGATCCCAGTGAGGTAGGCGTATCTAGTCTTGACTCAGAATACAGTCTACAAGACAGGAGTCATGTAACTACAAAATGTATTCAATCTTTGTTCTTGCTAATGCCAAAGCTTGTTGGATAAATAACAGAGATTATATTGCTCATCGTACATAAGCAATGGGAGAAGGGGCAGGGATGTTTTGTGCCATGGATGATGGGCAGGATCATATCCCTGAGATCAGAGCTCACAATTCAATAAAACACATGACTGTCAAAGCAATCCTGAGTCTTGCTACAACAAAGCCAATGACATAGTGTGGATAAAAGGTCTCAGAAGAGTTTAATTAATTTAAACTGTTATTCCACTGAAACACTGGAGCTGTAGCAGTGCTCATGAGTTTGGATGCACTATTCAAGAAAAGTAAAGTACATTATCCAAAGGTGAAGTGTGGTTTCAAAGAGGATTTCAGCTTGCGAATCCCCAATTTACTCCCCTTCTCACTTTTCCCTTTCGTATTACCTCTCTTTCTTGACATGTTTTTGTGTCACTCTGTATTGTACCAATACCACCAAGCAGAATCCAACAGTGGAGATGAACCACAATAAAAGATGCAATAAAGAAAGTAGCATATTGAAAAGAGATGCACAGCTATGAAGATTAAGTGAATAACTTACTGTTGATCGCAATTCTAACTGAAATGCAAATTTTGATTAAAATGAAACAAAAATTGATGCTTTTGCTCTTAAGAACAGAATCCTGAAATAATTTAGTGTTGAAGACAAGATCCAAAGGCCAAGGTCCAAAACACTCAACCTGGAAAAGAGGAAGTGGTGATGATGGGGAAAGATGCTTCTCCCCCTTTTCAAAGCAGAACCCTTTCTCTCTTTATGTGAGCTCTGTCAGGAACTGATTTCCATACTACGATGTGCATTGAGTTGGACCTAGGGAGAAGGTAGGATGTGGATGGAGAAACTTTCATCCTCTTCTGCAAAGACAAAACTGATTTTGTTTTCTTCTGTGCATATGGTACTTAGAATTCTAGAGTGACAGAAATGCTAGGGTTTGCTCAACCTCCCTCTATCACTGCTGTGCTAGCAATGCTGGATGCACTCCATGGCCATGTCCTTCCTAAAATGAAGTCATGAACCTTTTGATTGCCCTAGATCTAGCTCATTATTTTATTATCCTCAACCCTTCTTCTATTTTCAGGCTGATTAATAAAGAACTACAGGATTCATCTAACTCTCTGCTCCAGAAAGTAACATTCCCCCATCCAGAGTAAACGTTCTTACCAGAGTAAATATACATTCTTACTAGCCACAGAAATGATTCAGAGGGGAAAAAATAACCTTGCTTTAAAAGATTTAATGGGACCTCATTTCTGGATTCCTATAAATTGTTTCAATTAACACAAGCATGAATACTGCAGCTGAGAAAAAATTACATTTTACTGCATTAAAAAAGCTGTTTTGATGTGTAATTAGGTTTTATTGGAACTTGGCAATTTTTTAAAAAAACATACTCCATTTTACCAGCTTTAAGCTCTCTGACTTAATCTTTGAAGACCCCTAATTCTGTTAAAAAGCTGCTTCTGTTGTGTGCCATGTAAGGATTTGTTAGGTGTATTAAACCCCAAAACTTTCTTTTGGCAATATTTGAAGTATTTCAGGACAGTGAATATTCCTTCTTGTACAAGTGTAAAATGCTAACATGAAGCAGATACTACTCCACAGCTAATAAAAAACCTTCCTGTAATTCATCTGCAAAAAAACCCCAAGCAAACTAAACCCAAGCCCCTCCTTCTGGATAACCTCCATCATTTTAACATACTGCATGTAAATAGCAGGGCTGTGCTGCCAGCTTCATCAGCAAAGCAGCCCATGGAATGGAGAAAAGGACTTTGCCTGTGTTTGGGTTGAGGAGGGGCCATGCTCTGCCAGTGTCCTTCCTTTTTATTTGATATTTTAAGACTACCCAAAGTTATTGACCTAATTAATGCATGTGACATATCACCCATGAAGTACGATCTTGACAACACACTCATTAACATAGACTTCTCAAAGAGTAAGAAAAAAAGATTCCCTGTCTATTCAGTGGTTCGTGATTTTTTTTTCCAGAAAACCAGCACACAAGTTTTGTGGGTTTTGTTTATTTTTTTTAGTCTTTCCTTATTTTTTAAATAACATTTAAATTTTAAATTCTTTTTTTTTGGAGAAAGTGACACCACTAAATATAGTTGTGTTTTCAGTAAAGTTCCCATCACAGTCATGTATGAAAAGTTCAAAACTAAGCATCAATGGCTCTTAACCTTTTTTTTCAAAACACAATTGTCTCACTGTAATGAAAGAGGGAAGAAAACATGGGACATCTTCCTGCCTGAAAATCTAGGTGCTAAACCCTGAAAAATGAAAATGCTAGTTACAACAGTCTGGGGATGCAAATAACTCAGCATCTGGCCCTGACCCTTTTTTTCTACCCTATTCCTAAATTTTCTCTATTTTCAGGAGCTCACAGATGTCAGGCATCAGTTTCCCCCATCAAACAATGATGGGGTCACAGGGCTGGTAATATTATAGTGAAAGACCCCAAATTTCTGCATCATGCTGGAACCTGACTTTCTCAATAACACAGCAAACATAGGCAAAGGTAGGGTACCTAGAATATAACAGTTAGTAATCAAATTGAAGAGAGAGTGGTAAAACACTTAGGTTTGGTTAGGGTGGAGAGACTGGCCCTTTGCCACTGCTTCTGTTAACTGTCCAGGCTGCTCTGAGGCAGCTCAAGTAGACCACTGACTTGGAGGCATGGCTTGACCATGGCTAGGACTCTCTTCTTCAATAAAGCATATGGAAAAATATGCTCTTCTGTTACTATGATGTTATTAAATGTGAACTTACTTTCTGGAGAACAGATATATAGAAATCCAGGTGGTTGAATCAAAAGAAGCATCACCAGCACTGTAACCAGCAAGTCAAGGGAGGGGATTCTCCCCCTCAACTCTGCTCTTGAGACTCCCCCTAGAGTACTCCATCCAGCTCTTGGGATCACAACATAAAATGGATGTAGGCCTGCTGGAGCAAGTCCAGAAGAGGCCACAAACATGCTCAGAGGGCTGGAGCACTTCCTCTATGAGGACAGGCTGAGAAGGTTGGGCTTCTTCAGCCTGGAGAAGAGAAGGCTCCGGGGAGACTTTAGAGCAGCCTTCCAGTACCTAAAGAGGCTACAAGAAAGCTGGAGAGGGGTTTTTGACAGTGGCATATAGGGACAGGACAAGTGGTAATGGCTTTAACCTGGCAGGAGATTTAGATCAGATATTAGGAAGTTCTTTCCTGTGAGGGTGGTGAGGCCTTGGCACAGGTTGCCCAGACAAGCTGTGGCTGCCCCACCCCTGGCAGTGTTCAAGGCCAGGCTGGACCAGGCTTTGAGCAATCTGGTCTAGTGGAAGGTGTCCCTGACTGTGGCACAGGGTTATAAATGAATGGCCTTTAAGGCCCCTTCCAACTCAAGCATTCTCAGATTCTGTGACAATTGGACATGATTGTTTCAGCGGAATCCTCACTGGAACACAAGACATGGGCAGTGACACGATCCCTACAGTGGATCCCTACAGCTCAGGCACCTCACAAGAGGCACAAAATGTTGTGTGAGAATCTGCAAACCAGTGTCATGCCAGTTTCTTCCAGGGAGTACTGATCAGGAAGAAGAGCTGGACTGTACTATCTGGCATTGTTGGACAGCTTCACTTCCTGGTGCTGCTGGGCACTTGCACATCCCGCTGAAATCAAAAGGCTTTGCACTTGCTGACAACCACAAAAATAAAGCAGCTGGTCTTGCTAGCTGTGAGAAAAGTGAAAAAAAAAAAAAAGGACAAAAGGGATTAGGAAAAAAAAAAAGAAAAAAGGGCGCTGTTCTCCATTTTTGCATGGCCTTAAAGCAATTTTCCAAACCAGTCATCACTGCGATAGCATCTTTGTTCAGACTGTAAATAAGCAATAAGGAGATGAAAATTCAGTCTCAGTAGTGCTACTGAGAGCCTCAGTGACACTACTCAAAAGAAGACAATAAACAGCAAAGGAAATCGGACCTCAGTCTCAGCCTTGCACTCCAGCAGATTTCAAAAGGATAACCATCAGAAAATTGGCCATTAAAGCAAAGTATCTGATTGCCTGACAGACAAGAATGTACTGCTGAATGACCGAGGGCCTAACTACTAGAAGTATCTCAGCAACTCAGGAAAATGTCATAGCTAATCTTGAGGCAGATGAAGTATCTAAAAGCAGTAAGTAGGTTAGTGCTCCATGGTCCGGAGCCAGCAGCCAGTCACAAATGATCCACACAAATTCAGGCAGAGTCTGAGCAACACCTTCATTTTAGAAATGAAACACATTTCAGAAATGGAACTCGTACAACACATATATGCTCCAAGACAGTTTGGACGTTAAAGAGTAATACTGAACCGGTATTTCTTAAAGTAATCTTCATGACAGGATAATGAATTGGAAAAATAAATTATCTGTGTAATGCTCAAAGAAGGTAAAATAGAGGATTTGGGGTCAGAGAGCAGATAGAGCACAGACCTGCAATGGGATACAGAAGAACAGGAGAATGCAAGTACCTGACAGTGCAGGTCAGCTATTTTAAGAGACGTTTTCTGTACATTGTTGATATATTTGTGTGTATATTCTTTGACCTCATGTGACTTTTTTTTCCCTATGCTCTGAAAACAGAGTGGAGAAGGGAGAGGATGAGGTGGGCTACAGGGGGGATGCATGAGAATGACCGTTTGCAGTCCCCCTCTCCTTTTCATCCTTTTGTCTCTCTCACTTGTTCAAGTACGAAACCTGACCTTTTATGAGAAGGTGGATCCTTGTCATATCCACTTAGTGGATGAAGGAAAGGCTGTGGATGTTGGCTACATGGATTTTAGCAAATTGACACCATTTCCCACAGCATTCTCCTGGAGAAACCGATATTTAATCTCTATGCTATTCTATTCACTGTTCTATGCTATTCACTATGCTATGCTAAGAGAAGCTAAACTATGCTCCTCACAATGTGGCAGAACTCTGGTGAATACCCACTCTGTCACTATGTGCTGGCCTTCAGCAGCCGTCCCAGCTGCGAAAACATGCTTTTATCTGTGTGAAGATGATAAAATGTCAAAACCACAAACTCAGTATTAAAAAAATAGCTGAAATAAACAGGAATAATAACACTGAAGAAAAGATCGTTAGATTAAAAATTAATTGCAGATAGCTAACAGGCACTAGCACACTGCTGCAGGGCTCCTGCATACCCATGTGAGTTTTTCCTCAAACAGAGAGGATGCAAAGGATGCATGCAAGAAGGCACTGGGGAGGTATCACAGTATTAGAGAAGCAGACAGCATAAACAGTGAAGATTTTGATTAAAAAAACCCCAACAAACCAGCAACCCTCAAGCCCTCGGGTGCTGACTCTACACAACAAATTTTGAATTCACCAAAGTGGATCTGTTTTCTTTAGACTTACGTCAAACCAGGGTTTTACCCTGCCAAAAATATTGACAGTACAGTTTGGAGGGAAAATGTAACATATTAAAAGAAAAGATAAATATTTATAAAGAACAAAGCAAATATAATTCCTTAATACTCACTGAGGGAAATGCGCATAAGAGAAACAGAAGTTTGTCTACTGAGATTATTTGATTCATTCTATGAAAGGAAAATGTCTGTATTTTCAGCACAGCCCTTGCCTTTCCAATGTAACCTTCCTAAAAGACCAACAGCTGTCCCTAATGTGCCCCAGTAACATGCCTGTGACTGTTAATTACCATTCTGCTCCAATTTTAAAATTAAAGGGACACTACAAGTTGAACCACACACATTTTTCTCCCAATCAAATGGGATTTAGTCTTGCTAATATAGTAACATTTCTCAGTGTATAATGAAAAGAGAAAAAAATGGAAAATATTTTTCCATATTTCATTTTTCATTGGCATCCTGTATTAAATGAGCCAGGACACGCAGCTATTCAGTCAATGTCCCTGTATATTTATTGAGTACATCAGCAGGAGAGAGAAAAACACAGCTTTAAGCCTGAAAAACACAACTGGAAATGTTCCTAATAATGAGAGAGGATGAGGGACAGGCTTTAATATATGAAATTATTGTAATCTGGCTCTTGAGCCTAATTAGATTTTGAGTTGATGCCTTCCTTGAAGGAGAAGCCTGCCTTTAAGTAACAACCAGGCATCAATCGATGGTTTCAAGGGTTTGATATTTTCACCATGCATCCATCCTGAAGGATGCAGGGAACAGAGCAGGAATCCTGCCACCTCCCAGCTTGGAAAGCTACAAAGCCAATTTGACCTTTCTGAACCTATTCATATAGATAAACTGATATAATTTCTTCCGAAGTCTCCAAGGAAAGAGCCAAGGAGCTCCCTTGCACTAGTTCCTAGTGGAGCCTGGACTACAGGAACACAGCCACTGTCCTCAAAATGGGTACGGAAGGTTTTGACCACCAGCAGGTTGTTGTCAGCTAGCAAGGTTCATACCCTAGCTAAAGTAACAGCATGGCTACTGGGAGGCTCTCCAAACAAAGAACTGGAGCATAAAATCATATTATTACTCCCCTCTTGCACGTGCTTGAGGCTCATAGGTTTGTTTGGAAGAGCTATCCTTTCAGTGGGGGAAGGACAGCAGCATTACAGCACTATCTGATAGTGTGGTGATGCTAGGAGGAATACTGAGGTTCTGTTTGCTTCAGATCTGGGTTATAGTTGCATTTAGAAATCAGCATCAAAATAATCCGCACACATCTCAGGTCAAAATCTTACTTTTTTGATATTTCTGCCAGGAACCTGGTTTTTCCCCTAAGTTATGATTACTGAGTTTCTTGTACAGGCCCCCTAAACTTAAGAGCGTGTGAAGAGCTGGTGCTACAGGAAGGAAAGGATAGTCTCTTATAGCTTTCAAACTTATCAAAGTAATGAAAATATTAACTTAAACTGTGGTAGTATATATGTCATTGAGAAAAAAAAAAAAAGGAATGATCATTTTTAACTCACCAGTTAATCTTTCAGTAGTTTAGGAAGACTAGTCTTCTGAAATATTTTAGAAAGGTAGATTATTCTGGATCCATATGTTTCTACTTCCACATTTGCCAATGAGCTTTCATTATGTGTCCACGTCATTGTATTCATACAAGAGCCATTACCAAAAAATGGAACCAGTCAACTAAAATTCACACCAATAACCCAAAGCACAAAACAACTGCTAGCAGTTATCGGCTAGACCAATGAGGAGAAAAAATGGTTTAGGGAAAAAAACCCAAGTAACTATTTTGAGCAAGGGCTCACTAATGCCCAACATCCTTTGGCCACTGATAGAGACTGTTAAGCTGCAATGACTTCAGTGTCACACCAGCTACAGGTTCCCGGAAAGTGGAGAAGAAAACTGCTGAATTCAAAGCATTTATAGAGAAATACAACACATGGCTCATGCGTGTCCCTCTAGTAGTCTGGACACTGGTCAATCACTCCATGATGGGCAACCTTGCAGTGAGGAACAGAACTGACATTAGAGTCATTGCCACTTCTTCCAGCCAACACACATCCAATTCACCTTGTGAGAACTGCACTGATTTACTTGCTTGGGAAATTGCCTTTGTGCTGACAAAAAAAATCCCACAAGGTTGTAGAGTGAAAACACTGGCAAAAAAAAATTTTGTGATTGTGCAGGCAAAAAGAGTACAACCAATCTGTTCTGAAACAAATTTTCTAAGATATGGCTTTTGTTTGTTGCTTTAAATTAATCCCACAGAGGTCCTTAGGGAAAAAAATAAAATAAAACGGGAAGCCCAAAACAATACACACTTCATTCCCTCAGTCCAGTGCAAAAAGCCTCCCCTAATAAAAAACGGATTAATGAAGCTATAAAACATTAAATGGCAGAACACTGTTTAATTCAGCTGACAAGGACATGGAGAAGAACCCAATACTGTGCAATTTCAGGTGTCTGCAGTTTATTTTAAAATTATGTCCTTGTGGCAAAAGCATCTCAACTTTCATGATAGGCTGGATTGTAATTCTGACACAATTTCAGCTCGATGCTGCACAGAGCACAGTGCTACCGTGTATGGTGCCAAGGGCAAAGAAGAAACATTGAGTAACACAAATTTCAGAATAAGTTTCCAGTGAGGAAGTTCCTGCAAGGCTACATGAGGAATCACACAGCTCCCACAGAGGATGGATGCTGTGATCATTTGGAAGAGAATGCTGGGTTGCATCAAAAGGAGTGCGACCAGCAGGTCGAAGGAGGTGATCCTGCCACTCTACTCTGCTCTCAGGAGACCTCACTTGGAGTATTGTGTGCAGTTCTGGTGTCCTCAACATAAAAAGGATATGGAACTGTTGGAACAAGTCCAGAGGGGGCCACGAGGATGATCAGGAGACTGGAGCACCTCCCATATGAAGATAGGCTAAGAAAGTTGGGGCTGTTCAGCCTGGAGAAGGCTGCATGGAGACCTCATAGCAGCCTTCCAGTATCTGAAGGGAGGCTATAGGGATGCTGAGGAGGGACTATTTGTTAGGGACTGTAGTGGTAGGACAAGGGGCAATGGGTTAAAACTTAGGGGAAGTTTAGATTGGATATAAGGAGGAAATTCTTTCCTGTTAGGGTGGTGAGGCACTGGAATAGGTTGCCCAAGGAAGCTGTGAATGCTCCATCCCTGGCTGTGTTCAAGGCCAGGTTGGACGAAGCCTTGGGTGACACAGTGTAGTGTGAGGTGTCCCTGCCCATGGCAGGGGGGGTGGAACTAGTTGATCTTAAGGTCCTTTCCAACCCTAACTATCCTATGATTTTATGTTTCAATGTTTCAGTGTCAAGCTCCTCAGATTCCCACTCCCTTAGGCATGGGGGAGAGAAAGGCAGTAGATGGGGGAGATCCTTGGGCAGCCTGAGCAGACACCCCCAGCTACATTGCATATACAGGCAGTTTTGTGCATGCCTGCCAGTTTGCTTTGCTCTGTCTTCAATTCAGTAACACCAGTGAAGTTTTGAAGAAAGGAAAAGCTGTAGTTATGATCATTGCTAATTATGAGTTGATTGGCTTGATGTTGCTCTTAGCCAGAACCACTGAAAGCATAACAGAAGACTGGATAAATAAATAATTAAAGATTGGGTTGTTAATTAATGCAATATTTTATGCAAAAAAAACCCACAAAACAAAACGACACTAAATCAATATTCAAAAACCTCTTTGCTCAACAGTGGGATCAAAGTGAGATAGTAGAAGTAACTACATCAACATAATGCCATTAGTAGCTTTATTTATTTCTAACTACTGTTATGATTACTAATTTAAATAGTATCTCACAAATTACATAGCACTGTCAAACTAGCACCATAAACCATGACAGATTTCACAATGTGAGTTAAGCAAGGAATCATGCAAGAATGGCTGGGAGTTCGGAACTAGCTGATCTTTAAGGTCCCTTCCAATCCAAGCCATTCTATATTCTTTGTTGTGTATCTGGCCCTTTTAAATATTCTGATTAAAAAACTGCAAGAATTTATTGTGGATGAAACAAAATAATGTTTTCCCTATTAAAAAATCTCTTTGGACAGCAGCTTCTGTGAGAAATTCAGCTTGAGGCAGCCACCAGCATAGCAAATTTCAGTGGAAGTGGTTAAAGCTTGCCAAAGTTAGAAGCTGCTGAAGGTAAGGTGCTATGCCAGGACTTGTCAGACAACCTTGATTATGGGTAATCTTAATCCTAAATAGCACCCCAGGTGCACAGAATATTTCTACACAACCCCTGATGTAGCATCAGCCTCTATGACAGCAAGCCAAGGGCTTGTTTAATCAATCTCTTGCACACTGGAAACTTAGAAAATCCAGAGTTCAATGTTCTCTGCCTTGAGGAAGGCCAAGTTGGTATAAAAAAGGTGTCCTCAGGGTGGTCTGGGCTGCAAGGAGGCAGGATAAGACCCAGGGAGGGCTCAGGTCTTTCCCTCAAGGGACCAACAGCAGCAGCCCGTGGGGAGAGGGGACCCTCCCAGCACTAACCCAGCATCTTTCTCCGTCACTCAGATTCTTCCTTCTCCTGCAGGCAGTGTTCTCAATAGTCAGTGCCATTCATGATGCTGTTTGCATCTATTTTTTTTTTAATTTGCTTTCAACCATGGCACAGTTTTAACACCACATTGCCTGACACGTACTTTTTGTTGCTCTTTGGATATGATATGCACTATCACACACTGAATAAAATCTAGATAGTGAAGCTGTGAGTAGCATGACCTCAACTTTGCTTTCCCACAAACACAATTTTGCTTGTATGTTTTTACTTATTTTTAAGACGGCAGGAGGTTAAATCTGCCTCAGATTGGCCCACCTGATATAAATTATATAAACCCTGTTTTCGACATGTGATGTATTTTGCTTTCCTCTTCTCAAATCTGGCTCAAAATACAAATGTAGTACAAATAAGTTTTGCAAAATCTAGGGCTGGTATAAATCTTTCCATTCAGGTTGCTTTTAATACTGTACTGAAAAACTTACTCTTTAGCATACCAATGCTTCTCTGCAGCCCCTGCAACGTGAGCATTGCAGTACACTGCTACTACATGAAAGTCTGGAGATAAAACAGACTAAAAATGGGCTGCAACAGCTCCCATTATTCCACCCAAAAGAAATGCTCTCCACTATCACCAGATTCCTGCCACGGGGTTATTTATTTAGCTTTTTTGCTCCAGGTGTGTATCTAAGAAGTAACCCATTTCTTTCCTGTATTCACATTTCCAGTGAAATGTAAGCCTCCTTTTTAACCACTTTGTCATTTTTGTTCTACATGTTTTCAGTTCCCCAGTGCTTTAACTTCATCTATCCTGATGAGACCTGGGATCACAATACAGCTCCTGCTCTTTCCTGAGAGCAGTTTCAACTCCATGTGTCAAAGAATGTGTTTACTAAACACACTGGTTTTAACCTTAAAAGACTGAGGAAATCATGAAAACTGAAGCATTACTTTCAGCCTCCTGGACCCAACCATACAGCATAAATTCACATAATGCTATAAATTAAAAATGAGCGAGGCACACAAAGGGATGTGAGACAGAGTATATCATAAAACCATTTTAGTACTAATTTTCAGTTATGTGTCTTGCTTTGGCATGGTAATAAATCACAGAAAGCCACTCAGATTGCCCCAGTCTTGGCAAAATAATTGCCTGAGAATAGGTTTCCACAGTCTCAGGTCCAAAGCGTGATGAACAGTAAATTGAACTGCATTTACTCATTTGAGGAAAAAGACTGTTTCCCTAGTTGCCTTCAGAGCCACCTTTGGAATTAAAATCCAAAGATTTGGAGAAGTCAGTGGCTGTGAAAACACCTCCACACAGCTCTGAATGACAAGTCATGCAGAAGCTCGATTACTTTTTGAAAGAAGCAGAGCTATTGGTCACTGGGGTGCTTGCTGTGCTTCCACCACATCTGGGCCATACACTGCTGGCCCAATGGAATCCTTGCCAATGAGATGCCATTAAACTAAGTCTAAAAGAGAAAAGAAAAAAAAAAACACAACAAAACAAAAAAAATCCAAACCCACCCCATCCACATAAAAGGAGGCTCATGTTTTTTCCTATCAAACAAAATTTTACTTAAAAACACTGGGGAGCTTTATCAAAACGTTTCCTTCATTCAAAGGACAGATGTGTATGAAGGGTCTCCCCTGATACCCAGGACTCATGCAGAACAGGGGTCCTGAGAGGCTCTCTTCAGCTTCTCCATTAAATCCATGCCCTTTTTGCTAGTAGTGGTGAAGCTGATAATAATGCCCATTTTCCTAATCAATGGCAGGATTCAGGGAGCTGCCAGGCTGCCAGCAACTCCAAAAGCAAAACCTCGTTTAGATCTGATTGTAGATGGAGCCAAGTCACTGTACAAGAATAAAATCCCAACCACAATGTGGGATCTTTCCTTTTCAGACAACTCTCCTCTTCATATTCTGAATGTATTGTTTGTTGTTTTTGGTTTTTTTTCTCATAATTCCTTTTCAAGTAGCTGATGAGAGGGATTTTGAGCTAAAATAGGGCTATTGTTTTGACGTGCTTCCAGGAGACTGGGGCTGCTTGCACTGACACCTCTTGTAGCTGGTGCAGAGGAATGGGTGGTTCCTGACCCGCCACAGACCTTGGGGGAGATGGTTCACTTAACAGGGATGCTTATTTTCCCTCCAGAGATCTAAAAAGTTCCTGGACAACCAGCCTAGAGGGATGGGGAACCTATGTCTGATGTGACTCCAGCAAACAAAGGACCTCAGCTTGGACACAACCTCTGATGCAGGCTCAGGGTTTTTGTTGCAGGATCAGGCAGCTGAGTCTTTCAGCCCAAGTAACTGATTTCCAACAGCTGAAGAATCAAATTGTGTGACTAAACACCCAGTTTAACATTCAGAGACAAGATACTAAAGATAACAGACATACAAAGTTTGTCCCAATCCAGTGCATTCACTACACAACATGGGTATACCATGGCAGGGGCTGCACATCCTCCTGAGTCTGTGATCTTGTGTACAAACTTCACAAAGCTCTTTGCTGCTTGAGAAAAGGAACAAATTTCAACAGCAAGCTGTACTTGGGCTGCTTGAAGTTGCCTGAGACTGCTCTGCGCACCCCAGTCTGTCAGCTCACTGAGTGTACCAAATGAGAAGAAATTCAAGCCTGATTGCAAACTTCAAATAGATTTTCTTCCTGATGACTCTCTCAGGCCTTTCTCAAAAGCATACTGACAAATGCCTGCAGAGAAGGGATTTTTTACATTTTGCATGTAAAAATATCCTCATATCAATGAAATAAGCTATATCTCCTGTTTTGTTACCAACCTTCCTAGAATCAAAGCCAGATGCCTTAAACCATGATTCCACCTCATAGGATATATGTCTTTGTTAATTTGTTATTGAAGCAGAAGCAGCATCACCCAACAGCACATGTGCCTGCAGCATGCTCAGCCCATCATCTTGGTGCACCGTGGCACAGCCAAGCCTACCTGTCACGAGGAAGCTGCATCTGCCAGCACCCGCTTCATTGATGATGTTGCAGTTGTAGATGCCGTAGCTGTCACGGGAGAGGCTGCTGACAGTGTACTCGGTGGAGTCCTGCATGTCGAATTGGCCAGTGCGCAGCAGCTTGCTGCCCAGGCGCCACTCATAGGTGAGGACCCGGGTGGGATATGCCCTCAGAACCCGGCAGCTCATGGTGATGCTCCGGCCTTGGCCTTGCCGAATCTCCAGGAAGGTAGGCTCCACGGCGGGAGGGTCTGCAGGAAACAGGAAGGGAGGGAAGGAGATTTGTAAGTGAATTAGCATAGGAGGCAGAGTTAACCAGCCGCTGCTGAAAGGCTAGAGCACCACGGCATAACCTGGCATCCATGACAGGAGAAGTCAGTGATGCTAAGTACACAACCTCGATACATACTAATCAGCTAGTAACAGAAATGTACACATCCAAGGCACTGAATTCAGTTTACTGACTTTTTCTGCTGAGTACTTTAATACATGATGCTGCTTCAGCAACGTTATCAATAAAAAGTGAGAGGTTCCACACCTGTGCAGCCCAGGAGGCTCAGGCCCTCCAGGTCTCACAGGGGAACAATGGACTCTGACACATGGGGCTTTCAGGAGGAGGAAGGGGGAGAAAAAGAGGCTTTACTCTGTTTAGATAAAGAGCACAATGCAACAGTGAACCTGGCACAGAGCTGAGGCAGTGATTCTGTGTTCGGTTGGGCATCTAACTTTGCAGTGGTAGAAGATGAATCGATTAAACAACATACACGCCTACTTACCCCATCCCGGCAGCTGCCTTCAGGTTTCAAAAAACAGATAATCATATGTTAATCTTTTCTATCCACTCAGGTGGTAGTTTTCATATACCAGTAAGCACAGAATGGACCATTTTATCATAACTTGAATTAAACTGCATTTTAAATAATTTAGATTTGAAGCTACAAATTCTGACTGACTTTTGATTCAATTTTTTTGATTCTATTATTTTGTATTTTGAGTAAAACACAAAATAAATATAGCCAACATACAGAAACCTAACTTTACCCTCCTATTTGCCTTCTGATAACTTCATCATTGCAGAACAGTATGGGCAACTTGGACAGAATAATGTTGGTACTCAGCTCTTGTCAACACAGCTATTTAGACCAGGTAATGCACATGAAAAACATGCATATGTTTGCAATTGGATGCAAAGCAGTGAGTGACAAGACATTCTGGCTCTTTAAAAAACACAGCTCATTTTTTAGCCCATGAGAAACAAATTCTGAAAGCCTCCTGTGCCAGTAAAATACATAAAATCTTTGCATCTGTATTAAAAGAGCTGTCTTGCAGACACAGAGCATGAAAATATAAAATCCCTGACAAGCTCTGCAACAGAACAATCTTCACAGAGTCCACACCATGCTCCTTTCAGAAGGAACCCTCTTTTACCATTATCTCCCCAAGAGCATGCTGTCCTCAGGTTCTTCATTGGTTGGTATCTCCATCACAGATACCAACAATCAGACTTTGGTATTTAATTCCCTGCATAACAGAAGTTGTAATCAGATTCCCTCAGCTCCTGTAAACTGGGAACTGTATTTGCACATGCACAGCTGCTCAGCATCTCTGGCTTAGACAAGAATCCAGCCTAACACACCATACTTGAAATTAAGGTAAATTTTAGAGACTGTCATATTAAGACAACATTGCTTAGAACTCATGACATCCAGCTATCATATTTTAGCTCATTGCAGCTAAGTTTGGAATTACTGGAAGAGGACTACCACGATTTGGCAGCAAGGTGAGTAGAGAGGCAGAAGTAGTGAATAGCATCAGAGGTGGGATACAGGGCTTGAGGGTACAGGATGGTGAAATGACAGGTATTAACTCTGAGGACATTTGTCCCTTTCTGAGATTCCCCCCAAAAATGACTGATGAAGAAAAGATGACATGGAAACTACTGATGCAAAACCCCATCGATCCCAGCCTGACTTTTCCTCTTTGTAGATTAAATATCACATGACTTTGTATAATTGTGAAGCCAGCTTGTTAACTGGTACATGCATCGCAGCACATCCACACATAACCGCAAATAAGAGACTAGAAATCCCAAATCCTCAAAACTGCAATCCTTCTTTCCATTGACAATATCCCCCAATTTTGTGTCTTCAGAAAATTTCATCACAGGGGCACTATTTCTTTGTTCCCAGGTACAGAATAATAAAATATGAAAAGAAGATTTATTCGTAAGAAATTCCACTAGTCTCTCTCTCCAGCCTGATGTTTATCCTTTCAACGCAACCCAGTAGTGTCTTCATCTGCCCTCACTGTACAGTTTCTTGACCTTATTCTGCTTCGCTAATAGTTTCCCAAGGCAGTAGCTTTGCAGGGAATTGTTGGCTTAAAGACAAGAGTTATTCTTGGGAAAGAAAATGTGCCAGATCACAGCTTTCTTCTAAGGGAGGGCTATTCAGCTAGTCAAGCCTGATCTGCCCTTCACAGATTTTTGTCTTTTCCTCTAACCACCTTGTCTTACAATTGTACATACTTTCCAAATACCTTCTATATCATGATATATAATGGATGTAAAAAAAAACACTGATCAAATTTAGTAACATTTACTCTCATCCAGTCATTTCTCTGCCCTAAGCTCTACAGGTTTTCTTCCCATTTCAGACATGCTAATTCCATAACTATACACTCTTCAGCCTTATAGCCTTTACCCTCACAGCCAGCACCATAATATACATTTAAATCCAGGTAAAATTATCCCCAACCGTTAGCTGGACACAGATTAGCCAATGAAATAATACAACATAAGGACGTTCAAACAGCATCTGACTGAAAATCCTTCTAGCCCAGGATCCTCTACTTACTGATCCTGACGGAGAGGAGAGGACAAGAGCACAGAGGGCACTGGAGAACTTTGGGATAGAAAAGTTCTGAAAGCTATGTGTGTGGTGTGTTGAATACCCTTTAATCATGCTGCTTTCATTTCCTCCCGTTACTTTTAAGCCCATTCAATATTTGAATGCCCATACCTTGCCTCCTATTTATCAAAATGTCCTGTTGTTTTGTTTGTGTTGCCGTTTCCATTTGAGGCACCAGATTCAGTGAACAATATTTCTCTGTCCACCTCTCCATGGCAACTCTGCTTTAATGACTTTTAGCATATATTGGTATTCAGCCCCCTCTTTCATCTTCCCCTGGTTTATTTACTTGTAAGATACTTTAGCCTTACAAGTAGCTTTCAAATAAAAGTTTGCCCTGCCTTTAAGGTCAAAATAGCCTTTAAAATACAGAATTTCCATCTATCCATGAACACACGATACCCAGTGACAGAAAAAGAAAATTAACTTTGGTTGCCCATTTCAGAGTTACACTTTCGCAAGCAATAACTTTACTGGAAAAGGAAAGGGATGATAAAAACTACAATATATGTAAAGCTAACAGTTTCTTTTTCTTTTTTTTTTTGTTTGTTTTTTGCTTTTGTTTTCATAAGATAGCGACTTCACAACTAGCAAAGGTGCTATTGTCTCAGGCATCTTCTCAGAGTAATGACGCTCAGAATGAAACTTACTCTGGATGTTTGGAACTTACACATCTTTAACTCATTTGCATTAACACTTCCCCAAGGCTTTAGCAATATGATTTAATTTACTTTGCTGTACTTATTCCTATCTTTCATAATTCTAGTATTAGTTTTTAAAAAATACATGGAAAAGCCACAAAGGGAGTACAGTTCATTCTCTTAAACAATTATCTCTGGGCAGCAAACAGTCTGAAGTTAAAACAGGCTTTATATTAATGTTTAATGGATTTTTTAGCCTAAGTACATTCATATCTTAAGGATTATAAAATGAAAAATGAAGACTCCCTAGCTATCAAGAGAAAAGACAGCAAGGATGCTTGTTTGTTTTAAACCAGACAGATCATGGTGCAGATCTTATCATGGTCTTTATTGTAAGATATGCTAAGGAGAAAAAACATACCATTCAGTGAATTTATTTTGGCTGTTTGGCCTTGAGCAGAGACTTTACCTGCTGATTTGGTTTCTCCAGTTTGCATTGTAGCCTAAGCAAATTACTAGTTTCTTCCAGCTCTATCAACAGGAATAAATAGGAAAAGCTGATGCCACTTCTTCAGCTTCTATAGTGTTTGTGGCCACTTTTTATTTGATTCACCCAATAGGAATGTTATACTAACAACAGTCTGTGTCAGCTACAGAGAAGGAGTAAATACTTTTAGAGTTGAATTTGCAACACAGAAAGCCACACCAGTAAATGGTAAATCAGAACAGGTGAAACCACTGTATCAGGGGGTAGAGGGCCTAGGTGGGCAGGGGACCTTAGAGAGCTGCCTTGCAGATGAGCCTGTGATGGACTAGGTGATGCTGGAGGTAGGACTCACCCTCCCAGCCAGAAAATGGTGCTAAACCACTGTGTATGTAAAACGCCAGTGAAGCTCAGTTAAGCAAGTGCTGTTTCTGATATCTGACTGAAACATACTGTAAATTATTTTATTGCCCGAGGACTCTGCAGTGGAAAGCCAGTCATTCTAGCTTAAAAGGTACCCTTTCTTCTTTCTTTTTCTTTTTTAATTTTTTAAAGGTAGTGAGGGCATGTTTGCCTGTGAGGGAAAGTTACTTGCTAGGATTTGTATATTGCTGGTAATGAAGGCTTAGTCTAGGCAGTCAATTTTATTGTTTTAATTTTGTGTTTATGCCTGTGCCTCTGATATATCATGCCCAGGATCTGAAGAATCCTCTCAGGAAAATTGTGCTGCATTTCTTCAGCTTCCAGCTGAGGCAGCACTTCATCTCCCAGGAGGTATCAGTGAGTATTTTATAGATTAAAAGTAGATATTACATATTCTGTTGTTGGCAATGGGATCTGTGCTTTTATAACAAAAAAATCATTCACTAATATGTATGTGTAAGTATACCAGTACTAGATGCATGGAATTCTGCTGTCTGATATACGCTTGTATAGATCAACAGAGTCAATATAAAATATAGAATGACTATTCAAATACTGTAATGGGTTTTAGCTTCCTTCAATACCATTTGTTCTGAACCTTAAAATAAAGGAAGTCAGAGCACTTTTGTTTGATTTACAGCTTTGTAGAATTCCTTGGTGAAGCTGCTCAGAGAAGCCACAATCCTGGATTGCTTGTACAGGTAAGTCAGTAGACTTGCCAGTAAAGCTCTGGTTTTCCTCTTTAAGAAAAAATAAAATAATAATGTACCTTAGCAAAAGCTCTTAAAAAGAAAAAACCAACCTCAGGCTCCCATGGATTAGGGTGCACTGGTGTAGATGGAGGGGGACAAGGGATGAGGAGCTCTTCCTGTGTATTAGTAAAGGACTTGAAGACAGGAGACACAGGAAAAGAAGTGCTGCTGAGTTAACAGTGTCTGGGATGTCATTAGGGTTGATGTGGACTCCTAAACCTAAAGACTCACAAAGGCACAAGCTGCTCACCTTCATGAGCAGTATGGCAGACTGTAATGCTGGGGGCATCACCAGTGGTTACAATCAGAATCTGGCTAAAAGCAGCAGCTGAAGAATACTGCAATACTGAGTAAATTAGTAATGAGACCTATGCAAGTAATGAATTCATCAATTGCAAAGGAAACCCGAGTTCCCAATGAAGTCCAATCTAATGTAGCCTAATCAAGTGGTGCCTTTCAGGAAGGAGATCTTGGAGCTTCTGTGGATATTTGTCTGAAAATACCTCTGTGCTCATTAATGGTGCAAACAGCTGGTGATGTCCAGAGCTAACTGAAAGGAAGAGACCCAGTGAAACTACCATTCAGCAAGTTTAAGGGAAATATCACAAACTATTCCTTTAGGCAAATACTGCAGCCATTTGGACAAATTGGCATTTTTTGTTCTGGAGGTAAAAGTCAGAACAGTGTCAGACCTGGCTGGGCACAATATGCCCATGAGTGGTTGTTAAAACCAGTGGTGGGAATACAGCCTCCAGCAGATCATTGGATGCTGAAACAAGCTAAGGAAAGATCACTCCATTCATCTGCACTGCAGGACTAATTACAATGCTGGCAAAGCCTTATACAATTTCCACCCCTCCATTGTCGTTATTCCCATGTCTCTCCATCCTCCAGCTGTTCTTTCCAGGCACCTCAAACTATTCTGAAGATTATTTTCATATGCAATTGAAAACTGAAATGAAATAGCACTTTAAGATTTCCAGCTCCTGACTTGGTTTCATTTAATGCAGTAGAAAACAAAACAATACCAAAAAATAAATTCAGCTTCCTGGCTACCATGGAGAAGCAGCCAGGCTAATGGCAAGGGCTGGACAGCATATCTACTCCAACAGTGCTCCTTTCCAAGGGATTTGTATAAATACTCAGCTGGGACCATTAAACTGTTCTCAACCTAGGTCTGGCTAAAACTACCCACTAAAAACCCTCTGATGCGCAAAGCATGTGTCAGGCAGCGTAGCTGGGAAAAGGCAGCAGCTCTGCCTGCAGCTTCCACTCTGCCAGACCTCCTTCACTCTGCTTCTCTGATGATGAATCCAGCAAAGCCCCTGAACTCCAGACCTTTTGCTTGTGGAGGCAGAGGAAGGAGAAGCACCTTGACCATCCCACCTGTTCTGTTAGGAGTTGCTGGAGATCTGCCTTTGTTTAGGGCATTGAGAAGACTGCACAAGTCAGTCCTCTCTTCATGACATATAAAAACGCCCTCAGAGATGAGAATGGTGGAAGACCTATGCAAGTCTAGACAAGTAAATTATTTAGTCTTCACAACTCTTAAGTGATTTACAGCTGCTTACATCCCTTTATATAGCCAGAACATCATCTCTATTAAAATGCCTCCTGTTGGAGAGAAGCAGCTTTGCGAAGTAGGTGGACAATGGAGAATCTCAACACCAGTCTGTCTGTATCTTTTGTGCAGCTAAACACTGTATTTTTCTAGATAAATAAAAACCAAATATGAAGACATTTGCAAAAAACAGTAATAAGCCCCATAGACTATAAACATTACGGTTTAAAGGTAACTCAGCACAGAATAGAATCATAGAGTTGTTTGGGTTGGGAAAGACCTTTAAGACCATCGAGTCCAACCATTAACCCAGAGCTACCAAGCACACCACTAAAAAAGGTCCCTAAGCATCACACCTACATGTTTTCTAAATAACTACAGGGATGGTGACTACTCCAGTTCCCTGGGCAGCCTGCTCCAATGCTCAACAAGCCTTCTGGGGAAGAAATTTTTTCTCCTATCCAATCTAAATCTCCCGATACAACTGGAGGCTATTTCTTCTTGTCCTGTTGCTTAATATGAGATCTGGTGGTAAAACTGGGATTATGGGTCACCCTTGGTTCCCACAAAGACCTGTAAAAATCAAGAGCATATATTCCTAAATAAATGAAAAAAAAATGCATAGGGTCTGTGAAGATCAGATATTCTGATAATGCTGAAGAGTTAAGCAAAAAAAGAACCATGAAAATATTCTTTTGAGGCAATGGAAATGTGCTATAGTGCTGGCCTTAAAGATCTTGTATGATCTTTAACTAGACGAAAAATTCAAAAGAATTTGACCAGATTGTACAAGTACACTTCAGAATTAATACATTTCTGGAATCTATAGTGTAGTCAAATTTGTAGTTTTACTTTGCTACTGGGTTGGATGTGGAGGTGACTGATTGAAACTTAAAGCCAGGACACAGAGAATACCAGACTAGATGGCCAGACAGCTTTAGGAAAGTCAAATACATAATGATTGTGATCCCCATGAAAATGACAACAATAATTTTGCAGCCAAAGCTCTGATACAGATATTACAACCTTGGGTAATGGATTTATTCCAGTGAAATGAAAGCATTATGTCCGGAAATAGAAAAAAGCATCTGCATATCTATCCATACATTAAAATAGAATTGCAAAACCAGCTTCCAATTATGCATTCACAAAGCAGTGCTGTGCACAGAAAATGACCCATGGCATGGAAAGGAAACCTCTGTTTGCATGGAAATTTCCTTTCCAGATGTGACACATCGAAGTTTTCTGAACTTCTTGCATGAAGGGACAGCCACCAAGCCATGGCGTTTTTCCTTGGCATGGTCAAACAGGAGCAACGTCAGAGAAGGGAGTGGACATCATGCTGGGTACCTCTGGGGCTCCTCTATGCATGGACTATTACTGCTGTGCAGAACAGTGGCAAATAAGCTGTCTTTCTGAAGCACACCTTTGATAATTAAAATAGGATAGGCAGCACCTAGACCAACAGATGGAGGAGGGAGCATCCACCGTATTTACAGTGCTTAGCAATCACTGTGTTTGCAATCTACCACTGAAATTGCCTTAATAGGCAATTTTTAAAAATCCACAGCTACTAGAAATTACTATGTTCCCATCAGCCCTTAAAAAAAACATTACTTATGTAGGAAACATACCAGTACTCAGGGTGGGTGCCTGGCCAGCACTAACAGCCAGGGTGCTCTGGGCTTCATAGCAGATACAGCTATGAATGCCAGCTGAGCATGCATCTCAAGCTCCTCTTCAATTTCTGCTTCCTTTCCCAGAAAACCTTATGAAGCAGTTTCCAGGGATCCTTTTTTATTGTGAGACTTCTGACTACTGCTGCATGGAGTAGAACTATTTCAGGTATATTTTCACTACAATAAAATCTGAATAATATAAAAACAAAAGGTATAGTCTAAATAAATAAATCACCAACACTTAAACTTTTAAAACTCTAAACAAACTTAGAAATCTGAATAAACAACTTAGAAAACTGAATAAATAACTTAAATCCTGCAAACTTGGCAGTGTGTATGTTGAGCTGTGCATCGACTGTGCCAGCACTTGTGGTTTGCTGTGCAGGCATCCCCCATCCATCCGTACTTCTCTCGCTTGGTTGCATTCCCATTGCAAAGTCTCTGAGGCAGGACCCGTTCTACAGAGGAACACCGCTGTCATCAACACAGCATGACACCTCCACGACACTTACTACAACTACCTGATAACAACCTAATAAATGAAATATGACAGCACTAACAAGTACAAAAGTATTTTCCTCTGAGCCTAGAAATACTCTGTGTTGTCAAATTCAGTGTACAACCAATAATTACTTTGGAAAAAAGAGAACAAGAGAGGTGTATCGCCTCAGCATGCACAGATCTCTGCAAGCCAGGATGAGGATGCTGAGGATTATATTGCAGCCACTCAACATATTTATATTAGGTTATAGGGGTAAATTTATCAGTCCTACCCATGTATGAAGGGTCAGACAAATAAAAATCTAGTTTTAGTTTCTAGATTATTATTATTTTTTATTAAAAAATAGTTTTTTCTCCTAATGAAGCTGATCTTCTGCAGAGGATACTTAACTGTGGCTCGTAGAGGATACTTTAATTGACAAATATGTTAAGCCTTTGAGCAAATGCCCTTCCA
The DNA here is from genome assembly GCF_033783945.1 of Neopsephotus bourkii. Taxonomy (NCBI): domain Eukaryota; kingdom Metazoa; phylum Chordata; class Aves; order Psittaciformes; family Psittacidae; genus Neopsephotus; species Neopsephotus bourkii. The sequence continues at coordinate 1,726,814 of NW_026901238.1, forward strand.
GCAATTCTGGAGTCAGACAGGACTGTTTAATTCTCACCCTAAAGTGTACAGAGCACATTCACACATTTCCTCACTGTGAGAGGGGTCAGCAATGGGCGTGTGCTGCCCAAGATGCAATTTTGGTGATGCACCAATGTCCTGGGTTCAGTTTAAACCGTGACAAGCAATTATCTCCTAGGCTTCTATACCATGCCAGTTATGGAGAATCACACCGGATAAATAATATATGAAAATGGGTAAGCTCCTGAATCTAACTCCTTCCAGAGAAAAATGATGGTGTGCATAATACTTGCCTCCTCTCCATTGTCAAATGAATGCTAAATAGCAGTTTTCATCAGTAGTAGTCAACAAGAATGCTCTAAAAACATCTCAATAGAAAATGGACTTTCTCAAATAATTTTCTTTTTCATCAAACTGCTATTTTCTTCTCAGAAAACCATGATCAGTTGAAGCTCATCAGTTTCTAATTATAGAATCACAGAATCATAGAATCATAGAATAGTTAGGGTTGGAAAGGACCTTAAGATCATCAAGTTCCAACCCCCCTGCCATGGGCAGGGACACCTTGCTCTAAACCATATTACCCAAGGCCTCGTCCAACCTGGCCTTGAACACTGCCAGGGATGGAGCATTCACAACCTCCTTGGGCAACCTATTCCAGTGCCTCACCACCACAAAAGGAAAGAATTTCCTCCTTATATCCAATCTAAACTTCCCCTGTTTAAGTTTTAACCTGTTACCCCTTGTCCTATCACTACAGTCCCTAATGAAAAGTCCCTCTCCAGCATCCCTATATGCCCCCTTCAGATACTGGAAGGCTGCTATGAGGTCTCCACGCAGCCTTCTCTTCTCCAGGCTGAACAGGCCTGACTTTCTCAGCCTGTCTTCATATGGGAGGTGCTCCAGTCCCCTGATCATCCTCGTGGCCCTCCTCTGGACTTGTTCCAACAGATCCATGTCCTTTTTATGTTGAGGACACCAGAACTGCACACAATACTCCAAGTGAGGTCTCACGAGAGCAGAATAAAGGGGCAGGATCACCTCCTTCGACCTGCTGGTCATGCGCCTTTTGATGCGGCCCAGAATACGGTTGGCTTTCTGGGCTGCAAGTGCACACTGCTGGCTCATGTTCATTTTCTCATCAACCAGCACCCCCAAGTCCTTCTCTGCAGGGCTGCTCTGAATCTCTTCTCTGTCCAGCCTGTAACTGTGCCTGGGATTGCTCCAACCCAGGTATAGGACCTTGCACTTGGCATGGTTAAACTTCATGAGGTTGGCATCAGCCCACCTCACAAGCGTGTCAAGGTCACTCTGGATGGCATTCCTTCCCTCCAGCGTATCAACCGAACCACACAGCTTGGTGTCATCGGCAAACTTGCTGAGGGTGCACTCAATCCCACTGTCCCTGTCAGCGATGAAGATGTTGAACAAGACCGGTCCCAACACCAATCCCTGAGGGACACCACTCGTTATTGGTCTCCAGATGGACACTGAGCCATTGACCACAACTCTTTGTGTGCGGCCATCCAGCCAGTTCTTTATCCACCGAGTGGTCCATTCTTCAAATTGATGTCTCTCCACTTTAGAGACAAGGATGTCATGTGGGACAGTGTCAAACGCTTTACACAAATCCAGGTAGATGACATCAAGTGCTCTACTGCTATCCATCAGTTCTGTAGCCCCATCATAAAAGGCCACCAAATTGGTCAGGCAGGATTTCCCCTTAATGAAGCCATGCTGGCTGTCACCAAGCACCTTGTTGTTTTTCATGTGCCTTAGCATGCCTTCCATTTTTCATGTGCCTTAGCATGCCTTCCAATTAGTTTTCAGATGATTATTATAAAACCAGTAGTGTTTTTCTTTGTCACTGATTCCTGGAACACTTCTGTGGAAAAAACTTGCTATGAAAAAAACTTGCACAGGATTCCTAGGAGGGCCACGAGAATGATCAGGGGGCTGGAGCACCTCCCATATGAAGATAGACTGAGAAAGTTGGGGCTGTTCAGCCTGGAGAAGAGAAGGCTGCATGGAGACCTCATAGCAGCCTTCCAGTATCTGAAGGGGGCCTATAGGGATGCTGGGGATGGACTCTTCATTAGGGATTGTAGTGATAGGACAAGGGGTAGTGGGTTAAAACTTAAACAGGTGAAGTTTAGATTGGATATAAGGAAGAAGTTCTTTCCTGTTGGGGTGGTGAGGCACTGGAATAGGTTGCCCAGGGAGGTTGTGAATGCTCCATCCCTGGCAGTGTTCAAGGCCAGGTTGGACAAGACCTTGGGTGATATGGTTTAGAGCAAGGTGGCCCTGCCTATGGCAGGGGGGTTGGAACTTGATGATCTTATGGTCCTTTCCAACCCTAACTATTCTATGATTCTACGATTCTATGCAAAGGATGCGCGGATGGCATTCGGAGAGAAGTGGAAATGTGAAAAAGGAGGCCTGAGCTCACCACAGCAAAGGGTTGCATGAGGCACAAATTGCCAGCAGGTGCATTTTTAGGTGCTTTTCATATACTTAATGTCTTATTTATGATACATATTTCATATGTATATTTTAATGTACTAAACCTGAAATAACAGCAGCCTGGTGGGAAAGCTGCAGTGACATAAAGTTTTCATGTGAAACCTGTCCAACATCCTAGAGTATGTAACAGGGTAAAAACAGCGAGGAAATGGGCATATCTTAAATTTAACATGCTTGTTCTGGAACATCTCTGAGGAATTATCTCACAAGGGACATCTGGCAGAGCTGAGTTTCAGAAAAGAGCTAGATGCGACCCTACTCCAAAGCACCAGGAAATGCTCCCTAAAAAGCTGCAAGCCCAAACCATGAATTACTATTCAGGTCATTATTATAGAGACATGCCAGTGGATGATTTTGTTTAGCTCCATTTAGTGCTGGGAGAAGGTCTCTCCTCCTGGAGGGAGAAAACACCCACATGTAGAAGTCAGAAGACTCGACATAATTTGGTGGATTTTTTCCAGGCACAGGACTGAGATTGACTCTCACACTTCATCCAGACAGGGGACAGAATGCACCAGGCTGAGCTTCGAATGGAGCCTAAATTTTTCCAGCTAATCTAAATTTAATTTAGATGGATTTTGAGTTCGGTAGAGTCAGTGTATTTTATTTTTTTTTCCCCATTGGTTGTAACAGCAGATGCTAGTGAATTGTTTGCAGGATTTACAGTTGCAGAAGAATGGTCATCACTCTCAAGAAACTGGTAACTTTGATTCTACAGTTCAAGTTGCTTGTGCTGGCTGCAGGCATTTGCTGGGGTTTTCCTGGCTGATGCCTCTGTCCTGGTTTGGCTTCCTGACAGGACATTACATTTTCAGAGAATACTGAACAAGCAGCAAGCATCACACAGTAGCTCTGAGTTATAAGATTCAATATTTGTGCTAAAATGTGAAAATTTTGCAAGTGAAAAATATTCAAATGAGTAAACAAACAAGAAATAACTTCCGAGTAAAGCTGCAACATTAATTTTCCCACATATTAATATCTCACAAATCATTATTTGCTTTATTTGACTAGCTGTAGCAAGAATGTAATTGTTGAATAATGATGAGCTTCTTTAAAAAGCCATGAAATGGGTATAATCCTCCATCTTTCAGTACCATCTACATTACTGATGATCTTTTATGGGCTGTGCTGCTATTCCTTATATTTTGTGAAATTAAAATTGTAATATCTGAAAATATAAATCCTGAACAATACTGTGGTGACACTTTATCTTACAAGACATCATGAAGGTTGTCTTAACCCTTATCAGTTATCCCTCCCTCTGCACAGGCAAGTCGTGTCACCCAAATTTGTCTCTCTCCTCCCCAGGACTGAGGAACATCCTTGGAGAAGCACAGACCCACTGGTGACACCGTTGCAACCTGCATGCTTTGCAGCGAGCTAGCTGGGAAGAACTCTGCACTTATTTTAAAGTGTCTTTCAAACAAAGGGATATTGCATACAAATGTCATCTGCCAACTGCAGGTATGTCTGAGCTGTGTTTATCTCTCTCAGCCATGCACTTGGTTTCAAAGTGGTTTACAGACCCATAAAAGAGACTGCAATCCCACAACAACGCTGTGATGTAAACCAAAAGCTGTATGTTCCTATTCCGCACAGCTGTCGCCCTGAGAGTGGCTGCAAGCCTTGGGAATTGCCTCTGCTTGAAGGTGCTCCCCACCAGCAGCTGACGGTCATAAATCAGGGCATTTTTTTGGAAGTGGGTAAACATGTTGCAAAAAAAACCTGCACTGAAGTTCTGTCAAATCCCAGGAAGCTTGTTTTAAATTCAGGTATGGGGAGATGTCCATATCTCTGTCTCACGCTCCATGGAGCACACTTCCTGCAGTTACCAAAGGGCTGACCTACGTGGAGATCAACTCTAAACAACATCTAAGAGGAGTCCTACCAGAATCAACTTGCTATTACACCTCAGTGTGTGGTCTTGTCACATCACATCCCACCAGACCAGCCCTACCCAAACCACTATTGATCAAATCATGCCCCTCCCTGATGCTAAAAATACATTGTTTCCCTATTCAATACTCTTCACAGTCCTCCTGGATATTTAATCAGTGAATACAAGCTCCTTGGCTGGGGAGGAACTCAAGATTCAATGTGACTTTAAAGAAACTGGTAACATAACTACCCAATTAGTTATGGGAACTGTTATTATTATTTTAATACCAAACTTGCTGTCTCTCTCCATTTCCTACTTATATTCCCTGATCGATAAGATGTGCCCTTCAGTTATTAAGAACTCTGTCCTCAGATACAAAATAAAACTCCAAATCCCACTGCCTTCCAAAGACCAAAAAGGTCTCTGGTTCTCCTTCTTGGGCCAATGCATCATAATATTTCAGAGGTATATTTTCAGAAATCCTTGCATGAAAAGACTTACCAAGTGTTGCAAAAGAGTGACTTTTTCTTTTCCTTTTTTTTTTTTTTTTTTTTTTTACTTTTGAAGATAGTTATTTCTTTTCCAGATTTGTCTTTTTAGGTAGGTTGAAATAAAAACTGAAAAACACTCCTGAAAAAACTGAAAAACACTCCTGAAAAAACTGAAGGATCACCTCCTTCGACCTGCTGGTCACGCTCCTTTTGATGCAGCCCAGGATACCGTTGGCTTTCTGGGCTGCGAGCGCACACTGCTGGCTCATGTTAAGTTTCTCCTCGACCAACACCCCCAAGTCCTTCTCCACAGGGCTGCTCTGAATCTCTTCTCTGCCCAGCCTGTAGCTGTGCCTGGGATTGCTGCACTCTTATTCTTTCCCGAAGTGATTCACACCAGTTCCCTTGAAATATTTAGCAGCAAAATGAAAATTTTTAGGCTACTTGCACCCACAAGAAGCACTTCTTCATTTGCAGGATCAGCACATATAATATTGGACACACGGACAGCAGAGGGAAGGACACCCTGCCTAAACCACCCCTCTGCAATGCAAGCACTAAGAAATGGCACAAATTATGGAAGTATTAGAGATAGGCACAGTGCAAAGAAGCAATGTGCCAGTGGGGAATTGTTTTGCTATGCCAGTGCTGTACAACCAATAAATCTTTGTTGCTGCCCATACCTGCATCCTGAGTACAGGACCGACAAAAATCCATTTATGTCAAAGGCAGGCTTTGGAACCACCCTCACCAATACTCAACACTGAATCAATTTTCATTTTCACTGAATTATTTTGCTGGTCACCATCTGGTACTTCAATAAAAGGAAGCTCCGTCAATATATATGATTCCTTTCATTTTGGTCAGAGGAGCACAGTGTATTTTGGTTATGAAAGGGTTTTTTACTTAAAGTTCTTCAGCAATATTAGATGCTTCAGCAGAAATCTCAGATTACGAAACAGTAAGGAGGAAGTGGCCCTCTTCTAAACAAAACATCGCACAAAGGCCTGATCATTATGTCTTTCATGAAAGAATGAAGATAGTCTAGTTCTAGTATCAAAAATTATCCATCAGATCCCATAGTCTTTGGAAACACTTTTCTTTCACAGCATTACTATGATAACAATAGCATTTCATAGCATGGTCAGTGGGCAATGCTCAGAGCTCCCCAGTGGTGCTGCAGCACAAGTGATATGTTGCCTGGCTACTTTGCCAGTGCTTCCAGTATGCGCTCCCTTTTTCTCTTCTGCACTTATCCCTGAGTAAGTGCATTTGTTCACAGTGTCTCCAGCCTGCTGCTTGCTGAGTCCTTGACCTTGTTGACTGTATCCTCTGAAGGCTTGTAATCAAGGAGGTCACACGGAGCAAGAGCAACAGCCAAATCATGCTCTTACTGACAGCACAAGACAGTTCAGTATGCCTACAGTGGGGAAGCAACCAGGGAGGGAAGCTGCTCTGAAACAGCAAAAGGACTGGATTTGTGTTCAACATAGCACAAAGGGTGCAATGCAGTGATACCATCCCGTGCAAAGGAAAGCATAGCACTGGGTTATTTCTACTTTTCCTCTGTGATTAAATACCTCTTACAGCTCAGAGCAGAGAAGTAATGTCAGATCTATTATATTTATACCTTTGGCCACCTGAGCAGACAGATGATTGTGGCTCTCTTTCTCTCTTGAATTCCCCCTTACCACCATGGGCCAAAAAAGAAACAGCAAGGGAAGAGGCTATGGAGTAGGAAAAATAATTCCTGCATTTTGGATAAGTTCCAGAAGTATAAAGTTGCCTCTGAGAGGTACCTGAGTTTTCTGCACTCAGACACTAGAAGGATGGTTGTTGCTCTCTGAAGTTAGGATGATAGCCAAAGTCTACAAATTTTAGTGCAACTCACTAGCCACAGAATGATTTGATGGTGCATAGTGGAATAGTATTTAAAACCAGATTTGCCAAGAGAACTTTTATGCAGATGGTGATGAAATTTTCTTCATCTTTAACAATCCATGAATATAAAGCCTTTCCATTGGCACTATCATCATGTTTCAGAACTATTATTCTCACAGGAGCTACATTTAAGGCTCAGCTAAAGCCAGCAGCACTACAGTGCTTTACACCAGCGCAGGAAAAGCTCCATGAATCTAATGATGCTTTGCATTTACTAAAAATACTATGTGGCATTAATACAATATCCTAACATGTTTCAACAAGTGCCTTTTGTGCTTGGCTTTTGGATAAAAGTAAATTAAAAGATTTGAAAGGCCAAATAAGAAAAGTAAATAGCATCAATCCTAGATTTGTGTGACTTTAAATAAAAGTTAAGTTCTGCCATTGTCCTTCAAGCGCGGGCACACTTAAGTTCAGGACTAAAGCGCAAATCAGTCACAATAGCATGTACTTTATAATGAAATCTTACAGAGCAATTTGCTAGCAATTTATGTCATGTAGCAGCCAGAATAAACCACTTATGTTTAATTTCCAACAAATTAGAATTGTCCAGGGTAGTAATTCTACCTGTGAAGTGATTCCTTTTAATGTAGTACATGTATGAAGGCACAAATACACAGTCATTGGAACCGGATTCCTACAGAAAGCCCTGTGGCAGCAACATCATTTTATTTGTGCTTTGGCTAATAGATCTTCTTCAGTGACTGAAGATATGCAAATTTTTATCATTGTGAAGATACATTACAAGAATTAAAATGCAGTGCCTGCATGAAAATTAAATGGTGTATAAAAATAGCTGCGACGGTTCTTTCTAATGACTTCTATGACAGATGTGGGTATGATTAATGACGATGCAATAATGCCTTCGCTGAACTTAATCACTAACACATCAGTTAATATTGACAAAGAGGAAATGAATGCTACACAGGCATCAACACCCCAAATCACTAGAACAGAGTTCATAATAACTATTTTGGGAGGCTTACCATAGGCAGGGGTGATACGTCATTCATAGCATTTGATCCAATTCACCTGCATGACTGCTGAATGCAAGTTGTGCAGAATTCATGTCACCCACCACAGTCCTTGTGATTTCTTAGTCACGTGGCGGTTAATAACACCTCCAGGAATCAAGGAATCAATCCTTCATCTGTCAGAAATTATTTATTTTTTTTATGCATAGCAGAAATATTTAGATTCATGAAATATGTTGAGTCTACAAACTCTCTGGACATGTTCTCACACCCAAGGGGTCCAGAAACAGAAAGGACAATTGAAAGCAGCTGCTGTATCACCATGCCTCCATAATTTAACATCGGTCAGGTGTTAAAGATGTTTCAGGTCAGACCCAAACCCCAACTCTAGGGTGGAAGATACAGACTTTTGCATACGACATTCCAGCTCAATTTAAAGATCTCTGATAATGAACATAAGTCCACAATCACATTTCAGTTGTCAAAGTCATTAAAAAAATTCATTTCATTTCTGGATCTTCCTCTACTTACTTTTCAAATTGTATACTCAAAAAGTTATATATAGAGCACAACTTATACATGTATTTTATTTCTCTTAATAAACTGATTACAAGTATCTTTTCCATTCTCCCACAGCAAGGAAGTTTTTCCAGGTCTGGAAGACAAATCCAGATAGCTTGACAGATCATAGGATCATTGAATGGTTTGGGTTGGAATGGACCTCGTAACTCATCCAGTTACAACTCCCTGCCATGGACAGAGACACCTTCCACTAGAGCAGGCTGCTCAAAGCCCTGTCCAACCTGGCCTTAAACTCTGCCAGGGATGAGGCAGCCACAGCTTCTCTGGGCAACCTGTGCCAGTGTCTCACCTACCTAGTTTCAGTTTAAAGTAATTATCCCTTCTCCTGTCACTGAATTATTAAATAAATATTAAATAACAAAGTATTTACAAAGACAATAGTCATACCTGGAGCTAGATTAACTGGTGAGCTTGGCTTGTTCAGCCTAATTGCAGGTTTCAGTGCAAAAGCAGAACTGCAAGATTCTACTCCAGCAGCTGCTGAATAGCAGCAAAGCACAGTGCCAGCAGCCGGGCTCAGCACTGCTGCCAGTGCCGAGTCTGTTCTGGGCAGGGAAAGGCACTGGGAAAGACCTTTTCATCAGGAGGGCAGTTCACCCATGGAGTTTGTGCCACCCCCATCCTTGAAGGTTTTGAAACTTGGATGGAGATGTCATGGCTGATGTGGGCTAGCATCAGTGATAGAGATGCTCCAGTGCCTCTGAGAAGCGCTGGACATACCTATGGAATGGAGACTGCAACAGCAATGGATACTTTGCCAAGGACAAGCAGTTTGCCATGAGCTCCTGGTGCAGCAATAAGCTGCTGGGGAAACTGATGGAGTAAAGAAAGGGAGTATACCTCTGTGAGCAATGCCAGCAACACCAGCTTGCAGACATTCCTACTGTCAACATGTACATGCTTGTTAGGAGAGAGTCTAAGAAACAGCCAGAAAACTAACCTGATGGAGACACAAAATGGCTTACCAGAAGCAGAAAAACAAAGAGTTTGATCTGTTTAACTTCTCAAAGCAGGGGTAAAGACGTGACTGGCTGGCACACATCCACACTGTGAAAATACTGCATCCTACAACAGCACTCAAATACACAGAAAGGGAAAGCAAAACAGGAAAGAACAGGCGAGATACGCATACTGCAAAGTCAAGGTAGACATAAGACACTGATTTTAACACTAAGACTGTTAAAACCACAAAAGAAGCAATGGATTCACTGTTACCCTTTATTGTCAGGCTGAGCTATTGACATAAGTCAGTGATACAGTCAAGTCAGTGACAGCCAGGTCAGCAGTATACAGGAATCCTGACTAAATCATTTAACTGTGAATTTTAAACACTGTGCCTCATTCCTGCAACTGCTACTGGAGTTCTTTGCAGGGAAACTACAGCCCCAGCAGAGCAGCATTCTTGGCCATTCCATAACTACAGACATATCCCAGTCACATCCAATGCTGGCATGCTCAGCCAGTGCAGTGCAACCTCCCTCCGTCCCTGGAGACTGTGGGAGCACAGTCTTCCCTGGTAGTAATGAAGAAAGATGCTACCTTCAGGTACAAAATGCAACAGGGGTAAATATGAATAAAACCAGGCAAGGAGAGGAGGCAGAGCAGAGACATGCTGAGTGAGGAGCAAAGTACATCTAGAAACACCTGGGGGAGAATTCTGCACAATGTTTTGCAATAAAAAGCACTTTTTACCTGAACAGGGGAGGCAAATAAGTGTTCTGTAGAGAGCAGAAAATATAGAAATGTGAACAAAAAACAAGTGTATAGGCTTTGAACAACCCAGAAAAAGATTTTACTGGTGCTCTAGGTAGTGTTCACAACAACCTTTATTTGGCTTGAAACAGGTATCAGTTTCTCCATCTATGTACTTCCTTTTTCTTGTGGAAAAAGACACTTTATAACCAAACAGGGTTATCTTTTGTTGATCTGCAGCAAAGAATTACTAGTAAGAAAAGAAATTTATCTCTTTCTCTGTCAAGGCTCACTCTGTCCTTGGGAGACTTTGGGCCATTTCACATGCGAAAGTCATAGCATTAAGCTACATTACGTTCGCATCTTTGGGCCAGGTTAGGCTTTTATCTCCTTTAGAGGCTCGGACATGTAACAAACATCACAGACTACAGCCACACTGAAGCCAACTGTACTGGCCCAAGTTTTTAAGCAACAAGGTCAATACTTTTAAATTCAGAGGTCAAGGATTTAAACCCTGGAGATGGTTCAGCCTGGGACTCTGCTACAGCCATGGAAAATGAGAGGGAATAGGCTCTGAGCTGGAGGGCAAATTGTTTTGCAGGTTACAAAGCAACTTTTGGCACATTTAAAAGAAAATGGGAGAAAATAATCAGTGCACATCTTAGAGACACACCACCAGGGCAGGGGAAAAATGGATATTTGTTAAACCAAGCTTATTTTCAGCCCTTATTGTCCTCCCCTCCATCCCTCAGAGCTTCCTTGAGCAGCAAGAGCAGAATGAGGTGTCCTCAACTGAGACAGAATGACTAGTTTTGGGTGTGTTTACCCTGACTGAATTAGTTGCCCTATGTTTAGCAAATTTTAAATGGTGGCACACAAGTGAGAAGAGGTGGAAAACTGATGCGCTTGATGCCCATGGGAGACATGATTTAACCTGCTCTCTGCAATCCAACTGCACGACTTACACTGCTGAGCACTGAAGGTATTGAATAGAAGCAGCTCATCTTAGGGACAAGGGAAATCACAGAATCAGCTAGGTTGGAAAAGACCTTTAAGATCATCAGGTCCAACCATTACCCCAGAACTGCCAAGACCACCACTTCATCAGAAACGAGTAACTTTCCTACTTCAGTTGACAAAATTCCTTGAGAACTGGCCATGAGACATCCTGGAAACACTAAGTCAAGCACTTCAGAAGAAGAGATAGAAAATCCTTTAAGTCCTACCAAAACATACCAGATCCCATCTACTTAGGCAATTGTTCTTTGATGGGTACAATGGGTGGAAATCCTTGGGCAGATGCTGAAAGGGCACTGGAAATGAAGGCTTGGTTTTAAAGGATGGAAGGGGAAATCACTTCCTCCCACAAACATGAGAAGAATTTAGTCTAAATTTCTCTCCCCTCCTCCTTCCCCCAAATCATGGGCAAACTGTTTAGTACCTTCCCTGGAAATTTAGGCTTCATTTCTATGTCCAGCCTTATGGGAGTGCCAACACTTACATCTTTTTTTCCAGATGTAGGTAAATCTGCCTACCCCACTAAAACCTTTCACTCAGTAATATCTGGCTAATTGCTGCCTAGGCTGCTCCAGCATCACCAGCTAAATTTTCCAGACAAGCGACTGAAAATAAACAGGCCTGAGAAAGCAAAGGGCAGTGCTGAGTCTGTGACAGGGATTTGCAGAGCATGAACTTAAGATGAGGGTCTTACAGCAGGTCCTGGATTGACTTCAGGACAAAGCAGGTCCTGTGAAGGGTGGAGACTGCAGGGAATGGCAGTACATGGGGGGCATGATGGAGATCACTGGACAGGAGCAACCAGGAGCACCTCCTACAGCAAGTGCAAGCATGGCTCAGCTGATATTTCTAATAGCAGTCTCATGCATTGGTGCAAGACCCTATCCTCTACACTGCAGGGTCCCTACTTAATCCAGCAAAACCACCTGTTCATGTGCTGGTCCCCCCTTCCCACTGTCCAACAGCCCTGGAAGCTGGATGTTAAGGTCCCTTCTAACCTAAACCATTCTAGGATGCTATGATTAGAAAATCACAGATTAGAAAATCATAGATTAGAAAATTATAGATTAGAAAAAGGGAAATATAAACCCCATTTTCAAGAAGGGGAAAACAGATGACCTGGGGAATTACACACCAGTCAGTCTCACCTCTGTGCCTGGCAAAATCATGGAGCAGATTCTCCTGGAAGGCATGCTAAGGCACATGAAAAACAACAAGGTGCTTGGTGACAGCCAGCATGGCTTCACTAAGGGGAAATTCTACCTGACCAATTTGGTGGCCTTCCATGATGGGGCTACAGAACTGATGGACACGGGTAGAGCAGATGATGTCATCTACCTGGACTTGTGCAAGGTGTTCGACACTGTCCCACACGACATTCTTGTCTCCAAATTGGACAGACATCAATTTCATGGATGGACCACTCGGTGGAGAAAGGACTGGCTGGATAGTCACATGCAAAGAGTTGTGGTCAATGGCTCAATGTCCAGCTGGAGACCAGTAACTATTGGTGTCCTCAGGGATGAGGTTTAGGATCAGTCTTGTTCAACATCTTTGTCAGTGACATGGATAGTGGGATTGAGCGTGCCCTCAGCTCAATCTGATGCCACCAAGCTGTGTGGTTCGATTGATACGCTGGAGGGAAGGAATACCATCCAGAGGGACCTTGACATGCTTGTGAGGTGCAATGATGCCAGCCTTATGAAGTTTAACCATGACAAGTGCAAGGTCCTACACCTGTGTTAGAGCAATCAGGTTGGGCAGGGAAGAGATTCAGAGCAGCCCTGTGGAGAAGGACTTGGGGGTGCTGGTCAATGAGAAAATGAACATGAGCCAGCAGTGTGCGCTCACAGCCCAGAAAGCCAACCGTGTTCTGGGCTGCATCAAAAGGAGTGTGACCAGCAGGTGAAAGGAGGTGATCCTGCCCCTCTGCTCTTGTGAGACCTCACTTGGAGTACTGTGTGCAGTTCTGGTCTCCTCAACATAAAAAGGACATGGATCTGTTGGAACAAGTCCAGAGGAGGCCACGAGTATGATCAGGGGACTGGTGCACCTCCCATATGAAGACAGGCTGAGAAAGTCAGGGCTGTTCAGCCTGGAGAAGGGAAGGCTGCGTGGAGACCTCAGAGCAGCCTTCCAGTATCTGAAGGGGCCTATAGGGATGCTGGAGAGGGACTTTTCATTACGGACTGTAGTGATAGGACAAGGGGTAATGGGTTAAAACTGGGAAAGTTTAGATTGGATATAGGAGGAAATTCTTTCCTGTTAGGTTGGTGAGGCACTGGAATGAGTTGCCCAGGGAGGTTGTGAATGCTCCATCCCTGGCAGTCTTCAAGACCAGGCTGGATGAAGCCTTGGGTGAGATGGTTTTGTGTGAGGTGTCCCTGCCCATGGCAGGGGGGTTGAAACTAGATGATTCTAAGGTCCTTTCCAACCCTAACTATTCTATGATTCTATTATTCTATGATTCTATGATTCTATTCTATGGTTTGCAATGCTTGCTGTAAGAGCTGACCAAGCCAAAAATTTGATTTAAAAGAATTTAGTTCTTCCAAGCTGCCTGATGCAAAATCAGTTCTCTTCAGCTAGGAATCTCTACACCCTAGCAGGCCACTTCAGACATTGAGCCACACTGAGCTCTTCTGTATCTTCCAGATCAAGTGACAGGGGAGAAAAGAAAACGTTTAGTTATATAAATAATAAATGCTAATTATATATATGTATATGTATAAAAGTGGCCCAGCCTCTATCAATCTGATACTCCTTTTATAATGACAAATAATAAAATGATATATTAATTTCTTAGAGTCTTTAGAAGAGGAAAGAACTGGCAGAAAGGTGTAAAATATAGTGTGTTGGGGGAGAACAGCATCCATTCCCTTTGCATGCCAGGCAACCACTTCAGCCCATCTTGTCCTTGATGCTTATTCTTTTCTCAGCACATCAGTATTCTGGGCTGTTATCAAGTCACTGGTGAGGTGCATTAACATACAATCATAGAATGGTCAGGGTTGGAAAGGACTTTAAAGATCATCTAGCTCCAACCCCCCTGCCATGGGCAGGAGCACCTTCAACTAGACCAGGTTGCTCTGAGCCCCGTCCAACCTGGCATTTAACACTGCCAGGGATGGAGCAGCCACAGCTTCTCTGGGCACCCTGTGCCTCACCACACTCACAGGGAAGAACTTCTTCCTAATATCTAATTTAAGTCTCCCATTGTGGATAAGTGCTTTGGTAAACCAGATCACTGCTGAGGACAGGGTGCAATCAAAACCTGCATCAAAGAGGCAATGGAGATTGTAAGGGCCTGTGAGAGCAACGTGGTTAGCTGCCAGCCCTCAATTCACTGACTGCTATAAGGAAGCAGTGCAGAAAGGAAGCTGCCTCAAAGATATCAAGTTCATACACTTTTAATTAAAAAAAAAAAAAAAAGAAGTCTCTAGAGAAAGACTCAGGATCCTATTAATGTCCTCACTGATGGGAAGATTGATGCACGAGCTGTGGGAGGACACAGATGGCATAGCGGTGGACTTAACACCATACTGTAAGCGCATCTATAGCTGGAAAGCATCTTTATCAAGTAAAATGTAAGCTGAAGATGAGTCCAAAGGAAGCTGTGCTGCTTGTTTCCCACCTCAGGAGCTGTCTTACAATTTTAATTTGACTACATATCCCTCACACCCCAGCTTCTACTTGTGCATCCTGAACCTCCATTTCCTAATGACAGATCCTTAATTCCACCTCAGCTACAGTGACACAAAACCAGAGTAAAACCCCACCCTACCCCTGTTCCTTCTCTCCCAGCATTGAATTTTTATGTATGGAATAACTAGACACTAGAGAAAGCAGGAATAAAACAACAAAACCCCCCAAAACTCCTTTGGGAGGATTCATACGACAGCAAACTATCTCAAAGGAAGAAACACTGACAGAAAGCCCAGTGATGGATGCTGCAAATGACACTGAAGACAGCAGTGAGATTAAACAGCTGCTGCACAGGAAAGACAGACATTCTGAACAAGGGATATAGCTCACAGCCTCTCCGAATGGACCCAATATGACCATCTTCAGCCCCTCACACACAAACCTGGGCCTATCAGGTCTGAGAGAACGAGGTGCAGAAACAGAGAAACTGAGCTGAATAAATCTTGATTTCTGTATGTCAGTGCCTGCTGAGCCCTCAGTTCAAAGACTGAGATTGAAAAATGGACTTGGAACAATTCTGCATTTATTTTTAAAAAACTGCCTTAGTCTGCTCCTTGAAGGAGGCAGAGCTGTTAGCAGCAATGTCTCACAACAGCTTACCTTTCCCTCCTGTGGGAGGTGACAGCATCCTTTGTCTCCATCACCTACTGCTCCCATTTCCTTCCACCCTACTTCTGCTCACGTGCAAACACTGGGAAGAATTTGCTGTGAGAACTTTTTGTTCTGTTTTGGTGATGATGGGATGAGCTCGTCGAGTTTGTTTGTTCAGTTGTTCTTTTTGATGAAAAATGCCCTTGCACAAAATTAAGACCACAGTGTTTGCTGGATGCTGCCTCATTCAGACCTGCCTTTCTTTGAGTTGCCTCCAGCCTGGACAGCAAACAGGCATCACAAGATGGAGAGAAAGGAGATTCCTGCCTCCCTCAGGGACACTGAGCTACAACAATCCACTAGAAACAAAAATGCCATTTAAATGCAAATATTTCAAGAGCTCATCCTGGAGGTATGAGCCATCTCCCCAAAACAGTTTCATCTCACAACACGGTGTTTAACACTCTTCTAAGGGGACCTCCAAAGGGATACATACAGTTGTTGGAACACTACTGAAGCACTACCACCCCAAACCCAAGCACATAAGGCAGGAAGCAGCAGAACCTGCCAACAACCCCAGAACCAGCTCCACATGAGCAACAAGCCCTAAACCTGAGCCACAGGGAAAGAGAGTTACAAGCTCCTAAAAAGAAGCACACAATATTCTACACCTTAAATGTGGCTGAGGCCAAATGCCTCATTAAACCAGAGGCTTGCTCTGAAACGAAACCACTGTGAGAGTAGATCTGCCATAATACAACAGCAGAGAACCTATTTTTGAGTTCATTTGTATTTTTCTAGTGCTGATCACCGTGCATAATTTAATCCCCATTTGGAAGACTGCTAATAAGACGCTGCCTTTCAAATGAAACAGGCTGTGCTTGGAAACTTGGGCCTGGATTTGTATTCACATACAAATTCAAATAAATAAATAAATGTGTAAATAGATAGATAGCTAAATGAATAAATAAATAATTCTGTTTCTGGGTCTTTTTTTCCAGCAGCCAGATTTGTCTTCTGTGTCCAGCAGTTTTATGCAGAAGGGAATAAAATCCAGCGTTTAATTGTTTTCCTCCTCCCACAGGATTCTATAAAATTTTATGTGATTTCTTCTAAGTTTGTTTCTCCCCCAATGTTTTACACATAATTGCCTTTTGTTTTCAGTAAACCTATATATTGCTATTCTCTTTCTTCCAGCTGTTTCCTCTACTGTTGTAGTTCATCTACCCTCTCAACCAATTTTATCAAGCTCCATTTTATCTCCAAAATTGAATTTTCAAGGTTATTGAAGAAATATGTTTTTCTCTGTTTTTATTTCCTTTTTGAACTCTGCCAGGGCTTGCACTGGATGTATTTTGGAGCTCTGCATAGTTAGTGTTATTGCTGGGTATCTCTGCCTCACTGATATGAAAAATATAGTGGCACATCCTTCCTGAATGCCCTGTATTTTCTTTCTTTTCCCACCATTCTACTCCACACATCTTACCTCTCTTTTCCGCTAGAGATACATCAGCCAAACCACAAGTCCATTACAGAGATACCAACTATCTTCCATGATTTGTAACTGGAAAGGGAAAACATCTTATTTCAATCCATACCATTACACCCAGCTGATATACATTATCTCATTTTGAAATATTATATACTGCATAATTTCAGCGAATTCTCTCTCATCGCCTGAATCATAATATGTGCCTTAGGATACTTTTCTCAAAACCTCTGGGAAGTGTAATCTTTCCCCATGATAAGATTAGAGTGGACTTTTATCAAACATCTTTATCTTATTTAAATGTTACAAAAAATCCTTACTAATAAACTTATTAGTTTAGTCCACAATGGTTGTTTCTTCACAACTAGAACTAGAAGCACAATAGGTTTCCAGAAAGGGACCAGCACTGCATATGCGTTTTGTACCTTGCAGATGTGTTGTACAGTCAGGGTAGAACCATGTCTTTGGTGTTTCTGATAATTTCTTTTGAAAAAAACTCAGTTTCTTGCAGCATTTCTGAATGTACCATCTTGTCTTGTTTACAGGCCTTTCACAAGCTTCTCCTCTAAACTAGGCCCTGCCCACAGGAGCACAGGGATGCAAGACTGGAAGAATAACCTGTGTTACCAAGCTAGTGCCCAGCTATTATAGTCAAGTAGACTATAAAATGCCTAATAAATCTCACTGCTACCATGATTAAAAATCTGAATGTACTTATGGCCAATGCGTTATCTATGTATTCTGCATCAATGTTGACTTCTGGAGTTTTAAACAGTTATTTATACTTTGACAGCCCCACGGTATACATTCAGAGTGAAGTTTGATCTCCGGGTTTTTCCTCGAGAAGAAGAAACATGGCAAATTATGTTTCCTCCTGTAACATCAAATCCTGCTTTGCACATGTTCTGTTTTGTGTCCAGTCTTCACAAACATGCACTCAAATGCACAGAAGAAATTTCAATGCTGCCTTACAGAGAGGCTCAGAGGGATACTGCTGGCACATCCCAGGATCAGGTTTTCATGCCAGCAATACCTCAGTGATCCCCAGACCTAGATTCCACAGTCAGGCAGGCACTTCACCACATCCATTCCAAACACGAACAAACAACCCATGTAAGCAATACATTTTCCTTGGTCTCCAAGAACAGCCACTTTCCTTTTAATATCTGCATTTCTGAAATCACCATGGTCCTTTCTATATGATAAGTCTATTTCCCTCTGCATGAGCAATACTTCCCAGGCAGATTTCTGTTAAAGCAGAATGCTGTAGGTTCAGCATGCGTCTGCTGCTGGGCTTTGACTAATTTTACTTTTGAGAATCAGAGGTAAAAGCCTGAACAAAGTGCAAGAATAGCATAGATAATAAATTGCTTGTGGCCATCCCAAGACAGCTTTGGAGAGTAACTACAACTGCTCTGGGGGATGTGGCCCTTACTGCATAGCGTCAACAACTTCCACAGAAACATACCCATCTTTTGTGCCTCCAAGACATTATCTTAATCACCAAGACATTAAGCATTACTGTCCTCTGGACTGTTTATTCAGGAACTCCTCCGCTGCTGCTTGTCTCTGACCCAGACCTTTAGTCACTTCTTAGACATACTGAACTCACTGTTTCTACCAAGATATATAAACCAGAGTTCTATAGAGTTAACACAAATGCATATTCCACATTTCCCTTGCCCCGAAATTCATTTCTCAATCTAAAATGACCAATTCTCATTGTTCTTTGTCAAACCATAGTTACAGTTTATACACTACTTCAACTTCTTCAGTCACCTTACAATTTCCTTTAAAGTTTCACAGAAACTTGAAGTCAGGCTTCTTCTTGCTTGGATTAGATTTATTTTACTTCCTCTCTAATACAGGGACTACATTTGCCATTCTCTGCATCTCATTCAAACACCAGTTAGATGTTGCTGCAGGACCAGAATGAATAAACTCTTACAGAAAGCTAGACAACCTGGATGCCTCATTCAAGCAAAATTCAACTCTGAAAGTAAAGCTTCATGAGTCTTACACCCTGGTAATTCCTCCTTTCACGTTCTTATTGACGTTATTCATCCATTTTTCTTTCCTGATACAGTGTCATTCAATACTGAAGACACTTTCAAGTACTAACTTACCTTTGGACATGTTTAGATGATTTTGAGCTCTACCTTCCCACTGGTATCTGGATGCTTCTTTCACCAGTCTGGTATGCGCAAAAATGAAGACCCTTTGAGTCCCATGCAAAGCCCAACACCAAAATGGACCCCAGACTATCTCTCCTCATACAGGCACTTCTGGACCTCTGGCATAATTAACTTCCCTATAAACCATTTGCACATAAGCCAAAGACATCTTAAACCAGCCACAGACTCAGTTGTGGTGAGAATCCTTCCAACTATATTTTAAGTCCCATTACTGGATTGGCAGCCAGCCCACCTAAGAATCCTTGTAACTAAAATCCAGGGGAATTTCAATTCAGACACGATTATCTGAGACTACATGATGGAAACAGGGAGGCACATTTGCATTACAGTAGAAGGGCTAAGCTCCTCCACACCCCATGAGAATTCAACGTCAGCCTAAAAATAATGCCCCGACGAAGCAAATCATTGGATGAAGAGCAGAAGTAATGAACCATGTTTCTCTTGCACTTTCTTCTTTTTCTGTATGCATTCTCAGGTGCCCAATGAAGCTTCTGCAATGGTTATGGGGAAAAAGATAAAAGTCTTTGTATTCTGTACCACCAACTGTTTTAATATGTCCATGGTTGAGCTTTGTAATTCTCCATGATTATGAATAAGTCACTAAAAATTGCATACCAGACTTAAAAAGGTCAGTCAGGCCACAAACTTACTCCCTCTAACAAAGATAACAACATTGACAAGATGTGGAAAAATCCTAATGTAGATGTGACTAATGGGGAAATACTGTCTTTGGTCCCCTGAAGCTCAGAATACTTCCGCAGATTAATCAGAAGATGGATGAAGATATCCTGTATTCCCACAATTTAAGCAAAGTAGATGCTGGCCTCAGGAGATCACTTGTCTCCTCACAGCAACTGAAGCACAGAGCAGTGAATGCACTCTCCTCCCCACAGAATAAACCTCTTCCAGCAAGATTAAGCTGTACCTTCAAAACTATAGCCTCAACCTTTCCATACGTGTTCAGCACTTCAACCATGCTCATCCTGGAGTGTGACGTACAGTGCAGCACCTGTCAGAATGCATGTAGGATGGACTCAGATACATCAAATGATAAAGATGGTATTAAAATACATACATATGTGTGATAACAAGAGGTAGTTGGGAACTGGGTGCACTTTTTTAGCTAGAAGCAATCAGTGAGCATACATTGTTGAATTTCAGTCTGACCGGCACTGATTATGTATCAGACATGGAAATTTTTTTTCTCAGAAACCCTGATTGATTTGAAAAGAAAATCAAGGCTGCCCTTAAAGAGCAGCTATAAACTGCTAATTTCCTCCTTTCACAAAAGGAAAAAGAAATGCAACTATCAAAATTTCTTCTCAAGGAGGCTTTATGAAGGAATGGTCCCAGATTAAGCAATATTCCAAGGGGCTCAAAGTTTTGAGATGGTTCATAGCAATCATCCTGCATAATATGTCTAAGAGGAATAAGCTGGTAATTACCAATTTTCAACAACAAAGATGTATGAGCTACTGTGAAGGAGTGTGATTAGTTGATTAGTGAGATGTGGCTGGATACGTACAGATCTCTCTGTGTGAGTGTCCAATACGGCACAAATGGCACAACCCATGCAATATGTTTCTCATTCATTTCTGTAGATCATTTAACATTAACATTATTATTCTAGTTTGCTTTTTCACCATCACCATGTCTAGATGCTGCCTTCACACTGCAGCACACTGATGTTTTGATTCAGGATCAGACTCTCACAGGTTAGATCAAGTACCTCAAAGAGATGCTACGATGAACATTAGTACTGAAGGGTCATAGGCTCATAGCTCTATATGGTCTATACTAGGCATATGCATAACAATCACTGCAAAGGTTAATAACGATAGAATCATAGATTCATAGAATAGTTTGGGTTGGAACAGACCTTTAAAGAATATCCAGTTCCACCCCCCCTGCCATGGGCAACACCTTCCATTAGACCAAGTTGTTCAAAGACCCATCCAGCCTGGCCTTGAACACTGCCAGGGATGATGCTGCTATAGTTTCTCAGGGCAACTCGTGCCAGGACCTCATCACCCTCACAGGGAAGAATTTCTTCCTAATATCTAATCTATATCTAATCCAGATCTTTCTAAAAATTTTAATCTCATATCTGACATGACTTGGTGAGAGGGAACACAGCTAAGGGAAGATCAGGATGCTTTTGTTACTGATTCTAAGCCAGTCTGGTCAAATACAGATCTGACAGCAAATGGGCTGCCACATCCAAGTTCGTAAGATCGGAAATTAGCGAGTCAGAGAATAATTTAGAGAGATTCACAGATCTCATTACACCTGGACTAATTAACACCCAAGTCAGAAGTCCATCAAGATTTCAAATTAATGTTCTCCAAGGCAAATATCAATTCTACTGTTGACCTGTGGGACCAAATCCCCTTCTGGCTTGTACGAACAAAACACCAAAATGACAGGAGCCATCTCCACTAGGAAATAAGGCTTTTGTGTTTTAAAGATATATACTAGTGAACCAGAAAATGGCTTCAAATAAACTCACTCAAGGTTGATGATATTATATTAAATAGGATATTTTTCCCAGACAGAACTTATTTTGTTTTGCTCTTTTGTGACATAAAACTTCCTTTACAAAGAAAATGTGAGTACAACTGTAGATGCACAAAATAATGACCACGCTAAAGTAATTCAGGCACAAAATCAGAATTAAATATGTCTAAAATATAGGAGGTCTCTGTGGCTATTGAAGCTTATTATGAAGTCCTTTTGTCTTCTTTTTCCACTAATTCATTACAGATGAAAGACATTTTGCTCTCTTAATGAAGCTGTAAACAATAAACATAAAATAAATAGAACTCACACCAGTGTGGACTATTTCATATCAAGCTTCTGTACTCAAAATACAGCAAGAGCATACAAGATATTTGTGAATAAAATCAGCAGCTTTCTTCAAAAAGGCTTGTAATGTAAGTAGGAAAATAAATCAGTCGGCTAACTGGGGTGTGGGCTTTAAGCTCTAGCACAACACTTTGGTTGAGAATTTCCAGCCAGGCAGTCAGATGCTAACGACTAAAGTGGCAAAACCCACAATTAACTGCGTACATGTGCAGGTTGCGTTTCACACTTGGACAATACAACCCTGTTAAAAGCCTAATGAAAAGGAGGGAGAAGTAAGGAGGAAGGTGGTGGCGACTTTCATGATTAGCACCTCAAAGAACTGAAAAGCCAAGTCCTGATGACTTGGTTGTTTGTCAGTGCCTAACCACAAATCTGGGGTCTTCCAGGTTCAGTGGAAGTCTGGAATGAATTTTAAACTCAACTTGATTAAAAATAAAAGGCTAGAATTACTTCAGTTGTTTATCCAATCCTAAAGACCATGTTGGGGAGAAGCAGGGTGAAACATCACAAAAAGTTGCTGGTCTTACTTGATATAAAGAGCAAAAAGATGCATATATATGATCGTCCTGACTTTCAGAGGTTTACATTTACACTGGAGGCTTCCTGCCCAGCTTGGCAGCATTTAAGATCAGAGCATTCAATGTGCTCTGGAGGGACACAATCTTCTCCTTGCATCAGCATGATCCAACCCAAACTCCACCTCATTTCAACCTACCATGTTTGTGAACTGAAGGTTTTTAATGGAACACAGATGCTGTTTGCTTCATGCTAACCTTGCCTCTCTTGAGTTTCAAGGGGATAGCCTAACTTCACGGAGCTACCTTGAAACTGCTGGAAGTACTGATATATGCCAGTGTCAGCAGAAAGCTACCATAGTTAAGAGAGAGCAAGTTTCTGTGAACAAACCTCAAAGAAATTGTGATGGATTTAAAAGTGCCTTTCTCACAGGATTATCAATTTGACTACTCAGACCCTCTATGCTATCTCCAGAAGTAGAGCACTCAGAAACACCCTATTCTGATTCTTCTTTTAAAAATCTAGCTATGCAACATTCACATGCAATTATATCCCTCCTCTCATTCTCACTTCTTAAAAAAAACAAAAAACATTTTTGTCTAGAAGACTCTCTTTGGTCTTGTCCTTAGACAGTGGTGCGAAATGCTCTGTGGTGTAAGACTATCTTCTACATGACCAATTGTTTAAAAGAAACCTCTATGAATAATTCAAATTTTCCCAATAACATCTGTGTTTATGCTTCAGGTTCTGGGGCACTTGCTGCTATGCTGTCTTTCGGAATTTCCAGCAAGAAAAAGATATAACTCTGGAGATTCTCTCAGTGGCTATAGTTTTAATATTAAATAAGAAAAAAAATCAAATTATCTCATTCTCATTTACAACTTTCCATGCTGCCAGTGTTTGCATATTCATTACCTCTCCAGGTCACTAGACACACATTGCCTTTGACGCTGCTAAATGCCAAAAAGCTCCTAGTATTTTGCTTTGCTCACCAAGCTATCCATTATTTCCATCAATTTTTCCTCCTTTGCTCTATTCAGATAAAGTAAACGGAAAGCCACGATGGCTTATGCACTATGCTGACATCATTCTCTATCAGCTTTCACTGAGGATTTTACAGAAGAGATTTTGATCATAGTTTTATATAAAAGCACTAAGAGAGTTTTCTGGGGGGGGGGGGGGAAGTCTGGAAAATTTCTAGAATAAGAATCAAGGAGCTGGGAATTCCACCCATAGGTTAAACACAAGGGCAGTTGTCATAGTATCTGAACTGCCTAAATATATATCACCATAGGGCACACTGAACCTTCGGGCTCAGGTAGGCAGCATGGATCTCTGCCATACGAGAACAACCCTGGGAAAATCTGTAACCCAGGGATGAGGAATTCCTCCAGCACAACACACCAGGATGGTGAAAGCAACTTCAGAAGGCAAACCAAAATGATAAAGGTAAATGGGAGCAACATCTGTTCTGAAGTTTTAAAGTTGTTAGGGTCATTTATTTATTCCCATACTCCAAAAAGCCATGAAAAGTGGCCCAGAAACATGAAGGTAGCAAGGGCCAGTTCTAGCCCTGCTTTAGCTTGCCCTCTCTCCCAACACAAACAGCCTAAATCAAAACCAAATCAGATCATATCTACGGAGAAGGAAGTTGTTTAGAAAGCAATAAGCCTAACAGTTGGGGAATCTATTGTGTTATATAACACTTGTCCTGAATACTAATTAACTTCTTCCACTCAAATCTTTAATCATAACATAAGGGGAGGAATAAAAAAAGTTTAACTGAAGTAAATAATATGAATGTAAAATGTAAATACTGATTTCCATTATATTTTCAACCTGCCTAAAAATAGATTTTAGTGATTATTTAAAAATGAAGACATTTTCCCCATTCAGTTACTCTTCTAACCCATGGAGGTTTTCTGATTATAATGTTTTAAATAAGTTTCCATAATGAAAATTTTATGAGAAGATTTTAAAATCTAGGTTTCACCCTCTGAGAGTTTTACTTGCCCTCCTGATGCCCAGTCATGAAACACTACCATTAACTCACCTGGCTCTGCCCAGCAATACCAATGAAGAACTTGGAGTGCAAAAATTGTCCTAGGTAATGAGCTGTTGTCTTGGCCCCAGGTACCACAGGGTGTATTTCTCTGGAGCTGGACCTCACTGCGAACATCTGCAAAGTAAAGTAGTGATCCTGGTCCCTGACCCCCTTCCTGCCCATCTCCACACCCTGAAGGGCTTTGTCCATTCAGACAGGAAACCACCCATTCACGGACTCAGAGTCTGTAAATGCCCTGGCAGATTACTGCAGGGATTACCTACCCTACCTGTTAAAAAGTTTCTCACAATTGCTTTCCTAAATCTCCATGAGCTTTAAGCTCATTAATTCTAGCTCTATTTTGGATGGAGAACACTTCATTCCTTTCTTTTGCAAAAACCTTTTATTTAATTGTTTATATAATACTTATATATTAATATTTCATCAGGCACATATTCAGACAAAATAGATATGGCATTTTTTCTGAGCTGCCAAATTACCTAAAGCATGAAAGGTTATTTTTTCCCATCTTCAACTGCAAATAACATCTAGAACCAAATCAAAGTGGACCCAGTTCGCAACTCTCCTGCCAATGGAAAACCTGTACAACTAATTTATGCCCCACCGATGCACTCCAGATTTGCAATGAGGCATCTGAGATCATAACAGCCTTATATTTCTTACTAATTAGCTCTGTTACTTTTCAAAATATAATCTCCAAAGAATATCCCCCTTCAGCATGATTTCATTAGTTGTTTAGAATTTATTACTGAGTAGAAATGACATACAAACAAAAACTCAAATTGAAATAAAAATTCAGAGCCTCACAATGCAGCCAGCTGCTATGCCAACCAGGTTACCATGAAATAATTTTGATGTTTTAAGAGGCTTTACAAGTACTTGGAAACCAATGCATTTGGAAAGTAGTTCATATTATAAACAATATTTTATGTAGCACCAAAGTAAAACTGGAGCTTATAAAATGCAAGGCCAACATGCAGCAATGTCCAGTGTGAAAAATAATTCTGTCCTTTTGCTATCATCAC
Source organism: Neopsephotus bourkii (assembly GCF_033783945.1). NCBI lineage: Eukaryota > Metazoa > Chordata > Aves > Psittaciformes > Psittacidae > Neopsephotus > Neopsephotus bourkii. The sequence continues at coordinate 1,752,367 of NW_026901238.1, forward strand.
TTGATAACGTACACGATGTAAACATCTGATTATATTGTACCTGATGGCATTTTTATTTCCTGAGCATTCTCTTCTAGCAATAAAAATGGTGCATTTAAATTATTACTGGGTTGCACCTGTTTGCCAACAGCAGGCATTCATTAATTTTTTTTAACTTTTATATATCCAAATTTGCACACAAGAAAATGGTTGGCGAACAGATGCAGCACTCATAGTGCTGTCACCACATGCAATTCCCACTTCCCACTTGTCTGTCTTGGTGCCTTTCCAAAACTAAGCTAAGGGCAAATCACCTTCAGGAGCCCTTTCTTTTCAGGTGCTACCCTCTCAACTCAGAGCAAAGATGCCACATCCTAGAGACCTTCCTGGGCTTGTGGCAGGAAGGTTCATGGGTAGTGGGGCTTCTCATGGGTCCTCTAAGGGCAGGCACAAGCTTTAGGAGGAGCTGGGACTCTGTCTGGACCAGCACCTTTCATCTTTGATCACCTGCTTTGGGGGAAATGAACAGTGTGTCTTGCAGAACCAAGAAACAATGTCAACAGTACTGTTGCATGAGCACTTTTAGTCACCGTGAGCCATCACACGCCACTCAACAGTCACATATGTGCCTCCTCTGCCCTGCACAGCTTCCCTTTCCCATTCGCAGGCATGCAGCAAACAATGCTTGGGGGATAAACTAGTTAAACGCTGGCACTGCTGCTCTGCCAGGCTGATTTTGCATGGTTAGCCCAGCCCTCCTAGTAAACTGCTTATGCCATTTCAGCCTGCTGAAGGGATCCTCCTGGACACATCAAATACTCTTCCACTGTTGCACTTGGAGAGCAAAAAGCTCTCAAAGATGTGGAAGGAAGATACAGAAGGATAAATGCCATTCTCTGAAGGGCTCTTACATTGACCATACTGTAAATGAAAGCACCTTCAAAAGAGCCTGGACATGGGTGAAAAACATGTAGAAACTCCCTGCAAAGGCACAGAGGAGCTGGCTGCACAGCAAACCAGGCTGTTTGGTGTTGCTGGCTCCTCTCCAGGGCAGAGACACCAAGACAACATCTATGGGTCCTGAGAAAAATCTCTGCTCTCCAGGTGCTGTCCTTGCTTGCCCAGCGACTGCCAGAAGGACTTCACAGACCAGGCTCTGCTGATGGCTTATCTATGATGACACACCACCTTCAGCTCTGTCCCTAGCATCATGACTAGCTTCATCTTTCTATTATTCTGTGGTGAAAGAAGCAAGAAACTGATCACTTTACAAAGTGGACTTTTATTCTTCCCAGTCTCCTAGGGAGGTGGACGCTACAGTAACACCACCAACCAAATCCCAGTGAAGGTGTTTAGCTCTTTTCTCCAAGAAAAGCTAGCAGCATTCATAAAATCTGCCAAACAATGAATTTCAAAGTTAGTAAATCCCATAGCTTGTGACGAATGCCAACATACCCAAGAAAACACCACAGGATAATAATAGCAATAAGCAAAGGATACTAGCTTTATTGATCAAATCAGATATTACAAATCTTTCATTACTACAGCATCCTCAGAATCTCATCTCCAAAACCTCTAGGGTAGGAACTGCTAGTTCTATTTTAGAGATAGGGAACTGAAACAAAGAAAAGCCATTCCAGACAATTTCTGTAAAACAGGCTCTGCTGCTTTCTGTGGATGCTTTGCTCTCCATAGCCACCCAAGGGAGCACAGGTACCTAACATTCAGATGGGTAAAATTTTAAGTTAAATTTCTTTCTGAGGCCTACTCACTTAGACCTCAAAACAGTACCTCTTTTGCTGTATTTCACTGTTGAGCAATCACTTCAGGGCACGACAAGGATGACGTGACTCGAAGTGTATCAAAAAGCATACCAACCAATCCTTGTCCAACACACCTGGGCTAGGGGAGATGAGTCTTCCTTTACCCTTGGTTTCTCCACCATGCCTTTTCATTTTCCTATTAGAATTCGATGGTAAACATGAAATACCAAAATTCTTACACCACAATTTGAGGCCAAGTTGTGTCAAAGCACATAAATCAAAGCATGGTTTCCTAGAGAACTCACAGTCTAGGGTCCTGACACCACTGAACATGAGGTTAAAGGGGTTGGAGGAAAAGAAGTGAGGCACAGAAAGGCTCTGTTAAAACCGGTCACATGAACAGAGAGAGGGTCAAATTTAGGGGAAAAAAAAAGTGCCTTTATCTTTGAATTTATATTTGATTTTTCTTTAGTTTGAGCCAATAGATATGACCTAGAGAAGTATTTCCACTAAAAGATTTGCCCTGTGACACCACTTTGGTGAGACAGAAAGTCCTACTCTCACAAGTAAAAACCCTTAAGATGTGCTGGAGAATGGGAATGTACCCAGCTACCAATATCCATGAATGGATCTGCTTGCATTCCCAGACACCATACACAAAATGAAATCAGTAAGTTGTTATATAAATGTTTCATTAAATACCTTTTCCCTTGTTTATAACTCACAGAAGCATCTAAAGTAAATATTACAAAATTAATGAAAAGAACCGATTTTTATGACAATTGAATAAATGCTATGCTAGTTATGGGAATGATGCTGATGCCAATGTGCACACATGTATTTTCCTCCCGCAAAAAAAAAAAAACAAAAACCAAACAATCAATCAAAGCATTACGTAATATCTGTTTTGTCCATTTGTCTCCAAGTTGTCACTTGCTAAGATCTGAATGAGTAGAAATCTAAACAAGCAGATTAAAGAAAAATCTGTAAATACCTGTTATACTGCTGCTTGCTATAACCATTTTCAAGTTGTTTCTCTCATCTCTTTCAGAATATATAAATGGCTGCATCTAATGCAATACAAAAAATACATAAAAATGAAGCTTTTTTTCCTACCAGTAAAATAATGTAAAGGAATAGCAATGCAAGCAGTGCATTCTCCAGCCTTTGGAAGTCAGCAGGAGTCACTCACTGGGACCACGAGGACCAGCTTAGGTCCTGAAGAAGTGAAGCTAGTGGGAAGTTCTCCCATCTCTTCCTGTAACGCAAATGCATGATTGCCTCCCTTATGAGGAAAATAGCAGTGTCTGATCAAAAGCTTTGAAATGGAGACCAGTATAAATGATACAGACCTCGCTGGATAATCAGAAAAGTTTCTATGACTGTGAAAGATTCGAATTGAAGTCTTGCAGGGCAAAATGTGGGACACATTACAGCTGTTATACAGAGCCATGTCAAGAGTGCCTCTGAATACTTGTTCTTCCACTATCCCCAAGTGAACTGGTCTTCTAAGGATTTAAAATAACAAGGAAAAAAAAAACAACAAAAAACACAAAAAACCCCACCCCCACACACACAAAAAACACAACCCAAACTCAAAAAACAAAGCTGATCTGAAAATATGAAACAGGCCTCCTCTGACCTCATGAAGCTCTCCAAGAACTTTAGAAAGAAAAAAAAGAAAATCTTTAAAAATTTTAGACAATAAATTCTTGGCAGTGGGGATGGGATGGCTAACTTGCCCCAGATGTTACTTTGGGGTTTTGCTGTTTGTAACTGCTGGAGTGGATTTACCTCCAGAGTTTTCCTACTGAAGTTCTTGCTTCACTAGGAACACCCTTCACATACATGAACTAAATTACCTGAAGAAGCCTGCATTATCCGCATGTCCATCATCCATGTGGCCATCCTCCTCACATCATCGCAAACAACCCAAATTAGAATGCTGTAATAATCATGCTGGACTCTATAGACATACGGAAAAGATGATGTACACTGACAACAAAAGAACATGAACAAAATGGCTAAGATGGAGGACTGATGCGTCTAGAAACAGAATCTTCTCTAGTTCTCAAAGCTAATCAGTGACAGGAAAGGAGAAATGCTACTTTCCCTCCTCCTTATTCATGACAACCATTCCTCCGCTGTACAATGGTTCTTATTCAGAGATTCATAGGGACTCCGCAGATCAACTTTTACTGAGTTTATTATTCATGTTTCCTCTCTGCCATTCAAGACCATGAAGGAATGCAGCCACCACACCGGTCAATCTTCATTCCAAGCTATTAAAAAAATCTTGCACATTATCACCTTTCTCAGCCACTACTGTTCAGATGTGATGGCTGAGATCACCGCTGATCTATGAGGAAGTAGTTTTAGTCAATCATTTTTATGAGCCACGCTGCTACTGTCTTCTGAGCTGTCCAAACCCATGTCTCAAGAGCCACAGGCTGGGAGCATCACTGCAAGTATATATAACAAGGATTTTCTTTAAGTTACAACTGTATGCACTAATCTTTTCTTGGGTTTTTCTTGGGTTTGCAAGAGATGGCAAAGACATGTCTCAGCAAAGCTGCAGTAGCCACAGCATACCACATCCAGCCTCTGTGAATACACCTGATCAACTGAAGCAACCGAAAACACTTGTAACTGTGCTGCTGCTCTCTATTTTCTCCGGCATAGACCCTCCTCTTGCACCATTCATGCTGGGGGCATGGGGGGTGGGGGAGTGGGTCCAGGACACAGTTCCACAAGCTCTACCAGCTCTGACAATGACCTGTGCCCTGGTGGCATGTCCATTTACAGGATAGACTTTCCACATATCCTATAGTCTGCCCTTCCATGTCTTTTATCTTCTGTCTTTTCACGATGTTCACCTTCTGTAAACCACCTTTTCTATGCAGCTAAAATAAAACAGTTACAATGGTGATGGCTTGTTATAGGAGATCTGAAAGCAAAAATGTGTGTTGTCAAAGGTAGTCCTAGTGATGATAACCATAAAAGCCATCATCGGAACAAATACTAATAATGCTAGTAGTAATGACCTGAGTAAAAATTCTTTTGCAAGTAAGTTCTCCCTAGTGCTATTACAGCTCTGAATAACGTCTGGTCCAGCCTGTTTGTATAGGAGCCCATCCTCCCTACAGCAATCCATATGCTTTAAAAGTGCCTTCTTGTAGGAAACTAATACCCCAGTGTTCGTTTTATGCTCTAGGGGAAGACCTCTCTGCTGGATGATCTAAGATCCAAGTAATTTTCTGCAACCTCTAGAGAGGGAGCCAGACATCTCTGCTCCCAGTTTAGATACATCGGTGCTGGTAGGATGACACCAGTCCTAACGCAGATGAACCCACAACAAGGAGAAGTCCAAGCAAGAAGGCTCCAGTTTGCATCAATACACGTGATTGGTGCTTGGGACAGTAGCACACTTTGATGAAAAGCTGTGCCTGAACACCAGTAAATAGCTCTGATGAAAGCACTGCAAATATCACAACATGTAATCAAGTGCATAAATAATTTGTTATACAACAGACCTTGTTAAAAAACAAATCAGTTGATTATTAGTAATAACTATGTATATTGCAGCATCTTATCCCTGGAGGCCTCAAAAGAGGTCAGTTGTGCTGAGCACAGAACACTGCTAAAAAGCAAATCTGCCACAATATTTGGGCATCTGAAACTAGAATAAAAGAGGGCTATACAAGTCACTTTATAAAAAAAGTAAGAATAAGTACCAACAATACAACAGGCATGAAACTCATTTAGTGAACAACTTTATCAGATACACAGCAACAAAGAATGCCTCATTATTCCCCCTAAAACATATCAAACCTGACTTTTCATTTTCCAATAATAAACACTGAACATTTGCAAAATAATTATTTCCTCTTATATTTTCCTTCCCATTCCAGATGCTGCTGGTTTGCAAAGACAGAGCAGGCAATGCAGATCTGCATGCAGACCAGCTAAGATAGACCAGCTCTTTCACTCAATTTTTTCTTCTTGCTTTACATAATATCAACAAATGAGATCAGTATCAGATCTGCATTTACAGAAATACGTCGTCCTATCTCGTGTGCTTGTTCCTGTGTCAAGAAACTTAAAGCTAGGCATTGGAAAAATAATGACTGCCTCACACTTCTTTTTTTTTTAATATAAATGGGGCTCCTAAATAATTTTTACTTCTACATTTACATTATAATCATGGATTCAGGGAATTAGAGAGCCAAGCAACACAGCATCAAAAATGTAACAACCATACGGCTTCCTTCTGTGTATTTAGGGGATAAACAATTAAACTTCTTTTGCTCAGCAAAACCACATGGAAAAAAAAAAAGGGTCTACTTACACTGTACAATGAGCTGTACCAAAGCTTCTCTGGGCTTCACATTAAACCCATTATACTGGCTGGTCTGGCACCTGTAGGTTCCTGTCATTTCCCTGGACACGTTCACTATCCTCAGGATCCCATCGTAGCTCTCTGTTTGCATTGCTCCATCCGGCATCACAACTTCCTTGTCTGCTCGGGACCAGAGAATGATGGGCTTGGGCTTCCCTGTCACCTGGCACTGCAGCTCGATCGTGTCCCCTTCCCGGGTGACCAGGGGTGACTTTTCTTGAGGAACAGTCAAATTGGGTGGGACTTTGAAGGAAAAAAAACAGACGGTTCAACAATTAGCATTGCAGAGACATCAGGTGGCTTTCTTGCTTGTTACAGTCATAGCTGCATATCAAGAAGTAGTTTATACACAGACAGCATACGTTGACTACATAGAATGACAGATTGTTTTGATTTGGAAGGGACCTTAAAGATCATCTAGTTCCAACTCCCTGCCATGGGCAGGGACACCTTATAGTAGACCAGGCTTCTCAAAGCCCTGTCCAACCTGACATACATTGGAAGACTGTGCAATGCTACTATATTTATGAGACAAGGTTTTCAGCTGCTTGAAGTTGTTCAAGTAAGATTCATCAATCCCAGCTACGAAACATACTTACCTCCTTGTGTGTTTCAGATATGTCATTATATATGCCAATATGCCATTACAGTGTACATCAGCACATTTGGATCACTGGTCACAACTAGCCCTTTGTCACTGTAAGCTACAGCTTTCCTTTTTATTAGCATTTGGCACTAAAACCCTTTTCCAATAACAGACTGCTTGCTGATTTTATCCAGCCTGTAATGGCCACGTAATGGGGAAGAATCATACTAATTCAGAAATCAGTTCAGAATTCAAAACCTGAAACCAAAACACAGTTGGCAACAGGAGGTTTATCAAAGTGGTGATTTCTTTTCAGAGATTTGCATTAAGAAATCCAGCTGGACATGTGAACAACTGCTTTCAGCAAAAGTTAGACACCCCCTTGGAGCATGAATACCTGGCACTGCTGCACAGTCAGCTGGTGATGCCCAAGGACCCATCCTTTCTGATCTCCGCAGTCTTGCAAGAGCAAGACTTTTAATTGCCCCACTGCCTCTTGAACTATCAGCCACAGCTCTGAACTGCCAGTCCTCAGCACTGAGTAAAGCTTACTCCCCAGGGAAGAGACACTGCTGTGCAAAGGCAGAAATGTCACGGGACCATGGCAAAAGCCTGAAGTGCATCACAGTGAGCTTCCACCACTGGTCTCATCAGAGGTGGCCCCTCTGCCTCAGCCTTTAGGTAACAGCTTTCAAGAATTAGAGAACACTGCAAGCTGTGCCGGCCTGATGAGAATGGTTTTGCCATGTCTAATTATCGTTCCCATCTCATCATACCTGTATGTCCTGGGTTTAGCAGTAGCAGTCATTTTTTCTCCTTCTTAGTAGCTGGTGCAGTGCTGTGTTTTTGACTTTCAGCCTGGGAACAGAGCTGATAACACTGATGTTTTTAGTTACTGCTCAAATGTTTAGACTGGCCAAGGACTTTGTGAGTCACATGCTCTGCCAGGGAGGAGGGGAAGCAGGGAGGAAGCAGAGACAGGACACCTGACCCAAACTAGCCAAAGAGGTATTCCATACCACAGCACGTAGGTAACTGGGAGTTACCCAGAAGGGTGCTCTCTTCTCAGTTTGGCTCATTCCGCTGGGTGGTATCGTATTCTCTTCCCTTGTTATTTCTCTTAACATTATTATTATTGGTGGTAGCAGTAGTGATTTGTGTTACTAAACTGTTTTTATCTCAACCCGTGGGAGTTACATTCTTTCGATTCTCCTCCCCATCCCTCTGGGAGCGGGGGTGGGGTGGGAAGGGGGGAGGGGAGGAAGCAAAGAAAGGTGAGGGGGCAGCAGAAACTGTGTGGCTGACTGGGTTTAAAACACAACACTATATTAGATTTACAGCCAATTTCGTACTCCTCAGTGCAACACAAACAGAAGTGCTGTCTCTGAAGCTGCTTGTCTCTAGATCACACATGGTGCCTTTGGCACCATCGACCCTTACTTAAGGGGGTACAAGCTGTTGTGAGGTGGGTAAAAATGTGGGGAAGGATGATGTAAACATTGCCCACCATCTCTTGCCTTTTGTGCCTTCTGAAAACTCAGCTGTCATGGGTCTTTGTTCTGAATCACAGGGAAAGATGCTTTCTGCTTTAAAGCATTCCTTCACAGGAGCATTACCTCTCAACACTGTCTTGCCCTCAACTACTTTGCTTGAATGCCAAGACTGACAAAATACAGCCTGCACTGTACTTCCTGTCTACAGGCAAAAATAATCAGAAGCTATTTTCAGGCCCCCAGACACAGAAACCACAGACTCATACCAGTGAGAAATAGTTCCAGTTTTCCATTGAGATTTATCTTGTGTCTATAGACCTGACAAGTCTGCTAGGAATCAAAGCTTAAACCAGGGACTTTCATAGGTACCAAAATGCTGTTCTCAGCTGTTTTGAAGGCATTAGTAGCTCCTCCTGAATCTGGTGGGACATGTAAAAGCTGAAATAATTTTTTCCACAGGACAGTAAATGAAAAATTATTTTATAATTCAAATAAAAGAAGAAAAAAAGAAGAAAAGACTGCTTAATAAAACATTCCCTAAATTAATAAAACATTCTTATTTTTCACTTATGCCTGTATGTGTCATAGCAGGTCCTTAGCACAGGCCAGGGCCCAGGGAACATGGATGTGACAGAGGGATCAGATGAAGGCTGCTCTCTGGCTTTCTGAGCTTTTCTGACTGCACTTCTCCACAGGTGCGTGCACCTTCCTCTCCCTCATTTCTAAATCCCATACTTTTGCTGTGCAGTACATTGTGCTCGTGCTGGACCTGCACCAGCCAAGTGCTTGTGATGGGAATTCTGAAAGTGCGCACATCAAGTAGATACCAAAGGGCCACTTTCTAAAGCAATGTTCTATGAAAACACAGGCTAACCTGGGAAAAAGGTATTGTTCCAAGAATAAAAATACAGTTTAGAGAGAAAAGTTTGAAAAGACACCGTGCAGTGCCTGTCTGCGGGAAAGAGCCTCCTTTCTGAGCATTTTCTTTTCCAGCTCATCTGGCTTGTGGGTTTTCAGTTTAGTTTAAATACTACAAAGCCTGGTCTGGGGCAGTAAAACACACATTTACTTTGTCCATCCACTACTGGGCAGTGTACCTGCTCCCTGCTGTGCACGTGCTTTAATTAAAGCGTGTCCAGTTGGTACAGATGCTGCAGGCTCCCTCGTAGCTCTCCTCTCACCCCTGCCACTCCGGCACTTCCAGCTCCCTGGGAAGCACAACCTTCTCCTGGCTCAGGGATTCACTGACTATGAGGACCCTGAGGCCATGACACAGGGTCACAGCCTTCAAACAAAATACCTGCTATCAAGAGGGAAAAGGTGTGCTATCTGCTCTGTGCCAACCTACACTGCTACCTACCGGTCTGCTTGCAAACCCATGGTCCAGATGGGTCCAAGACATGAGTTTCCCTTTCACATGAATGTTTGTGTAGATCTGTTTCTGGACATGTTGTGCTGGCAGCCTATTTCAGACTCCATCTTTTCCAGACAGACATCAGAGCAGGAGGTCTGGATTACAAAATCACACCCTGTCTTAGCCTCAGAAATCACCCACTTTCTGGATGAGAAGGGCTGTAACTTCTCATTGCAAGCACTAAGCCAGGAACAAGGCTTGCCTTCAACACAGCAAGTGGTTCCACACAGCTGCTGTCAGTTGAAGGCAACACCTGATGGAAGTGAGACAAATGATGAGTGAGGAAGAAGCAAAGCCAGCTTCAGGTGTGGAGGCTGACCCAAACCTGCTCTTGAAACAGGAATGGAAAAGGGAGGTGATTCTCCCCTTGTACTCTGCATCTTGTGCATCCACCTCTGGGGCCCCCAACATAAGAAGGATGTGGAGCTGTTGGAGTGAGTCCAATGGAGGCCACTAAGATGCTCAGAGGGCTGGAGCACCTCTGCTATGGAGACAGGCTGAGAGCTGGGATTGTTCAGCCTGGAGAAGAGATGTCTCTGGAGAGATCTCAGAGCAGCTTCCAGTGCCTAAAGAGGCTGACAAGAAATCTGGAGAGGGGTTTTTGACACGGGCATGTAGGTATAGGACAAGGGGGAATGGCTTTAAACTGACAGAGGGGAGATTTAGATATTAGGAAGTTCTTTCCTGTGAGGGTGGTGAGGCACTGGCAGAGGTAGTCGTGAGGAATAAACAGATTTAGTGTGTCCATGAAGTGAACCTAGAAAGGAAGTGGATAGAGATGCATGATTGCAACTGAAGGCTCATGAAGTCTTGTGTCCCATGGAGCTGCACTGTGGGGATGCAGGAAGGCACCAGCCCCAAACTCCAGCTGCAGGAGCCTGCCAGCTGCAGGAAACATCTCAGATCAAAGGGCAGGGGAAATTCAGAAATTTGTATACTCAAACTATGAATCATATAAGGAAGAAATCTAGAAAGAATACACACTGCTTCTTATGGTTGCATTCAGCTTCTGGAGGCATTGGAAAGAGAGTGAATGGCACAGAACGTGCATCGGGGGGGGGGGGGGGTTAAAAAAAAAAAAAAAAGAAGCATACCAAAAAGGACCTGTGCAACTGTGAGCTAGTAATTTATCCCCCATTTAAATCAATTTTCTTTCTGAATAATAGAGATAACAGTACTGCAAAACTGTACACTGCAAAGATAAGGACCAGAGATTCTGAGGTCTGCAGGCAGGCTGATAAGATAGGCTGTATCAGTACCCCAGATGGAAAGATACCTTAAAATAACCTGATTCATCCTCTCCTCTGGCATTTTGCAACACAACCAGCGTTTGCCACATTGTAAGCCATCCAATGTATTATTATGGTTTACTGTATTTATTAATGTTCTTGCTACTGGAAACAGGGAAGGAGAGAGGAGGGACAAGGCCATCTATTAAACAAATCATTTCATGGGCAAGGCCATATAAAAGAAACCTAGCTGCAGCTTTCATGTATCACATTTGACTGACAGTGCTCGAGACAGTGTGCTCTCACAATTTATTTCTCTGCCCCCAGCACAGTGGTTATGGCTATGGGTCCCCCCTTAACTCAGATGCTGATTCTCTACTGTTTCATTAGGAAGAAGGACAACACTTAATTTTGCTCAGGGAGGGTTTTATTGCAGGGTTTCTCTTTTTTTATACCTACCTATTTATTTTCACAAACTCGCAGGCACTTAATTAACTTCAAGATGTCTATGCTGCTGTCAAATTTGGCTGAAATTAGCTACAGGGTCAAAAAATATCAGCGGGTTTGGGAACTTGCAACACACTAACTGACAGGCACTGGCAGCCTGATTGTGTATGACTTGTTTTCATAAGCAATAAAGCTGAAAATAGCCACAAAAGAAACTCAGATCAATGCGATGGCCACAGAGAAGTCAGGAAGACAAGGAAGGGGGAAATTAGAGAATTCAGGATAAATTAATAATTTGATATTTTTCTTCCTTTACTATGACTGAAGATGTAGGGAGGCCCCAGGACCAGGTGGCTGAGCCTGCTGTGGAGGAAAGCAAGTCTGTGTGAGTAAAGGTGTAGAAACAGAATCACAGAATTGTTTAGGTCGGAAAAGACTTTTCAGATCCAGCCATTAACTCAGCATTGCCAAGTCCACCACTAAACCATGTTTCTAAGAGCCAATCTTTTAAGCACCTCCAAGGATGGTGACTCAACCACTTCCCCAGGCAGCATGTTTGAATGCCTGACAATCCTTTTGGTGAAGACATTTTTCCTCATATCTAATCTAAACCTCCCCTGGCACAATTTGAGGCTGTTTCCTCTTGTCCTATCACTTACCACAAGGGTGCACAAGCAAAGATGAATGAGCAAAGGTGGGTGAACGAGGGCACACAAGCTGTAGCGCATGAGCAAAGGTGCAAGAGCAGAAGTGCAAGGGTATGTGAGCAAAAGTGCAAGGGTATGTGAGCAAACATGCACAAACAAGGGTATGTTAGCAAAGGTGCTGCAAGTGGGGCAAGCACAGGCAGGTGGCAGCCAAGCAAGAAGTGCTAAGCAGGTAGTGGGGGAATTTAACTCTTAACAGTTAAATCTGTTTCCTAAAGCAGATGGTTATCACTTGAAAAAGAAAAGTGCTAGTACCTCCTTCAAAAACTCATACTATTATTTTTTGAAACTGGCAGTGGCACATGCAGAAGATATATGTCTGTTGATATATGTCCACTCCTGGCTCTTAAATAAAATGGTCTGAGACAACCTTTGCCTCTGTCAGTTGCTGACTCACTGGGTCAGATGGCAGAAGGTATCACTGTATTCTTGTCCTGTTTTTGCTGAACTGCTCCCTAGGTAAATGTGTCTGTTACTGGAGATAGCAAACTGGACTAGACACTTCCATCTGATCTTGTGTGGTAGCTCTACTGTAATTCCATGGGATCCTTGATCCAGCACAGGCACTGTGTCTACAGGAGAATGCGGACTGGACCAAAGTAGCTATTTCAAAGAAAAAGCCAAAGTGCATGAGCCTAATACAGTTATTCACTGTGTAATCTGGGTAGACACAACCTAGTTCTAGTTCTAGTCTGCTCTAGATCTTTGAAGTCCTGATGGGTTAAGTCCCTATTTTGAACCTTCAGATAGCTTAATTAAATGAGAAAGAGGCAATGGCAGAGTCAAGAATCTGTTTAGAGAAATCATTCAAAGGGGTTGAAGGGGCTCTGCACAACCTGATCTACTTGATGCCCTTGCTCATTTGCAAGATGTTGGACTACATGGACTTTAAAGGTCCCTTTCAGCCCAAGGTAACCAGTGTGAGAGGGACAAGCAGTCCCCAGAAGTGGTGACACCATAGTAGGCTTGGGGAAGATGGTATGACTCCTGAGCTCTTTATTGCGGATTACAGATAGCATAAGTGAAGTAAGGGCTACTGTCACTTTTGTGTTTCCTTGGGAGCCTTAAAAAGGCAGAAAGGAAAGTGTGGCCCTAAAGCAAAGACTGTCAGTTAAAGCAGTGATGGGGAGGCCATGGGCCAGTGTGATCAGGCTGCTTAAAATGGATTAATGGTAATAACTAGTAATTATAGGATAAAGAGGAGCAAAGGAGTGTTTGAGCTGCATATCAAGAAATACTCCATACTGGAGATTACTCAGAGATAATCTCCCAAAAGAAGTGTTGGAAGTCACATTGTTCAAGTAATTAAACAGAATATTAAAGCATCTACACTGTAGTGGTTAGGAGATAGAAGTAAAGTTATTTGTATATTCTTCTTCTCTAATATGTGTGACTCTGAAGGTCTGGATCTCCAGTATTAATCATCCTCTGCCCAAGACATGCATTTCAGTCCCTGCTCATGATTCATACTCCTTATATGATGGAGGGGTTTCCTAAAACAGGACAGACTGATCTGTGATGTAGGAAGCTGAGCTGGTATATAGAGTGCATTTTATCACGATTATATAGCCTTTTAAGGGTAGCAAGTTATAATTATTCAGGTTCTCTATACATCTCTGTAAACAGAGATAAAACTGCTCAGTGTATTTAATGTGTGTTATTTTTAGAAGTGCTGGGGAATACCAGGGAGCATATGCTGACAGAGTCTCCAGTGGCAAGAAAACAAGAGCACTGGGGGAGACTTGCAGATCCAGGCAGATGACTGAAAAATCAGCTAAGGTCAAGGGAATTTACTTTAACCATTCCATGGTCTTTCACCGCCATTAAAGAGGATTTAACTAGTTATTCATGTTGAAGGTAGATCAAGAGACCTGTAAGGAAATCATGTTTTGATTTCAAGGTTGCTTTCTTTTCTCATTGTTCCAGTTGCCTGTGAGTTGTCCTGCCCATATGCAAAGAAGAAGAAGAAGCACTGCAGCCCATGTTTTCTTGTGCACAAGACTCTTTTAACAGCAAGTGAAGACATGAACAACTACAGATTTCATGTCGGGGGCTTGGACAAGATATCTGCTTAAACAGTAGAATAATTCCAGAATCAGTTGGAGCACCCATAACTTAAGTTGGGCCATTCACAACTTCTTGGAATATATTTCCCAGAGACGCTGTGGCTGCCACATCCCTGGAAGTGTTCAAGGCTAGGTAAGATGGGGTTTTGAGCAACGTGGTCTAGTGAAAGATGTCCTTGCCCATGGCAGTTGGTTGGAACTAGATGGTCTTTAAGGTTCCTTCCAACCCAAACTATTCCATGATTTTCATTCTATGAATCAGTACTTATAACTCAATATACTTTTAATAACTTAAAATACCACCTTACTTTGCAGACTCTAAAAAAGAACATTTTAAACCCAGAACATACACAGCCAGCAGCAATTTAGCCAAATTAGTTTTCAGCAGTCTCACAGGAGTCGTGCTGAGGAGTCCCATCAGCCATATGCAGTGTGAGAAGATAAGCCAACTCCACAGCCTTCCAGGGAAGAATAAAGAGACTGCAAAACATGGCCAATGAAGTGGGTGCCGGCTCCCAGAAACTCAGCTGAAGTCAATCCACAGTGTATGAATGCATCCTGGAGGAATCAGATTTCCTGGGAGGAAAACCCAGGTGGGGGGAAGGAAAGGAGCTGCAGAACAGGATGTTGCCAGTCCTCAACACCTCCCTACAGCCAGTCATGGCCCAGATTGTGTGATGGGAAGGGATGGCAGCTCCCAAAGATAGAGTTAAAAAGAAAAATCTCTGCACATTAAGTACTAAAATAGAACTATAAAAGAAAAGCCTTTTAACAAAATCCAGCATTTATCTGTCCCTTCTGTTCACCTACTCTTTTCAAAGACAAGCTCCAAAGATAGTGGCCAACAAAAATAACCAATTTATTGTAAAAATGAAACATCTGTCTATTTTCTGGTATGTCTCGGAGTTGCCCATGAACGATCACTCTGGACAGTGTTTCAGGTTTACAAATATCTTAATTGGACCACTAATCATCTCATAAAAAACCCAATTTTTTATTATGCAAAGAGGCAGCACTGTGTTTTTAATAAACTTTTAGAGCTAAAATGAGGGTCTCTTATGTTTCATCAAAGGAGGAACAAGATGACCACAGGACACAGATCAAGGCCACATGTCCCAACACATCAGCCTGGACATTTACTTAGAATCATAGAATAGCTAGAGTTGGAAAGGACCTTAAGATCATCTAGTTCCAACCCCCCTAACATGGGTAGGGACACCTCACACAAAACCACGCCACCCAAGGCTCTGTCCAACTTGGCCTTGAACACCACCAGGGATGGAGCATTCACAACTTCCCTGGGCAACCCATTCCAGTGCCTCACCACCCTTACAGTAAAGAACTTCCTTATACCCAATCTAAGCTTCCCCTGTTTAAGTCTGAACCTGTCTACCCCTTGTCTTATCACTACAGTCCCTAATGAAGAGTCCCTCCCCATCATCCTTGTAGGCCCCCTTCAGATACTGGAAGGCTGCTATGAGGTCTCCATGCAGCCTTCTCTTCTCCAGGCTGAACAGCCCCAAGTTTCTCAGCCTATGTTCATATGGAGATGCTCCAGTCCCCTGATCATCCTCGTGGCCCTCCTCTGCACTTGTTCCAACAGTTCCATGTCCTTTTTATGTTGAGGACACCAGAACTGCACACAATACTCCAAGTGAGGTCTCACAAGAGCAGAGTAGAGGGGCAAGATCACCTCCTTTGACCTGCTGGTCACGCTCCTTTTGATGCAGCCCAGGATACAGTTGGCTTTCTGGGCTTGCAAGTGTACACTGAAGCCGGCTCATGTTCATTTTCTCATCAACCAACACCCCCAAATCCTTCTCCACAGGGCTGCTCTGAATCTCTTCCCTGCCCAGCCGGTGGCTGTGCCTGGAATTGCTCTGACCCAGGTGTAGGACCTTGCACTTGTCATGATTCATTATTTAAAAAGATAGCTGATTAACTTAACAGGGAAGCCCTCTTATCATACTGCAGGCAGGATACACAGCTTCATATATGCTAGTTCTTCATGAATTTCTCTGTCTCTGGCAGAATTTCTGCAAAAGTAAATCCACTTGTTGACGCGACTAGCTCTGGAGGTGGAACATGAGATCACGAGGCCACCTGCCTGCTCCGTGCTCATGCCCAAAGTCGTGTTCCCCTTCTGTGATGTGCCTAACCCAGAGTACCCAGGGTGGTACACACTCAACAGATCTTTAGGTTCACCCAGAGATGAAGAATTCAGTTAACATATTTGCCATGCAGGGCATCTAGTTGTGCCCACACTGGATAAGAGTGAAGCAGCAGAAAGGACTCTCTTAGGAAAAGAAGGGTAAGCACCACCTTCAGCCAAGACCCTTGGGCTTCTCCCCCATCCATCCCTCCTGGTAGCAATTCAGAGCAGTGCAGTCAGAGGATAAAGTAAAATAACCCCCCTGAAATAACAACTCGCTTCACTGCACAATACTACCTCCAGGTGGAAGATGAAAAGAGAATAAGCCAGCAGTGACAGATGTTAGATCTTTTACTGTACTGATACTGATTTTAGGGAGATAAAGATAGCATAAGAAGCCTTACTGAACAGAGCAAACCATACATCACCTAAAGCCGTATTCTTCCTGCTTTGAATACCATATTTAAGGCAGAGAAAAAGATCGTTTACAAAGACTAACACACTTTCCTGATCCCCCTCTCTTTTTTTGCTTACCGTGAGCCTATTATACTGTGGTTTTTTTGTTGCTGTTTTAGCATCTTCTGTCTTCAGACTATCCGTGACATGAACACACACACAGAAGAGCCATTCTGCCTTTAAGTAACATTTGCCAAGGGTTGGTTTTATGGATGACAGGGTTTTTATAGGGCAAAAATTCAACATTTGAGTTCTCATTTCAACTATTCAGTGACCTACTTTACAGAGAGGGGGCAAGGGGAGGGCTGCTAGGGGATTACTTCAGGTCCATTTATATAAGATACTCGGGACACAAATCTGTGCCTTTCCTGCTGAAAGTACAAAATGACAAAGAAAAAACATTCCTGCTAACCAAGTGCAACGCCGAGTATGTCAAGAGGCTGGCATGTCCCTTGCACTACTTATCCCTTTCTAATCTGCTGAAGGGACAGAGGAGACCTAACCATATCAACCCCTCCTTATGAGGTGACAGTCCCTCCTGCCTCACTTGGGGGCCCCAAGAGGAACTTCATGCATGTCAGGAAGAAAGAATTCTCCCCAGATCCAGCAAATAGACACATAGCGCAATATTAATATATCTGTGCAAGTCCTGGCATTTGGAAAACACGTTAGTGCCTAGGCCTTATGTTCATAATTACCACAGCAGTACTGAATCTTGATGAGTCAGTAATGACCTTCAATAGCGCAGAGAAACTATTTCAGCTTCCACTTAATCAGGTAACAAAGTCACACAATAGGCAGAATTTCTTTTAAGGTGCTAAATAAGGCTGATCCTAAATGCTGTTTTTCTTCCCCTGTTGTGATTTTCCTGAGCATCACAGGACAGTAAATTTGAGAGCTGACATAATTCATCACTGCCTGCAGAAATTGTGATGAGATTATAGGTACAGCCATCTAATGGATGTTTCCAATAAATCCCATCTATTTCCCAAATGATTCCCCAGCAAGTACAGACAATGTAGCAGTTACTGCCTGCCAGATGGACAACGCATGACTGCACAAACATCACTGTCCACTTCATCCTGACAAGCAGGTAACAAAGTTTGCATGCCACCGCCATCCATCATGCCAAACTCAGCCTCTTATCCTCTCAGTTCTTCACCTGTAAGATGTGTATTAATACGCATGAAGAACATGTTTCTTTTGGTCAAAAGACAGGCTGTTCCCTTGTCCATGAGTTCACTGATTAGTGTTTCCACTCCTACAGTCTTCATGGGATAACTGAGGCAAGAAGGGAGCTCAGGAGGTCTCTAGTCCAAGCCCCATATCAAAGCATGGCCAGATATGAGGTCAGACCAGGCTGCTCAGGGCTTTATGAGGTCTTCAAAACCTCCCAGGATGGGGATCCTACAATGTCTCTATTCTCCCACTTGGATGAGAAACACTTGCTCCTTATATTTGGCCTGAACTTCAACTCATGCCCATTGCCTCTCACCTTCCCAGTGCACATTGCTGCAAAGAGCCCAGTTCCATCCTCTTGATACTTCCCTTGTAGGCAGGGGACAGCTGCTGTTAGGTACCCCAGGGCTGCCTCTTCTCTAGGCTGGATAAGCCATGACCCCCCAGCCACTCATGATCAACTTCATGGTGTTTGCAGGACTTGCCCCAGTTTGCTGAAGCCTCTCCTGCATTAGGAATCCAAAACTGGACATGATATTCATCAGTCTCCCTTGCTGCTGCTCATGTCCACTCACTGCCTACCGGAATGCCGCAGAGCTGCTCATTAGCTAGGCAGCTCCTGCCTGTACCACTGCAAGGGAACAGCCCTCCACAACACCCCAAGCTTATTGCATTACTCCAACACAGTCATTCTGAAGTTCAGTTAAAAAGTCCATAACATTGCACAAAATCATTTCAGCAAATAAATCATTCTGTTTTATACTTAGAAAATTTACCAAAAATAAGTAAAATATTCAAGGATCCCTGAACAATAACACAAACAGAAAATAAGTAGCAAATAATAAAATAGGAACTAACTAAACTAAATGAATTTAGTGTTTTCCTCCTGTCTCTCAAGGCCTTTATATGTATACTTTATGTTTCAGGGTGGAACACAACAAAAGTGAACTGTGTAAATGTTGACTGCTTGTTCACTTATACACACAATTTTTGACTCTTTATCAGTGAATTCAACTCTTTGCACCTTATTTTCCATACACACTTCATGCCCATGCTATAAAAGGCAGTGCTGAAGACTTCACAAAACTCAAGGCAAGCAGCTTTCCTTTCCCTCCCTGTGCCCACAGAGACAGTCTTCTTTATCTCAGCAGGAAAAGAGGCTGGGTCAGGCACAGTTCACCTTTGATAATCCATGCTGGCTGTTTCGAGTCACTTCCTGGGCTTTCACATCGGTTGACATGCTTTCTAGGACAACATTCTCCATGACCTTCCCAGGCAGTAAAGTGGGGACGACTGGCCTGTACTCCCATGCATCTCCTTCCCTTCTTGGAAGATAAAATTTCATTTTTTTCCGGTCTTTCTTGGATCTCCTTAGGTCACTATGTCTTCTAAAATAATAAAGTAGTCTTAAAGTGACACCGGTTACTTCCCTCAGATACCTGCTATCCAGTCCCATGGGCTTATATAAGTCCATTTTACTTAAGCGGCCCCTAACTCAATCACATGACTATACTTTCCAGGCTTCTATGCACACCAGAGGTTAGTCCTGCTTCATCTCCCTGTTGTATATAACATTCTTCATGAAACCCTTTAAGTGGGCAAACCCTCCAGATTCAGTGATGTGGTGCTCAAGTGGGATATCATACTGAAGATGGAGCACAGGATCTTCTTTAAAATGTAAATGATAATTTACCATGAAAGTCATAAGAGAGCTGTTTAGATGTGACATGTACTTGGCAAAGTATTAGTGATGTGAAATTTGGAGAATAGAACTCTGGATATACTCTTTGAGGCAAAAGTGTTCATTTAATCTTTTTGAAAAAGTAGAAAGCATATACTTGACTGTGTGTGGTAAAAAGGGGTTAGAAGACGTCTATTAAACATTTTTCTTCTATGCTATAAAAATGCTTTCCAACGTGTTCTTTGTTGTTTTCTAAATGACATGCACAGCGTGCCTCATCTCAGTGAATAACAAGCACAATCTGAGGAAAAGCACAGCAATGGTTCATATAAAAGATGATTTGGATACTAGATATATTACTGACACTATTCTGAAAAAGGAATTATTTATTTATTTTATTTTTTTTTATCCTTTTCTATAGAAACCAACCAGCAACAACTCATTTCTTCTTGGCTGTAACTAATTCTTGGGAGAAAAGAAATTCTGCATTCAGAATGTTTTCTTGTTAATTTTATTAACATGGACTACCTCAGTTATAAGTCAACTACTTGGGGGAAAAAGTCAACGAAATCTATTGGTTACAAACCAATAGATTAGTAACAAGGTAAAGACAAGCAGGCAATTACTACTGCATTACACATTCCTGCTCCATAGCACAAAATATTATCAGTCAAAGCAATAGCCAAGGCTCTAGCTCATCAGAGACGTTTCAATCACTGATCTGGAAACTCACATAATAAATACATTAAACTTTCTGCCTACTGGGAATAGCATGATTCACCAACATGTAATATGTAATTTTTAAGAAAAAAGAGCTCCTTCCTCCATGCTTGGTACTTGCTGTAGCTGGAGGGATTCCGCTTGGTTAACACAGCACCCTCCTGTTTCTCCTTGTAAATTCCTACTATCTATTTTTCATTACTCTGGATGACTTGAAGACTTAAATAAAGGCCAAAGTCCTTTTTGAAGTCTTAAATGAAAGCCAAAGTCCTTTCATAGAAGTAATAACTTTTCTGACAGTAAAAGAGAACATGTCTGGGTAAATCAGACACTAGTGTGTTCTTGGGAGAGTGCGCTAACTGCCATTTTCAGGTTTCTGTCCTTTAATCAAAGCAGCTCAGCCCCTTGATCTAGGATCTGCTTGGATATCTTTGTGGTGAGAAGCGTTCTGTGTATACACCCTTTTTTCCTGAGAAAGGCATAGGCTGCCTATATCCAAGTTAAACTGTTACGAAAGAAAGCCTCTTTACCTGTACTGCTGGAGATGTTGACATCAATGCTGATATCTGATATGCCACCTCCTTTCAGAGACGCAACACACGTGTATGTCCCAAAGTCAGTGAATTTCAAGTCAATAATGTCCAGGTTTGTGGTGCCTGGTGAAACATCAGGGTCAGTCTGTGTAATAACCATCCTTTCAGAGCTCCTCAAGGGACGTCCATTCTTAAACCAGCTGAATGTAAGTTCTTCAGATGGGATGGCTTCCACCTGGCAGGAAATTTTCACCTCTCGCCCAATCTGGATGTTGTCATCTTTGTGATATGGGTCAGGGGTAATCCAAAAACGTCCTTTTTTTAAGGCTAAGAAATAATAATAAAAAAAAGTTTACTATAATAAACTGTGATTTATGCAAACTTTGCAAAGGCTTATGTTTCACTTTATGCCTACATATGATTTTAATAGGGTCTGTAGCAATAGGACAAGGGGTAATGCTTTTTAACTAAAAGCAGGGAGATTCACCTTAGATATAAGGAGGACATTTTCTACAATAAGGGTGGTGAGGCACTGGCACAAGTTTCGCAGAGAAGCTCTGGATGCCCAATCCCTGGCAGTGTTGAAGGCCAGGTTGGACAGGGTCAAGCAATCTGGTCTAGTGGAAGCTGTCCCTGCCTGTAACAGTGGGGTTGGAACTGTATGAGCTTTAAGGTCCCTTCCAACCCCATTCCATTCAATGATGCTCGGGAAGTCACTGAAGCTTCTAAAGCACACATTTAGCACATGGTTCATTTTTTGTGGGATCAAATCTAAACAAATACCATCACAGAGTATACATTGGTAAAGTACCTGTCATTTCCAGAATGAAAAATAGGAAGTCAAAGCACCTAAATGAGGCTGAGCTGCTGACAACTGAAGAGCAGCCAAAGTAATTCATGAACCTTCAGTGTTTGTTACCTGTCTTTAGATATATTTACAAGCCCTTCTTCACCCTTGTGCTATCAGAGCACTGAGAAAGAAGAAAATATAGATATCAATCTAACATCACTAATACAAACAGTAGTGTCATCTCCAATCTGTCTGGCAACAAATACAGCCGTGCAAAATAGCTCTGTGGCAGCTGGTTAAATGAGAATAGGCAAGCACATGCCTGAGGCTACAGCCTGCCCTGGTTTACATAACCTGCTCCTTCTCTGTTGCAGCTGGGAGGACTCCCTTCATCCCACAGCTGTCCAGAGGCTGGCTGCCCTACCCCACCAAATGGCAGATCAGTGGTGGACAACTGCATTGCCTTATTTAGGTAGGGAAACTGTGGCAGTTCTAAAAGGTAAGGGGACTGAAAGTACATTTTTGGGCAGTGATCAATGGCAAAAAGATGCTCTTGTGAGATGTAAGCACAGAGTCCATCACAAGCATCTTGCTTGCACTCCCCTGGCTGGATCTTGCCAGATGAGGAAAGCCCACCCCAGGCTCACAGGAGAAACCTGAGGCCGAAGGCTGCACACACAGCTGAGAGAATAACATAATTTGGAGAAGCACAGTATATCTGAATGACCTCTATCTCCATCCAAAACTATTCAAGCCTGCTATACAAAATTAATTCCCTAAATTCTCTAACACACAGCCAAGCAAAGTTAAGATAGTCTCAATGTTTCATATGGGAACCCCAAGGCAAATGAATTTTTTGAGTCAATCTCAAATGCAGGTCCAGCATTCAGGAGTACCCTATACCCATGCAGGGGCAGAACAACTCTGGAAGATGTTACTTCCCACCATCTTCCCAGCAAGACCAACATCTTTTACTAGCATTCCTTCAGCAATCTACTGGACAAGAGCAAAATAATACTGCAACTCATCTGATTTTTCTTATCACTCTTTACATGAGCATAAAACTATACAGAAACTATCACCATTTACATCAATAAAGTGACTGCTCTAAAGCAGTGTTGCTATGATACTTATTTTTGGAAGAGTGCTTCAGAATCTGTCATTAAATCCTTCAAATACACATACATTTTGATATACTGACACAAAATTGTACTTACACAATCACAATATCTCCCCCCCCATATGTATATATGTGCGTAAGTATGTATGCATGTTAAATATATGCTATCTCCAACTAGAAAGTTCCATAATGAAAATACCAATCAGAAACATTACAAGCAAATACCCAGGCTGAATGCAAGCACTGAAGACAAATTTAAACCCATCATTTCTTGTTGTCATGCTGACTTCTGTTGAAGAGTTTCCCTCATTGCCCTTTTTTCCCCAACCCACTTTCTGCCCCCCATCTATGCACAGTGCCCCATATGTGCAGCACTCTTTTTTGTCCTCAGATATCTATATGCTTACAGCAAATGAAGTCTGACACTGTTACAAATGGCAAAGTCTATGAGCTGAAAATTCCCCTGAATCCCATACTTTGAGTAATACACACTTTTCACTTGCTGTGTACAGAAAGTGTAACAACATCAAATGGAAATAGATGTATGAGGCACCAAGCAAGAAAGCACAATGCATCAGCTCCTTGCTCTATGAGTGCTGAAAATGCTAATTCAGACTCAGTTTTGTTACTACGTAGCTTGTTGAACAAAACAACTCTTTGGAGCCCACAAATGCCAGGCTGAATCAGCACTTTCACAAGTTTGAAAAGAATTAACATTTAATTAATAATTAGTGGGTTTTTTCAATGTAGGAAAAGCAGTATAAAATTGGGCTACTTGTAGACAACCCCTTACACATGGCGTGAGGAACTTCTTCCACTGAGGAAGCCAGCTCTTTTAATCAGAGAATGAAAATATACTGTATTTGCTGTACTGATTAGGTATGGCATGAAAGACACTTGTCTGGGTGCTGCTATTCAGTTGTAACCATGTATTCAAGAATCCAAGTTGTTGATATGTTCTTAAAAATTTATTATTTCATTTATTTAAGAAAGTTTCATGACTTTTATTAAGATTAAATTTTTGCACCAGAATGCACTAGTCTTCATCAAGCACATCTTGCTCCCTTTTAAAAGCTGCAGCTGGATCCCCAGGAAGCAGAACAAACATTCACAAAGATGAACCATACATTATATGACAGCTGGAAACACACACAGCAAGTAACTTCGAAACTTGAGCTGAAATATTTTGTTTGAAAATGGAAGAATAAACAATGCTTACATACACAAACACCAATAATTATATTATGCAAATAGCTTTCAGACAGGGAAATAAACCCCACAACTTGATAGGCATGATGAGCAGCACATTTAAACCAGAATTAGTTGCTAGTAACCTCAATAAACTATTTTCATTTCTGATTATTTTCTTCTTTGTTTTGAGTGCTCACACAGATATTTCAGCAGTTTCTCATTCCTGTAAAGAAACAAAAAGGTCTAATGGAAAAGTCACACCAACTTTCATCTGTCCTTTGTTACAGTTAGTGCTACAATAATGTCTGCAAGCTAAGATAAAGGGTGTAATTTCACATCGCTTCAGAGTCACTAAGAGGTCTGGTTTGGGGGAATGGAGGAAGAAAAGGAATAGAGCAAAGTGAGTTTTTCCTTCACTTCAGAAGTTCTGGAAACTTCCTGAACGTTTTCCAGGTAGTCTCAGTTCTCCTCTGAACTCCTTTATTTGGATGTATGGAAAAATACTTAGCTCAGGTGTATGCTTTGCACAATTCTTTCGCAGTCAGATTACACTGTAGCAGGTCAGGACAGTGGATGATCGAGAGACAGGACATGCTGGGGTGACCCTGCTCAGATCTTTGAACAAATGGTTATTACGGCAATGAAGGGCCCAGCTGAGCTAGTCTCAGGTGCAGAACCAGAAGGGTTGCCCTTGACAAAATGACATGGGGTCAGCAGACCTCTCCAGAGTGACTGCCTTCATCAGGCTTGGGAAGACAAAGCCATTTCTTGCAGGCTAGGTGTAGTCTTAGAAACACATAAGCTAGATGTGGTCTCCAAAAAGACTTAGACGTGACTGATTTACATTGTGTGTGACCTCTTGGGAACACCTGAATTGAACATGGTAATGGAAAAGTGATTTCTGTATGTATTCTGCACAGGTTTGCATTCACGCTCAATCTCCATGAAACAGTGTTTGAATTATCCCCATCTTTAAGTACTTGGACCGTAATTTCCAGCCATACCCCTACATACTACCAACTATATTGAAATCTGCAATGGATTCTGACTCTCACTTTTCACTGTATTATCAGTTACATTTGATACATCATTTGAACTTTTCCATGGGGTTAGATATAGTGACTAAAAGAGACACAAGGTTAACCAACAAAATGTGTGAGATGGTGCTGCAGATGCTAACCACAGCTGCTTCCCAACAGAGATTTCAGAACATAATCAACACACAGGGGCAACAAAATGGCAGCAAACATGCAAATAAGTTTGTAACTGTACTCTGAGACTCAGGAAAGTGCCACTCTTTCTCCAAAGAGGCCCCAAAGAACTGTGATTTGATTGAATAAACAAAGATGAAACAATTATTGTCCTCAAATTCCTCGCAAAACTGTCTTTGTCCTCCCCCATTAATTACATTTCAAAGCAATAAAATGCATTTAATTATCTCAATTAACATCTATTTGTATTCATCAGGTTAAGCTGTATCTTCCCATCCCCACCCTGATTCAACTCCAAATGCGCCTTTTTAAAGCATTAGAATGTTCATATTTTGTCAATGGACATTTCATGACATATGAATGGCATTAAACATCATAACTGAATACAGTAGCTGCAGTACTATTTGCATGTTTGGTCATAATAACTATTGGCTATTGGCTGATTCTTAAGCTGACATAGAGCACTGGGGAATGCTTGGCTTTGTGTTTGCTGATGTTTGTATCTGTGTGTAGCCGCAGCAACACTAAGTAGCAGATCTGTACTGATTTTAACCTTGACTGGGCAGTTTGATACCACATGAGGTCCAGCCTCTGTGCACTCACCAGAAGAGGCTTTGCCTAATTTTGATTGTTCCCCTTCATATTTTGCTAAGACTAGTGAGTGATTTTGTTTTAAGCAGTTCCTACTGAACAAGGTATGAATGTCACCTGAATCTGCCATGCAGACGTAAAGACCTGCCTGTGCAAAGCCCAGCATAAATAGATCTCTGTACTAAATAAAAAGTCATTCTCACTGAAGACTCAGGGAAAACTTCTTTGATATTTCTTCCTTCATTAACATGTATACCACTATCACATCCATTAAAGCAAAAAAAAAAAAAAAAAGTTCCTATCATAAGCTCCAAAGTCTTTATTTTGGCCATTGGCAACAAAGGTACATTGTCTTCAGTGTTCTACAGGATATTGCCTTTAACTGTATTATCAAGGAGCTAAGCTGGCTAGAGATAATTTAACAACTGTCCAAAATATCTTTGTCATTGGTGAATATCACAGCGCAGTCTTTTAAGCTTAATTCTGTTACATTAAAGTAAGTTTTGACACTATTTTGTGTATATGGAACACTGAAAACTCAAATTTGCTTTTGTCACCCAACAAAGCATTTGAAAGGAAAATAAGAAAGAGATCATTCAGTATTACAGTCTTCTAGCCTAATTCTAAAACAGAAGAGCAAAACCACACTCCACATAATAAAGTTTGCATATATCAGCTCTCCATGTCAGTAACATCTGTGCTCTACAAAAGGACTACTGCGGCATCTGTAGTCCGCACACCAATGCTGTACACAGGCAAGCCTGCTCTGAAGTGTTCTATAGATAATGACTCCTGTTCCTTTCTGATGGATGACTATCATCCATCATATTCAGCACTGTTATGAACACACAACCAAGTATGGAAAATTTCAATAACAAATAGGAAACTACATTTACAAACAGAATGCTTTTTAACACCACCCTGTTTCCCTAATGCAAAGGAATGTCTCAGCTTAAACTCAAGTCCAAGTGAACCTAAGGTCAAACCTGGACATGTGCCTCATGCCACACTTCAGTGAAGCAACCCGTAGCTAGGTCAGGGATAGAAAACTTTGCTCTAGTGAATCTGGACCTCATGATGTGTTGGTGGTTTTGAGTATGGAGCACGGTGTGACTCTTGGACAATAAATAATAATAAGCTTTACTAATGGGATGCAGATGTTGAAATGGCAAGTTTGTTGAATAAAACCTTTGCCTCCAGCTGGTGCATTAAAAGGTCAATTTTCCAAACAGTAAGGGAAATAAGACTAAAGGATTTGGGAGAACAATATAAACAGGGGAAAAAAATATGTCAAAATTCAGTGTTACTTAAAGAAGACGCATGTAAGAAAGGGTAAAATATGTGGTTAAAGGCTCATACATCTCCTGGTGACTAATTAAAATAATGGATAGAGAAAAGCTGCAGTTCACAGTTCCATCTGCAGTTCCTCCTCATCGCTGTGCACTGAGCACTTCTAATTAGGCAGAACACTGGACACAAATTGAGCTGCATAAACAGCAGCCTTGGGTGTTTGAGCTATTCTCTCTGGATATGCCAAGGCTTCTGCAAGTCCTTCTGCTTCCTATTTCTGCTACTCACCTTTGATTTTTTTTGTGCTATTCTAACACTCAGCTACTATAATCACATTGTTTTGTAGTTTGTGGGTTTTTTTAAATCAGAGATTGATTATTAAGCAACAGATTCATCCTTCCATCCAGTTTTTGCTTTTCATCTCTGAATAATCTTGAAAACCATGCTGCACCACAGATCAGAAGGACTCATCCTCTCCCTGGGGTGTTTAAACTGGGTCTCAAATAATAAGCCATGGTAGATGTGGCCTGGCACGGTCTGGAAGATCCATCATAGAGACCAAATCAAGGCACAATTCCATGTTTTTCAGTAAAAGCAGCCACCCTCCCCAGTCATTCTTGGAACCTGAAAAAGCAATAAACCCCCCAAAAACCAAAACTGGAAATACACAAACTTGTGCTTTGCTCTCCAGCCAGTTTGTAGGACCTAGAAACTCCTAGAGTGACCACCTTGTGTCTTGTCATGGGCTTCACATTCTTCTCTTACAGAAATACCAAAATGGATGAAAAGAAAATAGATGGGATAGATCCCTCCAATCCCTCCACATCTTCTGCATAGCACGAGCCCACATTATTTTTAATAAAATACTCAAAGTCTCACCGGTTTGCCCACACTGCTGCTGCATTTATTTTGTACTCTGTTACTCACATTCATTCTTGGCTGACAGGTAACCACCAGGTGTGCCAAGGTCATCATGCTGTTTTATTTCTCCTCTAGGAGGGAAACCTCTCTTACCTTACGGCTCATCTCCATAACCCTGTAACTGCTTGGTGCACTGCTGAGATATGGAAACTTTCTTAGTTTGAAAGGCAGTCTGAACACTTTGCTCAGAATTCAAAAGTCAGTCTAACATCAAATGAAATTACCCAAAAGGCTCTGCATAGACCTAGCTTCACCTGCAATAGCAGCAAATAATGCTATTTTATGTTTTCAGATAAGAGAACTCTCTCCAGCAGAATATACGCCTGCTTAGAGACCAGGCAGGGTGCCCCTTGATTGGGTCATAAGGCGAACATTAAAAACTAGCATAACTACATAAATAGTCACAGAGCTTTTAGTGAGAAGGCACTGATGTTGACCGCTCTCAAAATACAAATTTCTTAAGTAGGGTATTTAGGACTCTGAAAGGTTTTTTTGACAAAATTATGCTGCCTGAATGTTACCTATAGTCACTTTTCTATCCAAAGACAGACTTGTAAAGTCTTGCTAAAAAACAGACGCATACACTCATCATTTTACCAACAGCTCATTTTTTCTTCCATCAACATGGTTTTTAAAAAAAGCTTTTTAAAACCTTAACTTTCAGTAGCTATCAGAACAATTAAGCTGGTAAGCATCTTCTACTAGAGCATCTCCAAACTTTTTAATATCAAGTAATTATTTGGCACTTACAAGACCACATGCATTCACATTTTCAGTTTAAATGCAAATACTGTGGAGAGATTTCAGGTTTTGTCTCTATTTTTATAAATGCTTCTAATTTTTAAAAGGAAGAGGATTTATTATTCTGGAGTTACCATGTGTCAGGTGTCTGTTTTTACATGTGCTTTCGTTAATTAGCTCCTATTTCTTTCACTGCTTTTCTTCTGAACGAAGGGGCGGTGTATACTTCTTTGAAACGAAGATTTCAGTTTACAATTTACTCAGTACAGGATCCTTTAAATAGATGAAGCCAAGATCAAAGTAGGTAAAACACAGCATGGTGTCTCTTTTAACTGCTTTTAGAAGTAAATATTCAAGAGAAATAGGCATCAGCAGAAGAGTAGAGACCTATAGGTTCGTAGAAATACATCAGTGGGGAGGGTGTTCAGGAGGTCTTCAGGCCAATCTCCTGCTCAAATAAGGGCCAGATCTGAGCTAAAACAAGGTTGTTCAGGGCTTGAAAACCTCCAGGCATGGAGATTGCACAACGTTCTGCCTGTGGTTCCCCGACGGTGAAAACCAGGAGTCACCCCAGTGGTGTCACACCATCAAAAGATGATTTGGGGAGACAAAATTTGATCTTTTGCAGTGTCCTACAAGGGACCATTGCCATCTGCCTGGTGGAAGGTGGGTTTGATCAAGGATTTTAAGCATATACAGATAATGATTCAAATACATCTAGGTGGGTACCTGAGGGTGAAATAGCAAAAAATGGTCAATAAGCAGAGGTGACAAACTGGCAGCCGGCATTCAGTACTTTCTGCAACCCCAAGCAGAACAAAGAAAAAAAACAACAATCCACGAACAAAACAACCAACAAACCCACATATTTCCTATGCTACAAGATCTCACAGTTGTAGCTTGCCAACAAGAGACAGGGAGCACCATCCTGACCAGACCAGTGGCCTAAGAGCTGCCCCATCCCATAGACTGCCTAACTCATAGGCAAACGGGAACTACACAAGTCTCATCACAAGTCAGACAGGAACTGAGATATAAATAAAACAATTCAGAGAAGCTGACACAATCCCCAGTGGGCTGTGCACTTGCCAAACAAATTATAAATCCTCTGAACAGTACAGATGGGTGTTTTCCCAGGCTAATGCCTTTATAAAGTTTAATTTTTGTGCCAATAGTGTTAAAAAAAAAAAAAGGAAAAAAAAAGGAAAAAAAAAAAAAAAAAAGCCTTGCGAAGTTTTCCTGGATGCCCAAAAGTAATACATTGCTAATCTTCACTCTTCTCTTTGCCCACACACCGCAAACAAAACTTGGCACAAAGTACTTGTCTTTCCTCCAAAACCTAGAACAAACCCCCAGTTTCCAAGGCTTCCATAGTGGACTACCCCCACCTCCTGCTTCTTGTGTGGCTCAAGAGCTTTATTCAACTGCAGGATTTCATTAGAGCCTGGATTTGTACCAACATGGGATTCATTCCCCTTCAACAGTTTGTTTTTATTTCACAGTTCAGTGCCTCAAAAATTAATAGGGACCCTATCAAACTTTCCAAAATTATTTGTCAGACTGGGCAAAGACCTACCAATCTCATTCACAGATACCTGACGCAGCACAAGTACCTTAAAACACATTTCAAGGTCATCAAAGCATCTTGGTAACATCAGAACAAAACATTGTGCACTGTTCTCTTTTCTCTTTCTCTTGAAGATAAATCAAAACTTTGAAAAAGTAAATTTTTGCCAAAATAATGCTTTTAAGACTACACAGACTTCATTATATATAATCGGAAAAGATCTAATACAATAACAAACTATGATGCTGCACCTCTGCAAAACAAATTTATCATGCGTTAGTAGTTAATAATTGTTAGCTAACCAAAAGTAAGGATAAATTTAATTTCTCTGCCCCTAATGAAGAATGAACATGGTGACATGAAGCAGCCACAAGGCAAGGGCCAGATTAAGAGAGATCAAATTAATACTACCTCTTGAAACCTCCTCCGATAATACTTTTATATATGTGTATTGCTCAGCAGGGAACATGTGACAATTTGCAGAACAGCAAACCTACGTAAAAATAAAATTTCTGTAGACAAAAATTCTGGGAAGTTCTAATGAAAGAGCAAAAGAATCAATAAACCATCTACATTTTTATATGAAACCATTTTATAAACTCATCCATGATATACCCCAGCCTGGGAGAGAGTGTACATACCTGAGAGTGCTATTGCAGACAATAAAAATAAATGGGCTTATTCAACTCTGAAGCTCAATTTTTTTACACATTCATTCTCAGAGCTGTAAACTTTTAGGGTAGTGTGCTGGTAACTTATGATTGTAGCAACCCAATGGATGTGCTGTAAGATCAGGTTTTCTAGACTAAAATCTTATCTCACTGAAATCCCATTCACAGGTTATACCTTCTGGTGGAAGAATCAGAATTGGCTGTCTTTTTCTGGAAGAGGCCCCAGGGAGATGCCTGCAGAGGCACTGGCTCCCACAGGGAGCTGGAAGGGCTGTGTGGGGTGGGAGACCAAGCTGATGCCCAGTCTACAATTTACAGAGCTATTCTTCAACTAGTGCAGGGGTCTATCCCAAAGCCCATTTGCAAACAGTTTTGAAAGGTCCATTTAAACCCCACACCAGAGGAAGGTAGTTTGTCTCGTCCAACAAGACACAAGAGAAACTAAGCAAGGTGGTGAGTGCTGTTAAAACCAAGAGTTAAGTAAATGCTTATGATTATGATAAAAAAATACACATTGGCATAATGCAAGAGGGAGGACAGGGAGGGCACCTGCCCAGGTGAAGGTGCCCAACTGCCGTGGTGGTTCATCAAAAACAAAGCCAGCCTTTGATGCCGGCATGGCATCAGCAGATCTTTCCTGAATGCCAGTCCACAGCAAAGCCCTATCCCTGGAAATGTTCAAGGCCAGGTTGGATGGGGCTTTGAGCAACCTGGTCTAGGTGAAGGGTTAGGTTAGCAGGGCGGTTTGAACTAGATAATCTTTAAGGTCCCTTCCAACCTAGACAATTCTAGGATTCAGGAGTCTATGAAAAATACTTTCAAGTGATGGCAAACTTACCCCAGGCATTGGCTGTAATGGCACTGAGATTGGATCTCAGTGTCAGAGCAGTTAGATATGGGAAGAGACTCCTGGGAAGAGCTGGGAGGGTTCTGAAAGAAATCTATGGAAATTGCAAGTAGAGTTAGTCATTTGGAAAAAAAAAATTGGAAAAAAGAAGAAGATTGTACAAGAGATGAGATGAAATGGGTGCCTGTGATAAAGACAGATGTCCTTATCTAGAATATGAATTTCAAAACCTTGGTACATTCATGAATTCACACTTGATTTCTAGTCTGTCCCAAGAAAGCATCACCATTAACGGGTACTGAAAGACAGCAGAGGAGTTGCTGAATTTCCATTCTACTGAAACACCCTGAGGAGCTCATCTCTGCCAGCAGCACCCGCAGCCTGCAGCACCCACAGCTCTGCAGCACCACATACGAAGAAGCTCCACGTGCCTGCACGGCCCCTCATTAGGAAGCTAACGGTGGCTATCTCTGTGGTGTAGTAATGCCTATTTTATGGGTATGGATATTCGCCAAGCCTTTTGGCTTTCTCCAGCTATGAAATAAGCACTAGTATAATCGTCTGCTGTGAGACCTTCCCAGAATACAGAGAGATGGAAAAGAAGGAGGAAAAAAACCCCAAAGGTCCTTCTGCATGTTGTACAGGAAACCCAGCGTTTTAGACTTGGCATGCTGGAGCCAGCATCTCCAAACAGTGCTCACAGCATCACAGATGATGCCATCTAACCATCATGAGTGTCAAATGGATACATGACTCGGCCAGCATCCACCCCAACTGCTGGGGTGATGACTGTCATGGGTGCCGCCAAAACGCAATTTCCACCTCTTGAATAAAACTTGTGAGCATTGCCTCTGTTCTGGTTCTCAGTATCAGCCCACAGGAGCCCTGCTCACATTTCAATTAACAGCATTTGAGGATCTGAGGGGTGACAGCAGAGGTGCTGATGTGTAACCAGACAGTCTTATTTTTATCCTTTACTTCATAAAACTGCTAAACCAACCAACCAGGGAAATTCCTAATAAAAAGTTCTGGGATAAACAGAGCTGTTGCAGGAAAGCAGAAGAGTAAGCAGGTGTGTGAGAACAGACATCAGTAATACCAGTAATCCTGTAAGGATATATTTTTTTCAAATCTATTACAAAAGCAACAAAATTTTCACTTATTTCCCAATGCTCACCTTTTTTCTTTTTTTCTTCCTTCCTTCCCCCCTCTCTCTTCACCTTCTTAGTAGCAGTCACTACCACATAGTTCACATACCGTTTTTAAAGACATAATACAATAGGTACTTCCATCAATTTTGGCCTTTATGCATTTCCCCAGAGTGCTTTTTGTTCAGAAAAAGCTTCTCTGCTAAGTTTGAGCACAGGTCATTATTTTAAACTGACAGGGAATCCCACCCCTTTGAAAAATTAACTCTAAATACCGTGTTTCCGCTTCATGGAAGGAAAAAGTCACATACTCAGAATCAACTGGTGCTAAGAAAATGTTGCAGTTACAGTGAAAGAAAGTGATCTTTTTCAAGAATGTTGATGATGAAGCAACAAAGTTGGTGTATGCTGACACCCTTCCAAACCATTTCAGCACTCAATACTGAAAACCTGTAAGAATGTAAATATTTTTAGACCTACAAAACTTTTCTCTGACTCTACCTGTTTCCCAGTCTGATGCACAGGTGTTCTTTAAAGATGCCACCCATTTTTGCTCTCTTACTGGATGGAGAAGCCACCTTACATCCTTCACCATCAAAAGCCTTTAATTTTTCATTAGCATACTGGTAGTTACAGAGAGATTTTATTTTCATTTTCCCTTTCACAGTGTCTTTAGAATATTTATTCTTCCATGCTCTCATAATTCTGAGTACCCAGTCTGAGTCATGTTGAAAATGTATAATTTTCCAGAAGCTGTAGACATACGATTATCTTGATTCCTGCCTCTTTTGACATTTCCAATCGTCACCCAAAATCTCTACGGTGTTGTAATGATCATACTTTTATGTAGCGTCTTACGGATTACAAGGCTAATATTACCATTTCTCTAATGTCTTTTGCTTCCCTCCCCAAATATGCATTGAAGAGAGAATTCTGAAGGAGTAAAATAACCTCCAACAGCAAAGTCTAAAAGCTCCTCAGGCTATAAGTTTCCTGGGACACGGGATAAGTTGGTTGTCCAACTTTCCATGCAACATCAAGGCAAAGAACTGAGCCTGGGGCCATATCAGAGGTGAGGTCTCTCACTACCAAGCTCTTGGAAACAATGTGAAGTCCTCTCTGTGTAGCTGTGTGTGCATGGAACCTGAAGAAGTATCCATATCACCATGTGTGTTGGCCAAAGGGCTGTAAGCAAGCAAGGTTTTGCATTTTAACACAAATTCATGTGCATGTGTGCTTCCTTCTTATTTAATAACAAAAGATCCTTATGAAGACTGACTATCATTCACCTGTTGAGCCTAACAGAGGTATGTAGTGACAAATTCATGATGACAGAAAATGAACAGAAATATCCTGGGTGAGAAAGAACTCTGAAGGAAGTGCAACAGATTTCCCTTATCCTGGTCTTTATGACAAATAATCTTCATTGCATCAGAACAACTTTCTTTTTTTTTTTTTTTTTCTCTATCATGGAAAAGTCAGGAAAACAAAACACCTTCCAACCAAGTAAGCACAATTAAAAATGCACACATCAGACATGAAGGTTGTTTGGAACTTTGTCTAGAGGGGTAAGTTGGATTTGATACCTGAGAGAGCTTTTTAAGAGAATGATAAAGCCATCGAGTATTACTAGAATGAGAGGAGTCAAGATTCCCTTAGAGTGTCCTCTGCTTTCTGATGGTTTTGTCTAGAAATATGCTATGGGAAGCTATTCTCATCATCAGACTGAGAGCAGGATGTGAAGATGCCACTAATGAGAACACCCACCAATAATCATATGCTATCAGACTTGCAATCATTTAAAGAACTCATTAATCTAAAGAAAATACTTAGAAAGAAACTTTCATAATTAGAATTGGTAAGCAGCCAGCTTTGCTAAAACGAGAGAGTATTTCTTCTTTCTCTGGTTTGACTCAAGACACCTTGATGGATGACAATGTCTTTGATGGAATGAAATATTTTGCAATAACTTTGGGTACAGCTAAGCTGACAACGACATTCTTTAAAACGCCTGTATTTCACAGAGCTTCTCACTAAGATTTCGACAGGTAAACAAGTACACGGTTGCTGATTTGCCTCTGGTGAGCTGCTGTTGAAAACAAATGGAGGAAATGAAGTATACTGCATTATGTTTGTGCCTCTTCAGAGGGGTGTTGTGGTTCTCAAAACAATTTATCATCTCAGCAAAACTTTCACTAACATTAACTGATGTCTGAAAGGGAAAGGCCCTAACACAACAGCTCAGCAAAACAAACAGAGCAGAGTTTGCAGCTTACAACTTGCTTGAGAAAGGGGTATCTCTAAAGGATGTTGCTTTATCTGCAAGTGTTAATTTAACTGCTTAAGGAGGCAGGGTATGAGAGAGTCTTTTCCCTCAGCAGCTGTGTGCAGCACCTGTTGTTTTGCAAGGGATCCACATTCATCCGAACTGGTGAGTAAGCACTCCTTGTTTTTATAGAAAGATTTATAACTCCTTTTAAGCTATACAGGCCAAAAGAAAACTAATAAATAAATAAATAAATAAATAGTAACCCAAAAGACAATTATGACCAAATGGGCTCCTTGCTGCAATGGCAGCTTCAGTCTGTTTTTTATATTACAAACAGGTATCTCCTCCTGTGCCAGTGCCCACTGGAAGTGGGGGAAACAAAGTAGCAGTGGAAAAACAAAGAACATATTAAATGTTTATGCATATTAGGAGGCTTCTAGAGAACTCCTGGGAGCTAACTGATGGAAAGCAAAGCACTGAGACCATTAGCAGCACCCGTTATCCCACCACTCTTTCAGCAGCATGTGGCAATTGCAGAAATTACTTATTTACACCCTGAAGTAGCAGCAAACACTCATTATATAGCACTTCCATGTGGGCACATTTTGCACCATCTCTCAGGTGATACATATTTGTCTAAGCTGTCATAGCTGGTCATCCTGCACTTTCACTGTATTTTCCCAAGCTTTTTAAGGGTCTCTGAAATAAATGATGGAGGAGCACAGACCTAAATACACCTTGGCACCACAATGCCTGAGCCTGCTCGTGAATTCACAGCCTCATCTGCTGCCTCAGTTGCTTACTGATCCACATAATTTCTGACCTTCAAAAAAGATAAATTACTTTTATTACTTATTTACGTTTTGTTGTTTCATTTTGGGTTATTCTGAGTTTAGAGGTTTTTAATATTTTTAAAGGTGTGGTGGTCATACAGTGTCATTCCCAGTGGGTTCACGGTCAGATCTGGTGGATAGTCACAGACATGGGCAGTAAGCCACAAAGACAGCAAAGTGTATGCACATTTAGATAAACGCACAGTGAAATTAAGTGAATTTTGAAGGGAAAAAAATATTCTGAGCCCTGATATTGTTTTGAGAAAAACTACATTTCTTTCGGGGTAAGATTATTTTCTAATCCCGAGACTGGAAATCCACCTGACAGAAGATATGAACTCCATTTTCCAAGTGCTTCTGCTGCAAAGCTTAGCTGCTATTTCAAGTATGTGAAAATTCTGATACGCAACAACAAAATAAGGAATGAAATTAAGAAAAACAGTGAGCTACACACAAAAAAGCTAAGAAATATATACACAAAGTAGAATCAAATGGACTTGATGATCTTAAAGGTCTTTTCCAACCTAGTTGATTCTAAGATTCAAAACTGATACAAATTTCTGTCATATTTTATTCCTAAACTCAGCATCACTTTTAGTAAAGACAAAACTGGAATAAAAAGGTTTGGGTTTTTTTTCCCTAAAAGCCACTTCTTCCCCTTTAACAGAAATAATAAGGCAAAAATCATGGCAGGAAGTAATGTATTTGGGCTAGAAGGGAACTGTGCTTCCTGTATTTAATGGGTTGTTCCTCATTGCAAACCCTTCTCAGAATCAACAGGGCCATGTGGCAAAGAGGGAGAAAGGAAAAAGCCATCTCAAATGTTTTAACGATAGTTTGTTCAACATCTTGCAGCTCCTAGGTATCTCATAGGCATGGTCCTTTATAAATAAAATTGTGATGGCATATTTTTATTATGCTGTGAGTCATGAAATTTGTATCTGCGGGGAGCTGGGGACTTCAGCTTTTCCTCTGGGCTTTCCAGTGCTGTCCACTGGGTCAATTAAAATATCAAGATTTCTTTTCACACAGAACCTTTTCTCTCCCTTTGGTTATTCCAAGTGTTTCACTCACATCTCCCCTGCACAACCTCATCACTATTGTAAATCACAGCAAATTAATGTCGATGCTGGGTTCCTGAAACAAGACTGCTTTTGCCTCTTGACAACAAAACCCCTAAGACAAATGTAAAAAATTCAAATGGAAATACAGTATTAAAAATAAATCTGTTGACAGCTCCTGATAAAATCCTCCAGATCTAGGCTGATACAATGCTCCCTAGCTGACCCTTGGAATAGAAATAGCTTCTAATTCTTCATGCTGCTGAAGACTGTATGTTGGGCAATAAAGAAATGAACAGAGGTTATGGCTTTCATAAAATATTCACACCAGTGGCTCTTCATACAGAAGTTTCTCCTGAGTATGATTAATCACATGCTATTATTTGAAGTTCCTATATCGTGGGAGTTCATGTTTCACTACAATTTGCAGACTGGATTATAGAAAATTAGTTTCAGATAAACTGTTTGGTTCAGGTAGATTAGTCCACTCCGATTACACCTATCAGCCAATTGAACTCTTTCTTGAAACAAAATGGCCATGTCCCTGGGGTTATCCAGAAAGTGATAAACAACTGGGGAGAGTTTCTCTCCACCTGGCAGTAATTGTTCTGCAAGTGCTCTTCTCTTACTTATATCTAAGACAGACATTTATCCTGCTATTTAGTATAATTAAAGCATAGATACCAATGTAAAGCTGCTACCCAGGGAGCTGTTGTCTGATGGCAGCAGATTCACAACATGCACAACAGCTTTAATTTCAATAACATGTTCAGCTGATGAGGAGGAAGAAAAAGGTGAAGTAAGTAACAACATTTCCAGGAGCTCAGGATGAATTCACCGCCAAGAGAGTCTATGCAAGGGACCAGCACAGGCAATGCCCAAAAGATGTGGTGTCCTTTGGCAATTATGTCTCTAACAGTTTGGATGTGAGAGCTGCTGCATTTCCATAATACAAACAGGAATGACACTACCCTTGTTCCAAACAAGGGATCTGAGCCCAGCACAAGAGCCACCAGCTATTTGAAGCCCACACTAATTCATCTCATATATGATTAGAAATTACCAGAAATACATACGGAAACGGGACACCACTATGTGATCACTGATATCATGTCCAATTAGGATTCTATTAATCTTCCAAGATAAAGGCTCATAGTTTGCCAGCTCAACTTACCTCTTACGATGATATTGGTGGACTTTTTTGCAGGATTTCCAACATTGTTATTGGCGATGCAACTGTACGTGCCAGCATCTTCTGACATGATGGCAGGTATTGTTAAAGTCCCACCATTCAGCACGGTCTTCTCGGGCAGGATGCCGGCAGACCTAACCCATGTCAGGCTGGGGGCTGGCTCCCCTCCTGTCGTCACACAGACTAAGGTGATTGCTTCTCCAGGGTTCACCACTATTGGGTCATCCACAAGAAGCTTAATAGAAGGTGATGCTGTAAAATACAAGAGGAAGAGAAAGGTGTAGCAGGGCTGCATCTGTGGTATTGCCTAGTCCTCACAAGCACATTCAAGCCAACAGAGATCAGTGAAGGCACATCAGCTCTTTGCACAAATATGTGTCATCTGAGCAGGGAGCATTCCCATCCCAATGCTCCCCCTAACACCACATTTATCACCCTGATCTGTACCCTGCTCAGTCATTACCCTTCACCTTGCTGTCAAACTGCAGGTGAAGATTTATGTATGGACAACACTGCAGCTATGCTTGGGAAGCAATGTATAATGTATGGGACCAGGGCCAGCACACTGGATTTTAAGCCCTGGAAGAAAGGAATTAGTAACAATCTTATTATTTGGCACAAAAAGCATGTTGTGCTCTTCAAGTCAGATTCTACCCATTGAAAACCAGCCCTCGTAATCCACCTGCGTCCCCAGTGAGCTCCCTGGGACTTGTCTGCCAGCTGAGATGGTTTTGTAGAGTTTGAGTTGGGTCTGTTGACTCAGGAAGAGTCACCTCCCCTGGTACATCATCTTGCACATGAAGAAACTGAGGAGTTCAGCACAAATGCTTTTTTTGCCTATATGGGATATGAAACCTGCAGCTAACAGCACCAGCAGAAAGTGTGGCCACAGCTCCATCTCCTCATAGAAACACAAGAAAGGTGCAGGCTTGGGTCCCTACTAGTCTCTGGGACACAAGCATAAAGGTGAAGGATTGAAATTCTGTGGAAAGAATACCAGAAAAAAGTGACAATAAAAAAAGAAAAGAAATAAAATGTTACAATCAAAAATTGTATCACAATCCTCATTACTACAGAGATATATTCCTATGTATTCTGCTTTATATATGAAATATTGAGGAATACACACTAATCACTAAAGGCAAATACAAGAGCCAACTACAAAATAAGAGTTTTCTTTATTTGGAGTTCACCTAAAAGGAATTACCTTTCTCTGCACACAAATGGGAAGCACTTCATTTATACCTACACCAGCAAGAGTGAACAGGCAACCTCCAGACAGAAAAGCACTTGAAGAGAGCAGGAGAGCAAAGATTTACAGGCAAAGCCCCCTAATCCAGCTCCTCCCAATTTGTGACCCTGCAGGTAATTCCCAGGTTCACGTAACCAACTTAAAGGTGAAGAAACTGGGTGGATGGCTAAAAATACAGACAGAAAACAAGTCAGCACTGCCTACTGTCAATGTCTCTTTGCTTATGTCCTCTGATCTCTCATTCTTTCATGCATCCATCAGCTGAGGGACCCCTGTTTTACGATTAGAGGTATGAAACTGGGCAGTATATCGTGTTTCATGATTAAAGAGATTTTGCTTGGGCAAAGGTGACAGGACAGAAGCAGGGATACAGGTACTCACTGTGCAACTAGAACTGAGGTCCAAACCCGTAGGGTCATCACCAACCAGGGCATAGCACTAAGCTGATCCTTCTTTCTCTGTCCTTCCCTCCCTCCTGAGTTTAATGATTTTTCCTGAACACATGTGGCAAGCAGCTGATCTCTACTCTCACTAAACATCAAGTCATGAGGCAGAGAACAAGAGAACCACAAATAATGCTTCAAAACTTAGAACAAAAGATGAAAGCTCCAACAATGTCAACCCAACCTTACCGTAATGGCCTCATAATCCTCCAGGTGAAAAGGGGCCCTTTGCCATCCTTCAGGTAAAGAGACAAAGACAGCAGCTGATGTGATAAAAATGCTGTGATACATCCCTTTCATCACAGCACTCAAATCAGTAAGTACATGAAAATTACGGTTTGCATACAGCAATTTCTCTTTACTTACACCACATATTACACTTAACTACAACGTATCTCACTAGACAAACACAAACAAAAATTCAGCAATACACTCAACTATTAAAAGTGAGATCTAAATAAAAGAATATTAAGAAATTCAGAAGAGATATAAAGGTATCCTGCAAATGAAACTCAGTGTAGAATGTAAAGGGTCAAATGCCTATTATGAATGGAATATGGATCCGCAGCAACAAGAAGATACTATTTTGGTTATTTCTTTGCTTGAAAGCCTATACATGTTCTGCACTGTATCGCAATGCACCAGTAACACAGAACCTCTTATTTTCAGCTTTAGGATGAAACTGAGGACAGAACTGGGTCCACTGCACAGCTTGCCTCATTTATTGTCATGGGGACATTGCCAAATTCCGGCCTAGGAATGAAGAGATTGCAGGTTTCTGGCTAGTTACTTGGACTTTGTCCTTCCATCGCTGAAGCACTCTCAGCCCCATCACCAGCCCATATTTGACACCACAACCTCCACTCCCAGTGTCACCAACATCAACCTCTCCTCCTTCCAGCCAGGGGTGAGGAGAGGTAGAACTCAACACCCATCTGCCCACATGCCAAACATGAGTCTGAGACCTGTGATTTCTTGTCACAGCTCTGAGTGCCTGTCAGAAAGGAAAGAGGAAAGAGAAAAAGAGAGAAGCAGGGAATTAGCCAGGGAATGAAGGAGACAAATGGCAAAAATCTCAAACCACTCAGTAACTCCAGCAATGTGCTCAGACACAGTGGGGTGGCAGAAAAAACGGTTTTAGCTCCAAGTTAGAGTGCTTGTGTTCACTTCTCTACATCTGCCTGGGCCTACATGCAGAAATGAATGGGGCTAAATCAGAAGTTTAGGAACCTGCTGGAATACCTGTTTAATTGACTTGGGTTAATTAACTATGTAAGCCTTCTGCAGGTCTACTTTACCAGATAGCTCCTCTGTTTCACTCAAAATTCCAAACTGGAGAAACCTCCAGCTGCTCCCTGCAGGATGCTGCACACAGCAGCCACTTCCCACAGACTGGGAATACAAAGCTGTAGCAGAGGAAGGAGTAACGAAGGCACGGCAATAAAACTCCATGTAACAGCAGGGGCAGTAAGCCTTGGACTGGGCTGCTCAGGGTTGCTGAAGAATCTTGCTCTTCCAGATTTTCTGAGCAAACACCTGCTAGACAAGTCTTATGACTAGTTCCTGTTTGAGCTATGGAAATGGAGCTCACTATCATGTGAGATTTCTCCCTCTTCTAGTTTCAGTGGCAGCAAGAGCTACTGACAAAAGGCAAATCCTCTGCCTTGAGCTATCTTCTTGCAAGAATCTTTCCCTGTGGTCCCCATCTCTCTGGTGACTGCAGACAGTCCAAAGATTAGTTTAATTTAAAGGTTGAGATTTAGATGGCAGAAGATGAGTGACATCAATCCTACCTTTACGATGAAGATTTACAAATGCAGCAGGAGCCTATAGTTGGGAATGGGCAGAAAGTGCCAGTTATCTATAAGAACAATATACATGTGCCAGCCTCACATTGATCCCAGTGTTTTGCAAATCTATTTGATCCTTGCACTTTCAGAAAATGGATTTTTTTTTTGCCTAATCCTCTCTCTAAAATGAATTTAATCTCTATTTGTAAACTTCTTCTCTAAAACAAAATTCTCCTCTCAGTTATTTGTAAACTTTTGAGGCTAAACACCACATACAGCATAAATCCGAAATGTTTAATTCAGTGTCACACTTCTCTTTTTTTTTCTGGTCCAGAATGATTAAAAAATGGAGTAGGCATTTATAAAGATGACAAGATGACCCAGAGCAATTATAATAGTTGATGATTATACCAAAATATTGTTGAAGGCTATTAAAACCCATGCTTCAGGGCATAAAATGTATCTTTTTTCCCTGGAACAGGAGGGGAAACTATCACGTATCTGTCTACTGCACACTTTTTATGCACTCTTCTGAAATGCCTGCTGCTGGCTCTTGTTAAGGACAGACAAGAGATCTGATCCAAAAGGACAGCTCATGTGTTTATACATCCTTTGCATTTGTAAAGCATCTGGCATGACTGAACACTAACTAGGAGACCCATGATGCAGTCACAGCAGTTCAAGCTGTGATATTTGTTTAGATAGCAGGAGATCATGGAATTGAGTCAGAAGGAAGAGGAGATAAAGACACCTCTACCCCCACAAAAAAAAAAAAAAATAATCTAACTTACTAAAATGACACTACTGTAAAAGCTAGTACATGCACTTGTGTATTCCTGGTACATGCCTGAAATATGCTAGTTTTGCCTTTACTGCATGCATTGCTTTGGGGAATCAGGCTACAGCCACCAAGATACAAGTGGTTTCCCCCAATGGCATCTACAGCTGGGGGAGCAGACACACAGCTCTGAGCAGTTTCCTTCCACTTGTTTATCCAAAACAAGGCTAGAACCAATACTGACATTCTGCCTGCTCAATTTTTGAACAGCACAGGTCACCTAAGCTTTTTGAGGCTTGTGAAAACCATTGCGTCCTTACAAAGAGGCTTTCACATGGTCCCAACCAAGAGAATTCAAAAGGATGCATACTGCAGTGACAATAAGCCAGCAATTTATGCGTCAAATCTTAATTATGTTTTACAGTATTTAGTTTTACCAAGCAAGGTGCTTTGTTGGTTGCCACCTTTATGCAGGGCTCTTCTTACATGAAAGGCACTTCAAAATCAAGGGCTTCAAAGCCCCCAGAACTCAGCAGGTATATGTGCAGTCCCAAAAAAGAAGACGCTCAACTGCATTAGCCCAGAATTTTTCTCTGTGAAGCAGCTGCCCTTTGGCATAAGAATGAGCTCCTTAGTTTCTGCTTGAATCATGCACAGATCCCATAAATTTCCATGGAAAGGTTTAATTCAGAGATATACTTTATTTTTTTTCTACTGCTGTATTCTTCTGGATTTAGTTTAATCTTGCATTATGTCACTTATTTCTTCCTGCTGTCTTCCTTCTTATTCATTTCCTATCCTAGCTAACTAGTCTGATATTTTATTATTTTTTTTTTAACCAAAGAGTCTGTATTTATTATTTTTTTTTTTTCATTTTTAGCCCCAGAGTTCCATCTGTTCATACCAGAAAACCCTGGGTCATGGTTTGGGTCACGGAGACACACTGGCACGCACAGATACAGGACTGGTACCCTCAATTTCATGTAATTTTATGTAGAGCTGAACAGTAATGGATTTTATAGTTTTAAGTAATGCTCAGTACTGGTTTGGAAAGTTGTGCATCAGAGCCAACACAACTGCACAATACCAAAACTGATGAAGACACAGGAAGTGATCATATACTTACCAAAAAATATCTCTACCAAAAGCAGTCAGTACTAAATGGACGTTATCATCCCCAAAGCCAATTTCAAAGCTTCAGCCTGGCTGAGGTCTCTCTTAGATGACTATCATCCACCAGAATTAATGAATACTGGGCCATCCAGGTTTGGCAAGCAAAGCATCTCCCAGACAGAACCTTTTCCCCAGCAGCAGTAGAGACTCAGCCAGACAACCTGCCCAGTGGAAACTTTCTTTCAAATCTCTGATATGAATAATAAAATTCATTATCAAACAACAGCAAGCTTTGGTAAATATTTCCATGGGTGAGTGCCTGGAACAAGCTTTGTGAACTTTGTATTTGGAGATCATAATGAGAATGGCTCAGTGCTCGAAAGAGTTTTGCATCTTTACTGCCCTTTACAAGCAGGGGTTTCTGAGCAGCAGTCCCACATTTCCAAGTCATGGTTGGTTTGCCAGGGAACAAAGACAGACGCAGTGGCACTGCGAGCTCTTTCCCGCAAAGAACAAGGCACTGCTTATGATGAGGGAAACTGTTCAGGTCCCCATTCATATTGCAGCTGCATCCTTATTAAAGGGACTTCAATTCAAAAGCTTTCGTGTGCAAGTATTACTTCTGCATCCAATGTATTTCATAGGTCTGTAAAGCCTGGCTGTGAACTCCACAGTACATATGACAAAGTGCCATTGGAAGTACACTGGGTCACAATACATGGCCCTGCAGGTCAAGTCCCTGTGGACTAGCAGGGACATGGATCAGAACTGCATCATTTTTCTTACCTAGTATTAGTGTGTGCACACAAGACAAATTAGGCACTGATGACATACAGATAGAGATTAATTATAAACAGTGGCTATAACACATACCAATCCTCAGAGAGTAATAAAACAGCGTGAAACACATGCTGGTTTGATTAAGGACTAGGAAAAAGTTTCTCAGATCCAGCACAAAGCTAGCAGTCATTCAGTCATCATTAACACTCTAAGACAAACACTCAACAACACCAGTTTATCAAGCACCTTCAACATAACCTAGCTCTACAACAAAATGCTTCCAGTTTAAAGAGAGCTACCATAAGATCATTGGCAGAGAGACTGGAAACATCTTCTAATCAATGAGC
Source organism: Neopsephotus bourkii (assembly GCF_033783945.1). NCBI lineage: Eukaryota > Metazoa > Chordata > Aves > Psittaciformes > Psittacidae > Neopsephotus > Neopsephotus bourkii. Next base: position 1,797,117 of record NW_026901238.1, read on the forward strand.
CAATACGTATGTTTACTGAACTTCAAAGCGTAGTCTCTACTGCTCCCTGGGATGGTTATCTGAGACAGATACTACACTGGGTGGAAAGAGATATATCCATAACTGATGTAGCGCACAGAAAAAAATCTGATGCCAACATGTGCTGGAATTACAGTTAGACATATATATGTATTTAGACTGGGTATATGGGATCGAGAAAATGTCACAATTGGCTTTAGGGATTACTGGAAATGAAAAAGAAAACTAATACTTTAATAGCAATATCAAAGTAGAGGCAGAAAGTCATGTCCTTGACGACTCACTCATCTATGATGAATAAAAATGAAAGAACATTTTTTCCTCCAGTTTTATGAATTATTTCATATGTAGAACTGAAGTAATAGAACATGATTTAATTACAGTTTTATATATGTGTGTGTGTATGTATCCATTCAATTTACAGCCATGATTTCCCGCAGGAATACAATGCATATACTTCTAACTACAAACAATATGAATAGATCCTTTCAAGACAGAGGAAAAATAGAGAACATCTGATGTCCCTGCTAGGATGGGAACTTCATTTCTATATTTATGTACTCAGTGAAGTTCAAAACAGAATAAACTATAATTCCGCTGAAGTCCAGATTTTGAATTAGAGGGTAAAAGAACTTTTTATTGACCATGTTGCCACAGCATGCTGCAATATTTTCAACAATAGTCCTTAAAACAACCCCAACCCAATACACCACCAAAAAACCTCAACCAACCTAGTCAAAACTAAACCAAAACAGCCCCAAAAATGAACAACAATGAAAATCACTTTTATACACCCGTCTTCTCTGCTCTACGCTCCCTGCTGCTACCAAGAACACCATAATCTTCTGACTGCTATCTGTCGGTCCTTGTTGGTTTCACAAGAAGCAACTCCTCTAGGCAGAGTGCCAGCATGCATTGAGCTAGCCAGGATAAGATATTCCAGTGGGCCAAACTGCTACATAAGCATGCACCTATGTGTGCCAGCACTTCGTCTGCTCTATCAGTACGTGCAAACTTGTTTGTGTACTTTGCTGGGAAGGGGCAAGGCTTCCCAGAGCAGATTCACCATTTTTCTTGGCAATGAATTCTCCAACAAAGGCAAGGGAGAAAAAAATATGAAAAGATATGTAAAGTATGAGCTCTTTGCAGACTTAGAAGCAAAGTTCATCAAGGAACCACACGATGTTTGAGGTTGGAGGCATGTCTTGTGGTCCTTTGATCCGATTCCCTGACCAAGCAGTGTCGTCTGTCCCCCCCCACACACACATGCTGCCCAGATGTTTTTTACTGTCTCTGAAGATGGAGACTCCACAACCTCTCTGGGCAACCTTGCCAGTGCCCAATCACCCTCACTGGAAAAACATAGTTTTATAAAGTCACTGTCAAGTAATGACCAACCACATAGAGATTTTAACTCAGTCGTATCTCATTCAGGTGCTGCATGCAATCCAGGTGCAGAAGAGCATCAAAATACTCCAGCTGTAACAACTTCCAGCTCTAAAAAGCTTCATGTCTAGACACATAAAACGCTCCACCTCAACCTTTTTCACTATCACTGCCTTTACAATTCCATCACTTCCAGGGACAAAGGAAATAAAGGTGAAATTCTTAGATCCAAATTTTTTCAGGCTTATATCCTTTTTCTTTTTTTTTTTTTAACTTAATACATGAAGTTACTGATGCAATATATTCCCAGACCAGCTTTCAGTATTGCCACATAGTTTAAGATTTAACCTGATGCATGGGGTGAATACTCATCTTTGCAAAAGCACCTGGATCTGTTACAGTACAAACGGGTGTCTCCCCCAACAATTGCCAGAGCCACCCATTACTCTGTGTGCCTCATCCTCAGACTGAGGCGCATGTGCCACATATACTGGCAATCACTGCTCAATTTGTGTATGCTAGCTGGTCAGAGATTAAAAAATGAACATATTTTTCATTTTCCCTTGGACGTGCCACAAAAACCAAAAAGCCTTAAAAGTTGCGTAATGTGCAAGAGCATTTTGTCTGGGCATACTATCAAGAATGGAAAATTATGAGGTCTCAGTGGAAGCAAATAGAAGAGTTACAGGAAAGAAATAAAGCAAAGAATGGGATTATATTTAGTAAGGCCCAATTTCAGCTAGACTTAGTCTTTACAAGTTCACATATATGTGAAATAGCCTGCCTGAAGCACTGGCTCAGGAAGCTGTAGTCCACTCCTTGCACTCTCCTCCTATTCTCAATGGTTTTTTTTCTGAAATTCTCCAACTTTTTTTCTGAAATCCTCAGTTTTCTAACCAATGGGGATGCAGCTTTGATGACTCATCTCTTTATTCCCGATTTGCTCGGCTGCTTTTCATCCACCAGCAGCAGTGCTTTGATGACTCGCACTTTGCTCGTGCTGCTGTTCATGCACAGATGTGGCATTGATAGCTCCAACAGGGAGGAAGGGAGGCGGGTACGTTTGCTATTCAGAGCACTTCCTCGGTGGTTACGCTCTGGAGATGACTACAATAGTTCACAGCTCTCACACTGTACGAACTATTCATTCTGTGGACATTTTATCATAAGCGTATGAAGGGAAGGCAGGACACTCCCTTAAGCACCAGAGCAGTGTTAGATCAGCTTAACCCAACTATGGAGCTGTCCCCTTCATCACTATATTTAGATGCACTATTGTACATGTAAGCTTAAATTCATCTCAGATAATTTTAACCACCCAAATGTCAGGCATACGAGCCAAGGTCCTGTATATCTTGATGAGACTTAAGTACTCTAAAGCACAATTCCTGCCCTCCAAAACCAGATGGGTTGAATTCTCTTTGGAGCCATCTCTCTCCCTGTCTCCAGTGCTCCCTGAACAACCAGTGTACTACAGATACCTAAACTGTCAGATTGCAAGTTAGGCAAGACAAATCTTGACTTGCACCAGCAGCAACCACCCACATAATTAATGGATTAGGAATGGCTAATAAGGAGCTGCAGAGAAAGGACCCTTGAGTTATGGTGTGTGGCAATCTGGACGCAAAGCAAACATTAGCAATATATATGCTTGGTAAAAGGGAGTTACATGCATACGAGGATGCACAAACAAGAACTTTCTTGGGAAATGTATGGATCAAACTCTGCATCAAATCCCACGCTTATGAGGATGGGTGCTGTGGGGTACTCTATGTGGCCTGAACACTGAACTTCATCAAGGAAATGCACAGAGGAGATACACGGGAATGGCATGAGGCAAAAACAATGTGACTCACGGGAAAAAAATAAGGTGCTAGGTTCATTATCCAACAGAAGAGATGGAACAAGATAACCATCTTCAAATATACAAAATGTTGCTGCAAGGGGGGAGAGGATAATTCATTCTCCATGTTGTGGTAGACAGGACCAGAACAATGGGCCAGACTGTCTGCCAGCAACATAGCACCTCTGCTGCTGGCAGCCAGGTTAGACAGACATCAGTAGGACAAGGTTTAGATCTAGTGCATTCTGCCATAAAGAATGGGACTAGACAACCTCTAAGGGCCCTTCCCAGCTTTATTTTCTATTATTCCATTTTGCTAAAGCAGTAAAACCATTCACCTTCAGCATTCAGCTCTAAGTATGCAGCTGGCTGTGTTTCTTATCTGAGAATTTCAAGCCTTTTTAGTGCAGGATCACACCTCACTGTCACATTCTGAGAATGCCAGGGAATGCTAAGAGAAATGTTTTTTTTTTCAAATGAGATAATTCTCTTAACACAGTATTGTCTGAATAAATGCAAATAAAGGAAGTTTATCATGACAGACTACTGCTTAATGGAGGGATTAAAAGTGAATTAGGCCTTTTTCAATTTGTTTCCCACCACATGCCCCAGACACAGCGTCACCTTCAGTTGTGATTTGAATGAACTATGTCATGCAGCTGAAAAATCATGTATTGAAATACTCATCTTTCATGGCAAAAGTTACTGTTGTGGATTATTTCTATGTTGGAGGCTGCCAAAAATCTGCCTCAGTATTATGTATTAACGGTCACCTGCACTAAGCACCCTGAACTGGCTTCCAATATACAAACTAACACACATTTTCATTTTCAAATTACTCTGTGCCACCAAAGGTCCTGTAGATCAAGATAAAAGTTTTATTTGCTTTACTCAAGTGTATTAGAAGAAATATTATAGGAAGCCCAGAATTTCAGAGGTTTTATGGGTAAATATCATGCCATTTCTCTGACACTTTGAAACAATGAACACTCTTAAAAGGATCCATTTATGTTATTACTAGATGTGGGCATTGAGATGCGAGATTTAGAGTTAGCTGTAGCTAACAGTACCTTTCCCAGCTCTAAAAGTGAGTGAGTCACATGCAAACTGGTGACAGATTTTAGTATCATATGTGAATAATTCATGTTTTACACAGAGCAGAATTATGCTTGGAAAAAACATAAACCCTATATTTCTAAAGGAGACTGCACTTGTTCCTACTAAGCATTTTTAAAAAGAAACGCCTCCTGATCAATGTATGGTCCAGACTACAGCAAGGCAATTGGTTTTCAGGATATTCAGCACCCTATGTTACATAGACAACAATACCACAGGCTGAGAGAGCTCAGATTGTTCAGCCTGGAGAAGAGAAGGCCCCAAGAAGACCTTACAGCAGCTTCCAGTGCCTAAAGGGGATGACAAGAAAGTTGTAGAGGGACCTTCTGAAAAGGGCATGCAGGAATAGGACAAGGGGGAATGGATTTAAATTAGATATTAGAATGAAGTTCTTTACTGTGAGGGTGGTAATCTCCAGTAGAAGAGATCTCTGGAGGCCTCCGCTCAGAGCCCTTCTTGAAACAGTGCCAATTAGATCAGGTTGCTCTGGCCTTATGCAGTCAAAGTTTGAACATCTTCCCTACAGTTAACACATACAGTTCTTTCAGCTCTTCCCACGTGTCAACTGCTCTAGCTCCAAACCATCTTTGTGGCCTCCACTGGTCTTGCCCCAGTCCATCCATGTCTTGCTTGCTCTAGGTAGCCTGAAATTGGACAGAGCAGTTCAATGCAGTCTCTCTCACAAGCACTAAGCAAAAGGGAAGGAAGGTTCAGTGGCCTGGACCTGCTGGCTAGTCCTTGCTGGTACAGCTCAGCTTGCTGTTGGCCTTTTTGGCAGTGGCACATTACTGGCTCATCTTCAACTTTTCTGCAGCGCAACACAGGTCCCTTTCTGTAAAGGTGCTTTCTAGCCAGTTGGCCCCAACATGTAGTGGTGCATTGGGTTTGTTCCTCTCCAAGGGCAGGACATGGCATTTTCCTCAGTCAATTTCATGATGCTCCCATCTGCCCTTGTCTCCAGCCTCCACCTGGACATCACACCACCCTTCAAGCCCAAAGGTGCAGCCAAATTTCCACAAATCATTCACATCTCACAAATCTGGCTATAAGGAAACCAGGAGAGGTCATATCAAAGACCTTAACTGAAGACAAGGCAAGAGGTTGAGAAGATATAACAGAGGAATCCAGGTGATTACACTAAAGCACTCGAAGTGGGGACAGGAGATGAGAAAGTTGCTGGGGAGCTGTTCTTCTGAGAAATACAACCAGTAGCACAGTGTTCCTCCCACCCCAGAACCTTTTGCTGCCAGCTCTGTCTCTTGTGCTCTCTTTCCAGTTTCAAATTGTGAGGGGTGTTTGGAGGAAAAAAATTCACTGATTTTAGGAACAGAAATATATCAAGAACTCTAAGATGGGGAAAAAACACATGTGAATGTCAATGCAAGAGCCCTCCAAGGCCTTGGGAAAGAGACAGGACAGTAGCAAACCAAGAAAAATCCAAATGGTAGAGTAGGATCTGGAATCAGATTTCTTATTGGGCACAGCATGGACACAGGGAGAAAACAAAAACAGGCAACACAGACAGAAAGTGCAGTGGTCACGACTTAGTGTGTCACCCACCCTCGCAGCTGCCTCTCTTCCAACAGCATGGATTCAAGCATATATACTAGAAAATTGTTAGGGCTCCTTGCCAGAATAACCCCTTGATTTTGTTGCAAAGCAGCTGCATTTAGTTTTACAACTCCTGCTTGCATTGACTTACCCAAATTTACTTCTAAGTGCCGATTTTAAAGGGACTCTGTCTACTAAAAGCAAATGACAAGAGCAAAATCAGTCCCTTTGCTGTTCTTCCTCACACCTTGACTTCTATTTCTGTTCCTGCCACTCACCAGCAATCTGCCAGCAGGTGAATCACTTCAGTGTTTCTGCTTCCCTTCAAACTTCTCATCTATTTAGATAATAATTTTGCAGAGTAATAGCTGTCTTTAGATGCAAAGTGGGTCTGTGCTCAACAAGTGCCTCTGCGTGCTGCTGTACAATATTACTGCTAATTGTCATCTTGTGCTTCAGCATATGCATGGTCACATGTCTCTGAGATTATCTCAGCTTCACTCATTACAACATCCACTTTGTTTTTTGTATTTTAAACTAGTTTGCATGGGAACAAAGACATCCATGTGTCTGAAAAATAATGCCAATACACTCTAACTCCTGCAGTACCTACAGACATACAGTGGTGTGTCTAAAGGCTTCAGACACACGCAGAACTGACGTAATGAACACTGTTGTTGAATGAAGGGGACGTGGGTGTACCTAGTTATACCTATGCGTAATGCTTTAAATCCACATTATGCCCAAAGTAGTGACGAATACATGCTCATCTGATGGCATCATCTTAATTACCTCTCTAATTAATCAAGAAGCACGCAGAAAGTTTCCACTGGATTGGTTCTATCACTGTAAATGATCATTACACTGGTGATACCATGACACACAATCGGATAATCAGCAAGACTATTTTTGAGCACAGAAAACAAAAAAGTCACAGGGACAAATGGCAGGTGGCCCTGAAAAGAGATCTGAGCTACTTGCCCAAAGACATGCCCCGTGTTACTTGAATTAGCCTCTCAACTTAGGTGTGTACACAGGAATACGGATGTATGAAAGACCATGTGGTGTAAGTAGCACCTGCAATATGAATCTGCAATGTTTTCCTTGAAACTAGTGTCTACATTCATGCCCCAGTCACCTATAGTTTTTGGTGAGGGAAGGCAGAGAGACTTGAGCGTTTCATAGAAAAAAAAGAGGAAAAAATCAAGTGTTCACATGCCTCTGTCACCATAATCCCTGATAATATGGGAAGATTATCAAGCAGAAAGTTCAACAGGTGAGTTGGTTTACCACGAGGGTCATGAGGCACTGGCACAGGTTGTCCAGAGAACCTGTAGCTGCCCCATCCTTGGCAGTGTTCAAAGCCAAGATGGACTGGGCTTGGAGCAACCTGGTCTAGTGGAAGCTACCCCTGCTTGTGGCAGGGGAATGGAACTGGATGAGCTTTAAGGTCCCTTCCAACCCAAACCATTTTCTGATTCTATGATTTTATGATCTGTGAGAACCTCGACGGTGTGGATGGTGCAAGCAGGCAGGGTAGTAGTAGGATACTGTAAGAACAGTAAATATTTCCTGGCATACAGTAATAGTTACGCTGGGTTATTTTCACATCTGCTAAGTGCACTTCCTCCAGCACTATCCGCCAATGATTAAGACCTGTCACAAACACTCTTTATGGCGTGAAATCCTGCTGTGCATCAGCATGCGGTGGCAAACAACCAGGGCCAGAGGGAAGCCGAGGTGTGTGCACCATGTCTATGTATCAAGGTGAGTGGCAGGCTACTGCAGACAGGCCACAAACACTCACAATCCCCATCTGTTTGCTAGGACAGCTGATGGCTCTGAGCATCCCAAGCTGGAATGCACATTCATGACAGGAAAAAGCCTTCCTGGCTTTACCTACAAGCCAGTCAGCCAAAGGGAACCTGACAAATCTTGCAGCAGTTCCTGTGTCCTGCAATAAAAGCCTGAACCCAGACAGCCAAGTCACTACTGGAAGGAGATGGAAACCCACCACTACTGTAAGCCTCAGCTACTCCCCTTAGTTACCTCTCTCATTGGCAACAGCCAAATTCAAGAAAAACTTCACACCACTTATGCTTCTAGAACTGACAAATGCAGAATAGCCAAACTGCCAGCAATTCTACATTATGATCGCATACTCTGCAGCTGAATTGAAAGTAACTTGCAGTCACCTTATTTACAATAAATACCATGCATGTTCGCCAACTTAGAGCAGCTCATTTATTTCTCCTTCATCTCCATTAGACAGGCATCTCTGTTACAAGACTCCAACTTTAAATTAAAAACAGCCAGATAGGCTAGGGCTGTGCTATACAGAAACAGCATCAAAATCAGGCTCTGATTTTCATTACTTTCGATTTATCTTGGATTACTCTGGATTTACAATTTACCTAACTTCTATGAAGTTACAACAGGTGAAGTTCTGCCAAAGAACTTATGCATCACATGAAGTCTATCAGCAAGTTTGCTGATGACACTAAGCTGGGAGGGGTGGCCGACACGCCAGAAGGCTGTGCTGCCATCCAGCGAGACCTGGACAGGCTGGAGAATTGGGCGGGGAATAACTTGATGAAATATAACAAGGGAAAGTGTAGAGTCCTACATCTGGGCAGGAACAACCCCAGGTTCCAGTATAGGTTGGGGAACGACCTGTTAGAGAGCAGTGTAGGGGAGAGGGACCTGGGGGTCCTAGTGGACGATAGGGTGACCATGAGCCGACACTGTGTCCTTGTGGCCAAGAAGGCCAATGGCATCCTGGGGTGTATTAGAAGGGGGGTGGTTAGTAGGTCGAGAGAGGTCCTCCTTTCCCTCTACTCAGCCCTGGTGAGACCTCATCTGGAATATTGTGTCCAGTTCTGGGCCCCTCAGTTTAAGAAGGACAGGGACCTGCTGGAGAGAGTCCAGCGCAGGGCAACTAAGATGATTAAGGGAGTGGAGCATCTCCCTTATAAGGAAAGACTGAGGGAGCTGGGTCTCTATAGTTTGGAGAAGAGGAGATTGAGGGGTGACCTTATTAGTGTATATAAATATATAAAGGGGGAGTGTCACAAGGATGGAGCCAGGCTCTTCTCAGTGGCAAACAATGATAGGACAAGGGGCAATGGGTACAAACTGGAACACAAGAGGTTCCACTTAAACTTGAGAAGAAACTTCTTCTCAGTGAGGGTGACAGAACACTGGAACAGGCTGCCCAGGGAGGTTGTGGAGTCTCCTTCTCTGGAGACATTCAAAACCCGCCTGGACACGTTCCTGTGTAACCTTATCTAGGTGTTCCTGCTCTGGCAGGGGGATAGGACTAGATGATCTTTTGAGGTCCCTTCCAATCTCTAACATACTGTGATACTGTGATACTGTGAAGTCACACCAAATGAGAAATGTTTTGTTGCAGTCATCAACACACCAGTCATTAACAAGTTGTTGTAGTAATTAGTATATATACTTAATCACAGAAGAGTTTGGAAGGGACCTTAAAGCTCATCTAGTTCCACAAGCCCTGCCATGGGCAGGGACACCTTCCACTAGACCAGGTTGCTCCAAGCTCTGTCCAACCTGGCCTTGAACACTGTCAGGGATGGGGCAGCCACAGCTTCTCTGGGCAATCTGTGCCAGGGCCTCACCACCCTCACAGGGAAGAATTTCCTAATATCTAATGTAAATCTCTCTCTGTCAGTTTAAAACTATTAATCATACCGCTGATGATGGTTGCTACCAAGTTCTTCAGGAAAAAGTATGAATCCTTGCAATTTTTCAGGCTTGTTTACTTTGGGAATTACTCCAGAAGAGCAATTCCTGTTAATCGCAGGAATCAAGATACCGTTCTCCAAAATAAATATGACTTTTATAAGGCAGAAATAATTCATTCTTTTTGCAAAATTAGATCATGATCACGTATCCTCAATTTGGAATAGTTATGCTATTTGATGTTCCTCCATTTCTGTAACATAAACAAACTTCTGTTGCAGATGAGGTCCAGCATGGACAAAGACTGCCGGCTCCAACAGCAAAATTATTGCTCTGACAAATGGGACTGGTAACAACTCTCATATTCTGTTTCTGCGGAGGAAAGTGTACAAGTTATTACCAGTGACACGAAGTAAGTTGCTCCCACCTACAGCTGCTGTCAGCTACACCTCTTGACAGCAGACAAGCTTTCATGCCTCTTCTGGTATGAAATCAGAGCAACTAATGAGGGACAAACTTCACATTATGATTTTTTGTTTTTTCCTGGCAGAATTAATGAGAGGAAATTGAACACTTCCAAATCATGTTGCCAGATATGTCTGGAGCTGACTGTTATTCCCCGACTGCAAGTGGCAGCCTTAAAGCTGAGCTGTGAATTTGCATTGCAGTGGGTTAGGTACAGTAATGGTATATACCATAGTTTTGAAGTCCCTGCTGTCAAATCAGAAATTCAGAAAAAGCTGAAGGCAACTCCTTGGAATAAAGCTGTGAGGACAGAAATAATGCAGAATGTGCAAGTAGAAATAAAATTCATAGTTCATCTTAGACACACTCAGCATGTTAATGCCTCAACTGTTCTGTTCATTTGCTACCTGCTTTCAGGGCCCTGAGGCATCCGCTATCAAGGCATAACCCAATGTAATTCAACCTGAAGTCTTCAAATGTTATATTTGCTGCAGAAATGCTCTTGAGTAAACACTTCTCTGAAATTTCTAATTATTTAGAAATCTAACCTGTGAACTTTGCTCTTTGGCATCAGGTTTATAAACCATTTCAGACACATCCTTTGTGAATCCTGAGCACAGAGACTTAAGAGGAGTTAATAATCTGTAATTTCCACCCCCTAGAAACCAGCCATTCCCAATTGCAGTTCTGGCTATCATAGAATCATAGAATCATAGAATAGTTAGGGTTGGAAAGGACCTTAAGATCATCAAGTTCCAACCCCCCTGCCATGGGCAGGGACACCTCGCTCTAAACCATATTACCCAAGGCCTCGTCCAACCTAGCCTTGAACACTGCCAGGGATGAAGCATTCACAACCTCCCTGGACAACCTATTCCAGTGTCTCACCACCCTAACAGGAAAGAATTTCCTCCTTATATCCAATCTAAACTTCCACTGTTTAAGTTTTAACCCATTACCCCTTCTCCTACCACTACAGTCCCTAATGAAGAGTCCATCCCCAGCATCCCTATAGACCCCCTTCGGATACTGGAAGGCTGCTATGAGGTCTCCATGCAGCCTTCTCTTCTCCAGGCTGAACAGACCCAACTTTCTCAGCCGATCTTCATATGGGAGGTGCTCCAGTCCCCTGATCATCCTCATGGCCTCCTCTGGACTTGTTCCAACAGATCCATGTCCTTTTTATGTCGAGGACACCAGAACTGTATACAATACTCCAAGTGAGGTCTCACTAGAGCAGAATACAGGGGCAGAATCACCTCCTTCGACCTGCTGGTCACACTCCTTTTGATGCAGCCCAGGATACGGTTGGCTTTCATGGCTGCAAGCGCACACTGCTGGCTCATGTTCATTTTCTCATTGACCAGCACTCCCAAGTCCTTCTCCCTATCAGCCACTGACATGAGGCTGTCAAGATACACAGCAATGATACAGGCATGGAAAGGGGAAGATGTTCAACCCACTGTTTGCATGGTCATGAACAAGTCCAAAGAAAAGAGAAAATGCACAAGAAATCCCACAACATGGAGACAGCGTGGGCAGAGACTAAGTGCCTATTTATCCTCCTACAATGCATTTCAACACAACTGCTTGAGTATTTTCATTTGAACCAATTAAATCTGAAAGAAAACATTTTTGCTTAAATCAGTATAAGAAATCAATGTTAGTATCAATGTAAGAACATATAAAATCATATAAAATCAAATGTTTAGATCAATGCAAGAATATTAAAAGGTGGTTTCACTAAAATATTTTGTTGACCAAAAATAATTAGCTTTCAATAAAGCACTGAGAAAAGTATTTGAGTATTTTCTTTTATCCTATGTCCAGACTTAACTGAGATCCCCCTTCCTCTTACCTTGCTGCAGTATGTTCTTTGAACAGTAGATTTAGATTAGCTATTAGGTAGAATAATATCACTATGAGGGTGGTGAGGCACTGGCACAGGTTGCCCAAAGAATGGGGATATAGGCTGCCCCATCCCTGGCAGTGTTCAAAGCCAGTTTGGATGGGGCTTTGAGCAACCTGGTCTAGTGGAAGGTGTCCCTGCCTGTGGCAGCAGGTTGAAACTAGATGTTAGAATTATCCTTCTAATTCAAGCCATGAATACCATGAAGTCTGTCCATAGCAATGAATATCCCTGACATTCGGTGAAAATGTAAATCCTGGTATAAAATCCAGAGAGTGATAAATAGAGAGCAATAAATCAAAACTGTTCTTCAAATCCTAACTTCGGTGACAAAACAGAAAGCCCCTGAAAATGGCTTCTCTAACTTGCTCCTGCATAGCTCCCATAGCTGTGAGTCTGCAGACTGTCACGTATGTTTTAAGCATGAGAACGCCACCAAAACAAAAGACCATGGGGACATCAAGTAACTAGGGAGGCTTGCTGCTGGAAGCCTACCTGTTTTATTAGAAAGTCGGAAGGACACCATCTTGTCAGGGATGCTGCAGACATTCCTCACTGAGGCGATGCAGCTGTAATTCGCGTAGTCCTGAGGTCGTAGGTTCTTCAGCTTCAGGATCTTTGTTTCTCCCTGGGTGTGCAAGAGTGAGCATTAGGAAGGGACCAAGGCAGAGGAGCAAGCAGGGGTACAGGAAACACCAAGACTAGCTTTCAAAAGGCAAGAGGAAGATTCAGAGGTGGTTAATTAGAAGCAGATGTTGAAGTGGTCCAGATAATATATTTTATTTAATTATCTGAAAGAATGGTATCTGGCATAACCTAAAACTGTAGCTGCATTTATATATTGAAGGCAAAAGAAGAGCAGCGAAGGGAAAATTGGTTTGACAGAGTCTTTCATGTCACAGCATTATTCAGGATAACATTTCTTAAGGTACAATCTGCATGATGAAAAATATCACAAGGTACAGAAATCCTGCTGTTTGCCTTTGAAAATAAGTTGCTGATGGATTTTATTTTTAGCCAGCAGTGTAAATGATGGAGCAGGGACCTGAATGGGATATGTAATGAAGGAGTTCCTTCAGACACAATCAGAAGAGAACTGGAAAATATGACATTTTCCAGTACTATGTGAAATGGGCACGTCAGAAGCAGAAAGTCAAGTGAAAAAGTAAGCTGCTGAAAAATGCATGAAAACTCTTACAGCACTATTTGCAACAGAAGTAAGAAAAAGGCAGAAGGAGTGTTAGATACAAAACCCTGAGCACACAGAGATGTCATGGGGCAGAGCAGGGAGAAAGAATGCACAGGAAGCACAGTAAAGCACAACAGGGTGTCAGGTGTGGGAACACAATAGCATGGAGGGCTGCAAAAACATCTAATAAATCTACATGTACCAATACTTGCACATTATGAATTCTAGCATTAAAATAACAAAATTCCTTAGGCTTTCCATCTCATCCTCCAGCTGCCCTCTTTTAAGTCTATGCCTGTATTTATACTGATAAGCTAAAAATGTGTTATGGTGAGACAAGGTTAAGGCACAACCCTGTCCCTGGGAGACACTGAATGGGCTCACAAAGCATCAAAAGGGCAAGCTTTGGAAAATTATCATTGTCATTTGTTCTGTTAAAACTAAAATGTTCAAAACTTCAAATTGTGAAAAAAAATCAATATGTTGCTCAACATATTGAATTTTTTTCACAATTTGAAGTTTTGAACATTTTGAAGTTTTGCACAGTATCACAGGCACTGACTGCCCAGGCCTACATAAGTAAAAATCTAGTAGCTAGTGAAAATGCATGTATGGAACTATCAAAAAACCCCAATACAAGAGAAGAGAAAATATTAGCCAGACAAGAAAAGGAACAGTAGTTGAAATCAGGCTAGGTAGATGTTTGGAGCATGGGAACTGAAGTGATTTGTATATGTAAATCAGTCCCACAGAAATAATGAGATTAAAATTAAGCACATGCAATTTAGTGTTTGCCTTTGAAAGGCTGCTCCTAAAGATAGAGATCCTGCTTTAAAAAGAGTTTTAGCTGGGCTAGAAAAGGGCCCGATCCAGGTTAGCAGAAACGCAGCTACCAAAGTCGTTGAGTTCTGGAAAGACAAGGCAGCTACACCTCCTCAATTCAATCCTCAGCTCTACACTCCAAGTTGAACTTGTGGGCTGAGCTCACAATGGTATTCTGGATCATGTCCTCAGATTGCAGAGATATATAAAAATGTATATATTTTCCTCACTGGCTTGGATAATTAGTCTAATTATGTCTAATTACATAATTATTGTAAATACAGCAAATTTAATCTTGCAGTCAGGCTGTGCAATTACAATGTGCAATGAGGATGATGCAGACTCTTAGGAAAAAATTCAGCACCAAGATTTTAGTTTTGAAAAATTCAGCATTTAAAACACTCCTGCAGATGTGAACATTTGTGTTTGTTCAATTTCTTTCCCCACAGCAGCTAAAATAAGCAGCTGATGTTACCTGATTCATTGAAAACAATCTGCCCAGACTTCAAGAATTTACTTGTATATGCCCAGTTTCCCAGGTGCCTTCTATGGGCAAGAAAAACTAGTCTTTTTTGGGGCAAGTTCCTGAAAAAAAAAGTGTGCCATGATTTGTTTCCCTTTACATTTCAAATGATTTTCAGATTAATAATCCACCTTCAAAGCACTCAACAACAAAAAATACACAACACCTAAATATGTATCTCATGATGCTCTGAAGTCAAATCCCCTCTATCCCTCTTCACAGCAGCTCTGTTACCTTATAAGCTGCACCAATTACGTAGAAATATGCAGTAGACATTTACGACTCTTGAAATTTCAGTAACATCTTCTCCTTTTATAAACATATATCAAATCTCCTAGGCACACAGACAAGATACACTAATTCAAATTGACCCCCCAAAAATGTAAAAAAGTTATGGATAAGCTTTCAATTATAAACATGACAATATGATTTACTTGTTAATTCAGCCCAGCCAGGGGTTCTAGGAAATATATTCCTAGTAACCTAGAAACATATATTTAAATTGAATCTAATTTCATGTGACATATTTTATTAGTTATGTTCTTATTACATGATAGGGAAGCATTCCTGTATTGAGATACAAAACAAAAAGTTCCACACCAAGAGTCTCTCATTTTTTAATTAAAACATTAAAAAAAATTTCCCATTTACACGATTGAGTGAAAGGAAACAAGCCACAGATTTGTTAAACCAGGTCAGTACATGTTATATTAAAAATAATCTCATCACATTTGGTAGACCAATAACATGACTGTAATCTAATTCGCATCTCTGCAGTGTTCCAGGTTAAACGTTTCTCAGTAAAATACCAAGCCACTGTAGCAATATAAAGCTGTCAAGTACAATAAAAAGAAAAAATGAAGATGCTTTCAAATCATTAGCTGAAGTTTATTTATGAAAGTTGCAGGTTGCTTTCTCCTATCAGAACCAAATTACCAGGCAGTTTTCACTTCTGTCTTTACTCCTTATTGCTTGAGATTTTCCAAAGCATGGGTTTTTTTGCCTTATTCATTTCTTTTTTTTTTAGTTTATTTTTTTTTTCTTTTCAAACACCATCACAGACTTTTGTCCACAGACAACAGGATATGCCACCTTTTCAGTCCAAGACTGTGCAAATGTGCTAACAATAGATTAATCTGATCTAATCTGACACACTCTTTTGATGGCCTGGTCTGCCTTCATGGCTGCGAGCAAGAGCAGGAAGACGTAAAAAAGAATTTCTTCCCTTTTTTTGTCACCTGATTTTTTAAGTCTATAATTCTGCAACAAAAACATATTCGAAGAAGGGAAAGGCAGAATAAAAACAAACAAACAAACAAAAACCCCACAAACAAGCCCCCAAACAAAATAAAACCCCACAAAACCACAGGGAGTTGCCATAGAGTTTAGTCTTCTTCAAAAGCTTTTTAGCCTGTAACTTCCATGCAGAATCACTTTGCATTGTACTGGAAAAGCTTAGGAAATTGCATTCAAACCAGATGTTTGGGCTTGTAGCTCCCAAGCAAAATGACTTCAAAAAGGCTCCTGCAGACAGCACTCATTGTGCATCTTCCCATAATTTTCTATTTCATAATTAAAAAAAAAAAAGTTTTATATTAGGATGTCTTACAATAACATACGGGTGCATCTGTCCTGGGGTGTAGTTATCTGGATGGGACGCCCACATATCCCCAGCACAGCCCAGCAGGGACGTACAGGCAGATCCACCAACGAATCTGGTGCAAGTAGCCTAAGGAAAGAAAAACCCTGTACTGTCATTCTTACCTGGGTAAAGAAGGGCTCATAGATCTCCACTCCTTTATCAGACCCTTGCAGCAGTACCTCTTGGCCACGTCGCCAGCTGTACCGAACGGGTGGATTGGAGTTGGCAACACACCTGAGAAACACTGTTCTCTCATAGTAAAACTGTTCTTTTGCTTCCCCAATGCTCTGGTGGACTGTTACTACTGGATCATCCAAATCTGGAAAGACAGAAAGAACAACCAAGCTAAAGTCAGGCTTCAGTGGACTCTACAATGTTTAATCAAGGGGAAGTGCGTGGATCTCATTGTAGACAAGACAACAACAAAATGAAGGCAATACAGCTCTCTAAAAGCCACAAACTTAGATTTTCAGACTTCTGAAGCAAAACTCAGTTTTAGAGATTTTTGGGGTTTTTTTCATCTGCACAGCACCTACCACAACTTGGTCTTCATTTTTGACTCAGGCTTTTGTATATATTGTATATTCGTGATATCATATATGATAATAGAAATCATATTTCTGTTGTGTTTCCACTAGTACTTAGGTTTTATCTGGTTTTCATATTTGCATGATTTTAATTTAAATGTCTCTTATACAAAATAGTTTATAAAGCTTTGGAAATAAACAGACTAATTTGCATACTAATGTAGGATCCAGTATAACATAGACCATGAGCATGCAGCTGTTTTCCTTTAAAGCAGTAATTCAATACAGCAGTTTAATGCATTCTCCCTTCTTTTAGTTACATGCATTTAATGCCAAGCAGGTAAATTCATCACACGCTTTAGAACACACTTCTCTTGATTAAAATACAGGTATCATACAATTACTCCTACTGCATAAGCTCAAAGAAAATTAGATCCCCACAACAGAATTCATTCATCTTGTATAGGGAAGAAATAACGATAGTCCCTTGGAATATGAGTACACCTAATTAATTAATTTGGGCTTCATTCCATCAGGAACACCCTGTTCACAGAGTGTTACTATTGTTTATTATGAGCTTTCTCTGAAGGTACAAATACACTGAAGAAAGAAAAAATAGATAAAAAAGAAATGGCTATTTTACTAAGTATTAATTATAAACATTCAACCTCTAAACAACAGGGTAAGCAAGTCTCTGGCAAGCTTTAGGGAGAAGTTACACTACCCAGAGGGCTGGCAGCCAAGGGAGAGTTACTTCTTGAAGTCTAGCCCCTATGTTTCAATTGTACATCCACCAGCTACAACACAGGCACTAGTGCTGTTACCCGCAGAGAGGAGTAACAATTTGCCTCTACTGATCTACAATACACCTCTACTGATCTGGTCTGCAAGCACACAGCAACACATCCCCATGGGCAACTGAGCCTTTACTGAATTTCAGAACCTTATCATCAGTGTTTCTTCTTAAAACATAATATAAATAATGCTTTAAATAGTGCTTAATTAATCGCTCATCCACAAATCTAACCCTATTTTTGCAGAGTCTTGTGTGACTAACTACTCAAATTCATCAGGGGTTTTTTGAGTCCACAATTCAGTGAAATGCACAACAAGGTGCTCAAAGCATAGCATGGTCACCAGTGTCAAAGGGAATGTGGCCATGCACAAAGGCACCTGCACATTTGAGGCCCTTTTCAAAGGTGTTGAAAACAAGGACAGTTTTTTTGGAAGATGCATCACATGAGTTTTGATCCTATGTTCTTTTCCCAAGTCACTCAAACTCCAGTGTACTGTGTGAGATGGACCATCACTGTAGCAGTTCTTTAAAAATTCAGGGGTCTGGCAGTTTGAAAAACTAGAGGTGAGGCAGAGGCACATGGAAACCTAATGCTAACAAACTGAATAGATTAGCATGCTTCAAACATCCACACTGTAAAGCAGCTTGCATTTAAAATTATTCTTTAGATGCTTATTTTCATTTGCATAACAAGAGCAAAGCTTGAGAGTCTCTTGATTAATTAAAAACAAAACATGTTCCAAAATGTGGAATAATTCAAGCAATAATACCTTGTAATGCTGCATGGATTTTAAGTAAATGTTACCTTCATTCTACTCTACAAAACATTTAATTTAATATCACAGAAACAAATTATGGAACTGTTGCTCCAAATTGGGATGGCATTTTCTAATGAGATTTCATTTTTGTTTTAAAGGTTATTTTAAATCACTGTAGCATATGAAAAGGGATGAGATTGCTGAAATGTTATGTCTTATGCACTAGAAAAAAAAAGAAAAAGGAAGGAAAACAGCTTGCTTCAGTTTCTAGGGCAAAACACCTGTTTCCTGTATTTTGATGAACAACAGAACATTTCACACATGAATGCTCTCCAGGGTCTGCTTATTAAAGCACATCCTTGGACCACAAACAAGGCTGACTGACAGCCAAGAGCCTCCAACACCAAATTCATTGGACCTCAAATTTTTCACTCTTAGGTAACAGTGAGTCCTCTTAGGTGAACACACAAAGAGTCCAAGTCTTGACTTCGCTTCATTTTGATAAAGTTACTTAAGACTACACACTCTAAATCACTTAAAGCCTAATATCAGGAGTTAAGGCGACTTCGAGGCATGCCAGAGTAAGGTGGCAATCAACACCCTAACACAAGGCAGACAGGACAGAAAACAGCTTTGCAGAACAGGCTGTGGAGGTCTTGGTGTGGAAGATGAACAGGAAGTAGCTGACCATGTTCCAGGCTGCAACAGGATAGTGCAGTCAGTAGGGCCGGGGAAATGATCCTTCCCCTCTACCCACATCTGTGAGACAACTGAGCACCCTGTCCAGGTCAAGACATGGATGTACTGGAGCAAATGCAGGAAGCCACCAAGAGGACCAGAGAGCTGGAACAGGTGCTGCGGAAGCAGAGGCTGAGTGAGCTGTGTTTGGCTAGCCTGAAGAAGGTAAGATGAAGAGGAGATTTAATTTCTATCTTTGACTGATTACCAGGAAGTTACAGAGAAGGTAAAGGAAAACTCTTCTTAGAACTGCACAGTAAAAGACCATGAGGTGTAAGTTGCGCCAAGAGAAATTCTTCCTGGTTATAAATGAAAACAAATTCCCCATGCAATTTTTACAAGGAGCCACATGGAAAAGACAAGGGGTGATAGGCGCAAGTTACTTGTGGGGAGATGCCTAATGTACAAGAGGAAAATCTTTCACAATTAGAACAATCAGCCATTGGAATTATCCCCCCAAGGAAGTGGTGGATTCCCTAACACTGGACACTGTTAAGATTCAGCTAGACAGGGTGCTGGGACATCTAGTCTGGGTCATGTTTTGTGTAGAAAGGGTGGACCAGATGGTCCTTGAGGTCCTTTCCAGCCTGGGTTTCTATGATTCTACAATCAGACAAGTGCTCAGAGAGTTTATGGGGTACCTTCTTCAGAGACATTCAAAGCTTGACTGGACACAGACCCCAGAAAACTGATCTAACGGTGAAACTGGCCCTGGTTTGAGCAGGGGTTTGGACAAGAGATCCTTTCCATACCATGCTTCATGATACCGTAAGCCATGATAATACCACTTGCTTGTATGATCTGCTCTCTTTTTCAACAGATGCATGCTGGATGTGTGCAAACCCCCTCTGACACTTGGACTCCTTAATAACAGAGAGGAGCAGGCACCCTCTTTCTGCATAGCACTGTACTACGATAGGGAATGGATTGTGATTAGAGTACAAGGAAACTGAGTAGAGGATAGTGCTCTAGCCATGCCACTCAACACTTGGAAGGCAGACACAGGGACTGTGAGAATGAAGACCTTAAGCCCACTGTAGGAGAGGATCAGGTTCGAGATCATCTTAACCTGAACGTGCAGAAGTCCATAGGAACTCATGAAATCCATCCGAGGGTCCTGAAGGAGCTGGCGAATGAAGTTGGTAAGCCACTGTCCATCATATTCAAAAACTCGTGGCAGTCAGGTGAAGTTCCCAATGACTGGAAAAAGGGAAATATAACCTCCGTTTTCAACAAGGGGAAATGGAAGACCCAGGGAGCTACAGACCAGTCAGTCTCACCTTTGTGCCTGGAAGGATCATAGAGCAGATTCAAATGGAAACTATGCTTAAGCACATGTAAAACAACTAGGTGGTTGGTGACAGCCAACATGGCTTCATCAAGGGCAAATCATGCCTAACAAATTTGTCAGCCTTCTATGACAGGGCTATAGAACTGAGCAGGTGCAAAACAGCTGCAGGTGTTCGTACTTGAGAAAATGAAAATGAGCCAGCAGTGTGCAACTGCAGCCTAGAAAGCCAACCGCATCCTGAGCTGCATCAGAAGCAGCATGACCAGCAGGTCAAAGGAGGTGATCCTGCCCCTCTCCTCTGCTCTTGTTGAGACCTCACTTGGAGTATTGTGTACAGTTCTGGTGTCCTCAACATAAGAAGGACATGGAGCTATTGGATCAAGTCCAGAGGAGGACCATGAGGATAACTGGGCCAGGGCACCTCCCATATGAAGACAGGCTGAGGAAGCTGGGGATGTTCACCCTGGAGAAGGCTGTGTGGAGACCTGATAGCAGCCTTCCAGTATCTGAAGAAGGGGGCCTATAAGGATGCCAGAGAGAGATTCTTCATCAGGGGCTGTAGTGACAGGACAAGGTGTGACAGGTTTAAACTTAAACAGGGGAAGTTTAGGTTAGATATAAGGAAGAAATTCTTTCTTGTGAGGGTAGTGAGGCACTGGAACAGGTTGCCCAGAGAAGTGATAAATGCTATGTCCCTGGCAGGTTTCAAGGCCAGGTTGGACAGAGCCTTGGGCAACAAGGTCTAGTGTAAAGAGTCCCTGCCCATGGCAGGGAGGTTGGAACTTGATGATCTTAAGATCCATTCGAACCCAAACCATTCTATGATTCTATAGATTTAGATTAGAAGAAAAAAAGCTCTTCACTATGAGGGTGGTGAGACACTGGCACAGGTTGCCCAGAGAAGCTGTGGTTGCCCCATCCCTGGCAGTGTTCAAGGCCAAGCTGGACAGGGCTTTGATCAACCTGTTCTAATGGAAGGTGTCCCTGCCCTGCATGGCAGGGGGGTTGGAACTGGATGATCTTTAAGGTCCCTTCCATCCCAAAGCATTCCATGATTCTAGGAAACATGAAAGAAATTTAAGTTGGGAATAGGAATGTGGTAAGCTCTCTAACAAAACATTTTATAATGGTCAATTAACAGAAAATTTGCACTGCAGAACTGATTTTTCCCTCAGCTAGAAAGATTCCCCACAGCTACTTCAAAGAAAAAGCAGCAGCATTAATAGGAGACAAAATAACTCTTGCAATTGTGAGATTTAACCACATCCTCAGTTGCCTGCCCCCCTGTTGGGCAAGGTTAGACAAATGTTTTACTAGATTGTTGTGTGAGACTATATTTTGCTCAAGCAGTGCAAGAGCTGCAAACATAACAAAGATATGCTTTTTTTATAATACTGCCACGGTATTCTGCAGATTTATTACAATGCAGGCACACAATTCCAGATTCAATGCCCTTAGATAGGCTATTTTCAACTCACCTGATCTTGGTGGCATTAATACTGACTTGTGAAAGCTCCAGTTTCAATGTCTAATTGAATTGTTGCTAATTGATATTCAAATTTCAAAATAGACTTAGGAAAATAAACTATTTAAAGCTCTGTGCATATGTGTAAGTATCTGTGGGTGCTTCTTCCTGCCTAGAAGCACTGCTACACTCAGAGACTCGGCTATGGATTTCAGATATTGCACAGAAATTAACCTGGAAGGAGGAAACAGAGGAAGTCACTTGAAGAGACAGGGAGATCTTATGCCATGGAAAAAGATTAAGCATTGGGAAGCTCAACAAGATGAATTTTTGAAGTGCTTTACAAGAGGGCAAAAAAAAACAAACCTAAAAATTTCATTTTTATTTTAGGTTGATCAAATTATAAAGAGTTAACAGACTAATCATTCTTTAAATTAAACAGAAGTCATTGGTGTTGCTACATACTTAGTCTATTAATCAAAATGAAAATAATTACAGAAGTATGTTTTCCATAGAGGTTTATGCCACTATTAGGTTCAATTTTTCAGTCTTTAATCATTGAATTAAACAAAACAGTTTCCAAAACCCAGATGGCGCAGACATGCAAAACATGCTAAATTTCTGCATTGGAAGAATTCCCTTCACATATCCTTAAGCTCTCAAACAAACAGAAATCTCAGTGTAAGCTGTTCTGGATCTAGTCATAAAATCATCATAGAATCATAAAATGGTTTGAGTCGGAAACAACCTTAGAGACCGTCCATTTCCACCCCCCCTGCCATGGGCAGGGATACCTTCCACTACAGCAGGTTGCTCAAAGCCCCATCCAGCCTGGCCTTGAACACTGCCAAGGATGGGGCAGCCACAACTTCTGTGGGCAACCCATACCAAGGCCTCACCACCCTTCCAGTGAAGAATTTCTTCCTATAATCTAATCAAGTGCACTGTAAATTGCACCAAGACAGTCAGAGATGTTGGTGCAGAAGATGTACAGAATTGTAGCAGGTGCTATCCATGTCTTCTCCATACTGAATTGCAACACACTGGAGGCATCACACTGGCTCAGAGTAGGAAACATGGACCATCTCCTGCAACCCTTACCTGAGCTGCAGGAGAATTTCACATACACAAACAGGAGCAGGATCACAGACTGCATTTCCTATATTATCCCTTTTCAGCTGCTGGGACTATACAGCTTGCTGACTTCATTTGTTACTTAGCTGCATTTGTCTTCAGATGTTCCAAGCAAGCAAGCAATGCTTGGAAGTTAGGATAATAATAAAATATGCATCTGGTAAACCAACTGAAACTGCTTCAGCAAGACAGCCAGAGAGGAGATAGCAGTGACGCATATATTTAGCCTGACTAATTCATAAGTTATTCTTAAGTATAAAAGTAGAAGGTTTTTCATGCTATTTTCCTTATTATGGGCTCCTTGACCTTACACAATCTATCAACAGTTACTCAGGTTTGAAGTGGTTTATGGCAATGTATTACATGAAGCAGACACACATGATTCATAAAATCCACAAGAATTCAAGAAAGACCTATTTCCTGCATACCTATGGAAAGGATAATGAGCTGTCTTGCATGCCATCCATTAGTACATGCCCTGTGGAGACACAAGAGCTTCAAACAAGCTGGAAACAGGGGAGCAAGTTACCTGGAGCTCCACATAAGATACTTTTCCCTCTACAGCACTTTAAGAGAGATTTGTTATGCATCTGCAGTGCAGTATGGAATGCGCACTACGGATACAACAGTAGAAAGCAAAAATCATTTACAAGTCCAGACGCTGTAAGAAAGCAAGGCTGTCTTCTTTGCTCCCACAAGACTGAGAGTGTGGCCCTG
The DNA here is from genome assembly GCF_033783945.1 of Neopsephotus bourkii. Lineage (NCBI taxonomy): Eukaryota > Metazoa > Chordata > Aves > Psittaciformes > Psittacidae > Neopsephotus > Neopsephotus bourkii. The sequence continues at coordinate 1,820,712 of NW_026901238.1, forward strand.
GGAGACCCCTGATGAGCTTATATTGATTTCCAATAGCATTTTAGGAAGATCAAATACATGCTAGAAGGTTGTTAACATGCTCAAACACAAAAGGACAAACAGAATGACCTTAGTAGTTAACAATACCCTGTGCAGCTTAAGACAATTTCTGCCTGCCATGCTTTACCGCCAGCTGGATTCTATCAACAAAGAATTCAAGAGGAGAAATGCAATGTACACTTGGCAATGTAGTTTTATAGAAACATTTGCTTTATTCTTTTAATGAGGTTATAAGTACACCTGTTTGAAACCTGCATGAACTGTTCATACGAACACGTCCTAACCACATCAAGAGGATGGCACAGGGCATATAACCCTGCATAAGGGCAACAATGATTCTTTTTATCCAAGGACACTAAACTGAACCAACACTCATTATTTATGAGACTGAATTAGCACTGGAATCTCTAGACGGCAGAAACACTGGTGCTGAGGGCTTTGCATTCATAGCACTTGCAGCAGAAAACAGCAACACCAACTACAATACCAAACTTCTATATGCAGATGTATATGCATACAGTAATAAGGTTCAATGGATTTCCCAAATAATGAAGAGTTGGATGCTCAAGCAGAATGATACACACCTATGAACTTGTAACAGAAGTTAACAATGCAAGACCATACCCTGTGCTGTCTGAAACAGATGCTGGCAAAGACCTCAGCACAATCCTGAAAGAGATGTGACTGCTGGGATCACTGCATACTGTGAGAGTATGAATATAATTTTCTTTCATATGTATCAAAATGATGACCTGAGCACAGGATCCTAATCTGGTGTCAGCCTTTGCTAAGTAACATTAAGAAATTAAAGGGCAAAGAAAAGACCAACAGAAAATTACTTATGTAGTAGAGAAAGGGCTTATGACTCCAGCTTGCAGTAAAGATGCAAAGAGCAAGGCACATTTAAATTTCTCAGAAAAGAAGACTCAGCGGTAACTTTATTATAGGATGTAAGGACCTCACGGTGGGAAACCAGCAGGTACAAAAGAGCATTTTTGGTTACCAGTAGTATATACAACAAGCAACAACAGCTGGAAATTGAAGGAAGCCCAATTCAGATGAGAAAGAATCAGTTATATTTTTGAAGATAAAGTAGTTGAACAGAGGAACAGACTACTTGGGCATATAGAGGATTCAATACATTACATTCAGTATAAGAAGAGCTTCAAAAAATCCCCAACAAAACAGGGCTGTAAGATAAAGGAGGTCAAACTAAACTGATCATGGTCAATTCAAACATTAAATTTTATTAAATTTTATTAAAATATTAGAGCTGATTAAAGAATTCCAGATTATTATCATTAAATCAAGTACACTTGAATCAAGAAACTGAATTATTTAAACTATCTTTTCATTCCACTTGCATTAGATTGTATGGTAGTGTCAGCACATTTTGGATCCCCACTCTGCCAGACATGGCTGTGAAAAATCGTTGCTCAACCATGACTACCCACAAGTAAAACATGTAAGAAAAAATAGTTAAAGCCACTTTTATGCTGCAAGGATTGAAAGGACAGTTAGATAACAGCCAGCAGTTATAAAAGCATTTATAACGTATGGCTCTGCTACAGGATTTTCACTTTCCACTGATTTATCTTCCTTTTATGAACTAAGATTCAGATATAAGCACACAGGAGCTGAACAGTCTTCAAGCAACACAACTTCTTATCGCAATATATACAATTGCTTGAGGAGGAATTCTGCAATAACCGCCTCGTTATTATCCTTGTTTTTTAAACAGGTAACCTTGAGGGTTGGTTTTTTGCTTGTTTTTTTGTTGTTTTTTTTTTTTTTTTAATTTTCTCTGTACCTATAAAGAAACAGAACAGAAGGTTCCATTATAAAAGAAAAAAGGATTTTGCCAACCACACCAGGAGAAACAGGCATCTATGCTAAAGGCCACCTAATGTGCATGACATATTACTAGTAATAATCATTACAAACATGTAATGATTATTACTAATAATTTAATTAATTTTAATAGTAATTTAATATGATAAGTAAGTAATTATTGGTCGAATAATCCCAAACCTAATTAATGCTTGCTCCTTTATATCTTAAAGGGAAGAAACTCAATCTTAAGTAATGAACATTGAAGTGGGTTAAGAAAGTCTACTTCTAGACCACATCCATCTCCAGTTAATGAATTCAGTAAACTTCTTCCATAGACTTCTCAGAAAGTTTAAAACCCTGTTAAAAACTGTATTCTGAAAATATCAAGTGCAAATAGTGCTACCTTGGAGAGCAGGGGCACTTGATAACACCCCACTGCTCTCTTACTGCCTACTTCTGGATTTTGCATGTTCTGAAATGAGCACAGAAACATTTTACTACAGAAAGAAAATAAAAATTTTGACAGTCAACTCCTATAAAACAGAAAGTGCCACGTTTCCTCTCCCCTGCTCCGTATATGTTCTGCTCTTCCAAGACCGACATTTATGTTCCAGCATTAAACTCTTTACCATTTAAAATGTCAGTATAGAAATCTCAACAGTGTTATGCATACATTCTTGCATTCTCTACTCCTAAAGAAGACCATATTTTTTCCCAGTTTTACTTGAACAGAATACAAAATATGCATTTTAGGGGAAGAGAAATAAAAAGGAAAGCCAAGATAGACGAAATAAATAATGGTGAGTGGATGATGGGAAAAGAAGGGCACATGAGAATTTCCTTGGAGGCAAACGAAGATTGCAAATCAAACGAAATTACACCAAAGAGGGAGAGGAAAATGAACCTGCCCAGAATATTATTGCTCATGCCTGAACCCAGACAAGTGAAGTCATTCTGCTGACTTGAAAGAAAATCCCCAACCAGCAAAGGTTAGGAGCAAAGGCTAAAACCCCATCCATCCTGGAAGGGACCTTTAGGAGGTCATCTCCGTACTGACAATGCCCATCAATTTTACATCATCAGCAAAAACTCATACCAAAACATTATTATACCATGTAAATGCAGCTGAATCCCAAAGAGCAGTTAAGATTTGCTTCCTGAGATAATTGCATTTGACTGCCCATCTGCCAAACCTCCCTGCCCCAAAACCTTCTGAGCTATTTAGCTTTTTTGCAAACTTTCAAATGAGGACTGAGATCCCACGGACAATTAACCTCCTGCACATTACATAAAATTGGTGTATGCCTGTGGGGAGAAGCGGACACTGGAGCAAGGCTCAGATTAGCTCAGGAAACACTGCACCGTGAGCTCATCATGGGCAGCAGACATGAAGTGAGCACACTGGCCCGAGTTACCCATGGGTGTCCTCTGCAGCCAGTCATCACAGAGATATGGGGGAGACTACAGGGACCAGCAAGCTTTAGGGAGACAGCAGGGAGCTGGAGGTGCGGTGAGGAAGAACACAAATCTGTAAGGATCTAAGTCTTATTAATTATATAAATTATGTATAGTTATCCAGGTGGAGGACCTTGAGATGTTTGGTCCAATTCTTCTGCAGTGATTCTGGTAACCCTGCATGTGCAGACTCCCCGGGCTGAGCCTCTCCCTGCACCTTTTGCTCCTCAGATAAGTGGCATCAACTGAAGGAGTGCATTTCTGGTTATAGCGAGACAACCTCACACTAAATCTCTCCAGAGCAACGAAACCTCACCTTCTTGAGAACTTGCCTCCAAAACAAACATATGCTAGGGAAGTTTTCAGACAAGAGTTGGCAGCAACAGCAAATTTGAAAGACATCGTAAGCCATAAACAGTGCTTTATATAATCTAGGCCTATTTCTATTATAGAATCATAGAATAGTTAGGGTTGGAAAGGACCTTAAGATCATCAAGTTCCAACTCCCCTGACATGGGCAGGGACACCTCACACTAAACCATCTCACCCAAGGCCTCGTCCAACCTGGTCTTGAACACTGCCAGGGATGGAGCATTCACAACCTCCCTGGGCAACTCATTCCAGTGCCTCACCACCCTAACAGGAAAGAATTTCCTCCTTATATCCAATCTAAACTTCCCCTGTTTAAGTTTTAACCCGTTACCCCTTGTCCTGTCATTACAGTCCCTAATGAAGAGACCCTCCCCAACATCCCTGTAGGCCCCCTTCAGATATCGGACGTTTCCTCAATTACTGATATGCTCCCAAGTCATAGAATAGTTTGGGTTGGAAGGGACCTTAAAGATCATCTAGTTCCAACCCCCCTGCCATGGGCAGGGATTATGGCTCAAATCAGATTCCTACAAACAGACTGAATTTTATAGCCATTAATATGGTCTGTCTTTCCACTCAAGGAATATTTACAGCATTAATTATCTGGAATCTCATCTGACTTGTACTCATCTCAGACTGATCTAACTACAGCTATTATCACGTGTTAGACACTTTTAATTTAGAAAAGGAATAGCATAAAAAGCATGCAAATAACCTTATAGCACTGTTACTAGTTTATTTTTTTTTCAAGGAGAAAAATAAAATCTGCATACAAAATCAGGCAATACTATGGAATTAATACTGTGTAATTAATTGTAAGCTTTTTTCTTTAGTTAGAAAATACTGATGTCACGAGTATATTGAACAAATTCTGGAAGGTACATCCTCAGCAGCTATTCAGGGATAATTAAACATCACTGAAATGAGCTTGACATGAAAATAAAAATCTTCCTTGGCTGATCTTAATAGAAATTTTGCATTTCTATTACTGCAAGCATGCATATTTCATCTTCACTTCTTGATTTTCATAAGCAAAGTTGTCAGTAAGAATTAATCAGTTATTCTACCGTGTTTACAGGAAAAAGGTCTATGCCTTTGGACACCCAGAAACAGCAGGGAAGTGGTGCTGTGGCCACTCTAACTCCTGCTGACCAGCACCGTTCCCTGACTACCTTGTTTACTGTCCACTTCAACCAATTATCTCTTTTTTTATGCAAACTCTGTCTGTCAGTATTCTGTGCTAATACAGCCCCTAGAATTGTAGTTGCAGTACCGTAAGTGTAGTATTCTCATGACAATATTCACCCATAATTGACATAATCATACGCACATATTTTAACCTGGTAGAAAAAAAACCTACCTGCCCCTTTCAGAGCATCCCTAATCCAGTAAAACCTTTACCAGAACTGCAGACAAAAAAGCTTAACTTAGTGCCAGCAGTGAATGGACTGCAGACACAGCCAAACCCCTGCACCCATCACCCAACCCGCAAGAATCCATCCTAGGATGGACTATACCGGGCAACCCCCCAGGTCAGGGGCTCTCCCGGGCGCTCAGTCTCTTAGTCACACTGCAGATGACAGAATATTGAACAAAAATGCAAGACAGAGCAATGACACTTTCTCTTCTCCTAAACAAGAAATCAGACTATGCAAGACCGGTGCATTTGAGCCCAGATATCTAAAGGAGACATTGGGAGGGGAAACATTTCCGCAACCCAATTGGAATGGATTATCAGACATGCACTTGGCAGGGGGTTGGAACTAGATGATCTTTAAGATCCCTTCAACCCAAACCATTCTGTGAGTCTGTGATTTGTGCCTTTGCAATTCTCTCCGAATCTCATCCCCGGCATGTAGGAGGTGTGCTCCCACTGGGACTCTCAGCACTTCGGGTTCCTCCTCCAAAGCAAAGCACAGGTTTTCCCACCTGTCCTGCTGCCAAAGCACCAGCAAGCTTCAAATTCTGCACTCAGATGAATGCTTGGGGCTCCTGGGGAATTCAGTCTATGTGGTGCCTGGCTCTCAAACTCATGTTTCCATCTCCTGTAAAATACAGGATCCCTTCATCCCCAGAAACCTTGAGAGCTCTGACCCTGGCATTCTCACCTACGATAAGCTTCAGCTGCAAAATCAAACAGGCATCTTGATTTATAGCCACCTAAAGCATTTCCTTTTTTTCCCACTATGCAACTCGCTGTATCAGTTGGATTCTCATGATACACAAGCTAAAGAGAGAGCCACTAATGCGTGCCAACTGACTTCACTGCATCTGCTATCATCTTTTGATAACATTTTAAGAAGACTTTTTGACTGGGAAGGGATCATAGTGTGTTACTCTTTCTCCAAGGAGGAGCTTGACAAGCTGCAAATGCACAACTGCACTTGCGTCTCTGCTAAATTCCCCAACCACCTCGCATTACTGATAAAGGACAGCCAGATGCATTGCTCTTGGCACACCCTCACTCTATCCTACCATGCTCAGAGCAGCTTCTTCTGCAGGCTGCCCAGGGAACAGAAAACTTTTCTCTGCCACTGAATCACATCATAACTTTTTTTGGTGAGGTTTCTTTGAATTTCACTAAACAACAGGCACTAGTACTACACTTAAATACACATACAAATAAATAGCCCATGATAACACACACCCCCTGAAATTAAGGAGTGTAAGAGTGTCAGAAGCACACTGTGACGCAAAAAGACTGATGAAAAACAGTAATATGAGAGTCTGAGACCCCTTTTGTGAAGCCAGAGCCTTGCAGTTGCTTTACTCTTGGCTTGATTTTATTGAAGTTGTTGTAATTTTAATGACATTTTTCTGATGGTTTTGAATGTCTCTTCTTACTGCTGGCTTCACCCTTTCTGATATCCACCACTTTGTAAGAAACAAGTACACATAAATTAAACCTTTTCTAATCATGGATAATGAGCACCACTGAGTTTTGGTGATATCTGGGGAGAGCAAACCACAGGTCCAAAAAGTGCAGCATATTTGTTGCCAAGATGAATGGTCAAGTCAAATCAGAGACTTCTTGTGAGGTGACTGCAAATGAAAGCATATTAGTGCAAGCCTTGGATGACAGACAAGTTATGTGGTATTAGTAACCATCAGACAAACTGCACTTGACAGATTCAAGTAACACCACTTAGTACAGTCCCAGAAAGCACCAAAATACCCTGACAGCTGGACAGGGCGGAAAGACTCTCCACCCTTTCAGGAGATACATGCACAAGTATCCCAAAGTGATGCTATGACAGCAGTTCTGCAGTTATTCCATGGTTGCTTAAGATAATGAAGAAAATCGTTAACTTTACAGCTGCATCCTAGGGTGACGGCAGTTTTATAAAGAGCTATAGACAAGGCAAGGGATAAAAGCATTTGAATCACAGAGTACCAAGCTGGAATGGACCTCAAGAATTATCTGGTCCAGCCTTTCTAGGCAAAGCATGACCTAGGCTAGATGTCCCAGAAACCTGTACAACTGACTCTCTTAAGAGCTTCAAGTGATGGGGAATCCATCACTTCCCTAGGAGATTATTTCAATGGTTGATTGTTCTCAAGGTGAGAAATTTTCCTCTTATGCCCAGTCAGAATCTCCCCAGAATTTACTTGTGCCCATCACCCCTCAGCTTTCTCATGTGACTCCCTGTAAAAAGGGAGTATTCATCCCCTTTGTAGCTACCTTTTAAATACTGGAACATGGTGATCAGGTCTGCCCTGAGCCTTTATGCTGAACAGTTATCTCAGACCTTCCTCACACGGCTTCCCAGTCTTGTAACATCTTTATGGCCTTCTCTGCACCCTCTCAAGCCTGTTCACGTGTTTTTTTGTATAGCAGGGACTAAACACAGGATTCCAGATGTGGCCTAACAAGTGCTGAATATTGTGGAATAATGCCATAGCTTTGGGTTTCAGCTGTCCTTGTACTGTCACTAACCAAGAGTTCATCAGATTGTAAAAGGTGCAGTGAAGATCTTAAAGAATTTACATTACCCACTAATACTCGCCTGAAGAGTAAAAAATATTCTGTAGCATGAGGATAAATCTTACTTAAAAAATCAGGACACTTGCTCTAATTATGATTTTCAAGGAAAAAATAAAAAAAAAATCAACAATCTAAAGGATCCCTTCCTTGCAGTCAGATTCATTCACCTGGACATATTAGAATATAACTCAAAATGTGCAGGAGAAACGGGAAATAAGCAGGAAAGCTCCTGCTGCGCAATGCAAATCCATGGCAGCAGCTGAGGCTCAATCAAGCACAGCACTATCAATTCCCTATGAATTTTTGGAAGGGATTTTTGGAGATGCCCTACCAAACTAATACTGATCAAAGAGAAATTATCTTTAAAGCTCTTCAGTTGCTCTCTACAGACCTTCTGGCATTTTCTCCTGATCCTTCTAGAATTTCAAAAGTCAGAACAAATTAGTTGGTTTCTTGTTATTAAACTGCCACAAAATACTTAAGTCCCATGGGAATGAATGCACATAGAGAAAATCAAACCAGAGGAGGAAGAATTAAAGAAAAACTTATGTTCAACTCCGTATAAATCCAGGACCTTATTCTGAGATACTTTACTGCTTTACTGAAAGTAGGTTGGTAAATCTGAGGGTTTGCCATTCTTTCTCAGTTTCTAACAACTAGCAATGTTTGCTAAAATAGCTTCCCAAGAATAATAAACAGTTTAAAGTACATTTACAGCTCCACAGGTCAAAGACAGAGGAAAAAAATTTGCAAATCCAAACTCAGGCATTAGTAGCACTGTCTACACCATCTATATGTGTTAACAAATAGCTACCAAATCAGTGTTAATTAGACAATGATAATTCAGCAAATGAAAGCAAGCTTTTCCTTGTAAGAGTTTTGAAACTTTGAAACCAAAGTGAATGACACTGAACTTGACAAATAACTCCACTGAAGTTTAAGAAAAGAGTTTTATTCATGCTGTCATGCAAATATTGTTAATACCACCATTGGATTTCACTTTATATACACAGAACTGTGTATGTAAACTGTGTATATAAATCTCACAAGTACCCTGCAGTCTCTTAATTAGCAATTACTAAAGGGAAAGACTCCTCTTATTCTTATCAACTGTCCCAAGACCTAAAAAGTTGTCCACTTTGTTCTCATTTCAGTTTAGCAGCCATTACTCTAATAGCTCCCTACATCACTGTGACAGTTAGAGATATACCTCTAGAAATGCATGAAATATTAGCAAAACAGCTACAGCAGCCCCTCCAACAGCAGGCTCAGAGAGCTTGGGCTGTTCAGCCTCAGGAAGAGAAGGATTCAGGGAGATCTTAGAGCAGCTCCAGTGACTAAAGGCACAACAACAAAGCTGGGGAGGGACTTTTGACAAGGGCATGTAGGGATAGGACAAGGGGGAATGCCTTTAAACTCAAAGAAAGTAGATTTAGACTAGGTATTATGCAGAAGCTCTTCCCTGTGAGGGTGCTGAGGCACTGGCACAGCTTGCCCAGAGAAGCTGTGGCTGCCCCATCCCTGGCAGTGTTCAAGGCCAGGCTGGACTGGGCTCAGAGCAACCTGGTCTAGCAGAAGGTGCCCCTGCCCATGGCAGGGGGCTGGAACTCGATGATCTTTAAGGTCCCTTCCAACCCAAACCATTCTATGATAGCAGCTGGAATCCTCTGAAGACCTACATGGGTATCTCTGCACTATGTAGGTCCTGCACAAAACTTCTGCAAAGGAAGCCAAAAAGGAGGCTGCTAAGTCATACAGTGTCAAAGCTTTTGACTCTCAGCCTTCATGTTGACTCCAGGAGTCTCTCCTACCATCACTTGAGGCTCACAGTTGAATTCCTGCTTGTGCAGCAATGGCTCAAGCAACAGGGTCGAACTGTGCACAGTCAGAAGCAATGTGAGCCCAGAGGACCAAAAAAAGGTTAACACAACCAAAGGGTCCAACTGGTGAGTAAGACGAACAAGATTTGCCTTATTCCTCTAAGCACAGAACCCAACAATTATCACGTTATGAGCTCCTGTTAGCCTTGAGACCTGCAGAATAAGCCTGGTTACCATGAAAAACACGTGCTCTCCAAATTTACAGTCCTCTGCGTCACCATCCTAGCAGTGATGCTTAGTCTTACAGTGACAGCGACAGCAGTGACTAACTCCCAGCTCATGGGCCATGTTGATCCAGAATGTAGCTTCCTGCTCTTCTCTACTTTACCAGGGTAATAAAGATAGGAACTTACATATTTATTAGGTTTGGGGTTTATTTTTGATTTGCTGTTTGGTGGGTTTTTTTATGTGACTTTGGCCAGGCTTACACAACCTCTGGCAGCATGCATGCCAGGGAGCATCCCTGCTTTACAGGCTGGCTTGTACACATGCCTTCTAGAAAGATCTGGTAAATAGAGAAGTTTTTTAATTATATAAAGTTTGTCAACTTCCATTCATTTACTTCCAAATCAAAGTCAACAAAATTTTTCATCAGGACACTCAATATCTGTCTGCTCAGAATAAGAGGGAAGTGTATATTTTAAAGTTATATTTCCACCCATTCCACTTACACAAACTAAGCACCAACACTGACAATGGATGGTTGCATGTCTGGGAAGATGGAAAATAATGATGTCAATTCCTCTTATTTCTACAGCTGACTCCAAGAGAAGGTGTCTCACACAAAGCAGTGCATGTCATGCATGCACAAGTCTTTCAGATGGCAAGATTGATTCTCTTTGACACTGCAAAAAAATCATGGAGTCTAATCCATCAGCTACTTAATATATGATCAGCTGATGCTACTAGATGCAAAGCATGTAAGAGAGGAGGTTACATACAAACCTCTTCGGTCTACCATGAATAGCAATTTTTTTGAGAACTCATAGGATGTGAGCTGAGTTTTGACTTTGTTGTTCTTCTAATCTGCCCTGTATCACAGCCATTTTGCTTTCAACCCATTGAAGAAAATTGGAGAGATTAGACATGAGGAAGAAGTTCTTTCCTGAGAGGGTGTTCAACCCTGGAACAGGCTTCCTAGAGAAGTGATCAATGCCCCAAGCATGTCAGTACTTAAGAGGCGTTTGACGATGCCCTTAATAACATGCTTTAACTTTTCACCAGCCCTGAAGTGGTCAGGCAGTTGGACAAGATGATTGTTGTAGGTCCCCTCCAACTGGAATAGCCTATTCTATGCAAACAGCAAATTAATCATGCAATAGGTTATTTTTCCTTATTTATTTTAAATGATGATAAAATAGGCTTAAATAATGCTTAATACATTTCCTGAGAATAATGGATAGTGTTTAAAATGTCCAATAAACACTAATGGGCTGCACTTGAACCTTCATGAAGTTATTGCAATATTGTAATGGAACTTCATTTTTTTTCAGGATTTTCTAAGTAAAAGGAGAGATTGAAAGCAACAGCATGAGCAAGTGTAGCCACTAAGAAAACTTCGCAAATGGAAGGTGAGGGAGATGATGGATTAGTTTGCAGAAAGGCTGAAGAAGCAGCACTAAGAGCCCTATGCCCCCTTACTGCATAAATAATAGGCTAATTCTAATGTACAGAAAGCTGAATTGCCTCAATATTTCCTTTCAAGATACTGATTTAATTGAGTTATAGGGATTAAAAAAACAACCGTGTGAAAACACAGAGTTTTTGTTTAATACTGACTTTCCACAAGGTGACTTTACTTTCACTGGGTTCCTCCATAATTAAGTTATGAAATAAATAAAATCATAGTCCAAGCATGTGGCTAATATTTCCCATATATGACATTTAACAAATACAGAAATGTTGATAAAATACTATGTTTCCTTTTGTTGGCTTGATTTTTAGGGGGATTTTGCGGTTCTGTTGGATTTTTGTTTTAGTAAAGTCAAATGGTCATACAAAGAAAGACAGTGCTTCCTTTAAAATATCCAGTCTACTTTCCTTAATATACTAGCCCAGTCTTCAAAAGAACTAAATGTTGCTTTGTTGGGGTTTTGTCTTTTTTTTAAGATGGCATATGTGTTTTGCCTGCATTCCCCATCCTTAAAACACATCAAAAAGCAATAAAAGAAGGTCACAGCTTGGTTTCAGAAGATCCTAGTTAACTGATTAAACTCCTAATCATTTTCAGCTTCTGTTACCACCTACACTGTCCATACTTAATGTGCAACAGCTCATTTAAAAAGATAAATCCAGTGCTGGTCTAGTCCAGAAAATAATGACCATACTTGTAAAACTCAGGCCATCACCAAATCACCCATATCACAAACCAATGAGAATTAGGTATGGCTGAACACTTCTGATTGGACTCCAAGCCTCCTCCCAATCTCCACGCTGAGGACAAACTCAAGTGGGTTATTAAAGCTCAATATTTGCCATCCCACGATGACTGACATACTGGAGCATTTCCTCTAGATGATGCTGTGAATAACGGCATACACTGCAGGAGAAGGATGAGGAAAACGTAGGCTGAATCTCAAATGGTACCCACTAAAGCATCTTTAGGATGCAGTTTGTGATTTTGTTATTTAAATAGGCATTGTTTGCAAAAGCCCAGAGGTGGTGGCTTGCTGTTTTGTTTTGTTTTGATTTTTCTTCCAAAAAAAATAAAAGGACAAGACCTTCCATCCTTTTTCTAATCATTGATATCCTTGGGATCTTCTGGGTGGTCATTTGTCCTACTTAGTGTTTCCCAAAGCATATTCACATTGCCAGCATAAATTTCAGTAAGGCACCAAGGCTGCAAGATTCTCCTGCTCTGGTTTAAATTTGTCATGTTTTGGTGAGCTGCTTGCCACAAAGCTAACTGCAATTTTCTAGAATTACATACCCCTCAACAAAGCATACATCCCTAGGCCTTATCCATGCAGCAGAGATCCTGGCCAGGAACAATGGCATGGGCCAGTGCTATGCCCTCAAAGAAGGAGCAACTCTATTTTCATAATAGATTAAGTTACACATGGAGATGGTCTTCACATGCTGTTAATAAACTGCACCTTTCCGTAGTGCTCAGTAACTTCTCCAGGAACAATCCTGTACCATCATCTCTCCAGCGTCACAGCAGTGTTAAAGTGACACGATACTTGCTTGACTCAAACTGCTTGAGTGTGTGAGCTATGCAAAGTAGCAGCAGTTGTGCAGAGTGCCTGTAAGCAGTTCAGCATCTAAATACTCCAAAAAAATACAAGCACCATGAATTACTCCTCCTCTTTCACTCAAGTATCTAATTGTTTAGTTTAAGAGTTACTATAGAATTATTAAAAAAGCAGGAAGATGACACCCACAATATGCTAAACTGACACTGCAAGACCTTTTTCTAGGCAATGCTTGCAGAGTACAGGTTAGGGCAAAAAAACAAGAAAAGACGACTGAGAGAGTTTCATCTAAACATGATACCTATCTGCTTCAGGATTAATTAGTCACATTCTTGAAGTGCCCATCCCTTTCTACCTAGTGTCAAAAATCTCCAAGGAATTTAAATTCAGGCAAGGACATGTGGGCACATATATCCCACCACACACAAATGGATCAGATGTGGTAGCACTCCCAAAAAAACCTGTTTATCATCATGATCCTATTGATATAAGAGAAACACAGCGTGCATGACCAGCATTTCCCAAACTCTCTTTAAGATTTCTTTTACAAATATCCACATTTATTGTGGGTAAATTCCAAAAGTTCTTCCGTGACCTGAGAAGTCAAATGCTACTGTGTTTTTCAAAGAGCATCTTGCTTCATTTAATTAAGAAAGCCTAAATACCTGATCAAACCCAGACTCAAACACTCTGTACTGAATGTCTACAGCACACATTTAGACATTTAGTTAAGAATTCAGCAGAGGGCAATTCAACAGAGGGCTCAGCAGGAGAAGTAATGGCTTGGGAAGTCCTTCCAGGCTGTATCTCTTAATACCAGTGCCCATTCCTGGAAACTCCTACAGGAGACAATAACAAAAGCAATAAATCTGTTATCTAACACCCATTGTTTAAAATAATTATTCAAAAAGTGGGATAGTGACCCATGACTCTCCCATTTCTACCTCCCCTTCCCTGAAGCCTGCCCTACCTAGCCTGCAAAGCAGCACTCTCCAAAAATAATTGCATCTTCTGGAAAATAAAACAATACCAACAGAAAGAGATGCCACAGGGAGACGGTAGGTAAGAGTCTGAATCTAGCGAGCTCTTTTAGAAAGGGGAGATCTGTGTCCCTGTTCCTAGGTTAAGGCTGTTCATACCATTTACATTAACAAATCACTGGATAAAATGTTGAAAAGGGGGAGTCTCCCTTCTGAAAGGGAGAAGATGCCTGCAGGAGGGGAGGACAAGGACGTGCTAGAAACTGGGTTCCCCAGACATGACTGACTGCAGTAGACATGAACCTGCAGATAAGGGGTACCAACATGAACAGCACAAGGCTCAGCTCAGTTCAGAGGACTGGAGGCTTGCAAGTTATTTATCTTTTCTCTCACCACAGCATCTGAATATACCTTAGGGACAAAAAATAAAAAAAAAAAAAGGCAGGGGGGAGGGTATGACAGAAAATTTCCTGAAGACTTCCTGGAAATTGTATTTCTATTTTTGTGGGGAAACTACTAACAAATAGTAGTTTACTATATACTATACTATAGTATATATAATACTATATAATACTATATATATTATATATATAATATATTATATATTATATTATTATATATTATATTATTATAATATTATATATTATAGTATTATATATAATATATATAGTATTATATATAATACTATAACAAATTCAGCAGCAATGAATTTCCCTAGGTACAAGGTTAGTGCTGACAGCATTCAGTTTTCAGGGGGATAGTGGATATTGGACTACTCCTGATCAGTCAAACCACCCTCCTCCTTGCACAGGAAAGGACTAAATTTCCCATTAACACTTCAGCACAGTTACCAGACCCAAACCCACCTTTCTCAGCTTCACTGGGCTGTGGCTAAAACAAAGCAAGGGCACAAACCCGAAAAAAGTAACACCCAGTATGAGCTCCTAACACAGCTGCTCAGTTTACCCTTCCCTCTCACAGCAGCCTAAAGAACGCAGCAGCAGTGACGGAGAAACGCTGTGGTGTAAAGCGCTGCCAGTGATCCTCCAGTCCTGCAGAACTACCTTGTCAACATAAAAAGAAGGTGCACGCAGGAGGAACACCCCATACTGCTCCAAAAGCACTGCTGTTCATTGCACAAGTATGTTTTGTTCATTGATGTAAATGATTGGCTAAGCTTATTTTCAAATTGCCTGTCCTTCAATTTTTATTATTATTTTTAAGATTAAGTTTGGGAGAATTAATGCATATGGATAGTTTAAACTGACACTTCAGTCAAGGGTACAGACTGGACCTGTTAATAGAAGGATGGTAAACACACCTCCTTTTTTGAAAACCAACCTGCTTCGCTATTGTCATTATTGTTGATTCAAAGGTTTCTACTGCAGTGTGCCTTTAATTAAAATGTTAGCGGTCAGTATTTCCTTGAAAGCATCTCCAGAAGATGCTATTCATGTGTAATCGCATTGCACATAATGCCAGAGGAAAACAATCAAACAGCTGGCAAATAAGGTCTTTGTTGGGATATTTTAACACATTCCATGTTCATCTGTTTAATTTAAAATGAGCCCACACCATTCACAGTCTTGCAGACTGTACTGGTGTTGGGCTGTGCCACTGCATAAACACAGTGGGCCCAACTTTGTTTTATTTCATTTCGGTAGATCTCCTAGATCCAGAAGGAATGCAATCAACAAGTAAGTAATGTAAGTACATTGGAATTCAAATCCAATGCCCAAATAACATGTACAGATTCCTCGCAGCACTGATGAATTTATGCAGTGATAAAGCAAATAATGGCCTCTGAGCCGGTTTGCATTTTCTGCTTTCAAAAGAGACTAATTATTATTTCACACACACATAGAAAAAATAAAGCCAGCAGTCTACCTGCAACTCTCTTGAGCTGTATTTTTAGAAAGCATAATACTTAATCAAATATGATATATGCTTACATTTGGGGTGGGATATGAGTTGGTATTTTTCCCCAGTTCAGTAACTCAATTACCTGTTCTCTGTACGTCCCAATGGATCTTCTGCATTTTTAACTTCTTGCAGAAATGCCAACTCAGCTGGTGCCTGTGACAGTCTTGGGAGGAAATCACATCACAGCCCCGGTCAGGACTGAGCTGGAAACAGAATCATGGAAGAACGGCCAGAAAAGCCATTGTGAGCTCTGGCTCATCCTCTCCTGTGCCCAGAGGCAGGACCGACTCTGCCGCTGCCAGCACTGGGATGCTCCTCCAGCCTGTCCCCAGAGAGCTCTCTGCAATAGATGTTCCCTGTCCCCTGGAGCTCCTGTTTCAGTATCTGCCCATCTCCACCATCAAACAGTTTCTCACACTGTCTAACCTAGATCTCTCACTGCAATTTAAGCTCATTACTGTTTGTCTCATCCTTTGTGATCTTCAGAAAAAAAAATTCTTTCTTTTCTTTTGCACATCTGAAGGCTCCTATTAACTGCACCCTGCCTTGGCCTTCTCTTCACCATGAACAATCCTCATGAATCATTTTACTCCTTCATTAGAAACCTTTCCTGCTCACCTGTCACTCTTCTGACCTTTTCCATCAATTCACATCTTCCCTGAGGTATGATGCAGCGCTGCCCACACCAGGAAGTTCTATAGCAGAGGGGTTACTTCAATTCCTTATAGAGATATCCCCTCACCTCCTACCAAATGCAGGATTTCTGCTTTTCAGAACTGCACAGCATGGTTTCGGCACATCCAAACTCACTGACACCCACAGCCGCTCCCTGTTGGCTATTTCCCTTTGCAAAAGTGAAGGACATAAATCCAGCTGCCTTTTTACCAAAACATACTGCACAGATCACTTTCCAAATCAGCCCAACCTGTTTTCAAGGTCAAACCTGCCTCCTTGCAGTCCTCATCAGTTTGTAATCACCTGGAGCCCATTAACAAGCTGCAAAAAGCCATTTGAGACATCAGCTTTTTCAATTCTTGGTTACACAATGTTTTAGTTTCTCACTGCTCACTGGCTGTTTAATTTATGAGCAGTGCCTCTGGCACACGTGAGCAAGATAAAACAGGAGACATTAAATTCTGACACTACAAGTGCTCTTATATCCCATTAGAAGTTATGGTCTGCTCCAGACTGAACTCACAGCATTAGGAAGTCATAGGCAGGTATGCTACAACTTACTTTAACTGTAGTTTTACTTAGTGTAGGCAATGCAGATAATTCTGCATTGGAAGGAAATGTGAAACAAAGTAGGATTCCTTTTACTGAAAATATGCATGCATTAGAAGTTCTGTAAGTTCTATCCCTTCCTGACCTACCAGATACTTGTTTGTGTAAACTGAAAAATATCTGGGGAGCGAATAAATCTTCCCCAAATCCTGTCATCAAGTAGCAAAGCAGGTAATACATGGGGGCATTTGCATACCCACAGCTGCTCTCTGGTCTGATTCTCCTTTATTTCAAGGACAGGATGATATATATTAAGGCTTTTTTTTCAAAGTATACTTTGAAAGGGGTCATTGCCAGTGCAGGCTATCCACAGGGGAAAAGAGTATGCATCAACTTGCAGTTTCAGCTTTCTGTAAGGAACTGCATGGTCTGAGGTTTTCAGATGTCATGCCCCATCATCCCTCCTCCTCCTCCCTGGCCTTGCCACAGGGATGCTGCCTGTAATGCATCAATTAAGCACCTTAGGTCACGCTACCTCCCTTATGCATGGAGCTCGATGGCGTGATAAAGGCAAAAAACAACAGAGAGTGAAAAGAAGGGAAGGAGCATGAATAGATTTCCTGAAAACTGCAGATCAGTAGGTAACCAGGGTCCTATTTTACTGGCAAATGCAGATTACAGGAAAGCCTGCTTTAATGCTGAAAGGCTACTTAAAAATCCATCAGAACTCTAAAATATGCTATTAGGGACTCTGCAGTTCCAACACCTACTGTATAAAACTCCCAAGCTATTAGGCAAACCAACATCATTTCAGATCAGACCATCAGCAGGTTGCCAAGTCTTAAAATAGCAGCTGCATTTAAAATTATATTTAAACAAGAGAAGTGGGAAGTTCAGCTCTGATGAAACCAAGAACTTGGTCTGTGCAAGGTGAGCTGGGAGAAAGCTGCATGCCAGGCATGTTGGCATTGGAGGGATGTCTAAAAACCTCGTGGTGGTCCCTGACTGATCAGGCTAAAATGGGCACCTTAAGTACAACTGGGTGTAACGACACAAGGAAATCATGAGGCTATGCTCCAAGAGCCTGCGGAAATGCTGTTTTCCAGATTTCCTTCCTGAAGTCTCACTTGTCTGCTAAATCATACCCACGCACCTTGTCTTACACCGGATTGCTCACAGCATCTGCTGGGGTTTCACATTCTTCTGCCTCTTGTATCTAGTATCAAGCAGGTGATGGTAAACGCAAACCTCGCCCCAAGCATTGCTAGCAATATAAGTACTGGAAACATAAAATAGACCCACAGTAATAAGACTAATGCACAGTAATCCCACTGTCTTCCAATCACAGCCGGAAGAGCTGTCTTTCACAGGGGTGAAGAAGCTTCATTACACAGCTGAAGTCAAATGCAGCAGATGTGAGAATTGTTCTTCCTTGTTCTATGTTAGCAACAACCAGGAAATTCTCGTTTTCAAGATTAAAATGCTATGCAGGTCCCTATTACATTACTGGTGCTTCTGACTTTCAGCTCGTGTTCCTTAAATCAACTCCCCACCATGTACTGAATTAGCAAAGACATACAGCATGAGACCAATGATAAATTCCTGCAAACAGAACCATCCTAGAAATTTTATGAGTCCAGCAAATCACATATGCAGACTCAGTAGCTTAAGTTAAGCAGGGGTTGTATCACCTCTATTCCTGGGCTATATTACTCATCCTTTCTTCCATCACAGCAATTTTAAGGGGGCTGCTCCTCTTCATAACCATTTCCTCTCCATCCCTGCTAACAAGCTCTGTCTTCCCTGCAGAGCAGTGCACATACACTGTACTCTGCTCCCGATGGGATCAGGAATAGCTCAACAGGGCAATGAGACATCAAATGCAAACAGCCCTGCACAAGATGCACAGGCATTTATGCAACCCCACTGTGCCGTCTCCCCAGAGATGGCATTAGGTGTTCACAATAAATTTACCTGCTCAGGAGCATCCAGGATTCAGATTAGCACTCTCCTGGAAATCTCTACCTCATCTTACATCATTTGAAGTTGGTATTTTTAACAGTGTGTTTCTACCAGGAAACAGAAGGTATGCAAATGATTTGCATTATAAAAATGACCTGGTGCACCCTCTAAATGATGCCCTCATTTTGGACAACATCCTATGTCAGTACACTTAACAAAGCTTTCCATCAAGCACCCTAAAGTGAAACACTTCTAGACAACAACCACAATCTGGCACAAACCCAGGTAAAGGTGAGGGCAACCACATGGGCCAAAAGAGTATCTTCCTTTTTTTGCCTCTGAGATTGAACTCTAACCCACCCTAAAGGGAGAGAGTGCAGTGCCTGGGGAGCAGCCAGCTCTGCAGTCACAGCTCAGGGCTGCTTCCCATCATTTACAGTTTGAGATCCCAACAGGTTTTAAAGATAATGTAAGTTACAGCAGACCATTGCACTGAACTACCTGTTAAAGCATAGAAGTAGAAATAAGAGGATGAAATCTGGTTTAGAAGGACACACAGATTTTCAGACTCTTCTGTATGCTGCTCAGTTCAGGGGTTTCCACACACAGCTAAAAATCAAATGTGCAGTTATGGAAGTTAAAAAAAGCAGGGGAAGAGGGAGTAAAGATAAAAAAAACTGAAGCTACCCAGCAGTTCCCCTTCCTTGCAGCCTACCACAGGTGTTCTGTGCTGTGCCATGAAGGCACCCAGGGTTCAGACTGGAATGACCTTGTTTCCCACAGGTAATTAAAAAAAGAATCTTTACTATGAACAATTTGAAAGTGTACCACAAATCAGGAATTTTGCAACTCACGAAGCCCACAGAAATTTTTATCATTCTGGCTCAGTTCTGAACACACAACTATTTTGTTGGCATTTTCCAGGCATTAAATACAACCTTGCGTCACTGTAAGCAACATCAGGCTTTTCATTTTATTTTTTTTTTCTCTTCCTTGTACGAAGATTTTCATTGTAGAAAACAAAAAGCACATAAGCTAGTACAGAACTGGTAACATTTAACAGTCACTGCAAAGCTATTTAATTCAGTCTGAACAGTGTGTCTGCTGGGGGTGTAAAAAGGTACCGAAATTACTGTAAGCACTCCACATTTGCATTAATATTTTATGCTAGAATTACTTCAATTGTTCCACAGTATGTAGCTACATACTTCCTTACTTATTTTCATACTGTTGCCATGGGCCACTGTGGTGAATAATGTCCATGAGGACTGTGATATGCTTTGCTTAACCCTCCTAAACATGCTCACTCTCAGCTTCTCACCACTTGTGTCTGAAAAACATCTTCCACTGCTAGGACAAGCAGGAGAAGTGCAAGCATGATTTCTACCAATGCTACCTAATCTAGCCCTTAAGCCATGAAGGCGAGTACCACCACTAAGGACAGCCTCAGAGACGCCACTAGCACTCATGCATAAGACCTTCAGGGAAGGTACAAAAGCAGTAATTAATGCCTCTGCAAACCCTGTCTTACCAGCTCTGCTGTTGCCTACAAGACAAAGACATTGTATGAAATTGTCCCAATACAAAATCCACTATCAGTCATATACTTATGTAATCGATCAAATCATTAGATAGAGACTCCCAGCCACATGACATTCCAAATTCCAAAGTGGACATATAAGATAATGAGAATAAAAATCCAAATCTAGATCTAAACAGTAGATCTCAGATGTCTGAGGCTCTCGTGAAATATATTTACACCATTTATATTTCCACTTTTGTTAAGGAAGATGGTTTGGATCTACTCTGGCAGCTTTCATAGACTTACAGACTTGGGTTGGAAGGGACCATAGTTCCAACCCCCTTTGCCATAGGCGGGGATGCCTTCTGCTAGACCAGGTTGCTCAAAGCCTTGTCTAACCTGGCCTCAAACACAGAAGCCCACCCTGTTCTCCCACATCAGCAATCAAGACTTTAACTGAAACCAGCACCAACACACTGCCGAAAACATGACACCTCCCTGTCCAAGGGAAGCAAAAACTTCTAAACTTGAATGCGTAACACTGTTGTGCAGTGAAAAGGAGTCTTCAACCTTCAGACAAACTCTCCGTTGAAAAAAAAATGCACACACACTCTGAAATTAAAAACAAAACCAAAACCACAAAACCCAAACAAAACACAGCCACAAGAAAAAAAATAAAACCAAAACAGAAAACAAAAAAAAGAAACCAAAACACAGCCAATCAAAAAGAAAAAAAAGAAAAACAAACAAACAAACAAAAAACAAACCACCAAAACCAAACAAAAACCCAAAGAGAAATTTTTACAAGAGGCGTTTCTGCCCTTTTACTTCCCACCTGAGGAAAACCTCTTTTTGGATAATAAAGGGTAGCTCACTGATATTTCATTACCCTTCCCTCTAAAATTCTACAACACTTCCACCCTTGTCTGGGCATCTTTCCCTACTTTCTTGGATAATGTGCACATGTGTAACAGGAAACTAATTTCAGCCAAATACTGTTTAGCTGCCTAATAGCTGATCTATTTATGAGATACCATCATCTGCCCTTCAGTTTCCCAAATGCATTCTCTACTGCAATCTTGTACCTCCTCAGGTGATAATTAGGAATAATTCTCCATGATCCAACTGTCCAGCCAAAGGATGCATCAGAAAGATAGCACAGGATGAGCAGATTCTCCCAAGGTAATAGAAAACACAGGCACAAGTAATGGACAAAGTTCCCAGACAGGGTGAGGAAATCTACCCCACTTTCACATCTTTTAAGGAAAGACAACTTCCTTGAGATTTTTACATGTTTTACTGTTCTGTTGCTTCAGCTATGGCAAAAATTCTTATACAGGGGCTGAGTCCCCAGCCACCATGTGGCACTGCACCAACAGGATGGTTTTTAAACCTCCCTCACCAGCACTGGGGTCAGTTGTTCTCCTACTCCATCACTTTCTCACTATGCTGACGGTAAAGCTGTGGTTGCATGGTGGACAACCTGCACAGAGTATCTATAGTACCGGAGAGCATCTCTGGCAGCTGTTGTTTCAGTGACCTCAGACACTATGCACAGTTATGTCTCTGAGCAGAAGAGAGTTTCAAACTGGTGCTGGAAACAGAAACAGGTGGAAGTGATGGAGGATAGATTTCAATTAAATATTAGGGACAAGTTCTTTCTTATGAGGGTGGTGAGGCGCTGGCACAGGTTGCCCAGAGAAGCTGTGGCTGCCCCATCCCTGGCAGTGTTCAAGGTCAGGTTGAATGGGGCTTGGAGCAACCTGGTCTAGAGGAGGGTATGCCTGCCCTCAGTACGGCAGAGGGTTGGAACAAGATGGTCTTTTAGGGTCCCTTCCAACCCAAATCATTCCGTGATTCTATGATCCCTATTGTTAAGGGCATCAAGACTGGGCTTGGAACTCAGACCAAATCTAGTTCTTACTGGGATCTCTCAGTGACATGACCCATCAGAGAATCAGAAACCCTACAACTAACACTAAAAATGACAGTGAGGCTATCTGCTCACTGATAAAGGACAGGAGTGATGCTACTCCAGGTGAGTCGTAGGAACACAATCACATCAGATGTACCAATGCCCAGCAGCCCAAGAAGCCACAGTACCATGGCTTAGTACAAACGGTCCACACTAATATCCAGGTTTCTCCTTTCTCTAGTGTCTCTCATGTTTCTACGGAAATGCTTTGCGCATGCAAGTGTGGCATCTCTAAAGCAGCTGCCTGTGTTACTCTCCTCTTACCATAGGAAAAGTCACTCTCACTTTCCATGCACGTTTGCAGCTTAGTCTGGACTGAACTGAAGTCTCTGTGGTTTTATAAGTTAGGAAATGAACTGAGGTCTGATGAAGACACTCACATCATCAGACACCCCAGCTGTGATGAGTCTGTGTAGACCCAGGCCACGGCACTTCCCAGAGCTGGCCACCTCAGCCAACCTAACCTCTCCCACTTCTTCCAACACACCAATTCCAAGCACAGTCATTTTCAGAGGCTTTAATGTTGTCTGAACAAATCTGACCTCAGAGAGGGAATAATCAGAAATCCACAAATTAAGTTTGTGTTTCCCTCATAGTGAAAGATTACAATTATCAATATTGGAAAGCTTGTAAGTGCTTTTCATCTGCATAATACCTCATTTCAAAGCATCTTCTTTTATTGTTTCATGCAAAAACAGTGATAAAAGATGAATATATTTACTTTCCTTATGTGCCAATGCTTATGCTACTGCTGTATATTAATTTTCTTTTTTAAAAAATAAACTTGCATTCATTATTTCTGGGTTTTCATCCAACCGTGTGAATGAGGATTTAAGCATGTCATTGGGCTTTTAATGAATGAAAGGCCAATAAAGAAGAACAGATAACATATCAATGAATACGGGTAGACAACAGAGATGGAAATTAAAAATCTCATTGCAATAAGAACTTACGGTTCACTGCAGCCAGTACAAGGCAATCACAAGTCAAAGAGGCAGCACAGAAAATAATGAAGCAGCTGAACTATATTTTCAGATCCCTGAATTATGTCATAATTGCTGTGGCCTGGAGACTGACACAAATGTCTGCAGAGAAGTGTGCTGAAAATATGCACCTCAAATGTGTAGGATTAAGGTGCCACAAGCCCAAGGAGGAAATATCCCCAAGTCAAAGCCCAACAGGATCTGAAAACATGGTATACACATCTTGAACCAGTCCCTTGCACCAGCCCTGCTTCCAACGCAGAAAGTGAAGTTCCCTGTAGTTCAGCACCCAAGCAGCATTCTGAGCACACTCAGGGGCCAAAGCATCAGCATCACATCAGATTTTCCCCATGTGAACCCCAGAGCAAAAAAGGATTAAGCTGCTGCTTGGATGTTACAGTCACACTGACACTGATAGTCCAACACCTACATTTGTGCTGTTGAGAAAAAGAAATAAAACAAAGGAATGCTACAGGGGTCAGGTCTGAGGTTCAGCCCAAGCACATGCATCACTCACCCTCTTCAAAACCATTCTAGCAGCAATAATACCATCTGAATCTACAGAAGTGGATGCTGCCAGTGCCTATATTTTAAAATCCAAAGGTTACTCAGGATGGAGAAAGCTGAGTGAATGAAAGAGATTTCTTTAATACTCTTTGTGCAATGGAAACTGAAAAATGTGGGATGCTGAAGACTGAAACACTGTAATTATCTAAGAAGGTACTTGAAGACTCAACATAAAGCACCATCTTCAACAGTCATTTTTACCACCAGTTTATGCATAAAACAAATAGCTCATTGCTATAAATCCTCCCTGTGAACTTATGCATTGCTTCAGTAGAATTTAAGAGCTCATTTTTAAATATTTTTCCATATGAAATTCCCCACACTATTTCCTTCCTAATGTCAGTCAGACTTGGCCACATACTAGCTGTGTAGCGAGAGGGAATCAGAGGGCAGCTTTTTTATCACTCAAGAAGAGCACACAATTA
The DNA here is from genome assembly GCF_033783945.1 of Neopsephotus bourkii. NCBI lineage: Eukaryota > Metazoa > Chordata > Aves > Psittaciformes > Psittacidae > Neopsephotus > Neopsephotus bourkii. The sequence goes on from NW_026901238.1 coordinate 1,845,031, forward strand.
TCTCATTCAGACAAAAATAGCACTCTGGAAGAAAGCATCACCTCCTCCTCATCCCAGCAAGTTTAAATCCAGCTTCCCTGGCTTCTTAGGACTGCGACGAACTGGGGAAGGCTGAGAATCATAGTATCATAGAATCAAGCAGGCTGGAAAAGACCCTTAAGATTCAAGTCCTACCTTTACCCCAGCACTGCCAAGACCACCACTGAAACATGTCACTGACAGCTTCATCTACATGCTTTGTGAAAGCTTCCAGGGACGGTGATTCCACCACTGCCCTGGGCAGCCTGTTCCAATGCCTGATTACACTTTCTGTGAAGAAACACTTCCTAATACCCAATCTAAGCCTCCTTTGGTGCAGCTTGAGGCCATTAACTCTTGTCCTATCACCTGTTACTTGGGAGAAGAGACCAAGCCACATCCCACTCCAGTCCATCGTCTTTTCAGGTAGTTGTAGAGAGCCATAAGGTCCCCCCCTGAGCCTACTGTTCTCCAGAGAAGGAATGTGATGAGCAGCCAGCAGTTTCAGCTAATTCCTCGCCCCATTCCCAGTACTGTATCTTCAATAGCACATCTACTTTGCTCTACGTAAGTATCATACTGGTTGTATGCACACATCAGTACATGCCTTTTATTAAGAGATAAAGAAAAGCTGTGACTTCCCAACAAGCATGTTCAAGCCCTATGGAGTAACACCACAGCAGAGGTTGGCACATGATGCAAAGTACATCTGCAGTAGCCCATCGGAGCAATTATTGGGACTTAAATAATTCTTGACATTGCATTTGATTCTGTATCCTAACAACAGGATTTAGCCGTGGACAGAAAATTTGGGGTAAATCTGCACTCCCGAGTGTGGAGAAAAAGCAGTATGTCTGCTGTTAGCACAAAAGACAGAGGTGGAAGCAGTGCAACTAAACAGTGCACAACACTCAGCATTTCCCTGCACCATCCTTTACCAGACTGATAAAGGAAATTAGCATCACGACCTCCAAATTACAGACCCTGCATTCCTTCTGAATAACACTTCTCTTGCAAACTTGTGATTGCACACACTACTAGGAGACACACTCAAATACTGAAGAAGATTAGCAGTTTGCTATTTTTGTCATTTGACACGTATTATCAGCAGCATTCTGTGTTATTGCAAGCCAGCAAGGCTGTGATGCTCCTTGTTTGCTAATCTGTGAACACCAAACATGTTTCAGTCAATCCCATGCCACAAATAGTGAAGGTCCCATTCTTCCTGACTCTAAGGCTGAGTTGCATCAAAGACCTTGGGAGACAGGTACAGCCACAGGAGGTGTTTTGCCAAATCGTCTCCACTCTGATGCAGGATCTGATGAGGTCTTTAATGTATGACACCTTGTCCTGGGTTCAGCAGTAGCAGTCATTTTTCTCTTTCTTGGTAGCTGGTGCAGTGCTGTGTTTTGACTTTCGGGCTGGGAACAGAGCTGATAAAAATGATGTTTTGGTCTGGCCAAGGCCTTTGTGAGCCTCATGCTCTGCCAGGGAGGAGGGAAGCTGGGAGGAAGCAGAGACAGGACACCTGACCCAAACTGACCAAAGATGTATTCCATACCACAGCACGTCATGCCCAGGAGGTAACTGGGAGTTACCCGGAAGGGCTAGGGGGACTGCAGGGTTGGAGGAGGTATTGGTCAGTGCCTGGTCGGGCTGGGGGGGCGAGTTATCGGTCGCCTGGTGATGCAGTGTTGTATTCTCTTCCCTTGTTATTTCCTTTATCATTACTATTATTGGTGGTAGCAGCAGTGATTTGTGCTATACCTTAGTTACTAAACTGTTCTTATCTCAACCCGTGGGAGTTGCATTCTTTCTGATTCTCCTCTCCGTCCCTCCAGGAGTAGGGGGAGGGCAAGGGGGGGGGGGGGGGTGAACAAGCTGTCTGGCTGGGGTTAAACCATGACACACCTATTAAAAAGGTAATCTTCTTAGGGGGAACGGCTTTAATTTATCAGAGGGCAGATTTAGATTAGGTATTAGGAATAAATTCTTTCCTGTGAGGGCGGTGACGTGCTGGCACAGGTTGCCCAGAGAAGCTGTGGCTGCACCATCTCTGGCAGTGTTCAAGACCAGGCTGGACAGGGCTTGGAGCAACCTGCTCTAGTGGAAGGTGTCCCTGACCATGGCAGGGGATTGGAATGAGAAGATCTTTAAGGTCCCTTCCAACCCAAACCATTTTGTGATTCTGTGATCCCTATTATTAAGGGCATCAAGACTGGGTGGGAAACTGAGGCCAAAGCTAGTTCTTACTTTGATCTCTCGGTGACATGACCCATCAGAGAATCAGAAACCCTACAAGTAACACTAAAAAAAAAAAAAAAAAAAAAAAAGAAATTGAAATGAGAGATTTGAACCTAGAAGTGAAAGTGTTAGGGAAACCTCACAGGTGGTAAGCAGAGACCCTAGACAACTATGACCTCCACAAATATTACACTTATTAATGTGTAATATTTTGAGCAACCTCGTCTAGTGGAGAGTGTCCCTGCTCATGGCAAGGGTGTTAGAATGAGATGGTCTTTAAAGGGTCCTTCCAACCCAAGCCATTCTATGATAATATTCATGCACATCAACAGGTATTTGGGAAGAATAGCTAGGGACCATCAGAAGCCTTCCCCCTCCTGTAATTGTGTATCTTTCACATAAATGGAATTGGTGCAGGGCATATTCCAGCCACAGGATAACCTGAGTGCTGTGAATAAACTGCATCAAGTTGCCCTGACCTCCCCCCTGCCGTCACTCCATTGCAATAAAAAAGCAGCCAAAATCCAGCACACACGGAAGCAGATGATAGTTGATGGACTTGTTTCATGTGAAGAAAATAACTTATGATGTATCTAATTAATCTTGTATAAACGGACAGTTTCTGGAAAAATCAATCCTCAGCTTCAAAGATTTAAGTGGATCTCCAAGAAAAAGAAATGGTTGTTTCCCCTAAACCCCCAGATCAACCTCTTAATCCTGGAATTACAGATTTTCTCACGATACAAGCAGTATTTTCTGCATAATGTATGTCTCTCTTCATGTAACAAAATCTTATCTGGTTTGATACAAAATTTTCATTCTGACTTCCAAATTAATTACAGAAATCTTTTAACATAAACCTGACTGTTTACTCAATCTTCTTTTATGGTCCATAAGTATGCATGAAGCAAGAACACAAAAATATATTTTAAATGAAGCAATTAGTTGGGGTTTTTTTTGGTTAAAAATTAGGGATAAGCAGAAAAGCTGTCTTGTAGGAGCTCTGCTTCTTTAAATAAAAAAAAACCCCAAAACTTAATTTATACTGTAAGTTTCCTTCCTTATAAAAGGAGAAAGTGTCCTCCATATGTCAAGCAAAAATCTTCCTAGGAGTCAAGTACAAAAGCTTTTTCTTCAAAGAGAAAAGATGAGATGTACTTTAAAGAGATAATTCCAGAGAAGGAAGAAAAAGAGTTCAAGCCTAGGGTGAATACAGCTTGGATGTATGAGGCAATTTCTTCTGGTGGCTCAAGAAGAATGGAAACTTTCCTCCTGAGAATTTGCTGCCAAGGGGACTGAGTGCATCTGTTTCCACCTAATGTGAGAAACGAGGATCTTCAGCCACAGCTGGGAGAGCAAAAAACTTTTTTTTAAGACACATAAAGTAAGGAGAGGAAGTTGTCTTCTGAAGAAGAGATTGTTACTAGTCTATTTACCACAGTCTTATCCTTCCAGAAATAAAAAAGACCTTTCTAATAGAAACTAGCAAAGAAAACTAAGATGAGTTAAGGCTCCATGCATGCCCAAGTACAGGCATGAACTCCTCTCTCTCTTGATGAGTAGCTGTAGGTGAAATGAGAACTTTGGCAACACTGAATTGCATGTTTTTTCTTTTCCTTCACTTTTTTTTACATTTAAGTGTTTTGACACCAGACCAAAAGGGACTGCCAGCTTTCGAAGGTTTGACTTAGACCTGTGTATGTAAAAGGAACAGAAGACACTGTAGCCTGGTTTAGCATAAGCCATGACAGCTTTAAAGAAAGTAGCTACAGCATCACTGCCATCACCTGCAGACTCTCTCCTTTTCGCATCACTAAAAACAGAGTCATGGCTAAATACAGCTTAATGGGAATGCAGCTAAAGGGCTTTCCTTGAGCTCGCAGAGATTCAGCCATCTAGCAGGCATGTCTATGTCCAACAGGTAAAATCAGCCCACTGGAACGCTAAAGTTGCTCTTACCCTTCAGCCCAGCAGAGGATTTATACCCCTGGCTATCTTCAAAACGACTCATTAACCACTTCTTTCTGTATAATTATTGCAGTGGCAGCAAATGGGGCTCCTGAATGCCAAAGCTAACTGGAAAATGAAACCCAGGAAATTGCTGGAGTGTGAGATTTCCCATCCAAAAGCTGACATTAAATTTCCCAACCAGCCAGCAAGTCAATAATGGAAATGAATGAGGAAACAAAGATTTTCTGTGGATTTTTTTTCAACAGTTAATTTTCAAGCTACACAGATATAGTGCCTTTTCAAATTTTAAAGTAGAGGCTGAAGACCTAGATTAGCCATTAGGGACTGCTTTTTATCGAAAACTAATGTGGAATATTACTTTAATATTGTTTTCTCTCTTTAGTTTTACAAGCCAAGATGCTTCCAAAATGATTTTTACCCATACAGTTTTTAAGAAATATAAACATCTTAATTGTTTCCTTAAATATATTTGAAGGTTTCATCAAAATATTAAAAACATTCTTCTTTGCTCTAATAATACTTTTTATCTCAAAAGGGAATACTGCCTGGTTTCCACAGGTTTGTATTTGACAGTTACCTAAAAGTGTAAGGAAACTGTCTTTCTCCATATAATTTTTATAAATGTGTGTTTATTATTACAAGAAAAACAAAACAAAATCTATTTTGATAGAAAACGTTGTCTAAGTACTTGTGATCCTTATGGCTCATTTTGTGGTCTCTGAGTAAGAAAACACACCAATCCCAAATATTCCTGCTCAGTACTACTTAGAGTTTTTGAATCAGCAAACATGACATGATCAGTTAAGTCAATTTTCGAGAAACAAGTAAAAAAAAAATTCAACTAAAAAAAGGACAAAATTATCTTAAACTACATGAAACATTCCAATTTCCAAAACTTTGATTTTTTATGAGCTTTTCTGTGGGGTACAAAGGTTTTTCTCCTACCTTTTTCATAGCTAGATCCCATCTTCACTGGCACATTAAGCTTACTGCAGTAGTACTCTCTGCCTGCAAATATTTGATCATCAGCAGATGAAAATACCCAGTGAAATATCAGCCTGCATAGGAAGGGAAACCCACCTAGGATTTAATTACCACTGGAACCTGAAGACAGTCATGTTCCAGAAAGATATCATCTGTATTTGAAGTATATTAAGAAGCAGTGTATGATGTAAAAAACGTCAATAATGTCATAGACAGAAAATCTGAGAACACACATTAATAGCTAAACAAAATATGATACAAGGAAAAAGACCTATTCCAGAAGGAAGTTTTAATGAAATTCCAGAAAAAAAAATCAAAATTTTGAAACAATCTTTCTCAACCCTTACTCTTCAGATCATGTAGCATCCCAGTCTTGAGACTCTTTCCTGCCTTTTCTGCAAACATCAGTTTCATTGCCATGCCTGAAATTAATAATTAACAAGAATCTAATACATGGATGCTGGGATAAGAGAGAATTGCTTTAATGGCATCCAAAAGAAGAGACCTAAATGTTTGCTCTTGGGGTTTTTATTGAACAGTGACACAGGGCTGACCTACAAAATACCTTCCTAATTCAGTCACTGTTCATAAGGATTTACAAATTTGGCATTGGTATGTTACAGCTCATTAAGCACATCACAAAGCTAAGTGCACACACCAGGCAAGGAAATCCCCTTAAAGGCAGTCACCCGCTCCACCAATCCCATCATTAATAAACAGAAATTGTTACCACTTGGGTCTCTAAATTAATATACCTCCTGATATTCATCTGACAGAGAGAGGGTTCCTTTTGGGAAGACAACCCCACCACTTGTATAGTCACAAGACAGTCAGGTTTCTCTTTGAAGGACTCAGGAGACTAAACGGCTAACTTCAAGCTCTAGCTATTTATTTAATTACATATGCGACATGTAAGCATATTTGTTTACATGACACTACACTTGCATTAGAAAAGTTTCTAAATGTATATTGCAAAGACTTTCTATCTTTGGAGCACTTAAAACAGATTTTGAACAGTTTTCCTCCATCTGAAGTGTACACAAAACCACAGTTGTTTGAGGCATTTGGTTCTTCTCACTTTCAACATCTGAGTCCAGTCACATCATTTACAGTCAGATGCAAAGTTTACCATAAAACCTACAGCAATAAACTACCTGATCACAAACAGGAGCCGCGCTGTATCTGACTAGCCCACTCATTGACACTGGAATTGTACAAGTTAGACTGGAGTTTGTTGTTTGGTTTTTTTTAATTCCATTTTGTGCATTTATTGAAGTATGGCATTTACAATTGTTTCCTCTTTTTCCGCAAGCTCTGGTGACCAACCACATTGCAATCACAATACTTCATAATTTTCACTGCCCAACATTTCACCTGCAGCTTCTAAAACTTCGTATCATAGGAACATAAAGAGATTAAAAAAAACACAACAAAAGCACCACAAAAGCAAGCAACATCTTTCAGCAGCAATTAAAGTAAAATAGCAAAACACATCTGTTCTTGCTCCCACGTCAGTTTCAAGGCCAAACTCAGCCAAAACTAAAAGAGATTAAGAGCTGTGCCATGTATTAGACCTTCACCCTATGCAAGATGCAGACAAATCTTCCTCTGATATCTAAGCTGGCTCAGTTGTACCTGAGCTTCGCCTTTCTTACTGAAGTACTGCAATTTTGTTTAAAGGTACTCCCATACATCAGCAGCCCCACCTGTCTTCATTAGCAATAGCCACAAGTCTTCTAACCATAACTACTTCCATGCTTCCAAAAACTGCAGAATCTGCACTTTAAATAGCTGGTTGCTTCTTTGCAATGCCAGGTATTATAAAAAAAAAGTAATAAAAAAAATAGTAAGAACTTCCCAAGCAGTTTACTTACAGTACACGTCCACTCTTATGGACTTTATAGCTGGTGAGCCCAAGCCGTTCTCAGCCTTGCAGTAATAGCGTCCTCCTTGGTGTCGCTGGATATTGGATATCCTCAGAGTTTCATTGAAGACGCTTGAATCTTGAAATCTGTCAGAGGCACTTCCTGCTGTTTTGGTCCACCTGATCTGAGCAAGCACCAAAAAAGATTGTTACTTTAACTCTGTAAAAGTGAGCAGAACATATTTTTCTTCACAAAACTGAGAACCATGTATGCAGCAGCCAGGTTTTTATTGGAGGACTTTGAGAATTTTTCCAGAAAACTGAATGCTTAAAATGAAAAATGCCACCTACGTGTACCTGAAAGGTAATCTTGCACTAATCACCCTCTCAGAAACAGTTGACTGCTTTTGATGAAAACACCCCATTAAAAATGAATGACACTAGCAAAGATGTGGAGAAGAACTCAAGCCACCATCAGGAACGGCTGCAGAGAAATTCCCTATAATTGTCACTGAAATAGTATTTGTGAAAGATGAGGGCACAATGGAAAGCACCTTCAAAACAAATGAAGGATTATCTTCTAGCAACAATAAAATCCAATTTTAAAGAGTCAAATGATCAGTTGCTTGAAACTGCGATTACTACCATCTATTTCTTCAAATAGGTGGGGTTTGGTTTTTTTAATGTCGTTTACAGCAATTACAGATTCCTTTATCTGGTAATAATTTTTCCAAAACCAAAGAGCTTTTAAAGGGAATATTTTAATTCCAGAACCACAAAAATGCCAGTAACAGCTCAGTGCAACCAACAGATGCACAGAGGTGGATACTCATACTGCTAACACCCATGCTTGATGAGCCAAGTCCTTGCCTGCATGATTTGTTACTCTAAACTATCTCCATAAAACACAATAGACATCTAGAGACGTCCCCAGATACCTCCTTCTCTTTCAGTTCACACTAATTCAGTGACCATGACAAACACCAAAACTGATTTTTAAACGACAGGTTTTTTGTTCCTACAGAGGCCACAAGTAGGACACTTGCATTAAAAAGAGTTTATGTCTCCCTGAGCTTCTGAAAGCTGTCTCAATCCCCTGCACTAATTCTATGCCAGGGTAAAGACCTGCAGTCATTGATATAAATGAGATTGATGCAAGACAAAATAATAAATATTTAGCTATTTGTTCCCAGACAACAGTCCCCAGACACCGTCCAAAAGCAGTGCAGCTGTGATTTAAAGAAAACCATTTGGACACTGATCCATTGGAATCTGCTAGTCAGGCTGTCACAAGCAATCTTGAGCCAGTATTGGCTTGGTTTGGACAAGGCAGTGCAAGCCTGCCACCACTAGCAAGTTCCTGTCTCCATGACCAGTTTAGACTGAGCTGGACATGCTGTGCGTCCAGCCCTTTCTCATGTGAGGGAAAGTCCCATGGCTGAGCTGGGAGGCCTTTGGTGGGTATCAAGGTGGCCTTAGCTGGAGGAAGATTATTTCCCCAGGGTGCATATTCAAGTTCCACCATACCCAGTCCTCACCCAGAACTGGGGTCTGGATCCCAGTAACCTGCACAAAAGCACAAAGTGGGCAGGGGTCAGCTTTCCTCTCATTGGGATCTTCTCCTGGGCAGGAAGGATCTTCCATAAAAGTCTCTGAAGTGAATAATTCATGACCAGCTATAGCCCACATAAATTCTCCTCCCCTTGAAAGAAGTTCAGGCATGGGCTTTGGAGGCTGAATTTACAGCAAACAATACTTCAAAACCATTTTCATCTTTCTGTCTTGTTATATCCAGAAGCCCAAATGGCTTTGCCCTCTTGCCAGGTGACCTGCGTAACTCTCATCAGGTTTTGTTGCTCTGGGAAAAAGCAAATATGCCAAGCTCCACATCTACAATGTTCAGTCTGCATGTGAGAGAGATGCTATTAGAACTGCTATATTTACCAGTCTCAATCTGTCAGTAGTTCTATTCTAAACACTTGGCTCCAGGGCTTTTTAAATCATCCATATAAATGTGCTGCAGGATAATTTTGGAACACATGCTCAGCTTCTGCATGCTGCAGAATACAATTTAATCATATACTTTTCAAATGCTTGAGAAATATTTTTAAAAAGTATTTAAGATGTTCACTGAATCTCTTGCCTGTTTTATTTCCCTTTATGTAATCAGAATTGCAAAAAAAAGTGTTGTTTGATTTTGAATTGGAAAATAATTATAAGCATGACTTCTCTCTTCCTCCCATTCCCCTCTGACAAAACATTTCCCAGGGAAGGCAGTCTGTGTTGTCAAAAGGACATTTATATATTCTTCAATAATGTGTTATAAGTATTATCAGGATATATGTAACTGACAATGTTACATAACTTACACAAAAAATATAGCAAAGTTCATTTAGATGCTGTCAGTTTTATCTTTTTTTTTATAAATGCAAAAACACCCCCCCCTCCACTGCATCCTAATGCTGATGTATTATCTTTATTATTATGAATTTTAACAAGATTATGTTTGGCTGTCAAGAAAAGCAGACATTTCAGCTTTAACAAAAATATATACATGTATGTTTTAGAGGAAAGAGGAGTAATTTAACAAATTAACTTATTTTGTAGTGGATGTAGAGATCCCTGAAGAATAAAAGAAATACTGTCAACTAGATTCTCAAAATATATCCTCTAGGAATGTCACTGGTCTGATTTAACTTCAGTTCATTATTTACCTTAGCTTTAATTCAACATACACACAGAACTACGCTGATCAATACCACATTGTAATTTATCGAACGCACTGTGAAGAAAAATGACTCTCAAACACTATGCTAATGCAGGAATAAAAAAATTGGGCACAGGAAAAAACAGATATCTGAGGCTGAAAACCTCCTTGGAGAGGTCCCTAGTGGTTTCACTCACTCCAAGCTCCAGTCCACACTTTGGGGTGACCTTTAATAACTTTTAAGGGACTGAGACCTTCAAGTCCACCCTTACAGATGAAGCATCTCATGGTTCAGCTCTAGAGTTGAAACCTTCAGCACTGCTTACTGCAGTGACCTTCGGAGACACAGTCCTGATGTTATCCCATTTTAAAAGTGGGGGCCTGGCAGCAAAAAAAGACTAGGGGCTCATGAGACATTGTGGCAACTATGAGTCTCAAATCATAGAATCTACAGAATCCCAAAGTAGCATCCATGCTGCTTTACACCAAAGGATTTCAAAAGCTTCTGGATTACTAGATTTAAACAACAACAAAAAGCATTAGATGGTATATTCACATAGTTCAGATACTCAAGTGTTTTCAAATACCTTGGCACAAAACCTTGGCATAAAACAAGTTGCTCACCCAGGTGCATTTTATCAGTATTTGCTATTCATAATCTGCTCCCTTGTTTGAAAACTCCAGTGCCTACTGCAGAGCAGCACTGCATACTCTGTGTGTCTATTCAGATAGTGTTCCACCAGAAAGTCAAAGCTAGTTTTGCTTGTAATGTGTTTCAACTAAAAATTTACATCCACACATCACAGCATACACAAACTGGACTAATAAATATTAATCCATTACATAGTTATGCACGCACTGGCTTCTAAGAATGCAATTTTCCCAAGTATTCACTGTTACTCTGATGCACATTTGGAAATCCCACCCATGAATTGTCATTGCTCTGCCATATGATAATCTGTCCAGGTCCCTTCAGGTGGTATCCCTACCCTCCAGCGTGTCAACTGCACCACACAGCTTTGGCAGTGGCAAACTTGCTGAGGGTGCACTAAACCCCACTATCTCACCAATAAAGATGTTGAATAGTGCATGTACATGTACCAACACCAACCCCTGAGAAATTCCACTTGTCAATGATCTCCACTTGGACATCAAGACATTACTTATACACTGAGACACTGAACACGTAGAAGTAAAAAATTATTTATGAACAATTCAATTAAAAATATTAAAATTTAAAAAATTAGTAAGTTATGACCCCTGTAGAAATACCATGACCTACGTACTTGTCCCATTACTTGGCCCATAAATTCTCTTGCCATCAGTATCTCTGATAGTATTTACTGCCTTAAGGAGATGCCCCAAGACACACAGTCATATTTCACCCTACAGCTTCACTTTTCTTAATGAGCTTTCCTTCAATTCAGTAGGAGTCACAGACTTTACACTTTTAGACTAAACATGCACATTTAAAAAAACCCACTGAAATCTGCCTAATGCAGCAACCGTAAGTAAATTATGTTACTTAAAATACACCCAGTGCACAGGGGGTTGGCACTGCATCCCACTGCCACTAACTACATTCACTACACTCTGACATCATGAAGAAAACAAGGATGAGGAAAACATCCTGATCATAATCTCCTGTTATAGTGCCCAAATCCATGACTCACACTACATGCTTCCTTTGTAGGCAAACATGCATAAAAGAGGTATTTGAAGAACTTCATTTGGATGTGCTGGAACATTATCTCCATGCCTAAAAACATCAGAGCCCTGGAAAAAGCTTTCTTTCAATTTTTCCATTAGATTTTGTTCTCAGGAAAGCAATGGCTGGGGCATTGGCCACTGAAGACAGGAAGCACTCAACACCTTCATATATGTACGTAATGTACAAAAGACCCCTTTCAGGCCAGGAAAGAGAAAGAGACTTCTGCTCTTCTAGTTGAGGAAACTATCTGAAGATATTTTGAACATATGCATCTCCCCTGACCTCTTCCTTTGTTACACACTGTAGATCTCAGTGCCCTGTAAGGTACATCCAAGCTCATATGAAATGGGTTGGCCTAGGGTCCTGCCACAGCCCTATGGAGACTCCCATATACTACTCTATTAGACAACGATCCAAAAAAAAACCAAAACATAAATAAAAAGAATAGTCTTACAAAACACACTAAAAAAAAAAAAAAAAAAAAAAAAAGGAGAAAGAGTGGAAGAAACAAAAAGTCCAGGAGAGCACACTGGATCCAAGTTCGCATTGGCTGACACATGCAATAAGTGGCATATGTGTTGGCTCAAAATAGCCCTTTTTTCAATGAACTCCTGCTTCCCTTCCTGTAAGCAAGCTGCACAGCCAAATGACTGCAAGGCAGATGCAAATCATCACTGTAGAACTGGCAGACATGGATTTTGTACCAGACTTACATGAACAGAGGTTTGTCATGGTTTAACCCCAGCCAGACAGCTTGTTCACCCACTCCCCCACCTTCTTGCCCTCCCCCTACTCCTGGGGGGACGGAGAGAAGAATCGAAAAGAAATGCAACTCCCACAGGTTGAGATAAGAACAGTTTAGTAACTAAGGTATAACACAAATCACTACTGCTACCACCAATAATAGTAATGATAAAGGAAATAACAAGGAAAGAGAATACAACACCTCATCACCAGGCGACCGATAACTCGCCCCCCCCAGCCCGACCAAGCACCGACCGATACCTCCTTCAACCCTGCAGTCCACTTAGCCCTTCTGGGTAACTCCCAGTTACCTCCCGGGCATGACGTGCTGTGGTATGGAATACCTCTTTGGTCAGTTTGGGTCAGGTGTCCTGTCTCTGCTTCCTCCCGGCTTCCCCTCCTCCCTGGCAGAGCATGAGGCTCACAAAGTCCTTGGCCAAACCAAAACATCATTTTTATCAGCTCTGTTCCCAGCCCGAAAGTCAAAACACAGCACTGCACCAGCTACCAAGAAAGAGAAAAATGACTGCTACTGCTAAACCCAGGACAAGGTTCACAACAGAGAGCAAGTTGTTCAACTCCAAGTTTTCTGCATAGAACTGCTTAACAAGTTGGGCATGAAAATCATCACTAGGCAAATCCAAGAACTCCTTGTCTGAATGGGTGTCCTCTCACTTGTGCCTATGAAAACACTTCTGCAGGGCCTTTTGATGATTCAAGGGATAATAAATCAAATGCACACCTCCAAGGGTTTCTGAATATCCTTCTCTTGGCCATCTAAATAAAATCCCAGCTACTCCTGCACCATGCCTATGAGACAGGAAGATACAGCACTAACTTAAAATGCCACTGCTCTGCAGGACACCACCTTGCTCTTACTTTTGCAAAGATATGTTTACTGTATGAAACCTCACGCATGTTCACCAGGTCATCCTCACTGTACATGAAAGGAAAGCTTTCACATGTCTAAATTACAGGATTAGCTACCCCTGTAGCTAACTAAAATGGGAGGGCGATGTTGCATTTTGATTTTTAGCATACCCAGAAGTAGCATGATGCAACAGGCATGAGACTGAGGGTACAAACCATCTATCATCACTAGAAGATACTGCTACGGGCTATGAGTACACAATAGTGGTATGAAATTGTCTTCCTATTTATTTCATATTATAATATCTGAAATATTTGTCTTGAAAAAGGCTTCAGATACAAGTAATGTTCATTGTTCAAAACTTTTTACATATGTCCTGGGTTCAGCAGTAGCAGTCATTTTTCTCCTTCTTGGTAGCTGGTGGAGTGCTGTGTTTTGACTTTTGGCCTGGGAGCAGAGCTGGTAATAATGATGGTTTGGTTTGGCCAAGGACTTTGTGAGCCTCGTGCTCTGCCAGGGAGGAGGGGAAGCCGGGAGGAAGCAGAGACAGGACACCTGACCCAAACTGACCAAAGATGTATTCCATACCACAGCACGTCATGCCCAGGAGATAACTGGGAGTTACCCGGAAGGGCTGGGGGACTGCAGGGTTGGAGGAGGTATCGGTCAGTGTTTGGTTGGGCTGGGGGAGGGCAAGTTATCGGTCGCTTGGTGGTGAGGTATTGTATTCCCTCCCCTTGTTATTTCCTTTATCATTATTATTATTGGTCGTAGCAGTAGTGATTTGTGTTATACCTTAGTTACTAAACTGTTCTTATCTCAACCTGTGGGAGTTGCATTCTTTCTGATTCTCCTCTCCGTCCCTCCAGGAGTAGGGGGAGGGCAAGAAGGTGGGGGGGGTGAGTGAAAAAGCTGTCTGGCTGGGGTTAAAGAATGACAACATGGAACATCAAAGTGGCAAAACAGCCACCCCAATGAAAGCCCTGCTTATAGTGAAAAAATCATGATCCTCTGTCTTGGACATGGCTAGAAAACTTTTATCTGTGAAACCAAATGAAGAACTGGAATGTCTTTTGTTTCCAAATGTATTTCTTCAAGTTTGCAGTAGCCGAGATGCAATCACCTTGGAAGACTGGGTTTCATTGCTGTATGGACTGCTCAAACTTCACAGAAACAAGAGAGAGAAAACTGAGTGCTCTTCCCAGGCTATTGCCTTTCTGGAACAACTCATGCGCTTATGTTTACTCACATCCTAATGCTTCAGTAGGCTGGCATGCAAAATCACAATATTTAACTCATCTATCTAAAAGCAGCCTATGACAGTAACTGTTACACATGAGGACGTAATCAGTTCTGACTTGGTGCCAGAGATCACAGAGAAATTGTTATTTTCCAGCTTGATTGCTATAACACATAGGAAAAAAATACTTCCTTTTATTCTCCAGCAGAGGAAAAATGGTTATTAATTACAGAGAAAATAATCATTAAAACCACAAAGTTAGAAGCAATGATTCACAGATGAACTTTAGTGCTTTGTACACAATTCACTTTAGCCCAAAACACATCAGTCATAGCAATGCTTTGGCTGGAGTCTACAGATGAAGACTGTGTGACCAGTCTTGTGACTCCAAAATGGTAAGCTGCAATAAATGAAAGAATTAATAAGAATAACTGAAGATCTCCACAATAATGCTAGGAAAACTGTATCTAAGCTGACTATTCCTTCATTTCTGAACTTCCTGCACTTTTGCAAGATGGATCATCAATATAACCTGAGTTACTCAAGAGTTACTTAAGCCCCACTGGTGTAACTAAGCAGGAGTTTTATATGAACTGACACCCCATGCACAAAAATGATACAACACACAAGCACACCAGCAAAATGCAGCTTGTCCAAGCAACACAGCAACTCCAGCTCATCACTGCATCAATAAACTTTTACAGCAATCATGTGAAACATCATCCTATATCCCCTGTCATCTCAGGCGAAGCAACTTGCACATCATACAACAGGGTAACAGTTGATCATCTGTTGCCAATAAAGAAAACAGCAGGCTTGAACTCTTCTTCTAAGTCCGAAGACGGAAAACAGACCAATATGAAACAATAGTATATATATAAAGTTCTAAAGCAGTCCAGATTTGTTTGTTTTTTTTGATTCTCCTCTCCGTTCCCCCAGGAGTAGGGGGAGGGCAAGAAGGGGGGGGAGTGGGTAACAAGCTGTCTGGCTGTGGGTTAAACCACGACAGTACTGTAAATGCTGCAAAGGCAGTTGTGGAGTTCTATCACAGCACAGCTCAGCACTCACCAGCTGATGAAGTGGAGTCTCTCTCAGATGACTCCAGGAAGCAGACATGGGGATGGGGTAGTCCAGGCCTGCACCGAGTCACAGAATCCACCAGCATGGTGGACTAAAGTACAGAAAACATGCACTTTAGGTAAGGACGTGTCCCAGACAAAGAATACAGCTTTTTCCTATTTGTTTGGGGTTCCTTTTTGTTGTCTTTCAGTTTACTTACAGTGCTACAATTTCAAGGTAGATGTTAAATCACTATTCTTAAATTTAAAAGGCTCATGATCTAGTTGTTCAGCAGACTTGTACATGTTGTCATCAAAACTCTTGAAAATAAAGCGTCTCACAGGTCAAAGACATCTGAACACCAAGAACTAAGAATTTGTCTTTGAAAGTGCAGAGGAAGGACCTCTTACACTCCAACGCTGAAAACCTATTGATTAACCAATGAAAAAAATTTAAGTGATTACTGAACAATTTACAAGGAAATCAATAAGTGGATCCTGAAGATCATTCTTTAAATTGGTAAAACAACCTTCTTTAGATCCTTCTTATAGCAACTTGCTTAGTTGAGTAAATCTGTTTCCTTATGAAAAGGTAGCATCTGGGGAAACATCTATGTACTTTCTTAAAAACTCTTTGAGGAACATGCTAAATGACTAATGACAGCAATTCATCCTGGTTTGACTATAATGCTTTTCCTTATGACTTTAAGATGTTTCACTGCCTCAAAGAATTAGCATTTTATACTGAATAATCAATACACATTATACTATAAATACCTCTTGAAGGATGGGGGGGTTCAACCTGTGTGGCAGGAAAATACGTTCTCTTGCATTAACTGTGAAGGACTGAGTTCAATGAATTTCACAGAGCCTTGTTTCTACTGAGGTCAGTATCATTTCAAAATTGTCAACAGTTGCAGGACTTCCAAGGGCCTTGTGTGGTTATGTCTTCCTGATTGGAAATTATTTACTATCTGCCAACTAGATTATTCAAGGAGTTTCATGAAATGACTGAAACATCTGTGAATGTAGTATTTTTATTCTTCTCTGCTATTTTTATTCAGCAGCATTAAATTGCTTCAAAATTAAATGCAACTTCTCATCTTCATAATAAAAAACATAATCAAAGGGCAGAACAAAGCAGACATAGCACCATTTGAATTCCTAGTTATTAATTTTTACAGTGGCTTTCTGATACTAGTATACCATGTTAAACCACCAGTCATAAACATCCTCATAACTTAAATGCATAAAAATTCATACACGATAGTTTTAAATTACTTAAAGGCTAATAAATACAAGATATTTTGTAACTTGTAGCTACTACCACTACCACAGAACTTGGTGATGAGACCATCAGAGAACTCTGTGAAAAACACACATAGATTCTCATACCCTCTGTGGACCAATCTAAACCATAGTACTATTTTTTCCACCAGTGACGGGGTAAGTTGCTATTGTTGCCATACAGCTACAGGAAATAATCCAAAACCCTTACAGTTTTAAGAAAGAAAGGCTGGTATAGTCAAACTTACATGAGACACAAGAGCAACGTGACTGTAAGAGAGCTGATAACCTGGAGACCAGTCACTGAAAGAGCTGCAAAGAGAAGCTGGTCCAAGGACAAGGTATTTCCAATGATGCTCTGCAGAGGTTACCTCCTAGGAAGGCACATTCTGTGCACTTCTCAGAAGCCGCAATTGCTAAAAAGAACAGGGAACAGAGAGGTGGTACCACAGCAATCCATGTGCAACATGACAGTCCCACCATCTCTTTAAACTACCACTGAATGAAAAGGTTGAGAGACTTTTTAGTTGTATAAAGCAGAAAATAATCAGATTCTACAACTGGCCTTGGAATAAAGTCTAAGATGACAGTCCCACTCTGACGGTTATAACCCCAGGAAGATGTTGAAGAACTGGCAAGAATGTAGAGAAAAGCCAGAGGACTCATTAAAATAACAGAAACATGCTCAAGAGTGCATGTGATAAGCTCATCAAATTTGCACTATCATGTGAAAATCATGGAAAAGAAATCAGTATTTTTAAAACATACATGAGGGACTGAAATTCAACAGCAGATCAATTTTCAACATAAAAGGCAAAGTCAAGGCAGGAATAAAATTGATTAGAAATCACTTCCCATTTGCTGAGCCTAAGATGTTCATGCGAAATATCTTCTATCCAAAATGTTTCACTAAATGCAAATCACCAGTGCCCAAGGACTTTCCTGGGAGTGATGGAGGTCTCAGCACATATCCAGGGATGTGGAATCTCCTTTTTTTGCTCATCACCATGAACCAGCTCTATAGCCCAGACCACTGCCCGATACTGGATTTCTGCCACCCAGCACTTCTGCACAACTGCAGCCATCACGTCTTCAGTGTCTGAAGATGTAAAAACTCAACCTATACACCCTAAATAACTTACTAAACCAGTTTTGCATGTTAAATACCTTACATGGCTGCTGGTCTTCATTGCATGACCTTTTAGAGCCTGGCTTTACCCAGATTTGGTGTGTTCACGCAGCCATTTCCAGAGCAGTGCCTGCTGCATTCAATCTGGGGATGGGGATTTGGGAGGGTATTAGAGGAGGACAGAGGTCTGAGGAGCTGCTGTTCAACCACAGCAGAAGCAGCAGTGGGAAGCCGAAAGCCACCAGTTCCCCTGTTCCCAGAACTATCTGTCTCCCTCAAGAGCAAAAAAGCGTAAAAATGTGGTTTTGTCATTAAATTCAGAAGACTGGAGTCTAAACAGAGTGAGGGAAAAGTCGCTGCTAGACAGGATTTTTCTACTTTAGATTCACTCTTTATAATAGAGTCGTGTTTCAAAGTGACAAAGCCATCTTGAAATCCAGGCAGTTTAAAATTGATGCTTTTTTTCCTTTTCTAAAAATCCTGCCAGGTATTACTTCTGCATCTCATTCTCTCCATTTCTACCCATTTCACTCCCTTCAAGTCCCTTGGGAGAAACCAAATATTCAAGAGAAACAGCTCTACAGAGCACACCCAAAATGCTGTCAGAAACAAGGAAACTGGTAAGACAGAAGAGAATGTTTCTCTTCTGGTCTTTCAGTAATATGAATCTTGACTACTTCCTGCAACAATCATTAGGGGAGGTATTTTGGGGCAGACATGCAGCCTTTAGACTGACTGACAAGTGTCACATGTAAGAGTATCTGTAAATGAGAAAACAAAAGCAGCAATTGCTGACGCCAGCATGGCTGCACACAGGGCAAATATAGCATTCCAAAAGAAAGCTATTTCTGTGCAGATGGTGAACACTACAAAACAGAGACCTACATACTCTCAGTACAGATGAACCAGCAACAAAAAGAAAAACGCACTTGTGCGAAAACTAAAAAGAACCAGCTTTGTTTCCAGAACATGCTCATACCTCCAAGGGCTCCAGTGCAAAGTTTTGTGGACCCTTAATTCTTTGCTCCTGCAGGAGCATGCAAGGCGCTGCCTCTCCTCCTCCACCAAAACTCCCCTGCAGACCCACATCACACTGTGTGCTCCGACAGTAACCCAGACACATCTTAAGCCCACCTCTGCTTGAACAAATTAAATCCACTTAACTGAACATCATAAAACACTGGGTTTAAATGGCTCTTTTTCCACTACATTGTCTTCTGCAAATAGCACTGAGGTTATTGATTTCCTGCAATGCAATATCAGCCTGTTTACTTAAACTAGCTCCCATTTTAAAAACTTCATAAAATGTAATCCAGAAAAATCATGCTGTACTTCAAACACCACTGACTGCAGACTGGATGCATGAAGAGACCAAGAAAAATCCCTTCTAAATACTGAAAGCTGATAACCACCACGCTCTGCCTTTATAGTCATGCTGCACCTTATCAGCATTTCCTGCAGCACACACTGTATTGCATCCCTCTGAGACTGAAGATGCACAGCTGACTTATTTCCAGTCATCTTTCTGAATTATATGCTGAATCTTAGTGATCCAGTAACATTAGCTATGCTTTTATCTTCCTTCACAAGGAACCCTCACTCATACATGCTGAATTATGCTTTACAATCTCATTCAGCTAAAAATGAGAGTGAGATCCTGAGATTTAACTTGCTTTACCTGTGATGACATAGAAAGGAGGTGACATTTTATTTTGCTTCAAAGGTGGGAGAACTGGCAAGGGGGGGGGGGGGGGGGGGTGCGCAGCAGGAAGAAAAGAAAAAAAGAGGTGAAAACTTGACAAGATAAAGTTGTCAGCTTGGTATGAAATGCTATCAACAGAACTTAAAGCCAGAAAAGATCAGCAGCTGCTGAGCACAAAACACAGATATTGCCCCAAGCCCATGATTTCTTGTTAACATAAGAAATCAGAGACACTGACTGAAATTACTAAATAGGGTTTGTGTTTTTTTTTGTTTTAAAGACACTTTTTCTTGAAAATTACAACATATAATTGTGTTGTACAACAAACAGTCATATCCAACAGGATGACACGAAGTCCAGGACTCTAAACCTACTCCAAAAGAGAAAATATTCATGGTAATTAAATCTACCCATACCTAGTTCCCACAGCCATCAGATACAACCTTTTGATCAGGCAATTCCAACAGACATCTAAAGGCTCCACAGTTAAGCACATCCTACCTACACAGTGCAGATGCTAGACCACAGATAGGAGAATGAACATCTGGGATCAGCCATGATGGAAGTTCATAGTTTTCTGCTTGAAACTGCCAGTGAGACACCAAAAAAACACCTCTGATGCCATGTTTTTGCTTCTGCGTACACTTTCCCCTCCCCCTTAGTTTCAGAGGATGAAGAATAGTCAAAGTCTTCAGACAGTGAAAAAATCAAAACCAATATTAAAGAAGACTGGAAAAGGACTGAGTCTCTTCCTCCCTGTACCTGGCACAGCTGAGAAGGGTTCTGCCAAGGCCTTTGAAAAGAAACTGAGCATGTGTTTGAATCTAGTGACTTTGAAATTTTAGCTTATTTCCAGAATGCAACAAGAAGAAAATTCATGAAAAATCCAGTAATCACAAATAGCACCATTCATGCCTTGCTGAGCTTTCCTGGCATACCTTTAAATGACTCCCATGACTGCCAAGGAAAGGGATCTGGGAGCAGTTCCCACATATCAGGAGAATTACAAATAGAGATTAAGAAAAATAATAATTAAGAAAAAAAAAAGACAAGATTAAGGACTTGTAGAACAAAGGCTAAAGAAACCATTGCAGTATTTAACAACAATGAACTAAGATGATTTCCAAAGGTAAATGAAGACAGCTGCAAATCAGGGAATATTTAAAACTGGAAAAGTTGATAACACAAGGAAGAGAGGGTGTAGCCACTAATACAGGACTGCCTAATACACAACAGTGATCCAACCCCAAACGCACTAATGCACTGGGAAGTTTCCTGAGGGTCTGGACATCTCACCACATTTCTGCTGTATTAACAGATTCTTGCAGTTGGAAAGGGTTCAGCAAGGGAAAGCACCTTGCATGGGCTGGTGATGAGTCAGTCTTCATCCTACAGCCTCAGAAGAACAGCCCTGCCACTATGAGCCTGTTCTTGGTATATGAAAGTTGCACTGTTGCATTAAAATAAAAGAACAAAAACAAAACCAAAACAGACATCCACAAAACAAAAACCTAACTTTGAGCTTTCCCTTAATTTTGTGTTAAGAATCCACAATTATAAATACAAAACAATTCCCTCTCCACCCCAAAAAAGCCCACACAACAGCAAACCACCAAAATCCAGACTACAGAGATCAGCAGGTCATTGCAGGAGGACAAGACAATCTCCACTGCAATACAGCTTTTAGCTTTAATGTTCACCTTCCTTTTACACAGAGACTACAAACTAGAAAAGGCAGCTAAACTAAGCTTCAGCCCACCAGAAGTTAAACAGCCAAGCCTTCTCCAACTACACATGTCTGGCTGGATTTCTCAGACAGAAAGGTTTATTTATTTTATTTTTTTTTTATTGTGATTTTACTTTCTTGGCTGTTGTGCAAATTTCCTTGATTTTACAAGAGATTTTTAGTTAATTATGTATTTACCTAGTTAGCATAATTGTCTTCAATTATGTAATTAGTGTTCATATGTGTAATCATTTGAACATGTAATTATATCTAATTACACCATTAAAATGTGCAAGTCAAATATCTTTATTATTTTGATTGATAGACATACAGGGAGGAAAGAAAAGTATCTCACTTGTTATTTTTATCTCCTGGATCATGAAATCTGCAAGAGTAAAAGACTTCAGCCTATAATGTTGCTATAATTATTTATAAGGACTTATCAAGCCTGTACCAAGTTCATACTTTTCAAGTAGAGGTAGAACAAGTCAAACCACTCAAAACTAAGGAGCAGTCACCCAATGCAGAAAAAAAACACTACTAAGAATAGCCTCAACATACTTGTTGGCTAATGTCCAGTTATGCACTTACTGTTACAAAGAATAACAGCCCACATGAAAAAAAATTACAGGGAAAGAAAAAAAAAAAAAGGAAAAAACCCCACAACAAAAGACCCACAAGTTGTTCCTGCTTGTTTTGATTGAAGATGCTGTTGTACCCTAGAGAGAGATTTTAAAGCTCAAAGAACTTTTCAGCTACCTCTAAAACAACCAGAATAGACATACTTAGAACAGTGATATTTCTTAGTTCTGTTTAGTTTTACTTCACCAGCTGTGCTCTGAACCCTGTAGTACAGTACCAGAACAAATAGCTGGTGCACACCAAATGAATTAGGACAGGGATACTTCAGTCTTTTTAATTGCTTTTGGCTGGGAAAGCAAATATTTACACACAGATTAAATAGTTAGGCTTATTTAAAGTTCAACTTCTCTCCAGGTTCAGATTTTTTGCCTCTACTAACATACAGAGCATTCAAAAAAAACCCCACAAAACAAAACAAAAACAAACAAAACCACCCATATATGCCTAAGCTGACTCCAAGAGCTAGGGGGGTGGAGGGGGAAGCCTCACACAACAAACATAACAAGAGCTCTTCAGCACCACTTGGGAATAAGCCTCAATTACAGAGCATCCTTCAGCAAAAGGCACATAGTGTTTCCAGCCTGATAAGCTCACTCGCGCTGCAGAGCATCCAGATACAAGTGCTCAGGTGGATGGCAGCACAAATAAACCCCGTGCTTCCAAAAACAGCCACTCCCAGCTGCCAGAGGCTGAAGTAGAGCTCAGTCTATGATATAATTTGATCTACAAGAACAGCAGCAGAGAGAATAAAATCACACAGAAGGATCAGAGGGGTCATTTAACGGTCATACCAGAAACACCATTTGTTCAAACTCTATCCACATCAGACATCTTAGATGCACTAGGTTTTGTGAGAAGCATTTCTCCTTAAAATTGAAAAGCAAGAACCTCATGAGCCAGCCTTAGAAGATCATAGAATCATAGAATGGCTTGGGTTGAAGGGACCACAAAGACCACCCAGCTCTAACCCCCGTCTCATAGGCAGGGACACCTTCCTCTAGACTGGGTTGCTCTGAGCGCAGTCCAACCTGGCCTTGAACACTGCCAGGGATGGGGCAGCCATAGCTTCTCTGGGCAAACTGTGCAGGGCCTCACCACCCTCACAGGGAAGAGCTTCTTCCTCATATCGAATCCAAATCTGCCTTCTTTCATCTCACAGCCATGCCCCCCTGTCCTATCCCTACACTTCCTTGTTAGAAGTCTCCAGCTTTCTTGTAGGCTCCTTGAGGTACTGGAAGGCTGCTCTACGTTGTCGCTGCAGTCTTCCCTTCTCCAGGTTGAACAACCCCAGCTCTCAGCCTGTCTCCATAGCAGAGGTGCTCCAGGCCACAGAGCATCTTCATGGCCTTCTCTGAACTCACTCTAACAGGCCCATGTCCTTCTTATGCTGGGGGCCCCAGAGCTGAATACAGTACAGCAGGTGGTACTCTCACATGAGCAGAGTAGAGGGGGAGAATTGCCTCCCTTGACATGCTCCTTTTGATGCAGCCCAGCACACCACACGGTTGGTTTCTGGGCTGCAAGTGCACACTGAAGCTGGGTCGTGTTGAGCTCCATCCATGTCACCAGCAGTTGAGGGAGTATCTCCTATTCCCCAGGTTACTGCTATGAAAGCACTGTCTTCAAGGCCACATGCAGATATGTGGAATAGAGGGAAGTAAGTTCACTGCACGCAGAACCATGGTGTGTTACAGAAACATCTTCGCTCTGGTCCCTGAAGTTAGTGGGATATAAGAAAAGGCTATGAAGAACAATCAAGCCTTTAATGTTCAACAACTGAACTGCCAGTCATGGAAGTGTATACTGGTGCCCCTTGAAGGGCATCAGCTCCAGAGACAAACTCTGGAGTCAAGTAGAGAATACACCAGAGTCACGTTTGTAGTCATACCATTCCTTCTCAGACAGTCTATCACGTTTAGACTTTTGGACAACAAATACATCATTTTTGGAGAAGGACTCAAATGGGCAGCAAAACAAATGTGCTTTCCAGCCATGAACAGGTCTTGTTGCTATGAGAAAATAAATGAGGAGCCTGCTGCTCTGAGGTTTCACTCGCAGTTGTAGAACATGTCTTTCATTATGTCCACAGCAATGGGAACAATTCCCTATTCTGCTCCATAAAAAGAATCTTCAAGTGTTCCTTTAGGAGACAACTTTTCACAGACCAGCTATCAGAATGTTACCAGAATGTATTTCTGCTTCAGGAACAGCAGGTCTGCATATGCTGCTAGTTTCCCTGGGTTACTAAATTATCTCTTTACTCATCAAATATATTCTCTTTCAGTGAGCAAGACTTCACAGCAACAGACCTCATTGCAAAACCACCCACCTCATTTTTGCTTATGAGACTAGTATGTTCAACAATGATGGGAAAACAGCTACTTCTGCAGCATCGCAGGGACACTCCTCCATTCTTTCAGCCAACGTCCTAGCTCTTAGGGTCCACCAAGAAACAGGGAAATAAAAGCTGACAATATACAGACAGAAACCAAAGACTGCAGAGCACAGTTTGGGGCTAAAACCCAGGGGAAAGGGAGAAGACAGAAGTGACGTATTCAGGGAACAAGTACCAATATTTCAATAAAATTGAAACCATCACTGTTTTGCTTCTCATGATAGGAGAGTCATGCTTTGTGTTCATTGGAAACTTTCTGTAGAGGATTTCTGGCAGCTCTTAAACTTCCACAAGGGTCAATCATATGTGCAAAGCCTGGTATACTAGAAATCACCAACCTGGATGTTATTTCCAGCTCAACATGCTTCTCTGATAGACTCATCTCAGTGACTGCTGATGCTTCAGCAAGCCTAGGCTCAATGTTCTCAACTGAGTGTGACTGAAATACACACTTCACTTGCCCTGATATTGCATTTATCTTGATCTAAGCTGACCTCTTTCTCCCACTACTTCCAAGCCCTTTTTAGAAACTTGCAAACATATTTCTTGTCAAGAGACAGCAGCCACCTGGAACCAGGAGAATCAGCAAGATACAACTGGTCAAAGTATTCAGAATACAAGAACTGAGGAGTTTAATTTCTCTATTGGCTTGCAAAACACATCATTCAATCCAGCTTCCTGCAGATGATGGGGTGAATGGATTTGAATTTTTCAGTAGCATATTCACAAAATATCCAGTATGGATCAGTAAGGATGCTGTACCTTCCTCATTACTGCTGCCCAAAATGTTCTGCACTCCATGAGAGGCTGAAGAATAGGCTACATAATTGTCACCTAACAAAGACAACTCCACAAAGCCCTTACATTAATTACAACTTAACTGTGAGATTTTAGCATTAGATTGCCACTAGGCAAAGACTGCAGGTCAAAAATAAATTCTGACGGAAATGTTTTCTTTAGGAGCTCGTGTTTTCTTTTCTGTTGCTTTTTGGGAAGTCTAAATTCTTGTAACTTTCCAAACCAATGCCAACAGACCAATGCCAGAAATGTCTGGGTCTCAGCACCTCTGGACCTATCTTCTTCCTCACTTATTTCACTACCTCTGCCTGCTCCTACTTCAAGGCTCCCACAGTCATCCTCAGGAAAGCCTTTCCTCCCACAGATGAGGCTATATAAGATTTAGCATTGCAGGAATATACATTCACATTCGAAAGGCAAGGGGTAACGGGCACAAGTTAGTCGCAGGGAGATTCTGGTTGGACACTAGAGAAAAAATTTTCACCATGAGAACAACCAGCCATTGGAATAATCTCCCCAAGGAACTGATGGATTCCCCAGTGCTGGGACACTTAAGATTCAGCTGGACAGGGTGCTGGGCCATCTAGTCTGTGTCATGCTTTGCCTAGCAAGGTTGGACCAGATGGTACTTGAGCTCCCTTGTAATCTGGGATTCTATGATTCTATGCACCACTGAGACAATATCAGTAAACGAGGTGTATAAGCAAGCAAAGGCAGCTTTTCAAACCCCAACAGTACACCGGGATATCACAGAGCACAGCAGAACCGCAGTCCATAAGTGTCTGGAGTTGCCAAGCAGCTGATGCGCACCACACAGTGCTTCACTCACCTCTCCTGCCAACTCCAACAAGCAAACTCCTTCCCAAGCAGCGAGGTATCTCCATCAACAAAAACATGTAACTGTGGCATGTTAGAGAAAACCTTAATCATTTAAAATGCATACCATCTTAATTACTCAATCTGATTAGTGTAGCCTCCTCTAATGTTTCAGACATAATCCTATCTTCACCTTATTAGGGTGTGCAAAGAAAAAATTAACATTTTCTGATACTCCATCTATTAAAATATAAAAAGCAGCATTTCAGAAAAACAAAACAAAAAACCCATGTGATGCTCTCTTTGATCAGCTGCAAGTGAAACATAAAAGGCTCCTTTGAGGTAAACTGGATGTTACATTTTCTATTTTAATGGATAGCAATTCTTATCAACTGCTGATGTGACCAAAGAAAGCAGTTTGTGGGGAGGAGAGGGGGTTACTTACACTGGAACAGCTGTTTCCCTATTGCATTCTGCATATCCTTATTACAGTAATTGTGCTCTTGTTAGGCAAACTGATGATGATTTCATATGACACTCCTTAGTTCATGGGAAGACTTTACAAATGCTCAGTGAACACCTGACAAAATTCAGCCTGACTCACGACTAAATTAGCCTGCATTTTATGCTGGAAAAAACCCTTCATAAATGTTTGACTCAATAAAGCTCACATTTAGCTGTGAATAGCACATGTTTCCATCGTTCCTAAGCATTAAAAGAAATACGTGATTAAACTTTACCTGCCATTTTTGCTGTTGAGTCTGTGAATAGTTTAGTTGATGTTTTCTTCCTAGAGTACAGCACCTGCATTCGCACCTCTGCAGTGCACTGCAGATACATTCAGTGTTCACTACAAACTTCTCGTGCTCCGACAAGAGAATTAAGTGTTAAATGCAAAAAAATCTGGGGCAGAAATGACAGCATCTACAGTGAGAGACACCACTGAAAGACAAGCAAGCAACAGACTCCTTGAATTCCTTGAGACTGAGAGACTCGTGCATCTGAGCACATCACAAATGGAGAGCACAGCATGCTCTGACTCAGGACAACAGTGCTGCTTTATGTCAGGAAGTGCAGTTAACCCCTAACCGACAAACTGGGACCCACCAAAACTCTAGTTTATAAAAGAAGTTCAGTTTATGCCTACCAATCACTTGACAGAGGGAAAAACAAAAAGCATCTGTGCTACCCAAAGCACCCCCTTTCTCTACCCCAATTCCCAGTAAGCAGCAATGTGCATGTCCCGGCATGCAGGACCCGGAGAAGCAGCAGCCCTGGTTGTGCTCAGAGTGCAAAATCACCAAGCTCAGGAAGCAGGAGGTATCTCGTAGGTGCACAAGGAGAGTAGCTACTCGTTGACAGGCTGGCCGTCAGCACAGCACTCCACTCCTACAAGTGGAAAGAAAACACAGCAAAACAGAGGCAGGGAGAAAATGAGGGGTCTTCCAAAAGCAGATCCTCCCACTCATTGCTTTCCAGGAGAGCCATGCTTCCTGACACTCTCTTCACACACAACCAGCAACAAGTGCATGTCTAAGCCCCTTGATTTCAAGGGGATAAAATCATAAAATCACAGAATGGTTTGTGTTGGAAGTGACCATAAAGATCATCCAGTTCCAACCCCCTGGAACACCTTCCACTAGACCAGGTTGCTCCAAGCCCCATCCAACCTGGCCTCAAACACTGCCAGGGATGGGACAGCCACAGCTCCTCTGGGCAACCTGTGCCAGTGTCTCACCACCATTACAGGGAAGAACTTCCTGATTATCTGATCTATATTTACCTTTTTTAGTTTAAAGCCATTATCCAATAATGCTGCATAGGAGAAGAGTGTCAGAAGGATGGATGTGAGGTGGAATCCACTACAGTTCTGCAAGAGAAAGCCTCAGTGCTTATTAGGTCATTTTGCATCCCAAATAGTCAAAATAACATAGCTCACTGGGAGCAGAGAGCACACAACTCTCAAGATGGCTGGATTATGTGTGGCAGCAGCAGCTGCTGCCTCCCCAGTTCTAGAGTTTGGTCAGGGCAGGGGGACAAATGTGAGGACCCCATCACTTGCCAGATAGCAACTGGGCAAGGACTCAGGCATTGCTTTCCCTCCGTTCAGCATGTTTTCCATCTCAGAACACACTGCTCATGACAGGATAATGTAACCCGAGGTGTGACAACACACAGAACTGAAAGACATGGAAAAAAAAAAAAAACAACAAACAATGTAGCTGAGGTTATGCTGACAAACAAGGTCTTTACCATTCAGCCTTTTGCGGACAGGCAAGATACAAAATCCCAGCCAGTCCCTGCTCTTTCAGAAGATGCTGCTTCCTCTGACCCCTGTGGTCCAAATGTCACTCCTAATCTTGGGACAGTCACAGTCGTTGCTGCCACCAGTTAGATGCCCCAGCACAGGCTAGATCAGCCAAGGAAGTGAAGGATAAGCTCCATGGACTGTGCAAGAGAGTCTTACTAGTGTAAATAAAAAGGCACCTATTAGCTACATAAAAGAGCAAATAACTTGTGTCACAGGGATAAGTGTCCTTATACATCTCTTGCGGAGCTGACAAGCAGGTACAGCACAACACTCAGTTCCTGGGTTAACATCTGTTAAAGTGACAGGTCCAAATGGTGGCACAACAGCCCCTTACCCTAAGGGACATGCAGCTGGCCCCAGCACATCTGACACAGACCATGAGCTCAGCCCTACTACCAAGGACAGGGGAGGACTCATCACATCACCCTCATTCTCAGACCGGAATGGGTTTTGCAGGATTCTGTTAATAAATCCAAACCAACCTCTGGGCAGAATTCTGAATGCAGTAATTTATGAAAAGAGGGATGCATTTGCCCACCCACCGTTAGCCTCACCTGAGCGTGGATGTGGCATTTCAAAAACTTAATCAAGGAAAATTAGTTTCCATGGCAACTAATAGCACATTTAATAGATCAAGTGATGAGTGCTGTATATAAGAATACTGAAAATTATGAATAGCAGTGCTATATCAAATGATGCACAATCACTCCACAGATAACAAGCAGACAATCATATGTTGGGGTGCTCAAAGCTTTCTGTATAATTAGGAATGAGGCTAAGTTTTGGGGAGCAGCAGTGTGCAAGGGTCTGTAATCTCTTCCCTTTGTAATAACTACTGTAGCCTTCCATTACTCTCTCAAAAGGTTTCACTGATACTGATTAGAATGCAATAATTTTTAAGCAAAGTTGCAAAACAGTTTCTAGTTTGAAAGTGCAACCACCACCCTGAATAGAGGATTTTCCCCATTTCTACCTGCCTGTAACTAATACTAGGGGGAATTTTGTGGCATGTTGGAGGAAGCCAGTAAGAGTAAAATCTGAAGACACATTTTCAAAGAGAGGCCCCTACAGAGCAGCATCACTTCAACGCGACTTGAAGCAGATCAGAAAGAGGCACATGTGAGTCATCAGCCTGTTACAGAGCTACATCAATGGATCAAAAAGTTAAAAGTGATGCCTGGAAAGACAAAAAGACATAAATGTGCACTTTGGGAAAGCACACAGGAGCACTGACATGAAAGGGAGAAAACAAAACAAACACTCATTCCTCCTCCCAGGCTTCCACCTGAAGCAGACACCCACCACAGGCAGCCTCAAATCACACAGGGTGTCATTAAGAAGCCTAAAGAGGCAGCAGAGTGGCCTGGCACCATGTCATGAACACTCACGCCAGCCCTGCCAACTTTAATAGGATCACTGAATGGTTTGGGTTGGAAGGGACTTTAAAGCTTATTCAGTTCCAATCCCCTGCTACAGCCAGGGACACTTTCCACTAGACCAGGTTGCTCTTCTCTGAAGCCATGAGGAGAGGAACCCCATGAGCAACACTTTCTCTTGCCTCTTCCAATCCATGAAGGAAGGAGGTGAAAATGTGGGTTTTACCTAGTTTGGTCTGATTCTCTATTGCTACCATCCTCCTGCTACAGTCCTTCATGTCCATGGGGAGGGAGTGTAAAGTAACACTGACCCACAACATGCACGGGGCAGAAGCAGAAAGCGCTTTCCCACAGGAAGCTGAAAGCACCCTCATGCAGATAGTCACACTCACACTGAGGGTATCAAACCTGCTCTCTTCCCCAGAGAGAGTTCTCAGAGCTAAAAGCATTCCCTTGCAGGCATTACAGTGTGAACACAAAGGTACTCATTTGTAATTGTGTTCTAAGTAAAAAAAACTTGGATATTCAGGAGCCACCTTGCAAAACTAAGGAAAAGGACACATCTCCAACCTTCTGGGAGAGACTGTTTTTCCTCTCTTTATATCCCAAGGGAGCTTTTAATGTGTCAGAAAGGAAAATCAGATAGATACTGTGATGGTAACAGCAGTCTCACAGTACAGGAGCCTGGAATGGAGCATCAGCAAGGTCTCCTCTCATTGAGGATGTTCCATAGGATGGTGAAGGTTGAGAAGAAAGGTGCATGGGGCAGCAGAGCCCATCGAGGAGTCTTTGAAGACTCCCTAAGGACCGTATCTACTCACAGCAATTTACAGCAGTGGTCCAAGGCTCACCCGTAGGCATCTAACCCAGAGAGTCACAGAGCAACTTTTAGGCCAACAGGAAGGCAATGACTGGAGAAACACCAGACAAAAAGACCTTATGTCCTTTACAGCCACACAGAGTGCTCAGTATGGTCTTTCTCAGGGCTTTGCTACTTAAGCTGACCCACCCTATAGTGCTGGCATATTTTCCAGCCCATCTGGCACAAGCCTGCTGCCATCCACCTAAGACCTTAAGAGGACCCACAGGAGAAAAGTTCACAGGAGATTTTTCTTCTACCATTAGGTACTTGGCTTTCAATCTGCCTCTCAATAGTTGTGGAGACCTACTGTGAGCTCAGAATCAGGAAAACAGGTGAATGCAGCTAACTGACCCCCAAAACAAGAAAAAAAAATCCCTTTGTTAAGTAAAGTGCATGATTTTAAAGAGAGTTTAATTTTCTAGGTGTAATTAACTGTAGCTCCAAACCCTCAGCTATCAAGGCACCCAATTATGAAACTCCGTTTGCATTTGCACCCAATCTTACATGCTGTTCTGAGAATGGAAGGCTTGCAGAAGGTACTTCCACAGTTTTGCTTTAAGGACATTAAATAAAGTTTATTACTCACACCAGCCTTACATATTGAATGATCTTTTTACTTGAGCTCTGCTCCCATAGCTGCCTGGCTCCCATAGCTCACTAAGCAGGAAGAGCAGACATTCTGTTAATGAACCAGCACAATGTTTGTGAAGACTGAAGCACAAAATTCACTTCCTGTCTTCATGCAGTGTCTATGGGTGGAACCTGGCAGCCTCCATTTAGCTGTAATGCCATCACATACGATGGCCAAAGCAACAGCAACTGGCAGAGAAACAAGGCAAGAGAAGAGCATGTGCAGAAATCAGTTTCCTCTTGGCATCCCTGCAGTGATGCACCACTTTCCTGATAACATCCTCACTCCCCTCCACAAGCCACTGCCACACCCGTGTGGCATTTCTGCTCCATGATACATCTAGCAGCCTTTATTTCAGAAAAGAATTCCTAATGATCTATTATCTCATTGCTGATGAAGTTTAAGCAGTGGTATAGGACAATGCTTGGCTGTCCTGGTTTTGGCTGGGATACAATTCATTTTCTTCCTAGTAGCTGGTCCAGCGCTGTGCTTTGGCTTTAGCCTGAGAACAATGCTGATAACACATCAATGTTTTAGTTGTTGCTCAGTAGCACTTACCCTGAGAGACTTTTCAGTCTCTCATGCTATGCTAGCGAGGAAGGGCGCAAGAAGCCAGGAGGGAGCAGAGACAGGACAGCTGGCCCAAATTAGCCAAACGGATATTCATACCACAGCAGCAAAAAGGAAACTAATCATTTAAGAAAAGGAAGGAAAAAAAATTAAAAAAGACTAAAGCAGGCTATGGTAATTCATTGATTGAAGTGACCTGGTCTCTTGTGAGACCTCACTTGGAGTATTGTGTACAGTTCTGGTGTCCTTGGCGTAAAAAGGACATGGAACTGTTGGAACAAGTTCAGAGGAGGACCACAAGGATGATCAGGGGACTGGAGCACCTCCTGTATGAGGATAGGCTGAGAAAGTTGGAGCTGTTTAGCCTGGAGAAGAGAAGGCTGCATGGAAACCTCACAGCAGCCTTCCAGTATCTGAAGGGGGCCTATAGTGATGCTGGGGATGAACTCTTTACTAGGGACTGCAGAGATAGGACAAGGGGTAATGGGTTAAAACTTAAACAGGGGAAGTTTAGATTGGATATAAGGAGGAAGTTCTTTACTGTAAGGGTGATGAGGCACTGGAATGGGCTGCCCAAGGAAGCTGTGAATGCTCCATCCCTGGCGGTGTTCAAGGCCAGGTTGGGCAGAGCCTTGGCTGACATGGTTTAGTGTGAGGTGTCTTTGCCCATGTCAGTGGGTTGGAACTAGATGATCTTAAGGTCCTTTCCAACCCTAACTGTTCTATGATTCTATGATTTTAAAACCCTACAAGGACTTCCAGCCAGCAGTAGCACCAGTATGGTACACCGTGTATATCCATGGACAGCATCACTTGGCAGTCATTATGACAACACAACTTGGGACACTCACTGCTGCTGCTGTGGTGGGAGAATTGAACATGATACAGTCTCCAAGAACTGAACACACAATCCCACCAACAACTCTGGAGACCAAAAAGCTTTTGCAAGGCAGAGGTCCAATCCACACCAGCATCTGCAAAGACCAGCTGTTGCAAGGAGAGATGCAGGACACATGGTCTCATTGGCTAACTCACAGCACACCTTCCTTTTCTCCTTAATTGATAAGTGTTTTCTGCTTGGGGGAAGGAAATAAAATGAACACCAAGAGGAGATTTTACAAATGCCTAGTTCTGGGCTACTTATTTCTTACAGCATTTAAAACAAAAGAAGTTTCCATGTATGCCAATAATAATTGAAAAAAGTTTGAGAAAAACGTGCAAGTTGAACAGCCTTCTTAGAATAGATTCATAATTACATATTTTATAAACTCCCTTCCAAAGGTCTGATAAAATATCATTTTGAAAATAATTTCCATAGAATTTGCAAATCTAATATGAGAACCCTCTGTGCAAAAATCAGTAAAAAATTGAAATACAGGCAATTACCACCCAATGTATATGGAAGTCTCTTACACAACAAAATAAAAATGCATTTTCACCACTTCCATATATAAGAATAGGAGGCATCCTGCTGGATACTTCTCAAAGTCATATCATAGTCAAGGCTGTCTGAACATGAGAATCCAACAAGATATTGTCAAGTTTCATACATAAATTCCACACATATAAAAAATAAAAGTTTGAAAATAAACGCCATATCCCCTCTTCAAGCCAGCAACTACCTCTTGTTCATAACAGAAACACACTGCAGACCTCCTGCTGAAGAGCCAGAATGTATTCAACGAGCAAAAGAAATAAAAATCTCAAACTATCTGTATTTAAAATACCAAAAGCAATTATTGGCATGTAAGAGTAGTTCTCTGGCAGCTGGGAACGGTGAACACCAGCTTGCTGATTTTACATCCGCCCTGATCTCCTGCCTGACCTTAATCAGTGCTTTTTCCCTGCAGCCCCATTGACAAAACTCACACAAATACTAGTGAGATTCCTGGCTGTCTTGTCTACTAGAAGCCATATTTCATGGGCAACCAGTCCAAGGGGCTGCAGCTCCTCCAGACTTCCATGCCAAAGTTTAAATATGACAATGCAAAAACCTATGGTGTCTTAGGCCCTAATTATTTTTTTTTCCATACTTTCTGGAGCACTAAAATTGAATGGATATTTAATAGGAAGGTCATAAAAAGGCTAATGTTCAAATGCAACCCTGCCAAGCCTCCTGTATTTTGCTGCAGAATCATCCATTTGAGACTACCAAAACTACTCCCTTGTTCCCAGGCAGTTTATCTGCAAAAAATACTGCGAGTGTGAGAGAGCTGTAACATGGGAGCAAGCACAAGAGAGCAGACCAAGGTGCTGGCTGACAAAGAAAATCTATAAACAGCTAAAACAGAGATAAATCAATTTTTTTATCCTGAATCCCAGATGAGAAAATAGAGACTTTTATGAAAAAGAGCAGCCACGTGGTTGCTTTCTCGATAAGACATTTTGGTTGAACAGCTTTTTTTTTTATTCAGCAGCATCATAAGCTTTGTTACTGCTTGAGATAGGACCTTTCATAGCTGGTCCAAAGCATTTCCTGGTAGCTGGCTCTGAAGCTGCCTTGGGCTGGGGCTTTGAGAGGCATCTTTGATTTGAGCTGCACCAAACCTTGCAGGCTGATGGACAGCTTTGCTGCAACAGATGGGTTGAGAAAGAAACGTTCTCCAAGGAAGCTCACTGGAAGTGTCAATCTGCCTTTATCCTGCTCCCTTATACCTGCGCATGAACATGCTATTTACTTCCACCCAAATAGATGGCACGCCATAAACCGCTGCATCCAGAGCCATCTGCTTTGGACATTAAAATGTTGTTAAATAAGCCTAGAAAAGAAACATTTGAGAAGGCAGAATAAATCCAACATTACTAACAGGGATTGAGAGGCACAGACTTGTTTCAAGGATGCGGCAGGAGACAGCAGCCAGCCTGGAGCAGATCCCATCTGCCCCATGTTCAACAGCACCAAACGCCTTAACAGATGACCTAAAAGGCAGCTAGGTGTCCTCAGGCAGTAGGTGCTCCCTTCCTGCATCAGTCAGTGCTATGTTAAAATGTTATGATCGACTTCTGTGAATGAGGTCTGTGTCAGCCCAAGTTTTATCACTTGGCTCTTTCGATAAGCAGCCACCAGCGTCTTCCCCAACAATGTTCAATGCAGCACCAGTCTTCCATGGTGCGAGCACCATCAGAGAGAAGAGGACAATCAGCAATTGCAGAGAACACAACAGCAGGGCAATAAATACTTTTCAGAACTTATGAAGCAGTGAATATTTAACCTCATAATAACAGAACTGATTTTACGTCACTGTTCTTATTTGAGGTGTTACCAAAACATCATAGAATTGTATCATCCCCTCTTCTAGCTTTTAAAGCCATTCCCCCTTGTCCTAATTTTACATGCGCTTCTAAAAAGCCCCTCTCCAGCTTTCTTGTCAGCCCCTTTATGCACTAGAAGCTGTTCTAAGGTCTTCCTGCAGCCTTCTGTGCTCCAGGTTAAACAACCTTATATCTCTCAGCTTGTATCCACTGCAGAGGTGCCCCAGCAAACAGAGCATCTTCATGCCTTCTCTGGACTTGCTTCAACAGGTCCATGTCCT
This sequence comes from Neopsephotus bourkii, assembly GCF_033783945.1. Lineage (NCBI taxonomy): Eukaryota > Metazoa > Chordata > Aves > Psittaciformes > Psittacidae > Neopsephotus > Neopsephotus bourkii. The sequence goes on from NW_026901238.1 coordinate 1,880,221, forward strand.
TCTTATGTTGGAGGCCCCAGAGCTGAACACAGTACTCGAGGGGGTGGTCTCACATGAGCAATGTAGAGAGGAGAATCACCTCTCTTGACCTGCTGGTCACATTCCCTTTGATGCTGCCTAGCACATGGCTGGTTTCTGGGCTGCTAGCACACACTGACAGCTCATGTTGAGCTTCTTGTCAACCAACACCCCAAAGTCCTTCAGCGCTGTTCTCAACCCAGTCTCAGCCCAGCCTGTATTTGTGCTTGGGACTGCCCTGAACCAAGTGCAGGACCTTGCACGTGGCCTTGTTGAACTTCATGAGGTTGGCACAGACCCAGCTCTCCATCCTGTCCACATCACTCTGGATGACATCCCTTTCCCCCAGTGTGTCAACCACACCACACAACCAGACACTTAGCCCAATCTTTTGGGGTTTTTTAGGCCATTGCTTTCTTTCTCCTTCATCTGGCAAAGGCTAGACAGAGATTACTTAATTCAAAAGAAAAATGGCTTGATTTATAGCATGGCTTTAGTGTGTGACTACAGCTCAGTGTAAAACTAAGTTTTCTCTCTCTATATATATAGACTATATAGTTTTCTAAGACACAGCCAGACCTACGCCTTCTCTGAAACAGCACAGGCTAAACTTCAACTTCTTCATTCTTAAATCTTCTCATTAAATTGGAAACAGCTATGGAAGAATCAGCATGTCTCACTCTCTTGGAGGAACATCAAGTCTGCAGACTTGAAGTCTCTCAGTCCCTTTCCCCAGCAGCACTTTATAGCTCCTACCTGTTCTGTGCAATTTCAAGAGAGAGGTGTTTAATTCCCCACCTTGCAAAGAAATTCCTTCTGAGGTATTCTGGTGTTCATACTCTCATACAAGTATGAGAGCTGTGAAACATGGTCACATCAGCTAATTACAGGCATGCCCTCAGCTCTCAGCGTGTAGCATGTTTGCCAACAGAGCGAGATGAGGGGAAACAGCAGAAGACAAAGCGGACATGATCACTTTGAGGGAACAGACAGTGGGTTTGGTTTGAAGAGGAAAGGAAAATATAGAAATGAAAAAGCAGAGCAAGGTGGAGAATAAAGCATTTACACCCACACAGGTCTTGAAAGGTCCTGATCTAAAATAACCTATTAACAGGGTGCCCTAGACACAATAGGGTGGTGATGGGGACCCATACACCAGGGCAGCACAAGTTGATGAGACTCCTTAGCAGAAGATGAAACCAACTTGTGCAGGCTCAGGGACAGAGCAGAGGAAAGGAGAAGTGTCACCGGGCACAGCGGGGGCTCACCTGTGGCCGAGGATGGCCGGTGACCAGGCAGGTCAGCTCCAGCGTCTCGCCCTCACGGATGGTGTATACCCTCTCAGAGTAGCGCTCCTCCTCGATGTTGCATGCCAGGCCCGAGTGCACGATCCTCACGGTGGGGGGAGCTGAAAGACCCAGAGAGAAAAACTAGGTGAGTATCACCACTTGGGGCTCACACAGACCCATCTGCCCTGCAGCAGCCTGGGGCCCCTGCCGACCCCTATCTGGGAGCACTGGAGATGAGTATTTTCACCATGCAAAATACTCTTCTGCTTACTCATCAGATGCATATGGTGGTGGATGCCTCATCTCCAAAAAACTTCAACGCCAGGTTGAACAGGACTCTGAGCAATCTGATCTACTTGAAGGTGTCCCAGTTCATTGCAGGGGGGTTGGAACTAGATGAGCTTTAAGGTTGCTTCCAACCCAAACCATTCTATGAGTCTATATTCATTGCCAGAAGATATTGCCACAGTATTTATTAATAACCAGCAATGCCCTGAGCCAAACCTTCACAAACTCATTTGCATTCCAGTGATTTTTGTTTCAATTTCCAAATGAACTCTGCATTATTGTTCTTTTTATTATATATCTTTCTAAAAGTATTATCACACTCATTATGCAAATGAGAAGCCTTAATTAAACCATTAAAATTAAGCAGGAGAAACAGTGGGACTGATGCTGCTTCCTTTCAAAGTCGATACCAAAATCCTGTTGCTGTCAGAGGGCCCAGGATTTGGACCAGAGGTTAAGTTCAAGCAGAACCCTTACTTCAATTTTCTTGCATATGCAACCTGAACTACAGGAAGTTATTCTGGTTTACATGTTGTACATGTAACAAAACTTCCATGTTGTTGCTAACACACAAATACAAATTACAGCTCTGCTTCAGCAAGTCTCCAAAGCATGTTCCTGGTTCTATGATTTCCTTTACTGCTGAATGGTGAAATTCACAACTATTAAAATTTTCAGAGATAAGGAAATTGAGTTACAATCCTACTGCCAAATAAAGTAACATAAACAGCTGAATAGATAAAACATAATTGTGGTGAGTTCTAAAGACCCAGCATTTCACCCACCCTACTCACCAGCACAGTGTTCCTTTTCAGTAAAAGCAGATGCCCCTTAAAGTCTTAAGTGAAGTCTTAAATCACAACCAGCAAGCAGAAGACTCAGAGCTGAGCCCAAAGGGACTCCTGTCCCCATTCCCCATGGACAGGAGGCCCCTGCTGCTCAGATAACATCCATGCATTCTCCCCACCAGCAGTAACCTCTCCCCACAATTGCTGCTCCATTTCCAGGGCTCTGCACTGCACATCACCTCCCTCTCACACCACTCCACTGGCTCTTCGCTCAATCTGCAATTGCTCAACACCCACCTCAGGCACATGTGGGATCCCTGAGATGCATCACTAGCACCCCTGCAGAATCCCATCACCATGCCATTGCTGGTCCAACTTGCACACAACTCCCAGTCAACAGTCCATTGTGGCACCAACTGCTGCACAAAGCCCAGAACTGATACAAGCCTGCTAATAATTCAGATTTCTGACCCTCCCTCTCCAGAGGCTGAAAAGAATTCAAAGGCTCAAGCAAAGGGTCCTGAAAAAGACAGTGTCAGGTCAACTATATGAAGAGGAAGAAAATAATTATTTCAGTCTGTGATGACTAGGCCTGACTTTCTCAGCTACCTTGCATCGCCCTATCTCAGTTACTACATTTAGATCATTTTCAGTGTGCTTGTCCTAGATTAAGCTCTTCAGCAAGTGTTTAACAAATAAAGAAACAAACCTCTCCTTGGCAGAGCTTCTCTGCAGAGCACCAGGCCAGGCAGAAGAGCTCATTCAGGGAATTATAGAATCATAGAATAGCTAGGGTTGGAAAGGACCTTAAAATCATCAAGTTCCAACCTCCCTGACATGGGCAGGGAAACCTCACACTAAACCATTATCACCCAAGGCCTCATCCAACCTGGACTTGAACACTGCCAGGGATGTAGCATTCACAGCCTCCCTGGGCAACCCATTCCAGTGCCTCACCACCCTAACAGGAAAGAATTTCCTCCTTATATCCAGTCTAAACTTCCCCTGTTTAAGTTTTAACCCGTTACCTCTTGTCCTGTCATTACAGTCCCTAATGAAGAGTCCCCAGCATCCCTATAGGTCCCCTTCAGACATCAGACGTTTCCTCAATTACAGATGTGCTCCCAAGTCATAGAATGGTTTGGGTTGGAAGGGACCTTAAAGATCATCCAGTTCCAACCCCCCTGCCATGGGCAGGGACACCTTCCACTAGACTAGGTTGCTCCAAGCCCCGTCCAACCTGGCCTTGTACACTGACAGGGATGGGGCAGCCATAGCTTCTCTGGGCAACCTGTGCCAGCACCTCACCACCCTCACAGGGAAGTACTTCTTCCTAGTATCCAATCCAAATTTCCTCCCTGCCAGTTTAAGACCATTCCTTCTCATCCTATCCCTCCATGCCCTTATAAAACAGTTCCTCTCCTGGGACTTCAGTCAAATAGTACAAGGTGACACATCCCTGGACAACCACCAGGTCACCAGATATAATGACTTCGTGGGGCCACTCAAAATTAACCAAATGGGCAAAAGATCAAAAGTTCCCCCACCCCATGCTCATACCCTCCCACAAGGCAGAGGGGAGGGAAGTGGGGGGTGGAAAGGGGATGAGGGGGCAGGAGCTCAACAACAGCAATGAGCTCCAGCACAGCTTCCAGCAAGCTCTGCACCTCAAGTGGCTATGAAACAAGTTTCAAGGACCTACCAGGTCACCCTCTCCACTTTTCTGTTGGCAGCTCCATTTAGCAAAGATGAATACAGGCTAAAGCATTCTTGCTCTTGGCAGTTCTGTGAGGCCAGTAAACCTGCCGCCTAGCATCAGTTGCTTCCAAGTTCAACACAATGACTCAATATACACCCAGTGCTCAGCCTATGGTCACGTTTAGTCAGACAAGTATATCCACCTGCATCCCTCCCAGGAGCTGCCTCAGATGTTCTTTACTGCTTAGAATAAACAAATTGAACTGAGCCATCCCTTTGCACCACAGATCCAGGCTTCTCTTTCTGATGGAGCTCACCATCCCTCCTGCAAGGCCAGAGATGTCCTTGTCTAGGAGCCAGTCCCCTGTGTCACAGTCTGACTTCAAAATAACCCATTAACTCTTATATTTTTATTTTTTTTTCCTAAGTGGACAACAGCACTAATGCTCAGTGTTCTGCAGGTTTCCCTGTGCTAGATGAGCTGATCTCCCTCCACAGACCTCAAGAGTTCAATGTCCTGGGATATGGAGCATCCTCTTTGTTCTGCATATACAGCTGCTGTACAGCAGGGCTCTGGGCCACAGCTGGGGCTTTTATGACCTTCCACAACAGAGGTATTAAAATACTAAAATGTTAAAACAGAGCCATGGAGCAGAAAGGTAAAACAAGGTTCAGCATAGATCACAAGACTTCTGATAAAATTAGAAGAGTCAGCAACATTATGCCAACATCCTCTTGCTTTTTAAATCCATATTACATTAATATTACATTTTCATTCATATGAAATTCATATAACTTTAAATTACATTTGAAGTATCCTTCATTTTAGTGTCTATGCCACTGCTCCATAGCTATTAGGTTTGGGAAGGCAATACAGAAATGAAAAAATACCCCCCTGTGTGTTATTATGGCAAAAGATTACACTGCTTTAAGAGGAGATCAAACAAATAAAGGAAAATAAAAAAATATTCTTACTACTTTAAGTTTTAAAATCTTATGGTTGGGGAGACATTGCATAATTATTAAATGTCATCTCCCTCTCTACTGCAGGAATATTCATTACAGCTACTTTTGAAATAGGCCTCCAAGGATTTGATACCAGATGAGACATTAAATTAATATATACTTTGCATTTATTTTGTTTGTGGCATTTTGGAAGAATTTGTCTTGTGATCATACACAGTAAATATTGCATGAAACAACCCATCCTGGTGCTGTTCCTCACAGCTCGCACACACAAGTCAAGGAAAGCTGCTTATGACACTTAGGTAAGAAGGAAAAGGCTCAACAACAAAACCAAGTACAACTCCACCTCACTTCTGCTGCAAATAAGCTGTATGGCGCCATGAGATTGCTTTTTTCCGATGAAAAATGGTGCCAAGCTGACCTTTCACCATATCTTGTTATATAATGATGTTACCTAGGTCCCTTTTATTGGCTGATTTTTTCCAGCAATTTCAATTCATTTCGCTTCTCTGCCTCTAGCACACACATATACTCCTATACAAGAGATCTGGTTCAACTTGCAACAAGTTCCTCAGACATTACAGACCAGGGACAAAAAAAAAAAAAAGAAGAATGCAATAAAAATTTATGTGAAGGCAAAATTAGAAATGCCCCAAATTGAATATGTATGTGGGTATCTAGACACGCTTAATAAAAAAAGACAAAGGACAAAACAGATGCTGTAATGAATGCTAGCTAACTTCCAAGGGAAATATGCAGAATACATTTGTTTTCAAAGGCAGTGCAAGAATAAGTAGAAAAGAGTCTTTTTCAAACCAAGCTGGTCACCCAGAAAAAGCAGATGAACAAGTGGCTTTAAACTGATGGAGGGGAGATATAGATTAGATATTAGTAGATATTAGGAAGAAGTTCTTTGCTGTGAGGGTGCTGAGGTGCTGGCACAGGCTGCCCAGAGAAGCTGTGGCTGCCCCATCCCCAGCAGTGTTCAAGGCCAGGTTGAATGGGGCTTGGAGCAACCTGGTCTAGCGGAAGGATCAACTGGATGATCCTTAAGGTCTCTTCCAACCCAAACTATTCTGTGATTCTATGATTTTAAGTGAGAGTTAAGTGAGAGTTGGGATAATACAAAGGAAATGCTTCACAACATACAGTAGGTTTGTGGAACTGTGGTGCAAGTAAGACACCTTGGACAGCCAGAGTGCTCCAGTCTGTCTTTCTACTTGAAGTGCTGGTAACTCTCCTGACCTTAATCACTACATTCACAATAATCGGTATTTTTCTAAAAAAGCTCAACTGCTACAATCGTGGAAATAAATGATAATTTTACTTCTTATTGGGAAAAAAAAAAAAAAGAAAGCTTTTAGTCTGTGAGATTTTGATTGCACTGTTTCCTAACCACTCAAAAGAGAAGACATGTTGAATTAAGAAAGCATTTATTCATGATTTCTAGGTTAATCTCAAAAGTTTCTAGGGCATGAGATATTTGTTTACATGTGACTTTATCACATCACCAAATTCAAAACTGACCAAAGAATAAATGGATATTATTTTTTTTTTTATAAGAGCACTGAACATCCACAAAAGGCATCCTCAGCTTCTCAGTCTTCCAGAGACAGCTGGAAGGGAAAGCCTCTCTCCTCCTCCTTCTCCACTTGTCCCCAGCCACCTCTGCCTTTCGGTATATAGTAATTCATCCCGGATCTACACGCTTGGACTAAGACCAACAAATGAATCACAGAAAACCTTTGCGAGAGTTTTCTTTCATGCTTTACTAGCACAAAACAGGGTCCTTGACAGTTTCAGACACCTCCAGGAGCTCACTGCAAGGAGAAGGAGAGCAGAGCATGCCTGACTATGAGATGCAACAGCAACCACTTTGTTATTCCTTATCTTAAATAAGAAAGAATTCTTTAAAAGAGACAAGGATCTAAGCCAATATTCCTCTCTGAAGAGTTATCATGGCTTTTTCCCATCCTTCTCCAAAATGGAATATGCTTACCATTCCAGAAACAGATTCCCACAGAGATCATATGCCATAGATCATAAGTTTTTAATATCTGCCCAGCAGCACAAACAATAAACAGTGGTGTAATGAGTTGTAAGGCAGAGGGACAGCGAAATAAATCTATCTGTTCCTAGAAATAGTATTATGGTTCCCCTAACTCAATAGATACTCTGCTGATAAGCTTCGTAGTGTCAAAATTAGGTCAGCCTGTGACAGTAGTGTTGGGAAGCAGCAGTGTGATTTAATTAGCTCTGTGTCTTCTTATGTTAGTACTATCAAGCAAAGAGGCTTCCTGAGCTCCAAAAATGCGGTTTAAGTCACAGAGATATGGGTGAATATCAAGTAACGTGGCAAAACCACTCCAATCATAGAGGAAAAGCAGTTGACTTCCGTCCTTGTCTTGCTAGTCTGGTGGGTAAGGTCAGCTCAGGGCCAGCCCAGAAGAGAAGAACACAGGATAGATGCTACTATGCACATGAAGGGAAAGCAGGCAGGAAAACATTTTGTACTGATGCATAGAAATCTTTTAAACTATGGACCTCTTCCTGCTATCACTCACCTACTATGGCTGCTGAAAGTAACATATAGCCATAATCCTATTTCAAAAATAAAATAAAAAAGAAATACTAAAGAGAAAATATTTCAAAGTTTTAACCAAATGCAATAATACTAAAACTTGCACAAGACCACCTGTGCTTGCTCAGTAGCACTTTGTATGATATGGATTGAACCAGGAATTTCATAACTGATTTCAAATGGCCTTTATTAGGGTGAGCCCCTTGCACAGGTCAACATCAAACCACCTCTAGCCACAGGCTTCCCATATGTTATTTCTCTCAGCTGGGGCCCAAGACGAAAAATATAATCAATAACTTTAATATTTATTAAATAAAACCAACTTGTATAACATTTCTCATTCTCTACTATCCCCCAAAGAATACTACACTGAAGAGAAAAATAAAAAGGTCCAATAATAAATTTATTAGTGGACAGAACCTAACCTCCTGTTGGAAGAAGATGTCACAAATCCCACATTACCTGCAGCAAAATACTCTAAACTCTGCATTGATGAGAGTTATTGCCATAGGGCAGTTCATTCATCACAGCAATACCACTGCGACTCCTGGTCACTTCATTTGCAATTAGCAGAATTAACAGCTGGTGAGAGTACAGGAAAACTTAATTCTGAGAGTTGCAAGCACATCTGCAATTACTTTAAATCATCTTTGCCTAAAAAAATATTATTTCCTCCTTACTATGCTGCAGAGCTGCATGAAATTCACTGGGGGTTCCACTACTGCTAATTGGTTTTACATGGGAAGGCTCCTGATGCAAAGCAGCAGAGCGAAACTGCAGATACGATAAGCAAATGCTGCCCAGGTGCAGCCAAAGCTGATGCTGAGCAGTGGAGAGGCGAGGGCCTGAGCACGCAGATGTGCCTGCTCCAGTACCAACGCAGCTCCCCACAACAGGGTAGAAAAGCCCAGGGATGCAGAGCACCCAGAAGATGAGCATCATTCTACATTTTCAAGAAGAGTCATTATAGTTCTCCTATTTCACATATACATCTAATTTTAATTACATTTTAAATAATCCTACAAGTTCCACAAATCATGAAGATCTTATCATCGTGCAGATTAAAGGAAATAATTACAGAACCTTAGCTCTGATATTTTTCAGAGTTTAATTCTCTCACCATTGTCCTCCAACAAGGTCTTGACCAAATCTCTGTGTAAGTGGAACTTTTCACCAGCAAATAACTGGTCAAAGATCACAGAATATTATCACAGACTCATAGAATGGTTTGTATTAGAAAGGACCATAAAAAACATTCAGTTCCAACACCCTGCCATGGGCAGGGACACCTTCCACTAGATCAAGTCATTCCAAGCCCTGTCCAACCTGGCCTTGAATACTGCCAGGGGTGGGGCAGCCACAGCTTCTCTGGGCAACCTGTGCCAGCGCCTCACACTCTCACAGGGAAGAACTTCCTCCTAACATCTAATCTAAATCTCCCCTCTGTCATTTTAAAGCCATTCCCCTTGTTCTACCCCTACATGCCCTTGTCAAAAGCCCCTGTCCAACTAATTACATTTGGAAGGAACTGTAACACTGAGGCTCTCAGTGCCCGGCAAGCAGCCTCAAAGCATATGGCTTCCACTCTAACTGGTGCCATCTTAGTCTTCAGTTAATTATGGGTGCACAAATCTAGAGCATCCTTTTCAAGATATTAGTTTAATATGAGTTTTCTATGAAACTCAGAGAAGGGAATAGTTCCTAAAAAACACAGGAACTTGGTTTCTTGTTCTAGACATTCAATAACTTGCTACTTATTTTTCATCAGCACTTATTTGTCCTTAAACATTTACCTTTTTTTTTTGCTTAGCTGCACATACCAAAGTTGGCAAGCAAAGCTGCACTCTTCACAGATAAACTGAAAAGACCCATATAAGCCAGGGAATACCCAAAGCATCCCTGCTGATATTTCAGTCTCTTCTCTGCTCAGCCTGTCATGACAGCCACCATGCCCATCCACGTGGGACAGCCCAGATTCTAAAGCCTTTGTTACAATACCAAGCACCCTACATATTTCTGTATGTAAGGGTGTAAGACAGGATCCCTCTTCTCTACATGTAATTAATTGATGCCAGTGCATTTTATCTTTTTAGGATTTTTTTGTGGATTGTCCTGGAATATCAGACAGCATCACATGTCAGAGATAAACCCTTCTCCTAATGCATACACATTTTTTGTACTGACTGACTCTATCTCAGCTTAGCCAGAGAGAGCTGACTGCAACACCACCCCTGCTGCCATTTCCAAGGAGCAAAGGGCTACCAGTGCAACTGCCATTGCTGGGTCACGATCATGTGTCCCTGCCAAGGCAAAGAATTAAGAATAATTTCCTCTCTGCTCTTGAAGGAAGTTATCTCCTGACTAACCTCTTGCTCCTTCTTTCACTCATTAAACTGCCAGCTAATCCAATTCAAGGAGATGGACTGCTCTTCTCCACACTGCAGCATTGCTAGCATGTACACGTTCAGATATGATTTACAGATTTGGCTGCCAAGTTACTTTCCCAAAAGAAAGATGAGGACAACATGGGTACCTTCACTTCAACCAGCACTGCATGTGGGACACAGGTCAACAGTCTCTCTCTTGACCTTGGAAATAGAAACTGAATAGCCTGGAGTATCAACACTGAGAAAACATCCCTCTGGTACAGGACTTCCAGACAGGATTCTGAGGAGGTATTTCTTTGGGGTTTGTTTTTCCTGGCTTCAAGTAAAAATAAAGTCATTGAGACACACTGCCTTGCAATTCTCGCTTCTGCTTGACGACCTTAATAGGCAATTAAAGATTAGCACAATAGCCATGTTTTCCTATGCCACAGAAAGCATAGAATACACTAGAAGAATGGCCCAAAATACAGTACACTAATGTACTAAAATAGTGGCCCCTGCAATTCATACTTCTAAATTCCTCATCCTCTTCTTCCAGCATGGTCAGAGAATGACGCTGCCATGATTTCTTGGTTAGTTCACAATATGCCAGGTTGAGGTATTCTTTGCACTCAACAAATATGGCATATTTCCAGGATCACACTGATTGGGAGGGGACTGGGAATACAAGTATAGAGAGAAACCTTCCTACACTACACCTTTCTCCCTTAACCACTCTTTGAGCAGGTTGAAGCCTACAGATTGCAGGCAGTGGGTTCAATGAATCTTCTAAAATAAGAAATTACCTATAAGTGACAGCAACACTACGTTGGTCCTGGCATCATGAAACAGATAATACTGCCAGGCCTGTTTCAACAGTATTATAGTCTAGCAGTAAACATCTTACTTATTTGGGTGTTCTGAGCGTACAGTAATATGTTGTTTCCCTCACCTAAAAAGGCAAAGACACATAAAAATCAAACATATTAAAAATCACCTCTTCAAAAGGCAAATCCTTAATTCTTAACCATTACTCCTATTTGTACACTTCGACAAAACATCTTTCAGAATCTTCTTCCCACGGTCCACATAGCTTTCCATGTCCCACTGTAAGGACCGAAGCCTCATTTGTTTCTAGTACAAACCAGCAGAGGATTAGCTGGCCTCCACCTCCCACCTCCTCTGCAGCCAAGCACAGAGGCAAAAGAAGCAAGCTCCATTGAGATTCATTCTGAGGTACAGAGACACCTGAACCTATTAATTTGGTAATGCCACTATTGCACTACACCTTCAAAGCCATGCTGATGTGCATGAACATCATGGCACGTCCATCATAGGGCACTTGGATCCAACATGAACATTAACATGCCTTCCTGCAGGCCTGTGCTGTAGCACAACACTAGGATGTAGTGAACCAACAATCACTGCCTGCCCTGCAGACCTGTATACACCTCCAGGGCTCACAATGGGCTCCAGATTCCCTGGAGCTATATAAGCCATTGGAACTCAGCCCAGCCTGCCATCATGGAGTACAGCTTGGCAGTATCAACACTTGGAAGACTGGCAGAAACTATGCATGCCGAGCCTGAACATCCCACCTGGAGGACCATAGCTGTGCTCCATCACCTGCAGGTGGGCCCTGCGCATCTCATTTGGGTAAGGATGGAAATACTTCAGTGGTACAGACCACTGCTTAAACTGAGCACTGCTGGTTGCCGAAACCACCTGCCGTGGGAGAAAAGACAGCCCAGAAGGAATTGCTAGAATGAACCATAGAATTATTTAGGACTCATCAGCCTAGACAAAAGCCACAAAAATAGAGTTTATGAGGGTGTCCTGAAGCAGGGGGAAGTGCTGTAGGTGCTACAAAACCCACACGACTGTGAGCAACAGAACAACATCCTGAAAGAGCCTGAATGAAAGCTTCACTAAATGCTGTGCAGTCCTCAGAATGGTTTCATTTTAGCTTGCTGACTGAAAAAAGACAGTTTAATATTAAAGAGGAATTTTAGAATACATAATCGTACATGAATGCAAATGAAAAAAATGCTGCTTTATAGTGTTAAGCAAGAATAAACAGCTTTTTAAACAACAATTTGCATTTCTTGTGAGATAGCACAAATATGTCACAGTGAGCAGGGACTATCAAGAAAACAAGCTTCCTTTCAGGAAGAAAAATGAGTTCTTGAATTAGAATTGTGTTTCCTGTACTTCAATGTCTCACACCTAGTTTTCACATCTTTGTTTTGAAACACTGGGTGTAGGAGTAGCAGCAGAAAGACTAGAATATGTTCCATTATATAAAGTTAGAAGCCTATTACACCAGATTTTATATATTCCAGGCACTATCAAAACTTGTGTAATTCCCCTTAGCTTCAGTAGGAAGAGAGTAACAGTTACAAAACAAACAAACAAAAAACCCAGCTAATAGCAGAAGCACCAAGGCAATGACTCATTTTTCTATTAGCTCCTGTACTCCAGGATTTTAATGATTTTGCAGGCTCAGCCCTAGGCACTCTGGGGTGGGAGGAAGACTAAGGACTCGGAGCTCCACTGGTGCCTGACAGCTACAGCTAAAATCCAACCTGCCCAGGGCTGCACAAGCTCAGCAGGATTGGCCAAGTATGTTCTTGTGCAGCTTTTGACCTCTGCTAGTTCAGCTGGAGAAATGTGTATTTAACCTATGGAGGCTGTACGGAGTCACCACCAGTCTGGGGAGACCAAGTCAACTGGCCAGATGCATCCACTTTGTCAAGGGACACTGCAGCAATATCCCAGGACTCACAAAGCACAGCACTCCCCTCCCTCAACAACCTTCGGCAGCAAATATGCTTAATCAGTTCAACCACTCAGGAAAAACCACACCTGGCTATTAAAAGTCAGTAACACTCATTTCAATCGCTTTGCAATGGACAAGCTGATTTTCCTTAAACACACCATTTTGCTTCAGGCACTGGCATGGGGAACACAAATGGGGCCTCTGCCGTCCCTAAGCCTTCTCCCTTCTGTGAAGGAAACCTGCAGCACTTGGGAGCCTTTCCAGGCAGCCCAAGGAAAATCCTGCCAGCTCATTGCATAAACCCAAGCATTTCCAAATTTTGGCCAAAGCATGCTATGAGTCCAGATAAGCAGAAGAGAGAGTGCCTGTTTCCTTCCCCTATAGCAAATCACCAGCTGTGCTGGTACGCAAAAGAGCTATGGAGGAGCACTTAGCATGGAGGCAACAGAGGACCTCAAGCTGATTGATGCTTGCATGACATGACTGACAGCAGTATAGGACTATTTGACCTACCAGCAAGCCTGCTTGAAGAGCCACCAGAAATTAAGGAGATGTTTAAAATAGTCCAGTTTCCAGTGGTTTATCCTCCAGGGAGATGATCTGTATGGGCCAAGCTCTCACTGAAGCTCTCCTGACACTGGGGAATTTATATTACCTGTGTCAGTCAATTCTTGCCCTCTCACCTTTGCTATTTGTTAAAGTTTACTGGCAGATGAGCTCACATTGCAATTTTTTTCCTGGAAGAAATACTGTTAGGACACTCCTTTGCATCCAACCACTGCAAATGGAAATACTTCCAGGAGACCTATCATCTGAGCAGTCTTTGAGCCTCCTCCAGCAAGTGTGCTTCAAACTGGCCCAATCCTTTCAATATTAATTGGGGCTGTGATTGACAGACAGACCAGCATAAACAGAAATTGCCTCCCTATAGATCTCATTAACTTGGGAAACCAAAATAATAGCATGGTATTGATGTGCTGTTGAACGTGTTACTTGCCTTCAGAGTTAAGTTAGCTATCAGAATTTCTGTGATTTATTTGAATAGGCATCAATGAGCAATCAACAAATCGATAAAAATTAATGATGAAAATTATTAAACTCTCACCTTGTTACTCAGGCAACATTACATAGTGTATTATTGTTTATATGATTTGCTGGTCCCTTTTCAGCAGCTGATGACATTGCCAATTTTATTAAAAGAGTGCAATTAGCCATTAAGTTTCATTACAGAGTCTCTCCTTTCGTACAAAATTTGTGTAAGCCTATTAGAGCATTTAGAGTGGCAAATGCATCTCATTTTTCCCACCAAAACTAATCACCAGTGCTATGTTTTTCAGTAGGCTGTACAACCTTCAAGTTCAGCAGCAGCACAAGCTCGAGCAGCACTGCATCTGGTCCCTGTTACAGCCAGACAACAGCGATTTCCTGGGGGCTGGGACCCACAGATAGGAGCCCCCAACCATTGTTATGCAGTTTGGGCATTTGTAGTTGAATGCAAGCAAAAGCTTATCAAGCAGAAGAGCTCTGCTCTGCTTTAGTCACCACATGCCTGGCACAACGATAAAGGAGAGCATTGGAGCTCAAGGCTTTAAGAATAAAACCAGGGAGGGAAGGGAAAGCTTCTCTATTGTCAATAAAATCCTCTGGCAGGCTGGATATGTGGCTTTCCTGTATGTAACACAACCTGTGTCTCAATTTCTTCAACCTTGTATTCTACTGTGAAACTGTACTGGAGACCTCCGCAGTACAAAGGCAAAATGCCCGGAGGGAACACCAGTCAGACATGCTGACCTGCTAATCTAACCCACATCACAAGGCTATGTCTGACTCCAGATCATGTTGTACTCTGGACACAAAAGCTACTGACACAGTACTGGTACAGAAGTCAGTGTCACCGAAGGCATTGGCTCAAGAATGATTTAGATTCCTTGCAAAAGGCATTTGGGAGAGAAAACAAATAAATAAAATTTCTGTAGTTCTATTTTAACTGTCTGTGTTATTTAATAAAACACCACCACAGAGTCGAACATTTCCACCATTGTAAACTTTTGAGATTTGTCTTCGCCCACTTCCCACACTCAAAGAGCAAAGCCAAAACATTTAAAAGCTGTTCTTACAGCTGAGCTCTGCTAAGAAGCACAAGGTAAACCCATACTATTTATGAATAGAAGGGAGCCAGTATCAGCCACCACTGCAGAATTAATAACCAAATCCTGTGAGCAGTCTGCTCCCTACTATCACTTCAGTTCCGATGAAATAAGATGACATATTTTTAGTCCCTACCATGAGGTTATCTACTCAGAGTACTGGATGTCCAACAGCTGCAGCCCAAGCAGAGTGACAGACTCTATAAAAGGCAGGCAGAGTAATCTACTCAAATCTTCCCAGTGTGGGATTCTTAAGAAGAAACAAAATATATACCTTCTATGCATGTTCAACCAATCAGTGGGCAGTACTGCTTATTCTGTGGTTGGCTTTTGTTTGTTTGGGGTGCTTTGGTTGTTTGTTTGTTTGTTTTTTTCCCTTCAGGAATGCCATAAAAATGTTTTTCATTTTTTAATTTGAACTTAAAACATTTGCACCAGATGAGTACGCCTAAGTAGCATCTGCCTACCTGGATTTGTGTGTGGATGCTGAGGCACGGAGATACAGTGACAGAGCAAGTCACCTCTGAGGATGCCAGCACTGCAATAGCCACAAATAGGATTGTGGGGAAATAAGATTCACGGGCCTTTTCAGATCTCAATCCCAATTATTGGTCTTTCCATCAAAACATTGAAGATAGCCTTTTACATTTTCATACCAACACAAGCATTAACACCATAAAATAATTTGTAGAGTCATTTCCATGTGAAGCAAATTTTGGTGACAGTCAAGGTATTTGCAACCACATCTCTCTTTTTACATCTATTGCAAAGCGTATTTTCATGTGAGCAAGGCCTTGGCTTGAAGAGCTTAACAGTTCTGTTTGCATATTTCCCCAGGAAAAGCATTAAACTTCTTGCTGCAGAACCGATTTCAATTGCACGGGCAACTGAGAACTTTACATAAGAAATACAAAGCCACAGCAGATGAAATCTTGAGGGCTGAGTTTGGGGACCCTATCCTCAGCTGGAGTAATTCAGCAGCATCTAAGCAACTTCACTATCAGTACTATGATTTCCACATGCTAACAATCTTGCCTTTATGCTGCTGCTGTGATCTCAGAAAACAAAATGTTCAAGAAACAACAGAGCAAATGGAAAAAAGCATAAACAGATTTCTTCAAAACTATTAGATTATTGGCTCTTTGAATGCACTTCTAATTAGTGTATCATAAGCTGTCTTTAACATATTTCTCAGCAGAGCAAACTCTGACAGATTATATGGACTCTCAGAATTTGAAATTAAATAGAAGTACTAAAGATAGCACATAAATAATGAAAATATCCATATGTGCTTTAAAATGTTTTTGATAAAAACAATTGCATAAATTCTTCTTCCCACCTCAAAGAATAAGAACATGGCTACCTAATATCCTTATTATCTAGGTCCTCATTAACTCACAAAATAGTTGAGTTGAATAGTTTCAAATTATATCTGATTTCATAACTATCTATTTAATATTAAAAACAACATCCAAAAGGCTTAACATCTCACAACATGCACACATGATCACCCAATCTACACAGAGGAGAACAGAGGTACAAAAAACAGGTTCAAAGTATTGCTCAAGAAATGTCAAAGGCTTTGATCAAACAATATTAAACTACCATGAAAAATACGACATCAAAGGCAGCCTTAATTCTGCTCTGCATGAGCTGAGGTGGCGGCACAGTGGGGACATCCCAGGATCCTGTGCTTGAGCCGTAGTACCAGGGCTGACCTATAGTCAGGCCACAATGGCCACCTGCACGTGGACCGCCTGCAATGCAGGCTTGCAGCATCCCTGGGCTGGGTTCCTCCTTGCATGGAAAGACATGCAGAGAAGTAGCACCATTAAAGGGTTTTATCTGTGTTTTGTTTCCCTCTGGAGCAAAGCCAAGCATGTCTCCAAGAATGAAAGGGCTCTGACAGCTTGTGGGTGCAGAGGATGGGAATGGTCTTCAATGAAAATGAGAACTTTCATACCCCAACTCTTCTCTGGGAGTCAAGACCGTCATGCACTACTAGTCTGGGTGCCTCAGCTCAACACCCAAGAAAACCTTGGCAAACAAGGTATTTTCCTCCAGTCTTCTTCAATAACTTGGCAAAAACAGACCTCTGTACTGAATGTGCAGCTCTAAATCTTACATATTCAGCAGATGGCAATTCATTAACTGAACCCAAAATGGAAATGAAACAGCAAGAAAAGAAAAAGTAGCAGGTTGCCCTATCTGCATGATTAAATTGCACTGCACACATGTGCTGTGTGTCCATCCCAACAGATTTAACACCATCAAGTGTCACCCACTGATGAAGGATCAACAGTGGTGGTATGGAATAAGGGGAGAACACCAATACAAGCAATCTTTGCTCCTTTCCAACACAAAACCAAATCAGAATTGCTGATTTAAGTAGAGAAGATTAACATGTTATTCTGATAGAGGCCAAGACAAAATAAATAAATAAATAAATAAGCCTTTTGGCTTTATTTAAATTAAATTTGCACTAAAAATACTCAGCTATACCAATAAAACAAATTTTCCACCAACATTAACACTAAAAATCAAGCCACCTGAAATTTCTTCTTCTTAAGGAAAAACTTTCACTGACTATTTTATTTGCACACAGGCAGGGGATGAAGGAATAGTTTAGAATTACTGTAAGGGTCAGACTATATAACATAAGCCATCTTAAATTGCCTAGTAATAAAGCACTTGTTCTTTGATGATTTACAATAGGAATAAACACCAATGGAGTAAAACTGGCATAAGCAGGAAGAAAATACAGCCTTGTGTATGTAGTACAACCATCATGGTAAATTCTCCCTTTCACTGCACAACTGCATCTTCATCAGTTTTCACTAAGGACTCAAAGCAATAGGATTATGATGCTCAGATATATCCACCTCCTGCAACCCCTCTTTGAGCCCTCACAGGTTGACTTAGACCATAACTTGCACAGCAAACTAATATGCTTTGCTGATATTCAGCTGAGACTCAATAGACCAGATCATTATTCCTGTCTTTCCCTAAAGCTTGTTCCAGGCTCCTGACTGTATCACGCCACCCAAGAGATGAGCAAAGATCCTGGTAACTCCCTCCTGAGCTCATCTCTCTCCATGTACTCCTGCAGAAATCCCTGCCTTCCCCCATCCCACTGGGTATTTGGAGAATGCAGGGTCCCCCCATTGCCACTCACACCACCCCAAGCTGTTCAGCGGTCCTTGCAAGAGGCAGCTGCAAAGCTCTCCAATGACTAGAAGACAACAACACCTTGGAAAAGAAGCCACCAAGGGCCAGGCAGAAGGCTAGGTGACGCTGCAGCATGGTCTTGCTCTGAATCACAGCCTAGGGTCAGCCAGGAACTGCTCACTTCTTATGGTCTGAAAGAGGGGGAAGCAAGGGAGGGTTCAAACATATCTAAAAAGCTGCCCAAACCAAAATGGATAAGTGTCTTACTTCCAGTCTGTGACTTCTGTACCACAGCTTTTATCAAACTTCTGCTAAAGCTTGGAAAAATTTCGTACATATTCAAACAAGACCATTAAGTGGGTAGAAAGTAGAAAGCGAGGGAAAAGCCAGTGGACTTGTGAGCTGCATCAAGCATCTGTGCAGCTACAACCATGCTTCAATAGTTTATCTGAAATCAATCCTGAATCAACTAAGCTAAAGCAAATAAAGTTCTTAAACAGGCAAAAAAAAATTAGTAAAAAAAAAGAAATTGTCCAGCCTGACATCTGCTGTTTAAGAGAGCAATACAAATTCAAAAAGATGTACTTCTGACACAGACACCTTCAAGGGGAAGAGCTCTTTCCAAGCTCAAACAAGCAATGCCTAGGAAGCTCAGATAATGAAACTATCCAAAATCAAGGGACTGATGGAGCTTTCTCTGCAGACTTCACAGGATCCAGAAGCCCAGCCTGGGGCTGCTGTTGGGCCAGATCCAGGTCTACTCTATGCTGGATGGCAGAACGGACATGACGCAATGTCTCTGAACTGGCCAGAGAAGCTGGAAATGCAGCCATTGAGCTTCAGCTCTTTTGACATCAGCTTCTGCTTGCCAGCCAAAGTACTGAAGACAAACAGTGATCATTTCACCTGGCTTCTGTCTCTGAAGGAACACCCTTCCCATGGACTTTCAACTGGGGCATCTTGTCCAGTTGACAAGGGTCTTTCTGTATTAAAAGGCAGCATTGATTTTCTTGACAATGCTGAACAAGTTAATATGATGAGCCAATGAGTTCCCAACATGTGCTTGCCTGTGTTTCTTCCCAGAAGGAAAACCTGCCTAACATTTACAATAAACATGTCATTCAAAAAGCTCTCAGAAGAGAGATCATCATCCATTGAACTATTAATATTAACCCTCAAGCATTGTGAGCTGGGGAGGGGAGGCAAGGATGGTGGCCCTACACAGTGTAGACAAGACCTGCTAAGCACAGGACAGCCTTTCTACTGAGCACAGGCAGCCACCCACTGGGAAACCACATATGCACAACACGCATAGCATCTCATCCTACTCCCAGCAACAACTACCCAAAGCCTTCTGGTCCCTGGGCTGGCTGCTGCAGAGCCCACCAGCCACTGTGGTGTGTGCTCACCCACCACCCAACAGGATCCCCTCTGTTCACCTGTGGCCATGTGCTACATGTCACAGGACCTACACAAAGCTGGATGAGGACATGGTGGCTCCAGCCCCACTGTGACATGATTGATGAGAAAGTTTGGGCTTGTTGACTGCTCCAAGCAACAGGTCCCTCCCATGGTGCATACTGTCAGCCTGGCCTCGATGTGGAAGGGGAAGAGAGAGTTCCAGGCTACAGCACAGATGATGCACCTAAACCTCACTACATCCAACTGCATGAATCCAAGACAAGGCTCATCCTAAGGAACACCTCAGCAGCAAGTGGGCAACAGACAGACTTCCCCAAAGGGTGCTCTACCCTATGCTTGCCTACATGCCTGCTCAATAAACACAGAAGGTGGAGAAAATGATCCACCAGAGAGATAAGAGAATCCTTCCATCCTTACAGTGGCCACAGGATCAAAGTTTTGCATTAGAGAGAAGACACATCTACTTGGGTTTATTTAGATTTTGTGGATTATTTTTCCCTAAGCATCCAGAGTTCAGGGCTGGATCCTGCTCTCATGAGAAAGTGCCTCAGGACTTCAGCCTGAGCACAATTTGGTTCCCATGCTGCACAAACATGCAAACATGGTGTCAACTTACAGCGTGTTCCTATGCTGTGATGTTCTCCCACTCCTACCCTTCCTCTTTCTGTTTCTCTGGGTATATTGAGGCCAAAGAAGAATTTATAGCATGTGACATAAGATACAAGCATGGAGACCTTCAGGACTGGAATCATAAACATTAGGTGTTAACACAGAAAACCCTTGAGATGCTCAAATCCAGTGCTCCTGTTTATACTTATTGATAGCAGAAATCTATACTTTTGCTTTTTGTTAAAATAACCAAGCATATATTCATTTGAGTCCATTCTCTTTCCTACAGCACTTCACCAATGTTTTACGTCCTCTCATACCTTGCCCTGCAATCCCACTGCGTGGAGCTTGCTCTTTGGCTGACCCTTTTTTCCAATGCCTTGGCTTCTAACCGTACACAATCCATTCAGGCATACGCTTTTGTGCTTCCCAGCAGTATTTCAGCCCCCATAACTGCTACTGAATGTCAGATGTTGAAGGTTTCTCTTCCAAGAACCTTAATAAGGGCTAGTTATGAACCAAACCTGCAAATCTGGAGCCTGCTTGTGCCCCACCTTCCCTGCAGCAGAATTTAGGTCTTTAGGAAGACACCTAAATGTTTACAGTCACTGTTGAAATCTCCTGAACCCTTAAAAACAGAGCTCCAAGAATCTGAACAGTAAACATGCCAACAAATGCATATTTTACAAGATGATGCATTAAGATATACATCTTTACATAGGCAAGGTGAGTCTCAAACGATTTCTGCCCAGATACTTCAATATGGGCTGAAGCCAAATGGCACAAAATCCCTTTGAGCTGTGTAACTTCAGACTATTACTGACTTTGAAGATGAGTTAAGCAAACTTTCAGAAGAGCAGCTTTCTGCATCTACAGCAGAACAGCCATCAAGCTGTCACGTACAACCTCCACCAGCTTTGACTACACCCAAAGTCAATGGCAGAAATTCTCTTTCCATATCACTAGCCCTTGCAGCTCTGCAAGCCAAAACCCTAACAGCATGCCACACTCTGCTCTGCATTATGGGATCTTGACTCAGTAGCTCATAGTTTGCTTCCTCCTTTCAACAT
Organism: Neopsephotus bourkii; assembly: GCF_033783945.1. NCBI lineage: Eukaryota > Metazoa > Chordata > Aves > Psittaciformes > Psittacidae > Neopsephotus > Neopsephotus bourkii. The sequence continues at coordinate 1,901,410 of NW_026901238.1, forward strand.
GGCATCAATACGCAAGTGCTTCCAGAAAAACCAGAAGCCCCAGTGTCACTTGCTTATTCCACATTGCTCTGAACATGAAAAAGGAAAGTAAAAAACACGGTTTGATATCAGAATTATCATAGAATCACCAAATGGTTTGGACTGAAGGGGCCTTAAAGCTTATCCAGTTCCAACCCCTGCCACGGGCAGGGACCCCTTTCACTAGATCAGGTTGCTCAAAGCCCCGTCCAACCTGACCTTGAACACTGCCAGGGATGGGGCAGCCACAACTCTTCTGGGCAACCTGTGCCAGTGCCTCGCCACCCTCATGTATTGTTAAAATAATGCTGACATGCTTAACAATAAATATTTAAATTCCTTAGAAAGTTAAAAGGAAAGCCTCAAACTAGATTGTCCTTTCCACACTCATGTTAGGTGAACTGGGAACATCACACTCTACACTACAATGCTCATTGCATAAAGTTGAAAGGAAGATAATTATTACTCATTGGTAATGTTACAGTTCATTAGGAATATAAACCAAACAATCACTCTGTGTGCTCATTATTTAAGCATCCATAATGAAACCATTATCAAGATACACACTGAGCAGGACTGAGCTTCAACCAGACTCTGCACAGCAGGTCAGAAGTTCCTGTGAACTTGACCATGAATGCATGGAAAAGCAAGTTCTGAATAACTGAATGAGGATGCTCACAACAACTGTTCAGTCAGGATACGGGAAAGGAGATCAGGCTGCAAATGCGAATGACTGAAATCATCTACTTCAAATGCTGAACACCATGCATGTTCAATGAGAAATGAATTGCCAAAATTAATCTGCAGATAACTACAAATAAACAAACTTGTGATGACCAAAAGCTGTTTACACAAAATCAGCAATCAGAAGAAAGAAGAGCAAGCAGAACAGCTCTCAATAACTTCAATAGGCTCTAGATCCAGCCCTATGAATGACTTGGCTATTACAAAGTTAAATGTAGGAGTTACACACCCACCTCCATATAGGATTTTAGAAAGGATAGTATTAATCCTCCCTTAGCAGTCATTAGAAAGGTGGGAGTTACAACAGGATCTCCCAGAACTTCCAAAAGCTTTATCAGTCCTTCTTCTTGCAGCACCACAAAGCAGATTGCTGCTCACTTCAATACATTGTCTCAATCCCTCCATCCATAAGATAGCACTCAAACCACACTTAATCATACCCACTCTCTCCAGGGATGCTCCACTAGGCATCCACAGTTCAGGTACTCCAGTCAGACCAAGACTCATATCTGCTGTGACTTTCATCCAGAGACTCAGGGTCTCTACAACTTTGTATTAAAGGGTATAAGAATAATGAATGAAGCCTTTAGTCTTTTCTGTTAAAGCTGTCACACAAACGCTCCATACTCAACTCACCTGCCATCGAGACAAAACGTGACATCTCTGAATGAGAGCTTGGTTGGAGCTTATTAGTCAGTATCAGCTAAAATGGGGCTGAGGAATATAAATACAACTGAGCTTAATTTACTTTGTCAGAAGTCAATCAAAATAAGAAAATGGAGACACACAGCTTTCAACCAGCCTTGCCTGAAGGCACCAATAAGAGTGCCTTCGTTCACCTGCTGGTGGGGACCTGTGCGCCGAAATGATATTTTTCAACCCTAGGATATGTCACCCTTTCTTCAACACGGTTTTCAAAAAAGCACACCAACAAAACAGCAGCCAATTTTTATTTTTTTTTACCAGAGGAAAACATCAACCCAACATGAAGATAAATGTTGTGGATTCTTCCAAAACAAAAAGTTGACATGCAATCAAAGGTTATATATTATAATGTTTCTTTTTAAGCCAATAGAACCATAGAATGGTTAGGGTTGGAAAGGGCCTTAAGATCATCTAATTCCAACCCCCTGACATGGGCAGGGACTCCTTACACTAAACCATGCCACCCAAGACTCTGTCCAACCTGGCCTTGAACACCGACAGGGATGGGGAATTCACAGCTTCTTTGGGCAACCCATTCCAGTGCCTCACCACCCTTACAGTAAAGAACTTCTTCCTTATATCCAATCTAAAATTCCCCTGTTTAAGTTTGAACCCATTACCTCTTGTCCTATCACTACAGTCCCTGATAAAGAATCCCTCTCCAGCATCCTTGCAGGCCCCCATCAGATACTGGAAGGCTGCTATGAGGTCTCTAGGTAGCCTTCTTTTCTCCAGGTTGAACAGCCTCGGCTTTCTCAACCTGTCTTCATATGGGAGATGCTCCAGCCTCCTCCTCACCCTTGTGGCCCTCCTCCACACTTACTGCAACAGCTCCATATCCTTCCTATGCTGAGGACACCAGACCTGCACACAGGACTCCAAGTGGGTTCTCACAAGAGCAGAATATAGGGGAACATCTTGACTCAAAATGCGTGGTTTTCCTAAAATCAGTAATTTTTTGTTTACTAACAGAATTGGTTTGCAAAGGGCAAGATCATTTTACCAAAATTTCAAAATCAATTAATTCTCATACAACTCTTTATTGGTATATGTGCTGCCATGGGGTGGGGAAGATGCTATCAAACTCTGCAGAATTACCATCAGATTTCAGTATTTTCTTTGTGGCATTCTAGTTGATTGAAGATGACACAAGATACTGCATACTTTGAAGCATTATCCTATACACAGTTATTTGATTGCCTTCCTCCCAGATAACATAGATTTACTCATGCAATATTCAGGCCACCACCCATGATCAGTAATACCCTATGCTACTTGTTTCTGCAACACATTTTCTGAAACATGTTCCACTTCAGCCCAATTTGGTTTAGGTCTAGTTGTCTGGCTTCAATAAGCCTAAAACTAACACAACTGTCATGAGATATTGATGGAGAGTTGGATTTCTATCCAATTCCTGTGATTTTTTTGGCCCCTTTAACAATGTCACAACCCACTCAGGAGTCTCTACTGTTTGCAGAAAATACAATCATAGAAAAAACGTAGTCTCTATGAGACATCAGCAAGGACATCTGCTTGCCCTTCAGTATAAACACCTTGGAATACAGAATAACTAGATAAGGGCTATAAAACAGGTCCTAAATAGACATTTGGTAACGAAAAACCTTGAGACAATATCAGTGTGACTAGCAGACTTTCCTGCTGCTGACAAACAGCTGTCACCTTGGTCCAAATGTGATGCCTTCAGTTGGATACTCAAGAAAAGGAACAGCCAACTACTTCAGCTTATTGAGCTACCACAGCAACAGCCAAGCAGGGATGTGATTTCTACCTACAGATCTATGCAGAAGTATACTGAAAGGAACTTCCTCTTCTGTATAAGAACAGACTATGATTGGTTGGCAATTACCTTATAATGTAAATGGCAAGGTTTCTACTCATCATAGAAGCTCACAGAATATCATGGCAATAAAAAGAGTGGGCACAAGAGAGAAACGTAACAACTTCCAGGTTGACGTTTGATCAGTTCATCAAATTAATTATACAGAACAGCTGCCTGCAATACCAAGTCACAGAATCTAGTAATTCAGAAGAATCATTGTGGTCCCATGTTTCCCCCCAAATTATCTATTATTCACAACAATGTCCTGCAAAGCATCTTTCCAGGCAGCTCATTCCTCCCAGTGCATATACAAAGACCTGCCAGGGACTGACAGTCTTCCCAAAGGATTCATTCTCCCTGGCACTGACTCTGGCAGCTTGGCTCTTGTCTCTTTGGAGTCTCTCCCAACATGCCTCCAGGTTACCCTAAATCAGATTTTCTGTTGTTGCTCTAATGGTCCTATTATCCATTATGGCAAGACAAAATGTATTTTGTCACCCTTCCAAAGGTAATTCTTACTCAACAGCAAAATTTACATCTCTTTAAAGAAGTAAAGGAATAAAAGGGAAAAACATCTAAGATGGCTGATTGCATTCAGCTGGCAGGATAGAAGTGAAACACTGTTTTGACTTTCATAAACTGTCATTCCTGATTTCTTTTCCTCCCATTATACATAAAACTTTCATTTTCAAAGTGCAAGTTTCACTCCAGTACCAAACTTGTACCCTGCTGTGCAATTACTTAACAGTGTTTGAACCCACTTCTCAACATAATCCAAACAAAACACTTTTAGGTACACCTAGAAACCATATAGATCATTTATCCTGGTGATCCTTCATGAAAAAAAAAAAAAGAAAAAAAAAAGATGACAATGTTCCAAACACATTACTGAAGCATAAATACAAATTAATCACTAAGATGTTTGTTTGTATGCTTAAGCATATCATATACAATTAATTTATCTTTTAAAATTACTGAGACAGAGTCTTTCAGCATAAATCAGGCATAATTCCACTGAATTACAGTCTACTCTCTACATAGTGCAAGACTACTTTGTACTTAACATTTGCTTAAGACAATCTTTCTTTTACAACAAAGGTCCCTAATCAAGATTTGAAGTTGCAGCGTCAATTTTTTAATGTATCACTTTACTACTGGCATGTTAATAACTTGTAATGTTTAGTCATTCTAACACTAGTATTTCTTGTTGTGGTTTTGTGATTTATTAGATAAATATTTTCTTTTTCTGCATGTCTTCTCATGCAGCATCAAATTAATGGAAGAAAACCCCATTGACAGCATCCTATTAAAGACAAAAATGCCACCCTGACTTGGAGAGGATCAGCAGTGAAGGTTTTTAGGAGCTGGCAGATGACAACCCTGCTTTGTGCATTCCCACTGCATCCATCGCCTCCTTATCTGTGTCTCTAACAGCGACAGTCCCTGGTCACGTCAGCAGCTGGCAAGTAGAACTGTTATCCCATGGCCCACAGAGCCTCTGGATGAGCCATCTCACCAAAGAAGCCACGCCAGACCACAGGAGGAGACCCCACTGTGCTCTGACAACAGCAGGGTCTACAGGGTGCTGATGGTTATTTGCTGCATCGATTGCCCACCACCACACCAAATTCTGGGATCACATCACCAAGGGAAATTTAAGATAAACACCTGGAATTAGACTTGTTTGTAGCATCTGGAGTATGAGTTCAGTGTAACAATTGTTGCAAGCGATGATAAAAAATATATACATACAATAATGCAACCCAAAGATCAGACTTCTGCTTGAGACAAGATCCAACACTAGCCAGCAAGACTCCCAATGTGCCAACTTCTGCCCAGTGGCACACAGAAATGTTCTGACAGTAGCACATCCTGACACCGCTGAGTTCCCAGCCCAATGGTATCCAACCTCCATTTACTCTTCAGCCTGCTAGGGACAACTGGGCAGCATATATTTAGATAAAGCTGCAAATTCCTTCTCCAAGGACTTGCTGCATTGCTCTGCCACCACTTCCAGTTTCAGACGGGGGCACTGCTCTCATTTAAATAGCACTGCACTGAAACGGTACCACTTCTAATGGGATTGTCCATTCCAGCCTATTTCAAGTAACAAGAATTATAAAATACTGTTAACAACTGAGCAACTTCCAGATCATCAACTTGCCTAAGTCATCTCTCGTACTGAACAGTTTAAATAAAACATGACTGAAAAGCTGAATATTTTGCTTATTTTTAAACAGGTCCCCTGACATCTGCCCAGGTGTTTAAATATCTGAGATTTATCAGATAGCCTGGTTTTTCTTCTTTCACATAAGATTATCTGAATGAAGCATGTGCCTGTTAAACATTTGGGATTTGAAGTCAATGGAAGATTGTTTGATCTAATTCAGCCATGGAGCTGATTTTTTGTTTTGTTTTGTGTTTGGTTTTGGTGAGTTTTTTTCTGTTTTAAAGCAGTTCCAGTTTCTAGAACTCTTCTTGCAAGATGCATCATGCAAACAGCTCTTCATGCTGTTCCAGACCCATGGGTGACAGATCCAAGCAGTATTTGCTATTAATCACCACCCTTTCCCTCAGCAGCCATTGAAAACACTTTTTGCTCTTCAGTATCATAGGATACTTGCTTCCTCATTTTTAAAGCTGAAAATTTGAAGTGTCAGAGGAATTGCATCAATCTGCTGGGCCAGGAGAGCATGTAGAAAGCAGGATGCAGGGCTTTTGCTGCTCCCCATGGCCATTCAGGCCATGAACTCCTGCCGAAGTCACCACTGCTGCTCCCTCCCCTTGCCAACACCATCCTGCACAATCCCAGGTGACCTGCTGGTCATACTGGCATCCCTGTACTTCCCACTGGGACACATCCCTGTTGGGCAGCACATTTTCTAGCCCCAAAACCATCAGATAATAAGAATGTGTCAGAAGAGCTTAGTGTTACTGTGCATACAGATGGTACCTCCAGACAAATGGACCTTCCCCAGCTCCCATGAACTAAACAGCCATTAGTATTTTTTTTTAATGGTGATGTTTGCTTGATGCCCCACTTCTGGTGCTCATGTTGGAGTGTCTCCTGCCCACCTCTGCCCACCTGCTTTGTCCTCTGGCTGCACCAACAAAAAGCCCAAGATTCTCACTACTACTGATTTAAATACTAATGATCACCCAGTTATTTTAGAGACACCATGGCAGTCAGCAAATGGGGTAAAAAGGATATAAAGGGATTTAAAGGACTATTCCAAGATATTCCCTGAGTTCTTGTATTGGCTAAAGAATGTAAGAATCACAATACATCACCTATAAAGCTACGTGAAATTAGCACAGTCTGCATCAAAGAAAGTGCTATGTGACCTAAACTTCAGGATATTTTTTCATATATATAAAACAAAAATATAAACGCTTATATACATTAAAACCAAATGAAAATGTTAACACCCTCATGGCTAACCACTGGGCAAGGAACACCTGTGATAAATATCCTCCATGCTTTTTTGCCCCAAGTCAAAAATCCATATGCACATTATCTTATTTTATGGGGCCAGTTAAAAGATGCAATTTGTTCCTTATGCGATTTTAGTGTCTGTAGAGCAAAAGCTGTTTTCTGCAGAGAGGAGGAGGACAAAAAGCTGGCACACATCATGCTGGTCTGATCCCTCCTTCCAAGTGCAGTGATGCTGGCTTATCCTTCCATAGCAAAGTCAGGGCTGTACTTGCTCATGTTCATGCTATAGATTTAACCACAGCAACAAGGGCAGGTGGCAAACAGTAAAGAAGCCCCACCACAGCAGTGGAATGCTCCCTCACCCACTCCTGCCACTACTCACGTGCCGAGCCACCCGCGGGCTCACCAAGGACTGGATGAGGCAGGGAAGCAATGAAGAGAGGAAGGAAGGAATGGTTTTGCTTTTGTGCAGCCACAATGAACAAATTATCCATGCAACCTCCTCAGGAAAGCCATTGATGTTGGCTGGAGAGGCAGCTGCTCACCCATCTTTGTAACGCGGGAAAGGTCTTGGGCTGGAGCCATGAAAACATGTGACAGTGGGAAAATCTGAGCAAAGGAAATAAAGACAAGACTGTTTCCAATGATCCACCAGAAATAGCTTAATAAGGAAGTCCCTGTTCCTCTGAGACGTCTGACCATCACTTCAGGAAGCTGCAACAAGAGACTGACAATAGCAGGGTGAAGGGGGGGCCAGGAGACACTTTTGTTCCTCAATGGTGACCCTAGTTACATCCACAGACTGCACAGCCAGCAAAGGACAGGACAGCCCTGAGGAAGAAGCACCTTCAGTGGTGTCTTCTTCTATTTCTTCTGCCCAGTTTGAAGAAAATCCCCTCATACAAAGCTGAACATTAAACAAATGCTAGTTACTCTTTTGCTAATGTGTTTGTCTTCTGACACAAGAATACAGACAGCCTTTTAAATACGTTGCTCGAAGAAACTCTGAAGGAACAACAGCTCTATAGTTAATGGGGTACCTATTTGTGAAGTCCCATACTCAGGTCAAAATGCTAGTATGTAATAAGCCTCTATTTGCACACATGGATCCGGTATTACTTGAAGGCAATGGATAACAGGTACAGCTGAAAATGGAAATACTAGAGGAGACTGGACTGCTGCTCATTTACTTTTCTTGAGTTCCTAAGAAAAAGACCCAACTTACATTCCAAAGCTGCGTTTCTGACATGTGACAATTTAAACAAAGCCAATTCAGCATGTCCATTTCCAGATCTGTGAATCTAAAGATTTTTATTTGATTCCTGGAAAGTTTTTTTGTCTGCCTACCACTTCTGATTTTGCATTGCAGTTTGCCAGCCAGTTTTAACCACTGAGCATGGGCAGAGCAATGACAGGACCTACTTAACAATGACTGAAGAGATAGCTCTCTCCCCATGAGCCTCCACAGTTGTCATGACTTGGTCCTCTTCTCCCTAACCCAGCATGGTCATTCTAAGGAGACAAATCACAGAACAGCAAGTTGGCAAGGACCTCAAGGATCATCTGATCCAATCTTTCTAAGCAAAGCATGACCTAGACTAGATGTACCAAATCAAGTGTTTTCAGTCTCTAAAAACCCACGTATACATTCACCAACCTATTTTAGCTCTCTGTTGTGTCAAAAAGCTTTTTTTTAAATGTTAACAAACAAAGCTATGTGGAAATGACCAGACCAGTGACATCCTCACCACCAAAGCACAGGAATGTGCCACCACTACCCCAACCCTCCTTGTACTGCTGCAGCATAACCTTGGCAACTCACCTTCAGCTAGCCACTTGCTATGAAATCCACATCTTTGCAAGATACTTCCTTCTCCCAGGACTATGACATGACCCCAGGACTCACTTTCCCTTCACATGGCCTGCACTCACCATGTCTATTTGGTACTTTTACCAAATATTTTCCCAAACTCCTCAGTTTGGGAAAATATGCTAGGCAATATGCAAGCTGCCTGCCTTCAGCTCTGTGTACTCAATTTTTTTTACAGATCATCTTATGAACATGATAAACGGTGGTGAATTCAGTCACCTGCAGTCTTTGTCAACCCATGAGCACCAATTCCCACCAGTGACCATTTCCCATGAACTACTCCTGCTCATGAGAGCTGCCAGTCCTTAGCTTTTCCATATGCTAGGTTTTGGTAGGCTGCAGGAATAATTTTTAATTAGAGTGCTATTTAGTGACCGGTCAAATGGCTTCCAACAATCTAAGTTCAGCATCTTAATGAATTTAACTTTGCCATTTAAATTTGCAACCTCATAGAAGAAGGAAATTAGATCTGTGCACAAGACCACTTTCCCACAGCCAGTTAAATGCCATGGATAATGCTCCTATGACCTCTTCATCTTCACTGACTGAATCCCACGGGTAATGTTCCTATGACCTCTTCATCTTCACTGACTGAATGCCATGCTAGACCTAAACATGCAAACAAACTTCATCTTAAAAATCTAATTTTCAAAAAAACACAAAATTCTATTGAGAGGTTATTGCCTATGTTCAGTAATGATACCTGCAGAATGAAAGCAAAGCAAAAAGGAGGTCCAACAAACAGAGAAACTATAGTGCTGTTCCAAAAAAAATGGATTTATGGAAATATTTTTGTTCTGGGCTAGATGTCATGCTAAATTATACAAAGATGTTCAATTTGACACAGTCCTGTTCCATACTTACGGCTGTGCAGCAGGAATAGTTTTTATTTTAAAAGTTTCAGTATTAGAAAATTCATCTAAATACATAATTTTTTCTGACTTACTGTCTTCATTGCTAAAGCCCTACTTCTAACCCAAGTTGTCAGCAGTGGTCAGAGCAGAGATCTTTGCTTCCGTAACAGAGGACTAGCTCATCTCTAAGTGGTGCTCGTCAGCTGTTAATTCTTCTGATGAATGTGACACAGAGAGAGGCTGTGACATACTTTTCAATAAGCCAGAGGGTAAGTTGAGATGGTGAATGTTTGTGTAGATTCAAACAGATCTACAGAGAAGCCAGAGCAAAGCTTTGGAAAAAGAAGAGCATGGAGGAGATAAATGCTAAATACGCAAGTGGCAAAGTATCACCAACTGTGAAATGCTAAAACAGTTCATGTGCTGAAAGATAAAGCAACGCATTCCATATCACAGACAAATAAAGGAATATAAGCTTAAAAAACTACAGCACTGCAGAAAAGCTAAGCAAGGAGAACAGTAGTGAACAAATCTGAGCAACCTCTTGGTCATTGCAAGTATTCTTCGAGCCATGGCCCCATCAGATTCAGCCTGCCAGGCAGGTACATATGAGAGAGCAGGTCTCGCCCTGAAGAAGGCAAAAGCTTCTGTATTTTCTGCTAGCATTTTGAGCAGTGGGTATTGCTTTTCATAGCTTGGAGCCATTCCATTCAGGCTCAAAAACTCAAAAATCTTATCTGCCCACTTTGACGAACCAAAAAAGACCCAGCAGTTCTCTAAAGAGCAGTTCAAGACCAAAACTATTTTTGTTATTGGAGCACAGGTGCGAGCTCATGCTCTATGTTATGTGCAAATAAGATTTATGTATTTATAGATGAGCTCACAGCCAAACTTGACTATTTTAATGGTTATGCACCATCAGAAAACAGTATTTCAAAACCACGTCATTTGTAAGAAAAACTGTGAACCGGTTTAGACCTACTGATGTTCAGGACAAATACTAGAGTACTAACCACTCTTAGTCTCTTCAGAGGGAATTACTTGGATAGCTACTTTATCAGGCATAAAACCCCCACACTGCAGTAAGTTATCACACGGGATAAAACACGCACACCTCCCTTCATGTCATTATTCAAATGGCTGTAATACCAGTACTCCTGAAAACAAATTCTATAGCCAAAATCACCAGCAAAACAAAAATGAGAAAAGGCTTTTAGCAGGATTTATAGGATTATAACTTCAGTATGCTGTTCTTAACAGCAGTGTTGCATGTTACTACTGACAGTTACTAAAGGCTGAAGACATTAAATGGTAGCTCACAGGCACTTTCTGAAGATAAAATCTAACCGGAAAAGGACATTTGAGCTCCAAAAATTGCAATTTCACAGGGAGCAAAATTTCATAAAAATAATCTAAATTTATTTTCTTTTTGGTCATCCATTTCATATTCTTTATGAAACACTTCATACAACAGCAAAAATATCATACATGGAAATACCGCTTACTTATCCTCGTTGCTGCTGCTTAAAAACCAAGTATCACACAGTATCACAGTATGCTACAGATTGGAAGGGACCTCAAAAGATCATCTAGTCCAATCCCCCTGCCGGAGCAGGAACACCTAGATAAGGTTACACAGGAATGTGTTCAGGCGGGTTTTGAATGTCTCCAGAGAAGGAGACTCCACAACCTCCCTGGGCAGCCTGTTCCAGTGTTCTGTCACCCTCAGTGAGAAGAAGTTTCTTCTCAAGTTTAAGTGGAACCTCTTGTGTTCCAGTTTGTACCCATTACCCCTTGTCCTATCATTGTTTGCCACTGAGTAGAGCCTGGCTCCATCCTTGTGACACTCCCCCTTTATATATTTATATACACTGATAAGGTCACCCCTCAGTCTCCTCTTCTCCAAACTATAGAGACCCAGCTCCCTCAGTCTCTCCTCATAAGGGAGATGCTCCACTCCCTTAATCATCTTAGCTGCCCTGCACTGGACTCTCTCCAGCAGGTCCCTGTCCTTCTTGAACTGAGGGGCCCAGAACTGGACACAATATTCCAGATGCGGTCTCACCAGGGCAGAGTAGAGGGGAAGGAGGACCTCTCTCGACCTACTAACCACCCCCCTTCTAATACACCCCAGGATGCCATTGGCCTTCTTGGCCACAAGGGCACAGTGTCGGCTAATGGTCACCCTGTCGTCCACCAGGACCCCCAGGTCCCTCTCCCCTACACTGCTCTCTAGCAGGTTGTTCCCCAACCTATACTGGAACCTGGGGTTGCTCCTGCCCAGACGCAGGACTCTACGCTTTCCTTTGTTATATTTCATCAAGTTAATCCCTGCCCAACTCTCCAGCCTGTCCAGGTCTCACTGGATGGCAGCACAGCCTTCTGGCGTGTTGGCCACCCCTCCCAGCTTAGTGTCATCAGCAAACTTGCTGACAGTACACTCACTTCCCTCATCTAAATCGTCGATGAATACATTAAATAATACTGGTCCCAGTACCAACCCTTGAGGCACTCCATTAGATACAGGCCTCCAACTAGACTCCGCCCCATAGACTACAACTCTCTGGCTTCTCTCCTTCAGCCAATTCACAGTCCACCTCACTACCCAATCATCCAGACCACACTTCCTCAATTTAGCCGCAAGGATGCTGTGGGAGACTGTGTCAAATGCTTTGCTAAAGTCAAGGTAGACCACATCCACCACTCTGCCATCATCCATCCACCGTGTTATTTCCTCATAAAAGGCTACGAGATTGGTCAAGCATGACTTCCCCTTGGTGAAGCCATGTTGACTGGCCTTCATAACCCTCTTATCCTTGATATGCCTTAAGATGGCACCAAGGATAAGGTGTTCCATCACTTTCCCAGGGATGGAGATGAGGCTGACTGGTCTATAGTTACCCGGGTCCTCCTTGCCTTTTGAAGACTGGAGTGACATTTGCTTTCCTCCAGTCCTCAGGCACCTCTCCCGTTTCCCAAGACTTGGTAAAGATGATGGAGAGTGGTCTAACAATGACCTCCGCCAGCTCCCTCAGCACCCGTGGGTGCATCCCATCTGGACCCATGGATTTATGGATGTCCAGATTGCTCAACTGGTCTCTAACCCATTCCTCATCGACTAAGGCAAACCACTCTGTTGACCTGACTTCATCTGAGGTCTCAAGAGGTACAGGGCTCTTCAGGACTGCCTCCGGCAGAGTAGACAGAGGCAAAGAAGGCATTCAGTAACTCTGCCATCTCTGTATCTTCTGTCACCAGGGCACCAGTCCCGTTCATCAGTGGGCCTACATTGTCTCTGGTGTTAGTTTTATCTGCCATGTATTTGAAAAAACTCTTTCTGCTGTCTTTGACCCCTCTCACCAGATTTAATTCCAAGGAGGTCTTAGTCATCCTAGCAGCTTTCCTACATCCTCTAGCAGCAGCCTTATATTCCTCCCAAGTGGCCAACCCCTCCTTCCACGACCTGTAAACTCTCCTCTTCCACTTTAGCATACCCAGCAATTCCCTATTCAGCCACACAGGTCTCCTGGCCCTCTTCCTTGACTTCCTACATGTCGAGATGCTCTGATCTTGAGCTCGGAAAAAGCAGTCCTTGAATGCCAACCAACTATCTTGGGCCCCTTTACCTTCAAGCAGCCTTGCCCACGGGATTTCCCCTAGCAATTGCTTGAAAAGGCCAAAGTTTGCCCTGCTAAAGTCCAGGGTTGCAATTCTACTTGCTGTTCTACTGGTCCTACCACACAAGATCCTGAATTCCACCATCTCGTGGTCGCTGCAACCAAGGCAGCCCTCAACCTTCACTGCTTCGACCAGACCCTCCTTGTTAGTGAGGATGAGATCCAGCAGCGCACCTCTCCTGGTTGGCTCATCCACCATTTGCATGAGGAAGTTATCATCCATACACTGGAGGAACCTCCTGGACTGCGGCTGGGTTGCTGAGCAGTCCTTCCAGCAAACATCAGGGAAGTTAAAATCCCCCACGACAACCACGGCCTGTGACTGTGAGGCCGCTCTCAGCTGCCTGTAGAAGGCCTCGTCAACTTCCTCACCCTGATCTGGTGGCCTGTAACAGACACCCACAACAGGATCGCCCCTGCCAGCCTGCCCCTTAATTCTCACCCACAGACTCTCGACTCGCTCATCATCTGTCCCCGGACAGAACTCAACGCATTGTAGCTGCTCTCGCACATAAAGAGCAACCCCACCACCCCGCCTGGCTGGCTTGTCTTTCCTGAAAAGGACATAGCCCTCCATGACTATATTCCAGTCATGTGAGCTGTCCCACCACGTCTCTGTAATTGCCACCAGATCATAATCTCCTGACTTAACACGGGTTTCTAGCTCCTCCTGCTTATTTCCCATGTTGTGCGCATTGGCGTACAGACATTTCAGGGATTGAGCTGAGCACACCGATTTCACCCCAGGATTACAGGAGGCCTCCCAGTCATCATCAATTCTGGAGTGCTGCCCCACTGGGGCAAGCCCAGCTACAACCCCATCCCCCTTCAAATTTAGTTTAAAGCTCTCCAAATGAGCCCTGCTAATTCGTGCCCCAGCATCCTTTTGCCTCTGTGAGATAAACCTTTCCCACATGTCATTGTCCAGACTGGTGCCCTATAAAACTAGCCGTTATCAAAGAATCCAAAGCCCTGTCTGCAGCACCAGCCTCCAAGCCAATCGTTTATGGATTGAATTTTCCCATTCCATCCCACATCATCAATGGAACATGGAAGGAGTGAGGAGAAGATCACTTGAGCACCAGAGTCTTTCACCATCCGCCCCAAGGACCTGTAGTCTTTCTTCATCCCCCTCAGACTGTTGGAAGCAGCTTCCCCCTCACCCGTCTGGAAGACCAGCAGCGGGTCGACCAGTCTGTCAGGTGCACCAGGTTGGGGAGCGCCCTGGTGATATCCCTGATCCGGGCTCCAGGCAGACTATACACTTCCCTGTGATGAGGGTCAACTCTGCATATCAGGCCCTCTGTTCTTCTCAGAAGGGAATCACCTACTACAATGACCCTTCTTTCTTTCTTATCAGAGGCAGTCTTGAGGTGTGAAGTCAACCACCTTTTCCTATGTGACCCTGTAGGCGGGCTTTGCACCACATCCTCACCTACCTCACCTTCAAGTTCCAGGGCCTCAAACCTATTATGGAGTGACACCTGAAGAAGCAGGACAGGAAGGGAGGAGGGTTGCCCACAACACCGAACTGGAACTCGCTTCCAACCCTTATCGTCTTTTTGGTCCCCTACCTCTGCGCAACAGCTACAGGGCAGGGGCTGTCTTGGGCCATCCCTCTCTGTCTGAGAGGGCAGTGGGTCCATCCCCTTTTGGGGGGTATCTCCCTGGAACCATTCCAACTGACACGCCAAGGAGCTACTCCCCCAGTCGATCTCCCTTTCACACTCCCTGATGCTCCTCAGCCTCTCAACCTCCTCCTTAAGTTTTGCCACCAAGCCAAGCAGATCTTCTACCTGCTCATACCTCACGCAGGTGGAATGCTGTCCTCCCTTCCCCGGCAGCAGCAGGCTCTGGCACTCCCTGCATCCAGAGACCTGAACAGCCACGGTTTGGGACGGGGTCTCTGTCTGAGTTGCTACAGTCCTCTTACTGCAAGCTCTCTTTCTGGAGGCGACCATACTGGTCAGCAACACGACCTGCTTGCTCCTCCCTGCACCTGGTGGGCAGCGTGTCCCTGCCCTCTCAGAGGCTCTTTCAAGTCAAGGGGCAGGGGGGTGGTTGCCGTCACCATGGGAACTCCCCCGCCACTTCAGCCGCTCTCGCGCAAGGGCTGCTGGGGCTTCGGGGTAAGGAAATGTCAGGAATAGCGATGCCTCTGCGCTATCCCCTCTGATTTTCCTAATCTCGGTTGAACCTCGCGGTTCCTGAAGCATGCCGGCTGTGGCTCTATCTGGGCTAGCTCCGATCAGCTGACTGAATGCGAGTAACAAGTTTCATCTGCTTTTAAATCTCCCGCTGTCACCGTGGGAACGCCCCCCCCGCTATGTCAGCCACCCTCTCGCAAGGGCTGCTGGGGCTTCGGGGATCGTGAAATGTTGGGAATTGCAATGCCAAGTCAGACTGTTTCTTTCAATGCTCCCATTTAGATCCATTAACCACTTCCTATGTATTTTCCTTAACACATACACCATTTACAGACTACATATCATAGATTCAGAGACTGGTTTGGGCTGAAAGAGCCCTTAAAGATCATCTAGTTCCAACCTCCCTGCAACTGCAATCCACTCTTCCACTCGACCAGGTTGGTCCAAGCCCCATCCAACCTGGCCTTGAACACTGCTAGGGATGGGGCAGCCACAGCTCCTCTGGACAACCTGTGCCAGGTCCTCACCACCCTCACAGGGAAGAACTTCTTCCTAAGATCTAATGTAAATGTCCCCTCTGTCAGTTTAAAGCCATTCCCCCTTGTCACACCCCTACAGGCTCTTGTCAAAATCCCCAGTCCAGATTTCTTGTCAGCCCCTTGAGCCACTGGAAGCTGCTCTCAGGTCTCCCTAAAGCCTTCTCTTTTCCAGACTCAACAACCCCAGCTCTCTCAGCCTGCCTCCACAGAGCAGAGGTGTTCCAGCCCTCTGAGAATCTTTGTAGCCTCTTCTGGACTCGCTCCACCAAGTCAATGTCCTTCTTATGCTGGGGGTCCCAGAGCTGAACGCATTGCTGCAAGTGGGGTCTCATGAGATTGGAGTAGAGGGGGAGAATCACCTCCCTCAACCTGCTGGTCATGCTGCTGGTGACGCAGCCCAGCACACAGTTGATTTCTGGGTTGCAGGTGTACGCTGCTGGGTCATGTGGAGTTTCTTGTCAGTCAACACTCCTAAGTCCTTCTTCTCAGGGCTGCTCTCAGTCTAGTCTCCACCCAGCCTGTATTTGTGCCTGGGATTGCCCCAACCCAGTGCAGGACCTTGCACTTGGCCTTGTTGAGCTTCACGAGGTTCACATCTTGAGTCTGTCCAGGTCCCTCTGGATGCCATCCCTTCCCTCCAGGGTGTCACCTGCATAACACAGCTTGCGGTCATTGGCAAATCTGCTGAGCGTGCACTCAACCCCACTGTCCATATTGCCAACAAAAACGTTAAACAGTGCTGGGGCCAACACCGACCTCTGAGGAACTCCGCTTGCCACTGACCTCTGCATGGACATTGGGCCATTTACTTATACACTGAGCCACTGAACCTGCAGAAGTATAGAATTATCTATGCACAATTCAATTAAAAAGTAATCAAATGTAAAAAACTAGGGTATGCTCAACCCTGTAAAGAGCATGATGTGCATGAAAGTCTAGTAGTCTGCCCTGTCCGAAAACTTCACTGTGCCTGAGGCCAGATGAAGGTGTGCACATCACTTTAAACATCAACTCCATGGCCTGATATCATTACCACACATGCCAAGTGTTGCATGAGAACATGATACGGCTGCAAAATAATAAATATGGAGTGTTAATGGAAGAAGATACCTTCCCTCCTCATCGTTCAAAATGACAGAAGGCAAAACTCCTCAGCAGGTAAAAAAAGAAATGCATATATTTTTAGCTTTCCCATCCAATGTGTCTGCAACATAATTACACATAATCCTCCTAGGATTTGAAGCACAGTACAATAGAGGAAGGACTTTAGATTATAAATACCTGAGGTGAAATAATGACACTGTGAGAAGTGGGTCAAATTTAATCTGTGGATTAAATTATCAGCACAGAAAATTATTTTTTCCAAAACATCCATAAAACCTATCTTTTCTAATGAACCTTCATTTGAAATGGAGGAGCAAACAAAGCGTTTAGAGATTTCAACTATTAACACTCTCAGTAGATCATTAATCATAGAAAATTTCTAGCCTGCTATTTTAGATTATTTTAGAGACTTGGCTTGAAGCTTGCCTTCGGCTTTTAAAGCATCAAGGTTAGCCTCCTACACAGGGGAGAGGCAGACTGTACAGAAGAGAGAAAAACACGCAGTTGTGCTGGATTTCATAACCTTTTCTAGTCGAATCTGGGATCTCCACTCTTTAAATCCTATGAGCCCACAATGGAGCTACGAAGAAGACCATCCCAGGTATGCATGATTAAGTGTACACTGATACAATAAATTGCTGAATACTGTACTAATTAAACAACCTACATGCCTCAACAGTTAATTGCCAGAGGTCTCTTGTAAGGAATCACCACTCATATGAGTCATCCCTGGAGCATCCCTCACCAGGGGCCGGTGACCCTGGCCACTCTGTGGGGGCTCAGTGGTTACTCTCAGCCTTTTGCCTTTATCAGCTCTACAACCCCATCACACCTTGGTTTGCCCCACACCATTTTCTGAGCATCATCTCCCTGACCAACTTCACTGGGCACTGTATGATGCTCTAAGGGCAGCTCCTGACCCAGACTCAGCAACCCTGCCCCTCCCTGGGTGGTAAATTAAGATTTTTCTTCATACTCGGAACTCTTGAACAGCATCAGTAAATGCCATCTGAAAATTCACTGGCTAAATAAATCCCTCCCCACTTCTGTGAAAATGATGAACTTCCTCTCTCTAGTAAATGCAGAGGCACCCCCAGAGCAACACTCCTCTCCACCAGCATGGCATAAATCTACTCCTCCAAAGGAGGGAACCAGAGAAACAAAACAAAGGGTTTTGCTGCCCACATTACTGTATTGGTTACAGTGGGAATTCAGCAAGTGGAAAACTGAGGAGGAATACAGACTGAATACACAGGTCAGTGCTGAGAAATCTCTTGGTTGGTGCACCTATGGAAAAGCTATTTAAATATGAAAATTATATTGACAAAGACATCAGAAAAGAGGATGTCATACATAACCTTATCTCTTGGATATCACTCACCGAGCCAACAGCTACAGGAAGCCTTTGGCATAAATTCATTAACAAGACAGTTCACTTCCACTGGGAGTCCAGGATGCAGCTCAAGACCACCATTATCACCCCCTATGACAAGCACTCTTCAAACACCTGTGGACAATTCTGCTCAAAAAAAGCTTACCATTTCCAGAGAAGTGAGAACTTTCAAGTAAATAGATGCCGAGGGAGAGAATGCACCACAAAAGCAAACCATGAGACCATGATGGGCAGCATATTGCCCTGATTCCCAGCTTGTTATCAGGTACTGAATCACAGCCAAACCTGGTTATAATCTGATTTTGTGTTTTTCTTTTGTAGTAGCATCACAGTAATAAGGATGGCTTAAGAAATCAGAGAAATCCTTAGGGAATTCAAAGTTTTGGTGGACATTTGCACAAGATACTTTCAGGAAGGGCACTGGAAGAGGACAGTGAGGCAACTGTGCATTTGCAGGAAGGTATTTTGGGAGGCAGCGGCAGGGTGTGGGAATCCCACGGAGGTGCAGAGATGAACCCCAGGGAGAAGGGCCACCCCAATTCCTGGATGCTCAGTAGCTAGATGAGGCACTTGTGGACCTCCCTCTTGGAGATACAGATCTAGAAGACAACCCAACTGCATTCCCACTTCTAAGCAATGTTTGTCTGTTACCCCTGGTGTCTACGTCTAGCATCTCCCTGCCTTGCCTATGAGAAAGAAAACCAAGCTACCTCATTAGGTTGAAACATCTGCTCATGATTTGTTCCTGCAGCTCCTCCTAACCCTGAATGACACACCAAATCTCTTCCTTTTCTTACTGCCTCAGCAATGTTCCTGAATTTCTTTCCATTCCCCCTCATTCCCCTTTGCTACATAATTTCTCCAAACACGAAAACTTCCCCTTAGATAAATATTTTCTGTGGCTTTTCAGTTTTCAATAAACAGGACTAAAGCTACTCAGACCTATGTGAATAACAGTGAGGAGAAGTCAGTGCCTGTTTTCCACCTCAGTCTCATCGACAAAGTAATGAAAAGCAGCACACAACTTTCCCTATTTTTAGCTCTGCTCTGCAGGTAGAGTTTTCAGGAAGACTTATGTACCGTGGCACCCCAAAGGGCCTGCAGGGCACTTGTCTCAGAACTTATTATTTCACTTCAAATGCTTGGATGAGAAGTACATATGAAAAGCAAGTCCTTTTCTCCCCCTCTGAGGCAGCATTTAAGCAGCCAGACAGCACAGTTGAGGTCAAAAATAGAAAGCACAGAGATGTTACTGTTCAAATCATCCTTTCAGATTCAGGCAACTAAAATATAGGCCTCCTTAAAAACACTAATTAATTTAAAACATAATGAAGCATTATCTCCTTACAGCATCTCAGCAATTTCACTCACAGGTAGGGAAGAATTAAAGGTACTGTAACTCTTGCACTGTTTCATGCTATCCTATTTATAATGCACATAACCTGGAAATAGTTTACAAATCCAGCTTAGTTTTGAAAAGATATTTTTACAGCAGCTGTCTGCACCAGTGGTTTGATACCAGATCTGTAACTGGGTCAAGCCTGGCTTTGTTTCCCTGGAATAAAAAAGAAAATACATATTTGACTTCAGAAGCAGAAAGGCCATCAGTATCTGCCAGGACAACTTAGTCTCTTCACTAACAAATTTGGGGTCCAACTTTCTAAACAAATACAAGCACAAATATTCATGAATTGTGAGATTATTTATCTTCTCCCCCAAGATGCTTACTGAGTATCACAAAACTCCAAGGGTAACAGCATAAGAGTGCCATAAAAATTAAATCCTTCAGCAAGAAGCTGAGAACAACCACTCAAGATGATGGACAATTTACACTGTAGGGTCTTCAGAGGATAGCTCTGGCTAAGCTAGGTCTCAAAATGCTTTGCCAACATCCTTTCAAAACCGATCTATAACACCACTTCCAGGACCAACCACATTTACATATTTAGATGTTTAATTAGGGTGTCTCACTCTGTGGCCTGATACCAGGCAGTCCTGACTACATAACCTCAAAGTAAGGCCTGCTTTGACAAGCAGTTATTGAAAACTTAAAAACAGATTGCTATTTTCCTGTTAAAAATACAAGGCTGTGCATTGATAGGAAGGAATGCAGTGAGAAAATAATTAAGGAATAAAATGGACATTAGACAACAGCTGTTTGGAGAACCACAATACCGTGTGGAGCTCCCCTACATTTCAGGAATGATTTTTAATTACTTCACTTAAGCCATGGTTAATGTGTATTTCACACATGTGCCTTTAAACATTAAGCCATTATTATGTTTTTATGAAGCTCATCCCTGACTTAAATTCACATGGATATATTAAAAACCCAGCAGCACCACAGATGCAATAAAACAGATGCTGAGTAAAGCCAAAAGGTAAATGAAAAAGATAACATCATTAAACGCTTACATAACACTATTTATGGACCATATTTTCAAAATACTGTTAATTTTATTACTCACAAAATGACAAAAAAGTCATTGCTGTTGTGGCACAGTGGTGTTTGCCCTGACACTGGGTTTCACACGGTGAAAAGTATTCCAGCCCTTCTTGCAGTGACATTTTCCACACAGATTTTGCTGAAAGTCAACTTATACTCTGTGTATCTTGACGATGCCACAACTATTCACAGCTATTTAAATTACATGGCTTTTGCAAGAACGAATTGGCTTGCCTGTCCATTCCCCAGGCTGGCTGGCAGCTGTACCCCAGTCTCAGACTGATACTAAGGGTGATGCCTGATCTACATCATCTCCTGCTGAGGGGTGAAATGTCCCACTGCAGCTGAGACCATGGGCAGGGGACCCAGCATCTGGTAGCAGAGCACCGTGAGAAAACTCCTCAAAGTGCATTTGGGAGAACCAATAATCACCCCCAGTTTTCATTAAAAAGTAACATGGGGATTGACAACTCTTTGAGGTTTTGATAGACAACAAGTAGTCCTGCAGATATCGAAACTCATTTGCTTCTGGAAGCTCACAAAGAGTTCTGTCTGATTATGGGGTTTTGATTTTGGGGTTTTTAGGTTGGTTTTAGTTTCTTGCTGGTTTCTTCGGGAGGGGGTTTATAACATGGAAAGCAGGAATTTAAAAAATAAGCCTCCAAAATTTGCAGCACATCTTCAGGAAGAAGAGATGATACTATTTGGCATTACAGGACAGGAATCTGGATACAGAGAACAAATTTACCTGAGCACTGGACTACAGGATTATCCTGTGGTAAGTCAAACTATATTGATCCTAAACTAAAACTGTGAACAAGTAAACCTTGAAATCAGTAAAACCCTTCCCCAACAGTGCCCAAAGATAAGGGATGGGAGCAATCTCCTCATGCTTGAAGCCTCTGCCTCACTGCCCCTCCTGCTATCCCTTTAATCTCCAAACACAACTGCCACAGAGGGGCTTATTCCACATCTGTGTCTCAATCTTCCTTCTCTTCCCCGTGCTTAGAGAGAAAGATCAGCATTTTAGCTGCAGCTATTGCTAACACCCATCCCTTGCTGCTCCTTGCTATGAAGCCTGCCTTCCTTTGGAACATTTACAAGGGCAAGCTGGAGAAGAAAGAGGTCACTGAAACCCCTGATGAGACTCCTTGGGTGCCAAGTTAAGCCTGCACAGTAAGTTTTGTGCAAACTTTGGGCAAAGATGTGCGCTTCTCTTGGGCTCAAAGTTGCTAGAGTTTCTCAAACAGTATATGCCAAGACATGGGAAACATAAGGAATAGGGATAGAGCATGGCTCCCTATGGAGATCCTAGGTAGCAAGAAAAGTCTTGAGAAAATAAATTGAAAGCTTGAAAAAATTAATACCAAGAGCAGTGACAGATTAAAAGGAGAAGAAATGGAAACAGGTGAAGTGAAAACAGCAGATCACACAGGTTTAATATTATATATAAAATATAAATTATTTATTCATGCTTTATTTATTCTGTGTCATGATATGCTACTGATACAAAAGCCATGCATACTTACAAGAATATATGAGTAGCTGCAGGCGATCACTCTCGGCTCTTGCCACTGTGGCTCTGGAGTTGAATGATGGTACCTTTTCCTTGATGGATACAAAACATTTTGCTGCTTCTCCATGTTCAGCATTAAGGTAATCTGCACTCCAGAGGGCAAAGTGTTCAATGTATTCTTACTTCCATGCCAGAACTCAGGAAGCAGATTAGTCCCCCAGCTAATCCTACCAGGAGATGTGCCCAAGAGTGAGGGAGATGCCAAAGTGCTAAACATGAGATTGCTCCATTCCATGGCAAAATCTGGGGTGCCCAAACTGCCTTCCTGTTTATTCAAGGTTGTATTTTTAAGTGGTCTAAAACGTGGCACTCTGGCTACATTACCGCTCACAAGACTGATCACATTTTAAACTATATATTTTCTATAGTAATTTTTCATTTAGACATTTCTTTAAAATTCTTTTCCAAAAATGTAAAGATGATCCCGTATTTTGAAATATTTTTGTATTAATTGGGTCCTTTACACAACACGAACATGAAGCATTTCAAGACAGTACAATGCTGATGTGTTTCATTGTATTACACTCCTCCTTTCTCCTTAGAGCTTGGCTTTATCCACAATGCCAGGTAATTTCCTTCTCAGTGGGTACAATGAAGCCAACTGTTGGCATCACTTGCAAATTTATACATCTCGAGTATAGTCACCTTTGCCAAACAAAACCAGAAAATTTTGAGATCATAACCTGCCTCAAACCAGAAACTGCATTCAGCAGAGCTCCCTGCAAACAGATATTTTGGCTGTGCTTTGAGGAACAAAGGAGCTGAAAGGAGATTGAACTAAGGCAAAAATGAGGACAACATTTTCACTTTCTCTGCCTAGATCTTAGGACTGCTCTATCTGGCACAGACTACTTTCTGCCTTTAACTGGTTTATACTGCATGGTAAAACAGACTGATATTACACCTGCAATTACTTGGAAGACCTATTATGAACCACAGACAGATTGTAAAATACTGGGGACTTCGGAGCACATTTGAAATCTGTGCTCAGAAGGAGCTGCAGCAATGAGAGTTTTAACACCACTGTGCCTCAAACCACAGGAAGACTTTGTTTTTCTTCTCTAGGGAAAATACTCGATCCTACTGCAGACCTCCACCTGCCCTAGGAACACATGGGAGCACCACTATGTCATCCCAGCATTGAAAGTGCCTTTTAAATGGTAAAAATATGAAAACTGCAGCTTAACTGCTCTTAATTCTATTTTCTTACAAGGCAAATTAAATTATCAGC
This sequence comes from Neopsephotus bourkii, assembly GCF_033783945.1. Classification (NCBI taxonomy): domain Eukaryota; kingdom Metazoa; phylum Chordata; class Aves; order Psittaciformes; family Psittacidae; genus Neopsephotus; species Neopsephotus bourkii. The sequence goes on from NW_026901238.1 coordinate 1,924,990, forward strand.
TACCCAAAAACTAAGTTGCATACTTTCCAAGGGGCTTGAATTCACACATCTTTTGACATACTATTTTACTTGCTGGCATGCAGTATACTTGTTTCCATCTACTTTTAATTACTTATTTCCATCTCCTAATTTAATTCATACCACTACCCAAGATCTCCTTTCTTTTTTTTTGAAAACCACTCTTTTTTGTATGTTCATGCGACTTTGGCAACCCATTTGGCATGGATTTATGCTTTCTTTCTTTATGCTGGTACCTTCTTTGTGGCAGTTATTCCAATAGAGTCTCTGAGTAGGAAACGTTCCAAAATATAATGAAAGTGCTTCCCAGCTTAGGTGGCAGTATATATATCAGGATGGAAGAAGGCCAAGAAGGTAGATGGAAATAAAGGGGACTAATATAATTTCAGTAGTTTTCTTTCTGTTGAAATGTGGATAAACCATTGAATCACAGAATGGTTGAGGATGGAGGCACCTTTACAGTTGGCATCTTGCCCAACGCCACTGCTCCAAGCAAGCCACCTAGAGCAGGCTGCTCCAAGGAACAGTCAGATTTTGACTATACCCAAGGATGAAGACTCCTTACCACCTCTCTGGGCAAGCTGTTTGACAGGAACATGGAAGGTTTCTGGTATCCCAACTAGTAATGGTCTTCCCACCCCAGTGTCCACATATTCTCGATCTACTCACTCACAGCTCAGGAATACAAGTTGAACTACCTACACAATTTACCTTCTGGAGAAGCATTTTACCACTACACAGCAACTTCTGTTTTAATTCCATTAAAAGGTCTGTGAAGCCTTGGAGAAAACCAAGCTGATGTTTTTCCGAGTGGAAATGTTTCCTCAGGAGGGTTTCTTTTCAGTGAAAGAATAACACAATCATCTCTTTTCCTGGTGACCACCTTTTTGCTTTAGCCTGTCATACAAATCGCTTTCACTCAGCTCAATTCTGTCATGAAAATGCATCCTGCCTCATGCAGCCCAGCTCAGATTCAATTTACACTTCTGCTGAAATGCGAGCCATGTGTGGCTGAGGCATTTGGTCTGCATTTTACTTTATTTCCCACCTTAAAGCCCTCACATGACTAGTAAAGTAGCCTCAAAGCCAGAGAACTACAATGTTCCTGCCCTCTGAGGATGGTTGATGCTTTATGATGTCCTCAAACATAAATCAGCCATAAGGGTCAGGTAGGAGGGACAGTGAATCTCTCCTGGTATAAGAGGATTCTTGTAAGGTAGAGGAAGGTGAGGAACTCATCTCTAGGATCATCACTCAGAGGTTGCTGCCTCTATACATTTTCTGTCAGTTTAAATATGAAAACTTGATGGCCACACTCTTGATCAGCATTTCCAGCTCAGGTCTCTACCATCCTGGTAATGTCCCTCATAAGATGCAGCAGGAATATGGTGAGGTATAAGCTCGCAGGGTGCTGTAGATCCATGTTCCCCAGGGAATGGAGCATGTCAGCATGAAAACAGACTGCAGCAAAAGCGAAGGACCCCACAGCCTGACACACTTGCCAGCTGTAGAGAACACATTGGTGGTCTATCTGCACTAGCCATTTACACAAATTGCTGTTGGCTACAGGTTTAAATCTATTTATAGGCCTCCAGAGAATATGGTAGCACTCAGTCCAGGCAGTTTGTTGCAATCCTACAATCAACCCTAAGTTCATCAAGGAATCTATAAATCTGCAAAAGTATAGGAGAGTGGAAGGATAAGAGCCAGAAAGCAGAGTACATGGAAGTCAGTCCCACTGACTTCAAGCAGGGCTTCTCTGAAAACTCGTTTCTTCATTTTCACCCTCCTCAGGAGGAAAAGATGACCATAGCATGGGAGGTGCAAGGATTACACATGTTCTGCATAGAAGAGAGTCATACTATGCAAAGAAACCAGTCAACTATACAGAGGAACGCAGGACCTGTCATCCACTCGGAGACTTCCTAGCTGCTGCAATTGCCATTCTGCTCTCACTCACCATGCCCCTCAGCTTCTCCAAACATCTTCAGCAAAGCATCTACAAGCTCCAGCACATCCTACTTAGAATACAAGACATATAAACCTCTACAAAAGCCTCAGAACCTTTAAGTGATGTGCACAAATAGCCAAGACACCACCCGGTGTGAGGAACTTTATTCTGTCTTTCCTTCGTTGAGTTGCCAGGGTGTGCTTGTGCATAACATTTTCTCTATTCTGTTCCTACTTCAGCCCTCTCAGCACTTTCTCAAAGCAATAAATTACAGACCACAGCCTTTCCTCTGTAAGAAAAATCTCTACAGGCAAAAGTGGGAACACGAAGGCTGATGTTGACCTTTCAATTCATTTTTATCTCCATGGGCACACCAGATACCTTGTATTCTTTTAAACAGAGCTCCAATAAGCAAAGCACTATGTAAAAATGAGACCACCTCCCACGAGGCTCTATTAGCATGCCCCCAAAACCTCCAGGTAACTTACACTGAAATGACCTCTACTGCAAATAAAGAGGGAGTCCTGAGAGCATTCAGAGCAGTGTTGTCAAAGAGAAGCAGCAGCCTGGAAATAGCTGCAAGCAAGAAGAACAGCACAGCAGGGAGCAATCAGTGTTTTAGGGAAAATAACTGTGACACTCTCTGTTTAGCTAATCGGAGCTTGAGCTAGTGCCACTGGGCTGCCAGCCCATGTTAACCTGAAGCACGCTCATGATTCTGCTGGGGATGAGCTGGTGGATGGCTAGTGAGCCACAAGGACACCAGTCTGGCATGCAGCACCACCACCCATTATCTCAACACGGGTAGCTTCTTTGCAGGTGCCAGCTCACAAAGCAGCAGGGTTATAGCTACATTCTGGTGTGGAACCAAGGAGGTGATTTCAAGCCTGTTGCTATGGCCAGCTAATAACCCAGGAGGCAAAATACCCATCTCATCCCATCTCCTCCTAACTTTAATATCCTATTCCCAGGGACAGGAGAATGAGACTAATTTAGGGGCTAATTCAAACAGAGATGGAGTAGGCTGTGTAAAAGGTATAAACAGAAGTAAATCTACCCTACAGCAGAGATTAAAGCTAATACCAGAAGATGCTATTTTGAACCTAATGGACTCTGAGATGTGTATTAGCAGTGGGTAACTGGGAGGTATAGATGTACCACTTCGAAGTCACATTTTCATGAACTGACTTGCATGGGAGGCTCTGGAATCGTATTTTCTCTAGTAAAGTAAACACTTTCCTCCCAGGAGTAAGCCAGGTTTCTTTTTTCTTTATATATATCTATATATATATATGTACACACACACATATACAGGTCCCCTTTCACTGCTGTATTTGCTTCATTTCATGACAGTAGGACATCATAGTTTTTTAAAGAAAGATTCAAAATGTAGAAACTACAGTCACACACTGATTAATGAGAGCCCTTTCTTTGCTTTCTAGCTAAACAGAACCTAGGGTATATAATAGAGACAGAATTATTATTTACATTCAATCACACAAACAGTGACAGAGCATCACTTTCCTGAGAAAAAGAAATGCTGCCACTCTACCTTTCAGGCTAGGTGACTTCATAGAGGACAATTTAGGGCCTTCTGCATAAAAACCTTGTAGCTGGAGACATAACTACATTCATGTTTGGCCACACCCTGTACACAGGACATATTCAAGTATTAGTATCCAAATATAAAGGAAACAGGAATAAAAAATGCTGGATCCTCACCATCCTGAGCTCCATCTCTTACCACCACAGGTACGTCCAACACATGGCCCCTTCTATGAACTATCCACCTTGAAAGTCCAAAGCTGTTTTTCCCACCGCTGCTATTACTGAAAAATTGTTCTAGAGCATCACTATCCCCATGATTATAAATCTTAATTGGAGTCTCAAATGTTTCTTTGCTTTGTTTTATATTGATTTGTTCTTGCACAATTACTGTTCTCTGTCTTAAAAATCTAAACAACCACTCTTGACTTTTCTGCTAAAAGCACTGGATCTTCTCTCAGCTTACAATTTGCTAAGCTAAAGACGCCAAACCCACAGGACAGAAAGGCTTTCCAGCTCTTGACTCTCCCTAGTCATCCTTCTCTCTCAACACAAGATCAACTCTTGTTTGTCACTGAAAAACAGCAGATATTAGCTGAAACATGTAGGTGGAAGACTGCACCCATTTAGTGGAACACCAGATACATCATACTTTAGGTGGCTCTACCAGTAGCTCAATGCATTCAGAAACTTCACAATACAAGTAGACTTAGTGGAATGAGGTGGACAACTCCTGAGGAATACTGTAGATAAGAAAAAGTAAACAATTAGAAAATGATCTGCAGGGCCTAGGACTTTATCCAATTACTTAAGATGCAGAAACAGAATCACAGAATCATTTGGCCTGGAAGGGACGTCAAAGTTCATCCAGTTCCAACCTCCGTGCCAGGGGCAGGGACACCTTCCACTAGACCAGGGTGCTCCAAGCCCCATCCAGCCTGGCTTTGAACACTGCCAGGGATGAGACAGACACAGTTTCTCTGGGCAACCTGTGCCAGCGCCTCAGCACCAGCACAGGAAAGAACTTCCTCCTAGTATCTAATATAAATCTCCCCTCTTTCAGTTTAAAGCCATTATCCCTTGTCCTATGCCTACAGGACCTTTTTAAAAGTTCCTCCCTACCTTTCTTGTCAGCCCCTTTATGCACTGGAAGGCTGCCCTAAGGTGTCCCCAGAGTCTTCTCCAGGCTGAACAATCCCAGCTCCCTCAGCCTGTCTCTGTATGAGAGGTGCTTCAGCCCTATATGACAAACCAGTATTAGTGCAGGGAAGTATGGCTGGGAAGTCACTGACATCCTAGTGCTGTGACGCATGAGCACAAAGACATATAAAAAGGAAGGCTGTGCATGTGCAGAGAGATCTACAGCCTTCTACAAGAAATCATGTGGCTGTACTCTCACTGTGAGATCAGCTGAGCTACAGAGGCACAGTAGAGCACATCCAGCTCAAACTGTGCCACATGTCTACATCCGTTGATACCTGCGTGTGGGTCAGGCAGCAAAGGGACCACCACCTCCTCAGGCAGAACCATCAGAGACCAGTCTAGAAAAGGAGGTGGGGTTACAACATGGATCTAGAGGTAGAAGTCTGGTTTCATGTTCATGCAGGAGACTATCCTTAGTCAAATCAGACATGGAGGTCAGATGGGTGCAGATAGGAAAACACGGGTAGTGCTGGTATTGCTCTCACGTGCATGTGCTATTGATTGCTGTGGGGTCAACGCTGACAGCTACGTGGGCTTGGTTGACACCATGATGCTGTTTGACTAGCCACACTTTTTTTATAACTTAAAAAAAAACCCAAAAAAAACAACGAAACAAAGCACCACAACCCAAACACTTTGAGAGGGTGAGAGGGAAGACTGGGACAAATTTTCCACCAGCCTACAAGTTGTCAGATAACACTGAGCAGCCATGGGGCGTCTCAGTCATCCAGGCTCTATGCCCACCACAGCATGAGCTGCCTCATCACATAATGAAACAGCTCCGAGCCAGCTATCTACGTTTTACCCATCCCAGCAAATGGTTCCGATCACAGTCTCCCTTTGGGAGGATTGCCAGCAGGTATATGATAACGAGAGGTATCTGTGATGATCACTCTGTTTCTCGCATCAGCAAACTTTGATAGTGACTGATAAGCTTTCCATTGAGTGTGTCCCTTTTCATGCTGTTAGGAGCTTCAGCAAATTTCTACATTAGTGCACACATTAGCTTGCTCTGCAGAAAGACAAGAGACTTAAGCACGGAAAGCTCCAAACCTGCTATGAATAACAAATAGTTTCATTTCTTCCCCCAGTGTGTTTGCAATGTGAGACTATAGCTTTGTTCACTTCCAGAGGATAAGGATGTAAATGACAGTGTCACCTCCAATCCTCCACAGACCTCAGCCTTGAATGCCAAATCTTTCTACCGCTTTAACCTCCCAGGTGTCACAACAGCACATCTAGGTCACACTCCTTCATCTTCATGTCAACAAACAGCTATTATTCAGAAGACAAAAGCAGATTTTATGGAGAAACAACATTCCAGGACTGATATTTCTGTCTCTAATAAAGAAATACCCTTCCGTGCCTGTAAGGAAGCAGTGCAGAATGGGATTCACACTGAGCATTGCTGATCTGCTACGACACTTTGCTGTTTTGGTTTTAGTAGTACTTAATTTACAGAAGCACAAAGAAAGGACACCACATTTTACTAAGAAAAAAGAAAAAAAGCAAATTCAGAGATTTCTCAGGCATCTGGGCTATTGTGCTGCAATCAGGGCTGCAGAACAGAAGCTTTCATTGAAGAATTGATTGCAGAGACAGCATCACTACATAATTCAAGGCTTTTCCATCCACAGCATCACAGCCAAATGCTGACAAACATGAGGAGGGACTCACCACCTCAAACAGCACCAAGCTCCAAGGGTCAATCACCACTCAAGCTACTGCTCAAAGTACGATGCCTGCTACTCCCTGTGTGTGCTCCTCACACATACCTGGTGTTACCAGGTCAGCTCTATGAGCTTCTCCCCGAACCCCTTCTAGCATTGCTTTTTTGGGGAATCCCACCTTCACCAGGCTTATCAATACCTCCAGATCCATTCCCTTTGCCAGCACAAATACCTCTGTCCTGGTTTTGACTGGTTTTCCATGTTTTAATGGTTGCTCAGTAGTGCTTACCCTGATCAAAGACTTTTCAGTCTCTCATGTTCTGCCAGTGAGAAGAGGTATAAGAAGCTGGAAGGAAGCAGAGATAGGACACTTGACTCAAATTAGCCAATGGGGTATTCCATACCACAGCACATCATGGCCAGTGTATAAACTGGAGGGATTTGGCCAGAAGGGAGCTACCAGTGCTCAGATCAGGCTGGATATCGGTCAGCAGGTGGTGAGCAATTGCACTGTACATCGCTTGTGTTTATGGGTCTGTTGGGGCTTTTTCTTTCCCCCTTTAGTTTTATATCTCTCTCATTATTGCCCTTAGTAGTAGCACTTTAGTTATTAAACTGTTCTCATTTCAACCCACGGGTTTTGCATTCTTTCAATTCTCCTTCCCATCTTGCTTGGGGAGTGGAAAAGGGAAGGGGTGAATGAACAGCTGTGTTGTGTTATCAGCTGGGATTAAACCACGACACACCTCCATAACCAAGCACACAGCCGGACACACTCTGCTACAGCCATACAGCCAAGCAGAGTAACCTGCTGCTACCCTCAGCCAAACTCCCCTGAAGACTTCGGGCAGACCTAAAAGCAGCCTTCCAGTAGCTAAGAGGGCTGACAGGAAAGCTTGGAGAGGAACTTCTCACAAGGGCCTGTAGGCATAGGGCAAGGGGGAATAGCTTTAAACTGACAGAGGGGAAACTTAAATTACATACTAGCAAGAAGTTCTTCCCTGTGAAGGTGCTGAGGCGCTGGCACAGGGTGCCCAGAGATGCTGTGGCTGCCCCATCCCTGGCAGTGCTCAAGGCCAGGTTGGATGGGGCTTGGAGCAACCTGGTCTAGTGGAACGTGTCCCTGCCTCTGGCAGGGGGCTGGAACTGGATGAGCTTTAAGGTTCCTTACAACCCAAACCATTCTATGAAAATGCTTGTTGGCCATTTCATTATAAGTTAATTTTCAGTTTAAGGAAACTGTATTTTCTGTAAATAGGTATGTGTAATACCTGTTTTACTGTAGACGGAATTGCTGCTGTCAGTAGCTCCGTTCATCCTTATCCAGTGTCATTAAACCAGTCCTTCCCATCACACTCCATCTAGCAGTGTGATCCTGGCAGCTGCACTCAACTAGTGGTGGTAATACTGAACTTCTGGTGAGTGGATGACCTGATATTCTCATAGATGAGTCAATATGCCTTAATTTCTTTGAGTATTCATACATTTAAGTACCTTATGGTTGCCATGTTGTGGGAAGTGCTCAGGAGGACAGTGGAAATCATTTGGGTTTATACTTTCCTGATCTGTATTTCAGGGGAAAAAAAAAAAAAAAGACGAAATAGTATAACTTGCAATTAATCTGGCAGGAAAACTGCCATACTTGGAGTGGCATGTCTGGTTTTTTACATTTATTTCTGAGTACAAAAATGCTTTTTGGAGAAAAAAAATGGGAGAAAGCTAGCATACTGAAACGAAAAAATATGAAACAGTCAGTAGGTCAGTTCTGAAACTAGCAACTTGTTAGTGCCTTTTGAAAACAGGAACCATCAGGTAGTCAAATCCTCTGTCTGCCTCCAAGATTTTTGTCTTGAGTTCTGGCACATTAAAGACCTAGGTAATACAATTACTGAATTGACATCAAGGGGCTGTTTGTGTGCTTTTAGCTTAAAGTCACCATGTTTAGGATCCAGATGCCTACTTTTGCTTAGCAGTCCTGAGTGTGCCCCAAGACAGAAGGACTTTGTGGGGTGCCCAAAGATCCAGACCTTTGCTTAGGTGAGCCGACCCAGCAGCAGCCTCCACCCTTGTCATAGAATCACAGAATGGTTTCGGTTGGAAGCGACCTTAAAGATCATCCAGTTCCAACCCCCCCACTACAGACACTGACACCTTCCACTAGACCAGGTTTCTCCAAGCGCTGTTCAACCTCGCCTTGAACACTTCCAGGGATGGGGCAGCCACAGCTTCTCTGAGCAACCTGTGCCAGTGTCTCACCACCCACACAGGGAACAACTTCTTCCTAACATCTGATCCACATCTCCTTCTTTCAAAGTCATTACCCCCTTGTCCTACCCCCACACGTCCTTGGAAAAAGTCTATATTGTAAATACAAATGCAGTACCCAGGCTTGGAAGAGCAAGTAGATGTTATATGGCTGTGCAGGGAACGTGGCTGAAGGACTCTCTTGAATTCAGGGAGAGAAAAATCACAGTTTGACCAGACACTCAGATAATGCAGTGACGGGCACCATTAGAAAACCACAGCAGCACACAGACACAGCAAAAGCACACAAATTCTACAGAAGGGTTTGGGTTTGGTTCAGATTTGTTTTCTCTTTATTAACTATAGGTAGTGGTCAGCTTAAGACAACAAGGTGCAGAAGCCCACTATGTGTCTGCAGGAGAGAGCAGCTGGCTCTATGCTCAAAGGCAGCACCACACAGCATCCTGCTCTGTATGTTATCAAAATGTTGCTCAGATCACCAATTACAATTTCATTTCAAGAGAAAACAACACTAATGAAAAATGAGGAGTTCAAGAGCAACAACAAGAGAGAGAAGGGAGATGAAGAACAAACAGATTTGTAATGGTCTTCCAGAAATGTTAATTAAAGAATGAATGATCTTGCAGGTAAGAAGCAGATATATTGTAGCTTTCATAGTGTTTCAAGTGCAGAAATGTTAAGTGAGATGCTATGTAATTATTCTTTAGGTCCAGGTATTAAGTCTTGGTAGAAACAATAATTAAAAGCAAAGTACAAAAGTATCTGGAATGTGTAATTAGACAAATTTGAGATAAGTACAGATACCTCCACTTCACCAACTTCTAGTGTGTGTTACCACACACAGGAAGCCCAACCCCTCCACCACATTGCTTTGCGTAGTTGCTGGTATGTCTCACAGGGGCTCTGAGTTGCAGACCATCATCTTCAGCATTTCTCCACCAGCACTAATCCACAATTAGAAATACAACCAGAATAAAAAACCTATAATAGAAAGTACTGCAACTGGCAAAAACAAGGTCTGTGAAGAGGCAATGAGTAGACTACGGTAATCCCCAAAGCTTCAGAGAAACAGCCTACTGTGCCAGGTCCCCAACCTGTCCCTTTTGGCATTCAGCTGATTATTTATCCACCCGAACGGGGGGTCAGCAAGCTCCAAGCAGAGCTGGACCAGCTCACGGAATCACAGATGTTTCCTGAATTACCAGTGTGCTCCCAGTTCATAGAATGGTTTGGGTTGGAAGGGACATCAAAGATCATCATGTATCATGATCATACCTTCCACTAGACCACGTTGCTCCAAGCCCCATCCAACCTGGCCTTGAACACTGCCAAGGATGGGGCAGCCACAGCTTCTCTGGGCAACCTGTGCCAGTGCCTCAGCACCCTCACAGGGAACAACTTCTTCCTAATATCTGATCTAAATCTACCCTCTGTCAGTTTAAAGCTCAGCAGTATCTCAAGATGCAACATAACCAGCTATCATTCATAAAGAGCTGCCATAGGTGAGCAGATCCATCACAGTAAACCTCCTCTTCTGGGCTTGGCAGGACTTGTTAAGCCACAGTAACATGGCCACAAAGTTTATTTTACAATTCTACCTGCCAGCTCACAGACTGAATTCATATCTGGCTTTGGTCATTCTTTTCTCAGATTCATCCTGCAGAAGTGAACAAAAATAACACCATCTATTCATTTTAAGAAATAACATCTTATTCCAGAGCAAGCACATTATGAGCATTACATGCTGAGCAGTACTCAAGAGCTAGGTTTTCCTGGTTGCTGGGGATGACTATCACAATAATCTTCAATTATTTGACCATATGTTGCTCTTCCAAAGCACTAACTCTCATTCAGGAAATGAGAACATAGGGTTTCTCCATACTCCCTTTGTGCATCTGTGCCAGAGCTGGTATTTTCACTCTATGACCACGTTTTCCACTGCACAGAGATATTCATATCCTTGTGGGTTTCTTCTCTCTAAGATCATCTCCTGTAGTTGATCAAAGATGAAATTTTAAAGGTGCATTAAGGCACACATACTCATCTAGTTGTATCCAAGTCACTATTTATATATTGAAACCAATAAAGATTGGAGAACTAAGTGCTTTTGAAAATCTCTTCTGTGCCTATGTGCATCTCCTTTGGGTCCAAATCCAGAAATTCATGTTTTGCAGTACAGTGTTTTGTGTCTTAACAGTTAGTCCCCATCCTCTAATACACCTCCTGGTTTCCTCCCAGTCCCCCCCACCCTACTCTTCAATGCACTGGTATGACTTCTATGAGACCTGTTGTCTCTGCTTTTGAATTAGAAAAAGCTCCCATAAATCTCTACTGGTCACACATTTAGATTTTCTGGCACTTGTAACTTGGCCAAATATGAGCATCTTTTACAAGAAAAGCACACACCTCTGTTAACTATCAAGACACTGCACTATAGTATGAAGGTGCCAGAGCTGCCTAAGAGAAATGGCTCTAAGCATATCTTTTAAGATGAGCAAAATGACATCATTCTCCTTACTCTCATTTTGTCAAATGGCTGAAACATATTAGCTGAAATATTCCTCAAAACCTGAGTCCTAGCAGGACTCTTTAAAGGGAAAATTGAAGACTGAAGAGTTGAAAATGTCACTCGGTTGTAAACTATCAAAACTCAGATGTTATAATGGGATGTATCAGGCAAACTCTATCGCCTAGGCCATTATAAATCAGTCAAGTAACTGGCCTGGAGATGATTCCACTGGACCATTGCTCTGCTGCTTCAGTGGAACTGCTATGGTTTATCCTGGTGAGCAGCATGGGAGCCAAAAATAGAGTCTACTGCTGGATCCCTAAGAACATTTCATGTTGTTACATTTCTAAGAACATTTCATGATAGATACCATCATTAAATCTGCATGTTTTCTGTATCCATCTGCCACACAAGCAGTCACAATATACTATACTTAAAAATGGCAGCCATGGGGTTTTTTTCCCCCAGAAGTGTCCTTGAACTGCAGATAATGCCTTTCTGAAAGCCCTTATCTGGGTCTTAAACAGTACATTCCAGCATATTGACTACATATCAGACTTCTAGCATCCCTGCTAAGTCAAGATAATGCACTTCATCCTCTTCCTGAAGCCTACTTAGATGGCTCCCAAGCACTCATGCAAACCTCAGTACAGCCTTGTACATCACACTGGCACAAGCTTTTGGGTTTTAGTGTTCAGCTGTCTCCAGCTGACACATGGCTTCCATTCACAAGGCAGATATAAAAATTGTAGTCCGAAACTTTGTATTAACTGCCTTCTGGAGGCACATGGGAACAAGAGACCATCTCACAGAAAAGTTCCTGACAGGGCAAGACAGAGCTCACATTTTTCTGTTCTTGGGTGTTTTATTCATTTTGCAAGTGCATGGGGGAGACACATACCAAGCATCACCTGGTTTAACTCCCTGCACATGAAGCCTAGGCTCTCTACATCACTGCCAGCAGGTACATACCTCTTACGGACCCGGAGCACTCAATGAATGCCTCATTAAAGGACCTAAATACTTTTTTTTTCTCCATCAACTATACAGAAAGCATAAACTCCAGCCTTGGACACTTAAAAAAAAAATAAATAAATGCCACAACAATGCTATCTCGAGCACATATTCCATATTTTTTTAAACACAGCAATGATAGAGAAGCATCCCAGAACCCAGGCTAAGAAGGGACACTGCAGGGAGAGCTTCAGCAACAGGGACTGCCTGGGCCCTGCAAATGCCTCATTCTTCCCTTGGGCCAGAGAAGAATTTATTTGTACTGTTGTATCAGTAGACACTTTACACCTTCATCGCTTCAACTATATGGGCAGAGAAATGACCTGATTTTCAAATAAATTCACCACATCCAAGAAGCATGAGGCTTCTGTTCTCAAAGTCCTCACAGTACGTATGCCCCTTTTTCAGGCACTCTACAAATGCCAACAAAATCTTTCCACATGACTAATTTTCAAGCTGAACTGTCCTGATAAATAGACTGACTCACTGCAGAATTTAACTATGCATTAGGTCCTATTAGTGAATTAGGCCCTTTTGTTTTGCTCCAGAGCACCGTCAAGAGCTGTAACAGCTTTCCTGATTAATGAAGAAGGGAGAAAAGTTATTTCAAAGACAAGGGCAGATTAGCCTGTAGCTTTAGAAAGATGGAGTATTCCATCAATAAGAGCAGCAGAAGGTGCCACAGGCTTTGGCCTTGTAGATGCAGGACACATGGAAGGTGGGACACCTTTGATATTTGCTCTCCATCCACTCCAATCCTTGAGCTTTGATTCATCTTGTGTGAGCTCTTGCACAGGATCCCTGGTGGTTTCTGACAAAGGACTTGTGCTTTGCCCTTGCCCCTAAGCCTGCCCATACACCCCACAGGATATATCATGGTGAAACTAGACATTTTGTAAAGTGACTGAAAATGGTTTACAGGTGTTATAGGAATGACCCAGCTCTAGTTATCATGGAGTTATTAGTTCCCATGAACATACCTGAACATCTCTTAAGACATTTCTCCTTTGCAATATCCATTGGTATTCATATTTGTTTGCAAGCCCACACCATAACATTGATCACCTTACAGCACTTACTTTCACAGTGAAGACTGCTGCAAAGTACAAACATATTTCAGCATTTGCACAAAACGGCTAGTTTCACAATATGATGGTAGCATTGATCTTCAGAGCTCTCTTTATTGAAGGAGCTCCATTAGCTACATCAATAGCTTCTTTGTCTTGCTTTACTTTTAGAGTTTCCTCCATTGATCCAATCCTAACTGGACAAGGGTTATGTGTATGGGATTTTTCTTTGAGAATGGAAGGGATTTTGAACCTCAGTCTTAAAACAGACCTCAGAATACAACAGTGTTTTGGAGTGTTTATTTCCCCAGGGATTCACATCTCCCTCTGTGGTGATGTGCTTGGAGAAGACAGGGATGAACCTCAAAACCATGATGTGTGTCCAAAGCTAAACTGTTTTTCCTGGGGAGCTCCTGTATGAGGTCCAAACCCATACTCAAAAGGGAATAAAGGTCCACGATTAATAACCCACCTGTTAGATGTCATCAGGGACACTGCTCCTCACAACAGATTCCATTTCTGAGCCAGGGTGGATGAGCCCATTGCATGGAACAGCATGACGAAGTATCAGAGACCTTCAGCCACATCACATGGACGTTTCCACATAACATCTGAGCAGTAACTTCGGCTTTCTGGTCATATGAAACCCATCTGTGCATCTTTCCAGGGCTCATGGTTGAGATGGTTGGGCATCACCTCGAAAGGTCTCAGCATAACCTTACCTATACCTAGTTTTGTCCTTCTGTACATTTTTCAATTCTAGCCTGTTGCCTAAATTGCTCTTTTTCCTGTCACATATTCCCACAGACATGAACTTACAGGCATCAGATAGATCTTCCACACCTAATAATCACAGGCTCTAATTCAGAAATCTCTCATCTCCCACTTCGCAGATGGTAGTCTAAAGGTCCAGACAAAATTAAAACCTTCATAATGATCTGCTGCTGAGTTTTCTTTAATAGAAAAAAAAACAAAACAAAACAAAACAAAAAAATCACTAAAAGTCCAAAGATGTGTCCAATTTTCCTTCTCCCACTTCAGGAAACACAGGAACTTTTTTTTGCTCCTGTACAGACAGCTGCCTATCCACATTCTGCAGGCTATTGTGTATTAACTCTAACCTACATCTTTTCATTCACGTTTAAACTGCCAGGCACAGCTCTGGTGCTACATAAATACTAAATAACAACAGCATGACACCAAGTAAGGCGGTTTAAGAAATGCAGCTGACAGTTTTTTCTCCCCTGACATTTTTACTATGAACATCTTTGCCTCTGTCATTTGACTCAATGGCACTGCAAACTACATAACTGTAATTACTCTTTGGTTTTCATAACTGTAATTTCTCTTTAATATGACGTAAACCTGATGCTTCACAAGGATAATAACTGAGAGAGGGGGAGGAAAGGCAGGAAAGTGAGAGGAAAGGCTTTCAGAGACAGAGTGGTTTCTTGTAGGTGGCTATAACACTGACAAACAAATAGGAACAGCAAAGAAATGAGTCAGTAAAAGGAATTCAATTTTAGTCCTACAATACGTAGGCAAATGATAAATAGAAAGGAAAAGAGAAGACAGATACCATTATCCCTGAGGATGTGATTATAGACAGGCAAGCTGGGACCTTTCAGTCCTAAAACCTTCCAGTACTTAATGAAGTGACTGTATTTCTGGGTACAGCTTCAGCACAGCTCCCCAGTGATAACATCTAGCTTCTGTAAACTTGTTCTGACCTAGAACAAGAATTATTAAACACATTTAGATACTTCAAACACTTGTAAAAACCTCCCTCTCACCAACTATCATAGTAATTCATTATAAATCCCAGACTGCCCAGGAATCCTCTGACCAGACAGAATTATTGCCAACAGCACATCTGAGCTGTCTGGAAGCACGCCATAGGAAGAAGTAAGGATGATAGGACAGCCCTGTGAATTTATGCAGATAGCATTCATTTATTATGCTGTATCTGAAACAAAGGTGAATTCTCATTTGGTTTAACAAAATGAAGATCCACTACACTGGAGCTCTGCCACTACAGAAAAGGAAAGGTCTGGTCACGAGAAACAGTCCTGTAGTTCTCAGCTTTCAGAGATGAATGAAAATATAGTCCATAACCTACACAGCACCAGTAAGGTCAGTCAGTAGAACTAAATAAACTGAACCCAAAGCCATGCTCCCCTGAAGATGAAGGAAACACACTCCCACTTAGGCTGCGGTGCCTCAGGAGACCATATATTTTTGGTTCATATGATCTGGAATTCTTCCTGTGTACATATCAGCCCACTGATTTCAGTTAAGTTATTCTTGATTTACTTCAAGAATGGAAAGCTGTCTTTCTGCCTCCAGGATTTGACCTGAAACGGCATATTTTTTTACCTACTTCATTTTTACAACTCGTTTTTAGAATCCTATTTGCCATCTTCTTCAAGTGCACAAAGATCATTTTGACTTATACCACTGTTCTGACCAAGAGAAGGATTTAAGGGGGATAACAGTATTCCACCAGCACCACAGAATTATCAAGAAAGTCCTCCTTTGCACTCAGCTACTACTGTCTGTACAGTAACTCACATACTGAGATGTTCCAACTTAAGACCAAACATGGACGCTGTGACTTCTGACAAATTCCCCCTCACTCAGACCTTGGTTCCTTGAGTAAATTATAGTCTTTATCCCCCCCACAATCAGGAACATCTCTGGGAAATATTCTGAAACCACAAATGGAATTCAGATCTTGACTGATGGTCAAGTGGAGAATCCATCACAGTATCTCACTGATTACAATTATGGACTATTTCCAGAAAATAATACACATTTTGTAAAACCATGGTGCTTTGATGCATACTTGTTGCACTTCAGCCTTATCTTGAGATGTTTATTCAACAACTTATTCCTAAGTCAACAAGCAAATTAACAGGTAAAAATAAGTCAAAATGACCAGGAAGACAACATCCCATTAGCTTATGAAACAGCTGGTCAGAGCTGCCTATGCCATTCTAACCTAGCTGTTTAGCAAGAAGCATCACTTCACATCCTCCAGTTTCAATATCTGGTCTTATTCTTCAGGGGTTTTCTGCAGACATTTTCTCCACTGCATCAGGCTACATTTGCGGCTTTTTGCAGTTCTGGTTTTTGGTGTCTGAAACTTTTGCCACAGGGCATTAATTGCAGTAAGCGCCTTAGCGCAAAATGCCATGCACCCTGTCTCCAGCATGTATTACCTCTGTCCCCCTGGGAAGCAGGATGCGCAGTCAGGTTACATATGAGATGCTTGAGTGAAAAGCAAAGATGTTATTTCTAAGAGGCTCGCAGTCACCTTCAGACTCTGATGGCAGCTGGTGGGAAAGCCGAGTTTGCAGCAGAAATTGCCAAAGATGGCAAGGGATGCTAAAACAAGTTTCTGTGGGACTCACCCCACTTAATTTTAGCCATTCAAAATGGCTAAAACCCAACCAGCTACCTACTCCTATAAACCCGCACAGGAAGAGTACCAATGCCAGGGGATAATTTAACCCACCTTTCTTAAATAGGATCTCTCCTCTGTTAAGGTCAGACTTCAGAGGGAGACGTGATGGCAACACATGCCAGAGGAGCAATAGGGAGAATGAATCCAACCTGGCAGCTCTCTCCAGCAGATCTGAATGTCAGCCATGACCATATATTAAGTCACTACATATTGAAACAGAAGTGTTAGCATCAACCCTAGCTTTTCATCGTCTTTAAGAATATGAACTCCCTTTTTCTCCAGCACAGAAGCACTCAATTATTCACCTAAAAAAAAAAAAAAAAAGAAATAATTTGTCTATACTTATTTTTTTCTTCAATTACTGCTTTATTTTTAACTGGTTTTATGTTCCCATGGGTTACTCACCTCTTTCCTTTGATGCAAAGATAGATCAGATAATATTAAGTGTTCTGAGTTAAAGTTCAGGGTGCCTGCACAGTAATATTTCACATGCATTTATCTCCGTCTATACTCCCGCATGGTTTTCAGGGACAGAAAAAGAACCCATGGGTGGAGTTCAGTAATAAGTCTTTACACTGCTGGGTTTCCTTGGACCCATTAAAATTTGTTGCCCTGAAGTGCAAATAGCTCATTCTTTAAAGATTTTATTATCACTTACTAAATCTGTTATCTGTTTACCTAGTATTACCTGCAACAAAGCTTTTAACAAATGGTTTCTTCAACCACCTTTTTTTTTTTTTTCTCCTAGCACATATTGGATGCTTTATTATATCCTTATTTATTTTTAAGCTGGATGCACTTTTTATAATCCCATATTTTCAAGAAAACTTGACTTCCAAGTCCAAGAGCTGCACATTAGATCGGGATTCACAGATATCTCCTGCCAAAACTGGTTTCATTTAGATTTCAATGCAATCTCATTTATCTTCCACTGAAGATTCCCTTTCTCCTGGCTTATCAGCTTGAGCATCTGACAATATAACACCAACAGTGACCCAAGATAACTGCAGCCCTCCTGGATATCCAGTTATTAAAGCTGGAGCCAGCACCTTATCTATTGTGTTGGGAATGACATTCTGGTTGGACAGGACCAGTCTCAGCATCCTTGAAAGCTACAGAACTGTCTGTTTTGATCAAGCTTCTCAAATTCATTAGATACCTGAGCAGACCACAAGATAGATTTTGATCTGTTTCTACGGGAAAACATTCTTATGTGCTGCCATATTCACATGGAAACACCTGGGATGTTAAGTAAGAAGCTCCCAAGGGCACAAGACCTTCACACCCTGGTATGGCTTTGAGATGTGCAGCTTCTAGCAGTGCTGCGAGGCCAACAATGACCTGATTCAGTTCCTGCTCCGGTGCCAGACCCTGTGGGGCTGGGATGGCATACTGACATCTCAGCATGGTTGCAAACAAGTCCACACTTTTAACAACCCTGTTTCTACTTCAGTAGCACACCCTGCCTCCAAGAACACCTCCACCAGTAGGAGCTTCCCCCCGCACACCACCACAAGCTGTTCTAACCTCCTCTGCACTGCTGCTCACCTCATTTCTCCAGACTGCAGCTTTATTCCCCATCAACAGCTTCCACTCATGTACCATCTGCCCCTAGAGAGCTGTTACACTGCACTCATTGCAAACATATTGGACCAGCAAGAAAGGGGAAGGATGGGTATTTAGGAATGAAGTAGCTAGAGAGGAATAATGAGTCAACTAGGGAAAAACATGCCCCTTTGGCCAAAAACATCTTCCTGCAAGGAAATAAGAAAATCAATCAATTCCAATGATCATAAGCACATTGATCCATCAAACACCCACTTAAATGAACAGAAACAGGTCTGAGATCTTGGTGGAACACGAACTCCCATCTGATCCACTATCTATGCACATTACTCATCATTTCACCTGCAGTTACCAGCAAACTCAGGCAGCCACAGTGCCAAGTACACTGTGCCATCACAGGCCAGAAGATCCTCAACCAACCTAGTTCTCAGGAAGCATGATTAAGACCACGGGCATTGAGGGAGGATGGGATGTACGATGCTCTAAAATCTTCCTTGAAGTACACTGGCAAAAGGACCCATCCTCTCCCAAACCCCGTTGGTCCTTGTCTGAGCAGCCTTCTGTATTCTTGCCTGTCTCTTATCTCACTAAGCAAAGAGTTAACTTCTGTGCTCAGACACACTGTCCTTTGTACTCACCAGTAACATTATCACTGTGCAGCATGTAGTCATATCAGACAACCAACAAAGGTCTTCATCTGGGGACTGCACACAAAATGAAAGATCATGCTCTTTGAATAGTGCTTTGAGACACAAACAAATGGAAGACAAGGCCAAGTGAACAAGAAGCCCTGACTTCTGCAACATTGCTGGGTTAGGATGGCATTTCTCCCAGTGATTTCCACCTCCTAGCAGGCATGCTCACACAACAGATGCCACAGCTCACACAGCCTCAGCATCTACTGCCAGTTCCCATGTGGAGTCACCAGATCTTATACTGATGGGACTAGCTGCAACTCTAGGAGTTTCCGAGCACAGCAAATAATGATCCCTTTCCTTGCCTTTTAGAAGTGCACTTAATGCTAAAGTACTGTTAAACCTGGAGACTCAATGAGACTTCTTGGTTGTGAGGACTAATTAATGTCCTGAAGATACTATCCTCTGTACTGCACTATCAGCAAAATTCAGACAGCTTTACATAGATCTTGCAAGATTTCACTGCAGAGTTGGATATTTTGCTTTAAGGAACCACCAAAGCTTTCAACCAAAAGAAACCTCAACTTTTGGTCAGCCTTCCTGTACTCCTATCCCCATGCCAGGGTAAATAAACCATGGGACAGCTGCAGAAAGCCTCACGCCTTTAACAAAAGGGCTTGCACCATTGTGGCCACAATCCGGACCTGGTTTACATTTTCCTCACCTAAAAGCAGCACTATTAATCACAGAAAAAATGTTGTTGCTGCCTGCAAGTGCCATGCTATTGATTTTACTATGTCTGTGGGATTCACTGTGATAATGCAAGATCAAGAATTTTTCTCTCTGTGCAGAAAAGAATTTACTTTGCCATTCAGAAGTATTTATGAGGTTTCTGTAACATTATTTAGGATATCTGTATTTAATGTTTCTCCTTCACATCAGCATTTATTCTTTTATATTTTTAATCTTGTGAGTGAGCTCCCTTGGCCTATTGTAGTTGATCCTCAGTTTAATTTGAAATGTTTCATTTTGTTCTGTTTTCTATTCTTAGCATTAGGAACAAAGATATCTATTCTGCCCATACAACCACATCACACAGACATAAAAGTAAAATGCCTGGCACAACCAGAATGCTCTCTATGTAGTTATAGGAAAGCCAAGGGGATACTGTTCTTAGAATAACTGATACTAGGAAGCAAATATGGGTTTACATTTCTCGTAGCTAATTATTTCAAGATTTAAGAATATTCTGTAATGGACAGAAAGAACATTGAGGACAGGAGAAAGTCTTGTTTATGTGTTACTCTGCAACACTGCATGTACAAAAAGGAAAACACAAGTGTTTTAATGGTGACAAGACAGAATGGTAACCCATGATAAAGGCTGTGCTCCCTCTTGACCTTTCCTCAGCCCCAGCTCTCCCTACAGCGGATGGGCTCCTCCATCCTGCAGGATGGACTGCCATGCCAGCGCCACTGTCAGTGAATGTGCTAACTGTGCAAGGCACGAAAGGCAGCAGGAGCAGCTCTGGTCCAGGCTCACAAAAGCAGCACAGAGCACAAGAAAGCAGTGGTTTGTTCCACAGGAGAGACAGAGAGCTGGGATTGGGATTACTCACAGACATCTGAATGCTTATTACACTCATTTGAATATTGTAAGGTGGGAGGGAAGTTTCCAATTCCATGTTTTGCAGGGATGTAGCAGTTAAAGGGAGATGTAGATGGGCACTTTTGGAGCAAACATACTTGCTCCTGCCACAAAGGGACAGGGGCAGCACAGGAAGCCACTGCTCAGTCCAATTAAGGGGGAGAAAAAGCTCTTAGTCTGCTCAGATAGCGGAAAGCATCTTTAACAACTGTCTCTTGAACAGCAAAGGGGGAGAGCAGAGAAACAAATAAATCAGTGCAGACAGTCAGTCTGGCCGCCAGGTCAATGCTGAAAGACAAACCAACAAGCTTACAAATTCCTTTAAAATAGTGAACTGGAACCAGGAAATAACACACAAAAGCCTTGTAATCAGCATAAGGAAGAGCTGCACAATTTTAATTGCCAGCGGTATGTTCTGTTTGAGGTAAGGGGTTTACAGCTGCTCTTCCTGCTTCCCTAGCAGGCTGTCAAGAATATCTGCAAGGTCCCAAGAATATCTGCAAAGCCTACCAATGAAGACTTTACTACAGTAAACCGTTAAGAACAGGGTGATGGCAGAATCGTCCAAAATAAAGATCCTGCCACCCTTCAGTAGCAGCAGCAGCACACCCCTTGTGCGGCCAAAACAGCATCACCGCCTTTCAAAGCCAGCAATTTCATCAAATCATGTTTTCCCAGCAATTGCTACGTTGATAGAGAATACAGCTCACACCAATAAGAAATCACTGAATTGCCAGTAGTTAAAGCTGTAAAATCCAGCTCTGTTCAAGAAATCTGCAAATAGCAGCACCTTGGGCACAGCCACCCTGAAAACTGGGTTTTGATATGTAACCCCACTAACTCCAGCAACAACTATCCATACTTAGAGCAACCCAGAGGAAGAAGGACCCAAGAGATTCATCAGAAAACTTTCCTTTGCACCATGTTCCCTCCAGATGGAGTTTCAGCCATCAGAGGTTGTAAAAATGGTCTTGTACAGACCGACCTGCAAGGCATTAGGAACAAAACAAAAAAAAACAACAATTACCTTTCTATCATAAGGAAAATAAGGAGAAATTGTTTGGGATATTTTACAGTTTTTGCCCCCAAAATATACAAAAGCTGCCCTCATGATACAGGAATATACTACATGGGAAAACAGAAATAAATGAAAGCCATTAAAGGTAGTGTTATGGGATCCCACAAAAACTTAAATTTGCACACATGTACATCTACCTGAACTCTGAAAGACAGTGATGAAAACATAATTCTTAACCACGTGACGGAGGACAGTGGCTCCTTCACACCCTTCTTGCTGCTCTGCAGTGTTCCCAGGCAGACACAGGGCACAGTCACTGCAGGATTCTGCCAAAATACTGCATTTGGTTTGAATCACAGAATGATTTGGGTTGGAAAGGACCTTGAAGCTCATATAGTTCCAATCACCTGCCACAGGCAGGGACACTTTCCACTAGACCAGGTTGCTCCAAACCCCATCCAACCTGGCCTCGAACAGTGACAGGGATGGAGCAGCCACAGCTTCTCTGAGCACCCTGTGCCAGTGCCCCACCACCCTCACAAGGAAGAGGTCTAGGAAAGCACTAGCCCGCATACCTGGTATAAACTAAACTAATGGTGATGAAAAGCAAATATGACCTAGGCTCAAGAATATAATGACAAGCAGCAGAATATTTGTTTGCTAACATAGTATCATCTCAACTTCAGCTTGTTTTTAAAGTAAACTTAGTTGTGTATGACCCTCTATATCACATTCTCCTATACTGAAGTACCATGGCTCAAATTGCTGCAGTTGCTAAGGTAACTCATTTTTTACAAATACATCCTGGGCTGCTATAATAAATTCAGGGGGTGTAAAATATTAATTGCTCCAGGAAAGAAGCAATTTTCCAATGGAAATACCACATTCCAGGCTTTACGGTGCAAATTACTGTACATATAATATACTGCTTTTCTAATCAATCATTTTCAGAAGTAAATTATGAAGGTCAAATAGCAGTATCTCTGTGTATAATTAATATTTGTGTTGATACAGCTACAACTGATTGTTTGGTCATTAAAGTTAGTCATTAACTATTAACCTTGGCATACAGCCTCTTTAACACATAACTAGCAGCTTCTTTCATTTAATAATTGTTTTAAAATAGAAACTGTGTCAACCACAGATTAATTTTAAAAGCCTCCATGGGCTAAAAATAATGAACTAATCTACATTTACTAAAAGAACTGATTTCAGATGATTATTAATCCCTTTTCAGGATGCAGGGAGGGAAGAAACTTGATCCTCAATTTCTAACTTTGAATGTGATGAATCTACACTTAACCCAAGACCTGCAGTCAGTCAGACTAAAGCATCCAAACAATCTATCAGAACTGGGCCCAAGGGCTGAAGTTTCTGTAGATCCCATCCAAGCAGTGAGGTGATAATACAGCCAAGGCTAAAGCTCAGGAAGTCCAAGCTGGGAGCTACTAATGTAGTTTTTGAAAGGCTGAAGCAGTAAATGGGGCACAACTACTGCAAGCTGCAGAATAATCAAGTAATTTACGCCTTGAGGCCAGCAAGGTAATCACAATTACCTTACAATCAGTCTTGCCAGGAACACACTAGCTAAAACCAAGCAGGCAAGTTGGTGATGGGACATGCAGGGTCCTCTGCACTTGCCTGGAGCCTTGTATTTCCAAGATTCTTTGCACTGCATTTACAAGCTCAGAGGACCTAGCTGAGGAAGGTCATGCAGAAGACTCACACAGCAGGTTTCGGAGCACGAGAACATCACACCAATTCAAGCCATCTCACCCACCTCCCATCACCACCACCAGGAACATAGCTTGTTGTGGAAAGACTCAGTACAGCATAGCTAGTCTGATAGAAGACCAATAGCTTACATTGTTGAGCTGGTAAAAGGCTCCTTTCTAGTAATAAAAGTAGAAATCAGCAACATCCAGATGAGCAATTACCCACTAAGGTACCAAAATGGTGATATCGCTATAAAATGTATTTTTTTACAGCCAGAAAAAGGGTGGAAGACAGAAAGCTCAACATCTGCTTCTACCCAAAGTAAGCCCTAAATTGCTTGGTACATGAGACATCCCCTTCCTGAGACAGGCTGCTCCTCCAGCCTGAGCTGCTGCCCACTGACAATACTGCCAACAGCTTTGCTGTTTCCCATAAGAGCACTTGTAAGAGAGACTGAGGTGGTGTACAGACTATGGAGATTCACCCATTTCTCTCCCAGCGTATAAGCCTGGCCAAGGCACAAGGTAGGCTCTAAGAGCAGCTCTGCCATGCACCTACAGACATCACATCTGCTATCATACTTTAAAGCACAAAAATGCTCATCACCCCTCACTTGAACCTTCCCCTTCCTCTGCAGCTTTTAATGGCATATCACATACAGTTAACTGCTGTAGCTACTTCTCATGAAAAAGGGAAAGCTCACACATGTTCTGGGACTACAGGGGTGCTGTAGGCTGAAGCCTGGCACTGAATCCATGCCTGCGGCTTCTGTGCTATTACTAGGCCTCATTTAAGTGGTCCCCTTAACCGTAATGCTCCTAAGGAGAGAAAATCATTTAAGTAGCCTCTCCAGCAGAGGGGGCAGTTATGCTGAGATCCCTCAAGGTATTGCCCCTACTCTCTTGGACTTGCAGGACTTCCGCACCAAGCTTAAACACACAGGACACAGACTTTTGGGGTAATAAGCATTTATAGCAGTTGCACAAAAGCATATGTATGGAGACAGCATTTTTTATGTTTAGATCCTGTTTCAGTTCCTAACTTCAAGAGTGAATACTCTTATGTGTTACTCATATGACCTAATTCCCAGCTGTGATCTAGGATGAGCTCTTCAACAGCGGCCTCAGTGACTCCTGCAGAGCTGGAACACCCTGTGCTCCTCCCGAAGCCTAGCCAGGAATAGTGACGCACATCTGCATGCTCTGGTACAGCCCCCAACATTTGTGAGCCACTTACAAAGGAGAAAGAGTCCTAAAAGTAGTTTTCTGTCATAGGTTCCAAGGCAAGACCAATAGCACAGCCACAAATGAGCAGCAAACAAGGCAGCCTGGGGACACTTTCAAGGAAAGAAGTGCTGGCATCCTGTGGCTTTCCTGACTGAATTTCAACAGGGAAACAGTGGGGTGCTGCTCTTCAACCAGGCAGCACTGAAAAGCTTCACATGAAAGGGCACTCAGACAAATCATCTCACCTCAAACACTTGCCCTGTTTCGGGGTTGAGAGAAATTACTTATTTGCTGACGCTTGACAAATTTAAACCCCAAACATATTTTTCCCAGGCACTCAGGCTGAGGTGTCAGGTATAAAGATTTCCTGCTGCAGCAATCCTCTCCCTTGCTCATCATCTCTACAGCTGTTCTTCACATTCACACCTTCTCCTGCAAACAAGTGCAAAGCAAATGTCTACTGCTTATCTTAGGCTGCACTTAATTAAACTCTTGTTATCACATTTATAAGTGAGAAGCATTCCTGATGTGGTGCTTTTTACTCCATTGCTGTAGCAGGACAGATAGGTAGTAAGGACAACGGTATTCTGAAGACTGCTCTGGTGCTAAAGCCGAGAGCTCATTTTCCAAACCCTGTTTGACACATCATAAAGGGAGCCATGCAGTGCAGAAGATCAAAGAAAAAATAACATTAAAATGTTACAAAAGAAAATATTCCTATTTGCTGTCAGTAGCTCCAACCACTCAGGCTGAAAGTGGCAAGTCACCCCACAATCACGCTGGCATGCTCTATCAAAGTTTGAAATCAAAGTCTGCCTCAAGTCCATTCTAGAGTGGTAACAGAATCACAGAATGGTTTGGGTTGAAAGGGACCTTAAAGCTCATCTAGTTCCACCCCCCTTCCACTAGAGCACGTTGCTCCAAGCCCCATCCAACCTGGCCTTGAACACCGCCAGGGATGGGGCAGCCACATCTTCTCTGGGCAACCCATGCCAGAGCCTCATCACCCTCACAGGGAAGAATTTCTTCCTAATGTCCAATCTAAATCTCCCCTCTGTCAGTTTAAAGCCATTACCCCTTGTCGTATACCTACATGCCCTTGTAAAAAGTCTCTCTGTATCTTAGATATATATATATATATATATATATATATAACGTAGGGATAATAATTTTATAAGCCTTAGAAAAGACTACTCTAAGCTCTGTGTGCACCTGCACAATTGCATACAGTTTTGCTGCCAAGAAGTAGCTGGTGAGACAGTCTGCAAGACAGATGGGCTCGTGAAAATCTCTGCTGAATCTAGTAGTTAAAAATAAAGGCCATGAGCTCCAGTGCCTGTCCAGCATCCAAACCTGCAAGACTTGGTGCTGCAGCTTCAGTCAACTGACATCATGTCTCACCTCTCCTTTGGCTTTCATCAGCCCTTTTTACATTCCCAGTAAAATCTGGCCAATATTTACTAACCCTTGTTTCACAAAATGCTGTGGAATGAGAGGCAGGGTGAACATAGCTTGCAGGGTCTGCTTCTGCATCACCCACTGCAACAGCAGTTAGGGAACTTCTCCAGGACACTAACATATTTCTTTGGGGAACATCTCTGAGCTGCTGAAATCATGGTGCAGAGCAAAGACATTGAGAGGAAAGGAAGTAGCTGGTGCTCTCCAGAATCACTGATGTTTGAGATCGCAAATTTCCTAACTGCTACTGAAACAGGCACAAAACTGTCTACAAAGCAAAAATCGTGACTTGCAGGGGTTTTAAACTGAAAAGGAAACTATTCTAAAACCTTTAGTTCTTCACTAAGAAGCAAGTTAAACGATTTCAAGGCCTCTCTGATAGTTTCCTATCACACCCAGAGGAGCACTTGACAGCAGTTCCCTACAACAGCATATCTGTGCCACCAGCAAAACCTCTTTCTGCCTGCTGTCACTCAGGCTACCCTGGTCACATCATCACAGCAAAGTCCAAGAGCCCTGCACAGGCAGGTCCTGTAGGGCCAAAACCAGCTGGACAATGAATGAGAGGTGAAAACTGTCCATTAAACAGCAGCCATGCTGTGCAGGTAGAGCCTTGAAGCCTCAGATCGAGCAGCAGCCATGGTGCAATTCTTAACTGGTGCAAGTGCCAGAGAAAAAAGGAAAATAAAGACCCAAAATTTAAATAGCACCTTATATTTTGAGGGGAACTGACTCGTGGCTTGCTCATTGGAATGTAAACAGTCATTTCTGCAATTGCAACTGCTTTCTATTCAGAGCAGGCATGCAATGGAGAGGAAGGCTGTGGGCATCTGCACTGCTTGCCCCTTGATACCATGGTCTGATCCCAGCACACAATGCCCACCCCTAATCACCCACTCACCCACCCATCAATGCAAAACCCCTGTCCCTCTTCCCGCATCCCCTGGCTCCTGCACAGCACAATGCACACCCTGCGAGCACCTTTGCAATAGGCAGGGCACTCACTTACAAGGGGTTAACCACTGATTTCATTCCAGAAATACACTGAAATGTGCAATTGGTGCCACCTCCCAAATGAAAAATTTCTGTGCAAAGTATGACCCACTACTCACTTGGAAACAACAGGCAGGTGGCACGATTCATTGCCTTGCCTACCATCATGCAGACCTTATCAATGCAACTCTTCCTGTGGTAAAAAACTGAGACTGGTAAAAAAACTGAGATTGGTAAAAAAAAAAAAACTGTCTGGTAAAAACCAGAGAATATTTTACATACAATTCCATTTACATCTTCACTGGGCTTGGTTGGGGTAGCAGTTTTTTCCCGTCTTTAGTAATGCCATTATCACATTTGACTAAATTCTATGAAGACTGCTTGAACGACAGTCCTTTGCTCTTTTAATATCTTTTACAGCATTTTTATTTGGGGGTTTAGGTATTTTTCTCTTACAGTGATTCAGCAAACTGCTCTGGCTCTGTTGCAGGAAAGCACACAGGCAGTTTTAACGAGACCAGGCATCCGCTCAATACCAGGACTTCCTAAACTGGGACATGAAGTTGATCATTGCTGAAGCACAATATTGGAAAGCCTTTCAAAATTATTCCCTTTAACCATCTGTCTCCATTTTATCACAGCCATCACTGGTAATTTGGGATTCTTTAACCAAATCGATCACTCTTTCAGAAGCAGGAGGAGGAAAAGCCCCCAGATACCTGAACCTCTGCTTTCCCTCATTGAAGAACTTGCCAACAATTGATACTACATGATGAGGAACTTGTTCAGTCTTGTATGCCTTCAAAACCAGACCAGGTTTGCTTGTTCAAACCAGTCAGTCTCACCTCTGTGCCTGGCAAAATCTTGGAGCAGGTTCTCCTGGAAGGCATGCTAAGGCACATGAAAACCAAAAAGGTGCTTGGTGACATGGCTTCACTAAGGGGAAATCCTGCCTGATGAATCTGGAAGCCTTCTACGATGGGGCTATGGAACTGATCGATGAGGTAGAGCAGTTGATGTCATTTTCCTGGACTTGTGCAAAGCATTTGACACTGTCCCACACGACATTCTTGTCTCTAAATTGGAGAGAAATCAATCTGATAGGTGGACCACTCAGTGGATAAAGAACTGGCTGGATGACCACAAGCAAAGAGTTGTGGTCAATGGCTCAATGTCCGACTGGAGACCAGTTACGAGTGGTGTCCCTCAGGGATCAGTGTTGGGACCGGTCTTGTTCAACATCTTTGTCGCTGACATGGACAGTGGGATTGAGTGCGCTCTCAGCATATTTGCCGATGACACCAAGCTGTGTGGGTTGGTTGATACGCTGGAGGGAAGGAATGCCATCCAGAGGGACCTTGACCCGCTTGTGAGGTGGGCTGATGCCAACCTCATGAAGTTTAACCATAACAAATGCAAGGTCCTACAGCTGGGGCGCAGCAATCCCAGGCACAGCTATAGGTTGGGCAGAGAAGAGATTCAGAGCAGCCCTGTGGAGAAGGACTTGGGGGTGCTGGTCGATGAGAAAACGAACATGAGCCAGCAGTGTGCGCTCGCAGCCCAGAAAGCCAACCGTATCCTGGGCTGCATCAAGAGAAGCGTGACCAGCAGGTCGACAGACATGATCCTGCACCTCTTCTCTGCTCTCGTGAGACCTCACTTGGAGTATTGTGTGCAGTTCTGGCGTCCTCAACATAAAAAGGACATGGATCTGTTAGAACAAGTCCAGAGAAGGCCATGAGGATGATCAGGGGACTGGAGCACCTCCTGTATGAAGATAGGCTGAGAAAGTTGAGGCTGTTCAGCCCGGAGAAGAGAAGGCTGCGTGGAAACCTCATAGAAGCCTTCCAGTATCTGAAGGGGGCCTACAAGGATGCTGAAGAGGGATTCTTCACTAGGGACTGTAGTGATAGGACAAGGGGTGATGGGTAAAAACTTAAACAGGGAAAGTTTAGACTGGGTATAAGGAAGAAGTTCTTTGCTGTAAGGGTGGTGAGGCACTGGAATGGGTTGCCCAAGGAAGCTGTGAATGCTCCATCCCTGGCGGTGTTCAAGGCCAGGTTGGACAGAGCCTTGGGTGACATGGTTTAGTGTGAGGTGTCCCTGCCCATGTCAGGGGGGTTGGAATTAGACTGTCTTCAGGTGCTTTCCAACCCTAACTATTCTAAGATTCCATGATTCTATGGTTCAGTCTCCAGTTCTTGACCTAAGTCAAAATCAAGTGTCTTTCTTTCAAACATGTTTTAGTCTGTCATACGAAATAACTGAAGCTGGAGGAATAGCTCTTGGAACACTTTCCTGGTGTATTCCAAGAAATACACCAGAAAAAGTGTTTCTTTTCAAGAAAGGTGTTTCTGGTGTTTCTGTTGTTGAAATCCCCTAATCTCACACAACTGTACTAATGTAAGGCCTATTTGGAGACACGTAAAACAGATTCAACAGAAACAGTACTTAAGATATACTTAAGATATACTTCACCCTGATGGACAAGGTTTCTTCTCTGAGTCCCTAAAAAGTATTACATTATGACTGGCCATTCTACAAAGCTATCCATAAGCAGCCCAGGGGAGTGTTTCAGGGACTTGAAAGCAGCTCGCTAGGAAATTGATCCAACTGTACAGAGATGAGACACTTGCTAGAAGTCAATAGAATTTGATCTTGCAGATGCAGAAATGGCCATATGGGACAACTTTTTGTAACCAGCTAAGAGAACTGTGAGATGTTTCCTGCATATGGATCACAGGCGCTGCAGGAAAACCATGGTGGGTGGCAGAACCGAGCAGAACAACATTTTGGGGAGGCTCACACACTCCAGCTGCTGCAAAAAGCCTCCTATCAACCCCTCTGCCCCACAGCTGTATTTGCACAAAAGACAACAGTAGTTTCTTGTAAATAACCACATTCTTCATTGGGTTTTTTTGCCCCAGTGTTCCTGTACCAGGAACAGCTTGCTTGTTTTAAAACACAGAGCGTAGCAGAAGGGATCACAATCTGTCCCATGCGATGTCAGTCAAAATGCTCAGGTTAACAGGCATCACCCTGAAGATCATTCTGCCCTCTCCTGCAAGGCAAACAACTGCCTCCAAGGCACTGCAGCACAATGCCAGGACCAGCACAGCACTGCAGAAGCACATGCCCAGCTTTTACTTCTTACTATAGCACTAAAATTTATCCTTCTTCCTTTTGTCCCCCCACAAAATAAATAAATAAAATTATCTGCTGGAGCACGCTGCCTGACAGTGACCTGTTACACCTCTCTAAGCCGCAAGGTGAATGAATACAAAAGACAATGAGGCCAGAAAGCTGAAAAGCTACCAAAGCCTTGTCCCCTAGACATCCTCCCACCAGTTTCCCCATCTTGCTGTCCTCACAGCTTACAGCTTACAGCTGTCCTTACAGCTGCCCTAACACAGGCACATCACCTGACACACATACGCATAAAGCTTTTCCCAGAGACAGTGATGTCACTTTTTTCCCCTTATTCAGCAATACATTGTCCCAGAAGTCATCATTATCCCTGGGATGATGACTTCTTGTGGTTAAAACTGGGTTCAAAAGATTTTTGTTCAAGCAGGATGGCAAGGAGACAGATGGATGGACAGAGAGCTGGCTAACTGCCCTGCAGCCTCCAAGCCAACCAACAGAGATGCAGTGGCTTAATATAGGCTCCATCTGCCAGGCCAGAGCTCTGGAAAGGACAACAGGTAGGAAAGCACATAAGCAAGCACTTCACTAGATGCACATATCCCCCACACAGATTTAGGGCTTAAACAGGCAACATGCTCTTTATGCACACAGAGGGTCAGGTTCTCTCCACTTTGCTGAGGAAGCGGTGCACCCCTCTGTGGCCAATGGAGCCAAGCAGATGCTCTGAAGATGTCCTTGGGGTGCACTGCCTATCCCCACTGCCATGCTGCCAACATGAAGACCCCCAAGCCACCCTGCCACAGCAGCACATCCTGCTGCTTCCTACCCACAGCAACCATGGAGCTGCCTGTTCCCTCTCCTCCACTCCAGAAGGGGTAGGGACACCTCTGCAGACTTTGGTGTCCACTTCTTAAAAGCTTAAGTTAGGACCAACAGGTTCCCTCATGGGTGTCAGGAGAAGTTCCCACAAGTTGCAAAAGCTCCATCACCTCCTTGGAGAAGCTCTTCCTGCAGTACCCAAAATCTATAGAGCCTTTTGGAATGACCAAATTTTGAATCAGTGTTGAAAGTGATGCTTTAACACATGTGGGAGGCTCTCTCAGAGACCCCTTCCATGGGAACATCCCACATTTCAGAAATATTGATCAAACTCTGTGTAAAACTCATCTTTCTCCTGTGTTTGTTTTTGTAACATTGATTTGGGTGGAATTAAGGGCTGGGCTGGCAAAAGCCTCATAAAAGGCTCATGACTAACATAGATAATCATGCTGGTGTCACCTACTTGTCATCTCTTGAAGGTAATTTAGCAAGCTGGTGGCTTTGTGTGAAGAATTAATGACATTTTAATCTGTAAAAAATCAGGCAGAGGAAAATAAGCTTTTGGCATCATACTAAGGAATAAAATTAACACCCAAGCTCTGTATGCTGAGCTGATATATAGACTTATTTGGATGCACAGTTTTAACCATTCAAGTATTACTAATACACTTGCAAATTTGAGGTGAACAGGCATTTACAGTTTTCTTTATTTAATAAAGGATTTCTTTCTGCTGCATTCTAGGGCCAACCGAAGGGTAGATGCATACACACACTGCAGGATTCACAAATTCAACCCGACACAAGCTCCTGTGGGACCATGGGACAATTCCCTCTTATGAGCCTGAACACTCCTGGGTCTCATGCTTTTGGTGAGCTGCCATGCAAGTCACCAAGGAAGAGAGAATGCAACATAAATACACAAATAAATTCCAACCAGCTTGTACAGAGCTAACACCAACATTTGAGTTTGCAGGAACAAGATTTCTTTTTTTCTTTCAGAAAACAAACAAACAAAAAGATACCATCCCCAAAGAGCTTGCTTCAGAAATCAAACTTCTGCAAAGACTCAGAATACCAGGTTGGAAGAATCCTCAAGGATCATTTGGTCCAACCTTTCTATGCAAAGCATGACCTAGACTAGATGACCCAGCACCCTGTCCAGCTGAATACTAAAAGTGTCCAGTGTTGGAAATCCACCCCTTCACTGGGAAGATTATTCCAATGGCTCATTGTTCTCATTGTGAAAAAGTGTCCTCTTATGCCCAATTAGAATCTCCCCAGGAGTAACTTGTGCCTGTCGCCCCGTATCTTTTCCATGGGTCTCCTTGTAAAAAAGGAATCTCCATCTTCTCTGTAGCCACCCTTTAGATATTGGAAAAGGCTTGGCAGAAAGGATATTAACTGTTCAGTTCTCCCTGTTCTTACAGTTCAGTAATTTGTTTGTGAAATAAACACTGTTGCATTCAAAATAAAAACTAACTTTAAATAAAGGAAGAATTCCTGCCTGTTGTTCTTGCGTATCTTGCTCAGTGTCACATCCCAGGTTATCCTGTGCTCCTACAGCTACTGCAAAGGCGCCTGCTGGCTGCCAGTACTGTCAGGCTATGAGACGCCACACACTTTATCCACATTGGCTTATTTGCAAGTCTTTTCCTTTTAATTTTTAAACATCTTGCTCACAGCAAAAACCTAGAGAATACTTATAAAAGACATTATTACAAATATGTTGTGACTGCTCAGTTTAGTTCTTATTTTGTTCTTCCTCGCTCATCTCTGCTGCATTGCTCTGAGGTACTAATGGACTTGTCCTCACAGTACAGATCCACTCTCTGCCTGGCAGATGCTACCATTCCCATCCCTGAGCACAGAGCTAGTGCCGTTTATTGCAATCACCCAGGTCTAACTACACACCTACAACACAGGAAGGTAGTGAAGGTGAAATGTCCTAGTTCAAAGTGCTTGTTCTAACCTTGGAGAATTTTATTATATGGTTATGTACCTACAAGTTTATATATTTAAACAGCAAGAATTAACACACTACACTGTGTTTCTATAGATCTTAAAGCAAGGTCTTTCAGGATTTGTCTTTATTTTTTTTAAACCAAGGCATAAAAACACACTCTTTACCTACAAGACAAAGCAAGTTCTGGCAGGCCATACAGTCAAGAAACATCTTCAGCACACAAACCAGAAAAAAAAAAGGTCTCAGTAAACAAAGGTGCCTTTAAAGTTTAATGGATCATTCCTAGGATGTGATTAGCAATGCACAGTGCAATGTAATAAAGCAAAATTTAACCTGGAACTAAAAGACAACAGGTTGTAACTCAGAACACACATAGAACTGTTCAGTTCGGTGCTAGCTGACCCAGTGGCAGGCTGGCACAGCACCAGGTTACTAATCACTGGAATAAAATAGTTGAGTGTTTCTGCACCTCCTCAAATATTTTGGAGCCAGCCTCATTCTTGGATGCCCTTCTTGGCTCAATTTCAAACTGGTCACAGCCTGGCATGGAAAACTGCCTCTGCAATGACTTTGCAAACAGAAAACCTACCAAATAACAATTAAAAACAAACAAAAAACCCAAAACAATCCAAACCAAAACCAAACCAAAAAAAATGGCCTGTCCCACTTCCAAGGACATTCTGGCTTCACTACCAATCTGCTAAAGATACAAAAACACAGCTAGTGTTTGAAAAAGGCACTGTGTGATCCCCCAGCCCTGGTGCAAATACATAGAGGTTAAACACAGCCAGGGAAAGTGCAAGCCCTCTTCTATCTCAATGGAGGAGGAGCCCTCAATTGTATAAAAACAAGAAGGAAAATGCAAAGGAAAAAAAAAATAGGGTGTGAAAGCAAAGGAGAAAACAACTGGAAGACCTTGTAGCAGCCAAAGAGCTGACCTTTGCTTGCAAGCTCTCTCATCTGTCACCATAAAGAGCTATCAGAATAGTTAGGGCTTGCTTCAATTTACTGTCACATAAAACAACTGGAGAAGCAATCAAAAGCTGGTTTGGTTTTCTCAATAAAATAGAAAAATTGCAGTAAAAACAGTTTCAGGCAAAATGAAGTGTCTCAGCAGTACCAGACTGACCCTGTTTTGTTTTCATTCCTGAGACTGCTTTAAAAAAAATAAAAGCTCTTTTTGACATGAAAAATTAATGTGTTCCCTTTTGAAACAGAAACCAAATTTC
Organism: Neopsephotus bourkii; assembly: GCF_033783945.1. NCBI lineage: Eukaryota > Metazoa > Chordata > Aves > Psittaciformes > Psittacidae > Neopsephotus > Neopsephotus bourkii. The sequence continues at coordinate 1,959,115 of NW_026901238.1, forward strand.
ACTTTTAATTGCAACATTATTAACTTTCTCTTGCTCTTTGCAGAAAGTAATCTGAATTTGTAATTCATTTTGCTACTCATGCTCAAAGCTCCTTGTAGGCAGTAGCTCATTTTTAAAAATTGGTCAGCTATCACAAAACATAGATGATTTGTATCAGAAAGGTGCAAAGCAGAATTTGCTTATGCCTTGAAGAGTTCTATTAAAATTAGTGTTGTGAATTCGAGGTTAAATTGCTGTGATTTAAATGCTGAATCGTTCTGCCATAATGGGAGAAAGGAAAGACAAGACTGACCTCCACCACTGTCTGAGCTCAACCAAGACCCAACAAAAAGGAACAACATGGAATAACATAATGCAAATTATTTCCAGTTGCATTTGCTGTGTATTTTGGAGTAATTACTTCCTATCCATGTTTGCTAGAACTGTACTTGGTAGAACTGTACTTGGTAAAACACTGAGAGGTCTTAATAGCCAAAACAGAAGTAAATTTTCCTGGGAGCCACTGAGAAGAAGCACCTATAACCTTCTACCCTGCTTACCTTACAGAAGAGGACAGGAAAAGAAAGAACTGAAGTACAGAAACACACAGGTGCTAATACTGGGCAAAAGGGAAAAAAAAATCAGTGGGAAAACAAACATTTAATGGGCCCTTATTATGTAAAGATTGCACTTTAAATTTGCCCATCTCCTTGATTAGGCCTATTTGCAATCCTAAAGACTTGCTTGACATTAATCAAATCACACTAAATGGAAAGATGAGTTACTCAGCTCATAAACAAACTGCCCCTTCAGTGCACAAGAAGCTTCTCGCTACTACTTCAGCTTTCCACACCAGACTTTCCCTCCTCTTCTCCTGATACCAGGTTTGCAGATGCAGTACCAGAGGGCACAAGCTTTGCACAACTCAGTTCCTGCTTCCTTAGACATGGAAGACACAGGTATCTGAATGACTTCATCAAAAGACCATGGTTTATAATCTCTGCATTATTCACCAGCTGCTTCAATTGCTCCTAAGAAGCATCTCCACAACCCCACACACCCACCTTCAGCTTCCATCACTGCTCCTGTGCTGACCAAGAGCCAAGTGGCTCCTCTCAGTACTTCTCCATGATTTGCATTGATATAGCAACTCTACATGGTTTAAAACACACCTACAGCCACCTCCTGCAGTGCTCAGCATACACACAGGTAATCTTTGGTGAGTTGTGGCTTCTTTGTATCCAGTCAGGTCACAGCATGGCTTCTGTCACACAGACTGATAGTTGATCCCAGCAAGGAAAGTCAGGCAATTACAGAAAAAACTTTACATTCTTGTTAAGGATTCAACTGCATTGACAAAAGTAAGATGGCTCAGGTTCAAGGTTACTCTTACGTCTCTAAATTCCCATGCTCAGCAGCATACTGAATCCAACATCCACATGCATCTCCTGCCATGCCTGGAGGCAAGGTCTGAGCAGAGTACAGCAGTTACCTCTGAATGGATTTCTTTGCTTTGCCCAGTTCAGTTAGCCCTTCAACATTGTTGAATTCATAGTTCATTGCTGTAGTCATACTTCCTCACTCACCTTCTGCTCCTAAGTGTGTTTCTTTCCCCTTTTAGATCCGAAAGCTGTCACAGTAACACTGCTACAGCTTTGCAGAGGTCTGTTTGCCTGCATAGGGATGCAGCTAGCAAGAGCAACTGAGATAGAGCCAGGCTCCTACACCCCCAAGAAGGAACATTCTTCCCCCAAAGCTCACTCAAAAGCATCCAGATTCCCCATTTTTTCTAATAAGGCTACAGTATGGCATAGCTTGGAAGTCCATGCCACTAACACCTTCCTTCAGCAGCACTCCTTCCAAAAGATCCTGTCTAACACTATTACGTGTGAAGTGGCCTTGCTCAGCCAGTTTACAGACTCACCTTCCTATCAACCTTCTTTCTTGACTTATGTCTTCAGGAGGCTTATTTCTCTTGCCCCCATGACAAAAAGCATGACTAAAAGAAAATAAAATAAAGGATTTTTCTTTTGGCAGCTGTCAGAAAAGCTGAGAGAAAAGAGCGGGGCATATAAAGCGTTTTCTCTTCTCCATAGCATTCAGAAGCACTTTCTGTCAACATGATAACCCCGACCCCAATTGCAGTTGTCACCGTTCCTCCACCAAACTGGGACTCAGCATTCAGAGGAGGAGAGGAGTCCTTCCCACTCATACCAACAGAAAACAAGGCACACAAGCTTTTGGACTTGCAGAGACACAAAATGAAACATATTCTCCCCAAAACAACAAAAACCCTGGCTGTACAGAGCAATGCAGCCAGCAAGCAGAAGGAGGGACCAGTGCTGGAAGATGGATCATGAGTCAGGACCTGGGTTTTTGAATTGCCAGTTGAGCAACATTCTCTCACAATGAAAAATGAAAAAGCTTTTCTCCAAAGGGAGAAGATGAAAATTCTTTAAACTGAAAAAAAAAAAAGCTTTATTTGCAAATTTGTTGGGTTTTCTTCATTTTTAGATACTAAACAGAGGCAGGTTTAGAAGTAAAACCTCATTTCAGAGTGGCAAAGTCAAAATACTTCCATTAGCAAGTGTCAGAATGGAATAATCCATAAAATAGGTTTCCTTTTTCAGGGTTATTTTTTGAAACCAGCTGAGTTCAGGATGAATTCTTAAATAATTCAAAGCACATTGATTGAAATATTCCACCTCACCCTCCTCGTGACATGCTTAAAGCTACACGTATAAACAGTGAGCTGCAGCCAGACTCTTACCCAGTGTCATGAAAATATCATCCAAAAAGGAGAAGGAGGACCTTGAGCCCAGGCTGGGGAAGGGCAGGCTGGGTAGGAGAGGAGCTGCTTCTGCTGCGGCCTTGTTCACAGCATAGGGTGCATCAAAATAGCACCTTAATAGTGATGATCCTGAGGATGAGTACCACAAAAAAAATAAAATCTTGCTGTTTTGAGAAATAAGAAATGACAACAAAGCAGTGTTCACAGACACACACAAAATATTTCCAGTTAAAGCTTATACCATGATGGGGGTACATGAAAAGGGCTATGCACCTGTATGACAGACAGAGACTCAACCAAGTACAGACAGCAAAGGACATTCACCATCCTCATCTGGAAACTAACACCCTCCCCTTCTCTGCTGCTGGCACACTGCAGCCTGAAGGAGACAACATTCACACTCAGCTATGAAGAGTAAAGCGAAAAACGACTTGTTGCATTGTGCATGCTGCACCAATGACCTACTGACTGCTTGTCTTCAAAGAAAAGGCCCAGTACCTTTTCCTACAAGTCAAGGAGGTATTTTCACAACTAATCTGGACACCGGCTCACCCTCTGCAGAAGCTGGGAGTTCCTGCTAGCAGGAAGAGTCAGCAAGGGCACAGTGAGGTGTAGGGGCTGGACCACAGTACAGACCTTGTTAAGTGTTTTTATAGACGAAATGCCTCCCACGTAGCCATGTACCATCTAATACTGAGATAAAAACGGAACTATAATATGAATTAAACCAACCATTTTACTTACTGAAATCATCTCTCTACTTTTCAATCATCAATGATACGCGCAACTTATGAAGAGTTGCCATGCTCGGTAGACACAGTAAAAACATCTCCATCAACACAGTGGCCTATGTTTGTCAATATTTCAACTGAAGTTACTAACTCAAACCTATAGTTCAGCAGTTCCCTCAAGAGATAACAAAGTAATAAAGAAATTACTGGTCTCTGGTACAGGAGATTCCCCACTGGCTACATAATGCACCATGTAATGTGGCACCCACATACAACAAGGGCTGGAAGGAGACTCTAGGGAGCTACAGCCCTGTCAGCCTGACCGCTATGTCAGGAAAAATGTCCAGTTGCCAGCCCATCACAAGTGGCTTTTCCTAGTGCTCAGTGTTGGTGACAACGAGGAGTAGGTGTCAGTTTCTTCTTGCAAGTAACAAGCAATAGGACAAGAGAAAGTGGCCCCAAGTTGCACAAGGGGAGGCTTAGATTGGATCTTAGGAAAAATTTCTTCACTGAAAGGGCTCTCAAGAACTGGTACAGGCTGCCCAGGGCACTGGTGTAGTCACCATTCCTGGAGATATTTAAAGACTTGTGGATATGGCGCTTAGGGACATGGTTTAGCGTTGGGCTTGGCAGGCTGGGTTAATGGTTGGACTCCATGAACTTAAAGGTCCTTTACAACCTAAATGATTCTACAATTCTATCTTGCCACACAAGAAAGAATTGGCCATCTCTGAGCTAGTCAAAGGAATAAAGAAGTAGAATATATTTCAGCAAACTTTTTTTTTTAGCATTCCAATTTTTCCCCCCAAGCTGCATACATACGCAGATTTGTAAGTCAAGACTTGAAAGTGCAATCACTTTTATAGCAATGCCAGTGAAAGATCCAGCAGTAACTTACATTTCCGATGACTAAAGCAGAGCTATTTCAAGGGTAACTGAGGAACATAATCAGGAATGAATGAGTGCCAGGCTGTCTTAAGTACAAGGCATTTAGTAAAGAAAAAAGCCTAACTAGAGCTGCAATAAAGTATGCTTTCCTTCATTTAAATCCCAAGTCTTCCTTGCTCACCAGTGAACCCACTCACATGCAGCACTACCCAGCTCAGAGCAGAATAGCTGCTAACAAAAACAAGTCATTAAGACAAAGCTCTGGCTGGGGGAAGTGATGGCCACAAACTTGAGACCTCCCACCATCTTGCACTGTTAGAATGAAGGGGAATAACAGCCTATCCAATTCTGGTCACATAAGGTTTGGGTAGGAAAAATTATTTTGTTGCATCTAAACCAAACATGTTACCTACAGAAGAGTCGAGTTCAAAATCCAAACTCAGCTCAGAGTCTATGACTGTAGATGAAGTCTCAGATTAAAGGATGCTCACAGTTTTCTTTACTTCCTTCTTACCCAAACACATATTTTCCTTCAGAAGAGTTAAGAGCCACAGAAGTTTGTGTTGTGAAGCTTTTCCTTCTGTCTTCAGTTTGAAGAGATATCTTGCTCCCTCTAAGGACTTCAAGGAAAGCAAATTACTCATTTTGCAACAACTGCATTTCTATAGTACTTTCAATAACAGCTTATGGTTATACCCCTCCCAGGTATTGCTGTATTTGTCCAGAGAAGACACAGACTCCCTTAGGAAATGCACCTGCAGAAAATATTTCAAGACCAGAGGAAACCATTCCTTTCCCCTTCCCTGCAACCTCCAGAACACTGGGGCCACCTTTAATCTTACCTGCAGCTCTAAGAGGCAGAATAAGGTATCAGCAACCTGATTTAATCCCCATGATTATGCGCATCTCCTGCTTTTCCCAGTACTATGGCTTTCTTCTATGCTGGAGGGCTGAAGGAAGGACTTGTTGGATATCAACTGCCCATATACCATTCCTCCCAGAAACACTACTGAAAAATACCATTAACTGCTGTCATGAGTAGATTCGCTTCTCCTAGGGTTACATTACGGAACACTGGACTGTGACATATGGAGGTTACCAGCTAAAGTCTAAGGCCTTTGAAATTTATATAATACTACTTAACATCTAGTACACTTCTAGGAGATGCAGAACTCCATGAGTCAAATCTCCATCTTCCAATCTCTCTTGCTATCCTGCTAACATTTCAGCTGAAATAAAACACAAAGTGCTCCAAAAGGTCTCTCACATTTCGCTAAGCCAACAATACATCCTCATTCACACTCTCCTCAAAGAAAAGATCCTGATGTCACCTGCCATAAGGGAAAAATCAACACAAGGACCAAGAGCAGAGCAGATTCACAACCTGCGTGCTCAGAGTCCATCGGCACAGCTCAGATACCAGCAAGTAATTTTCAAACATCAACAAATATTTTCCTAGTGTGAGTCTGCTGACTACTTGTCAGACTGAGGAAACATCAAAGATCAACTGCAATTTATTTTGGAACAGGACTTAAGAGTACATATTGAAAAAGTCTAGAAGGGGTGTATATGTATATGCATGCATATGCCTGCATATATATAATATCTACATATATAAGAAGTATGCCTGCTGAAAACATGCCCGCAGCTGCATTTTTCAGATAATCTGACTGAAATGTGGGAGTCAGCCATTAAAATCAAGAGAAGCCAAGGAAAAAAACACACCCAGCATATGTATAAGGAAATTACAATATGAAAACATATCAGAGGATGATGAGGGGAGAAATTGTTGCAAGTAAAACTGCAGACACCCATTGCGTGCTTTTTTAGCTGTATATGTAATTTCCAAGCATAAGAGACAAAAAAGCAATCTAAGGCAACAAAGATAAGGTAACTGAGGATCTCGGGGGAGAACTGCAGTTACGGGCTACTGATATCTTTATGACTTTTTTCCAATCAACGCCACACGAGACATACATTATCACTGCAATTAAACCACTTTCCTGTATTTCATTCAAACTGTTTTTTCCCCACAAAGCATATGCTCTTTGGGGATGTCTGAGTGCACACAAAAAAAAACCAGCAACCACACACACACAATCACCATCAGCAATTATCAGAGTATCACTTTCTTCTGAGCCATTAGCAATGTGCTAGTTGCTGCTTACACAATATGAGCAGGCCTGAAGTTCTGAAATGGAGGGGTCTAAAACCTATTGATGAGTTTAGTGGGAATTAGGTACTTACACACCCTGGTGGGCAACACTCAGAGGGTGTCAAGTCCCAGGAACTGCAGGAGTCATGAATGGTGTTCACATTTCCAAAGGAGTTGCTGTCTTGCTTTCATCAACAGTTTCTTGGAAAACTCTATTCATTTTCCTTGACCAATTGTGTCAGAAATAAAACCTTTTAACTAAAAATAGCTGGGCTGGACTACTTGCTAATTTTAGAGGGTGCCATTTGTGGAGATGTAATAAAAAGACCAGCAAGCAGCACAAATGTGTTTCACTCATGCTAATAACTGAGTAGAACATTACACAGAATGACAACCATAAAATCATCCAACTACCTTTCTGTACCTAGCAAAGAACCTGCTCTCCATGTAACAAATATATTCACTTACAGCTCAAGATATCCATAGTTATGCATGGCCTCTGCATGAAAAATGAGTCTTAATTTGTTGACATTACAGGAATTTTTTTATGACTTGATTCCAACTATTTCTAGCAAATGCTCCCTTGCAGTACATCTAGCGCCAGCTGCAGAGGTTGCTAGACTGTGATACTATAGAAACCACCAAGTGAAATGATGTCTGCCCCTTCCATTCCATGGGCAGAGGTTGGTCCTCCCATTTCTGCACGTGCTGTCAGCTATCCCACTAGCTTTCTGTTGACCAGAAGTCTGAAGCAAAAATCCAGCCCTGGTGAGTCTGTCCATTGGAAGGTTTTGTTCTTGAATTCAGCTGAGCTACAGCTTCAAAAGGGATGCTGCAAATCTGTCTTCAGGGACTGGACAGCCACTAGTCAATATTTTGCGATCATCAAGCGCCAAATACTTTACCTAAAACACCAGGAGAGAGGATTTCTTGTGGGATATGTGAAGCACTCCAGGAACATCTCCCAGGCCCATGGCTCACCAGGGCAAGCTGGACACCAAATGAGAGCCCCATAGGCACAGTTGGTGCCTCTTCAGCAAGGACCTACCCTCACACCACTACCACAATTAAATTCCATCTAGGTCAGAAGTGGTTCCCACCCAGCCCTGCTTGAGCAGGAAAGTCTGACGTCATCAGTAAAAAAGGCAACAGTCAGTAGTATGTGTTCAAGATCAAGTTAGATGGGGCTCTGAGTAACCTGGTCTAGTGGAAGGTGTCCCTGTCCACGGCAAGGGGGTTGGAAATAGACAAGCTTTATTCCTTCCCAACATAAACCATTCTCTGATTCTATGATTTGCTGGGAAGCAGACCTGAACATCTTCCTTGTTCATCAGCTGAGGTCACTCGTGCCCTTGAGGCTGCAACCCACACTGCAGTTTGAGAGAACAGCCTGTTTTATTTCCTTCTAATAGATATTATTTAAGAAACAATGAGCAAGCAAGCAAATATACACTAAGCAAGTATGTTTACAAGCTAATTTAAGATAGAACAGAATGATTATCAAGTTGTGGTCATAACTGAGACTGAAGCTACTAAGTTTAAATAGCTCTAAATCATCAAACCACCAAATGAATGCCACACACAATCAAAATGAGTTATGAAGTTGAAAATTAAAAGAAATTATTCAGCACCAGTTTCACTGTGACAGAATGCAAGAGAGGAAGCAAATCTTTTAAACCTGAGACCAAGTCAAAAGACTCCTCGGATGAGGAGGCTCCAGCGTCCCTTCAGCACTCAGCACATTTGAGACCACCATCAAAAGTTATTTGCCATTCAAATGTCTGACTTACTCAAACACTCTAAAAATTATTTTACCCATGACAATTATTCTAGCTAATTGAGTATTTCACTAAATATCCTTTTTTAATAGTTTTACTGTTGTATTTTGTGGTTTTTTTTATTAAAAAAAAAATTATTAAAAAAAATTTAAAAACACCAAACTAGTACACAACCATCCTTTGACCTCAGACTTCTAGGTGTTAGACGAGCATAAATTCTTGTTATGATCAAGTGATTAAAGTTCTGTGAGGCACAGATGAAGTTTGCCATGTTTCATGTGCTGGAAAACACCCACTCAGCCCCCTTGATGAGGCTAAGAAAAACTCTCAAAATGTAAATAGAAAAAGATTTTAAGGAAGAGAAAGGTAAAACTAAAATCTAAAAAATAAATCAGCCTCTCAATGAGCTGTATATTTCCTAATTTGGTAAGCTGCCTATGCCAGGCTGAGATCTAACCAATTTTTACGTCCTTTAGCGACAGCCTCATCTGGGAGCAAAGCAACCTCAGTACCAGCCTAAGCCTCAGCTCTGACCTGTTGTCACAGCCCCAGACACATGACTCCACTCCAGATTTCTTCTCTGTGAAATGAGAAATCATTGAATTTCTTCCATAAAACATTTTAACGCATGCAGACAAATCACTCTACAATACTGCTACAATAGTACTGTATTTATCACTGCACGGGACGGGTGCCATTCCTGAAATACTTCACAGATTTTTAGTATAAGATGGCATTTACTGTGAGGGTGGTGAGGCACTGGCACTGATTGCCCAGAGAAGCTGTGGCTGGCCATCCCTGGCAGTGTTCAAGGTCAGGTTGGACAGGGCTTGGAGCCACCTGCTCTAGTGGGACGTATCCCTGCCTGCGGCAGGGGGCTGGAATTAGATAATCTTTAAGGTCTCTTCCAACCCAAACCATTTTATGATTCCATGATTTCAGATGTCAGGCAGACCTGACCCCCAGTTCCAACAGCTATAAATACCAACTGGTTTCTAGAACAAGCACATTCTGCCTTGCCCACATCAAATACTAAACTTTAGCAAAAAGGCAACCTCCACACCACATCCTGCTCTCCACTTCTTCTGTCTCCAGCATTTTAAGCTCAAGACTCAAGCCCACCACAAGCAAAAGCCCAGGAATAGCTACTTGCAATATCATTAACTTTATCTAAAAAATACCTGCAGAAAATTTCATTATCATGACAAATCAGCAGTAGGGAATAAAGAAGAAAACAAAAATAAACACATCTTCCCTGAATGCTGGGCCTAAAAGAGCCTATTACAGGTATACATAAAACCAGGGGGTTTAAAACTGTACTTGTATTTATATGAGTAATTAAAAGCAAAGCTCACAAGCAGCCTCCCAGCAGTGTAACATCGGGACAGGTTTCCCTTCACCCTCCCCACGCAGGCAACAGCTGAGCAGCCAGCCCGCGGCAAGGCAGAGCACAGGCGATAGTTGACATTTTATTAACAGCTCCATTAAAATAAACAGGAGTGCACCCAAGCAAACAATCCCCAATCAATAGCAGAGTTTAAATTAAGATCTCAGATGTGTTTCAGAGGTGGGGCAGGGCTGAAAAGCAGCCAAAGCAACATGGCATGGAGGTGACATCCCTGCCCTGGAGACAATGCCTGACTCGTATCCCCACCCAGAGTAAATGATAAGTTAAAGATAAAAAGAGCCCAGAAACACACCACAATGTGCTGCAGATGAACAATCACCGTGCCACAGTAGGACAAAGCAGGGGGATGGATGCAGACACTTGCACAAGCTCTTAGGCAGGAACCAGGATGGTAGATTCAGATTAGATATCAAGAGAAAGTTCTTTACTATAAGGGTGGTGAGGCACTGGCACAGGTTGCCCAGAGAAGCTGTGGCTGCCGCATCCCTGGAAGTGTTCAAGGCCAGGCTGGAGAGAGCCTTAGGCAACAGTCTAGTGGAAGGTGTCTCTGCCCATGGCAGGGAGTTGGAACTACATGATATTTTATGATCCCTTCCAACCCAGACTATTCTGTGATTCTACAATCACGGCTCTGCTGGAGGTGGTGGCAGCATTCCCACCCACTGCCCTGAGGTCAGAGATTCACCTCCTGCACTGTAAAGGATTGAAACTGCAGAGGAGTGGCCAGCTTTGGGAGCAACTCTTTATCTCCTTGCTCTCTACACAGCACGTGCATCTCCTTCATATTGCCTTTGGCTCCCCTCTCCATTTCCAAACTATTTGCAGCAGCCAAAAAAGTGTCAGGGAAGTTTCCTGTGCAGCATTAAGAGCCCCAGACTGTCATATTTTTGTCCAGATTTCTCCTCCAGTAGCACCTCTCCATAGTACTCACAGACCCATATCCAAGAGGCACAGTTGAGGAAAGGGCTGCCCCTGCCCTCACCCAGGACAGTTCACAAAACACCTTCCATCTGTGAACTGCATGAACTATTTCAGCAGCAAAACGTTTGCTCCTCAGAAGTATGTTTATGACGCAAGTAACCAGGTACAAATCATCTCTTGCAGAGACAGTTCAGCAACACAGACAAGTGGATTCCTCCCACAAGCAGGGAGCCTGTTTGTGGCTGAAACTTCCCCAAATTTGACTCTCCTTCCTTTCCTACTGCCCCATGCCACCATGAAATGAATAAACTCAATCTCATAGCAGCATCCTGACGACAAAACCCACAGGTTGCCATGCAAAGAACCAGTGTTCCAGGGACAATGGATGCAGTTGAGTGGCATTGTTTGGGATAACCAGTTTTCCCCGTGAACAGTAATTGCTCCCACCCTACCCTTCACCTCATGTGTAGCTCAAAACAGGTATTCATTACACATTAAAAGTTAATTCCAGTCCTATATACAGTCTCAGGTAGCAAACTGGCTAGTAGGAACTGCAATTCCAAGCACACTGTGTCCCTTACCAGCTGTCAAGAGATACAAAGGCATTTGCTCTTGCCTCAGCAGAGCGCTACCAGATTGAATCAAATGGACATTAACTATCACCTAAAAGGGATAGTGGGGAAGCAACTAAAAATACTCTTTAGATTACAAAATTTATTACATCTTGCAGTCATATAAAGGTGCTATAGCACACTGTATACTCACTCTGATCCAAAGCTGACTTCATCTACATGACCAAGATATTTTGCTACAGCAGATCAGGACTAGGGCAGTTCAAAGGGCACATGCCCTGGTGAATTACAATTGATTAGCACTCCACCAAAATAAAGCACAACAAAATAAAAACCCGAACCATTAGCTAATTTGCTCTTAGAGTAAATCAAGCTGTGCTACATTATACCACTGCTTTAGCAAAGAACAGGGTCTCCTAAAGAAACTGCCCCACGCACCAACATAGAGCATGCACACTAATTCCACTAGCCCATTGGCATTCATTTTATCCTTTTTCTAAAAAGCAGTGAGTCTCAGCTTGCATCTCCAATATCCATTTATCATCTTTTACTGACTTTGTTCAACAGAACATGAAGTGATTAAAACTTCAGCACTGCTCTTTTAAAAACTGAGGGATCCTTTTCATCTGACAAGATTGAAGAGTTTGGCTGCCAACTAAGTTAAACAAAAGCATCAGGAAGATTTTAGGTAGGCAGAATATAACAGTCCACACTGGATTTTGGCCAAGTTACTAAAAGTGACCCCACCACATTTCTAAATTGCCATCTGGTCCCACAAGCAAGAACAGCACACTCATCTGCTAGGCCAAAGTAAAATGGATGGCATACAGCCTGCACTTAACTTGCAATTAAATTTTCAGTGGCTAATGAAGCATTACTGCAAACATAAGCACCCATATTCCTTGTCTTGGCAAAGAGAAGGAGATGTGACTCTTAAGAGGATCTACGGGGGAAACCCCATTAGAGTGGTGGCTTTCACAGTCATCCCTTCACTGATTTAGGGATTGCAACTTTACAAGGTAAGGGTAAAGACACTGGTTGGTCAGTTGGGGCTGGACCTCCTGTCTTCTCCACTGGCCATGACAGAGGTCAGCTGCAGCAGGGATCCCCAACTGGCTGGCTCTGATGCAGGCATCTCAAGTTAGATGGGACAGGTTAAGCTTAAATACTCAAGCACATGGAAATCCTGGATGATCCTGAAGTAAACTCTAGATGGACATCAATGTCATGAAACTCTGCCGCATAGTGTACCTTCATATTTATAATAAATACACTCTAATGCTCACAGCAAAGGTATAACAGCCTACACACACTGCTGTGTTTCTTCTTTCCTGCAACCCCTGTAAGACCCTGTGTGTCTTGGAGTAGAGCTTTCTGCCCATCCTCAGAAGGAGAAGCAGACCCAGAAACAGCACTATGCCAACACACGCTTCCCAAATAAAGCCAAATCTGCCAGGAAAACCACCACCAGCTTCACCAAGCAGCAGAGAGATACAGAGAAAACCCGGTTGTGTCAGCAAGGCCAGTGGGTCTGAATTGAGAACAGAAGGTGCTGATTCAGATGAAGAAAACATTTTATTTTTTTCTAAGATCAGCATGCTAAATATTTCTCTTTTTTTTGGTCAGCAATGTCAATGAAGGTGCAGGCTAACTGAGGCAGACGGTGAGAAAAGCCCTCTGGGTCTGTGTCCCCTGCTACAGAGGTGCCGACGTGCAGGTCTGGGGTAATCACACTGACTGCTGTTGCTTGTGCTGACACCATGGCCACACAGCCCATCACATCAAGATCTTAGTACCCAATCAGAACAGATAGACATCCCCAGCCTCAAAGCACAGGCTGTCACATTAGAAATGGGCTTGTGCTTTGGAAATGAAACAAAAGTGTCCCCATTTCTTGCTTCAGCAGCTTACAAACTGAGAGGTGTATTGAATGGGAACATAATGCCACCACCAAAACACTTACTTCCCTGAACACAGTCTTCAGACCATGGAACTGATGTTTTTCAGTAATACTCAGCAATAATGAAAACAACTCTGTATGATTAACACTGCTTCCAGCACAAATCCAAAACACAGCCCCATACCAGCTACTGTGAAAAAAAATCTAACTCTATCCCAGCCAAAACCAGTACATCCTCCAACCCCTTATTCCATACCACTTACACAATGCTCAGGTCCCACACTACTGAATATAACCTCATTAACCACAATCCCTTTTCCTATCCTTTGGCATAATACAAAACCTGCACCAATATGGCCTTACCCACAGCTACAGTCCCTCCAGGGCTGTACCTGCTCCAACATGGGCTTACCCATGGCCACGTGCTTTGAGGTGCTCCAGCATAACGTCACGCATAGCCAGTGATGCTTCAAGGTGCACCTGCTGCAGCATGGACTTATCCACAGCCACAAGTACTTTAAGGTGTACCTTCTCCAGCATGGTCTTAAACTACAATTCCCTCAGAGATATACCTGCTGTGGCACAAACAATCACAGCCCCTTCAAGATGTACCTGCTTTATCCCAGATTTATACACAGCCACAGACCCTTTGGGGTGTCCTGGTCCCACATGGACTCATCTACAGTCCCTCTGACTCAAGTTCACACTGGATTTCCAGCCTGAGCAGTACATCAGAGCAGAAACATCAGTGATGCTCCGGCCATCTGCCAGCCCAGGCACATCACCAATCATGTTATCAGAACATTCCCAGACACAGCAGAGTAAGATGATAAGCAGTGCAGCACTACAGCAAGCAGCGCAAGCAAAAAGCAGCTGCTAACAAGCACTAGGCTCTAATTCACAGTACAGTAAGCAAGCCCCCTGGCAATTAATAGCTAAAGAGCAGTAACAGCCATAAATTCAATCTAGAATGTTCCAATCAGAACTGTCATTATCTCAAACCCTTCCAGCCCCACACTGAGCACCATAAAAAGCCTGTCAGGGCTTAACCTCAGCCAGCCACTAAGCCCTATCCAGCCACTCGTTCACACTCCCTCCTTCCCACCACCAGTGGGATGGAGGAGAAAATTTGAGGGGTAAAAGTGAGAAAACTCATGGGTTAAGATAAAGACAGTTTAATAGGTAAAGCAAAAGCCATGCACACAAGCAAAGCAAAACGAGGATTGCACGACATCATATGATGCCCTTGACTCTGTTTCCAGCAATGCCCAGCAATAGGAAAAACATCCCTGGGTGATCAGCTCTGTTTCCAGCACAAATACAAAAAGTAGCCCCATACTAGCAACTATGAAGAAAATTAGCTCTATCCCAGCCAAAACCAGCATAACAAGTCAAGGCCAGGTTAAAAAAAAAAAAAAGATGCAGCAGTCTAATTTTTTTTCTCCCTCCAGTAGATAATAATCATAGAATCATAGAAACACAGAATAGTTAGGGTTGGAAAGGACCTTAAGATCATCAAGTTCCAACCCCCCTGCCACAGGCAGGGACACCTCACTCTAAACCATATTACCCAAGGCCTCGTCCAACCTACCCTTGAACACTGCCAGGGACGAAGCATCCACAACCTCCCTGGACAACCTATTCCAGTGCCTCACCACCCTAACAGGAAAGAATTTCCTCCTTATATCCAATCTAAACTTCCCCTGTTTAAGTTTTAACCCATTACCCCTTGTCCTACCACTACAGTCCCTAATGAAGAGTCCATCCCCAGCATCCCTATAGGCCCCCTTCAGATACTGGAAGGCTGCTATGAGGTCTCCATGCAGCCTTCTCTTCTCCACACTGAGCAGCCCCAACCTTCTCAGCCTATCTTCATATGGGAGGTGCTCCAGTCCCCTGATCATCCTCATGGTCCTCCTCTGGACTTGTTCCAACAGATCCATGTCCTTTTTATGTTGAGGACACCAGAACTGCACACAATACTCCAAGTGAGGTCTCACGAGAGCGAAGTAGAGGGGCAGGATCACCTCCTTCGACCTGCTGGTCACGCTGCTTTTGATGCAGCCCAGGATACAGTTGGCTTTCTGGGCTGCAAGCACACACTGCTGGCTCATGTTCATTTTCTCATCGACCAGCACCCCCAAGTCCTTCTCCACAGGGCTGCTCTGAATCTCTTCTCTGCCCAGCCTGTAACTGTGCCTAGGATTGCTCTGACCCAGGTGTAGGACCTTGCACTTGGCATGGTTAAACTTCATGAGTTTGGCATCAGCCCACCTCACAAGCGTGTCAAGGTCCCTCTGGATGGCATTCCTTCCCTCCAGCATATCAACCGAACCACACAGCTTGGTGTCATCGGCAAACTTGCTGAGGGCGCACTCAATCCCACTGTCCATGTCAGCGACAAAGATGTTAAACAAGATCTGTCCCAACACAGATCCCTGAGGGACACCACTCGTAACTGGTCTCCAGCTGGACATTGAGCCATTGACCACAACTCTTTGTGTGCAGCCATCCAGCCAGTTTTTTATCCACCGAGTGGTCCACCTATCAGATTGATTTCTCTCCAATTTAGAGACAAGAATATCGTGTGGGACAGCGTTGAACACTTTACACAAGTCCAGGTAGATGACATCAACTGCTCTACCGCTGTCCATCAGTTCTGTAGCCCCATCATAAAAGGCCACCAAATTGGTCAGGCAATACTTTCAAATATAAAATATCTACTTCACTAACTTTGTTATGCAAAGCATATTTGAGAAGAAACATGTTGTTATCATTTCAAAGCAGAGGAAATGCAAAGATTTAAGCCTGGGTTATTAGAAGATGTGATCGAAGGTTTGCAAACACTGAAACATACAGAAAGCATTTTTATAGCAAAAATAATCATACAGCATATGTCAAGAGGAATGGCAAGAGTATATCGTGAATATACATGGGAACTAAACAGCAAGAATGAGTCCTTGGGACTCTGCTTAAGATGTGCTACTGCAGAAGCACATGGGCTGTTTTGCACTGCCAATCAAGATGATGAAACAATCATGGCTGCTTCCAGCCAAAAATCAGCATTTGAAGATGACTAAAGGTATCTGCACCCGTATCAGCAGTGACCAGCATGTTTGCAAACCATGAGGAGACTAGCCATTGGATTGAGATACTGGAGGGGCTCAGGCGAGACAGGTTCCGTTTGCCAACAGTACGTATGCCATTGACCAAGAAGGCACTGAAGTCATCTCTCCAAAACAAGTATTTTCCCACCTGCTGCATGAAAGATACCACTGCATCCTCCCTTCCTCTCTTTGAGGGAGCTCAACCAGGGGATCCTGGGGCACTCATGCTCCTGTCAAACCTCTGCACTCAGGCATTCAAGAGCTTGCACCAGCTCTCTGGCCAAGCCCACAACACACAGCATGATTACCAGCTACAGCAACATCTGCACTAAAATGTTTTCTGGCAGCCATCTCTTTCCTTCTTGAAAACACCAGGTTCGCACAGCTCACCCACCTTTACCTCTAGCACTTCCCAAACACTGGCTATGGGCACTATCTCAGGAGACCTAAGTGGAAGACTGTGCAGCTCCCCTATGGAAAAGATTTGGATCCAATATTGATACGCAGCATCATCTCCAAGTTCGTCACAGAACAGCATGAGCTTCACCTCAAATGTATGTGCCTGCTAGCTCCCGTGTTGTTCACACAGTTGGACAGGAACTACACCCTCAGAATGATACATCCATGAAATACTAAAATATTTGAATCAAAGATATCCCACCTGTCATCCTCTGACAGACCAGCACCTGGCATGGGACATCACACTCACCCCTTGCAAACTGCATGTTTCCCATTCACAATCCACAAATGAGCAAATAGTGATAGGACAAGGAGGAATGGCTTTAAACTGAAAGAGGGGAGAACTAGATTAGATATTAGGAAGAAGCTCTTCCCTGTGAGGGTGGTGAGGCAATGGCACAGGCTGCCCAGAAAAGCTGTGGCTGCCCCATCTCTGGCAGTGCTCAAGGCCAGGTTGGATGGGGTTTTGGGCAATCTGGTCTAGGGGAATGCATCCCTCCCTGTGGCAGAAGGATTGGGAACTAGATGGTCTTTAAAACCGCTTCCAACCCAAACCATTCTGTAATTCTATAATTTCTAGGTTTGGATTTGAATGATCCAAATTGTTCTTTTTCTGTTAGTTGCATTACACTTTTATTAAATGATGAATGGATGGAGGAAGACTCCTAACAGCTCACAGGCTTTGTGTCTCAGCTGCAAGGCTGAGGACGCACAACTAGAGGCAGACCTGCTGCTGTAGCTCAAGACAGCATGAGGTTTTTCTAGTCTGCTTCCTACCACAAAAGTGTGGAAATGCTCTTTTCAGGAAACTTCCTCGTCCTGCACATCTCCAGGCTTTCTCACTTAAGCTGTGCAGACAAGCCAAGGACAGCGGAGCTTTAAACAATCTCAACGAGAAAGATCCTCTCTCCCATCCATCCCCATCTGCCCTCATTAATCCAAAGCTATCTGTGCAGAGGGCTACAGCGCTGCCACATGAGAAGATCCAAAGCCAGTCTGGGAGCCGTGAACGGCTCAGGGAAGAAGGAAGATATGGTTAGGTTCAGTGCTGCAGCCTTGCTGCTGCCAGCAGTGGAGGAGGCAGCTCAGCACCAGCAGCTGAGACACAGGCAGCCACCCACAGGCACCAGGCACCCCACTGAGGAGCTCAGCATCCCCAAGGAAGCAAGCCTTCTGCCCAGCAGCAGCACATGGTCCCACACACACCGCAGAGCCAGCTCTTGTGCTACAGGAGCATCCCTGGAGCCAGCCCACCATGAAGAAGCTGGTATTCCCAGCTGCCGTCACCCAGCAGACTGTGAGCTTTTTGGGGAAGACAGTGCTTACAGCACTGTCACCAGAACAAATTAAAGTATGGTCACAATTGAAGAAATTAATACAATATGAAGAAAACTTGATTTGGAGGGAGATATTCTCCTCATGGACATCTCAGAGCCAGGCAGAGCTCAGCCACTGTACAGCACAAGTGCATAAATTCATCACAGGCAGATTGCTGATTTGACTAAACCAGCCTTAGTTTACACTGGAGCTGATCCATCTGTCCCATGCCAGAGAGTTATGGCTCATGTCAAATTTAACTTTGCCACTCAATAAATTTCAGTAGAAGGAGTCTCAGGTGGCTAACCTTCACTTTTCAATGTATTCCTTGTGCATAAGCAATGGAAGGCAGCAGTGCAGAGGACAGCATGCAGAAGGCTATCAAGGGTGGCAGGCAGAGGGCATGCAGGCAAAACAGTTCAACACAACAGGGAAGAAACATGGCAAAGCTGATGCCTTTGAAATGTACCTCTCACACTGTTCCAGTGTTCAAGTTTTGCTTCTGTATCTACCATTTGCAATTTAAAACATGGCACTCAGCTATGCAAATCTGTATTTGAAAGAGGCAAGCGATAAACAAGTGTTATGGAGGCTCTCAAAGAGCATCTTGAAGCTCTGATAGTAAATTTTTAAGCGTATGCAAATATGGGAATAAATGATGTGGTGAGGTTGCATATAGAGGTATGTATGATGCAGGTCCTATATGCACTACCGTCTTATTGTTTCACTGACTGCGTGCTCCATAAAGGTTGTGTAAAGGGAAGGGTCTACTGATATATGCAAAATAGAGCTTACCATAAATAGAGTAGTTTTTTTTGTTATAATTTACAATTATAATTTACAATTATCACTTACAAATATCCATAATTTCAATGGCATGCATCTACATGAGTCATTTTTAGTCAGTCTCTCTCCTAATCCCAGTTTAATTTCGTTTTCCAGGAACCTGAATAAAAACATCCACTCTTTTCAAGAATGACAGCACTGGGGGGAAAGCTTTCATAAAAAGAAACCTAGTGATTTTTCCCATGTTTTTTGAAGAACTCTGGTTATATATAGTTGGACTTGATGATCTTAAAGGTCGTTTCCAACCTAGTTAATTCTATGATTTACAGTTCTATAACTCCACCACATTCCTGCTAGACCAGAGACGAGCAAGCTTCAGCCTTTAGCCACACACACAGAAACTACCTGGAAAGACACAGCTGTACAGTGAGTTAAAGTGCTCACACACTGAGGAGCTCCTGCAGCATCTCAAACCCTGTGTCAATGCTTCCTGAACTAAACACAGCTGCTTGTGAGTATTTGTCAGCACTTCAATGCCTTCCCCTGCATTTATGGCCCTCTGCTCTCCAGAGACGCCCATCACCTCCTCTCATTATCAGCCCTCTTTATAGTTCTCCTTGTCACAGACATTAGTAGTAGCCAACATAAGCTTCATGTAAAAGCCAAGTTTGGATGAAAATTACTGTGTTAAATTAGGGGAAAGAAGATTGCACTAGCAGATTATTTTGGGGGGTTTCACTGCTCTTTCATAGTCTGGAGTTAAGTAAAAAGTCATTCTAGAGTCAGCTCAAAGAAGATCATGAAGCAGCTCCCACTTGCATCAGAGTTACAGCTACAGAGTTACAGACAATTTCTAAAGAATATCTTCCTTTCTCATGGCCACAGCTTTGTGGGACAGCCCTGCTTCACATCCCCCAAACAGCAGCTTCCAAATCACATCGGGGCTCAGAAGCAGCAGGAAGTGGTGGCAATGTGATGAATAGTCAAGATACTGAATTCCTCTTGTGGACCAGCAGACCAGTCAGCACATCTAACCACTTGAAGACATCGCACATGACAAAAGATGTTATACCCACATTTAGAATTATAAACCTCACTCATTAACGCCACAACATATTTTAGTGAAGATACAAGTGTTTCAATTATCCTAATAAGGCTGAGAGACATTTTGCAAGATGTGCACAATGCTTTTCACATTCCTTTAGACTGGTCTTCATGCTTTTGAAGTGTAAATTTTTCAGCTCTTGCAAGTTTGCTGTTTCCAGCTCCCCCATGCCTGGGGAGATGCTCTGGGAGAGCACCAAACTCACTCACAGAGCTATCAGCACTAGCAAAATATGTGGCCAGAAAGGCCAGCACATTAATGACAAAGGCAAATGAGATGGCATCTGCTTTCCACCACATAAAAAGAACAACCAAAATCCTACTCCGGAAAAAGCAAGATGGACTCCATGTCCACTCCATTCACGAGGATGATCAGGGGACTGAAGCACTTCCCATATGAAGATAGGCTGAGAAAGTTGGGGCTGTTCAGCGTGGAGAAGAGAAGGCTGCATGGAGACCACATAGCAGCCTTCCAGTATCTGAAGGGGGCCTACAACAATGCTGGAGACGGACTCTTCACTAGGGACTATAGTGATAGGGCAAGGGGTAACAGGTTAAAACTTAAGCAGGGGAAATTTAGACTGGATATAAGGAAGAAGTTCTTTACTATAAGGGTGGTGAGGCACTGGAATGAGTTGCCCAGGAAGTTGTGAATGCTCCATCCCTGGAGGTGTTCAAGGATGGGCTGGACAGAGCCTTGGGTGACATAGTTTAGAGTGAGGTGTCCCTGCCCATATCAGGGGGGTTGGAACGAGATGATCTTAAGGTCCTTTCCAACCCTAACTCTTCTATGATTCTATGTTTCTTAAGGAACCATCAGTGTCACCCTGCCACACCACAGGCTGGGCACACGTTACGTACTGAAGCCATCTCTGGCTGCAATTAACACCCAAACCCTACCTAGGAGCAGGAGAGAGTCTATGGAAGAGCTGGTTTCAGAGATTTGAAATTTTTTAGGCACTAACACGATGGATGGAGCTGGTTTTAGGTACAACCCATAAAGAACATTAAAAAAATTATTTGTTTCCAGAGGAAATTAAAAAACCCATGCATATTGTACAGGGCAATCATTTCAATTTATACCATTCTCTATGATCAGAGATTAAATGGGAATACAGGGAGTGGCTGCAGATGTGCAGAGAGAGAACCTAAGAGGACCTGGGAGCATTTACTCATTCACATATTAAATTGGTACCACTTGCTTAGACTGTGGTCATCAAACCATGTGTTTGTGCATGGGCTGCTGTTAGCTTACATATGAGGCCTGCAACCTCCAAAAGTGTAAAAATGTCTTTTGCTGCATGTGTATTTGTGGGTTGCTGTGTATACTGAGAATTTATTTCTCACACACATGTAAATTGTAGGAATAATATTTAGCAACTGTTATCACAGTGAAAAATGAAATAAAGTCTTAAAATCCCAGCATATTTAAATAGGGGGCTCTGATCTCTAATTGGGCACTGAATACTGATCAAGCATTCCCATCATTGGAGCCTGCAGAGTCAACACTAGAAGCAAACAGCCATAGTAGCCTAAAACAACATCTTGGTAGGGTTCAGAACCACCTGCAGAAGGTCCAACCCAACACACACAAGTCAACAGCAGCTGGCTGAGCCCCTCATGTTCACAGCACACAGGGACACATAGAAACACACACCAGCATCACATCACCATGCTCCAGTGCTGGTGATAATAGAGTGGGGGTCCTCCACTGCCTGGACCTGCTAATAGGTGTGCAACCTCCCCACTGTCTCCCCAGGGGGACCTTGCAGCCCTTCCACCACCATTAATATAAGTATTATGAAAAATTAGATGATAGCAGCTGCTTCTGTAGCTCTGATGAATGTTCACATACCCTAAATTAACAGTTACTTGCCTAGTATTTGTTTTTATTTATTTGTTGTTCTGGGGAATAACATTACCACCCTACAGCACTGTCTGCTGACAGGTGATTTTATGGCTGTCACCAGCAGCAGCAACAAACTAATGCCTCCAAAACCCAGGGAGAGAGACACAAGGTGTTACACACGGAGGTTAAGCAGAACCAGAATTGCAGATGCAGCTCTTAGGAGGTTGCTGGGGTTTTTTTCCTCCTCCACAAGTCATTAATGAGCAGCTGTATCCTAGAGTGATAAGATTCAGAAATTAGCAGTTGTATATTCTGAGCAGCATCATGGTCCTGTGGTGTGTCTGGATAGCAAGGGGCACCTGCGGCTACATGGCTGGCTGGGTTCCTGCCCAACAACCACTCCAGTGCCACCACAATTTATTTATTGCACTACTAATGATGCAATGAAGTGCAAACAACCTGGATCAAGCATCTTTTTCATTTTCTGTTCACATTTAAAATAATAGGAGAGAAAATATCACAGAATGAAGGAAAAAGAATGTATCGAACAATATTCCTGCCCTGTGTGGATGAATGGAAATCTGGAGAATGCAATTTGTACTTAACTGAAGACTAGAGTAGTATGAAGTTGGAGGGCTTGATCCAAGGCTGCTTGAACAACCTTCCTTTCCCCAACTTCTAACTCTTCAGCTTTACAGCTGGCTGAGACTGCAGGAGTTGTCAGAGGTTGGAAGTGGGTACGTTCACATGCACACGTGCACACACACACACACACACACACACACACACACACACACACACACACAATCTCATCTTGCAGAGATGCAATTAGGAAAAACACAGGTGTCAGGAAGTCCTCAGCTCCAAAGGAGAAGGGCATACGCATAAGCAGACAAGGCAAAAGTTTAAACACACACACTTTTTAAACCCCAAGATGCCAGAGTGTTGTCCTGACTGTAATTACTGCAGAAGAGGCTGAAGCCACATTGACGATTTTGAGTACAACCACATACTTGTGGCCACTCCTCTATCAAACAGAAATTGCCAAGCCCAGCAACGTCAGTGATGAAACAGTAAATCTCTTCTCTCAGCATGGATGCAAGGGCATGTTTACAAGCAAGGATAAAGCTCCACCAGACCCAACTGAAGGGTTAAAGCTGGATTACTTGTAGTCCAGTCAGCACCTGCGACTGCTCAAAAGTTAATGGGTTCATACCAAAGATAACTGGGTTTAGTTCTGATGTGCAACAGCCAAGCGGTGATGACCAATGTCTCATCTGTCACTGACAGAGGACAGGAATGAAACATGCCAAGTGGGTATGTATATGTTCACATTATCCATCCACAGAGCTGAATGGCAAGTTGTGTTTTTTCATTGCCACTGTCACAAGCCAGCCATAGCCACACAATGAAAAACACAAAATACACAAGAAAAAATAGAATTATTAAATAAATTAAAAAAAACCACACACACACAAAAACAGCCTTTCTATAAACTCTTAACAAGGAAAAGCTCCTAATACAGCCTTCCTATTTTTTCAGATAGTCCCATTTGTTTTCCTTTTCTGAAAGAAACAGTGAAACCTTTGAGCAAATCCATGGTTATGCCAAACCTGAAGCATGGACAAACCTTCACCCTGTTCTTTCCCTACATGTGAAAATTCAGTTGTTAATTGCCACCTCCTGCTCCATACAGAGCACAGCCCCATGCACACAGCAGCACCTCCTGCTTTAAATGGCAATGAATTGTTTAATAGCTCTGTGCCTCAATGCTTTTTTCCCCACAAAGCCAAATAAAGGGTTGTACATTTTCAGGCTGCAAAAACCCTTATTTAGAATGTGAAATATCCAGACAATTAAAGTTATTCATACACACAGCCTTATATTTGAAGTGTTACAGCTATGGAAATGAACAAATGAAATTATGGAGATAAACTGTGAGGATGCCCAGTGGTGTTACCTCAGGCATAGGTGCTAAGTACCAACAGCTCTGGAACAAGCCTGCTTGTTCTGCCCTGCAGCCACACACACCAGGTTCATAGAATCGTTTGGGTTGGAAGGGACCTTAAAAATTATCCAGTTCCAAGCCCCCTGACACCAGCAGGGACACCCTCCACTAGACCAGGTTGCTCAAACCCATGTTCAAACTGGATTTGAACACTGGATGGGGGCAGTCACAGCTTCTCTGGGCAACCTGCACCTTACCACCCTCACAGGGAAGAACTTCTTCCTCTTATTTAATACCTTGCCCAGCCTTATTTTTTAATTATCTGTAAAGGGAAAAATAAATACAAATCTCCCCTTCCACTACTTCAGGCCTCAATTCTAGGTACATAAAATATAACAACAGTTATTCAGGAGGAGATGAACATTCAGCTCCTAGCGGTGCTAGTGACTGTATGTCAGAGAAATAATTTAATCTCTTTTTGACCCAGTTCTAGAGCTGGGCGAATATTGATCTTTCTTGGTTCACTTGGCAAACTGGGGGGAGGGAGGGAATGATTTAGGGTAAGCTGAATTGAAATAGTATTTGTTGTTACCACTGGCTTTTTTATTTTGTTGAAACATCACCATTTTAGATCTTCTTAACCAGACCCTAAATATGTATGTTGTTGTGCTCTGTTTTAATCTCTTCATTAAATATAAAAAAAAAAATAATATTGAGACACAACAAAAACATTTAATAAGACACCAATTGAAGGGAACCCTTTCAGTTTTCCAAGTCATTTCCCCAGTTCTCCTCTATCCAGGAGCTATTTTCATGTGAAATGAGAGCCGAACTCTGCCCTTACGGCCAGCTCTTAATGAAGGCAGCAAAATTTTCTAAACCTTCTCCTATCTATTTCAGTTTAATGCCATGTAATGAACTATGTATTTGCAGTACATAAGCTACGCAATACATACATAGATGTGTGTGTGTGTATAAAACAAATAAGGACTGCCTTTAGGTTGGTATAAAAACACTGTTAAAACTGCTGGGACCACAATCTCAAGCAGTACCTTTAAGGGCAGGTATCCTAGAAAAACACCATTTCAGTGCTGGAGTGATTGCCAGCACCTCCATAAGTAGCGTGAGACTGTTATGATCAAAACCCTCACAGACAAACCACTGGGAACCTTTTGATAAATATTCATTATTGTGGCACTCATCTAAGAGTGAAAACTGCAGAATAATTACCGATCCTTGCATGCAAGCTCAGGATGTCAGGCAAGATGTGCAATTACAGTTTTGTCATGGCACTCAAGGGGTATTTAATGAGTTTATCTCGTTGAACATTTGTTATTTTCTGAAGCAGATGTCAACACTTCTATTTCAAGAAAATAATTCTCCCCTTCATGATTATCAAAATGTCTCCAGTTACTCCATATGCCAGGAGGCAAGTGAATGCCCTGATGAAAGTTATAGAAAACCACAACAATGATTCAAAAAGTGAAGACAGGATGCTGAAAAATGGCATCAGAGCTCCCACCACAGTGTGACATTCAGAAGAGCAGCTATGGAAAACCATGGAAGCTTGTAGGTGGGAAAACAAATTCTGTCACTGGTCATCTAATGTCATAATTACTTTTCACACTGACTAACTGCTCTTCAGTTCTAGAGAGGAATCATCCAAAGCTGCTAGTGTTCTTAGCTCTCATTGCACAATTCTTTCCACACAAAAATGAAAACTAAAGAAAAAACATGCAATACTCTAAAACTGCATTTTCCTGCATTTCCTCCAAGTACAGCATGGTGCTGAGATGTGGACCTTCTGGTCCACCCACTACCAAAGGCTTTTTACACTCTACTTGTGTTTGGGACATGTATTTTGTTTGCCACAGCCATCTGCTCCTTGGCTCACTTGGCTTCATTGCTGTTGGTATTTCAGAAGCTTCGCCTCATTTCCTCACCTGCACTGTCCTGTCAGAAATCCATTTACCCCAGGGAGGATTCCAGCAATCACACCCAGCCAGAGCACAGTCTCTGCTGAGCCTGCTTCTACACTCTTCTCTGGATTTTATTCCTTGCTCCTCCAGACATTTTGATTTCCAGCTTTTTCCCAGCTATTTCTTTTGACCTCAAGCTCTCACCAACTCTGTTAAATCTGAGTGGAAGTGTTCTGGGGCATGTGATATACTGCACTTCCTGAACCCATTGGAAAACTCAGCACACCAAGAGTTCTTAGAAGTAAATTCAAAGTTATTGTTTTTCAAACCTGTAAGAGTCACATTGTCAAGCTCTTCTGTACTATCATGAGAACCATAAATTTGCTTTAACAGCAGCCAAAAGCTCAGATGTTATCTGTGCCCCCATCCTGAGCTTTCCAATTGGAGCTGACAGGGTCCTAAGGAGAAGAGGAAAAACACTGTTAGCCTTTCAAAAAATTCCTTGAAGTTATCACCACCAATAACTACTCATTTTTTTCCTGTCCAGGCTCCAAGGCACTTTGCAAAGACTATCAACAACTTCAGAACTTGTGTTTAGGAGCTGGGACATAAAGAGACACAAAGCCTGTGAGCTTTTAGGAGTCTTCCTCCATCCATTCATCATTTGATAAAAGTGTAATGCAACTAACAGAAAAAGAATAACTTGGGTCATTCAAATCTAAACCTAGAAATCACAGAAGTACAGAATGGTTTGGGTTGGAAGTGATTTTAAAGACCATCTAGTTCCCAACCCTCATGCCACAGGCAGGGACAACTTCCACTGGACCAGGCTGCTCAAAGTCCTGTCCAACCTGGCCTTGAACACTTGAACCAGGGATGGGGCAGCCACAGCTTCTCTGGGCAACCTGTGCCCGTGCCTCACCACCCTCACAGGGAGGAACTTCTTCCTTATATCTAATCTAAATCTACTGTCGGTTTAAAGCCATTTACAAATGTACAAAGAACTACAGAAATGTACTCCAAGACACCACCCTGCTTCATAAGAGCTTTCTATCTCCGACTGTAGGATCACCCCTTAGAAGCAGGATCTAGATCTCAGAACCTTAGAACCAGGTATGAATCTTTAAACCCCTCCATGTTGCTTTGGAAATAATCGGTGGATTTCACAAGTTGTTTCAACCTTAAGGTCAAGGAATGTGGTTTTTGTTGGGGTTTTTTGTTTGGTTTTGTTTGTTTGTTTGTTTTGGGGTTTTTTTGTGTTTTTTTTTTTTCTTTACCAGAATATGGTATCTGCTGAAGAATGCAGTCTTATTCAAATGCCCACAATTCATTTTAGACTCTTAAAACATACAAGCACATGTGCGATTTCAATTTCAGGGAATCCTTTAGGAGATGGCAGAAGTCAGGAGGCCACACTGCTGGAAGCACCATATCCAGAACAGACCTTACGCTCTGCAGTCATCTGCCACAAGCTTCTGTGAGAAGACCCTGGACATTGACCTCTTTAGGTCAGACTTTCTCACGCTCATGTCCTTCTTTAGAGTTAAGTCACAACTTCTGCTCTATAAGTTGCACATCAGCATAGAAGAAACCCCCCTGTACAGGTGTGATGTTTCCTGTAATACATATGAGCAACAAC
Source organism: Neopsephotus bourkii (assembly GCF_033783945.1). NCBI lineage: Eukaryota > Metazoa > Chordata > Aves > Psittaciformes > Psittacidae > Neopsephotus > Neopsephotus bourkii. The sequence goes on from NW_026901238.1 coordinate 1,986,366, forward strand.
TATAAGAAGCAGTCTAAAGCTGTTCAACCTCAGCACATTTCTGCGCAGCCCTGGAAGAGATTATGCTAACTCATCACTTTTTACAAGGGCGTGTAGGGATAAGACAAACTGGAAAGGATTTAAACTGAAAGAGCATAAATATAGATTGGATATTAGGAAGAAGTTCTTCCCTGTGAGGATGCTGGGGCACTGGCACAGGTTGCCCAGAGAAGCTGTGGCTGCCCCATCCATGGCAGTGTTCAAGGCCAGGCTGCACAGGGCTTGGAGCAACCTGGTCTAGTGAAAGGTGTCCCTGCCTATAGAAGGGGAGTGGGAACTGGATAATTTTTAAGGTCCCTTCCAACCCAAACCATTCTATGATTCTATAATGATCAGCCACACTAGGTGTTCAACTGTCCTCCAACCCACTCTGGCTAAAGGGTAGGAGGACAAAGCAGAATTAGCAGGTGTAGATGTCACCTTTGGTGAGCTCATCTGGGGTCTGCAACAGATCCAGGTCTGAGAGCCTGGACCTCAGGATGACCTTGAGGGGTTGAGACTGCTGACCTCTACCTTTAAGCTTTTGCATGGATTCGTATCTCCCACAGCCAAAGAAACATGCTGCCAACATGGGCATGGCTAAGGGAACTAAAGCTTTCCTGTCCTGTGTAAGTAAACCTGTGCTTCCTGCACAATCACCCCATGCATAACTGCTTTAAAGCCAAAGGCAAGTTATTGATGAGAAAGAACTAGAAGACCTCCTGAAAGAGCCTGGCAAGAGGAAGAGCTGGGTTTGCTGTAAGGATCATGGATGCCCTGGAAGAAGCAGGGCACACATACAGAGGAAAACCACACTGTGTTTAGACAGCCAAGTGTGTGTGGAAGTTCAAAGTAACTCTTGCATTCCAACGGATGATCTGAACTATTTTCCTGTGAAGTCTTGATTATATTCTTTATTCAGCGCTTATGTAAAAGGATGGTAATTTTAACGTTCATTCTCCTGAGCCTCACAGCTCTGCATTGCACTACATAGGAAGAAACAATGTGTCTTAAAATAATCTTCAATTTTACTTTTTTTTTCCTTGCTCTCTCTCTCCCAGAAGATTTAAAAAAGGACTTTTCAGAACTGATTTACCTGAAATATGTATGGTTAAGAACTCTTTAACTCACAGCTGCTCTAGCGAGCAATTTCATTCATGTGCTATAAAAAGCCAACGCACTGAACTACTTCAACTTTTGCTGTTGCCATTTGCTTAAGCAGCATGATGTCATTTTGCACATTTTTATTCAATTCACACAAAATGAAAGCTATTTCCCTGTGATAAAGAAACATGTCTCAAACATAATTCCACAAGACCTACCCACCAAAGCCAGCAATACAGGGGAAGACAACACATTCATATAGTTATAACATTTATACCACGCTACATCATGAGGAAGCAATTAATGATGCACAGTAATGAGATTCTCTCTCATAGCACTCATTTGACACATGCAAAAGCACAAAGCTGCAAAGCTCCTGCAACACCCTAGACCCTGAACAAGTCAGAGACATTGCATAATGACATTTACAGCACCAGATTCCTCACGAGCCTTGTGCACACTGCACAGAACGTAGAAAAGAAGCCCTCCTTCCCCAAGCTATAGTTGTATGCAGGACCCAGTGCCACCTGGGAAACCTCATAAGGTGTCCTTCTCAGAGCATATACCTATATAATTTATACAACAGAAAGAGCTCTGATACATTTGTGACAAGTCCTTGCACATGAGCACCACTCGCTCCTCCTCCCTTCCCCATCACACAAGTGTAGGAGATGCAGCCTGGCACATCACTGCACAGCCTTTGTAGGGAAGGAGATGCTATAAAAAGATGTAAAAATATCCAGAATACCCTTTGCAGTCAGCAGGTTCAGCTGTACTGTTCCCCTGGGATACTGCCTCCCCACAAGCTTTTGCTGTAGGGGAAGGGGAAATTCCATTACAAAACATACTTTTACCCCCTTTAGGCTTATTTTGAGGAAGTAAAACTGCTCACAAGAAAGCTCTGCACAGCCAAAGCCACTAGGGATATATTTAGCAACACCAGGGTAAAAACCTAGACCAGACCATAATCTCACCAAAGATTGCAGAAGGCAAGACCAGACCAAGTATGTTGTCAAGCTGTGGGACACCTCAGTCTGCAGCTGCCACAAGCAAGAGAATAAACTCAGCAGGAGCTAGATCCTGACATTCTGAAGCTACCTTGGACCCACAAGGAATGCCCAAACACTTCTTTACTTCCACTGTAGATTCATCAAAGCAGAAGACCATACTGGGTCTCTCTCCAGACAGACCCAAAATCCTCAGGGGAGACCACAGCATAGGAGAAAGTAGGAGGTCAGCATGGCCATGAAGTGTATGAGGATGGGTTCAAAGAACAAAGGGAAATCTGGGTCCCAAGGGGACTGGCAGAAGTTTCATTCAGACGCAGGTCTCCATGCAAAGCATGGAGTTAGGACCACAGGAAAGGCATGCCACCAGATGTGCAGGGAAATTTAAGATAGATAAAAGGAAGAAGTTCTTTACTGTGAGGGTGGTGAGGCACTTGCACAGGTTGCCCAAAGAAGTGGCAAATGCTCCATCCCTGACTGTTTGAGGCCAGGTTGGATGAAGTATTGGGTTATGATCTAGTATGAGGTGTCCCCAACCATGGCAGGGAGATTGGAACTAGACAATGTTAAGGTACTTTCCAACCCAAACTATTCTGTGTGCACATCTGAAAGCAAACACAACATCCCTGTTAAAACTACACTTGATATCCTCTTTGCTCAGGAAGGCGCAGGTTCCTCCATGGGGTAACAAGTCAGCTCTGAATTAGTCAATGAAGGAACCACATCTTGGTGGATACACGGGAAGCCTGAAAGAAGCTGCTTTCCCAGACTCAGCCTAGGTGAGCTTCCGCTGGTGCCCAACAGGAGACATGACCTGACTTCCGGATGAATCTTCTCCAAACCAGCACTCAGTACTACAATCCTATAAATACAAAACAGTTTTAGATATAGATAGGCACAGCTACAGGTTGGGCAGATAAGAGATTCAGAGCAGCCCTGTGGAGAAGGACTTAGGGGTGTTGGTCAATGAGAAACTTAACATGACCTGGCTTCAGTGGGTGCTCACAGGCCAGAAAGCCAACTGTATCCTGGGCTGCATCAAGAGAAGCGTGACCAGCAAGTCGACAGATGTGATCCTGCCCCTCTACTCTGCTCTCGTGAGACCTCACTTGGAGTATTGTGTGTAGTTCTGGTGTCCTCAACATAAAAAGGACAAAAAGCTGCTTGGTGACAGCCAGCATGGCTTCACCAAGGGGAAATCCTGCCTGACGAATCTGGCAGCCTTCTATGATGGGACTACAGAACTGATCGATGAATTAGAGGAGTTGATGTCATCTTCCTGGACTCGTGCAAAGCATTCGACACTGTCCCACACGACATTCTTGTCTCTAAATTGGAGAGACATCAATCTGATAGGTGGACCACTTGGTGGACAAAAAACTGGCTGGATGGCCGCACACAAAGAGCTGTGGTCAATGGCTCAATGTCCAGATGGAGATCAGTAACGAGTGGTGTCACTCAGGGATCTGTGTTGGGACCAGTCTTGTTCAACATCTTTGTCGCTGACATGGACAGTGGGATTGAGTGCGCCCTCAGCAAGTTTGCCAATGACACCGAACTGTGTGGGTTGGTTGATATGCTGGAGGGAAGGAATGCCATCCAGAGGGACCTTGACACGCTTGTGAGGTGGGCTGATGCCAACCTCATGAAGTTTAACCATGACAACTGCAAGGTCATGAACCTGGGTTGGAGCAATCCCAGGCACAGCTACAGGTTGGGCAGAGAAGAGATTCAGAGCAGCCCTGTGGAGAAGGACTTGGGGGTGCTGGTTGATGAGAACATGAACATGAGCCAGCAGTGTGCACTCATAGCCCAGAAAGCCAACCGTATCCTGGGCTGCATCAAGAGAAGCGTGACCAACAAGTCGACAGATGTGATCCTGCCCCTCTACTCTGCTCTCGTGAAACCTCACTTGGAGTATTGTGTGCAGTTCTGGTGTCCTCAACATAAAAAGGACATGGATCTGTTGGAACAAGTCCAGAGGAGGGCCACGAGAATGATCAGGGGACTGGAGCACCTCCCATATGAAGATAGGCTGAGAAAGTTGGGGCTGCTCAGTGTGGAGAAGAGAAGGCTGCATGGAGACCTCATAGCAGCCTTCCAGTATCTGAAGGGGGCCTCTAGGGATGCTGGGGAGGGATTCTTCATTAGGGACTGTAGTGACAGGACAAGGGGTAATGGGTTAAAACTTAAACAGGGGAAGTTTAGCTTGGATATAATGAAGTTCTTTACTGTGAGGGAGGTGAGGCACTGGAATGGGTTGCCTAGGGCAGCTGAGTGCTCCAACCCCTGGCAGTGTTCAAGGCCGGGCTGGACAGAGCTTTGAGTGACATAATTCAGCAAAGCGTTTGACACGGTCTCCCACAGCATCCTTGCGGCTAAATTGAGGAAGTGTGGTCTGGATGATCAGGTAGTGAGGTGGACTGTGAACTGGCTGAAGGAGAGAAACCAGAGAGTTGTAGTCTATGGGGCGGAGTCTAGTTGGAGGCCTGTATCTAGTGGAGTGCCTCAAGGGTCGGTACTGGGACCAGTATTTAATATATTCATCAACGACTTAGATGAGGGAATTGAGTGTACTATCAGCAAGTTTGCTGATGACACTAAGCTGGGAGGGGTGGCCGACACGCCAGAAGGCTGTGCTGCCATCCAGAGGACCTGGACAGGCTGGAGAGCTGGGCGGGGAATAACTTATGAAATATAACAAGGGAAAGTGTAGAGTCCTGCATCTGGCAGAACAACCCCAGTTCCAGTATAGGCTGGGAACGACCTGTTGAGCAGTGTAGGGGAGAGGGACCTGGGGTCCTGTGGACACAGGGTGACCATGAGCCGACACTGTGCCCTTGTGGCCAAGAAGGCCAATGGCATCCTGGGTGTATTAGAAGGGGGGTGGTTAGTAGGTCAGAGAGGTCCTCCTTCCCCTCTACTCGCCTGGTGAGACCTCATCTGGAATATTGTGTCCAGTTCTGGGCCCCTCAGTTTAAAAGGACAGGGACCTGCTGGAGAGAGTCCAGCGCAGGGCAACTAAGATGATTAAGGGAGTGGAGCATCTCCCTTATGAGGAAAGACTGAGGGAGCTGCGTCTCTATAGTTTGGAGAAGAGGAGATTGAGGGGTGACCTTATTAGTGTATATAAATATATAAAGGGGGAGTGTCACAGGATGGAGCCAGGCTCTTCTCAGTGGCAAACAATGAAGGACAAGGGGAATGTACAAATGGACACAAGAGGTTCCACTTAAACCTGAGAAGAAACTTCTTCTCAGTGAGGGTGACGAACACTGGAACAGGCTGCCCAGGGAGGTTGTGGAATCTCCTTTTGGAGACATTCAAACCCGCCTGGACACGTTCCTGTGTAACCTTATCTAGGTGTTCCTGCTCCGGCAGGGGGATTGGACTAGATGATCTTTTGAGGTCCCTTCCAATCTCTAACCTACTGTGATACTGTGATAATTTACTGTGAGGTGTTCCTGCCCATGGCAAGGGGGTTGGAACTAGATGATCTTAAGGTCCTTTCCAACCCTAACTATTCTATGATTCTGTATAACGGTTGTGTCATATACATACACACACGTTTTAATCTTATCCCACAACTCTCTCCTATTACTGATGACTTTTAACTCAATATCCATACATCAATGGAATTCAGGGCACTAACCTGTTCACCTGCCAGCATTCTTTAAATAATTAAATTTCCTAGGTACATACATAGCTAAGCAAACTGTAAAGAAAAGCAACTACCCTCCCTAACAATACTGGTATTCTTTAGGAGATCTGTACCTCATATCTCCCGTACCTCAGCCCTTGAAGTAAGGACCACAGTGGTCCATCTAACCTCAAGTTTGAAGGCAGGATGTCCTCCACAACACTGTTAGTGCATGTCATTGTGCCTGTATCATCCCATCTTCTCTTCTCTTTACTCCTTTTTGTGCTTTGACAAAAGCATCTGCAAGCGACCCAAAAATGTTTTCCACTGCCACTGGATTAACTGAAGCCTTTCAAGGAGAACCTCGTCCCTACCACAGGGCTACACGCAATTTTTACAATACTCTGCATTGACAGTACAGACAACATGGTATGTAAAGCCTTCACCTGCTTGCCACTTCATTTAATGAAATGCTTTTTCAGGGTATAAAAGACTGATTTACCTTAAGGCAAGTGTTCAGGTTAGTTAGATAGAAGTCTAAATCCCATTAGTAAGTAAGAGGATCTACATATAAAAGGGCCCCATGCGGCAGTGTGTTGTGTAGCTCTCCCTGCTCTAGGTCTTCGAGGATACACTACAAAAAAGGACTACAGCATCTCATGCCAAGACATTCATGACACTGCAATCAGTTGTACCTACTGGGATACACTTGCAAAAAAAAAGTTATCATCTGAATGACAAATGGGAGCAGGATTTCCCTTAACACTGAACAGGGACTGTTGCTAATGGAAACAAAGGTCCACAGCTGCAGGGGTCTGTGCAGGATCCAGAGCCCATCCCTCATCTTCCTAAACTCGTTCAAACTGCCTCAAATGCAGCAGATGGGGAGCCAGAGGCATCAAGCCTTGGACCACAGATCAGACAGGCAGAGAGGACTCATTCAGCACCTTTGCCAACAGCATCTCTATGTTTAATATGATTTCCCAGATAACCCCAGGTGTTACATCCACTACCTTCACAGCACAGCACAGGGGCTCTGCACATCCAGCACCACTCCTTTTGAGTCAGTATGTGAGGGTTCAATTATGCTGCAAACGTCACACAATAAATACATAAATAACTGTTTCTATAGCTTTCTTTTCCACATGTAAAGAAGCAAGCAGGAGACAGAAAAGGAAAAAGAGCTGCAAAAATGCCTTCATTTTGCATAAAGACCATCCCCCACACTGATCTGCTTCAGCAACCCCTGGTGCTCTGCACAGGCAGGAAAGCATGCATACGTGTGATGCCAAGGTGCTGAACCATGGGACATCTAAAGCCACCTGCTGCCATGGGCCAGCGATGGAAAATCAGGCTCAGGCACAGCACCACAGCAATGCAGAGACAAGGATTTTTATTCTTGCAGTGACCCCCTCCCTGTGCAGATTTCTACCTGCCTCTACTGTACATAGGAACATGAACTGATAAGTGTGCATCTAGAACTGCACTGGGTTCAGCAAGCACAGCCCATATAAAATGAAGACCAGGGTGGTGAGACACTCGCACAGGTTGACCGGAGAAGCTGTGGCTGCCCTATCCCTGGCAGCGTTCAAGGCCACGTTGGACAGAGCTTGGAGTAAGCTGGTCTAGTGGAAAGTGTCCCTGCCCGTGGCAGGGGACTGGAACTGGATGAGCTTTACAGTCCCTTCCGACCCAAACCACTCTGTGATTCTGTGATCTCTCCAACAGAACAGGAACACAAGTTGCACAACAGACAGTATGAGCACTTACAACAAGTGGCCTCTACATTGGTTGTAACTTTGGCCACCTGACTTCGCATCTGCAATGCTGCTTTTAAGACACACATAGCCAGCACCAACTCTTCTCTCCAAGGAAGATGTGAAGTGCTTAGAAATCTTAGGTTCCCCTTGGGCAGTACAGACTTTTTCTAAGCACTGCCCTGAAACTGCAGAGCATGGACAGTCTCAAGGCAGCACCAGGCTTAATTGCCAGGTGAGCCCTGACTGAAGCAGTGCAGTAGACTTCCACTGGGTTTGTCAATGTGTATTTAGAGGTTATCCAGATAAACAACCTGAGCAGGGCACAAGCATGAGGCAGGCTGAGCCATAGGGAGCATTGCTTCTCACACCACATACTTGCTCCTGAGAGACCTGCTCTGCCAGCTCCCTGCAGGGCATGGTTCTGGATTGATCTTAACACCTATACCATGTGCTACATCTAAAAGCCATGCATACACTTGGGCAAATCCCTGGCATAGCTTCCTCCATAGCCTGAAACTCTTCACTGAAACAGCCCTAATTAATAATAATCCTCAGAGATGCAGAGCTCTCAGTACTTTACATTTGCAAATCTAGAAGTGCTTTCCAAAAGAAGTTAACACCCTTCTCTCTGTTTTCACAAGGGTACTTAGCCTCATCCTTTAAATCAGGCCTACACTTAAACCTCTTTTCAAACAGGCCATAAACTACTTTCTCCCCTTTCACCAGAAGAGACTACCAACTGTGCCTACACAACAAAATTAACAGTCCCAGCCTCCCCAGCACCATTTACTGTGTTATTACATTGTACCGGGTCTTTGCACAAGTCAGTGCTGATCCCCATTCCCAGGGGCTGTGGCAGGCTCTGCACTAGGAGAGGACATTGCCAAAAGCCAGCATCACACATTAATCACAATCCCCCTGAACCTCACATGTGTATCAGGGCGGCAAGAGACGACCATGCCATGTATAAACATACCAAGCAAGCCACTAAATCCAGGAATATCAGAAACATCCCCATTTTAGCATGAGGCTAGGCACATGGAACAAATTGTGCCTGTGATGCTCAGTGCAGTCCTAAATTGCATAGTTATACCCACCTCAGAGTGGTATAAGGAAATCATAGACACACTTCCCTACTATCAGGAAAATAACATATTAACTCAGGGCATAGCCCCACAATTTTGTAGTTATGATGATGCAAAATCATCACTTTTGACAAGGGCATGTAGGAATAGGACAGAGAGGAACGGCTTTATGCTGAAAGAGCATAAACTTAGATTAGATATTAGGAAGAAGTTCTTCCCTGTGAGGGTGCTGAGGCACTGGCACAGGCTGCCCAGAGAAGCTGTGGCTGCCCCATCCCTGGCAGTGTTTAAGGCCAGGCTGGACGGGGCTTGCAGCAACCTGGTCTAGTGGAAGGCCCCCCTGCCTGTGGCTGGGGGGTTGGAACTGGATGAGCTTTAAGGTCCCTTCCAACCCAAACCGGTCTGGGATTCTATGATTCTGCATCATGTCCCTGACTTCTGCTTGGGTTGAAGCACACCCCTGAGGCTGCCTTGTCTCCTCTTTTGAGATACTGTTCTCCAGGGCTGCTCTGCTTCTGGGGACTCGCAAGTGACCACCTCTGATACAAGATGCAGAGCCATCACCTCACCAGGACTCAAGCCCACACAGACACACTCAGACACAGATATGCCACTCAACCTCCTCCATGTTGCACTGAAGCCAGCAAGTTTGCTTTGCCCAAACACCCTCTCCAAAATTAAGATCTACTGGATGTCTTCGGGCCAACAACCTGAATCTCATGGACACAGGCACAAATTCAGAAAGAAATTCTGTTTATGGCATGGCAACAGCATATCTGTTTTGAGTCTGAATACATCACTAGGGACTGTACTTTCCATTCTCTGCATTGTCAGTTTAAAGTAGCTCCATGCACATCTAGCAATCAGTGTGCACTTCAGCTAATTCAAGATGTCCTTTGGACATTTTATATTTCCCTTTAAAATAAAACTTTTCCAGGCTGTTAGTGTTCTCCCACCCATGTGTGATAAAAGAGATCCTGCAGACTCTTAGAGGAAATCCTTTGATACATCCTTCTTTTTTTTCTTTTTTTTTCAGGGGTGTCAGGGCAAAACTTTCTTTTTTGAGTCCAAGATTCTCTCAAAGTGAGTGGCTTCAAAACATAGCCCATTTTTCAGACCTGTTTTTTCCAAATACAGCTGCTCTGTATTACTTATCCCCTCTCAAGTCCCCATTCCTATCACATGCCATTGCTTTTCCTGAGGCAGAGTAACTTCCAGCAGTGGTGAGAGGTCTATGGCATGCTTTAGTCATGCACAGCACAGAAATTTGAGTCTCTGCTAGACCACAGAGTAAAACGAATTAGTGCAGTAGTCCCAAAATTCTTAGAGGAGAGCTGGTATTCAACCAAACCATGTGTAGAGAGTGAGGAAAAGAGAGGAACTTCAAGATTCATCTTACAATGAAAACACAAAAGCAAACCACAAGATGGTTATTTTCTGAACAGATCTCCTAGACCTATTTTAGCTCCTAGTATTGCAGGGATCAGAAAAGAGATATCATGTACTTACCACCAAAGAAGACACACCACAGTACTTCCAAGTGTGCAATAAGACAGCTTTACTGTCAGGATTATTTGTATTTCATCATTTCATAACGCTTCAAATGCCCAAAAGCTTAAGCACTGATGTTCTGGGGCTGCCTTCCTTATCCTGCACAATGCCCTTACTAGACTCTACCAATTTATGACATTATTGTATCACTAAGGTGTGAGACTGTTCTAGTCACATACCTAACATTACAACAGAGGTGCTCAGATGATGGAAACCTGAAAATAGGGTTTTTTTACTCAGACAAAGGAAAATGAATTCTGTTGAACTACAATGTCAGTACATGTCAATAGCACGTTTTTCTCTAGAGGAGTATGAGATAGTCTTTCAGTGAGCTAATTAGAGCACATATGTAGCACTAACCACCCATGACCCAAATCAGATGCCCAGACTGCTTCTTCATTTCCCACCTCTCACTCTGCTCAGAACTGTGAGGATTTGCTCTGTATTTCTCTGATGCACCTAGGATACTTCAAAACAATTTAGTAAGCCATCGCCATCCTTGCTTTGATTCCCACTTCATTTCTCCATAAACCTCATTTTTACTTTCATATTTCAAAAGGCAACAAGTCAACAAGCCTTGCAGAGCCTACTGCATTTTTTGCTTTCCAATTTCTTAAGGTTTTTCTGAAATACGTAAAAATGGAACAAGTTCCACAGGACTTGTTAGAAATTACCCTGAACTTGGGCAACAGCTGACATTTCACTCAAACCTGCTCCATCCCTGTCCTCAGCAGCTGCAGGGACGGACCAGCGTGGAATCACCAATGGGTTTCACACTAAAATGGGCTCCTGGTGTCAGATCTTCTGCATTCGCCATGCCTTTGTGAAAGGCAAACAATCCTTTAATACTTCTTACAGTAATTAATAATGGTGCTCATTTTGCCTTTTTCCCCCCCTTAAATTAAACAGTGTCATGACTGCTTCTTAAGGACATGCTAATTATTATTATTATTTACATCGCAGTAATTCCTTGAAAATTCTGCCAGAAGCTGTGATCCCGCTGTGACACGTGATGCACAAACACAACACAGTCCCACTCTAGAGCTTTGCAGGCCAAATAAATTTGTTTCAAAAAAGGAAAACCAGCTCTAGTTTTCTGCCCTATACTACAGCTCTTTGTCTCTTTGACAGACTTTCCTTTCATTTCCACCTCTCTCCTCAACTTCCCACCCCACACAATCCCCAGTGAACTTTGCATCACACCCTCCAAATGGCTTTTAGATTGAGAAGCCAGCCTCCTCCTTCTAGATGTTGAGACCTTTAATATTCTAGGAAACTTGGGTTCCTCCTCCACAGGTATACCTGAGAGCATCCACAAGAACTTGCAACCTAAGGTCCATACAAAGACAAAACAATTTAATCTAGGTTTATACATCTTAAAGAATCAGATTTATACATCTTGCCACTCTTGCTTTAAAACTCCATACTTTAGGTAAGTTTTGTTAATGTTTTAACGTGCAATAACAGTCCTACAATTATGAAGTTAATGATACAACTATACTCTGAAGTGGTAAAATGCATTTCCTGCTAAAAGAGAACAGCTGTAAACTTGAGATTTTAATTGAGAAAAATCAACTCTAAGGGGATCCTAATCCTGCATCTGATTTTGTTCTTACTTCACATCTCAAGCTAGTTAAAACTAGAAACTTCTCTATCACAACAGACACCCAGCAGCATCTCTTGGCAATGCAAAAGATTTGATCCTTTGGGGATATTTCCCATATCTTGCAGTTTGGGAGTAGTATCCAACCTCCCTGCATGCTACGCTGATGGTCAGGCAAGCAACAAACTGTGCAGGCGGTAGAAGTTAAACCTCCGGCACAGAGAACATGGGGAACGTCAGTAGTTTGTCAAAGGCAGGATTTGAAGGTGAGAAGTCAAAGACAAGAAGAGACTGACATACGAATAAGGTCTTGCTAAAATCACATTGGGAACCATACCACAGGTGTCTCCAGGCTCACCTTATCACATCAGTACTGAGCTCTGCTTGGGCTCATCATGAAACCCAGGAGCTGAGGACCACTGCTGCACAGCTGGACTGCAGCTGGCAAACACCATGCCACCTCCGCAAGACACAGCCACCTCCTCAATACCAATCACAATTAGCCACACACAGAGATAAGGTAACCTTATATTCCAGTGTAAAACACAATAAGCGGAACAGCTTTTCTAGTCAGCATCTTATATTTAACAATCTCAGGGAGCCAGTGATCAAGAGCTGTAATAAAATGCCTCTAAACACCCCACAAGATCATACTCATCATCCATCTACTACATATCTGATTTGCTCCACCAGCAAAGTTACATACTTTTAATGTATGAAACAGGCATATTCTCATGCACACCCTATTTTTGTGACCAAATATTACTGCTACGTATGTAGCTAGATAATGTGGGCACAGAAAGGGTACATCCAAAACCAGAGATGCACTTCTAAAAGCAGTGACTCAAAAGTGCTATTACACTGAGTACAGTGTCATGCTTGGGAACAGCCCTCACCACCATATACAATGTGCAGTCAGTCACACAGCACAAGTCTTGCAGAGAGCTACTCAATTTGGGATCATATCACAGCCCTACAGGTGACAAGTCCAATTCTGTTTTATAGATGCCAGGTCTATGGAAAAGAGCAGGTAAGTGGTTCTTACCTGCATGAGCACTTCCAAGAACAACACAGTACAAATTCTACAGCAGGGAGACAGCCAGAAACAGACAACTGCCACCCTGAGAAAGACTAGTGCTATCAGCTAACATCACTCAGCACTCAGAAAGAGCCAGTGCTTTATTCTCCCATATGGTGCTTTATAAGCTAATAACTTCAGAACAAGCAGCCAAGTGCTGTACATTCGCTATCTGAAGGATGCGAGGAAGGAAGGAGCACATACTCCTTGCAAGAGTGAAACCACTGGTGAGTCATTACAGGCTTATGAAATAGAGACTGTGCCAGCTAAGAAACCACATGTGCAAGCAAAACACCTGGTAGGTTTTGCCCACATTATGATTTCACTGTGCAACTGATTTGTGGAGCAGGTTTTCAACACCACTCCTAAATACTGTTGCAATTTAATTTATTCCTGTATTAGCTATGGCTGTGCAACTCTCAATGGCAGAGCACTACTGACCCACAGATTAATCTTTGGCTGTCCTCATTACCACATACTCCCATCTGCTTTATTTCTGCCTGTCTTTAAACACATCCCATGCATCAGAAACCAAGAAACCAGCCAAGGAAGGTCAGCACTGCTCCAAGCTGGTACCCTGCAGCCCAGCATGGTCCAATTAACTGGATGGCCATTGAGTTTGATGCACTCAGACCATTCAAAGATTACAGACCACCAAGACATCACAATACAGATGCATTCAGCAGAAGCACGGCAAGACTGCTTAAGCTGGCTGGGCAGTATTAGTAGCAGGATACATCAGCAGCAGAGATTATATAAAACAGTGCAAAGGCTGAATCACAGCCCCACAGTTAAGGTATTTCCTACTCCCATTCACAACCATTACATTTCCAGCACAACAGCTCCCCAAGACCTGTGCCAGAACAGTCATCCACCAGCACAGTTGTGCTTCAACCCAGAGAGAAAAAGGAAACCTGGGCTCCTGCCTCAGAGAAGAGATATCAAATAAAAATACCACCTGCCAGTGCTGCCAGCTCTGTGCTGGGTTCACAGCACAAGCTGAGCTCCTCCACAACCACTTTCACCTCCAATCAAGAGAGTTCTTCCACTCCAATGAAAGTGTAAAGGTGAGAAACCCTGCTCAGCCACTGCATTGGCACTGGAGAGGCTCTGAGATCAGAGCAGCATTTCCTCCCATGTATTGCATATACTGCATTTTCAATCATCAGTTGGGGAAAGATGAAGTGAAACCAGCCAAGCCTGGAGCTCCGAATTTCCATCAGCCATGGAAGATGCCAGGAGTGCTGTTCACAGCACTCTGCAAGGCAGCTCTGCACTGTCCATGCATGCTCAGTCCAGCCATTTCCACCCATGGTCATTAATAAACAGAATAAGACCAGAGTGAAATCATGATTTTGTTTATAGCAAATCTGGAGTCACTGAGACAAAAGTATTACTCATCTGATGCACAACAGCAGCACACAGAGATCTCAGCCCTCTCCCACCCCTCTTGGCTGACTGCACTGACTTGGGTAACTTCAAGTTTTCCTCTCTGTACCCTATAGCACTGAAACAAAAATAAGGTCTTCCGTGGGATGCAAGCCACCAGAGCTTACTGCTACAAGAATACCTTAAGGAAAAGACTCAGCACAAATTCAGCTATTTCATGGCAATGTTTTTCCATAAAAGCTCTCCCAGCCTGACCAGCTGAACACCATGCAGATGATGTGGCACTGCATTAGGGAACAGATGAGTTTTGGTCCCATCTAGAAGAGCATCACAGGCAGCAGCAAGAAACTGAATTCTGGGAAGAGAAGGCCATTATGCATCTTTCTTACTCTCAGCTACAATGAGTCTCACTGCAGACAGGGGACTGGATGTTTCTGCACCAAAATGACCATACAAAATCCAAGCAATTGGAGCTGAAAGTACGCTTAACAGAGATCCTGGTTTGAAATGTCAACACTGGGTTTGCTCTACCTTTGAAACACCTGGGTTGGTGAACAAGTCTATACTTACGCTCATAGATCACTCTGCCACATTCATCTCCAGTGCAACATATATCTGGCTACCAGACCACGATGAAGGAGTCACTGCACTGAAGGAACCTGCCAATTAGACTTACCTACTTCTTACCTGCATCAATCAACTAAGAGGAGGAAGATCTTCAGAAGTAGCAATAACCATATCTAAATATCACCCTGTTGTATTCCCACACTTGGCATCCAACAGCTCTGTTCCAGTGTGCATCAGAGAGCTTATCCTGTACTGCTGATACAACACTGTCTGTAGGTACACAGTTTTTTGGCTTACCCATCCATATTCACTATTACCTGGACAGCTCAGTCTGTTTCTCCAGAACATGAGCTGCATAAGGAATATCAAGAACTACCTGAGAACGAAGGAGTTCAGATCTTGGCTATTAAATAGAGAGAGAAAGGACTCATACTTATTTCTTAGTTAAACACACTGACTTCTAATGTTTGCCTGAAGTCTGTGCCTCAATCCTACAACTTAACAGTATCCTTACAATAAATAAATAAATACGAATACAGGAACTCTTGAGATTGAATCACTCCATTCCCTTCACTCCAACTCATCATGCCACACTGGGAAGACAGCTCTCAGAGGACTCCTACATGAGTGCTAGGAGGATGGGAAAGCCCATTAGTGAAATCCCGTTAGACTTCACTGGCTGGGAGTTTAGTTGCAGGGTATTGGTATTACACTTCTAAAAGCCCCTGAAGTTTGAGGACTCTACTGTTTGAGTATGGAGTAGCTGTGGGCAAGAAAATGTTCTCTTTATAACGTTTAACCGCAATAGTAAAACTCCCTTTTTTGTAGGTGCCTAAGGTAAAGTTAAGCTTTCCTATAAGGCACAACATACACATTAATTAAACTAACTAGAAAATGTGAGGATTTTTGCCTCAGATGAGCACTCTCATGGCTTATTAGTGGAAAGCTCTTCAACCTGGTTGACTGCAGATTACAGATGTCTCCTGTTTGTATGGAAATACATACTTGGCTAAAAGCAGGCACTGCTGAACATCCACAGCAGCCCAGGAAGGCATTGATACCATGGAAAATTATGTCACCCCCCATGAACATGGAAAAGGCTCACGCATACCTTTTATCATTTCTGTCCTGTTTTCTGCTCAGGCAGGCATCCCATCTTCTGCACAGGAAGGGACACCTCAGATAACTGTTTATCCATATCTCCATCAGTATTTACAGTCATGTACAATGGATTATCTGATGATCAATTAATTGGTGTCACAATATAACAGGATGCTATAGGCTAGACAAAATCCAGCTGGCATCAAGAGCTGGATCTGACCTCTAGTGACAAAGCAAGCCAAGTGGTGACAACAGCCTTGCTCATTTAAAATAGATCACTCCAAATGTCAGCACAAAGGAAGCTGATGGCACATATTATGAAAGGAGAAATTACTGGAAGAGGACAGGTTGTCTTGTATATGATTGGAGGTCAGGTCATTTTTCATTGACCTAAGGCCTGGGACACAGCACACCAGACATAGTTTACTGCTGTGCAAGTTCACATGGGCCATTTCTTCCCTGTCTTCCTACAAAACTTTGCTGAAGCAAGAAAAATTGTAAATCCCGAAGCCTGACATAGTTCACAAATTCCCAACAGCATTTTTGAATAACTGGAAAGCGTTTAAATGTTTTGACAGTTTTTAAGTGAAGCATTTCAATCTTTCATTTTGAAATGCCTGTTTGAAAATTCCCTACTAAAAGACTCATGCTGGTTAACAAAGAAAAAAAAAAAAAAAAACCAACACAAAACAAACCAAAGCCCACAAAACAACAGAATGACCCCCAGCAGCACATTTCCACTTTGTCAAAACACTCTCATTACCTGGAATAACTCCTTGGCAGTTACCACTTCTTCAAAAAAAACACATACTTCCCTTTGCCATAGCTCTAAACTCAGTGAACTTGGGCCAGGCACATCCCAGAGACCCAGCTCACCTTAAAACGTAATTTTTCTTCCTTCCTCACTGGAATTCAGTCAAACACGGCACAAGACAATCTGGAGACGCACATGGCAGATCAGCACAGATGCAGTGCTCTGGGCATCTCTACAGACTTCCTACAAAGCTACTCTGTGACCTTTACTCAAGAGCCCACAGAAAAACTGAGCACCACAACAAAGAACACTCCTCCCTGGCCACATTTTAACTTATTTGTACAGCGCATGTAAGAAAGGACTGGCTCCCCATACACATTTCCCCCTTACACCACCACCACCACCACCCCACCCCCCACAGTCAACTGGGTCATTTTCATGAAAGAAGAGAGGAAAAAAACTCACATTTGGAAAAGGAGAGTATTGAGAGCACCACGCAGTCACCACCTCACTCCAAGGCTGCCTACAGCCCCTATGGGAAGAAAAGCAGACTGCCAGTCCAGCCTGGCTTTAAGTAATGATCAGAATTAATTCCAGCTGTGGGGCTGCAGACGTGCCCCTCGTAAACAGCTCTAACACTAACTTGGTATTAGTAGCTTTGCTTATGTGCAAAGATAAAAGTGAAGCTGTGCTTCATTTCGGGGGAGGCTGCAGGCAAGTGGCTGATTTATAAAGTTCTCTTTGGCACTATTTGGTAGGGTGGTGGGGGAAATGCTGGGGGAAGAAGTGGAGAACAGCCCTGGCTGGCACCTGGAATAATGATCTAAATGGCAGCTGGGTGTATGGGATGCTGTCAGCTGCATGAAATCATGATGTTTCTTTTGTATTTACATATCACCCCTCTGCCAGAGGAGGTATGGCATGATGCTTGCAATGGGAGGAGGACTTTGCTCCATCGTGTGAGGAGACAATGCAAGAGTAAAACTCGTGCTAAAACAGCTGCTGTGGCAACAGCCCTCCTTCACTGCTTTGACCCTTTTTGTATTGTAATGCTGCCAAGACTGCTTTATTGCTTTATATTTCATCAAAGTAATGCTAAGCAAATAGAAAAAAAGAAAGACATTCAACACCCAAGAACAGCAGAGTAAGTCCACCTTCAGGAAAATCAGCTATTAATCAGGTGAGCAGCCTAATGCAGCGCCCAATTCCCTCAGCTTCTTCCACTGAGAAGTATTCGTTTATTTGCTAATTCCTAATCCTGGCCCTGATTCCTAAACTGGCCTTTAAGGTTTTAGCTCAGGGTGAAACTGGAAGCAACTGATGGCATGCCTCAGATAGGCTATGGATGGTTTGATACAGGATGCGATTTTGTGCAGGAAGGAACCACCAGCAATCTCCCTCCTCTTGCCTTTCTCCTGCACCTCGCTCACACGTTTCCCCCCTTTGCAGCACAAAGAGCCACAAAGAGTGGGCAGACTGCACAGCTAGGATGGTAAGGGTCTGGAGGTTTTTTGACTCTTGACGAAATCATGGAATTTCTCAGGTATCTAGCTACTTTTTGTTTCATGAAATATTATTTTTAACAGTGCAAATTATTTTTTTACAAAAAGAGGTCACGTGTACAAGATAAAGGTCTATTAAGGCAGGTGAGGCTGGATCAAGTGTTTGAGTTGTTTTTATAAACATTATTTTAATGACTTTTTATTTAATCAGTTCATCAGATTGGCTTATCCTTCTCCTAACAGTCTAATGACAGAATGCAAATCACCCCATTCTCTCCACCGCCTTACTCCCACCAAGCACATTTCAACAGCCAGCACTTGTTCCAGCACCCATCATGAGCATGTTCACAAGGATTTTCAGTTTAACAAGTGGTACACTAAGATGCCAGATATTTAAAGGAAAAACCTGTAGCCAGAATACTGCTGCACACCCCTCACTGACACAGGCATGAATATATATTCCTGACGGACTGCTCTGAGATGTGTCGTCCATCAGATTCATGAGCAGTTACCATCCCACCTCAACAAGTCTCGGCATGGCAAGCTGGCAACACAAAACACACTTTTCTTTCCAAGCATAGGGTAAGAGTCAAAGCAGCAGTCTGTCCTATTTGCTCATGTTCCTCCCTGCTCAGAGGAGGGCCTCTTCTTTCTATGGGAGATGTTCGGAGCACTGTGCCAGTCTAAGGAAGGGGACAACACAGAGAATAAACGGTGAAAGGCAAGGGCCAGGGCAGGCTGGACAAATGGGAATGGTCTGACAAAACACTCCTGAATTTTGGTACAGACAAATACAAAATCCTACAGCTGGGAGGTAGCAACCCCATGTGACAGGACAGGCTGTTAAAGTGTCCCTACAGAAAAGGTTTTGGTGCACTCCTGGCAGGGACGAAAGCCAGCCCCATCCTAGGTTGCATTAGCAAAAGTACAGGCAGAAAGAAAAAGTCCACAGGAACCATTTAACATATAATTACAGCCCTGACCACCATCATGCTAAATGCTGCCCTCTCCTCTGGTCCTTCTGGTGGTCCCAGTGACTGTAATTCCCACCTGGTGGATATAATCCTCAGAGCCATTTTCCTCAATTGTAGGGAAAACAAATTATTAAAAAAAAAAAAAGTAAAGAAAGAAAATAGATAATTTCAATATTTTTTCATGGAAACTCTGCTTTTTCCACAAAACTAGAGGCTCACTAATCATAGAATCATAGAATCATAGAATCATTGAATGGTTCAGGTTGGAAGGTAACTTAAAGACCAGATAGACAAGTCCAATCCCCCTGCCACAGGCAGAGACATCTTCCTCTAGATCAGGTTGCTCAAAGCCACATCCAACCTGGCCTTAATCTAACTACATTGCCCAAGTTATTCCCATGCAGTGCTGACATGATAATGCAAGGCATCAACAAGCAGTGGCCACATGTGAACCATCTCCAACCTGTAGCCAGGAACTCAGCAACACCTCACAAAAGCACTGGCGCAATTTCTATCATGCCACTTTCAGTGAGAGGGCAATGGTGACACACATCAGTGGCTGGGATACAGCCACTCAGGGCTCTCACATTTGCCATGCAGCTTCTGTGCCCGGCACCCTCCTCCACCCACATCTTCACGCTCCAAGGCCATGTTGCAGCAGCTCATGGTTGTTTCTGCCCCAGCAGTCTCTCAGCCCCCTGGCTTCAAGACACCAATGCTTGTCTGCTCTGCAGAGGCCGTATCTTCCAGGGCACTCTTACAGCACATGAGGGATAAACAGCTATTTCATCTAGTCACAAAAACACATTTCCAAGTTACAGAACAATGCTCAGGGGATTTCTCCTTTTGCTGGTGCCAGGAATCCCAATAGTGTGGCTCCAGAAGAACAGGCAGCCCTTGGCAAGACTCTGCCCAGGCATTACATTTCAGAGTGTGGCAGCTGCCAACTCCAAGACCTCCAGAGGACCCTGGAGCCCCATTCCTGGGGTACCTGGGCAACCCTCTCATTTTGAGGCCAACAGGACTTGGCCACATTGGCACTCAGAAGCCACCAGTTAAAAAGCTGGCTGTGACTCCTGAGCAATGCCTACCATGGCTGGAATGAGGTGTGTGGTTTACACACCAGAAAGCTCACAGTAAGTGATCCAGTGGGTGTTTCACACAGAGAGGAATGGAGGGGACTTTCCAGTCCATTGATTCCATCTCCTCACTTCCCACACTGAAAGTTACCTACTGACACATTTCATACAGTACACTCCAAAGGGCACATAGTGTTTTAATCATGTAATGGTATTAATAACGTAATTAAAATCCAGGCTATTTGCTAAGTAACATATATTACTCCAATCACTGCTTTAATATATTTAAAACAGATTAACTACTTCCTAGAGTTTGAGGGCAGGAGAGACGGTGGGACTCTTCTGGGTTGATTTCCCACATATGCATGAGCTGGACAATTCCCTCAGCAATCCCTACCTGTACTGAGCTTGCCAATTTAAGGAGCAACATTTGATTGTATATCAAAGACATCTGACATCAGGGAGTTGAGCACATTTCTCGGTGTGTTGCTTCAACAGCTAATTACCCCAGCTGATAAAAAAAAATCATCTTTATTTCCACTGTGGGCTTTGATAACTTCAAATGATTGTTGATGGATCCTCTAACACCTTAGGCAGCTGCTTGGAGCTAGCTCTTCACCACTGCCTGTGTCTTCCTTCACAAGATAATTATAACATACACTTATCTCCTTCTTTAACTATTTCAGTCAGTCTGAACCACCTTAACGCATGGAACTCCTCTAGTCCGTCCTCATAAGACCTGTTTTCCAGATCACAAACCAAGCTGGTACTCAAATACCCTGACAACAAGGAACCAGGGAAAACAGACATCAAAATCAAGCTAAATCCTGCTGAGAGCAATATGATCCTGTAGGATGCTCAAGGAAACTGCCTGGCCCTTCAACCTTTTATGCATGCAAGAAGCATTCATGGAAGAAGCTATCTCCCAGACTAGACCACCAGTATGCTCCTGGGTAGTCACCAACTGTTAAAAGAAAATCCTCCTTCCAGAACAGCCAGGCTTCAAAATCTGTCTGAGAACAGCAAACTGACTTCTCTCCATTTTCAGCTATATTTAGCAAGGCCATTATTTATGGAGATGGCAGGAAATAATTCAGTTGGATCTAGACACAAGTCAAAATTGGAATGAGGATCTATAAAAAGAAAACCAAAGGACCGAACAAGGAGCCAGGCATGGGGACTCAGAGTACGAGTGTGAGGGAGGGCTCTCCAGCAGCAATGGAGCAGCAGCACTGCAGACCCCAAACACATACACTGGGTCAGACCTAGAACATGGGGACCGATGGAGCTGGCTTCCCTCAGACAGCTGCTCTCAAAAACCCCATTCTCCAAAAGAACAGTATTTTCCAGGTTTAAGGAACAACCTATGGCCCTGAGTCCACCCTAGTCAGGGAAGTGACGGTGTCAGGGAGAGACAGGGAGCATCCTCCTCACTGTATTTGCTTCCAGCATGACCTGTGGCTGGATTCCTCCCATCCAGAAGGGGTTTTTCTGCTGGAGGAATAGGATAGACTGCAGAAGATCCAGTGCCCTACAAGAGTATATATATATATATATATGCACATACAGGCTGGCACTGCAATGCCTGCAGGGAGCAGATCATTCCCTTCATCGAAAGAGGTCCCAGAAAATATCTGAGGAGGGTGGGAGACAGATCAGAGCTTTAATCATTCATCTGTTTCCTTCCTCCCCAGCACTTCATCTAACTGATGCTAGTTAAATTGGATTTTGCTCTTCTGAGCCAGGAGAGCTTTTATTTTATTTAAAGACTGTTCCCTTCCCACCAGATTTCCTCCAAATCTCCCTCACACAGAGTCAAGAGCAACATTTTGATCAGAGATGCAGAGAGCATCAGTTGTTCCTGGGAGGATGAGATGTGATGTGATGCCATAAAGCACAGCACAGAAGCAACTTGCTGTATGCCAGGACTGCATTAACCTGTCGCACACATCTCAGGACACACGAAACCTGATGGAAGTTTCTGCACTAATTCAGTGGAGCTGGAGTCAGGTTTAATCCACTGCTGATCTTCTCCACACATTTACTATTGAGCATAGTTACAACTTAACTCTACACATTTGCACCATTAAACCCCTAATTATTGCCCCCCAGAGCAAAACCAGCCCGCCAGATGCACGGAGTAGTACACCCGGACATCAGATTCCTTCACTCCCACAATGCCGGCTGCTGCATGGCCCCTTACCTATGGCACAACCAAGAACCACGAGCAGAGTCAATCCCAATCGTGTGGCTGTAAGAGGCATGATGGCTCCTTCCCTGACTCTGCACGTTCCCAGGTTCAACTGCTGAAGCTGAAGTTCATCTCAGACCACTGCTGAAATCCCAGTGTAAACATCTGCAGCGTGAGAGAGAGGAAGAGATCCCTCTCTGGGGCTCAGTTAAGAGTTAAAGCTCTCAGTGATCAGTTGGCTCCTGCAAAACCTCCTGGAGCGGGTGGCAGAGAAGCACACAGCTGCTCAAAAACAGCCCCTGTGGTACCGCATAATTCCTCCCCTGTTCCCAGGGTCGCCTTGCTTCCCTGGCACAATGTCCTGAATTGTGTAGGGTTAAACTGTCCCACACAACGCCTGCATTCACACACAGCCACACCACGGAAATACCCTGGGTCCCCATGCGACCGCAGTGACATCTGGGACCAGTGATCCAGAGGCTGCCCTCACCAGCAGAAATGGGTAACCAGCCATTGGAACAGGGAAAATGCTCTTGCTTGGAGGTTTGGTTTTGTTTTTTTCATTTTCCTCCCTCCCTTCTCTCATCCTTCCAATCCATTCATTCGACCAGGGCAAGTGTTAGGGAAAGACCAGGTCAGCAGCAGCACATAGACACTCCCAGCTCTGAAGCCAGCAGTCATTAATCCCCCCCCAGAGGGCTAAGCATTCTGCAAAAGAATTATTGTCATTATAAAGGGGCAGGTGGAGGTGAGGAAAGATCTTTCCCAAAGCTGTATGACCCTGGTCCACTTCTCCCAGGATACAAAGCACTTCAAAAGACCCCAGTCAAGCTGCTCTCTGGGGTGGAAGGTTACAGCTCTTCTTTCTGGGTTCCCCATTTCCAAATCTGCTTCTATATAAAACATACCACTGCAATAAAAATTAAGAGTATTGGGTAACGTTTCATGCTTGGCACAAGGAACAAGGACAATCACACTGACATTTAATAAAGTAAATACCTATGATTCCACATTATTTTGCACCAGCAGTGGAAAGTCCAGTTGCTCCCTTTGTCTCTTCTCCCAACACTTTGCTGAGTCCCGCATCCCAGTTTGGTGCAGAGCCCTGGGGAAATGCTGACATGTCTGAGCACGGTGGATACTCATTTGTGATCACTTGCTTCCAGGGGCATTTATGTCTGTCCTAACATTATCCACATCTGCAAGTAGGATATTCAGTGCCTTCCGTTACAGGAGTTGGTATAAAACACGTTGTGGGGGTGCACAGCACAATGGCTACTGCATGCACACACTCCTCCCTGAGACATACCCAACATGTACATTCATAAAAAAACTGCTTTCAGCAGCTGCACTGCTTATTTCTAGCTGAAGCCATGGCAAAATAACTAAAAGCTCTGTGAACATCAGGTAAAACATGCCTCCGTGGCCCTGGGGAAACCATGCTGCACAGGGGGCTGCTCTGGGTGCTGGGGGGCTTCCCTTCTCACCATGTGTGGCACCCCTGCGGGTGCAGCAGCACCTTGTCCAACGGGAACCACGGCTGCTCCCAGCTCCTGTGGCAACTTGCATATTTGGAAAACAGCTTCCCAGAGTCAGAAAGCGTCAGCTCCAACACTGGAGCAATTCCCCCCCGACGTCCTCCCACCACCAGCCATCACTTGGCACCGCTGGCAGGATCTGTCCTGCTCCCCAGGCACCCCTCCAGCCCACAGCCCAGAGGTGCTGGCATTGCTCACTCTCTCTGGGCTCATTTCCAGGTATTCACTACATTGCTCCTACATTGTTCCTCACTCAACAAGGCACAAGGTGGGACCCTATGGACACTGTGCAGTTCAGCACCTTAACCCCAAGATCCCAGTGAGCCCCCCCACTGGGGCAGTTTGACACCAGGGAAACAGACAAAGGAATCTGCTCTCCACTAACAAAAATCCCACATTTTTATGAGCTGCTGCTTATCTGCTTAAAAATGCCCTATGCCCATGTCAGCCTTCTCATTTAACCATTTCTTCCCTTGTAATTTGAAGTTTGGTGAAAGGATGACCATCATGTTCTAAATACCTACATTTTCTGCTTTATTAACAGCGCAAGTCATGCATAATTCTAAGGAGAAGAAAAGTTCATAGAGTACTGGAGTTTTTCTGGATTATTTCACCAAGAAAACAAGCTGGGCAAACCAGAGCTGAGAAATTGCATGTCTCGCTGGGGATTTTAGCAGCTCCGCTCTCCCTTCATCCCCTGAAGAAGCAGTGTGAGACAACCAGGGATAGCAGGCACTTGGCAGACCTGTGCCTGCCCAACTCCATCCCTGCCCTGCTCTTCAGCCCTGGGAAACTGTTCTCAGTGTCAGTGCCTCAGTTGCCTCTGAGATTCAGCTGTATGATCAACCGACATTTTAATCACAGGTCTAACTATTCAGGAGCAACAGTTGTACAGCCAGACATCATCGGTCATTAATTTCCTTTTTTTTTTTTTTTTTATGAACTAGGAATTAGAAAATCTGGACTGTTTATTTTTCATTTAAAGGCACCAAACCAGCTCTTAAGTGCTGCTGTTCCAGGCTGGTGTGCACGCTGCCATACCATGGGCTGTGCCGGCACAGGGCAGAACTGAGCAGTCCTGTCTACACCTCCTGCAGTGCCAGAGATGAGCATCCACGGCAGGCAGCAGGCAGGCAGTAGGCACACAGTGCCAGAGAACAGCCAGGTGGAGCTTGGGCAGCGCCCATCCCAGGTGAGACCCCATTCCAGTGACTCCTAAGGACGAGACACAACCTCAAAGGGAAGAACTGGGGAGAAGTCGGAGTGGCAGACTGCACCTCAGTGATAGGGCTCAGCGAGCTGAGATGCTGGAAGCACTCAGTGCAGGACTGGAGAGGGCGGCAGGGCTCACGCAGGGCAGCCACGCACCGCAGCACACTTCTTCACACAGTGGAGGAGCACACAGGGGAGGCTGCTGGAGCTCTGCCTAATCTCAGAAGGAGCATCTGCATTTCAGGGCACTGGCACAAAGGCAGGGAACAAGTGGGTTAACTCAGCAAGGCATCTTCCTAACTGCACCATGCTTGGAAGCAGAGCCGTGAGGATCCTGAAATCCTCAAACAGGGACAAAAAAAGTTGTTCAAATCCCATAAACCTGTTTTTCTAAAGCAACAAGAACCAAGCAAGGTCCATCTCCCAGGCTTGGGCTCACTTTTGCAAACAACTCAGGGCAGTGCCTTTCTCAATATGGCCCTCATGCACAGAGTGGGCTCTTCAAGGAGCTCCGGGCTGCCAGGAGGCAGACCCTGGGCTCGTCCCTTTTTCGGCAGAGCACACTCTGCATTCTCAAACCGACCTTCGGGAGTCAATGAACAAACACAAATTCATGTGAAACAGGTTTCAAATATAGTGCAGCCACATATGACTGACTTCACACAGCTCCCCACACACATCAGCCCTTCACCCACCGTCGTTCACCTAAATCAGGCGTTACATTTTACAGGATGAAAACGCATCACTGCCAAACAAAAGTCTTACTACAAATCTGCATGTGATATCTCTTGTGCATCGATAGTGGTGCTCAGTCTGGGGCAAGATCTCCCTTTCCTGTAGGCCCCCACAAAACACGCTCTGCCTGAACAAGCTCTCTCCTATTCATGACCGCAGTTGCTATTCGAACGCATTCAACAAAATGCGCCTGTGTATCGGAGAAGGCAGGGAGCCCCGGTGCCGCCGGTGTCGCGATCTGCACAGTAATCTAGCCGCTGCGAGCAGCACGGCTCAGATATTTTCAGTTACAATGAAATTTTGCAAAATTAAAAAAAAAAAAAACAAACAAACGTAAAAAGCAAATAAAGGGGGGTGCCGGAGCTCCCTTCCTGGTGGGAAGCAAATGTTTTAGTGTCGAAACAGACACACGAGCTGGACAGAGCAGATGTCAAACAAAGCATTTACTGGCAAATTCATTAAGTCTGAACATCGAGTGCCAAATCCAACACTCCCACCGACACCGCACCGCCACTTACATAACCCCCTACCGCTGGGACCGGGGCCGGAATATCACCAGGGTATTACTGGGACCGGGGCACCGCCGGGATTGGGGCATCACCGGGACCAAGGCATAGGCAGGGTATCACCGGGACCGGGGTACCGCAGGGGCCGGGGCCAGCGCACCGGGCGGTGTCCTCCCCGCGCAGCACCGGCTGAGAGCCCCGCTCTCCCAGCTGCTCGGCTCTGGGAGCAACAATTCCCGCAGCCGCAGAGCCGGACCCCGCGTAGCCGCCCAGGCCCCGGGTGCTGAAAGCGGGGCTCGGGGTACCGCGGAGCACCCCGCTCCCTGCTCCGCAGCGGCGATTTGCAAGTCACTGCCTGGGGGAGGCCGGGGGAGCCGGGCGCATCCCTGCGCGCCCGCCCGCGGAGCCGCCCGCCCCGGCGGAGCCCCAGGAAGTTTGAGGATCGCCCCCAACCCTCGCTCCGCGGTCGCGGGCGGGCGGCAGCGCCGCTGCTAACAAGTGCGGCGGCCCCACGGCGCCCCGCGAGCGCGGAGGAGCCCCAGCGCAGCGGCGCCCATCGGCTCCTCGGCGGTGGGCGGCCCGTGCCTCCCGGGCCACCCGAAGCCCCCCGAGTGCTCTCCCCGAGCCACCGACACCCCGCAGGTTTTCCCCGTGAAACGCCAGTGTCTCATGGCAACGGCGCTGCCTCCGCTCTGCCTCCGCTCTGCCTCCGCCGGCTCTCGCGGCGCGCAGAGGGGCCCGGCCACCCCCGCGGCCGCGGGAGGTAAACCCCCTATACCCCACCGCTCCCGCCCCGGTGACAGTCGCGACAAGGTCACGCCGCGCCCCGGACTCACCATACACCCCTTGCCCGGAGCTGCCCTCCAGCAGAACCGTCAGCAGCCCCAGCAGCCCGATCGCTACATCCATCTTCACGTGAGCATCCACATATCCAGCCCGGCGGGGGGGTCGGAAGGGGGGATGCGGGGAGGGGGCAGCGCAGTGCCCGCCGGAGCCCCGCGCTCCGCTGCGGCCGAGCCGCGCACGCCCGCGCAGGCAGGGTGGCGGGGGCAGGCGGCGGGCACCGCTCCGGTCCTTCCTCCTCCGCCTCCTCCTGCGCAGCGAGAGGCGCGGGGCGAGCCCCCCGCTCACAGCGGCAGCCCCCTCAGGGCGCCGGCCGCCGCCGCCGCCGCCTCCCGGGGCCGCCGAGCGCCGCGCGGGGCCGCCGCAGCCGGCTGCGCCCCGCGGCCATCAGATGCCATCGCAGCGCCGCGGCCCCCGCATGGCGCGTGGGGCCCCCCGCAAGGCGCGGAGGTGGTGTCGGGGTGGAGGGGTGGGGAGGTAAAACGAAGCGCGGAAAGAGCGCGGCCAAGGGGCCGAGTCCTGCTCGTAAGCGACGGGAGATGCGCTCAGCGCGCGTGCGGAGCAGCGGCCGGGCCCATGGCGAGGGGCGGCGGGGCGGGCGGGCTTCCCTCCGCCGGGCGGCGGGGCAAGGGGAGCGCGGAGGGAGGGCGGCGATGTGCCGTCACGTTGAGCTCTGCGTGCCGGCAGCCTGCGCCGGGGAGCCGCAGCCCGGCGACGTCAAAGCTGCGTGGCTCGCTGCTACGCGCCTTCCTCCGCCTCCTCCTCCGCCGCCGCCTCCCGTGTCCCCCCCGGCTCCACCACCTCCGGCGGGCGCGCAGGGCCGCGGGCGGTGCCAAGGCGGGGCTCCGTGCAGCGCTCCGGGATGCGCTGCGCGATATGGTGACCCCCCACCTCCTCGGGATGCGCGGTGCGCCCCGTGCCCCAGCGCGGATCGGACGGTGAGGGGCGCCGATCGCCCGCGCTGGCTGCGCGCTCCGTCCCCAGCTGCGGTAGGGTCCGGACCGTCCGTGGCTGCCCGCGCACCACCCGCCAGCCCCGGGCTGCGTTCCTGTGTGGGGCTTCGTACCCCAGATCCACGTCTGCCCGGTTCCCCGTGCTGGAGCACCCCAGGGCTCAGACCCCCTCCCGCTGGTGGCATGCACTCGTGGGGTGCCGGAGCAGGGGGCAGCAGTGCTGCCTTCCCCAGCTTCCGTGACCGAACCCCCCGTGCTTGCTCTAGTTGAGCGTCCAGGGATTCCCATGTCCTGTCAGGAGAGGTGATGCAGAGATGGGACAAGCTGCTCTGTGGCTCTGGAAGGCAGCGATGCAATGCAGCACGCCCTAACTTGCAGCGCACTGCTGCATTTTCACCTGGTTATCCCCCACTTCTGTGATGTTTGGCCTCTATCAAGTATCTGAAATTCCTTCCTGGCTCCCAGCACATACCCAGCTCTGATGTTTGTACATTTTGGGGTCTCCTGGGACTTGTGCTATACAAAAGCAAACCAATGACCTGTTGAAAGTGACTGCCCCATCCTCTCCCCTTCTTGTTTGGTTCCTGCCAGAAGTGCACCAAAACCATGGGTCAGTTTCTTGAAGGAAACAGGGAGCTTTGGGGTCCATCGGTTGCAGAGCACGTCTGTGCACAGCCCAAGCTCTGCTGAACCCAGTGGGTGTTTCAGCCACAGGGAAGGCATAGTCCGTGCTCCCAACAAAAGTTTACTTCCTGCCATCCACCCTGTAGGGTGTTTGCAAGCATCAGGTGGCTTTTTTATTGAAGGGAAAAGTGCAAATATAGCAGGCACTGGCATATGTTTTTAACTGCTTGCTTAGCTTAATTTTAGCCAGCCCTCAAACTTCAAGGAGCTGTGTGGTAGGTTATCATTGGCTGCAATGATTTGGTCTATCAGAACATCAGTATTGATTAAAAGGCATTGGATTCCAAGGAAGTTACCTGCAGCACTTTCCTGTGGGAAGCAATGGCGGCATTAGTCCCTCACCTCATGATACAGGTCTGCAGCTGAGCATGTCATTCTATCCTGGGCATTAACTGACCCAAGTGAGCAATGCTGCTGCCTTGCTAGCAACACTGCTGTACTGCCTGATGCAAAATACTCCCAATGTAAGTAAGACTGACTGTACTCTTCTGCCCACAGAAACAAGGAACCATTGAAGCACACCGCAGTGGGCTGGTTTCCATTTCTCAGCACCAGAAAGATTTAATAGTGGGATGTAGCACCAAGGGCATGTTGTAGGCCCCTCTGTTGTATGAGGGAACAAGGTAAATAAAATCAAGCTAACTGCTTGAATAGCAAAAGTTCCAATGCTTCCCACACTCCATCAGCCATTTATTTCAGAAGCTCTTTTCTTAACTGCTTTTTCATTTCATCCCACACCAGACAGAAGCAAATTATTTTCTCTCTCACTGTTGGGAGCAAGTCTACAAATAACTGAGATTTAACTAAAGGAGACTATTAAGCAGCATTAAGACTGAGTAATTTGGTGGTGTCAGTGCGTGGTTCATGTTCTTGTCCCTCCTTATCAGCCACACTGGCTTGAGATTGCCAACATCCAACAAAACTAAGGCAAAGCTAAATAATTTAACTTGGTCTCATAATTCTGCTGAATTTCGGGAGTGCACATATCATGTGAAGCATGTTTAGAGTGTGAACAGATTATACATAATTAGAAAATCATCCTAGAATAAATATCTTAAAAAGGGGAAGGAAAGTATTTGTCAGGTGCCAAGTTCAAGCCTGGATCATTTATTGTTTAAGTTCCTGTAAAGACGTAGCAGGAATCCTCGTGGTGCCCAGACAGGAATTAAAAGACTCCATCAAAGCTAGATATAGCACTTACCAGCCTTTCTATTTTCATGGCAGTTCTCTGCTGGGCTGGGGAGGAGTTTGCTTCCCAGAGGGACAACCTTTGCACATGGAGATACAATGGGCAAATACACAGGAATGCCCAACAAGAGGTGTTTGCCAAGTGAATGGGAGCATTACCCTTATCCACTTCCAGTCTAGTTCCTGTGTGTGTTGTGTGGGAAAGGCTCAGCCAGCAGGAGCTGTATGGGAGAGTTGCACTTTGACCAACCATGACCAACTGTGCTCTGATGGAAGTGCGGGTGGAATGCCAGTCTTAACCATTATCAGTGGCACAAAAATTGGAGCATTTCTTGCTGTGAAAATGTTGCTCTTCTCCATAGCCAGGTACGAGCTGACTGTCGACTCTGCTTGTGCATTTGCAGTCTACAGTATTTTTGTTAAAGCTCCAGTTTCTGCATTTGCAGCATGATGGGAATTCCTCTATTTTTACATAATTCTTACTTTTCCCTCAGGCACACATGCACACTAAGCCTGTACCCTTCATAACAGCAGACAAACAAGTTAAGAGCACAAACACTAAATGCTCTCCTTTTGGACAGCGCAAGCTCTTCACAACTTTCTTAGCCTGTGGGTTTCAGCTGCCATACCAGTGAGGCTTCCCTTCTTCGAGTCGGATGCTGGAAATGAAGATTGCCACCGAAGGTCCATTTGAAGTGGTGGCTCAGGATACTCCAAAGATTTCAGCAGCATCTGCTTTGTGCCTTTTCACATTCTCTCGATAATATGTAGTTTGTTCTGAAGACTGAAACAGACTTATTTAACAATGTTTAGGGCCAAACCTCCAAAGGATGGGGTTTTTAGATGAATAACTAAGTGTGACAGACCCTTTACACACACCTGTTATCTTCACTGGTGCAGTTTTAAGTCTCAGGACTATTGTGAATTACATCAAGCTACCTATTTTTAGGCTAAGTTTGCTCTCCAGGACTGATGTGAATTGGGAACAATCCTGGCATCCAAAAATTTACACAGATGAAACAATTTGGACAGCTGCTGGGAGATACAGCAGTCTAAGGCCAAGTTAAATGTTATTATGTACTTGGGCTTACTCTCTCTGGTGGGTTTCTCATTTGTTCAGATCAAATGTACTCATTTTTGGTATCCGTGCACCCCAAGATAATGTCAGTTAATGGTCTGCATGATGCTTCATGGCTGAATTCTGTTTGGGTTATTGCTTTGGATCCAGAGGAATGGATGAAAAAAGGAACTCTGTGGTAAGTGCCATGGCCGCGACTGCAGCCCTCTTATCCTCCAGCCTTACCAAGAGGGACTCTAACCATGGGGCACTGACCAGTAAAATCTAGATAAAGGTCCATCTTCTCCAGGACTGTATCCCAAGCAACCAGGCAAAATACAGTTTTCCACTGATTTTCAGTAAAAGGCTTCATCACATAAGGAAGTGGATAGGAGCAAACTGATCTGCCAGTCTGAAGTCAAGCAGAAAGCAGGGACTCCTCTCCTCTTCCGGGTACCCTGATGGAGGTGACAGTAAGAAGTTATGGAACTCTCAGGGAGTGAGGTGGGGTGGATTTTTTCTCCAAACAAGCTGTCATTTCATGGTGAGTATACTTACAGTTTGGACTAGAGGGAAAATTTCCAAATGTCCATGGTGTAGGTCAGGAAGAGAAAAGCAGATCTGTAGGCATGCATTTGTCTGTCTCTTGTTGACTGAAGAGATCTCTCTGCACATGTGCAGCTTGTCTTACACCACCCTGAGGTGTCTTGTCAGAGCAGCTTCAGGTTTACCCCCCGGGACAGAGTTCAAATCCATGTAACACCCCTCTGGTCTTTCATTCCTTCTGTAATACATCGCTTGCTCTGTTTCAGTCTCAGAAATAAAGCCACGGAGACTGCAAATGAAACCATTAATTCCTGCCATGAGAACAGGGTTTTCCCATGTCCTCCAACTTTGACGTGCAGTTGAAGCTTTCATGTGCCTCAGGCTGTAAGGATATACAGGCACAAAAATAACATCTAAAACATGCATGAGCTTTCCTGGACTCAGTGAGACAGAGGATAGTAGAAAACACCTGCAGCAGTAATTCTATATAATTAAAATATGGTGGGTTTTGTGCATTTGTTTCCCAGATAATTCCATTTGCTGTATGCCCATAAGCTCTTCATTGTCTTGGTGAATAGAGGCAGGTCTCTGTTCAGGGCTTCAAGGCCAGCAGTCACTTCATCCAGAGAGAACTGCATGTTGGTGATGTGGGTACCCCAGTGAGATCCATGTTTGTATTTCTGGAGGTAGAGACAGCTTGAATGAATGTCTACATACATACCCACCGTGTGTGAGTAATAGGGTGGTAGACAGGGCTTACAGCCCTTTTGCCCCTTTCTTTGAAAAGCTGTACTTGTAAAAGCTTCCAAGGCTTGCTGAGCTTTGTAGGAAGCTCCCATGCTCACATCTGTTGGCGTTTCTGCTCAGCGAAGGGAAGCCTTCTAAGCAGTCCCTGCCTTCATTTGCTGGTCTCACCTATATTTTACCCCCAACCTAACCATTGCATCAAAGCACTTAGCAAAATGCTTTGCAGGCAAGTTCCATCTCTCCATAGTGTTTCTATGAGGAACTTCAGCTTGTGATCGTGCAATTGCTCAAAGGCAGCTTTCCTTGCTCGCACATAGTTAACGTGTAAGTCACCTTCAGGTCCCCATCTTCTTGGGCCAGGGGTCTGCTTGGACCAAGAGGAAAGGAAAAGGTCCTCTTAGATGATAATAAACTCAGTGGTCCCATCCACCACACCTACACATCACGTCTGGAGCAATGGGCCAGCTGAATTAGCTTAAACCCACTGTCTTCAGACACATCCACTGTCTGGTTTTGGCTTCTTACAATGGCAATGTTGTTGCACCAGCAAGATGTGCATGTTCTTGTTTGTGTGTACACATAAACAAGAGTTTTGGCTGCAGAATGCAGCACTGTTGTGTCAAATAATCAAAATAATATTCTGCCCTGCTGCGCTAACACTGCCTGGCATGTGAACAGTGATTCCCTGGAGTGAGAAGGAAGGACAGTGTGAAAGAAATGGGTCACATTTAATTAACCAGTGACAAATGGGGCTGCTCAATGTATCGGCTACATCATGTCCACAAGCCTCAAATTACGGGCAAGAGAAGCTGGACATCCTGGCAGTAATAAACAAAACATTAAAAACCCAGTCCTTACCATAGGCTGGCTATTTTACAAACAAGTAGTGCACAAAGATAACTCCAATAAGGTTGACATTCAAAAAATAATGGGTGTCTTGTGCATTATCAGCAGGAAAAAAAAAAAGTGAATTCTTGTTAAGGTGAAGGGAAATATTAGTACACAACACTCCTGCTCGTGAAGTTGCCCCTGTTGCACTATGGAAATGAATCCTGGGAATTATTTAAAATAACACAATCAGACCGAGTTTATTTCCCCGAATAAAATGAAATCCCATTGGAGCACCTTAATTCTTCATAATGCAGGGGAAAACAATTAGGTTTCAGTAGCTCCTCACTACAGCCACTACATATTAAACACAGGATGGATTTTATTAGCAGGAGAGGTTCACATGAGCAAAAAATGTCTTTTGAGTGCACTCTGCTGGCCACGGGCCAAGGTACGAATTACCACCAGATCCCACTTGTGGAAGGATGGTTGCATGACAGAGGAAGACCTGCACTCCTTGGAGTGAGCAACCCAGTCTTTAGGGTGTAAGGGAAAAGGCCAGGGCCTAGCCCTGGCTCTTGACCTTTCTTGAACGCCTTTAGCTGAGAACAGTAAACAACTCTTGCAGAAGTGCCCCGGGGACTTTCCAGAAGTACATCTTGCTTGAGCAATGTAAGCAACCCTGTGGACAGCTTGCCATCACCAATCAGATGAGAGACCGTGGCGTGTGACAGCGGACGATCACCAGTCAGAAGAGAGACCGTGGCGCTTGACAGCGGGCGATCACCAGTCAGAAGAGAGACCGTGGTGTGTGACAGCAGGCGATCACCAATCAGAAGAGAGACCGTGGCGCGTACTCACTTTGCTTTTTCACCCCAAATCCTTGCAGGAAAGCTGTTCCCCTTCCAGAGAAACCAGCTGCATTTTTAACCCACTGCGGTAAAGGATGAAAAAGAATACACTTAATTTGGGTTTGGGGCCTTAAAGGAGAGCTAATGGGACACTGGGCATTGCCTTCAGGGTGCAGGCAGGTTTCCACCATACTCATCCTGAACCATATGGGATGAAACCTCCCAGGAAGGCACTAAGAGATCGGCTCAGTGTGTCTCACACTTCCCAGGAACCTGGAGATGAACAGATTAATTTTTTGCTGGGCTATTACACTGCAAGTGTTGCTGATGATTCATGACCATGGACAGGTTACTTACAGGTGTCTGGAGACAGTGTTAATAAAACTTCAGCAGGGTGAACACAGTGTAACTGCATTAGAGTCTGGAAGGTTTCTGACTGAGAGGACCAGCCTGCCAACTGGTGCACATCAGTGTGCTATCATTTACACCTATAAAGCAGCTGCCCCGGCAGTGTTGTGTTACTGGCAAAAGTGAGGTCAGATGTGCCTCCAGGAGGCTGGCATACCTGTGGTCGTGACTGGGCAAGGCTGGGCTTCTTCATGCCTTTCCTCTGGAGGGCGTTTAGTTGCTCATGTTGGAGAGGTGGGTGACAGAGGTTACAACTGCTTTGTGTTTTCTAACAAATCTGTATTGGAGATACCCAGAGGACTTGTACTGTGCACATCATTCATTTCTGGAAGTAAATCATGGAACCAGAGAATGGTTTGAATTGGAAGGGACCTTACAGATAATCTGGTTCCATCCCCCTTGCCACGGGCAGGGACAACTTCCGCTAGACCAGGTTGCTCCAAGCCCCTGTGTACAACCTGGCCTTGAACACTGCCAGGGATGGGGCAGCCACAGCTTCTCTGGGCAACCTGTGCCAGGGTCTCACGACCCTCACAGGGAAGAACTTCTGCATAATATCTAATCTAAATCCTACCCTCTTTTAGCTTAAAGAATTTAAAATAAAATAAAGCCATATGTTACTTCCAACCAGCCTCTAGGATCTTAGGGCAACTAAGATGATTAAGGGAGTGGAGCATCTCCCTTATGAGGAAAGACTGAGGGAGCTGCGTCTCTATAGTTTGGAGAAGAGGAGACTGAGGGGTGACCTTATTAGTGTATATAAATATATAAAGGGGGAGTGTCACGAGGATGGAGCCAGGCTCTTCTCAGTGGCAAACAATGATAGGACAAGGGGAAATGGGTACAAACTGGAACACAAGAGGTTCCACTTCAACTTGAGAAGAAACTTCTTCTCACTGAGGGTGACAGAACACTGGAACAGGCTGCCCAGGGAGGTTGTGGAGTCTCCTTCTCTGGAGACATTCAAAACCCGCCTGGACACGTTCCTGTGTAACCTTATCTAGGTGTTCCTGCTCCGGCAGGGGGATTGGACTAGATGATCTTTTGAGGTCCCTTCCAATCTCTAACATACTGTGATACTGTGATACTGTGATCATGCTTTTAGCCGTGTTAGTGGGCAAAAGACAGAGCTTCTTGGGATCGTCCCATGGTAGGAGTGCATCTGGCTGGTCCTGGAGCCAGTGCTGTGCTCCTCAAAGCTGACAGCCTTGGTGTCACTTGCAGCCACACTGATCTAACTTCTCCTACATAAAAACACCTTTTAAAGCACCCTTAGGCAATGTTCCATTTTTTGCAATAATAACCCTTTCCATTAGAATCCCATTCAGTTGGATCCAGAGTACTGAGATGAGCCAGGCTTCCCTGGAGACATGTGGCAAAGGACACTGGTTGATTTTTTAGGACCTTTAAAACACTTCCTGTAAATGGTAGGGGAGCATGCAGTGCCTGCAGCAGTGGGGCTTGTGCAAAGATTGATCAGAAATGGTGTATGCCAGCCTGGAGCAGTTGGGAGCGACTTATCTGTCTGCCCCAAACAAGCCTTTGAGGTGGAGCTGCTTGGAATGTCTCCTTGGTTTATGATACACCTCCTAAAGTGCAATAAATGCAGCTGCTGCACTTTGGTGGCCAATAGGCTTTTGAAATCATAATGTATCTGCACCTATAGACATTCTTCTCTATGCACAGGAAATACTGCAGTAGGTCTGATGTATAGCTCCTTGGAAGGATGGTGTTCATCAGGAACTCATGTCAGACATTGCTAAACTTTTCTGCATTATAAAGCTAAGTATTTTTTTCCTCATTCAGGTCAATTAAAGGAATTTGAGACTAAAGTAGAGTGGAATTTGGGATCGGATGCTTTTAGAGGTGGAGGCTAGGTGAAATCAATGGAAATGTCTTCTGGCTTTTAAAAAGTATTGTAATTGTCTAATATGCATGGTTTTCTGAAACATCTCTCTTTTAATGTATACTCCATTTATTGGGTACTTCATACGCCTGTCTAATAATTTTAACAGTAAAAAGCTGTTCACTTCAGTAATAGCTTACGGCAATGAATTTTGCAGGTGAATTCAAGACAAAAATTACTTCTTTGTCATCTATTTTCAGAAAAGATGCTTTTTATTCCTGTGTCAGGTGAGTCAGACTTTTATTCCACTTCTGTTATTTTGTAGTGTCTCTTTTTCACCTTTGTAAACTGCTTAGTGAGGTGGGCTGAGAAGTGAAAGTGACCTGAGCTGAGCCACAAACCTCTTTTCAGTTCAGCTTGGTTGGAAGAGGCACGAAGTTGCTCCATTTGGAGCTTCCTTCTCTCTGCTTTATTTTACCACTTCTCCACTGGGAAGAGCAGAAAGGCAGTGATAGTAACAGGGATGCATCCCCTGCAGAAATCCTGGGAGTTGTTTATTTTCTGCTTGAGTCAAATTTGGGTTTCATTTTGTTGAAAAGTCAGAATGTCATAGCTGAGAAAAAATGTGCACTATTCTCAATATGATTGAAACATTAATTAAATAAAGTTTTAGGCAACTCAAGAGCATTAGTGTATTTAATTTCTTTCCACATGCATGTTTCCCCTGTGTCTTTAATCATTGCTGTGGGGTTTCCAGGGCTTGTTCCACTTTTTGGCTGCACCTTGGGTAAGCAGGAGCTGAAACAAAGAGGGGACCTGAGGTGAACATGGGCCTTTTGTTCATACAGCAGCATTGTGGTACTGTTTCCATTGCTCTCCCTCAGAGCAAGAGCCCTGTGAGCTTCAACTAAGCAAGGAGGTGGGACCAGGGTACCCCAGGCTCCCACCATACCACAGTGCCAAAGGTCTGACCCATATCTGTTGGGTGGAAGATTTCAGCTGTGCAAAAACTTGTCTTTTCATGGATGAGTCAAAAGCTGTTGCCACATGATTTGAGGCTGTGCTGGACCCACATTCTAGCTCCTGACTGGAGATATTTCCCTGCTGCTCTGCAAAAGCTCATCTGTTCTCAGGTAACTGCTGTGAGGAGCTGTCTTTGCACCCCAGAAAGAAGAAACATCAAGTCCTGGGGCAAGTTAGAGCATCTCAAAGACTGCTTAGATCTATCCTGAGGTCATAGCTGGCAGTCCCGGTGTTATCACGAACGAAGTTTTTGACTGCTCTTGTGTGCTGATTTCAGCTGGAAGTTAAATTTCTCCATAGTAGCTTGTATGGAGTTACTATGGAGATTTGGATTTGTGCAGAAACACAGGGGTGTTTTTGTTATTGCAGAGTCCAGGGCTTTTCTACTCCTCACCCCACCAGTGAGGAGGCTGAGGGTACACAAGGAACTGGGGGGAGATACAGCAGGACAGCTGACCCTGACTGACCAAAGGGATATTCCATACCATAGATGTCATATAAAGTTGGGGGAAGAAGGAGGAAGGAGGGATGTTTGTAGTGATGGTGTTTGTCTTCCTAAATCACCATTATGTGTGATGAAGCCCTGCTTTCCTGGAGATGGCTGAACACCTGCTGCCAATGGGATGTGTTGAATTAATTCCTTGATCTGCTTTGTTTGTGTGCACAGCCCTTGCTTTTCTTATCTGTTTTCTTATCTAAACTGTTCGTATCTCAACACACGAATGTCCTCACTTTTACCCTTTCAATTCTCCCACATCCCCCTGGGTGTGAGCGAGCAAGAGGCTGCATGGGACTGAGTTGCAGAATGGGGCTAAATCACAACATCTTGCAACTACAAATCTTTCTTGAAGAGGCAGCTCCATAGGAGTGGGAGGAACGTGGCATGAATTGGTGGCAGGTGGGGTGGAGAACCAGGGGTATGAAGTCTAATTCAGGACTTCAGCTTTCTTGTAAAAAATTGCCCAATAAATTAAAATATCAAATATTCATCCAGCAATCTGTTTGACATTCCACTCAAACTCATGCATTTTGAGGGGAATACATATTTGGCCATTTTATTAATAACATATCTATTATTTATGTATTTCTGTATTATTCATAAAACAGAAAAATAGTGTTTTTCCATTGAAGCGCATATGTGGGAGTAGAAAAGAAAAAAAAAGAAGGTCTACCATACAATAATTATGTGAGTATTACTGGCACTTCTAAGATATGCACTGTAGATTAGATCTCAGATGGGTCAACTCTCCATTTCTCAAGAGGTGATTTTGACTATTTTGGTTTGAACTAGAAGTTTCAAACCAGTTGCTGAGTTGAAAGGGTTTAATTTAGGATTTCATCCAGCTTTCAGAGGAAGAGAGCTCATAGCTTGCTATCCTTATTTTATTTTATTATTCAGACTTTACTGTTATTTCAGAATATCCTGAATTCCTTCTTAGACTTTACATACAGCAGTGAGGTCAAGTATGCACAGAGAGGTGGTGCTTTTAATTGGTTTGATGGGTGCAGGTAGAAAACATAGAGAAGTCTTCAGTAAGAGTACATTTTCAAACCCGAAGTATTACCTCTTCCAACAAACACCTTTCTTCTTTTTAAACTAACAGAAACCTCAAAAATCCATATTTTGAAATGCAAATCAACAGCAAAGCACGGGATTAATTCAAGTACTGTGTATACCATGTGGGGAGTCTCGGAATAGAGGCACTTTAAAGGGTTGCATTTTGACTCTTACAGAAATGAATATGAATCTCTCAATTTCTGTCTTCCAGGTGCAGTGCAGGTCCCTGATGGGTGATAATGGTGGCTGTGTATCACAGCATCTTTCACTGACACTAAAATACCAAATGACTGCATCACATAGAGACATCAGGAAGAAATCATGTAAAGTATATAAGTTGTCTTGTGCTACTGCTTGTGGGATCTTTCTTGATGAAGAAAAAAAGCAACGAGGATGGTTTGCCTTATGCGGTAAAGCTCAAAATTGGACCCTGTAGACCATATCTAATTTGACAGCACCATATTACCATCACCAGGATAGAAAAACAGGTCCCAGAGTTCCAGCTGTGAGCAGAGCAAAGGCTGAGTGCCCTCATTCACACCTAAGTCAAAATGCTTCAAAGCAAACCAAAAATAACCCCAACCACTAATGCTCAGAAAACTGGGCAAAATATGTTAGTGGAAATACATATAAGGATAAAACAATAAGAGAAGTATTGAAGGACAGGATGACTTAGCCATAGGAGAATTTTGCCTCATCTCTCTTTGATTGAAAGGGTAATAAAGGATTTTCATAAAAGCTAATCTCAGGCTAGGACTGATAAATAATTGTATTTGACTGCATTCTGCACTTATGAATTCCCTGTTGTGACTGAGGATGGAGGCTGTGATTTTCTTTTTCTTTTAATTATATAAATACGATAAGAGGCGCTTGTTCTCCTCTTTCCCAACAGGGACAAGGAGGAAGCTCAGAACATTGAACAGTTTACCAAAAGTTGCACCTTTGATTGGCCTCAGGCAGCTACATGACTACATCCAAGATTCAAATACAGTAAGCATTAGAGAACAGGGTATATATTTAATAAACCTAATCCAGAATTAATTTTCTCGTCACAGTTTTAAAGCAATCGTAAGCATTTAACCATGTATGTGGTGTGAAACCAAAATCCTTGTGAGGTTGGCTCAGACAATGGGTACAAAAATGGGGTTGCCTGCCACAGGCATAGAGAGACAGAGGTGGCAAAGGCATGAAGCAGGCAGGCAAGGGACATGCAATGGTGCAAAGCTGGAGATGAGCAAGTAGAAGCCAACATCATATACTTAGATATCTTTACTGTCCTCCAGAAAAGTCCCACAGGGAGGTGGCCAGGTTCAGAGCTGAGATACCTCTGTACATGCTCAGGGGAGACATTTAGGACTATCAGGGATGAAGGAGCTTATAGATTCCAGAGCAGGAAAACAGGCAAGCAGAGGTTCAGGATCATACTTTAAACTTATTTATTTCTTTCATTTAAAAAGCCTTTAACTAGACAAAGTGAAATTCATTGGGGTAAATTTTCGGGAATATAATGGCATCATTTTAGGAGGTCATACTGAATATAATTTCAAATTACAGAAACAACTAGCTTTCCTAATTACCATGGATAGTATGCTCATAAATTGGGATTATATTTATCTTGAAATATGAAATATGAGCCTTCAAAAGACCAGATGAGACCTCTGATCCTGAAACAGTACTTGAGCACTTGCTTACCTCTCCATCTCAGACCCATGTTTTAGTCCTAATCTAAGCTTAATCATTTTACTTAGGTCTTTTCAGACCCATGTATATGGTCAGCCCCTTCAATAGGGGTAGCGGGTTAGGGTTAGGGTTGACCTGGTGCCCAAAATGTCCTATATCCACTAAATGTCCCTGGAATGAGCTCATCCAGAATTTTTAAAAGAGGGAGGCTTGTTGTAGGTTGATTTTTGGTTCTAGTTCTGGCTAGCCCATGGTTGTTCATTAATATTGATTTATAGACTTGATACACCATTTATGGATTTATGTGTATATATAGCTATGTCTACCAAGCACAGGTGAGTAAATCTGTATGTATATTGACATGTATATACACTGAATACATAAATACGTAGAGAAATTAACGAGCGTGTGATATAATTGTACTTTTCTGCCATAATGTTTGTATCAGCTTCCATTCATTTATTGAATACTGTTAATTTTTTCAGTCTCTATAATATTTATCAACCTTTAATTAGTCTAATTCTAATGTGCTAAGCTCTTGTATCAACATAGACACCCCTACTTTTTGTTTCCATGAGATGACCCATTAATTTGCAATAGGTTTATTATGTTCCTTGCTGTTTGTCTCCAGTGTAAGGAAATCCAACTTAATTGTGAACAGAGGTGGTTTACATTCTTTCTTTGTAAATTTTTTCTGCATTAATTCCTCCTTCACATATAAAATAAACAATATATAGACAAGTCACATATCTTGCAAATTTTGTCTGCATTATTTTCTATGTGCAATCTAGTGTTTTACTTGCTTTTTCTCTCATGTTAAGCAGAGGACTCTGTTACACTCTGTGTTAACCCCGTTATCACTTCCACAACTAACACATTTAATAGCGAAACGGGGGGGGGGGGGGGGCATGAAGAGACCTAAGTCACACGAATGTGGAGGAGGCAAGAGGTACTGCAAGCTCGATATTCCCATCAGGAAATAAAGCAAACACACCACCACCAGCTGGGTGAAGCCACAGACTTTCCTGGTCATACAGGAACCTCAGGTAATATAACAAGAATGAGCAGAGACTTCTCAGCAAAAAGAACAGAAGGTGTCTGGAAAGGTGAGTTTTGCCTCAGAAAAGAGGTGAGTTTTGCCTCAGAAAGTGTAAAAAGAAAATGAGAATGGCTAACATCCTATTAGAACCAGTTATGTGACTGTACACATCAAAAGGGATAAATAGAATGAAGATTAGAGGTAATTGAGAAAAGGCCAAATATTAAATGAAATTTTTCTGTAAGGAGAAGGGTGTACAGGAGTCTGAACCCTCTACATTCTTTATGGAAATGAAAGCAATGGAGCAGAAATTGCAAAATACAAACGTCAAGAAAACCTTCAACTGCTTCATGTGAACAAGTCACTGGCCTATGCTCTAACTTCAGTGGTGAAAAAAAATCATACCCACAGAATGTCAGTATGAAAGCAATGCTAGCCAGAGAACTGAGATCTTGAGAGTTGGATCTTTGTGATTTTAGCATACATTATACAAATAAACCTATGTTAAGGGGCCTGGAGAGCTCCAGCCTTGGTGTTTTGAACTCAATACTCTGCTCAGTCTCCAAATGCTTTCTGAAGGAAAGACTAATTAAGGATGTGGAAGCAAGGGGTAGACAGGATAAATTACATCATGTCTAATTTAACTAAAGCATTTTACTTTGTTCCCCACAGGAAATTATTACTAAAAGTAGAGATACTGGGGATTAATACCTATATCGCTGCCTCGTTAGGGAGCTAGGCAAAGGAAAAGCGGGGGGAGTGTTGTGCAGGCTTGGTTTTTTGGATGGAGAGAGATGACTGCTAGAGATCACTAAAGGTGTGTCTTTAATAGGTTGTACTGAATATGGACATTAATGACATCAAAGAAAAACTACAGGTCAGTAATAATTACAGAAATTTGGGATATCAAACTTAGGTGCTTGTGCTAAGGAGTTTGGCTGCATATGTAGCCTCAGGGAGAGAAGCATCTGTAGGGATAAGCAGAGTGCCCTGGAAAGAGGCCAACCTGCTGCAGAACTGCTGACTGGGGAAAGACCAGGATAACTGGCACAGATACCTCCCAGATACCTCCCTTCCACAGGGAAGTTTCCTTGCTGAGAAGTATTACTAGTACTGAAGAGAACCAGTTGATTGTAAAGGTGTTAGGTGATACCTTTGCGTTTGCCAAGAAAGGTTGGACCAGATGACCCTTGAGGTCCCTTACAATATGGCATTCTACGATTCTGTGACTTGAAAGGAACAATGTTGAACAGAGGTCAGTGTGGCAAACTGAGAGGACATCTTTGACCAACCCAATGTGAAACAGAGTCTTTGCAAGAATCATGATGATTTTGCATTTATTAGCATTGAAAACATAAATCTTGTTGCCCATCTCCCCTGGCTTATCCAGCTCAGTGTAAGTACTCCTCATGCTGCTAGATGGGTCTTGGAAATAATGAATTGCTTCTGTATCAGGTTATCTTAATATTTCTCAAAATCCAAGTGAAGTAGCTTTATTATGATTTTGCAGTCAGTGATATTTGACTACATACTAAATTAATGGAATCGGAGGGTAATTGAGGTTGGAAGAGACTTCTGGAGGTCACCTGGCCCAATGTCCTTCTCAAAGCAGGCCAGATGCAAAGTTAAATGAGGTAGCTCAGAGCTTGGGCCAGTTTACTTCTGGTTATCTCCAAGGACAGAGATCCCTTCTTACAGTCACAGCAAATTCACGTATTTCTGCTTATAGGGACTTTTGCTTGATTTGTCTGTTTGCAGTTTTCCCAAGGAGCCAGGACATTATTCACACCCAATAAGCTCTCTTAATCTTAAAACAAAATGCCGCAAAACCACTGGGAACACGAAAACAGAGCTGGCTTCAACAGGGTGTGAAGATGGTGACTGTTTCTCTACTGAGAATTTTGGAAGATAAAAAGGCCAATCAAAACAGTTATTGTTCAGCCGTGATAATTGTTTCCTTTGGCAAGAGTCAGAACTCATTCTCTCAGGGATTTATCTAGGAAGTGAAGTTTCACACCCAGAAAACTGATTGAAAAATCTCATGCCCACAGGTGAAGAAGATGTGACATACTGCAAAAACTGCTGGCTTGCCAAAGCAGGGTTAGACAAACCATGCTCCAGTGCTGCGTTTAATGTCTGGTCAGTCAGAGATTTCTGCATAAGTGCAACTCACAATAGTTAGGAGCCAGTTGTGAGGGTACAGACATAACATGATGTGGGAAGTTGACCCTGGTGCCGACCCAGCCACTCTGTCATCCCCTCCTCAACAGGATGGGGGGTGAGAAAATATAAGGCTTGTGGGTCAAGCCTAAAGACAGGAGGAGATCACTCACCAGTTACCATCATGGGCAAAACAGAGTCAGCTTGTGGAAATTAATTTATTGCAAGTCAAATCAGAAAAGTGTGATGAGAAATACAACCAAATCTCAAAAAACACCT
This sequence comes from Neopsephotus bourkii, assembly GCF_033783945.1. Taxonomy (NCBI): domain Eukaryota; kingdom Metazoa; phylum Chordata; class Aves; order Psittaciformes; family Psittacidae; genus Neopsephotus; species Neopsephotus bourkii. The sequence continues at coordinate 2,030,450 of NW_026901238.1, forward strand.
TTTCCCCCTCCTCCTTTCTTCCCAGGCTCAACTTCACTCCCAGTTTTCTCTGCCTCCTCCAACTCAGTGATGAAACGCGAGGGGGAATGAAGGTTGTGGTCAGTTCTCCACATGTTGTTTCTGCTGCTCCTTCCTCCTGAGGTGAAGACTCCTCACACAGGAGACAGTCCTCCATGGACTTTTCCAATGCAAACCCTTCCTATGGGCTGCAGTACTTCACACCCTCCCACTGCATGCAGTCCTCCAGGAACAAACTGCGCCAGTGTGGGTGGCCCATGAGGTCACCCGTTCTACAGCAAACCTGCTCCAGCCCAGGCTCCTCTCTCCACAGGGCCACAGGTCCTGCCAGGACCCTGCTCCAGTGTGGGCTTCCCATGAGTTCACAGCCTCCTTTGGGCATCCCCCTGCTCCAGCATGGGGTCCTCCATGGGCTGCAGGTGGAGATCTGCTCCACTACAGACCTCTATGGGCTTCAGGGGCACAGCCTGCCTCACCATGGTCTGCGCCTGGAGCACATCTTAGCCTCATTCCTCATTGACCTCAGGGTCTGCAGGGGTGTTGCTCTCACATGTTCTCAGTTCTATCTCCTGCTGACTGTAATGCACCAGTTTTTTCCCCTTCTTAACTACATTTTACCCCAGAAGTATTACTACCATTGCTGATGGACTCAGCCTTGGCCAGCAGTGGGTCCATCTTGAAGTCAGCTGGCATTGCTTCCATCAGATATGGGGGAAGCTTCTAGCAGCTTCTCACAGAAGCCACCCATGTAGCCCCTCCCCAGTACCAAACCCAATACACATGAAAATATAATATTCTTTCTACATTGAAAATGCAATTGTGACAGTTGGTTCATGAGTTGTAATGCACATGTAGGTTATTAGTGCAATAGTCATCCCAGGGCAAAGAACAACTATCAATTATATGTTTTACTTATGTTGATCATCAATCCTCAGAAGTAGAAATGAAACATGTTTGTGCAGCTGTGGCCCTCCAATGGGGCTTGCAGGAACTTGATTTGTTTCTGGCTCCTGAGAGCTTCATGTGACACCAAACATGTCCTTCTGCCTCAGTTCTGTCAACAAACAAGGCACACTACTTCTTCCCCTCCCAGAACAGAATCACACAAAGCACATTAACATTAACGAATTCATTAATGACAGCATTCAGGTAACTATGGTGATGAAGGCCATGTAAGTACCTAAATAAATTAGAGGGGCTGTGCCAGAACATGGCCCTTCCACTACCATTTATAACAGCATTCAGGCATATTACGCTCCTTCAGGACTGATGAATTGTGCTTTGCAACATTAAATCTACTGCAGAACACAAGGAGGTTAAATAGTAGAAGTGATGTTCATTATACTGAAATTAAATAGCATCAAAGGCACCAAATTCTTGAGCTATTACCAGTTGAAACCAACCATGATTCTGCCAAAAAGCCTTGCTCCCGAGGCTTGCAAAATCAAGCTTACTTAGGTGAAAGCTTCCTAGGTGACTACAAGCTGAGGTCAGGGGAGCACTCCAGCCCCCACCTCAGCTTTGTTCCCCTCCTTGGTGAAGCAGGAAGGAACAACAGTGCAACTGTGAATAATAAGCTGTGACAAACCATGAAGTTAAACAATACCAACTTGTATAAATAGGTGGAATTAAGAAAGGAGGCTATATAAAGCATTTGCACTGACCTAGTGCTTCTACTCATTTCAGGTCTCTCTGTTTTCTTTTAATTTTTGTGTCACTGATGCTGCTGCCAAAATGTGATGATTTAGGAACCCAGTTGAAATATTGACTCACATTTCTTCCTCAGTTGCCTTGAATGCTTTCAGCATGCTATTCCTCAGCGAGTTATGTCAGAAGGATGTCTTTCACTGTATTATATCTCTCTGGAACTGAATGCAGCAGCAGATTGTTGTTGCCATTCAGAAACCTTCCATCTCTGTGGTTATGGATGAGAAAACGTGGAGGCACCTTCTAGAAATTAAGCTCCTTTGAAATCTGAAATAATTTTCTGGTCTACTGGTACCCTTCAGTATAGAGAAAAAGTGGTGAGTGGGACTGTCTTTGTTAAATTATCCCCTTAAAGGGAAAGGCTAACGAGCTTTAATACTTATCACCCCAGACCTACAGTAATGCAGTTATTTGATAGCTTTAAATCTGCATCACTTGAAAGCAACAGCCTTGTTCAGCACAGAATGGCTCAGTCAGATAAAGCAATCATTTAAATGAAACTGTGCAGCACAGTTTCTTACTCTCCAGGACTAGCAATGCCCTTGGCCAGTGCGGCAGCAACCCCTGACATCTCTATTCCCTTTGCTCTGTGGCCAGTTCCTGGCTTGTTCAAGGGCATCCATCACCATGTTAATCCAGCTTTGGCTTAGCCTCCATGCTTCGTTATATGCCAGGTAATGAATCAGCTGGTGTGATAAAGTTCATGAAATTCAACAAGGCCAAGTGCAAGGTGCTGCACCTGGGTCGGGGCAGTCCCAAGCACAAATACATGCTGGGTGGAGAATGGGTTGAAAGCAGCCCTGAGGACAAGGACTTGGGGGTGTTGGTTGATGAGAAGCTCAGCATGACCCAGCAGTGTGTTCTTACAGCCCAGAAACCAGCCATGTGCTGGGCTGCATCAAAAGGAGTGTGACCAGCAGCTCAAAGGAGATGATTCTCCCCCTCTGCTCCACTCTGATGAGACCCCACCTGCAGCAATGTGTCCAGCTCCAGGGACAGCAGCATAAGAAAGATGTGGACTGTTGGGGCAAGTCTAGAGGAGCCATGAAGATTATCTAAGGCCTGGAGTATGGCAGGGAGGTTGGAATTAGATGATCTTTAAGTTCCCTTCCAACCCAAACCATGCAATGATTCCATGGATCTATGATTCTGTGATCGATTCTATGATGCTGTGAAGATGGGTTGCAAGCTCTGCACATGGAAGTGTCTTTAGGCTGTGGCAGCATCCCTCCAGGACCACATCCCATGTGCAAAGCCACTGAGTTCCATGAGCAGGATATGAGCAAGCACCAGAGCTTTAGATGGAGCATGAAGTGGACTCAGCATGGGGCTGGTGGAGAAAGAAACTTGGCTGAGGTGTGGACTTTCCAGTATCTGCACCCTAGAAAGTCTCTGAGTAGAGTGGAGGTGGCCCATGTTTGCTCCAGGCAGCCGTGTTAATGGGGTCCACTCAACAAGGGAAGATGGGAGGTGATGGCATGTAGCACTTTGCACATACAGCTCCAGGATTTCAGCAGTCCTGGAAAGTGCTGTGCTTCCAGCAGAGAGGTGAGAGCTGAAGCCTCAGCAGAGCTGGTGGGAGGAGATGCCACACAGACGTAAGAAGCTCTGGCATGGATTTTACTTGAGAAGACAGTTTCATGTCTTGTGCTGGCTGTGAACATCAGTGAGCTCTTGCAAACGAGGCAGTGCCCTCCTCCATCAGCACGCAACTGACAGTAGGTACAGATGTTCAGAGAACAGCTGGAGAACAGGCTGCAGCACGCTTCTTAGAGGCTGATCCCATCGTGTAAAAATGAATATTACCCCTGTTTTTTGGGGGCACTTTGGAAGCTGTGTGCCTGCCAAAGAAGAGCATAGGAGATTGCTCATGGCGAGGAAGAATGAATGTCACGAGGAAGCTGTCCTTTGATGGTCTATTATAGTGTCTATCACAGAGCTGTTCTGATCTGTAGACCCACATAAGGAGATCTGTAACAGTTGCCATAAAAACAGCTGCCATAAAAACAGTCCTTGGCCCAGGATCTCTCTCCACACCCCTAGTCCCCTCTTACAGCTACTTCTGTTGAGACTGAGACATCCTGGCCCAGACTCAGCCCTCTCAGGTAGTACCTTGTGCCAACACAGGCAAAGCTATTAACATAAAGTTAATAGGAGATGTCTCCAAGTACAAAGCAAGCTGCACGCTACCTTGCTTGGCCCAAGGAAATGAAAATAACATAGCAAAATGCCATGCTGGCTTAATTACGAATGATGTACTTGGCTAATGAAGGGAAACACTAAGTAGGCATTGGGTGAGTTAATATCCAAATGACATTGTTGCTGAAGCAAGGCAAGCTTCACAGGGAACAGCGGGCAATGGAAATGCAAAGCAGCGGCTCATGAAAGCATCTCAAAATAAACTTGATTCATTTGGACCTGATAGTCACTACAGGGGAAAATAGGCACAGTCTACTGAAAACACTGTGCACTGGGAGAAGCCAGAGCAATGCGATGCTCACAGATCTAGTGGGTGGAAACAGTTCCTCACTGCTTGGGGCTTCTTGGGGGAATTTCTGCGAAATGAGCATAATTTAAATGCAAACTGGGAATTACCTTTCTGGAGATGCTCTGGTAGGAAGCTTTGTTAGCTTCATTCAGTTTGGGTTTGGGGGTATTAACAGAAAACTCATGGTTTGGAGCAGCAATTTGATCTCTGGGTCACCGAAGCCTGTGCTCCTGCAAGAGGACACCTGAAGCAGCTTCCCTAACAGCCCCTATTCTGCTGGGTTTTGTCACCTTTGCCCTGTCTAAGCACCTCCTTCAGAGAGTGCAGAGGTGCTGGTGCTCCCCCAGGGCCAAGCCAGCTCCAGAGCCTGGGACCTTGTTCAGAAACAGAGGAAGGCAGGTTCCCTGGGCCACCCCATGGCATGGGTCTGCCACCCCACTGCAGGTTCCGAGAACAGTGCACAAGAGAAGCACAGGGGTTTCCAACTCTGAAACCCTCTGCAGTAGCAAGCAACAAGCAACTGACTGTCTGGGAGGTTTGCAAACATCATCAACAAACTCAGTCCATTTCTGCAAGACCATCTGTTCTTAACTGGTATTACAGTGTGTCTTAAAAAATATTCCCATGCTGAGTTTTCCTGCAAATCATAGCAGCATTTCAGTTCAGCCTGAAGGGAAGGTGACAGGGTGGAGAAATGCTTGGTTGGTGCCTATCTGCTGGCACCAAACTAGACATTGCCTACACAGACTGCGATGGTGGCTTTGGAAGTGTGTGCATGAGTGTAATTGCCAGGACAGGACTTAATCAATTCTTGAAGGACTGAGCCCAAACCCCACAGTTGGCTATGGGCGCCTGAGAACAAATGCAGAGGAACTGATTCATTTCCCACTTATGCCAGTGCGACTGGGGAACGCCTCCTATATTTCAGAGGGGAAGCAGACATGTAATGTGGTGGTACGTCAGCAGGCAAGGCTGAAGCCATTTGCTCTGTCATTTTTAAGAATTCAGTGAAACTTGTTCTGACCTAAAATTTGATAAACAAAGACATTGGTGCAACATTTGCAAAGGGTGGTGGTTAAAAATACTTTAGTTTTGAAAAGGAGTTTAACCCAACCGAAGAGAGCCACGGATGTGATTAGAAAGAATAAATGTCTTGGTTGAATGTGTGCTAAGTGATGCATTAACCATGTAACCAGGGCATTTCAGTGCTGCCCTCCACTCCTCCATGGGCCCTTGGTGAGCTCTGAGAGGTATTAAAGCTCTGAAATGGGTCTGTTCCTTGGCACTCCCCTTCCCAAGGAGATGGCATGACCTGGGAGAAGATGTTGAGGGGTCCCACCCTGCTCAAGGCTGCAAGGTGTAGGATGGAGATTGCACCTTCTTTTTCAGATATAAATTGCACCAGCAACTGGATGGTCCAATTGTAGGATGCGATTCTTGAACTTCCCACGAAGTCCAGTCCCTCTTTCATGCCCTGCTTCTTTTTCTCCTCTTTTCCCAGACTCCCTGCTTATTAATCATCGAAGAAATTACTTTCTTTGCTTGTGACTACAGAAATTTTCAATTAGCCAGTGTGATTGGCTGCATGTAAGAGAACTAATGTAACATATGCTAAGTGTATGCATGACCTATTTAAAGTGATGGATAATCTTTCCTGGTAAAACTCTTTTAATGGTATGTGCCTGCTACACATCAGTGAGTGTAAAATTTTGATTCTAAGTCACATTACAGCTTCTGCAGTTGCATAGAGAATCCTGATTCTCCATAGAGAAGCAACGCAGAATCAGGAGCCAGGTGTTAAACTGATGCAAATCAATGCTAGTTATTTTTAACAAAGTATTTGTGAAAATAACCCAAAGGTTGAAGATCAAAGGATTATAAACTTTGCGTGCAGCCAGCTGGCCAAGATCTTTCGGAAATTTGCCGATATAGTGACATTTAACCAGAAGCTGAACTGTTTAGCAAAAATATTGCTCTGATCTTGGTTATTGCTGAAGAGCTAAAACCCCAGGAAAATACTCAATTTTTAATTTTTTTTCCTTCAAAACTCAAGCTTCTTAGATGTTGTTTTTGTTGTTATTTTGTTTTTTTTTAATATTTTAATATTTAATATTTATTTTATTGTGTAAACTTCCTCTTGTTTAAAGTTGCTAAAAAATTTTTATCTGGGGATGCTTACAATGTGGGTTGTGTCGCTTTCCTGCCAGAACCCCTTGCCCAAAACACCTGCATCAAGCCTGCAGATTCTGCTAATGCCAGAGCTCCCACAATCATATTCAAACTTAAGGCCTTCAAGTAATGTCAGAGCCACTAAATAAATTATTCAAGTGGCTAACTACAGTTCTTGTTGAAAATTTCACCTTGTTTGAAATCTGAATTTTTCCAGGCCTAGGTGCTAAATATTATCCTTAATTATTCCTTTATCTTCTGGATGAAAGAGCCCTCTCTCATCAGCACATGTCACACGTAGGTACTTGTAAATGATGAGCAAGTCACCTCTATACCTTCTCTAAACAAACCCATCTCAAGTCTCATTAGGAGGTTTTCCAGGTCTCATGCGCTCCTGATGCCCATGAGGTTTTCAGTGTAGACTCTAAAATTGTATCTGTTCTGTGGCAATGAGGTCACAAATGCTGAATGCAGATGGGACACCACATCCCTATTAGTGCTGATCTCCTTGTCTGCCTAGTGGCTATGGTCTTCTCCAGGCTACCTGGCACTGTGGCTGGTGCTCAGTGGCATTTTTCAGGTTTGTGCTTCGCAGAACATGGTCTCTCATTTCATAAATGTTGCTTACAGCAGTGATTTGTAGCTGTAGAGGTTCTGGATACTGGTTCTTGAAAGTATTTCTGCAAAGCTAAATATAGACCCTGATCAGCATTGGGATCTGAAAAGCAGTACTGCAGCACATCATCACTTTCTTCTCACAGCATTTGGGAGTGAGCAAAGTGGACAGGAGGTGGGAACAAAGGGCCTACATGTTCACAGACTCCTCTAAACACACAAATATGGTACAGAAATGATCTAAGAACAAGTCCATAGCAAGAGGCTACCCTGCCTTGAGTGCTCACTTTCAGGGCATAAAAGAAAGAAGGGAAAGAAAATCACAGAAGTGAAGTAAGTTGCCCTCAATCACAGCCAACATCAGAGCCCAAGTCCTTGTCCAGCACTTTCCTATCAGGCCTGCCAACCTCTTAAGACCATTATCTTTTTGAGGCAGCAGGTGCAATTTGGTTAGGCAATGCTTAATGCAGTCCTAAACAGCAGAAGGATTTGTTGTAAAGATGACTACCATGAAATCATGTAAAAATAAAGGGAACCTGTGGGTGAGAACCAGACTGTCTCCCACTTGGTATTTTTTTCCATAATGATGATTTTCTTCATATGATACAATTCGCTTTATTTTTATCCTTAAATGTGCTTATTGGAAGCACAGAGTCCAACCAACTTCGTCTCACACTGGAGGCCTACCAAAGAGAGACAGATTTTGTGAAAAAGCCAACAAGAGAAATGGGTTTCTGCCAGTGTTTGCAACTCCAGAAGTAGACTACACAGATTTAGGGAGAGACTGGACTAATTGGTGGAGCAGAAATTCATTGAAAGTCACTAGAATCATATCATAGAATCATAGAATGGTTTCGATTGGAAGGGACCTTATAGCTCATCCAGTTCCAACCTCCCTGTCAGAGGCAGGGACACCTTCCACTAGACCAGGTTTCTCCAAGCCCCATCCAATCTGGCCTTCAACACTGCCAGGGATGGGGCAGCCACAGCTTCTCTGGGCAACCTGTGCCTGTGCCTCACCACCCTCATAGTAAAGAACTTCTTCCTAAAACCTAGTCTGAATATACCTTCTAGTTTAAAGCCATTTCCCCTTGTCCTATCACTACTTTGTCTGGAAGTCCCTCTTCAGCATTCTTCTAGCTACAGACACTACTGTTTGTTCAATACCTGAGTTGCAAATGTATGGAGAACGCAGTACCCAGTCAAGGGCAACATGTATTTTCCCTGTGCTTGAACTCTTCCCTGAGCATCCACTTTTGGCCACCATGAGGGCCAGGACACTGGGGTAGCTGGACCTTTAGTCTGCAAACACAGTTGCTATTCCCAGGGGTATGTGTGTCCAAGTCTGTCACTGAGAGGTACATGGGGTATCCAGGGTGCTGAGTCAGGACAGCTCTGTTCTGCTACAACTCAGGGCTCCTCATCCTGCAAGTAGGAGTAGAATTGTCTCAATGCCGGCTCTTTGTACACTGGACAACAGCATTGCACATGGGACAGTTTTCGCATGGGATTTTTGGTTAGGTTTTTTTGCTTCATTTAAGTATAGTGCGTGAGATGGCATGGGTAACGCTCTTTAGGACAGCCTCCATGCTGGCTGCTGGAGAAGCAAAGACCACTGTCTGTCTGCTTAAGAAGGAAAGATTTATGTATATGATACTGGACAAATCTACACAGTTTCTTCAGTTTCTTTCCTAAAGGACAAAGTTAACTTTAAAACAAGCAACTAAATAGCTCTAGTGGGATATTAAATTTCTACCAGTATAAGAGAAATAAAACAACTGTAACTGTAGCAATTTATTTTTGTGTTATTGTTATTTCCCTTTACTATGTTAAAGCTTGTGCTCTGGGAACTGATTGCACCAATTTCCAATGCTGTTATCTCTTGATGTGATAAGTATTGTGCTACAAGCAGATTGTGAAGGGCTTGTCTTTACTATGAATGTAATAGTTGTGATCTTGATTTTACTCCAGTTAAGGTTCTAGTGAAGACAAGGCAATTTTTTAACCTCTTTCCAGAGTTGTTTTTGCACATCCCCAAAGAGACAAGCCTATCAAACACTGAGGAACATTAACTAGCCTGTTATGAAATACAGGTAAGACACAGCTCTGTATTTGTTACAGCTATGCAGCTGGTCAAGGCTATAGCTAGGGGTATAGCGTCTATGTGAAAACATAGTACATCACACTAATGGAAGTGACTCACTTCATGAAGATATTACAAAAAATGGGCTTAGACAATGGACTTTAATTAAACACAACTGTGTTTGGTGGTATAAGAAAGTATAGGCCCTGGAGGTGTGTTACACTAATGCATTTTATCTCTCATTTAGGGAAGGCTATGTTGTCGAAGCTCAGTGGTGTTGAGTGTGCCCCTTTCCACTGAGTTAAGATGTCATTTTGTAAAGGCAAAATTATTTAAAACTTGTGCACTGGTTTAGCACAGGTATAATCTGCTCCTTGAGTTGGTAACTTCCCCTGAAAACTAGGCACAGATTTGTTTTCACTAAGATTTTATTTTGGAATAATCAACTCGGTTTAATAACATATGTTAAACCAGATAAAATTAAGGATGCGCACATGGCAACTCCAGAGTGTGTGACACCAAACTCCTAAAAAGATTAGGAAGCAGAAGATTTTCTGTGAAGGGGAAGATTGCTTTTTGTTTTTGACACAAATAAAAGGTGAACAAATGTGGAATAAGGTTTCTGTGCTCATTCACTTCCTTTCCCTCCCCTTACCTCTCCTCCCCTCCCTTCCCTTTCCCTCTGGCCTTTCCCTTCCCTTTTCTTCCCTCACCTCCCTTGCCCTTCCCTCTGGCCCTTTCCTCTGGCCTTCCCCTTCCCTTCCCATCCTCTTCCTTTCCTTTCTCTTCCTTTTCTTTTCCCTTCATTTTCCCTTCCTCTTGCTTTCCTTTCCTTTTGTCTTCCTTTCCCTTCCATTCCTTCTGGCCCTAGGGTTCCTGGCTTTGGGTTAGAAAGCATTTAACACAATAGAAAAGGGAAAACAATGATTAGGGGTGGGAGGTTAAAGCCAAGTGACAGTGTAAAATGAGACCCATCCCAAGGAAAGTCCTGTGGAGGAGCTCAGCAGCAATGCAGGCAATACTGACATTCCTTTTTCTCATGTCTGGGCTCCTACAAGGGGCTGTGGACAAGCCCCGGCTATTGGTCACAGTGTGAGGGCAACACAGAATGATTCATGTGTCATGCAGAAGAAGCAAGACAGTGATTAAGCATCATCTTTATTGGCCATTTCCTCACGGGAAGTAAATCAGTGTGACTTTGCTGACTTTAAAGATTTATGCTAGTTCAAGGAAATCGATCCGATGTATTTATGTTACTTTCTGCTGGTGCTTGTAAGTTCTCCACAGCAGGGATATCTTGCAATGCAGCTGCATGGTCTGGTCTCTGCAGACCAGGACAGTGCTAACTGTCCTCAAGGGTCTGCCACCTTCCCCAGCCTTGCTGTCAATGGCTGGTGGTGGCAGCAAGGGACCACTCTCACGTTTACATTTCTGTTTCATGTAAGCAATGTACTGATTTCAGATTAAGTACATGGAAAATGTTTCTTTGAAATTGTTTGTCTTCTGCATAAAACTGTGTACTAAGATGTTTTGTAAGATGAAATCTGGAATTGCAAACTGTCAGAACTATTAGTCTTACGTCTTCTCATATATGTAGTGATGTGTCTGCTTTAGCCCATGTCCTGCATCATTCAAAACTCTGGGGCAAAACCTAGACTTTCTCCACATATGGCGAATCCATCCATTCCTTATTAGGAGCAGTGGGCAGAGGGATGGTCTCTCTGCTCATTCAATGGTTTTAGCCTCATCCCAATATGGCAAAACCATACCTGGATCACAGTCTGTTCTACAGACAGGTATCTTGGAAAATGGGGCCTACACAAAAGCTGAAGGGGGACTTTTTACAAGTGCCTGTAGGGAAAGGACAAGGGACAATAACTTTAAACTAGAAGAAGGTATATTCAGAATAGGTATTAGAAAAAGTTCTTTACTGTGAGGTTGGTGAGGCCCTGGCACAGGTTGCCCAGAGAAGCTGTGGCTGCCCCATCCCTGGCAGTGTTCAAGGTCAGGTTGGACAGGGCTTGGAGCAACTTGGTCTAGCGGAAGGTGTCCCTGCCCATGTCAGGGGGTTGGAACTGGATGAGCTTTAAGGTCCCTTCCAATCGAAACCATTCTATGATTCTATAATATGCTTCTATGTTGTGTGTGCTGTGACTGAGAGTCTGAAGTCAATTAAAGACATTGATGGCCTTTGATGTGCTTCAGGTAGGATTGAAGCCCATGGAGTTCTGGCAGCATCCTAAAGCTTTCCAGCTCTAGTGCTTTTAATAATAAAGAGAGAAGGCTCTCCATGAGCTGTTTAAACTTGATCTCAGAGCTACCTGTGCTGGCTTCAGGGAGCAGCAACATTTTCAACCAGTATCTGGCTGCAGTTTGTTCCTCAGCACTCATTAACAGCAGTCAAGCAATCATGTCATTCCTGTGGTGAACACCTCCTCCATTAATGTTATTTTCCTTAAACAGAAGGTGCTTTAAACGCTGGCAGTGTGCCTAATCACTCGCTGCAGAAATTAGGGCTGAGCTGGAAAGGTGTCGCTTTGCCTCATGCCTATTCCTTAATGCCAAATGAGACACTTATTTACGGAAACCCTCAAAGGTCCTAATGCTTCATTGCAGCTAGCCTTGCAGAGAGAGTCCAGAGTAGCCAAGTCTGTTCAGCTTAACAAAGGAAAGGTTAAAAGTTGACTTGAACACAGTCCAGAGATCTGTATGCAGAAAGATATTGTGAACGTTGCCTTAAATTCTGCAAAAACAGGTAGAGGGAAAACCCACCAATGGCTGGATGCTGAAGGTTGACAAAAAAATTCAGACTAGAAATCCGACACAGATGTTGCTCTTCTTTAGAGAGGGCATCAGCCATTGGAGCAGTTTCCTAGGACCATGGTAAATCATAAGGTTTTAGCATTTTTACTTGGCTGTTAGGTGTTGCCACTTAAAAACATTATGTTGCTGAGCCACAGATTAGGATTTGAGCAGTGCAAATGCATGCTAAAAGATATATTTGATATAGGTAATAGGCAAGACTATCTGATCAGAGCAATTTCTGCTGACCTAAAAAATAAGTAAGTCATTTTGATTCCAGGTCATTCTGCAGCAGGTTTTCTGTGAAGTTGTTGCGCTTGGGGCACACGTCCTTCTCACCCCTTGCAACACCCTTCTCACCTCACTTGTGCCAGCCTGGGAAGGTGCAAGGCACTCCCTCAACATGATGGTGTGCTGCACCAGTTTAGGAGCCAAGAGAGACTGGGTTGGGAGCCTGCTGTGCAAGGGCTTACTCTGGTTTGAAAAGATACATGTGGGGGGGGGGAGTGTTGGGTGTTGGTGTTCAAACAGCTTATGTTATTTGTGTATTGCTTACTGAATATAACAAATCAGTGCCTGACCTAGGAGAAAATACCGTAGTTGCAGATCTTAGCACCACCCATTGGTTGTGCACTGGGTGTAGGTGTTAAATGAGACCTCTTTATCAATAACATTTCCGTGGTCCTATTACAAAATCATCTCTGTTTCCATTATATAGCAGAGAAATCTGTTTTGTAGCAAAAGCAAAACACATACATTCTCTTGAGAAGCATACATTCGTCTTCTGTTGAGTGCCGGGAGAAATCTCAACCTTTGAAGACCCATGGACATTAAAGATGCAAAGAGAGCTACAAGATGATGTGGCGGATCGGCCTTCCAGGACAGGGCTAAACACCTCAGTTTTCTCAGCTCTTCTTTCAGATTCAGATGGACAGAGCAGCTGCTTCTGCTCAGCTATGGTGCTTGGCTGCCCCCCAGCTCCCCAGGCCCCACAACCATATATACGCAACGACGATGCTGACTTTGTGATAAGCTGTTTCCCTCTGAGTAATGGCTGTGAAAATATAGAATAACTAGGATTAGAACCTGCCTCTCTATTGTGTCCCTTTCATAAAATGAACATCAAACGTAAATATATCTTGTGAAAGATACAGCTTTGGTTTAGGGCTCCTGAGTACTTGGAGTGCCCTCTGATGGGCATGGAGTAAAGGGCTAAATCAGTGTAACCTCATTAAGAAACTGAGGCTGGGGGAAGAGAGAAGAGGGGGAGAGGACCAGTCATGAACACCAGTGAATTACTCAGCCATCCACAGTGAGACAATGTTAGGGGCCATGTAATTCCCTCTGCATCACGCTGATAACCTCTTCCAATGTGGCTGTATAGCTGCAGCTAAGGCATCATGTGAGCGGGTTTTCCAAGGTGTGGCCTATTTTTCCTACCAGAAATCTTTTTCAGGTGCCATGGGATATTTGCCCTCATTTTCTGATTAGGTAGGTGTGCTCTCAGCTGGAGCTGTGGTGGTGTTTGCTAACAGGAAGACCAGATTGGTGCATTCCAGTGTCAAAGAGCCACCAACACATGGACAGAGGACATAAACTAAATGCAGGGAAGTGCACTGGGAGCTGAGGGCAGCTGAGGGCAGTGAATGGCTGGACAGTCAGGAGTGCTGTAACCCACCCGGCCAGGGGAAGGTGGCAGGGTGCTACAGCCTTGGCGTGCCCTGCGCAGCACAGGATGGGCTGGTTCAGCCTCAGTTTTCCTGGGAGGATGTTTTGTGCAGCCAGAGGTGGCTTTATGAAGGGCAGCCATGTAACACTATAGTGTTTGAAATCACCACCACTGAAGCTGGCACAAGGACGTGATGCTACACCTTGCCTGCCTCCTGTCTGCCACCAGTCTTGTGTGCAGACAGCAGCTGGGACGCTGCTTGCCAGGCAGGCTGGGGCATGTGGGGCACATGGGGAGTGACATGACCTCTGTAGCATGGTGACTGCATGCAGTTACAACAAAATGCTCAAGTAAAACAATGTAGAAGGTTGAAGGATCTGTTCCAAAATGCACTATGATAAGGGCAGTGTATACTTACAGCAGACAGACCTATACATTACCAGTGTGAGTGATACTTCTCATGGTAACGTTCACAACTGCTTTACATACTTGTAAGTGATTCTATACATACCTGTGGGTAGAGAGACCTTCTTTGTCTTTGAGCTGTGCTGCATACTTATTGCTTTCAACTTACTGAAGCATCATAGACTGGAAGGGACCCAGAAAAACTATGTTTAGTAGGGTTAAGCTCTGCCTGTTCCCCCTGAAGTCTGCATTTCAGCTTTTACCCGTTCCATCTGCCTCAGACCACAACACTGACAGCTATGGCCCAACCACTTGATGCACAGTTAAAAACCCCACTCAGGTTCAGATGTCTCTTTTCAGTTTTTCTAATTCTTCAAAAGAGGTTGTATTTGTGAGCTGGGCTCCAATATAATTTGTTCTATAGCACTTTTTCACTTGCCAGGACACCTGAAAAAGATCTTGAGCCCAGCACTAAAGAATATATAACACTGTTGTTCACAATGCCAACTTATACGTCTTTTCCAGGTGAAGTATTTTGGACTGATTGTGGTGTGTTTAATTCACTCTGCCTCTTTCGGATACAACACTATGGCAGCTGAGCAAACCTTTGTCCTGGAAATCAGATGAAATAGTCTCATTTTCTGACATGCTTCTACTTACCCTCTGTGAGAATTAGTCTAATTAGAGGCAAAGAAGAAAGTTAGAAAGATTTTCAGGTTGCTCTGTCAGCATCATTCAGTCCCTTCCAGAGCCCAGCAGTACTTGGATTCAGCAATGTGTTCTAATCAGGCTGGGCAGAGAGCATCACCCTCTCCCTAATCTCTCTCCATCTTTTTAGAGTATGCCCTATCTATCTCCATGGATTAGGTTTGCCTTATTAAACTGCCTTTATCTCAACCCATGAGTTTTTCACCTTATTTTCTTCCGCCTCCCCATCCTGCTGAGGAGGTGAGCGATAGAATAGCTTGGTGGGCACTGGTTGTTCAGCCAGAGTCAACCCACCATGCTCCATCCTGATTTCCAGGATCATGTCAACACCACTAAGATCTGTTTTTCCACAGCCACTTATGCATATGGGAGTACTATTAATCCCTTTTGGTTTATAAATGGACAGTTTAGATGCATTAAATAATTTGCACAGAAAATGTTTATAAGTTCAGGTCACCATGACTCAGAGCATCCCAAATAACATGATCTCACTGCCTTTCTTCTGAAAGGTGGTCTATTTGACAGAATTGGAAAATCCTTTCCATATATTAAAGCTAAACCTTTTCTTTCCATTTTTCACCTGCTAGCCCCTAAGTTAAGAACCTTTTCAACCTCCTTCAGCTTTGCTGAAACGAACCCCACCCTTACAGCACTCCCTTCTGTCATGATGGATATTTCATGAACACAGAGTCAGGAGAACCCTGGAGCTCTGCAAAACCCACTTCTTGGTACCCATCTTCAATGGCTTGGTCCTGCACAGAACAGTACTTAGAATCATAGAATCATAGAATAGTTAGGGTTGGAAAGGACCTTAAGATCATCAAGTTCCAACCCCCCTGCCATGGGCAGGGACACCTCGCTCTAAACCATATGACCCAAGGTCTCGTCCAACCTGGCCTTGAACACTGCCAGAGATGGAGCATTCACAACCTCCCTGGGCAACCTATTCCAGTGCCTCACCACCCTAACAGGAAAGAATTTCCTCCTTATATCCAATCGAAACCTTCCCTCTTTAAGTTTTAACCCATTACCCCTTGTCCTATCACTACAGTCTCTAATGAAGAATTCATCCCCAGCATCCCTATAGACCTCCTTCAGACACTGGAAGGCTGCTATGAGGTCTCCACACAGCCTTCTCTTCTCCAGGCAGAACAGACTCAACTTTCTCAGCCGATCCTCATACGGGAGGTGCTCCAGTCCCCTGACCATCGTCATGGTCCTCCTCTGGACTTGTTCCAACAGTTCCATGTCCTTTTTATGTTGAGGATACCAGAACTGCACACAATAATCCAGGTGAGGTCTCACAAGAGCAGAAAGCCTCAGCAAAAGCAGATGTGCCTGTGAAGTCTTTGGTAAATGTCCTGGGGCTAAAGAAGTTTTATTGATGATTCATTAACACATTTCTCTTAAGTCAAGCAAAGTGCACAAGAAGTACTTGTTTGGTCCATAGACACAGCTGTACCAAGTATAACTGTTACTTTGTTTTCCTTACAAGGAAAGGACATTCCTGCCTCGACAGAGCCACAGGGGTCCTGGTCTGAGACCAGATTGGGTTTTATTGGCATTTATTACTGACTTTACATTGATGCCCTGAGATGATTCTGGGCTTGGTACTCTGAAAGAAGATAATGTTACACAGGAGCTTTCTGTAGTTTCCCAGCCTATTTAACATGCAACAAGCAATTGGGACAATAAGGAAGGGAGACACTTTGGGTGCTCGCAGTCACCAGTGTCATTGCGCTGCAATAGGGAATGTAAATTCTTCTTCACAGCCTGAAAAGTGTGGGTATAAAAAAAGTTGCTAATACTTTCCACGCTCATAAACATGTAAGTTGTAATGAAGCCATGAAAATTGTAGCCATGCAAGGCATGCTTTCTGGGAAGGATGAACTCAGATAAAATAGCAATTCAATTAACTCTCCAGATGAGGAATGAGTCTAGTGAGAAAAATCAACATATCACTGGGCTGGTGCATTTCAAAAGGCAAGACAGGCATAAACAGTCTAAAGCAATGTTTTATTTATATTCTCACAAGTCTCTGAAAGAAGCAATATGTTGCACTGAAATTAGTAAGTAAGGTGAAAAGAAGGTGAGAGCTTTGATTAAATTAATTAGTTCACTGGAATGAGTGCTGGGTCCCAAGTGCTGCTCTGAAAACCCGTATCCGTCCTTCTGGTGTAAACTACGGGACAGGAGGACCTGAAAACTAGGACTCTTCTGAAATGCAGCTTCTGTGATGGGACCTATTTCTGAACTGTCTGTTAGCATATGGTGATTAAGAGAATACCCCGAGCGGGCACTGAGTGACTTTTAAAAGCTAGGCTGATGTCAGGAATTTTTACCTTTCCTCAGTGTAACTGCATTTGCAATTTCATACTCCAGGACTTTATCCTTTTGCATCACAAAAACTAACATGCATGGCTTTTCTTTGAATAGCTGTTCATGTGAAGCTTATAGGGAAAGAAGGAAGATACATTTTCTGATCCTATGTATCCAAACCTCATTACAGATCTGCTGCAACCCCAAGGTGTGGTCCATGAATTTGGGTTGATATTGCTGAGTTCCAAGGATAAGAAATCTTCCTTGCCATTCTTTCAGCGCCTGTTTGCCTAGGGATATTAGTGGAAAGCTTATTTACAGCTGCAGGACTAAAGCCCTGGAAAAAGCTAAAACAGGAGGAAATCGAATGAAATGAGAGAAGCTTTTTAGCAATAAGGACCTCAGCAGCTGACCAGTGAGCACTGTTCAGTAACTTTGATGTGACACAAAACAAATCGACCTGATCAAGCCAGTATTGTCTATGCTAACAAAGGCAGCATTTTTTTTAAAGTGATGTTTCTCCTAGAAATACATTTTTTCTACTTGCTTTTATTTTTTTATTATTATTATTATTAGAGGGTGGGAGGAGCTTGTATATGTGTGAATTCCCCCCTTCCTCCTGAAATAAAACCTTTTGGTGGGCAGGTCAGGGTTGTTGAAGAGAGTAAGCCCTCCTGTGTGCTCCTGGTGACCTCCCTTCTCTCCCCTTGTCCTGCTGTCCTCCTCCTCTCCCAGTGCCTGCTATTGGTGCTGGAGATCAGCAGGCTCCTTTGCTACTTGATATTTCTATGCTCTCCTGGAGGGAGGCATCAGCTTGAATAGAAAGTTAATAAGTGCTTAGTATATTGATTATCACAGTGGGATAAAACTAATCCTCTGAGGGATCAATTCGCTATTGTTAAGCTCCTAATTCTTGACAAATTGACAAAGTCTGATCTCAGGTAAAGTGATAATCCAACCTGGGAGGTCTAGATATTTCCCCTGAAAGCTTCTCACTTCTTCACTGGATGACAGCAGTGCTCCCCTCCATGGGCTGGGTCATTCAAGGAATGAAGTGAAACAAGAAAATGCAAATGTTAAACACAATCTAAAACCAGTCACAGAGCATAAGGAAAGAAACCCCTTGCTGAGGCTGTTGAAGAAGTGCTTTAATTCAGTACTGGTAAAAGAAGCTTTGTTTAAACAAATGTGCTAACTCCAGCAAGTTTCTGCAAGGAGGCTGTGTTTTCTTCTTTCTCCATTGTGTAAATATAGATTCCCTTGGAATATTTATGTGCAATAACGTCTGCCCTTTAGATGCTGCCCCAATATGTGAAACCTCTGCGATGCAGCTTGCTCCAGCACAAGGAAGTGTCACAAGATAAATGTGGAGTGCCAGGACTCAGGCAACAATTTGTGCATTAGCTGAAAGCCAGCTGATGAGTCCTATGGAAAACTGTTTAAGATGTGTCTCTCTTAAAGGTAACAAACCTCCCATGACAGGTGCAAAGCCATAGCCAGATGCTCAGAGTTTTTCCTGCCACTTTTTCCCATCTGCCCATTCCATCCCTGAGGGCCTTCATTCCTGTTTTTGCTGCAGTTTTGTGAGTCATTCACTCTAGATCCAGATGTCATGAAAAGCACATCCCCTACCTGACTGACACAGCTCTGGCAGGCATGGGGAACTGCAATGGGAAGCACTGATGGGGCTGCAACCTCCTGCTGAAGGAGGATGCACACGGTTGCATGCAAGATCAGACTCCCCTCAGGTAAGATATCAGAGATGCCAACCTGTTTCAGTAATCTCACCTCAGAGATGGCATCGTCACAGGCTGTCACTTTTATGCTTCCAGCAGTAACTTGGTACCACGTATTTTTGGAGGTTAGAGGAACTCCTCATGGTCCTTCTGTGCTCCTCTCTGTTATTTTCTGTCCTTTCTTCTTCTGCCTCATGGACCTGATGGTTCTCTCTCACAAGCTTCTCATGATTTCTCACTGCTACTGAATATCTCCTGACACAAATTGGTCCCATTTACCATCAGTGTGGTCCAAGGGTTCATGAGATCTTGGGACATGAACACAGAGACTGAAACCCCCTTTACAATAGCAGAGCTGTCTCTTTTCACAGAAAAAAACGTCTGCAGGCAAGAGGGGACACCAAGTACCTGCCAAGGAAATTTCCTGTTTTTCCAGTCCTTTCACTGGTGCTTAGGATGAGGAAGACATAAATCCAAGAAAGACATAAAACCTAGATGAAAATTCATTAGGCTGTTCTAGCAAATATGAACTAATGGGATTAATTGAACTTATTGTTCTATAAAGTAAGTTATTTAAAGTGACAATGAGAAGTGCAATGACAAAATTACTTGCTATAGATGCCATTACAAATACCTCAGCAATACCAAGTGACTAAACAGTTCTTTCTACAACCTTCATAATTCTGCCTTTTCATTATGTCTTCTGTTTGGGTTCATACATTTTATTTCCCTTGAAATCATTGCACTATTCAAAGTTTGATTAGAGAATTGATATAAGCTATTGTTCAATGTCTTGGTGTACAGTAACCAACTCATCCAATTCAAGGGAGCTCAAGGGGTAATGACCGAGGGGCCAGCCTACCCTAACAATACCACTATGACCTGCTCTGGTCATGACAATGACAAAGCTAATGAGCAGGTTCAGATTGTTTAAGTCATTCTTAGAGGGCTAATTAGCTTTGCCCTCAATGTAGCTGCCAAAGAGACTAAGACTTCCCCAAGCCATTTATTGCCATTCTGTGATGAGTAAAGACAGCTCAGTCACAGCTAAAACTGTTGCTCTCTGGCAGTGAAGTTCCCTGTAATGTCTACCAAGCGCATCTAAATTCACTGCAGAGAAAAGCCATCTGCACCTTTCTCCTAACAGAGTCAAATCAAACAGGCGATAAACCAAGTTTCCTTTCAAAATTCCCCTTCATCTGGGGAGCAGAGTTGGAGGGGCTGGTCTCAAGTGCTAGGGGCACCAAGTGGTTTTTCTTGAACCCTGCTTATTACGGTCTTCTGTAAACAAGCTGTCTGTGGGCCTCAGAGTTTTGGTCAGAGCAAAGGCAAAAAGTCCTGTAAAGGAAGGGACATCTGAATTTTTGTGTTTCAAGGTGGTGGCCAAAAAAGTAGTGAAGATTGGACAGAGTGTTGGAGAGGGGATAAGGTGACCTTGCTGCTCCTGGGCAGGTTAGAGAGGCAGGGAAAGCAATTGCGGAGAGGAGCCTGCTCTCAGATCATGAGCAGTGAAGAGATGGGTGAGCCAGTAAGCTCTGCACTTGCTTTGCTTACTGCTGTGAGAAGGAGTATCTGGGGCCTCTGGCTAAATAGATGCCACCCAGCCATGATGGAGTTGATCTGGGAAGGTGAATTTTACCGGGATAACAGTTCTCCCTGAGCAAAGAGAGTGATCCATGTAGGATCATTATGGCCATTGGAGACCTTGCTCAGCAGTGTGAAGGGCAGAGACAGAAGTAGGTAGATGTGAACTAAGTCTAAAGTTTATCAAACTTGGCTCAACTAAAACATCCCACATCTTTGCTTAGAAAGCTCATGAAATTCAAGCAACCAATTAGTATCACAGCTATGCAGCGGGAGCTGACGAGCCATTCAATAAACAAGCGATCCTTGCAGTCATGAAGTCAAAGGCAAAAAACACTTCACATGCAAGAAAAGCTAGGGCTTGATGCAGTCCCACAGCAAGAGAAGAACTCTCAAGTTTTGCATTAATTGGCTTTTTAATGGGTTTCAAAACTGACTTGATCTGTGAAGTACTCAATAATTACGGAAGATTAAGGTGTCACTTTGAAAAATGGGTGGAACACTTAACATGAATGAAGCAAACCTTTCTTTGGCCTAATTACAGATAAAAAAACAAATAATGTGGACTTGATTATCCTCCAGAATGAATAAACAGGAGAAACAGACACTACAGACGATTTTTCCTGCTGGCAAATGACCTTTTAATATTGGTATCTGCTAGCATAAGTGCTATTCAATGGCAATGGCCAGAGATTGCCCTACACAGCCCACACCTGAGTGAACCATTCACTTTAGCTGCGCTGTTTCCAGGAAGAGATTGTCCTTCCTTCCACAGAGGCAGGCTTTTGCATGGCAAAAATGTAGCACTTCACATCCCTGTGAAGGAATTTATATATATATATGCAGTAGCTGCTGTCTGTACAGCAGTGTCATGTAGGACACCAAGGACACTTGCACTAGCAAAACTAGTTAAGCCTATGGAAACTTTTGTGTAAAATATTTACACCAGTACCACAGTTAAATGTGAAAGCTATCAGATTGTACCCACACACATGCCTAATTATCCATTATGCATGCAATTACATGATTTTAATATGCTCTCATCGTAATTACAGCAGAAAATTAGGGGGCATAATTGCACATGCAAATGTGCATGCCTGGCTTTTTTCTTTCTTTTCTTCTCTAAGATGTTAGGATCACAAAAGAATAAAGAAAGGTCATGGTTAAACTTCATCACCTGTTCTTTAAAGAGCATTTGAAATATCAATAAGAAACTTAAATATTGAGAAGAGTGGCTTCAGCTTTTAGCCTGGAACCAAGCACACAGTAGAGAAAATGTCTGAAGATGGTGCAAGTTTCCACTGCTGAGGATGGTTATCCCAAAGCAGCTATCCCAGCTGACTGTTTTGTGCACCTGCTTTCCTGTTTGGCTTTTTTTTTTAATAATCTCTGCTTCTGTTTTTGTTTCACCTAGTGCTCAGAATGTGATTATAAAAAGCCAGTACATAACAATGGGAATGGCAGCTGCATAGCAATCTGCTGTCCTGCTACTGAGAGATGACCTTCTGAAGTCCTCTTGTCTAAAGGTTCCTCTGTTTTGCTTTAATTCTGTTTCAGATCCTGGAACAGTAATCTTCCAGATTAAACCAGGGTTACTGGGTGAATAATTTTGTTTATTTGTTTAAAATGTGTTTGCCTCATTTTGTTTTCTAAATCTAGGGATGAAAAGTGAGCATGAGCAGATTAAAACACAGGATATTTTTATTCCTAAAAGGAGATTATAATACACGTTTCTGTTGTGCTGTGGCTAAGAGAGATTGGGATGCTGGACATTGCAAGCCGCAATTGAAAGCAGGCACCAGCTCTTCATGGATGGAATTGTTTTTGGTTTGCTGTGTGTGACAGCACCTCTCCCTCGTTTCACATGGCAAGATGAGCTCTGGCTGCTGGAGAGTTTTAGAAGTACATATCCAAATCTCATTGTGAGTATTTTTTCAGGTGTGGGAGGTGGAAAAATAATAGAAAATAAATATTTTTTGGGGAAAAAGGAAAGGTAACATGAAAACACAAATAGTGCCTGCCTCCATCTGAGCTTGCCTGGTCAAATACAAGGTTGTGCTGGTGATGGGGAAAAGAACAAACAAAACCATCCCTCTGTTTTTCTCAGTTTGAGGGTTGGTGGGACATGTCCCATGCTCCTTCACACCCTCCCAGCAAGGCAGCTGTGAAGTTGGAGCTTTTCTTTTCATCATGAAAGAAGTACAGAAGAGACTTTCTGCATCATAAAGGCTCCTGGTGCACCCTGATACAATTCATAATGAAAGGAAATATATGTATTTCTTAAACCCTGAGACAGCCCCTTTTTCTTTTCCCAGGCAGCTGATAGAGTCCAGCTGTTACAGCAGCAATGATACTTTCATACTTCGTCTCCCCAGTGTGGTGTGAAAGCAGCAAATCATTGTGCTATAGAAATCAGTCGGTAGCTGGGGGTTTTGGAGCCAAGCTAGAAGAAAAAAAGGGAACATTTGGTGAAACTTTTTCTACCCTGGTTACACCTTGGGACTGGCCAAAAATGTTGTCTGACACTTCAAAAAGAACAAAGAAGAGGTTTAAAGTTGCCAGCGTCCCCCTGGAGAAATCAATGAGCAATGCTTCCTTTCAGTCATACCCTGATTAACCAAAACCACATTTCACTTGAGTCATGGGTTACATCACCAGGGCTTCAATAGCATCAACTTGCTCCACATACTGTGTGCTAGAAGATGCATGGGCTCCAGTGCTCTACAGCTGATGTCCTTTGCAGAGGAAACTGTCTACAGAGGGGTTTTACCAGTGGTTTCACATTATAGCTGCTTGTGCAGTCTTGGAGGTCCCTTCAGTGTGGTTTCCAAACTAGGAAGTGATGCAGGGAACCCTAAAATTGGTGGAGAAGATGAAGGATGTGTGTCCTTAGTGTAAGCACCTGATGGCTCAGTCTTCCACCTGCACTGGCTAAGCCCAACAGGAAGGAAGACAGTGATATCTCACAAAACACAAGGCCCCACTAACTTGTGCTCCAGGGAATACTTGTGATATGAAACTTAAAAAGCATGGTCAGTCTGGGAAAAAAAAAAAAAAAAAAAGAAAGATAAGCATGCTATAAGTGATAAGTCAGAATTGAAGGCAATACCAGCACCTTAAACACAAAAAGGTAATTTACCATCCCATCATTGCATTTTTTACCCTTTTCCTGCACAGAAATATGACTCCAGAATGGAAGCAGCAGTACTGCCTTCCTGCTGTCTTACAAGGTGTGGTAGGAAGGAAAAGCCCATGTGAAGATTAAATAGTAAATGTTGCTGTTGCACACAAAGCCCCCAGTACTCAATTTGCACTGAAAAAGTGAGGGAAGGGGCTGGAAGTGCAAAGCCCAGACAGTGGTGGGTCTGTGCCAGAGTCCTGAGTATGCGGCTGCATGCTTGCCCTGGTGTGGTGCTGTGGAGGGGACCACATTCATCCAAGGCCACTGGCAGCGCAGGGACAACCTGAGGTATCACCTGTGCTTCAGAAAGTTTTGGAAGGGAAAATCCTACCTTTGCAGCAAAACAGAGCAGAGCTGTTCTGGAGAGGCCTTCAAACCCAGCATGCCTTTTAAGGGCTCCTGTTTAACTGCAGCTATGTGAAACAGCCTGGCATACGCTAAAACCATAATGGTGGATATCCCCTCTCTGGGCTGCCACAGCTCTTGTCTCTCAAACTGATGTGTTTCTACGTATTCTGATTCTTGGTTTCATATTCTCCTTTTTTCTTTTTTCTTTTTTTTTTTTTTTTAATAAAACCTTCTCTGCAGTGGCTGCAGTGCTAAGTGTATAACTTTGCATCTGTTCCCATGCTTCTGATGTACTTTGTGACAGTGAACAATATCATAGTTACATTTTTTTATCTCTATAAGCATCTCTTTATGCAGAAAAGAGATGTTTCCATATATTATTGTGTGTAACACAGCACCTGGGGGCTCCCCACCCTGCCAGAGCTCCCATTTGCTGTGGGCTGCTTCTGATTGAACACTGGGGTTTGAATGGGAAATCTTGAGCCAAAGTTCATCACCAGGACTATTTTGGATACTCCTGGTAAGAAGGATAATGCAGACTCTTTTGTGGGTTTCAAAGAAACGTGATGCTGCTTTTTACTTACATATTTCATTTGACTGAAGATTTAATTCCTGAGTTGTGCAGTAGAGACTTGACAAGGTTGCTGGCATTTCTTGCATACAAAACAAGTTGTTAGTGGCGTTTGTAAGTACATACTGCTGCACAGGTGTGTCCAGCCAGTTTTTCTTAAACAACTGTATCCCCACTAGACAGAGCTCCGGCAAGT
The DNA here is from genome assembly GCF_033783945.1 of Neopsephotus bourkii. Lineage (NCBI taxonomy): Eukaryota > Metazoa > Chordata > Aves > Psittaciformes > Psittacidae > Neopsephotus > Neopsephotus bourkii. The sequence goes on from NW_026901238.1 coordinate 2,055,049, forward strand.
ACAAGGATCAGAGCACTTGATGAGTGCCACTTGAAGTCCCAGATGGAGCAGAATTTACTGCAAAGCTCATTTCCATGCTACTAAAGCTGGAACAAGCAAACCGTGTGCCCAGAGTCCAGAGCCCATCTGCTCTCCTAGCCATGGGCAGGAGGATTTTGGGAGACAAATCTTGCCTGTCAGGTGCTCTTGAAAATATTTTATTAGATTTATTATCACATTTTCCTGTGCAACATAATACATTTTTCTGGCTGATGGCAGTCTCAGCCCTCATTCTCTACTTGACTTTAGTCTCACGATCGGCAGACTTTTCCGATCCACAGGCATGTCCCCAGCTGGAAACATCTCAGACTGTTTGTTGATAAGGTTTGGAAAAGGCTGAGACTTTTTTTTCCCTTGTTCCTGGCAGCAGGCACCCCCACCTGTCATGCTAAAATAAATAAGTAAATAAGCTGAGACATGCATGCGTTATTCTAGAAATCTTACTTACATCCATTTATTCAATACATTTAAGTGTAAGTAAGAGCAAAGAAGAATGAAAAAATGGCATCATAAGTACAGTGTTTGTGTCATGTTTTCTGTGCATCAGATGTTTGTTTTACTGCGAAACTTCATGGGAAGCTTGCTGCAAGCTCTCAGGGAATTGCCAGCAATTATTTCTCTGGTATTTGCTTAAACAGCCCTGAGGTTTAACATTGTTTGATGCCTTCTGAAATGCCGTGGGAAGACAGAACTCAGATCTGTGCCTCTGCCCAGAGATAAGTTTATTTTCCAGAAGATGGGGAAATAATGCCACATCACTCACCCTTGCCAGCAGCAAGAGAGCACAGTCACAGGAGACCTTCTGCAGCAGCCACAGCATTCACGTCAGGAACACTTTGCAGGTGGGGCTGCATGATGTGTGTATGAGACAGACTGAAAGGAATGTAGAGAACTGGAAAAAAATACACTTGGAAAAAAAATACACATGGAAAAACACTTCTGGGGCACTTTTTCTGTTGGTATTCTTTGTTCATTCTCCAGAGGCATCTGGACAATTGGTCTGATAAAACATTGCCACCTGGAGAGATCTGACCTTGCTTAAGGACCTGTAGAAACTTTATTGTTTGTAGACTGTAGAGGTGCTGGGTGAATGCTACAGTTCTGACGTTGTGTGTGCATGCACACACACATACAAATGCAGTGTTTTGGGGAACTTCTCAATTTGGCCTCTGCAGATGGAAATGACTTTGAATGAACTAATGGAGCTGTTGCTGAAAAAGAAATCAAAAAGCCTGAAATAGCAGTACCATGCTTGTAACACATATACAGTTGTAAATAACTTCCTGAACTTTTCTTACTATTCTAATAAAACTTTATAAAATATACATAATGATTAATTTTACTGCCACTGCTTTTCCCCAACAGTGGAGGGCAGGAGGGTGGTAAACATGGCACGTATGTGCTGAAAAGGACTTCTTGTTTTTTCCATAATTAGTTTTGGGGTTATTTTTTAGTCTTTTTGGAATAAATAGAATAGGCATAAATAGTTAATTTTAGATCATTTTTATCTGATTATTTAATCTAGAATTACGGTATCCAAGCATTTAGCTTATTTAAGATACAATGCCAATGTAAGTGTGAGGAAGTGAGCTGGATTGCACTGCTCTGAGTAGCTGTTTGGAGGAAACAGCTATGGGAACTGGCAGCATAACAGTCCAAATACACACAGCTGGACTTTGAATTATATTTATATAGTAATAACTTAATTGTATTTTATTGAACATTTTTAAAATCTATTTTTACTTGTAATTGAACAGAAGTCATTTCTGTCCCCACAGCCATGGACTGCCCACATTAATATTTTGGAGTATTAACATAAAAACCACCAATAACTGCACACAGAGTTGAGATTTTGTTGGTGAGCTGGGGGTTATACTTTCTTCAATAAATTAGAGCTAATCCAGAATGCATGTATTTATTACTGTCCTAAGAACTGTTAGAGTGCTTCAGTCAATGAAAGATTATAACTCTAAGCCCAGGAAGTGGTTTAAGATCACAACAGATGATTTACTGTGTTAGGAATGAGGAAAACAATGTCTGGGAGGGAAAAATCTCAATGGGATGCTCTCACTGATGTCTGTTCTACCTGGGGTAACAAGCATACTGGGACATTTAGCCTTTATAATTCAAAATGGATTATTTTCATTTTGACATGAACCTCATCATGAATAAATGAGCTCTGTAAATGGATTCTGTTCAACACATTTCCAAAAAACAATCACACATGAAACTGGTGGTACTGGCATGACATGCACAAAAGCATGGCCAAACGTATACTGAGATGTGGACCTGTGGGGTAGAATTTGCAGTTAACTTTCACAGTTTGCAGGATTTTTAGCTTTGGTTGGAGGTCTCAAGTCGATCAGCATTTCTCATTGGTCTTCCTATGAAAGTGCCTCAATCAGTGTTTGGTTTCATAGATTCAGGAGCAAACCTGGCAGGGTACACGCAGCACATCAGCACAGTCCCTCTCCATTACAAATGTGCAGCATCGTTTTGCTTCCTCAGCTGCTGCTGCATTTGAAATAACTTTCTCTAAACCCAGATACATAATTTTACAGCAAGTATTTGTCACTTCACCTAAAACAAACTTAAAACCACTAGAAGTTCTCAGCTTTGCAACAGAATGGAGAAGAAAAAAAAAAGAAAAATCAACATGTGAAATAATGAAATAAAAACCTGAATAAAAAGACAACTGCAAAAGAGATGCAAGTTGCATGGTGAGGTCTGCTACTTTGCATATCCTAAAGTAACCCATCAAGACAAGCAGCTTTGATTTATGCAGGTGTGAGCCGAGATTCTCACCTGCACAGCACATCACACCTTAAATGTCCCAAACGCTGGGGAAGTCAAGGCACAGTGGCCACAAGCAAAGCTGGAAGCTCTCTGCTCTCTTCCTTTCCTGCTGCCCACATTTTGGCAAGAAAGAGCATCCAGGATATATACATAAGTAGAGATATAACATATATTGGCTTCAGCAAACTTGTATGTTGTTTACTAACCTATGTGACATTACATTGGGCAGACAGGACTGTGCAGTCCCTGTGCTCAGCATTCATTGCTACCCCCCAAAAAAATAAAGGAAAAAGACACCATATTTCTGCCCCAACACTGCATTTGCTGTCCCTATGCAAAGCTTTCATTGCACAGCATGAGTCCCTGTGATGCCAGCTTATTTTCAAGTTTGTGGGCACATTTCCGAACCAGCTGAGATTTAACTATGGGAGTTTTGATCCTGTTAACTTTTCTGTGAAACTTGAAATGTCATCTGGCTCTGTCTGGGGAGATGCAAATTGCAGAGGCCAAGATTTTCACACGTCTTGCATGTCCTCGCCTGTGAAACAGTCCCTGCCTCACCTCTTTTGCACTGCATGAAATGCTGCACTACACTCAACTCAGAAAGTTTTGCTTCCATGACTTTTAGAAAGCTTGTAAAGAGTCACTAGTGGCTGTTCTTATTCTGATGGATGCAATTTACCCATTACTGCACTGCTTGGCCCAGCTCAGCCAGGCATGTTCCCACTTCTCTCCCTGAACACTTGTGTTCCTCTTCCAACCTCTCAAAATCTAAACTGAATGTTGGGTTGCATCGTCTGCCAGGCTTTTCTATGAGTGAGCAAATGTTCAATTCATCAGTAGAAACACTTAGTTTCAATGCTAGCACTGTAGTGGGAAAGAGGTTTACATTTTATACCTAACATTAGAGCAACACAGCCTCAAGTAACTCAGTTTTGGGCAAACAAACCCCACAGACTTAATTTTTCAGAACAGAATGAAATAAAAACTACCTCCTTGGTCATATTTCTGGTTTTCTGCAGTTTCCTAAACCTGCTAATTTAACCAATGAACCACAGACCTCAGAAAATTAGCTTGAGTACCTAAAACAGGGCATTGCCAGCCATCCTGAGAAGCAGAATCTCACCACAGGCTCCAGAGCCACCTGGCAGCATTAGTCCCCAAAACTACCTCCTACCCTCAAGGGCTCCAGCAAACCCATGTGATAACTTTAGCTTAAAAGTGTTTGCACGTCTGGTTCTTGTGTGTAGGAAGAGAAGCAGATGAACACTTGAACAGCTATCCATCCTGGAGAAACATAGATCTCTGGGCACCAGCCTGAGAAGTATTTATGGAGATGTCAGCTTACCGTGTCAAAAGTGCCTGAGATCACTAATGGTGTGATCTTGCCACTTCTTGGCTATCCATCACGCTGTCTCCTTGCCCTGACAGCTCGCTAAGCTGCCCCCTGAGTGGTTTATAATGGAGAAAGCTGCTCACCATGGTCTGTAAGCCAGAAGTGGTTCTACCATTCCTTCGGGGGGACAGATCCTTGGGTGAGGGCTGCTGATGAGCACAGCTAAGAGGAGCTAGTTGCTGGGTATCTGTAGGAAGGTGACAGGCCTCCCTGCCAGCTGCCTGCTGAGCAACACACAGTTTTGTTGGCTGAAGAAAATAAAACCAAACTGCCATTGGGAAGCAGCAGAGAAAACAAAGACAGACAACAAGGAAAGAGCCAAGGAGAAGTTGACAGATATAGGAATGTGTTTAGGCAAAGTCCATATCAGATTTTCTGGAGTAGACACCACCAAAGTACCACCAAATCCAGTGATATGCAGGTGTTTCACAGTCTACCACTGAAAAGAAGGATTTAGGTTCCTAAATCACTTAAAAGATGTTTCAACATAACTTTTGGGAAACCTGGAGAGCCCAGGAAAGCTGATGGAATTACTTGTATTGACTTCAGGAGTGATGGGATCAGCCTGGTATTCCCTGTACCCATTTTTTTCTGCTTTATTTCTTAATGTTAAGAAGAACAAGCTCAGTTCAAACAAAATATGGCATTGGGGCTAGTAAAGAGACCTTTGGCATATTTACTGTGGACCACAAGCTGGTCTGAACCCATCTAGAAGAGCGTCATGTATCAGTAGGGCAGGAACAAAGCCATAGAGAGCATGGTTCTTTTGCTCACAAAGTGGATTGGACATGATGACTTCTGGCAGGACTCTTCAGGGCAGAGGCTAGAGAAGGACAGTCCTGCTGTGCCAGTGAAGAAAGACCTGCCACCATAGGCAATGCAAAGAGAACTCAGCTATGGATTGTGGCAATTTGAGTAATAAGGCTAATCAAAAGACCATGGCACAAACAATTTGCCACAATTCCAGGTGTAATGGTATTTAGCTTCTTAACTAAACTCATTACCTTTCCCAAGCTATCTCCCACTGCTTTCAGGGGAAGTATGTATTGATCTACAGCCACCATCAAACTGCAAATTCCATTCCTTGATGAAAAGACGCAGATTGAAATATTCACCACAATGAGCAATTGCTTAAGAAACAAAATAAAAAAGTGGAAACGGTTCCTCTCTTATTGAACACATCTGATGGCAGGTCAGCACTCCATTGCAGTGGGGCAGTCAGGTTCTTCCAGACACCTTTACACTGCTCCAGCCATGTATCCATATGTCACATAACATGGTGCAGGACACCACCCTTCAGCTTCCCCTGGAAATCCAGGTTGTCCTAGTCACTTTCAGGGGACTACCTACAGAGAGAAGCAGCGTCTAGTGTAAAGGTTGTACCAGGGCACTGAGATCAGCGTCCCTTTTGAAGCAGGATGGCAGAACCCAGCCAGGGTGGTGCTCTGGGTTCATTTGTGACTGAGGAATGTCTGTGGCATCACATAAATGGGTTTGATTGAGCTGGGAGGCTACATTGTAAACCTGCCTGTGCTTCTCCAGGAAAGACATGAGCACAAAGTAAATGTTTCTCCCAGTAGCTCCCCTGACCTGCAGTGATGCTGCCACTATTGCACAAACTATTGGAACTGCTGCAGAAAGTATTTCAGGAACTACTGCTGAAGCTACTGAGAAACACTTGTGCTCCTTGCTAAAGACAAAAGCCTTCAGTGCAGCACATACATTAGTCCTTTATCTTCCTGATGCACTTTAGTCTTTTTCTTTCCTCACAGGAGCCTTCCCAGGCTCTGTTGGTGCCATCACAGGGTGGTGATGGCGGCAATGAACAGGAGATGAGACTTCTGTTTCTTGACCCATGGGGTGACAAATGATGTAGAGGGCTCATCTTTGGACCACATACCCTTCTATCACAGTGGGTGCACAGCACTGCCCCAGGGCCTATGAGGAGGACCTTTGCAGGGACCATGATCATGGCTGGATTCAGGCTCTCTCTGTGTCTGGCTCCTGCTGGCTCCAGCACTGTGGTGGCTCAGCATTCCCACATCAGGGAGAATGCACAGCCACCAGCTTGAAAAGTCTTGCCTGTCCCCTTGAGCAGTTCCGTAACAGCTTTCAGTGGTGTCAGATAGCAGTGATAGGCTTGCAGAGCAAGTCGGTGTGTGGTTAAGCAATTCCCATCGTTACAGGGGAACTGTTGAAAGGCTGTGAAGAAAATATAATTATCTTAACTCTTACTCCCTTCAAAGAATCTCACAGCAATCTTCTCTGTTTCTGTTTCAGGCAGATAATGTTTGTTGCAAGGCATCCAGGGCCCCAAAATTCTCCCTCAGCCTTTGAAATCTGGTTACAACAGCAAATGAACCCACTGGGGTTTTTGTCTCTGAATTTTGCTGCTTGAGGAGAATTAGCTACGTTTGATTTAGCAGTGACAGACAGGGCAATGGCTCAGCCTGTCTGCATCGGAAATGAGGTGTCAGGATCAGTCTCAAATGTGGCTGTGCCTGTCCTGCTTTCCCCTGCAGAGTCTGAGCAAGGCTTCATGCACCTTGCCACTGCCTGCAGCACCAGCAAATGCAATTCCCTCCTGCTTCCCCACTGGTCACCCTGCTCAAGGCTCCCCACATCTCCATCCCCAACCCCAAAGGCCCTGCCACAAGTACCTTGGACAAGGTCAGGTGCATTTTCATTGATGTTGGATGAAGCCATAAGAGCTGCTTTTTTTAGGCTGGAGTGCCTTGCTCCTGGCCGCAAATACATATGCTCATTTTAATTACTAACAAAGACAGAGAGTGGAGCCCCTTTGCTGTCTCAGAGCTGTGTGGTGCCAGATGATTTCAGCCTGTCTGTGCTCTGGAACTCTCATCAGCATGAACAAGGTGTAGCTGAGCCAAAGGAGATGATCTTTGTGGATGACTGAATGACCTACATCATTACGATACTTTCTGTTCAAAATTAACTCTGTGCTAGCAACCATATATTAGCAAATGCAGTGAACTGTGTATGAGGGAAAAAAGGAAAAAAAGTGCTTTGATTTTCTAAGAGCTGGCTGAAGAAGTCTTTGAAGGAGGAAAAAAGGAGAAGAAATTAATAGGCATTTATCCAAATAAACATTGAGCTTCCAATTTTTTTGCAGTACTGTACAAATCTAACTTTACTGCTGGGATTGTCAAGGGGTTGATGATTCATTTATCAAACAAACCAAACATATGTGATAATCCAGGTTTATCCTGGGCTCAACTTATTGTCATACTTTTGACTATGGTCATGAAAGAAAGCCAGTGCAAAACACAATAATATTTTGTCTGTTTTGATAAGATCTTGCTTTACAGAGTAAAACAGCTTGCTTCAGTCCCCTGTTCTCCCTTCACTGTGCCTCACCTCCGGCAGGTCCACATGCACCATATTTTGCTAGACTGCAATGACTGTGAATAGAAAGTTATAAGAAACAGATGGTAGGAGTACAGTGTGCCATAATAGCTGTAGTACTTGGGGTGAAATCATGGATGAAGCAAGCAGTGGAACAAACATACCACCAGAAGTAGCTGGAGCTGAACGGAGATGATATAACAAAGATTGTGCTTGCTGGGCTGATGGAGGATGCTCAGTTTGCACCAAGTATGTCTTTGGGCAAAGAGCAGAACAAGATCTGCTGTGCAGAAGTGCTGACTTGCAGCAATCATGTTGACTTGCAGAGCACGCTGCACATTTTTTGTCCTTAATATTTCCTGGTTTAGTTTCACATTCAGCTGAGCTTCCAGAGGAACCTGAAGATCTTAAAATAATAGATTTCTGAGACCTTTCGTAGACCCTACCTTCTTTAAAGAAGGTTTAATTTTGGTCTTACAACAGCTGGTCAGAACCATTTACAGAATCATAGAGTCATAGAATAATGCTAGTTGATGGACTAGCATGGGTCCAAGTGTCTGGAGTGTGCATGCTTACTGCACTAGGTGCCCAGTGACTTGGGCATCTCTGTAGCACTCAGTGGACTTCTAGGAATAAGGGACAATAGGGCGTAAGGAAGAGTAAACCAGCAGAGTTTCTAAGAGAACTTAGAGGCAGAGTTCTTAGAGAACTAAGGCAGAGTTCACTAACAGATTACACTTGCCCCTTTTTAACTATTTGCAAACCATTTCCAAACTGGCTCACGTCTGGTAAAGTGGCTTCTGTTTTTTACCTCTGTTTTGTGTTGGTCCTTGGTATGTCAAGGTCTATGCACTAAGGGAAAGGCATTTTGGTCCACAGCTGCAGTAGGAGATAGATGCTGTCTACATCTTCCTACTCATCTGCTGCCTGTAGGGGTAAGGCAGGATAGAGGTGGTGCGTTGTGAAACTCAAGCACAGTGCATGGACATCACCCAAATGAGCAGTGCATGTCAGGTTCAGATGTAGCCAAGGTCAAGTCAGTCACACGTGCCTAACAGGACTGTGGGGTTACAGCTGACATACCACTTAACTGGCTTTTCATGGGAAACAGCTGTTATGAGCAGGAAGTCTAATGAATCTGTGAGTAATAGAACACCTTTTCTTGGCACAACCTGACCTGTAGCTGTTGGAGGTGCCTCTCCACTGCCGGCTTCTGGCATGATAGAAACACCCACCCCTCCATGTGTTTCTACACACAGCCTGTGTGAACAGCCTGCAGAGCTGTGCAGGGAGAAGTCAGCAGGAAGAAGTGGGAGCCTTCCCACAGACATGTGTCATGGCTGGGGGCTGTCCCACGGTCCACAAAGACAAGTTAACCTAACTATGAAAAAATGCATGCAATAATCCTACAGTCTTATCCACCCCGCTGAAATACCATATTCATAATTTCTTTGGAGTGATGGATTTAGCAAACCACATTTAAAAGCATATCTATCTCTCACCATCCTCACTGCGTCATACACTTGCTCTTGTCTGGTACCTTAAATCTTTTCAAGAAACTTGCCTAGTTCTGCTCCTCAGCACTGGGGAGTTGGCAGACATTGACAGTAGATTCAAACCTACTTCCCAGCTAGAGAAAGCATTTAGGAAAGACATAGAGCAGCCTCCTGCACGTATGATAAATATGAAATGTCATTTACAGTCCCAAAGGGACAGGAGCTGCACTGCCCTCAGGATTTAAAAAGGTACCCACAGAGGACAACGCAAGGTGAGACAGGATAAAATCCCACCAGCCTCACTGTTCTGAGCAAACAGAGCCCTTCTTCTGTTACGTGTCTGGTTACAAATTCTCCTTGACTTTCTCCAGTGGATTGTGAAGAAATGTGTGGTTAATCAAATGAACCCTACTGGATTTCTTGCTTGTTTAGGGGAAATAAATATTTACGAAGACAAGAAAATCATAACTGGCTTGAAGAAACCAGAAATTGCAGGTTGTCTTTGCTGCAGGCTGAGGACATTTTGTTTTCAAATAGCAAAACCTGCCTTAGGCTTGACCAGAAAAAGCAATAAAAACTTCACTTCTGAGGGCAGAAAAAGAGAAATAGTAGTTTTTTAAAAGCCTTTCACAGAGTTACTGGTTTTTGGTGGGTTGTTTTTTTTGTTTTTTTTTTTTTTTTTTGTCTGAATAATCTTTCCTTTAAACAGAACAGAAAATGTTCTGTTTTCTCTTTCACTCGTTCAGAGCATTATCTGTAAGTGCCTTATAAAACCCATCAGATCTCCCATGCTATGGGTAGGTTGCTTGCAGGCAGTTAAGTCTGTTGTTAATGTGGATGAATTAACTGCAAAAATATATAAATGATTCATCTGCTTAAGAAATAAAAACCTGTAAATTGGGGTTCACCACTTCTCTGTGTCTCTTACCCTTTCAAATCTGCCTCTAAGAGGAAGAAAACTGCTGTTTCTGGACTCCCTTCCCAGCCATGCAGTGGTCATACCAGACACTGAAGGCACCACGAACCTGGGGAAGGAATCTAAGGAGCAACACTGAAAAAGTAACCCAACTATTTCTCATACATTATACCTGAATTCATGTATGCAGTGCCCAGAGCTGCTCCACTCCCCAGTCTCACCATCAGATGTGCACAGGGATGAAGTTTTTGCTCTCCACCCCTTTTTGTAGCTGGTGAGCAGATGTCAGACAGGGATGAGAAGGACTTTTTTATTCATTTTTTTTTCAGGGAGAAGAGTCCGTCTGTGTGGGTAGGACACTGAGCAACAAATTAGATTCTTTCTGAAATTTCTGACTCATTTTATTCTGAAATAATAAAATAAAAAAAAGGGTTCCTGGGTTTTGCAAATCAGATGTGTGGGGGAAACCTGGTATTTCCTCTGAGGTGTCATCTCAGCCTTCAGCATTCATAAAAAGCAAAAGCTCCGACAAAAGTAAATGTACATCAGGCTGAATGTGTGCCCACACAGAGGCTGGTAGATTTCACTTTGAGTGGTTCAGAAAGGTCTCAGTTCCATTCCAAAAGGCAAAATAAGGCTGAGTCTGACCTATGTTTGCAAAAGTATACTGGTGGTGTTTCATCAGCACTTCGGAAAAACAGTTTGTAAAAATACTATCCCCCATCTTTAAAGAAGAGTACAGTTTTATGAGTTAAAATAAGGCATTTACCTGTGCAGAATGGGGATTAGTGCATGACAAGGGGTACAATTAGGTGATTGCAGAGGAAGAGTCAAAATCAAGTACTAGTCTTGCTGAAATACAGCAAATTTCATTCCCGGTTTCACGTAGGAAAAGGGCTCATCCAACCTGTTGCAGGACCTGCAGAAGGCTTGACTATGTACCAGCCATTCCTGCCTCCAACATTTGGCACTATGAAATATTTAGAGCTTTACAAGCAGGTCAGCAAAATGATCTAAAGGAAGTTTCAGAATCTGAGTCCATGCATGAATGGTTCATTCACCAGTCATCTGGTTTTGTTTTCTTTCTACCCTATGTTTAAGCAGGGATGGAAAAATCAATTTATTATGAAGTTTGTGCTGTCCAATATTCTCAGTAATTTGGTTTGCCAGGTGGAAGCATACAAGTCATTAATCATCTCTTTTGTACTTGGTACTCTTTTAATATTTAACAGCAGAAGAATGTATTTGTTTGTTTACCAGTGTCAGGGACAAACAATCTAGATAAGAAAGATGAAAACATCTTCTAAAACAGGACTTTAAAAAGGAGTCTGTTTCTGTAAACAGAGAAGAGCGACAAGGTAGCAGGAATAAATCAAGTCAGACTTGAGCTTCAGAAATGAGAAGAGCAAGTAACAGCACTTTTCACTTTGCATTGGTAAATCCTGCAACAGCTTTCTCTAAGCCTGAAAGTGCTGCATGACTTTATAATTGCATTGAGATGTGATTGCCTGCTTGGGCTGGATTCCTTGCATGAGCTTTGCAACAGCCTTGGCAGCACAGATAGTGGATATGGGGAGAGGGCTCACAGTTGGCCCAGTAACAGTGACCACATCCCTCTTTTGGGGTCCCGGGAGGTGAAGCACCCAGCAGCAATGCTCTCTTCCACCCAGAGAGGAAGGCAGCAAGCAAGGGATCCCCATGCGAAGCAATTCAAACTAATTCCCCCAAGGAATGCAAAGATGTTCATGGCTCCACACTCACCACCTGTCCTCCAGCAAGCTGATAACCCCCTTGAAGATTGCACAGAGCCTGGTTCCTTGGAGGAGAGAAAGAGGGTCTCTTATCTCCTTGACTAGTAAGTGAAATCACAGTCTTCACATGCAATCTGCAGCCAGGATGCAGGAAGACTTTGAGGACCTGTTTTATTCTTGCTGCCATTATTCAAGGCAGAAACTAAAAATCCTGGCAAATGGTTTTCAACTGACAGACGGCAGATTTAGATCAGGTATTAGAAAGAAGGTCTCCCTTGCGAGGGTGGTGAGGCACTGGCACAGGTTGCCCAGAGAAGCTGTGGCTGCCCCATCCCTGGCAGTGTTCAAGGCCTGGTTGGATGGAGCTTGTAGCAACCTGGTCTAGTGGAAGGTGTTCCTGCCTGTGGCAGGTGGGTTGGAACTGGATGGTCCTTAAGGTCCCTTCCAACCGAAACCAGTCTGTGATTCTATGAAATCATCTAGGATCAGATCAAATAATGTTGGCCTATCAAAAATGCTGTTGCGTAAGTAGCCAATGCTTGCAATGGTCAGTTTCTGCCCTGCAAAGCTACAGCCTCTCTGGGCATGTTGTACATACTGAGTTTGGTCCTTCAAGGTATGTGTTTGAGTGCTGTGTTGAATCTGGGCCTCCATTGTGGTTCAGTTGAGGACAACCTGTGCACAGTTTTGAAACAAAACCACAGCTCATGTTTAATTAGCTCAGCTCCAGACTTCATTATGGATTAGAAATTCAAGCCAAGCCCATCAAGAAGTGTTTGAAAAAACACAGGCTGATGTATGGGCTAGCAGTAAAATTAGTAACACCTTCCAAATCTGATGGCAAAGCTGGGGAGGCACGAAAGACATTGTTGAAACTTACTGCCCACTAGTGACTGTATGGAAATGGCCCCATTGTCTCACAGTCCTTCAGATGCTGTTTGGGGGCTAGGAGGATGTGTGCCAGCATGCAAAGAGCTGGTCCCGCAGCTGCCAAAATGCTGTCACATCAGTGACACACTGGGTTGATAACAGGGATGAGATGAAATCAGGCATCTGCAATACCCAAACCAGCAGCTTCTGGAAATCCTGCTGCCTGGAGAGAATGGGTGCGTGTTCTAGGCTAGTTTGCTCTTGCTTTAGTTATGGACAATAAATCAAGTTATAACATATATGACTCTATACACACATAGACAGGCGGCACTGGTTGCTGACATTTTGGGTTCAGGGAAACAGTTTTCATTGGTTATTGCATTTTCCCTTCTTAGAGGAGGGTGCCCTGGGGGAGCCCAGCAGCTGAGTGAGGGCAGTTTTGCTATGAGAGATCTGCCTTGGAGAACATGTCTCAGAGGAAAGCATCTGATCTCTCCAAAAGAGACATTTTTTGTCCTGGGGTAGGAATGTAATAAAAATGTGAGAATACAATTAACATGATAGGCTGTACTGCAGGGAACATGTCCAGAAAACAAGTGAACAGAGTACCCCTGGTAGTGTTAAATGAGGCAAGAAACAGGGGCATTTAATGTTCTTTGCTTCAAATTAAAATCCCCAGAAAGAACCATGATAATTCCTTAATTCACCATTAAACTATCCTAAATATTCTCAGTTCTTCTCTTTTGTACTTTATCTAGCAGATTTTTTGTCATATTAGCAGCTGCATGAGTTATTATATACTATTTGGAAGCCTTGATTTAAAAATGTCTATGTAATTAGTCCCTGGAAGTTCCATTTTTTCACACTCATTTGTAAGGATGGAGTAAATGATTCATCTTAGGTCTTTGTGTAAAAATATTCACTGTGGGTGCTCTCCCCCACATCAGAAACCTTACCCAGTATAAAGGCAATAAAAGGCAGGAGGAGTGGAGAAAATATTTCAAAATTTTAAAATAAAACTCACTCTGTGAAAAAAAAAATGAAATCATCCATAGTTTTACCCTCAATTACTGTATTTTGAACAGTTAATAAAGACATAGATAAATGAATTGGACTTGTCAAGCTACTGTGTAAATCTCTTAGATTTATGTAGAAAGATAGATGTGCCCGTTCTCCCTATTAGGAGAAAAGCTCCTTCTAATGAAATAGACCACCTGCTGCTACAATGCTAATCCTCTCCATGGGTTTTGACCCATAAGCATGGGCCAATTGCATAAAAAACTGCCATTGAAAATGGTATTTGTACCTTTCCTTGCTCACCCATACTGCCAGCTTTCCTCAGTGTAAGGAATGATGATGCTGTGGATGAAAAAAAACCTGACAAAATTGTTATTTCTATCTTGCAAAATTAAAATATCTGTTTCTTTATATCCCTAAATGTCCTGGAGGCACCATGGTGGTAGGAGCAGTGGGGGTGAAGGACTGAGTGCCTCTGCTGGTTCCTTGAGCTGGGGTCACCAGAAGAACAAACAAAAGATGTGATGAGACATCCCTGGGCAAGAGATTGCTTTCTATCCAACACAGGGGACTCAGAGTCCCCTCCACTCCATGGTGCCTGGGGTAGGAAGGGGCTCCTCACAGCCTCTGGCTGACGGGCATGGCTGCGTGAGAGGTCCCAACCAATGGCCCCCGGGGAACCAAAACATTCTAATCTTTTAGAGCTGTTGGAGATTTATTGTACTTCAAGAACTCCAAAGCCCTGGGGACTATGGCTGAACTCAGTCCATTTTGTTTGGAACTTACTCAAGGAGAGAGCAATATGGGAAAAGTTCAGAAAATTCCCAAACCCTGGAAATTGCAAATGCTGACCCATGGTCAGAAACAGCCAGACAATAGAGGCAAGTGCCATCACCACCTTCTCCTTCATTCCAATTATACTTCCCATAGCTGGAGGTTACACTTCCCGTATCACACACACACTTTCTTCATTTCAGTGAGAAACATACAACCAGTTATCCTGTCACTATCTGCACATCCCATTACGGTAACGAACAGAAGTCATCAAATTATAATACTCTTAATCACACTAAATAATGCCTTGCACTACAAGTTGCCCCATTAAAATCAATGGCCTATTTGTAGAGCGGAGAAGATCTCAGTGTGAGTAATGACATTAAAATCCCTCCCTGGCTGGGAATAAAATTTAAAACTCCCCGGTGTCTCCTAATCTACCTAACAAACAACAGGGGAAAGGTATTGACTGTTAATGTATCCATGTATATGATGCGTGTTTGTAAAATAGAGTTGTGACTCAAATTCAGCAGATGAGGAGCACTTAATAAGGGGGGACGCTCGCCTATGTCAGCCTTATTGATTGGGGGCACAATGGTGTCTCCTGCTGACAAAGTAAATTACTTACTTGTCCATGGCAGCTGGAAGAAAGCTCATGCAGCCTGTTTGATTGCAACTGCTTTTTATTTTCCTTGCAGCAGAGGGAAAGCACAACACTGCTGGGTGGTGCCAGGGAGAAAGAAACAGATCCCAGTGATGAGCCACTTGCCTTTCCTACAAAGAAAGAAAGAAATAACCAAGAGCTCAGCTTGAAACCCAGTGTTTTGGCAAAGCATTCCTGGAATGCCCATGTAGGTTGGGAAGCTCTGCCTGCTGTCAAACCAAGAACAGATATTATCCACAGCCAAGAGAGAAAGACCAGGTTATTTTATTATTAAAATCTCCTAGAGGAGCCTGCCCACAAACATATACATGTGCACATATATTCCCACCCTGCTTAAGCAAAAGAGGCAGAAGAGTGTAGCTCACAAGGACCAAAGAACTGTGAATGCCAAATCCCAGGGAAAATTGGGAGGGGGGGAATCTTCTAAACCCCAGTGTTGGGAGCTTTGTTTTATCTTAACTGAGTTTAACTGTAAGCCACAAAAGGTCACAAAGCTCAAGGGAATAATAACTTGAAGTTCACAATGGTTGTGGAAAGGTTTGTTGCTGCTTTTCATGCAAGCACTACCTACCACTGTGCAGGTTCCTGGGATCTCTAGCATGGTGGAGGATGCTCAGCAGCATCACAGGTCACCAGGGCAGGGGGACTGCAAGGTGGTAGGAAAGAAATGGTGCCAGATGACAGTAATGCCTTTTCATTATTCTAAAAGCTTAGGAAACTAATTCAAAAAACCAAAGAGGGTTAAATAGGATTACAAGCATTCTTTTCCTAATGCAGCTAAGAATAATCAAATTGTTATTCAAAAAAGTGGATAGTGTTTACTATATCAAGCATGCTGTTCACAAGGTTTTTTACCTCCCCACACACACAAATCTCTTGGCCATTTCTGTTTTGGAACACCCAAGGTGGAATGTGGGAGGGGGCCTGCCACCAGCATGTTGATGCAACATGCATGGGGCACCATCAAATTTGCCTCAGGGTGCAAGCAATAAGGATTTTCACTGCATTTCTGTTGACTTGAGTACAAGGAGCTTTTGGCTGTTAGTTAATATCTGTGTGCAAGATGCACCTTGCAGCCCCATCTGCTCTGTTGCACTTTGAGAGAGCTTTGAGGAGAAGAAGTAACCATTTCCAAACCTGCCCTGTCTTTCAAAAAATTCAGTTGTCAAATCAACACAATAAGCAAACACAAAATCTGATTCTCATCTGCCATGCTCAGGATACCTCATGCCTGTGACTGCCTTGATTATAAAGTAATACTCATGGTTTTGAAAACCTACTGGAAAAATATGGAGGCAGATGCATTTGTACTGCATCAGACCCCACACAAAGGTCTCACAGTTAAAGAGGGACTGGATAAAATTCCATCTGATAACAAAATTGGTGTTTCTTCCTCCTTCTCTCCTGTCTGCATTTTTCACTAAAGGACTCACTGCTGTGGCCTGAAGCATCTACAAGGTGCTTGGACAAATAAACATTTTGCAAGTTACATGTCTTCATGAAGATAAATGCTAAAGCGTGGCAAAAATCCCTACAGGGTACCTGCCTGTGCATTTGTGCTAGGGTTGTTCAATGTCATTTACTGTTCAGGCTTTCTGTCTTTGCTCACAAGAGAAAGGGAATTCCACAGCTCTTGGTCAGTACAAGAATGAGTCAAGTCTTTCTAGGCTGTACATTATAAATTTTAGTTACATGGGAGATGTAACTCTTATAATTTCTCTGACTCTATGGTCACTGAACCTATCTACATCTTAGTTCCCCCAGCAATAGCAGACTTTCATAATTCTTGTGAAATTAGTTTGAAAAGAGGAAAGATGATATTATCTCATGAGGCATTAGAGCAGTGTTCTCCTGAACACAGGTAGACAGTATTGGTGGTTGTTATTGGGACCTTGTTTTGCAAAATATCGTTGGTCCTGCCCGAATACGCTCTTTGAAATGCCTATATTTCCTTTACAGCTATAAAAGAAAACGAATCCCTCCAGATCTAGATCATATACCCAAAGGAGAGATGCAAAAAATAGTCAAACATCAGCTCCCCAAATTCCTTCATTTCTGTGTTCATGCAGTCCATCAACCTCCCAGGGCCATGAGCTCCAAGGACCTCCGTGAAATGAGCTTTTCTGCACAACACTCTCCATGAAATGAATGAAAAGGTTTAGACCTGGATCTTCAAGAGTGCCCAGCAACTCCTGGGTCAGATGAGTCTTTCCAAGGAATACCATTCCCGCTTGATGTCTCTAATAAACATCTAGCTCTGGCCATGCCGTCCCAGCAGCTGCAAGTCATCCTTCATTTCAAAATAGGGGATGAGTTTATTGTAGGAAAGGGATTGGGTATTGCTATAGAAACAAGCAGAAGAAGGTAATTGTTGGACTTCATTGGACTTCTTTTTTATGGAAGAGTCAGTTTGGCCTGGCAGTATTGGTTTCTTTCCTATTGAAGCACAATCTCAGTATTCCCTTTCGCAGCCCTATGGAAATACATAGCCACAGAAAACTTGCTATTCCTAAACCTACTGATTTTCCCTTATAGATTGCTTATATCTGGCCATAAAACGACACACTGATCTCTGCAGGGCATTCTTCTGGGAAAAAAAAATAATAAAGGAATCAAGACAGCCAGTGAGGTAACAGGCACTGTTATTGTGAATGTCATCTTTCTTAACCCAGGCACTGGTTAATTTGAAGTCACTGAAAAATCTCTCCAGAAATACATCTGTACAAGCATGTAGATGATGTTTCTTTTTAAAAAATTATAGTGAAAAATATTTGTGTTTGGGTTTGATTATTCACAGTGTGGAGCCTCTGAGTTACTGGTTTAAGTGTCAAACCCCTTAGTAAAATCAATGTCTTGCTCTAACAGGAGTTTTGCTGGTGAAATAATGAGGTCAAATTAAAATATTCCAACCTGAAGGACATGCAGAGCTATTATCTCCTCCCTTCTCTTCCATCATGCTCATCTCTCCTCTGGAGCACCATTTTGGTGCAGTTTTGATCAGTCCCTCACATGTCTTGCTGCTCCCCATCGCATTGCTCAGCTCTTTGGCCAAGACAGACCCTTGAATGTAGGGCAGACCTGGGTCTCCCCAGGTCCTGCACTTTGGGTCTCCAAAGACAGCCCATTTTCTAGATACACGATGCCAGTAATGATACACCAGTCATACCCTGTCCTTGCTGTTCCAAAGGGGCAAAATGTAATTTATAATTCCTGACACAGGTCTTGTTTCCCAGGGTGGTGGGAGCTAACTCACTTCACATCACATGCTGCTGCAAAAGCCAGGCAACTGCTGAGCCTTTTGGCATGTCCTTGTGCTTTTTGTTGAAAACAGCAAATAGTGAGACAGATTTTAGTCAATGGACATGCACTAACTGACATCAGTTGTGTTATAATTGGTGGAGGAGAAAGTATATGGTTATTAACATTCAAAGAAAAAAGAGGCCTAGATTTTCCTGGCCTTTCCTAAATGATAAAGCTCTCTTCCTCTTTGAACCTGACAAAAATGAACTGCAGAACTGGAGAAGAAGCACTTTGTAAGAGATAAAAAACTTACAGCCCTAAATGCTAACCTGGTGATTTTTCATTTGAATTTGTGCGTTATCAGTGGAGCTCAACCCTTGCACAGTTAGGTCTGGATTATAAATAGTGCTCAACAGGAGTTTTCAAAAGCATCTTTTTCAGTGGATAGTATCTGCCAAAGCCAGAGCCTTTTCCAGGAACATATGAGTTTTGACAAGTTCCAGGTGTGAAGCGAGGACAGGCATTAGTCTGGCAGCTGGCACACTCACCAATATAAGGGAAATGCATTTTCAAGTTTCTGTTCAACCTGATTTGTACTGAAAGCTTGAACTTGACTTGCTCTTGTCACAGAGAGACCAAGCTGCTGCCTGCTCAGTGTGAATCCACACCCTGTAAGAAGGCTTTAACATCTCTGCTGGCAGGAAAGGTTTTGTACCACTGAACACCTCACAGCCATAAAACTCTGTTTCCTCCCCACTCCTTCCCCCCACCTCCAAACACTGATGATGACGATTTCCCTTCACCTCTTGCCAACAACATTACCTTTGACTTCAGGATAGAAATGGAAAATTTTAGAACAAAACTATCTAGGATAGTTTTAGTTTAAACCTCATTTCAAGTATATAAAGTTGAACATAGTATCAGTACGTTCTTCTTCCATAAACCATCCTAGGCTCCAAAGATAATCTTCTTATGAATCCAGGGTCAGACAGAGGCTGGAAAACAGCTGGCCGGAAAACAGCTGGCCAAAGAACAGTCATAACATATTCTTAACTTCCACTCCGGTTCTGCAGAAGTTTTTAAAGAGCTGCATACGCCTGATAATGCTGATGTGTCAGTTAGGACAGACC
Source organism: Neopsephotus bourkii (assembly GCF_033783945.1). Lineage (NCBI taxonomy): Eukaryota > Metazoa > Chordata > Aves > Psittaciformes > Psittacidae > Neopsephotus > Neopsephotus bourkii. Next base: position 2,074,504 of record NW_026901238.1, read on the forward strand.
AAGTGACACAAAAGAGAGGGTTTGGGGTTTCTTAATGTTGTTTTATTTTTTTGTCCTCAGGGTGCGCAGTTATTTCTTGCTCACAGAGGATGGATGTTCTTAATGTCTGGAAGCACCTTTTTAATTCATACCCTTACAGAGGAGGCAAATTGGTGAATGAGTTCTTTTCTTTCCTTGTTTTACAGGGAACAGCTTCAAAAGAAAGCACATCCAGCACTTTTACATGGAATTCAGGTCAGGCATGCAAACGGATTCATCAGATGATAGGTTTCTCTGTCTGACATCAGAGAAATTACACAGGATTTTTTTACTGGATCATGATAGATGTTTGCTATTTTTGGAAACGAGGGAGAACCCTTATTATTTTCTGGTACGTATACCTTCCCCTGTCCCCATTGTTACCACTCATATAAAATGGAAATTGCATCTTGCTGCCACCAGATGCCATGGAAGTCAGCAAATATATGGGATAGGAATGGGAATAACACAGACTGCTTTTCAAGACCCCACGCTCTGTTTGTTCATCCTTTATACTTGTATCACCGTGGTACAAGAATTCAGTGGATGCTGCTGACATCCAGGGGGAGAGGGTCCATCTCAACCTGTGGTAGCAGAGGAAGCATGGAGAAAAGCAGTGAAGGATGTGTTGCAGTCTGTTTTAGTTTTTGTGAAGGTTTTCATGCATCTCTTAGCATTACTTTTTAGGGAGAAACATGCCCCCAAAAGTCTTCAAGACAGAGATGAGCATAGCTGATCCCACCTTAGGTTTTGCTCTCTGAAACAGCTTAACAGTTCCCCCTTGAGGAGGAAATTCACTTTGCTCCTCAAAATGTTGCTCACCTGCTGAAGAGCTTCCTTTGGGGAGAAACCTGGGAGTTTCTGCAATGAGAAGAGCAGCAGTTGTGGCACCTCAGGGCTGTCTGGAATGTTACTGTGCACTCAGAGCCATGCAAACAGCTGTACAACCCCGTGGCATGAGCACAAATGTGGGTGCCTGCACAGGGGCCCTGCACTGTCTCCATGGCCCCTCAACAAGTTTAGCTGGGTGCTCCTTTAGAAAAAAACACATCAGTGTGAGTCCTTCTATTACTGCAAAAAAAACCATCAAGGTGAGAATAAAACCTAGCATTAAATCATTTTCCAGATCTGAAACAGCCACCAGGATGGCCGTGCCTCTCTGGGAAGCAAGCATGAGAAGACAGCTATGGTATTAACACAAGCACCTACTGCTTTCACTTTGCTGTACTGTTTTGGAGGCAAAAGGAGATGGGGTACACCTGGACAATGTGCTGCAGCATGTGCATACAGAACATCCAATCAACATCCTTTTGCTTCCAGATCCTTAATTCTTGCAGTGGGTTTGGCAAAAACCTTTCAGATCAGTTTGGAAGGGGAAAAACAGGAGTTTGCATTTCAGGGAAAGTCGAAAAAACTGTTTTCCCCTCAGAGCTTTTGTAGCTGAACTGTATTGTTTGATGAAGATCAAAATATTTTGTGGGAACATGTCAGTTATGACGTCATTTTCTAAAGAAAGAAGTTTAAATGAATTGTTTCAGCTCCCTCATTTTGATAAAGCTAAAATGTGTCAATAACAGTGAAATGTTTTGATAATCTCCAAAACACTCCTTTGGAAAAAGCTAAAAATGTTTTGACTCCCCTAGCAAGGATAAATGAAGATGTGCATATATTATTCTTGCTGCATTTTGCCTATTTGTTTTTACCATCCTTCACTGTGCTCTTCTCTCTTTCTTATCCTTGCACCAGTGAATTCCGCAGGTCACTCAAGAAATACAAATGTATATCAAAATTCCCTAACCCCCCTGTGTTTTGCAGTAGTTTACTGTATACCTCCTTTTGCTGACTGCGAATCCTCCAGTGTCCCAGAGTTTACACCATGTAGAAAGCAAGAGACAAGGGTACAGAGCAGTCAAGAATTTCAGACTTTTGGAAACCAAAGCTCAGTATGGTCAGTACAGTACATGGCCTAGCAGTCCTAATTCATGATGTCTGCAAGAAAATGAAACAGTGCGATCCCTTTATTTAGTTGGCAAAGAATGCCTGTCACCTGAGTTGAGATCTTAATGAGTCTTTTTGATCCAGATGTCCTTGTAGGAGGCTCTCAAAATGGAGCAATGCATGGAGGAGCTGCTCATCCAGAGCTGTTGTGGCTACAGAAAAAGGCTCCAATATGAACAGAAACTCCGAGATCCTTTGACATTTACCAGGAGCAATGGTGCCTACTTCGACCTTATCCACAAGGTAGTCCTGACCCTATTTATGCTTCCCCCTTCTTTTCTCTTTCTCCTTCCCTGCACAGCAAACGTTGTCCAACACATATGTATGGGATCAGTCATTTTTTTTCTCCAAAATTTTATCTGGAAAAAAATCAGTAGATCGTTAAAATGGATGCTATCTTCCTTTCTTTACCTCCTGGCTGCTCACAAGGGCCCTGCCTGTGTATCTGTACAAGCTTGGCAAAATAAATAGGAATTTTTTCAAGTTTAAGCTGCTGCTGTTCTAAAAATATATATTTAATTAAAGTGTATTAATTTCCCCCCTCTACTCAGATTTTAGAAGCAATTTTCATTCACTGTTTTGTAGCAAACGTCCTGCTGTTTGCCATCTGAGAAAGTGGTCAGATTTTGAGCTTCAGTGATCCCTCAGTACTACCTAACTTTTTATTTCTCTTTGGAGAGGGAACTCAAAGGTTGCCAGTGGTAACAAGGGCAAAGAAAGATGATAGTCTTTAGGCTTAATTTAGAGAGTAATTTTAAAGAAATTCCCTTAATTTAAGCATAGGATTGAGCCAGTAAAGCCTTTAGTTTCAATAGACCCATAGCTTGAGGTTGGGTACTCCAAAATATGTACATGTGCATGCAAATTCACAGAAAGCCTTATTGATAAAAAGAAAATAAGTTGTGAAGCACTTAAATGTAAGCCTAGTTTAAAAAAGAAACGCTATATAAAGTATATTATATTCTTATGCGTAATACTGAATTCACGTCTTAGCACTGGGCACTTGGCTGAATGGCATCTTTAATCATCTGTAAAATCAAAATATTCACCCAGGCAGTCTTGAGCACAATGATCCCTTTGAGCCTGCTGCCCTTCTGCAGCTACCACAGGGGTAGTTTCTGAGCGCGTAAGGCCCAAAAATTTGGTGTACATATCAAGCTGCTAAAAGCTGTAGAAAAAAAAAAGGTGTAAAGAAGTTTCAGGATCAGGTTGTTTCTGTTGGCCTGTTGGTATTTTCTGGCTGAGGCGCAGTGGATGTAGGGTGGCTTTTTCATCACAGTTTTCCACCCATTGAATGGAGATTAGCTATTATTTCATGTGTTTCTTCCTTTTTTTTTTTTGTCTGATAGAAAAATCAGGCATACTTTACACAGCTAGTGTTGGTAAGTGCCATAGGAAAAAGACAGTAGGTCAGTTAATTTATCGTGGCATTTATTTCATGATCATGCCACTATTTTTCAGATGTTTTACAAAAGAACTTCTGCTCAGATAAACAAATGCTTTGTTAGTGCCTGGATTTTGTTCCCCTGAGGCTCATTGGTAAAGAGGGATTGTTTGCATGAATGTGGCTTTAATTAATATTTTGTAACATGCTGAGATGCAATTGCATATCACTAGTTTTAAAGATTAGTTCCTAAAGAAAGAACGGAAAAGCCATCACTGTAGGACTTTTTTTAAACAACTTATCTAATTAAGAAACCTGCTGAGCAAAGCATACAAACACATGATTAGGTCCATCTGTATTCAGCCAGGCACATTAACACATGCATAAAGTTTGGCATGTGCTTTACTCAAGAGGAACTGTCTGATGAACTGGGACCTAAGAGAAAGCAGGAGAGATACACTATGCTCTTCTTTTAATGATGCAGTATTTTATATTCCAGTAACTAGCTATTTCACAATATGGATTTCCCCCTCCCGCTCCTTTCTTTTTCCCTTGAAAAAACCTTGACATAATATTTCTTGGCACACTTTTGTCAAATTTAGTTTTGAATATTGAATGACTTGGTGGAGAAAAGGATCTTCACGTTTCAAACCACCCTGAGCTCTGAGTACCTAAAGTTCAGCCCTCCACTCCTGACAAGGATGACAGAGAATCTGCTGTGAGCATCTCATATGTTACCATTTAATATGAGATTTCACATTCAGCATCAAAGTGGAAATTTTGCAAGGAAAAGCATCCTGGTGACAACACATCCTTCACAGGCTAAGTCAATTTTAATTTTTAAAGTCAGTATTATTATTAGGCAGCAGAATGTATGCCGTATAAATCTCATCCATTACTGATGGCTTTTGTTTCATGAATAATCAAGTCAATGCAACTTAGGAGCAGGCAAAACAAGATAAGGCTGTGAAAGTCCTTTGTGAACAGCAACATACTCTGCAGGTATAAACCTGCTAATCTGAGCTGACCAGACCAGAGCTACATTGACTGTCACCATTGGAGGTGACAATCTTTTGCCCCTGCAGTGCAAAAACCACTTGGTAGTCCACGGGTGCAGCTGAGCCACCCTGGGTGTCCACCTGGAGGTGAGATGGCTTTTCTCTGAAGTCCTGTTTTTGTGGTATGTGGTTCAGCAGCACATCATGATGGGGATGCAATATCCATCACCAGTGCTGGGTTTAGGCTTGACAGGGCTAAAACCCCTGTGCTGCAGCAGAGAAGCTCTCAGGGCTGCACCAAACCTTCTGGCACCATAACCTGCTTATGACCACCTGACATTTGCATTTTATGTTCCCCATTTCTTTTTGCACAACCCAATTTCCATAAGCTTGAGTGATTATTTTGCTTTTGAGAAATTAAACCATCGCCTTCCCAATTCTAATTCTTATAATTTATTTTTATGAGGCAATGATGAAAAGGGCAAAAATAATGAATATTTTGAAAGATGTGGAAGCCAGACCTTTGAGCTTTCCGTCAAAGCTGTACAGGAGATGCCTGTAAGAGATGCAGGAATAATAATTATTTCAAAAAAGAAACATGACCATTCCAATGTGTTTCTAGTAGCACTGCAAATCCTAAAGACTATATTTAACATTAAAGCTTCTAGATAATTAACAGTAGCTTTTCCCCTTCATATAGAGAAGATCAGGTTGGATAGAGGAAACCGTCCCATTTCAGAAAACTACAGCTGCCTTCTCAACTTGAGGCAGTGATGAGAAAAGACCACTAAAAGAAAGTAATCTGGATTTCCTGGAAAAGCTGTCCATTATTAAACAATATTTTAAAGCAGTGAAATGCAGAGCCCAGACAGCCAAAGGGAAAGTCTATAGCTGCATGTGATAGCCCTTCCTTCTTGCTCCAAGCACTATCTTCAATGGCTGTAGGAAAGGCTACGTGTATAAAACCAAATATGCTGTGCAAGAAGGGGAGAAAGAAGAAGGGGCAGCATGGTCTTCATGTGCATGACTAGGGGAACAGGAATGCATGAAACAATATTCACTTTGTCTATAGCATTACTGAGACTGTTACTGTAATAGTGAGTCCAGTTTTGGCATCTGTGCTCTGAAAGGAGATTGATAAATTGAAATGTCTGCACAAAGCTGCTATCAGAGGGTTCTTTACAGGGAGACACTAAATGCATTCAGTTGCTTAAAAAAAAGAAAATGAAGAGTTAGCTTGGAGCAGTGTATAAAGGATCCATGTAAGGGCAAAAACATTCCTCTTCCTGAGCAGCTCTTTAATTCAGGATTCTGAAGTCAATGGCTATAAATAAAAGCCAGCAGAGCTGCACTGGTAGAAAAGGTGCTGGTGCTAGTTATTCTATTATTCATTTCATTAATATTTTTTTTTTTTTAATGAGGATTTTGGAATAGCTCAGGAAGGGATGTAACCAGATCTTCACAGCCTTCAAACCAGCCCAGAAAACTCTCCAAAGCCACGCTCAATCCCAGATTCACAACAGAGCAGTCCATAGAGGTCACTGCATGAATTTCTCTGCTGGCTGCTGATCAGAGCCACCCATGCCAGTGGTTCCTCCTGAACCCACAATTTGTGAGCACCAGAATTCTCCTGGCAGTCATAGGCTGGGTTGTGAAAATGCCAACATTTTCATCACATCCCAGCCTATCCCACAGACCTGATTTTCTGGCTCATCATATGCTATGAATATTTTATAAAATGGCTTGTTGGCTGGGATGTAAGAGTCATAAAGAAGTGAAACAACCCACTTCATTCACAGCAAGCTTCTTTAGACAAACACCCAATTCAAAAGCATCAACCCCAGACGTAAATGTGGGTTTGACTGAAGGGCTCAAGTCCCAAAATCACAATGAAGACATAAAACTGCCAGTGGGGAGAACAAAACTGCCCAAACAGAATCACAAGGCACTGTGATCAGTGTCACTCCGCTGCCACTGATTTCTTGCTTTGGACCAGGCAGGGCTCAACTGCTGACCATGTTGTTGCTCAACATTTGGAGCATGGGCTCGAGATTGTTTCTAATGTGCTTTTGGGAACTGGGCTCAAATCCCTTGCCCTGAAACAAATCCAAAGAAAGAAGGGAATGGCTAAGAATGAATTCCCAAGGGCTACTCTGGTTTAGGGAAATAATCTCTGCAGTTGCAGGCCTTTTTTAAGAATGGTCTATCTGGGAAACAGTTTCCTGCTTCTCCCTGAGGTAATTCTGTCAAGACACATTTTTGAGTGTTGATTGGTGCCAGTTTTTGCTTTATTTTTGGAAAATGCTCTTCACACCTGGATCTTGAAAGACCTGCAGACCCAGAGCAGTGTGAGCCGAGCTGCCTCACACAAAGTGAGAATTGAAATAGCTTGATTAATGTTGTGAATACTGTTAGGAGGAGGCGAAGGCCAACAGGTTGCCGATAGAAGCTTTCAAGATGTCTTTTAGAGTTGTTTAGTAAAAAGAACTCCCAAATCCACAAGATTAACAACACAGAGGGCTTTGTTTGTGCTTACTCTAACGTCATTAATACCTCTGTGCCCTGTTATGTCCCTGAGCTTTAAAACCTTTTGTACTTTAAAAGTGATGTAGTGGGACTTTGGATGTACTCTCCAAAATTAGATACATCTTTTTCCTGAGTCTTATTTCTAGTTGAAAATTAGCAGTCTTCATCTACTGGGGAATGTTGCAGCTAATGAAAAAGAAAATGAAACATAGAAAATGGATTATGATTTTTTTTTTTAATAAAATAGTGTTTTACAATACAAGAAAGACATGGATGTTAGAGCTGGTCCAGAGGAGGTCTGTGAAAATGCTCAGAGGGCTTGAGTACCTCTCTTATGAAGACAGGCTGAGAGAGTTGGGGTTGTTCTGCCTGAAGAAAAGAAGGCTCTGGGGAGACCTTATTGAAGCCTTTCAATACAGAAAAGGAGATTTTTTGCCAAGGCCTGTAGTGTCAGGACAATGGGCAACAGTTTTAAACTGAAGGGAGATCTATTTAGAGAAGACATAAGGAAAAAATTCTTTGCAATGAGGGTGGTGAGTCCCTGGCACAGGTTGCCCAAAGAAGCTGTGGCTCTCCCATCCGTGGCAATGTTCAAGGCCTGGTTGGACGGAGATTGGAGCAACCTGGTCTAGTGGAAAGTGTCCCTGCCCGTGGCAGGGGGTTGGAACTGGGTGATCTTTAACGTCCCTTCCCACGCAAACCATTCTGTGATTTTGTGATTCACACCAAGGAAAGTAGAACCCACTTGTACTCGGGAAAGCTGTTGTGGTTTCTTTATTTGAGAGAAGAGTCATTATACTTACCAGTAGCAAGTGTGACCCCTCTGGAGTATTTTAGTCCTCTATATTACCAGGGAGTGGATGATGAAATGAATCTGAAGATGTTCTACAGGACAGTCACTGACGCTCCAATGCTTCGCAGTCCACATCTCTTGTCACCAAAGTTCCATGAGATGCATTAGTCCAGAGACTGATAGATAGTGTCCTGGCAGTTTTCCTTTCTTAGAATCAGCATGAGCATCAAGTGTGTGTGGTCTCTCAGGAGTTTCATTTCATCAGTGAGATAAAGCACAGAGATATATTATTTCTTCTGCCTGAGTCTGTCTCTGTATCTTCATTGTCCACTGGCCAAACCTTTCAGCCTCTGCAGACTCTGAGCTCCATGGAGGACTCTTGTTGCCCGAATTGCCCTGGTCTTTGAGCTCCAGTTTCTAGTGCTGTGGTCTTTGAGCTCCAGCTTCTAGCTCATAACACTCACATGTCTTCCATTTCATGATTTACATGCTTAAGTGTGCTTGATTTGCTCAGGCAGGCAGAAGTTGGAATTAAAACCCACTATCTTCCTGAATCTTAGCTCAAGAAAGGAAACAAACCTCAATTGATAGACCCAAATGTTAACAATATGATTGAGAAAAGCCCTCATAGGTCTAGAGGAGTAGTTCGTGTGCAGAGAAAAAGAGAGAAAAAAAAAAACCCAACAGAAAATAACTTACTAAAATCTAAAAACCAAATTAAAATGTCACTGAGAAACAAGGAAGAGTATTAGGGTGAAAGACTTGTGCTCACTTGCAGAGAGAATATGCCCAATACTTGACACAGCTTGCTATCTAACAAGGCTAGCAGCGAAGAAATGTCCCTCTCAATCACAGTAGGGAATGAAGGTGCCTGGCAAAGTCTGTGTCAAAACATTATTTGGGGTTGTCAGACAGGGCAGGGCTTTTTGTTTTACATTTGAACCTTTGACATTACAGGAGGAGAATACAAAAAATCATTAACACTGTCTGGGCATTCCTTGATTATTATGAGATCACGGGTTACCTATATATGGAAATAAATTAACATGGACCCTTGAAAAGTTACTTTTTCAGTTTGCCTGTTCCCTGAATATAGGGGATGTACTTCAGCTTGTACTAATTTCATAACCAGTTTAGCTCTCCTGCTTTCAGGAAATTTGTCTCTGACTTATACTATAGTAAAGAAGACACATCAAGTCCAAAATTTCTTTGTGAGACAGGGACAAAGGCTCATACTCTATACAAAAATTTGTTCATGTGTTTATTCTATGAAAGTGTGTGGGTGCATTTAAATCAGAGGGAAAATTTTGTCAAATAAAAATTAAGATAATAAGAAACAGGCTTCTAGGAGGTGTGAAAATTTCGTCAGAAGTACAGATGTGTTTAAATCATCTAAGTCCCATAATTTCATCAAGCACATTTTATTTCTAATATGATTATTTAACAGCAGTGAATAATTTCTCTAAAATGATAGTCCAAAGAGAGCTCAAACACAACATATGAATTTATCATAGGAAACGTTGCATTAAATTACAAAGACCAGAAGTCCAGCCTCACTGACAATAAAACTTTTTTTAACAAAAACTGTGTGGATTTTTTTGGCTTTTAGCAGTGTTAATGAATTTTTCTTTTTTTCCCACATGACATCCTTGCTCCCACATGACATCCTTGTCTCTATATTGGAGAGATATCAATTTGATAGGTGGACTACTCAGTGGATAAAGAACTGGCTGGATGGCTGCACGCAAAGAGTTGTGGTCAATGGTTCAATGTCCAACTGGAGACCAGTAACGAGTGGAGTCCCTCAGGGATCGGTGTTGGGACCGGCCAATGGCACCAAACTCTGTGGTTCAGTTGATATGCTGGAGGGAAGGAATGCCATCCAGAGGGACCTTGACATGCCTGTGAGGTGGGCTGATGCCAACCTCATGAAGTTTAACCATGACAAGTTCAAGGTCCTACACCTGGGTCGGAGCAATCCCAGGCACAGCTACAGGTTGGGCAGAGAAGAGATTAAGAGCAGCCCTGTGGAGAAAGGACTTAGGGGTGTTGGTCACTGAGAAAATGAACATGAGCCAGCTTCAGTGTGCACTCGCAGCCCAGAAAGCCAACCGTATCCTGGGTTGCATCAAGAGAAGCATGACCAACAAGTTGACAGATGTGATCCTGCCCCTCTATGCTGCTCTCATGAGACCTCACTTAGAGTATTGTGTACAGTTCTGGTTTCCTCAACATAAAAAGGACATGGAACTGTTGGAACAAGTGCAGAGGAGGGCCAAGAGGATGATCAGGGGACTGGAGCACCTCCCATATGAAGATAGGCTGAGAAAGTTGGGTCTGTTCAGCCTGGAGAAGAGAAGGCTGCATGGAAACCTCCTATCAGTCTTCCAGTATCTGAAGGGGGCCTACAAGGATGCTGGGGATGGACTCTTCATTAGGGACTGTAGTGACAGGACAAGGGGTAATGGGTTAAAACTTAAACAGGGGAAGTTTAGACTGGATATAAGGAAGAAATTCTTTCCTGTTAGAGTGGTGAGGCACTGGAATGGGTTGCCCAGGGAAGTTGTGAATGCTCCATCCCTGGTGCTGTTTAAGGCCAGGTTGGACAGAGCCTTGGGTGGCATGGTTTATTGTGAGGTATGCCTGCCCACATCAATGGAGTTGGAACTAGATGATCTTAAGGTCCTTTCCAGTCTGAACTATTCTATGAAATTTATCCTACTTTTTCAATTAAAGTTTTCAGAAAGTTGTTGGTTATTTTATCGACTCTGCTTTTAGTTTTAGGGCCAAGCACCAGTTCTCTTTTCAATAATAACTGTTTACATTTAAGCTAGGAACTTCTTTTCTATCATGACACATTCTGGTATCATCTTCTCTCTCATCGTGGCAACAAGCCAATACATGATCTTCTGTGTCCTTTCCATCTCATTTCCTTAAGTTTCTGTCAGTCTTTTCAAAGGCCCTGGGAACAAAACCCTCAGTCATCTTCCATCACTATTCAACTCAAAAACACAATAGCAATACAGCTAGTAGGCATTGTATCATGTCCATACACTGGCATTAAACTAGTTCTGAAGATAATGTGCTTAGTATCATGTAATCTTCCCAAAATATCTAGCTGTTTCTAAATTTCATGGTGGGAATTCTTCCATTATCACTAGGTCATTCATTAGATTGTAATGAAAAGACTTGTATAATAAAAGAGTAAGTGCTGAAAGTTGCAATATCCATAAATGCTTTTGCAGAAAAATTTGTAGAATGAGGCCTTTTTTAAAAAAATGCTAGAGAAGTTGTTCAGGTGAAAGGAATACTACTAAAACAGACTGTGGGAAATGTAGACTGATTATCATACCAAGGAGCAAAATACTTAGGTCAATACAGAGACCCCTTGTCCTAGGTTCAGCAGTAGCAGTCATTCTTTCTCCTTCTTAGTAGCTGATGCAGTGCTGTGTTTTTGACTTTTGGCCTGGGAACAGTGCTGATAACACCGACGTTTTAGTTACTGCTCAAATGTTTAGTCTGACCAAGGACTTTGTGAGTCTCATGCTCTGCCAGGGAGGAGGGGAAGCCGGGAGGAAGTAGAAACAGGACACCTGATCCAAACTAGCCAAAGAGGTATTCCATACCACAGCACCTCATGCCCAGAATGTAAACTGAGAGTTACCCAGAAGGGCTAGTTCACTGCTCGGTCAGGCTGTGTATCGATGGGTAGTATTTTATTCTCTTCGCTTGTTATTTCCCTTATCATTATTATTACTGGTGGTAGCAGTAGTGGTCTTGTGTTATACCTTAGTTACTGAACTGTTCTTATCTCAACCTGTGGGAGTTACATTCTTTCGATTCTCCTCTCTGTCCTTCCAGGAGCTGGGTGGGGGGAGGAAGGGGGGAGTGAGAGAGCAGGCTACGTGGGTCTGAGTTACTGACTGGACTTAAACCACGACACCTCTCAAAAAAGAGGGCCACAAATGAAATTCTAGACACGATGGAGTGTCAAATGAGAAATTTAAAAAAGTGTCTATGAAAAAGTAACTGATAAATCACATCATCTGTTTTTTAATCTGATCATATTTCTGTTAGTTCATTTCTAGTAAAGGGATGGACCTCAGGGTAAACCTGCAGCAGTTCCATCAATCTCACTACAGTAACATCAGTGTAAAATTGGTTTGAAATCTGAATCAAATATCTGGTGGGTAAGCATTAATCAATTCTTGTCACTAATTTCTTGAGCAAAGCAACACCACATCTGCCATTTCTGTGACTGTTACACTGCATTATCTGTCACTTAAAGCTGAAATAATATAGAGCAAATAATTTTCCTACATTAACTTATTCCTACATATTTTTTCAACTCGTATTATGTTTTATATTATGAAACTCAGAACACAACATGATCTTCACAGTGAGACAAATGGATTAATTTTATTATATGGTATTGTCCTTTGTTTCAAGCTGATATCTCTACACCTGAAATATGTGATGTTTTCTGTTTCGTATTGTAAATATTTGTTGATTTAGTTAACACCTTTTAGACTCCCTGGGAGGAAGACAAAGGACTCCTGATGCTGCTGGCTTGAGTTATCCAATTCATTCCCATCTCTTCTGCTGTTAAGGTGATCCTCAGCTGGTCCAGGCTTGAGTCATTTATGGATTAGGAATGTTTATCAGGATGGTGGTGGTACTTCATACATACTTTACTAACGATGAAAAGGACAAGGTATCTCTCATGTATATTAATGGTAGTTACGAGTATCAAACTCATTAAATGTATTACAAAGTAGTACTTTGGTGCTCCGAGCTGAAAATAGTGACGGATCTGAGTTCTTTTATTTCAGAAATATCTACCACTGCTCACTCACAAAGCAATCTAGAACAAAGATTTTTAGAAAAACACTCTAAAAGTGGGCTTACTACACAACCTGGCCAATTAGGTTTCAGGGTACTGATTTAACCCAGAGCCTCATGACCTTCTTTCTTCTTTAATATCCAGGGATTTTCCCTATGGGAAGGGATGGGAGTGCAGTTTTGCTTTCCCCAAACAGAGAAAGCAGGGACATTGCAGCTGGGCAAGGATCTTCTGCAGTGGTGACACTGGTGTGACAACACAGTACCACAGGAAACTTCTCAGCAGTCTCTGAAGGTGCAGCTTTTGTACAGTCATGCAGCAGCAAGGTTAAAACCAACTTACAGCTCTAAGTATGTTGTATTTTCTGTATTTCATTGGGAAGCAAAACATTTCCAGTGGTGCCAAATCCATTTCAAATTTTCGTACATTAACAAAGTTTAAAAAAACACACAGGAAACCAATCAAGAAGTTCCTCTGAATTCCTTAAGTTATCATCCCACTTTCTAAATCTGATTCTGATGCCCTTGGAGCAACAATTTGAGTGTGTGGGCTGCAGCACAATTTACCTTTTCCTTCCTTCCATCCATCCATCCACTTCCTTTTTCCATACATATCCCTGTGTTTAATAGACTAGATCACATGCATTTTTTTTTCCCATCAGATTGAACCATGCAAGAGATAAGATGCAGAAATATGGGTGCCTTTCATAAACAGCAAACTGTTAAGGAAAATAATTTGGTTGATATAGAACAAAGACAATTTATAATTGCTAATTCATCTGAAAAAAAATTTGCGAAGTCTAGTGTTTAGATGGTGTAAATAGTTGCATCTGAATCAGGTTACCCAACATTTTTATTTAATCCATTGGGTCATTCCAAGGGATCTGGTAATCTGTAAATGTCAGCAAATGAGCAACTTTTTTAGGTATTTCCTTAATTCTTGAAGAAATAAGCTCAGATGTACTTAAATCTTTTCTCCTGTCTCTAACCATTTTACTTAGTTTCTGTTGAAAGTCCCCCCTTATACAGAAACCCTTTAGATCATTTTGCCAATAAGACTCTTCAAAGCAGTGTTGTGCTGCAGTGCTGGGGCTGTAAGAGCATTTTGCAGAGGTGGACACGACTCAAGTGTTCCCAGAGTCATCATCATGCTGCATGTAGTGTCCTTTGGACCTCCTTGCCTGGAGGCAACACAGGAAAGACTTTCAGGGTCTTTTCACCATGCAGTTTTCTTGCTGAGCAAGCAGACCTGCTCTGCAAGCATGAAGATGTCCAAGATCTAAATAAACAAAAAAAAACCCAAACCCAACCCAACACCTAGTACTGAAAAACAGCAAAAAAAAAGTATTATGAACTGATAAAATGGGTACATTTTTTGGGTTCTAAAAAGAAATATATAGCCTTAGGAAGCCTCAGGTTTCAAAGGTCATAAAGATCATTTATTGCTTCTTGCCTTTAAGTGAAATGTGTTTTATGGTGTCTTCCTCTTTCCACCTACTATTTCATAGTGGGAATTGGGCAACAGCTGATATTTACAGGTATTAACTAGATCATGAAAGCAATGGCTCTTGATCCTTCCCTTTGAAATATGATAGGATTCACAGTAACTTAATTAGAAACATGGAGAAATAAGAGCAGAAGAGGCAGTTGACCTCTAAAAACGTTGTGATAAAAGAGCCTATTTTATCAAACAGTGTAAAAGAAAAAGATTTTCTGAAAAGGAATACTGAGATTTAGGAGATGCATTTATGTACCTGACTGGGCCATAGATTCCTGTGGCTTGGGTCAAGACATAAAGTCTGTGTTCCTTATGTCATAAGACAGGTAATAATCTGCTCACTCCTCCACAGTGCCTCTCCTCACCCAGGAGGTTACACACTCATCAGGACATCTGCTTACCTTCCCTGATACAGCACATATAATTCAGCAGGGCCCTGATATCACATATTTGCCACGAGGCTCCTACTGCTGATTTGATGGAGATAATACACTGATATTTTTAGTAGCTGAAGGATGTGGTAGAGGCCTAAAGGCATTAGTGAGTGGAAAAGGCATTGACAGGAGTGTGGAAGCTGCCTTTACTAGCATCAGTCAAGACAGAGCCACCGGCACAGCCAGCCACTAACCTGCTGGGTCCAGACAGCTGGAAAGCTCATGGCTGTCCTGACCTTACCCAAAAAATTTGTCACTGGCCAGGTCAAAAATAGGATACTGGGGTAGATCTGGCTCTGGTCCAACCTCAAATGACCTTAGGTTCCCTCTTGCCCTATCATGGGGATGCTGGAAGTACATGCATATTTATTGCTTATTTAGTGGGGGTTGTCTCAAAGATGCATGCAAAGGCAGGAGAGCATATGGATAGCCCCTGGCCAAAGGTCACCAAAGAGTCTGCAGATCCCTGAGCATCCAGGAGACACTGTGGTGGCACCAGTGACCGGGGGAGCAATGTTGTGTTCCTCTTAGCTGTTGTTTTGGGCTGCTAATTTTGTACTGACCAACCCAACCTCCAAGCACAAAGAATTGTCAGCAGAATAAAGGCAATTAATTAAAACTGTCTGCTCTAAGCTGGCAGGACAAAATTACTTCTGGATGCCCATTGCCATGACTTCTGAGGAGGCTGAAACACAACTTACAGCCTATGTCTCTTATAGGGACTTTTTAAAAAGGGGACCTCCATGTAAGAAGCAAAACTCTGAAAGTTCCAATGTTCTTGGGAAAACAAATTCTTAAAGGAAAGAGACAATCATTTGAGTTGAATATTTATAATGGCTCCAGCTGCAGAGTGGCATTTCTGTCCTTAATTAAATCCAAGGACAAGGAGGAAGGCTGACTTAAGAGGTAGCATTAATGCTAAACTGTCAGTAATATGCGATTGCTCAAGAGCAACAATGGGTTAAGAGATATTCACATCAGAGAGAGGCTCATTACTTTAGTCTTGTGTTGCAGGATTTCAAGATCTGTCTGTTCTGGCAGGGTGCTGCCTACTCCCTGCTGTACATAGGGTTTAGAGAACTGTATTGAAATGTGTTTCTTACTTCAGGCTGTTTTAATGAACTCTTGAAGAAATGAACCCAAATATCAATTACACCTTTCATCCTTGCATGTACAACAGTATCATGGCGCTTTGGTCGTACCAGGATCTGGATTTTAAAGGTTAAAGAATTGCTCATGGGCTATTATTTTTTATTAATAACTTGATTTTTCTTTGGCAGTTTTGAGTGAAAATATGCAATGAATTTTTCAAAGAAAGCCATAGGACTGCTACAGCCTGATGTTCCTTTTTACATCACTCTTTTTCATATAAATTATAGCACTTTGGTAAAAGTTAATTGGTAGGTGGACTCCTTAGGTTCATATCAGTTAGATGAATTATTGTAGCAAGCTGCCATTTGTTTCGAGTTTATTTCTCATGATAAATGTAAATTACTCTTTAAATTAATGACACCATCCTGGCACTTTGTTCTTCAATGTCAACCTTAGGGCAGCCCTGGGAATATTACTGGTGGTTATGGGTACATTTCCCAGCGTTCAGATATTTTGAGAAAGACACCAATCAGAACTGCAGCTTTCTTCCATCAGACTCTTTCATTTTTCAAGAGGTCTCTAAAAAACTTGCAGGATGACAGCTTTTACGCTAATTACACTATTTATTAAAAATCTTTGTCTTTCCATTTTGTGAACACTTTTTTTTTTTTTGACAATGTTCATAAAATGAAATGTGAGTCTGCAATGACACTTCAGACCTTTTTTAAATTGTCAGCTCTTGTGTCAGGACTTGTGATATGGGGCAATACTTTGGTCTGTAGAAGCCACATATACTTCTGGTTCCCATGTCTGGAGGTAATTCCCAGTCTCATACTGACTTCATGAAGGAGAAGGCTTGTCTGCCTACCCTACCTTTTCTGTTTGTACAGGGAAGCAAACATGTTCAGCACACCATTTCTGAGTGAAAGCAAGGATGGGACTTCCACCAGCCATGGACTGATCATCTAGGGTCTTAAAAACATCACTGTGAAACTCAGCATAGTGCTGTCACAGACTAAAGACTCTGTAGTAGCTACAGTAGAAACCTATTGGTCAAATTCATCTACATTTGGGTCGCTGACTTGAATGATTTGGATTAAAAGAAGTCAGTGGGCACTCTTGTGCACAGACCACTTTATAAAAGGGAAAGCATACTGTCCCCTCATGCTGGAGCAGGATTGCAAATCCATGAACATACATACAAATCTGAGACGTCAGTGGGAGATGTTTCACAAAACCCTCAAAAAGCAAAGAAAAACCAGTGAAACTACACACGGTTTGAGAGAGGGCACATGGCAGTACGAGGCCCATGACAACAATGCCAGGAAATACTGCAACACTTTCTCCAAAGGCCGAGTGGTGCCAGAGGTAAAACAAAGGCATGTGAGATCCCAACACAACAACACAAGGGCTGGATCCAGACTGTGCTTGCAACCTTAATTATGACATTTTCTGATATTTGGCTTGGCAGCATTCAAGCGCCTTTTGGGGGACAGAGTCAGACTTCACACTGCTGCTCGCGCCAGCTGAGCTGTGCTGCAGTCAGCAGCCGCCCTTGAGGAGACTGAGTAAGTCTCACTGTGCACAAGCACAGCTGAATCTGGGCCACAGTTACTTCATATCAAAATACATCGCATTAATCAGCTGGTATTTAATTAATAAAAAAGATCTGTCTGATTAAATTTTAATTAAGCCCTTGTTTGAAGCGATGACATTTCGGATGTTGTTGGACAACCTTGCTGACCACACAGATGGCAGGCAATGAAAACATTAGCCAAATATTTTTACCATGACTGGTTGAACAAAATAAAGTACATCCATTATAATGAGCCGTGTTACAGCACAACCCTCTGTGGTACAGCAAGCAGTGAAATTACTACCATAACAGATTGCTGCTTACTGTAACATATGCTGACTCTCTAACTTATTTTGTATTTCTGTGCACAAAAAAGGATATATAGATGAATTAAATTCTTTGATCGGTAATGACTGCTATGAATCCAAAGGTTCCCAAAGAAGAGTACGGAGAATCCAGCAGTTACTATATAATTCAAAGAAGATTATGTTTTTCCCTCTCTGTCCAAAAGAAAGTTATTAAAGAGCCTATTTGGCTAATTCATCAATAAGAAAACAGCAGCTGAAAAAAGTCACCCTCAGTACTTAGGCACATAGACATTCATTGCAGTGACAAAGCTTGAACATAATTACTTAGCTGTGTGCTGTGATGACTTTATTATATGAATCTGCATTAATCTGACTTTGAAATGACAAATTTCACGGCAGCTTATTAGGATATGACTGCTAAATGACTGATATGACAATGACATGTGTAGTAATCATAACCTCCTAATACAGTTGTACTTTTTTATCCCCTAAGATGTAGCCCTCAAGATACTTCAGCTGATTCCAGGGGCCTAAAATCTTTTACTGTATTGTACTGATTATAAACTTGGTAAAAGGTTTTTTTTTTTTTTTTTTTTTTTTTTTTTTTTTTTTTTTTTTTTTTTTTTTTTACACAGAAGATTCACACTACACTGTACCATGAAGCTACACTTGAGGATACTGGTGTTCGAAGTATTGCCATGGGGCTTTACAGAATAATTAAGCAATAACATTAATAGAATAAGACCCTACAACAGTTAGCAGCCTTTACCACTGGTAGGTAAATGCAGGGCAAAGCCATTTACTTTTGAAGTGAACTGCTAGAGTATACTGTTATATGGCTTGAAGCTCTCAGCAAACCTGAGATGTCCCAACTGTTCTCTCGAAACTATCTGTGTGTGCTGAGAACTGTTGTAAAGCCAGAGAAAAGCCTGAAGGTGGGACAGGATTAGGAACAGCCATGGTGCTCGGCCTCTTTGGATGGCACAGAGATGCCACCCTCTTGGTCCCTTTGTTCTGAATGGCCCCTATTCAAGGATGAAGTCAGCTGAAATGCTCCTGTGGACATCAGTAGGTGGACATCAGTAGGTAATGGCTTCAGAGATGGTGGTTCCTCGGAGTATGGAGACATGTACCCTACCTTGGGCTGTGCCTTACTCTTCACTCCAGGGAGAAGAAAAAAAGATAAAGTAGGGTAGCACACACTTAAAAAGATCTAGGTAGGTCCAGTATGAAAAGATCTAGGTTAGATCAGTCCTCTCTAAGGCAACTTTCTTTCCAGTCTCCTCTTGTTAAAAGTATCTTCTGCAAATTGCAAAGAACAGCCTTATGGGTCCAAAACAGCCTGTGTGCCACTCACTGCAAGACCTTTCACCTCCTGTTCTGCCTGCACTCATGGCTGTCACTGCCTCCTCTTCCACTCCAAACATTTCAAGCACCATATTTTGGAAGTTACGTCATGTTGGGTTGCACCCTGTATGGAGTAGGGCACTCCTGAAGCAGCTCACTGGGCTTTACCAGGGCTTTGCAAATAAAGTCACAGAAAGCTTCTGTATGAAGCAGACACAAGGCCTCTTATTATGCCAGGTCTACTTCAGGGGAATTATTTCTATAGTTGAAATTTCCATTGCTGCTGTACCCGTAAAACAGCGTTAGTATCCTCATTATTCAATTAGACAGATACATTGCAATAAAATATTATTTTTTTTGCAGCAGAAGATGAATGATATTTCCTTGAATACCTGCAGACATATTCCCTAATTGTTGCCTCATATATCTTAACCATATTATTTTTGATTTGCAAGTGTAAATAAACATACTGCTTGAGATGATCATATTTCACACCAATTTATTTGAATGACATTAATGAGTTCTCTCTACCAGTGAGACCTTACTTTGAGAGCTAGACTATATTTTGCTACCCATCATTTAATACAAGATGGCTTCTTACCATCGTATATTAAAATTAAATAAATAAATAAAAATCAGCCATAGGAATGCCTGAAAGGTTTTAATTTTGTTAGCTATTTGCATTTGTCAGTTGTGACACCATTGGTGTCTGTGACACCATTAAAAAAAAAATAACAATTTGATTAAAATACTAGATACTTGGAAGTGATCTTGATATATTTGAAGATTAAAATTGCTAACAGGACCCATTTTGCTGTTGGAAGAATTCCACTGTTATGGGAAATTTAATATGGTAATCCTGGAAGGCACAAACAGTGACATTTGGCTAGTTTCAAAAAAAAGACATACATAGAAAGGAGGAAGAGATATGTGTATGTTTTGCTTATTACACTTGTGTTGTGGTTTAAACCCCGTCAGCCATAAATCACGCTGTTGCTCTCTCTCACACACACTCCCCTCCCCCTTCTTGCACTCCCCCTGCTCGTGGAGGGATGGGGAGGAGAATCAAAAGAATGCAATTCCCACCGGTTGAGATAAGAACAGCCCAGTAACTAAGGTATAACACAAATCACTACTGCTACCACCAATAATAATAATGATAAGGGAAACAACAAGGGAAGAGAATACGATACCACCCACCAACCGTTAATACCCAGCCCGACCGAGCACTGACTGATACCTAGTCCAACCCTGCAGTGAGTGCCCTTCCAGGTAACTCCCACTTACATCCCGGGCATGACATGCTGTGGTATGGAATACCTCTTTGGCTAGTTTGGATCAGGTGTCCTGTTTCTACTTCCTCCCGGCTTCCCCTCCTCCCTGACAGAGCATGAGACTCACAAAGTCCTTTGTCAGTCTGAACATTCAATCAGTAACTACATTGGTGCTATCAGCACTGTTCCCAGGCTGAAAGTCAAAACCACAGTGCTGCACCAGCTATTAAGAAGGAGAAAAAATGACTACTACTGCTGAACCCAGGATAGTATCCACCTCTTATTCCATGCCATTCACATCATGCTCAAATCCCACATTTTCGATATACCATCGCTGTAATATATATATACCTACATACAGAGAGAGAGAGAGATCATTCCTTAATGAATGGACCAATCCCTATAAACCTGCTGCGTCCATTCGGTCCATGATGTCAGGTTTAAATAATCATAGAATCCCAAAGGTTGGAAGGGACCTCAAAAGGTCATAGAATCATAGAATCATAGAATAGTTAGGGTTGGAAAGGACCTTAACATCATCAAGTTCCAACCCCCCTGCCATGGGCAGGGACACCTCGCTCTAAACCATATTACCCAAGGCCTCGTCCAACCTGGCCTTGAACACTGCCAGGGATGAAGCACTCACAACCTCCCTGGACAACCTATTCCAGTGCCTCACCACCCTAACAGGAAAGAATTTCCTCCTTATATCCAATCTAAACTTCCCCTGTTTAAGTTTTAACCCATTACCCCTTGTCCTACCACTACAGTCCCTAATGAAGAGTCCATCCCAGCATCCCTAGGTGGTCCCTAGGTCATCCCTAGGACTAGGTCATCTAGTCCAACCTTCCTGCAACAGCAGGGTAACCTAGAATACATCACACAGGAACTTGTCCAGGTGGGCCTTGAATATCTCCAATGTAGGAGGTTCCATCTCTTGTAACAGTCTTTCAGAGCAGGAGAGGCTGTGTGCAGTGTTCACATTCATGAATAACCTGGGCAATAGTGTCCATTCCTAAGTCCACCCCTCGATCATGAGTCCATCTCTATGTTGCATCTGTGCCTTGATGGCCTGAAGTGCCATGGGCCCACCAGGCCCAAAATTATTCACCCTCCCTTTCAGCAGGTTCTGCAACTTGTCGTTGAGGACTCCATACAGCTGCCTTCCATCTCCGATGCTTCCAAACCACTGGAGGGGCCCGGTGGACTAGGTACTCACCCATACTGTCCCACACACCCTGCCACTCATAACTGTCTAGCCTTGGGTAAAACCCCTTGGTCTTCCCATATCGTCGTCCATCCCCAGACAAGACCCAAACCTGACTCTGCTTAACTCTTGAAATCAGATGAAATGATTGTGGGCAAAACACATTCTGTATGTGTGCCAACATGCTGATCCCCATCACAATCATCAGGCAGGTCCCAAGGGTACCCAAAGGCCATTCAAAACCTTCAGAACTCTCAAATGATGCTGCTGTACTTGTCACTGGGGCTGATGTAGCTCTTGTGCTTGCCAACTCTCCCACCACCAGCTTTTCTTTTTCTGAGTCCAGATCTTCCTCCTCTGCCTTGCTGGGAAATGATGTGCAGTCTCCTGCATCCTCCACTTGTCCTGGATGCCCAAGGCTGGACCCAGATGAGGCTTCTAAAGGTCGTATCTTGCTCTCCACATCTTCCTGGGGCTTGGGTTCTTGGGGCTTGGTGGGCAGCTGCTGGGGGACGCTCTCTGACACCACAGGGCTGGCCTCGGCCACGGGGCTTGGCTCCTCTGCCTCCTCCTCCCGCTGCTTGGCAGCCACCTCCTTCACCTCCTCAACTGCTCCAACCTCTTCCACCAGCAGCCACTCCCTCCCGGCCTTCGGCCCCACACCCAACAAAACTTGGTGCTCGGGGCCGCTCTCCCAGGCCACTTTGGCAGCCGCTGGCTCCCGGGGCCGCTCCCCATCGGCTCCCCGCAGCCTCACAAAAACAGAGGCAAGGATGAGGGACAGGACAGTTAAGAGCAGCAGGACAGACAGGTACAAGTCCACGGCCACATTTGTCCCAACCTGCTGCTGGAGTCTGCCTGTAATACAAGTCATTACCATAAAATACAGTGAGAAAAGAACCTTAGCCTAAGCATCACACTTGATAAACACTAACACAGCAAATACTGGGTCTAAGTAAGGTACAACATTCTGAAACTGTGAGATCAAAAGGAACAACTTTGAGAGCCAATAAATCAGCATTGTGATGAGTGACTATCTATCCGGTCAGATCTGTCATTATCTCAGACCCTTCGAGCCCCACTTTGGACACCAAAAAGGACTGTCGTGGTTTAAACCCAGTCAGCCATAAATCACACTGTCACTCTCTAACCCACCCCCCTTCTTGCATTCCCCCTGATCATGGAGGGATCGGGAGGAGAATCAAAAGAATGCAATTCCCACCAGTTGAGATATGAACAGTTTAGTAACTAAGGTATAACACAAATCACTCCTGCTACCACCAATAATAATAATGATAAGGGAAACAACAAGGGAAGAGAATACGATACCACCCACCAACCGTTAATACCCAGCCCGACCGAGCACTGACTGATACCTAGTCCAACCCTGCAGTGAGTGCCCTTCCAGGTAACTCCCACTTACATCCCGGGCATGACATGCTGTGGTATGGAATACCTCTTTGGCTAGTTTGGATCAGGTGTCCTGTTTCTACTTCCTCCCGGCTTCCCCTCCTCCCTGGCAGAGCATGAGACTCACAAAGTCCTAGGTCAGTCATTCAAGCAGTAACTAAAAACATCGGTGTTATCAGCGCTGTTCCCAGGCTGAAAGTCAAAACCACAGTGCTGCACCAGCTACTAAGAAGGAGAAAAAATGACTACTACTGCTGAACCAAGGACAACTTGGTATTTCTAAAACATTATATAATTGCTGCCTGAATACCCAAGTCACATCCACATTCACTGTAGCTTCTTCCCAGAAATTTCTCAGCAGAGTTCCTGTTGCTTTTGCTTCCCAGTTTACACCATTCCCTTAAAAATACAGCTGTAGTTCATCAGCTTTTAAGCCCTTCCACAGTGGTTTTCATATTCCTTTACGCCATGAAAAGATGTTTCCAGGGCCTTAGGTCCAATGTGGCTCTTTCTTGTATTCCTTCTGCTGATGCTTTTGGTGTCACTTAGATTTTGGAGTAGTGTCATGATGTCAAATAAACCAAAGGCTGTGTAAATAAAGGTACCAACTTTATGAGCTGTTGTACAGAAACTGAAAATCTTAACTTCGCAAAGGTTTCCTGTGACAACTCCAGGCATGAGTGATGCAGGAGCTTGTTGGGGTATTAATGGGAGATGCAGGGCTTGGGGTTCAATTCCTGTCCTGTTTTTGGTGGGATTTCGTGCCATTATCTCAGACTCATGTATTTTTAGGTGAATAAGTACATATCTGTATTTTATAGTAATAAGTGCCTGTAACTGCCACCGTCAGGCATATTGGTTCTAAGGGGTGGGTTACAGAATCATAGGATGGTTTGGGTTGAAAGGGACCTTAAAGCTGACCCTGTTCCATGCCCCCTGCCATCAGCAGGGACACCTTCCACTAGACCAGGTTGCTCCAAGCCCTATACAACCTCGCCATGAACACTGCTAGGGATTGGGCAGCCACAGCTTCTCTGGGCAGCCTGTGCCAGGGCATCACCACCCTCACAGTGAAGAACTTCTCCCTTGCATCTATGTCCCCTCTGTCAGTTCAAAGCCATTTCCTCTTGCCTTATATCTACTCACTTTTATAAAGTGTCCAAGACGGGAATTTTCTCATTCTTACTTCCAGAAAATGACCATCGTTGTGTCAAACGCTGCTTCTTTTGGAACCATCTTCATGAACATGTGAGTCAAGCTATGACTCAGTGACCTCCACCCCATTCTCTGCTGCATTTGGTCCTTCATCCACCTCATAATTCAGTCTGGGATATTCCTCAAAAGTGCAAGAAGAGACTTAAATAAATGGGAATGAGATGATTGCACAGGCCACATAGGTTTATTTGTACCTAAACCTGAGAGATCATGCTTGACTTAGTGGACGTCACTGCCCAGCTTCTGTGCAGGCCACTGAGATCTCTCAGTATAAATGTAAAAGCTTCCACCAAACTAGTCCTTGCTTTATGAACCTGCAAGGTTGTTCTTTTAATGTTGTTTATCAGCACAGCATTTCCGCAGGGTGTCTGCATCAACATTCCTGTGCCACCAGCCTGCCCGCTGAAGCATAGTATATTCTCCACTTTATATTCAAGACAGCTGAGTGATTCTCCTTACTTTGAGTGGCACACTGCCACCCATACATTACAGAGAGAGCAAAACTCTGAGGAATCATTGAAGCTAACCTTACATTACATGCATGATGGGCTCACCAGATGTCATTTCTTACATTGTTATGGTTTCATAAACTACACTGACATTGTCATTATGTTCAAAAATTTGATCCTACTCTGCTATTCTTAAAATGAATGATTCTGAAGGTTGTTGCATTAACAAATAAGAGTTTGCAGGAAGGCGGATTTGCAGTAGCAGTTTGTGAATGGCTGGGTTATAACATTTGCTGGAAAATGGCATGACAACTGATTCATTGCTGGAGACAGTAACAAAAATGGCAATGCTAATTCAAAGGTTAGAGGATCCATAAAGCTTTAAAAACAGATTTATTACAGTAGGTGGACTTACTTTGCTCAGAAACTGGAATTGCAGCTGTCTTCCCTGTATTTATGAGACATTTAATTAATCAGTCATAATAAGTACCTTAAAAACTAATTCACTCTTATTAAGATCTACATTAATCTTGGTGCTTTCTCCATTATGGCTTGTTTGTGATAGACAAATTCATTTCAGATACACAAAGAGGGGCAAGTCTTCTCCAGCAGAGCTTGCAGTCAGTATCACCCAGAACCTGTGAAAAGGGGAAAAAGAAAAAAGATGGTGATTATCCTTAACATAAAGGGAAGCACCATGCTTGCTTCCACGTAAGTTGGAAGGGGGAGCTTTGGATGTGGCTGGATGGGAGGTAGGTACATGGGCAGATGAAGCTCATGAGCAGCAGTCACATAGAGTTGTTCTTCGCAAGAAATGGTGAATTTGAAGTAAGAATGTGCAGACACTCTCTGCTAAGTCATTTAAACAGGCACCACAGACAACTACAACTGGAAACTCAGTCTTGCTCCATTTTCTGGTTATAATTACAGAGATATCTGTCAAACCCCTGACCTCTGTGGAAACTGCGGGTACTCCACATCTCTAAAATAAGACCACGACGTCTGCAGGCAACAGGCAAACTCAGAATTAGGTCCGGTTTCTCAACAGGCTTGTCTTTAAAAAAAAAACATGCTAACTTCTGTAGGCCTTTCTTCATTTACATAATTGGGGAATGTGGCCTTGTGCCTTTCCAGAAGGACAAATACCAGGTATTTTGGGTTATTTTCTTTTTGACTTCCTTTCTTGACTGGTTTTCTCCTCCCCTGTCTTGCAATGAACACACAGAGGACTGCGACAAGAAAAGCAGAGACAATAGAGGACCCCAACAGCATACATTATTAACCATGTCTGCATTCTTTAGTGTCCTTGCTGCTAAAATTAACACAGCCTGCATGGCACCCTGCCAAACTGAGCAAAGTGCATGTCATAAACAATACAGGTGGGTGCAACTGGGGACCAATTGTCTGCTCCTGTAAATGTTCCATCATGTCCTTCTTGGCTTAATGACACCCTAGCTAACTAAACTGACTGATTGTTTTCACAGGCTAATAGCAACTCATTTGTCATGAAATCTGACTTTTGGTTGCAATAGCATCATAAATTTTCTGCACTACATGGCATGCCTGAAAAGCAAATGTTTTTTTCCCTTTTCTTGTAGCTATAGTATCAGGCAGACTAATGAAGAATTGAGTCTATTAGGGAAGCTGGAACAGAAGAAGGTACCAAAGTAGGTATCAAAAAAAAAAAAAAAAAAAAATGGGGCTTACATCCCATTTTTTCATTCCTTTCCACCATACTTTGCTCCTGAGGTTTCACTGGGGAAAAGCAGCCTGTGCTTATTTTCTGTCGACTCACATCCTTCATCTCTGAGCTTGATCACCCCTATAACAAACCAGGTGATAGTTCCTTTATCCCAGTGAGCTCTGTTTGCCTTACAGAGGCCACCACTTATTCCTCTTCCAGGGCTTGTCACAGGGCAATATTCCTCTGCCTTTCAGGTTTTCAGGTGCAGTCATAGAATATCAGGTTGGAAGAGACCTCAGGGATCATCTGGTCCAACCTTTCTAGGCAAAGTATGACCTAGACTAGATGTCCCAGCACCCTGTCCAGCTGAATCTTAAAAGTGTCCAACAGTGGGAAGTCTACCACTTCCCAGAGGAGATTATTCCAATGACTGATTGTTTTCAGTGTGAAAATTTTTGTGTCCAGTCAGAAGCTCCCCATCCCTTATCCCTGTCATCCCTGCCTGTCATCCCTTATCTTTCCTATGTGACTCCCTGTAAAAAGGGAGTCTCTGTCTTCTTTATAGACATTTTCAGTCCTAGAGGACACCTCTCTCCTCATGGGACCTGTCCCCAGTTAGAAATAATTAAGGGCTCAGGAGTGGTTTTAGGCTCAACTGCAAGTACTCGCACTGTGTCCTGCCTCCACAGTGGATCAACAGCATATCCCAGCATCCTCCTTTCCCAAATAGCCCAGTTTAAACAATAAAGAAAATTGGGTCCCTAGGCCAGTTGGGAGCCAGGTCTTCTCTGAACAGCTCCCATTCTGGGGGATGCACAGTGCAGGATGTCTAACATGGCTTAAGTATGTTGAGTTTTGGAAGCCTGGCCAGGAAGGAGGAGCAGGAATGGAGAGTTCATGAAGCCCATAAGCAAATACTATTAGATTCCATCCATGTATGTACTCCAAAGGCAGTGAAGGGAGTCTATAAGTCACATAATGAAAAACTGGAGGAGGTACATTATCACTTGTACATAAAACAGAAAACATTATCAGAAAATAACTTATAAAAGCAAGTTCTTCTTTTGCCTCCCAGATGCCTATCCCATGTTCAGATTTTCTCCCCACATTTCACAGGTGCTGATGTAACTGCATGAAAGGGAAAAAATGCTAAACACAATTTTCCAGCCTGGTCTGACAGATAATTCCCAGCCATTGAGCTCTGCTTGTTCTCATCACTGGGGATGAAAAGTAGTGAGGGATACTGAAGATCAGACCTGGAGAAGGGAGGAATTGTTCCCTGGAGCATCTTCAGAAGAGTTAGGGAGCCATTTCCATTCCTGTGCAATACTGCTTGCTCCTGAAGTTCTCAGGGCTTGAATTACTGCACTCATTTCAGGCTCAGCAAACCATGCTTAATTGACCTACACCCTCCAGCTCTGGGAGAGTTTAGGGCTCCCTGGGCAGGCAAAGGACATCTGAGGTAAGAGAGAGATGCTGATTGATGAAGTTAATTCTTTCCAGGCTTCAGGGGCAGAGAAATGGTCCTTAGTCATTGCTGCGGGACAGGGGATTGTCAAATGGAAGACTTGAGCTGCCAGGAAATAAGTATCAAAATTCACATTAAATTAGTGGGATGAATGTTGATTTCAGTCAATCAAAAATAGGATTTTAAAGTTTTACCATACCATAGTATATCCTGCAGTATATGTGTAATACAGGGAATAGCAAATCACATGTAACCACATCACATTTAGCTACACGATTTCTGAATTATCTTAAGAAACCAGAATATTCCATAAGTGTATTCAGGCATTTAGTTTTATCATAGCAAAGCATCAGGGAATTTAAAGAAGATGAAAATTATGTGTGATGGCACTCCTTTAAATGGCAATACACCTTAAGTGTTCCCAAAATATGCATCGTGATAGCAAAGGACTTAGGAGGTTTTCAAGCCACAGAAGCTGAGCAGGTGCAAATGGGTAAAGTTTCCCTGAAGTCTGAGATGTCCCTGAGTTCATTCCAGCAGAGGATCTAAACTGTATTTTATCAAAGACTGGGGAATGCTCATTAGTTTTAATTGTGCTCTATATCCTCCACTCCCACACCCCCACTCCCCCCCAAAAAAAAACAAACCAAACACCAAAAACCAGCCAAAGAAACCCCATGTAATTCTTAAACCCAGACCAAGGTCACTCAAGTTCATCTGGAGAGCAACTCTCCCTGAGAGAATATCTGAAGATGGAGAAGAGGTTCAGTCTGCCTCTTTGCACTGCAGTTTGCATGGGAATGCACAAGGGACAAACCCACTTCATCTGTAGTATTGTGCATCTATCAGTCCTGAGGTGAGCAGGAAGGAAGTGTGCAAAAAAAACCAAAACACCCAAAACCACCACCAGCAACAAAAACCAAGCCAAAAACAAAACTCAATTTATTGCAAGGAAAAAAGGGAGAAAGGGAAAGGCAGGACTTAAAACCTTGTTCTGCCTAGGAACAGGCAAAGCAGGCTATTCAATTGTTTGGGCTTGTTTAAACACTCAGTAAGGATAACAACTTGATGCCTGCATTTCCGAAGCTTGTAGCAAAGGGACTATGCTAGGCATAGAAAGAAGTTGTAAACTTTTTCTATAATCCCATAAGCAACACAATATTTCCTAGTGTCACAATGTTATGCCAAGATACTATACAAATTGCCAGTAAAACTCAATGTGATTAATTATTGACCAAGGTGAAATTGTACAACTTTGAACTCAAAGGACTATATCAGTCTCTTGAATTTCTCAGGTGATTTCAGTAAAATTACACTATATTTGACACTGGCCCACTGTGTCTTCTCTATATTCTTCTCTGAAAGATTAGCAAGACTGGCTTTATGTTCTTGTCATGAGAAACCTCCATTCCTGTCTTATCCAGTAATTGCTAGAAATAATTTTCCTGCAGTTGCCCTCCTTGCTTTTGATCTTTTTGTCTGATCATTCCATTAGTCATTTTCTTCTGTAACATAAATGTCCATTTCAATTTCATTCCTATGCAGCTGATACCTAACTTTACTTCTTATTCCGTACATTATTGCCCTTCAGAGCTCTGGATGAACTTCCATGGCCCTCTACCATTAGTAACTGAGTATCTGTACATTTTTAAAAATTCTTCTCTTTTGTGATGTAGAAGTGAGATGACCCTCACTTTCATCTGGACTGCTTTCCACACATGATTTGCACTTGTTCTGAGCAAGGGCCTTTGTCTCCTGTAGCAAAAGCTACCTATATGCAATCTGGGATGAGTTAATAACTGTGAAAGAAGGATGTGTCAGGTCATCTGGTGCAGCCTTTGCAATATTGCCCTGATTAGAAATTACCTGAGTTGGATTTCCAAGACAGTTTATAATTTAATTCAATTCAGATTATTACTTGGTGACAAAGGGTCTCCAGAAATCTGGTATTTACCAGCATCAGATGATGATGATTTGTTGGCTTGGAAACTTGGTAAACTACAAGCAGGAATACAGAAAAAGGAATATTTCAATGCTTGATATAAAACGTTATTCCACAATGTGGTGAAATAGCTACCTGCCTTGTAAGCTTTGAAAGAAATTAATCCTGCAAATGCTCTTATTGAGATCTGAGAGGAAAATGAAATAGCTATCACCTCACATTAACTCATTTGAGTGGGAAAATCCACTGACAGCCAACACATGTGGAAGAGATTTCCCATACTCATACTCTTCAGATCACCTATATAGAGTCAAATACTGGTGTGTGTCTTGTGAGTTGTGTCTAGTCTTAGGTTTATTCTGATAGTTGTGTTTTAATTTTCTCCCCTGGAAATAGCCCTTTCTTATATATAGCAGTTACTTGTCTATGCTATGCAGAATACTGATCATTATAAGAAAAATCTTGTGATCAACTTTGTCTTCTAGCAAAAAACCCCACCCAATTTTTTTTTTTTTTTTGTCATAGAGTCATCTCTGCCAACTTGTGAATTAGCATTTATTTTATTCATCTAAGGCACAGGTTGGAGAAAGAATATGCAACAGCTCTCATATTTTGTAGGCATAAGAATATATAATATGCTAATTTTGTTTTACTCTGTGACACGAAAGATAACATGTATACAAGTGTGTTTGAAGGATGTTTGTGCCACAAGCACTAAAGAAATTGTGCATTTATTCTAAGATTTTGAAGGTTCTTGGAAAAACATTTCTTCTATTCCCTCATAATATATATACAGCTTTTCTTGGGAACACTTGAACCTTTCACAGAGTGGTAAGATAATCCCTCACTGCTTGTCATGTATTTTTAATAAAGCCTGGACAAAGCCACAGCTGAATTTCTTTATTGAAGAAGGGCTGGGCAGAATGATTTACCACAAGATAGTTAGTAAATTGAGCCTTGGGAAACAGTGGAAAGGATTCAAGAACTGAGCGAAGGTTGATTTCTACATCAGAGTGCAAAGCAATGAACAATGGTAAGGCAGAGTTTAATTTAGTAATGAACAGAGTTATCAATAACCTACTGGTTTTACACCAGCAATAACAATATAATTAGATTTGAAATCAAAAGATGGAGATGAAAAAACTCAATTAGTAAGATAAAAAATGTAAATTGTGGAAAGTGCAGTTTACTGGATTAAAGGAAGTATGAAAGGTTAATTGGGAGCAAGAACTGAAGGAAAGCTATTAACAAGAATCTGGAAATGTTCAAAACAGTGCTGGAAAAATTGCACAGTAAAGCTGGGAAGCACACACCTAGGAAAGAAAAGGAAATTACATACAGCCATCCCTCTCTGCATAGGGAGGAAAGATATTTTTATAGTAAAAATTCTGTTTATGGTGAGCATAAGGTGGCAAAACATGCAGGCAGTGAGGAGCTTCACTAGAGCTTGGGTACTGAAAGCTCATAATCTTCCTCCTGAAAACCCCATTGTGATGATGTCCCTTGCCCTAAATGGGGTCCCTGCACTGCAAAACACTTTTGCTGGGGTGGGGGCATGTCCCACATCTGCTTCTGGCTGCTCCTTCATACTGGGAGTTTGCACCATCTCACAGAAATTAGAAGAGAAGGATGGCCAGCTGTGCTGCACCCAAAAAACTGCAGTAGTGACAGCCGCTGTCTGGGGGAAGCAGCTCAGATATGTCAAGTAGTTCAATTTTTAACTCACCTCCTCTTACTTTGTTTCCTTACCATTTTTCTTAAGACCTAAATGGCTGAAGAACAGAGGCAAGTTCAAGGAATGGAAGATTTGAAGCTTTGAATCCACCTTTTAAAAAAACCCAACAGAACAGCAAACAAAACAACAAAAAGTATCGCCTTTCCCAAAGCTGCCCAAACAAACAGTCTTTTCTGAATTGAAATATTTCGCAGTAATACTTAAAATTATTTTTTTTACCCTATGGAAAATTCATTTAATGTAATGTGGGAAAAATCAAGTCATGGCTGAACTGAGCTTTCTGAGCCTCAGCAGATGAGAAAGGCAAAACATTAAATCAGTCATGTTATGCTTGTGTGGGAGATAAATCAGTTTTATTGTGGTTTCCATTTGGCTTAGAAATGAGCCCTCCTGGATGACTGGAAATGGACATAATGCAGACAGAGATTACAAAATAAACTTCCAACCTGGCCATGAAACTCTAAATGTAGTTATGGTTTGAATTTGTGGACTGTAACTTTACCACAAGTACAAAATTGCAAACTTCTTGTTTCATAAGACTTGGCTAAGAAAACATAAGGTGCAGATTCACTTCAGTCATGAAAAGAAATAAAAAGTAAATGTTCCCTGTAACTCACACATTCTGAGAGTTACTTTGCAGGTATTTTGCATGCTAAGGTGCACTTTTTAAGTTTAAAAACCTCAAACTCATGGAACTAGTCTCAATGTTTGCATAAAGAAGTACTGTTTCTGATGACAAGAATTTATGATGGATGCCTCAAAGGAAGACTAGAGCCTAAAATAAATAGATGGGGAAAAACCCACTCCACAAATGAGGTTTTACCTTCATAACCAAGGATTGCTTTGAGTAGTAAAATGTGGATTTTCATCTCTTCTGCAGCATTTGTGTTATGACTAATTGAAGCCACTATGGATATTCCTAATAGTGATCCTAGCCACTAATTCTAGGTCTTGACATGTTCTTAACTTCACTGACTCACTGAAGAGGTAAGCTCCACTGGGAAATCAGTATTTTGCATATAAAAACACTTGTCTTTTTAATTTATTTTAGTGTCCTTATGCCGTAGTGTTGATATGGGGGAAGTAGAATTTCCCGTGCTGCCTTCTACAGGCCATTTGTTACCTGCTAAACACTGATATTCTCACGCCATTTGCTTCTTTTTCTAGGTAATTAGTCCTCACCCTTTCAGCCTCTAGTCACCAAATCTGTTCTTTTCAAGACAGAATCCTTCTTTTTTTTTACCCCCTTTCCTTGAATTCCTGCTAATTTTGCGTATTCCCTCTACAATGAGATATGCCGGCCACATTCCAGGTGAGTCTTACCGATGCTAAGTTCAAGTTTTTGATACTTTTTCTGGTCCACCATTCTGACCATTACATGTTTCAACGTAAACCTGCCTTATGAGCCAGAGAGAAGTATTGAGCAGATTTTGCTATTATATCTCTGTGCAGGTTACATTATTTAAAAAGGGAAAAAAGAAAATTGATTGCATTTAATTATTGATTTAAATATTAATTTACACATATATGATAATTTTTAAATGCTCTCCAAATGAATGAAATATGATTTCCTGGATTCTTCTGTAATTTGTGCCAAAAGAAGGAACCGTAGTCATTTTCCAAATGAATTGCCTATTTTGTTACAGAATATTTTATAAGTGCTCAGTGTGTCTTTTCAGCCTATAGAAGTTAGTGACTGTGGAAAGGTGGAGACTAGCATTTGGGCATAAATTAAACTCATTCAAACATAACAGCTACATTAAATTTTCTCTTTTCCTTTCACATTATGAAGCACTTTGAAAATTCCTTTTGACATCTTATTAAAAGGCTGTGAGAAGCAACTTTCTTCTGGCTTTTCCTTTGCACTAGTAAACTTTTTATTTTGCAAAGTTTTGTCTCAAGATATTTCAGGCAAGGCTGTGCCATATTTTCTATTAACTTTAAACATTCTATTCATAACATTAATTCTGTCTTTTTTTGCACTGTTGTACAGGTTTTCCTATCTTGACCTTAGGAAGCCAAGATGAAACTGGAAATTAAAGAGACCTCCGTCTCTAGAACTGCAGCAGCTCTCAGAGCTTCTTGCATGGAGCAGGAAAGACCCAGCTCAGTGCTAGAAGGAGAGTAAAGCACATAGTAAAATCAGAACAGACTGTTTTGAAGGCAAAAGGGGTGGGCAGAAATAGCACATTTTGGAGATAACAACATGATATTTACTTGCATGGATGAAGAAAAATTAAAAGTGTTACTGTTCATCTATCTAAATGCTTCACAAACAAGAGACACACACAAAGGACCAAACCTATCAAGCAGTCTGGTTTGCTTCTTAATCCACTGGTCACCATACCAACTCCTCAAGCACAACTTCACACATCCTTTGGTAAGAAGCATGTACCACACATGGCAGTAGCTTTGGTACATCAGATGTATCAGGGACAGGTGACCACTCCTTTTTCAGGTTGACACCTTCCAGGGATGCTACATCCAAAGTGACTGCTACTTTGGGTTACACTTAGGCAAATGAAAGTTTGGACTTAGTAAAACTTCTATTGTGTTTCTTCTGCAGATGTTGCAAACACATTTAAAGAAGAGAAAATATAAATGATGTCATTATACATGTTTACACTAAGCTTAAATAGATGCAAACCCCAGTGTGTGATGCAAGAGGCAATTCTTTCATTATTTAGTTGGACCTGTTAGCTATTTACATTTAATTTGTCTTTTTCCTGGTAGACAGTAATTAACCCAAGCAGCCTTGCCAACCAAGTAGTGAGGACTTCGTACTGAAGCAGAGCAAATTAAACTTTGATGCAATGATGACTGCCAGCTACTTAAAGGTGAATCATAAAGGCTTTAAAAACCCTGCTTGCAAGATTCTCAAATGTGAAGAGAAGCCTTTAGATTTAAATGGTAATTAGTGCTGTAGTTAAACAGAATTTGAAATTAAAATGAGGACCCGCACATTTTCCTGGAAGTTGATCTTAATTTCTCTGGCCAAGATGACTATTTCATAA
This sequence comes from Neopsephotus bourkii, assembly GCF_033783945.1. Taxonomy (NCBI): domain Eukaryota; kingdom Metazoa; phylum Chordata; class Aves; order Psittaciformes; family Psittacidae; genus Neopsephotus; species Neopsephotus bourkii. Next base: position 2,108,716 of record NW_026901238.1, read on the forward strand.
TAAACCTGCTGGAGTTTGAATAACTGTTTATTCCCAAGCCAGTATTTTTCATGCCTGGGGAGTAAATCATTCAGTTGTATTAGTCTTTGGTCTTTTAGGACCAGCTGCCCACTTCATCTGAACAGCAGCCTGTGCTCTGTGTGGCATCACAGTCAGCGATGCCTTGCTTCGTGCTAATGAGTTCTGCCGAACTAGATCCAGCCTGGTGGATTTTCAAGAGCAATCTAAGAGCCATCTTCCTTTCCCACCTTTGCACAGCCAAACACCCTACGGGCCCCTGCTCAAACCTAAAACATTTAGCCTATCAAAGACACACTACACAGAAATAGCATTTTGGCTGAATAGCTCCTGGCCTCCTGTCTGTGCTTCAATCCCTTTATATGCCCTCAAAGGCAGGATTACTAATGTGTATGTACCAAGGCTCCAGATACAGCAAGCAAGGCCATCAACATTCACAGTTGCCACAAATAAGAGGTTTACATGTGGATACTGTACCCATTTCAACTCTCAGAGCAGCACTGCAGTAAGGCCAGATGCTGCTTCCAGACATGCTGTTGCTCTGTCCCCATGTGGGACTCACAGGGCTTGCAGAATTCTGGATGTAAACCTCGTCTCCTGATCCTACAGCCTGACTTGCTTTAGCCAAGCAAGTAATCTAAATAGACGTCATTACTAACAAGGTTATGTAGCAAGTGACAGTTTGCACACTCTGCAAGTCTATGAGTGCTGCTGCCTCTGCCATGCAGCAAATGTATATTCCACGGTTTAATGAATGATAGCTGAGTATGGCAGAGTAGACAGCACAGTCAAGCAGGGAGATGGCTTTATCTCCTGTGTGTGTTGTAATTTCCTTTGGACCTTATAGTCTTTAATATTATCTGGGATGATAATAGCAACTGAGAACATTTTTAATATACCTTTGTTACTCCAGTGGTGTTAGGACCAAGTTGCTTTGTCTTGTTCACTGCTTCCCATCCAAAACTATGATGAAGGCAATTGGGAACTAATACCGTGCTTATATCTTGAAACTTTAAGATTGTGCCAGGATCCGTGCAAGTAGTTTGAATGTCTTTATCACCTGAAGATCCAGTTCTACAAGTATTTTTGTATGAAAAAGACTGTACTTTGGGGTTTGGAGGCCACATGCCAGAACTCCAATCCTAAACACAGAAGCAATGAAGACCCATTGTGGAGTTTCAGACCCAAAAGAAGCTCATTGACCAAAGTGGCTGCCAACTGAAACTGGGATCCTTGATTAAAAAGACAGTAGTCTGCAAAAGTTTAAGGGACAATTGAACACAAAGCTGGCCACAACATATTTCTGTGTTGCAGCTTTCCAGAGCAATGGGTAGGTGAGACCAGAATGGACCACAAGCCTTTGGACTTGAATTTATAAGGACACCTCCACTGAAGTGCCCCTTGATTTTCTGAAATTAGAGTTTTTAGAGTTGGGGGCCAACAAGGGCAGCAAGAAGCTAAAGAAAAGGTAGGTGAGCCTGTTTGAAAAATAGCTGTTTGACAGTGCCAGCCAAGAAGAGCCAGTCACTGGAGAGAGCTTACAAACTTCCAAATCCTGAAAAAAAAACACCAGGAGATCCTCTTTGGCATCCTATATGCTAGTCTGACCCAGATCCTCTAGTGTCAAGTGATGGCTCCAAGATACAGATAAGTTGACAGGACCTCCACTATGTTCCAAGGATGCTTGTGCATCTATATGAAGCATTTTACATGAACCCATTTGCATTTTTTTCCAGTGTACACTATAAAGGAGAGTTTCTACAAGAAGGTAATTCTCAGACTGCTTCCCAAAACAGACTCTAAATTTGACAAATGAAATATACTGGGAGTTTTATATACTGTAAATTTCAGCGATTTCCAACACATTTCAGCTGATAAACTGAAGGGAAGGAATGCCATCCAGAGGGATCTTGACACGCTTGTAAGGTGGGCTGATGCCAACCTCATGAAGTTTAACCATGACAAGTGCAAGGTCGTACACCTGGGTCGGATCAATTCCAGGCACAGCTACAGGCTGGGCAGAGAAGAGATTCAGAGCAGCCCTGCGGAGAAGGACTTGAGGGTGTTGGTTGATGAGAAAATGAACATGAGCAGGCAGTGTGCACTTGCAGCCCAGAAAGCCAACCGTATCCTGGGCTGCATCAAGAGAAGCATGACCAGCAGGTTGAAGGAGGTGATCCTGCCCCTCTATTCTGCTCTTGGGAGATCTCACTTGGAGTATTGTGTGCAGTTCTGTTGTCCTCAACATAAAAAGGACATGGATCTGTTGGAACAAGTGCAGAGGAGGGCCACGAGGATGATCAGGGGACTGGAGCACCTCCTGTATGAAGATTGGCTGAGAAAGTTGGGTCTGTTCAGCCTGGAGAAGAGAAGGCTGCGTGGAGACCTCCTATCAATCTTCCAATATCTGAAGGGGGCCTATAGGGATGCTGGGGTGGACTCTTCATTAGGGTCTGTAGTGATGGGACAAGGGGTAACTGGTTAAAACTTAAAGAGGTGAAGTTTAGGTCAGATATAAGGAAGAAGTTCTTTACTGTTAGGGTGGTGAGGCACTGGAATGGGTTGCCCAAGGAGGATGTGAATGCTTCATCCCTGGTGGTGTTCAAGGCTGGGTTGGACAAAGCCTTGGGTGGCGTGGTTTATTGTGAGGTGTCCCTGCCCATGGCAGGGAGGTTGGAACTTGATGATCTTAAGGTCCTTTCCAACCCTAACTATTCTATGATTCTATGATGTGCTTCAGACTGGCTGGGCTCTGAGCATATATGAAGATAAAAGAATACAAAAGCATTAACAGCATTATAGGACATAACAGCTTACTCCTGTGTTGAAGCTGAGGTTTGACATATGTCACTAGTGTTCAATTATTTTATCCCCTCTTCTTTACAGTCAGCAGAATTCCTGCATTATTTAAATCACCAGAAACAGCACTAGTTGGAGATACCAGTGACCCTAACTTCAACATTTAAGGTTTTTCTGCACTTATTTCACTCAGGACTTACTTATATTTTGATGAAGGACCTCTCTCCCACGACCCATTGCTCTGTGCAGCTCTGCATGAAGTTTGCTGAACATCATTGTAAAAGCTGCCTGCATTGCTTCCCTGAGTGCTGCAGTGCCTAGGTGTAGTCACAGACTCAGAATTGCCTTTTCATGGTTCATTTTCTTATGAGCTTTTGGAAACAGCCTGAAGCCATTTTTTCAGCTCTAGTGCTGTGGAACAAAAATTTTCCTTATCACTCTCTGAAGTCATAGTGCACATACACACCAGAGACTTACTGAGGAGAGAAGCAAACATTTGTTCCCAGCTAATGACTTCTGCTCTTTAGTCGAAATACCAGAGCTTATTAGAAGGTAGGATGAAGTTTGAGCCCTCCAGCCTGCTCTAAGCAGGTGTGATCTTTTCTAGTGTTGAGTATTTTGTGGAAGTTCTCCTAAAGGACATATTTTTGGAGATTTGCAAGGCTGATCCATTTGCTAGAAATGCAGAATGCTTGCTAATCATGAAGAAAACATCACTGTACCACACTGTCTTCACATATTCTTTAGTCATGATAGTATTCATCATATTTTGTGATCAAAAAAGAATGATAGAATTGTTTGCGTTGAAAGGGACCTTACAGCTCATCCAGTTCCAACCCCCTGCCATGGACAGGGACACCTTCCACAAGACCAGGTTGCTCCAAGCCTCGCCCAACCTGGCCTTGAACACTGCCAGGGATGGGGCAGCCAGTTTCTCTGGGCAGCCTGTGCCAGGGCCTCACCACCCTCATAGTGAAGAATTTCTTCCTAATATTTAAACCTAAATCTACCCTCTTTCACTTTAAAGCCATTCCCCTTGCCCTATTAATACCACTGCCAAAGTGAAAAATTGTATCACCTTTTTCATCAAGAAAGCTCCTACCCTGTGTGCTTGCAGCAGTGGGTTTCCTTGCACCCATGCTTGGGAGGGAATGGGGGTCTCAACTGGATTCCATCTGTGTTTGATGATGTGTGCCAACAGCCTCATACCAAGAAGCCACAATGCCCATTAACTGATATTTTCCAGCTACAGTCAAGGCAAACCCTTGTTCAGTAAGATCTACTTTGCAACCATAAGTAGGCTTCACAGGATTAATTCAACACTCATGAGTACTTCAGTCTACTGCTTAGACCACATGCATTGCAGTTAGAGATGCAGACATTACAAAATAAAACACTCTACATTATCAACTCCCTCATCTAACATATTTTTTCACACTGTTTTGCCTTATGATGTTTGCTCTAAGGTCAGTATTTAGTGTTCATCATTGTAGTGTATCAGTATCTTCAATTATCCTTTACTTTCACACTAATGATCTTCACAACTGGCTCTTAGGAGATTAAATATCAATTTAAATACATTCTTTTTGTCTGTGGTTTTCAGAAAGAAAAGCTTCTTTGCAGTTTTAGTGACTTGCCTACACACATTAGAATCAACTTATGGATTTATTATTTTTTTTTGCCTCAGGAATTCATGACAACTGTGATTCTTGTTTTTAAATACAGATTTCCTTACAGGTGAAGATAATTTAAAATGTCTGTCTGAGGTCTGTGTGGTAAAATTAGTTGCAAACAAACAATAAGCGAGAATTGAATTTATCTCAGGTTATGTGAAAACTGTGATTATCTACCATACACATGGTTTTTGTACCATCTTCACTGTTGCTTTTGTGTAGAACAGAAGTGTTGCACTTTTAATTATCATTTTTTCCCTTTTGTCCTCATCGCTTACTGGCAATTCTTTATATATATATACATATGTGTATATATACATATATACACACATCAAAGTATATACATATATACACACACACATCAAAGCTCTTTCCCCTGCTTTTGGCAATTAAAGCATCCTACCAAGATTAATTGGGATATTATTTCCTAATTTTGATCTTGTTTTCACTTGAACAATTTCATTTTCATCGATATAATAACCACCTTATCATAGCTTCTTTCATAAGGGATTGAACAGTATTTTCCTACTTTTGGAAGTAAGTATTAGTTCGCCTAATTATTTTTCATTACTTTATTTGAAAATTTAGCACAAGCATAAAAGAAGAAATAAAAATGTTTTATTAACTATCCATTTTAATTGGAACAGCATTTACTATTCATAGCAATATTCATAAAAATCGCTTGCCCTAATTCCTCAATCATCCCCTATGCAAATGCTTGGAAAAAGAATTAGCTAATTGGAGTAGATGATAGTTGAACAAGGACATTGGGGTTCACTTTGAAGAAGGGAGATCATGCAGCTCATTAAAGCTCTGCATTTCAAGCATGACTGGGGGAAATTCCTGCTCCCTTAAGGTATCTTCAGTACCTATTCCTAAGATATCTTCACCATGCAGATAATATGCGCATCAGCAGTGCATATCAGGAGCACCTGCAGTAACTAAATAACCTAAGCATCTCCTGGGCTGCCTACTTTAAAACAGGTTTGATACTAAATACAATTACAGATCATTTTACAACTAGTTTCACACTCCAGATTAAGACAACACTAATAGCACTGGAAGAAACTCAAGTAATGATTGAAAGAGAAGGAGATTTAAAACACAGGAGGACAGCATCCTCTTGAGGTTTGTTCTATAAGCTTACGGAGGTAAACAGAACCAAGAGAGGAGAAGCATGACAGATGTTGGTTCAGCATAAATGCTCACCAGCTTTTGTTCTACTTCCTAAGAACAGATATAGGTGGGCGAGGGTGACAAGTCACCCATCCCCATGCCCAGAAGCACCACCAGCTTGATCCCCCCTGCCAGCCTGACATCTGGGCTGGCACAGGCTGCAAGCATAGCTGGGGACTGCTCCAAAAGACCCACAGAGAAATGGAAACCCAGCTCATTTCTACCATCAGAAATCTGCAGAAGACAACTCACCGGCAGCCTTTACATTTTCAAACTGAATTTAGAGACTTTTAAAATAAACTTCCAGAATGATTATAATATTTCTTAGGGCAGCCCTGTATTTCAGCTATTCTGCTTACCAGCAATAGCTGCCCCTTGTGGAGAAGAAGCAGCACCCATCTCCACAGCAAGCAAAACAGGCCATGTAGCAGGCTCTGTAGCTTCTTCAGCCCCACCACCTGTGGGTTTGGGCCAACAGCTGATGAGGGGATGGTTTTAATTCAAGTTGCTAACTAACCCTTTATGAATGCAGCTTTTTCATTTTCTTTTGTGGCTGAAGATACTACCAGTAAATGTTAAAATCCAATATAAGATTGTCTTCAAAGAGTCATCTTGTCAGTCTCAATTCTCTCTTTAGTCAGTGGGGAACAAACATAGAATCATAGAATGGCTTGGGTTGGAAGGAACCTTAAAGATCATCTAGTTCCAAACCCCTGCTAAAGGAATCTGCTAGACCAGGTTGCTCAAAGCCCTGTCCAGCCTGACCTTGAACACAGGGATGGAGCACCCATCCATGCTTTAAAGTGTTCTTTTACTTCCACTGTCTACATTGGGTTGAGAAGCATTTGTGATGGGATTGCTTATTCTACTGATTATAATAGAAATCTACATTATAAGGTATGATATATATTTGACATAATATAAGCATATATGTAGGCTTCTGCTTTTGATCAGACAAGTTCCACATCTTATGCTTGATACTGGTATTTTGATCACATAAATCTTCTGAAATTGTTTTTGATAGGAACACACTTTAATGTAGGATAATTAAAGGTGAAGACCTCTCTGAAAACTGAACATACAGAAACTTGTAAGTTACCATAATCCAAAGTAAGTCTTCAGCAGAATTCACCGGTCTGTAAACAACAATAAAACAAACTAAGAACAGTTCATGTTTATTACCAGCCTTCAGATCACAAAAATGAAAAGGCAATAAATATTGTAAACTAGTAAAACAGACATTAGAGCAACCCTAAGATATAAAATTGTGAAGGCAACTCAAAGAAAAGAATGATCACCTTCATTTAGCTGCTGCCTCGTCGTTGCATCTGGGAGGTCATAAAAGTGCCTGGGAAATGCAGCCTGGAGAGGGCTTCCAGCATCTTTCTGAAAGATCACTTATCTCCTGAAAAGGGATGCTGTCATAGCAAAGAGGCAGGAATGAGCTGAATGCTAAAATATTCAAAATGCCATAGATAATTGAATAGTTAATATGCTCATTTGTTCAAGTTCAGTATGTCTCAAAATGGCATTCTCAAGTGTTTTCATTTTTTTCTTCATCAGATTCATGTAGGGTCCTTCTTGGGCTCAAATACCTGATAAAGTGAGGTTATTTAGTGGAATGAATGTGTTGACAAATCCATGACTGCACAACTCTGCCTGCATGGAGCTGCAGTTGCAGCCTTCTCCAACCTGCTGCTCTTCAGCAAAGGTCCTTACGGTTTGGTGCTCTGCTCAGAGAGTTAAAAGGATCTATTGCATGTAGCTTTTCACAATGAAATTCTGCCAGTTATGCAAATAGATTTCTCAAATTTTATTTCACTTTTGTCTGTACATATGAAATCCCCACTTGCACATGAAGATAAAGTAACTGTGCCTTGATGTAGCACTTATATAAAATCATAGAATCATCCAGATTGGAAAGGACCTTTCAGATTGTCAAGTCCAACCTTTACCCCACGACTGCCAAGACCACCACTAAATCATGTCACTGAGGGCCTCATCCTCACAGGTTTTGAACACTTCCAGGGCTGGTAATTCCACTGCTTCCCAGGGAGGCCTGTTTCATGTGCAGATGCTGCTTACACATGCACATGGAAGTACAGATCCTCACCAGCGAGCACATCTCCTTAATCACATGTACCTATTAATGGCTATGGAAAGCTCAAATGGAATACATTTAGCACTTTGTCATAAAGAATGATTATCTTAAGGTATCTGGGCAGTGTTCTTTTGTTTTACTTAAATCTTTCTGATGAATTGAATGGCAAAATCTTCACCTTTGTGGAGCAGCCTAGGAAAGTGCCAGGAACATGAGCACACATCACGCTCCAGTTTAATTCCTGACTTCCCCCTGAGGGTTTAACCCACTGGAAAAATGAAAATCTGCTCTAAAACTGAGGCCCCTGTACGTTTCCAGACTGGAGTTACAGCTGAGGCCACAGCTGGGGCCCTTTTTCTCATCTCCTCTGGGCTGACAGCCCCATGGTTACACACCACCCAGGGATGATGGTGAATACTCTCAGCTATCAAGTGTTTGGTTTTGAACATATATGATATTTTTTGAATTAATAGTTCTATCTGCAGACTTTTCTCTGACCAAAAGCAGTGGCTCACGCAATATTGTGACTCCAAAACACCCCTCAACTTTCCAGGATACTTCCAGTAACTTGAAGACACAGACAAGGCAGAAGGACTTAGTGCTAGTGCACTATTCACAGGAAGGTTAATAACATTTGGGAATGTACCAGGCTGAGAGCTGTAAGATTTATCTGGCACAAATTCAAATTGGATTTAAGGGCTTATACAAGATAGAGCTGGTGAATGATCTCAGCTGGGTCCTTCACACAGGGAATAATTTAAACTCTAAAGCCAAATACCTCCAAAGTTTCAGTCAACGACAAATCTAAGTAGTATTAATGTCTTCAGATGCTCTGGTGCAAAGAGAAAGGAACATTCTCTGCCATGCTTCCATAAAAGATTTCCTTCTACCCTGATGGCTTAAGGATAAGTAGCAGGATGGTTGCACTTCAATAGAAGGCAAGCCCCTCAGAAGATTATTTGCGAATCCTGCTCTCCATGCCTCTCCCTCTTTCTCTTCCATTGATTGCTGAGGATCGCTAACTACATCTTAATGCCTTGGTTAAGAGGTAAAGAGCATTGACTCAGCTGGTAATAGTGCTTTCCTGGGTTTTTGAATTCCTGGAGTAGTTCAGTGCAAAAGAATTTTGCTGTGTATAAATGTTTACCTACCTATTCTCCTGCTTGGCAGGTGAAAATTAAACGAGCAGCTTGGGTGTATACCACAGGTCTTCAGGGTCTTCTACTGTTCAGACAAGGCTTGTCTAAGAAACAAGAGGCTTATGTAAAGGCATTTTACCCACAGTGTGGAAGAAGAATAGGTTAAGCAGACAGAGAAAAAACCTCCAAGAAGTGTGCCCAGCCCTTCTGCTCACCCCCACAGACACCAGCAATGTGAATCAACTACAACCCACCTCTGCCAGGGGAAACATCAGGAATGCCCACAGCATTATATCTACTCAGAGCCATCTCCAGGCACTGAGGAAAGCTCCCACTGGGCACAGACTTAATGAAGGAAAAGTATTTCGAGCCTCTGGCACAGCTCAGTAACATCTCACATGGGAGAAGCCTTCAAGGAAGTCAGATCTCATCTTAAGCACTCAAATATGTGAATACATGCAATAATTTCCCTTGCTTCAGGTTCCCTGCCATTTCTCCGCATACATGTGTATTTGCATGATATCAAATGCAGCAGGAAAAGGTTGTGCAACTTTGTCAGGGTCAGAGCAGGTCCACCCAACCCCAGGGGCACCTACAGCCTGTCTTCAGGGCAGGACTTCTGAAGACAAATTTTTGATCTCCTGGGAAAGGGCCTTAACCCCTGCCCAGCTGTACTCAGGTGTTCCCCTTCCCACCTCCCCAGCAGAGTGGTGCTCAGCATACACTCAGCTGGCGAAGCCCTTCAAATGCTTCCAAACAGGCAATGGGAACAGTTTGAAGAGAGAAATTCAGATTTCTCAGAGATAGACTTTTCCTTTCTCAATGCTAGCTATTGAAGGATGAAAGGGGAAGAGGTCTTTAACCATGTAATGAGTTATGCCAAAATGCTCAAAAACTGTAAAACAGTCAAAACAGTTAATCCTAGAAATGACAAACTGAGTTGCATTCTCATGTCCAGGATTCAAGTTCATGTTTTGCATGGCTGAAGCGATTTGCTGAGTTCAGCTTGAATTGGCAAATAGCCTTGGCCACTTCCATGACTGCATTTTTCTTAGAGATGAAATGTTAAATGGGGAAATAAAGAACGTCTGTCTGCACTAAAAAGGTGAGGTTTGTGCTCCAGACCTGAGCACAGAGCTGCTCTGTGACTCTGTGTGTGCGCCGCTGTCAGCAGGCAGGTTTCTGGTGGCTGGTGGATATCAGGACTACATGCCTCAGACTCTTATTTTTATTAAAATGGTTTTTCATGTATTGAAATTTCTGTTATTCAGTCCTTGCAGGGAGCAGAGAATAGTGTAACTGTTAATGGGAGCAGTTTCCTGAAGCCTTTTGCTTGAGTCATGGAAAAAAATGCCTTAAACAATATCAAACTATGATCCTGCTGTGGTTTTCAGCGCTTATCTAAAAAAGATTACCAAACATGCCCCCAGAGGAAAACTTCACCTTCTTTGCCCTAAAAAGTGTGCACAGGAATTCTTGGGGCACACAGCCCCAAAGGGAAACCTTTGCTTCACTCTACACCAAGGAGATACCAAGGAAGAGTCATGTCCTGAACTTTGCATAGGGCATGCTCTTAAATACAGATTGAAAGCAATGCTGGAAGCAGGACTTCAGTCTTTGGACTACTGATGCTGCTAATTAATACGTTTTTTCTCTTACATATCCACCCTGATTCAGCAGTCCTGCCTGGACAACTGACCTGTATAGCTCCAAGTACTGTGCATAGGACAGGACAACAACAGGGTTTGGGTATCTCTGGTAAAATCCTTATTTTCTTTCATGCATAACTAGAAAAACCCATGCCAATCCTCACAGTTGTCAACGTGATTCCCTTCTAATGGGGGCTTGCTTTTTCTTCCTAAAACAGTTGGCAGTGAGAAATACGTCCCCGATGGCAAGATTTTCAGAGGTGCTTCTGGCAGTATGGTATGCAAATCCCTCTGAATTACACCTAACCCCATCAGGCTTGATTGAAAAGCACAGTCTCACACCGCCAACATCGTGATTTACCCAGAAACACACCACATGGTGTTTTTTAATCCATTGGTAAAATGAAAACACTTTTTACAAGAAGTAAACACAAGGATCATCTCAAGGATGATCTCTATATGTATATTTGTGTAAAATTTAGGCATCATGTAGAAAGACCTATGTCAGTAATAGCGCTGGGGAAACAGAGAAAATATTGCTACATATTGTTAGAAATTGTATAGTTTCTTCCTTGGGATTTTACCTGAGAACAACCAGCTGGTGAAGGAGACACACAGGAACTGTCTGATCGTCATCAGGCTATTTTTCCTGCTGCTGTCATAGGGAATACAAGATCTTGGGTATATATATGATTGGGATAGTTGTACAGGAAATCAACCATTACAAATCCTCCTGCTTATATGATGATGACCATGATGTCTGTTGTTATTAGTGATGATAGTCCTGTTTTACTATTGTTCATCTAACAGCAGTAGGAAATACCCTACTGCTACTGAGAGTGAGAGGATACCAAAAAGTGGTGGGAAAAGAAAAAGAAAGGTCATTAATAATATCAATAAATTGGGAATAGACATAAGTGTCCTCCAGAGCTTGTGCTGATGTACTACAATGATTGCTTTTGACTTCAATAGTGTTTTTTTCAGGTCTTTTTATCCCTGTGTGGATCCAGGGACACTTGCAAGTATTCTGAATAATACTAACTAATAATACCTAGATTGAAAAGCTGTGAAAAAAGGGGAAAACAGTTCATCATGTTCACTCTTCTTCAGGTATTATTAGAATACACCACTGATAATGCAAGAAAAGATCTTCAGCTACAGAAGAGATGAAACAAATCTGGATGTGGAAAGGATATGCATAATACCAAAGGCTTATGGCATGCTGTAGCCTCATACATCATAGTGACACCTGGAAGTTGACTCTGCTATATGACTACAGAAAACAGCAGCAGTGCTACCTCCAGCACTCTCAATGAGGCCTGGACTTACTCATGCCTTAGCCTTGCTAAGACCTACGTTAGCATTTTATTTCCAGGGTACTGAAGGGAAATAATAGCCATGGCAGTATCCTGAGCTTACAAATAGGCATTTTGAGCCTTAACCAGTCATCTCCATCATGAACTGTTACAGGTGGCTGTAGCTGTGCTGATCCTCATTTAGCAGATAGGGAGGGGACTGTTGGACAGTGATGTTCTTGGCAATCCCCAGCAGACACAACGCCACGGTGTCAACCAAGAGACCACTGGACAAGCACACCATAATGTACCCAGTTTCAAGGAAAAGGTGGTTATTACACCTTCCATGAGAATGACAACAGGGACTATGCAAAGCAGGATTTACAGCCTGTAAATGTCCACATCTAATTCCAAAACACATAGAAAAGCCTGACATTTCCTCAAACCCCACGATTTTATACAGATCCCAGGAACTTGCCCTTCAGATAGCTGTGCTACATGCTGATGAGTCAATCTGTTGCATTGGATGTCTTTGGAGAAGGACAGAAATAATGCTCCCCCTGTCCCATGAAGATTGCTGGAGAGGAAATGTCAGCCAATGGCATATGTGGGGTATTGAGTGTGCAGGCACTGCAGCCGTGAGGGGACCAGACGGGCCCGGGCATCTGCTTGCAAAGATGAGGCCAGGCAGAAATGAATCCTGGCAGATGTCTGAATGGGGCAATCCATCCTCTCCTTGTGCGATGGCCTTGCCAGCCACACTGAAGCACAGAGCAGAGTGTGTTTCTGGAAGACTAGGAAATGCAGCCACGCAGCACTAAGAATGCATTGCTCCTGCCATGGACAAAATGGGTCAATTATTTAGCATTCACGTTCTAAGGCTGAGCACAGATGTGTGTGCTACAGTGTTGTTTACAGGAAATTGCTTTCTTGAGTGACACATTGAAGGTCATGGTTTATCAATCATGTACAAAGTAGAGATGATACAGTCAGTTGTAGCACCTTCCTCCTGTAAAACACATTCCATGGGAATGACTGCTTTTGCCATCTTCTGTGGGAAAAGTGACAGACTAAGATCACTCTGTTCCTTTGAACTGTGCTTTTAGCTGCTCACTGTCTTTCCAAGTTTATTTCACACTTTCTGTGTCTGGATCCCCTGTACACAAAGCAACATGCTGTAAATATTTTAAAATATTTATCCATGTTTTTTCTGCACTTATTTTCAAAATCTTCCTCTTAGTGTCTTGTCTCGCAATGGTGATCTAAGTGGTTATGCAAACCTCTCACACCTAAAATAGTACAACAAGGCAACAGCTTTGGAGCAGTAAGTAACTGAGCAGTGAAAATACGACGCTTAAAAAGAAAAGTCTCCTTTAATAATGAATTCTAGCATGGAACAAAAAGAAATCAGAAATCCACGTTCAAGAAGGGACCAATGTGAGAAGTCTGCCTGGTGATGCAAAACTGGTGTGGTTACAGAAATGGCAAAGAAATATAAAGTTCTGTTTGCATTCATATTGTCAAGAACCAAGAGGGGTTTTCCTGGACCTTTGCTCTGAGGAGGTTTTTTTTGCTTTCCATATATTCTTGTATGCAGAGAGAAGAATTAACTATGTCAAGAAGATGAAGAATATATTCTAAAATACTACCTGCACCCTATCAGGTTCCTATTACTTGCAGGTGGTACTTAAGGGGAAGAAATCTTTGCTTTATGGCTTTCACAATTTTCTTTTCCAAACCTGGTCATACTTTGAATAGGGTCAGCAAGGGTTGTTTATATTCACCTGAGATCTGATATTAAATTCTGCTCTTGCATTCATCAGGAGTTTCAAGGAGTACAAGTCATGTCACGTTATCTCCACACCTATCTAGGCACTTAAATGGTTTCCTCTGTGTGAGAACTTTACCATTGTGGGTGGATTATTATCTCACAGTACTAGCCCAAAATACATCAGTTTGGTATTGATACCAGTCTATATCTCAAAAAAAAAAACAAAAGAAAAAAAAACCCAACTAACCCATAAACTAGAAAATGTTCTAACTGTCTGACTTCCTGAATAAAAAAGACATCGGGTCTTCTTTGTTTCCTATTTGAATACAATGTATAATTCTGTAAAGGCTGCACTCTCTTTTTAGAAATTTGAAGTGATGGAGAATCCAACAACACTCTTGTGGAATTATTCCAGGATTAATTACATCACTGCTTAAGAGCTGTGCCATATTTCTAAATCTGTCTTATTAATTTTCTAGATACTGGAATAAACAAAATAACTCTTCCACAGAAATTCAACAAATATCCAACATGAAGGGGTGGCATAAATTCTTTATTCCTTGGTGTCTGAGAATTTATTAGGCTGTATTCAGTCATTCAGTGTTTGTTTTTACCTTTTTTAATGATCGTTGCAATAGCTACTCATTAGCACTCTGTTCTCTTTGTAATTTGCTACTCTCCTAATTGATGTAATCTGCAATCTTAATTAGTGAGAATTTTTGGGTATTGTCTCAAATATTAACATAGTTAAGATCCAGCATTAGAGATATCAGCTAGATAATAACTTTCTGACAACTAGACAGGCATTAATTCACATAGTAGCTGCCATGCCAACTATGCCTCATCCTAGTCATTGATCTGAAGGTCAGCTGGTACCAAATGCTTGACAGAAATCTAAAGATATATCAATAAAAGCAATTTTATGGACATAGCTAGTTCAAATATTTCCAGCAAGATAGCCACAGAAGCTATAAAGCTTATAAAAAAAGCTGGCTCAACAGTCAGATCACTATTATTTTTAATAGACTAGCTACTGCTAAAATATAGTTGGAAGGGAAAATATTTAATCATTATATGATATAGTATAAGATTAGCTAATTAATCAGTTGCTTGGGTTTTTTTTTGCATTAATGAAAAATCACCTACCGCTGCTGCTGTCTGGTAACTGGGAGGGGACAGGACTGTAGCTGAGCAAAGCATGCAAGGGCAAAATGGCAGACCATTCATATGCTGGCAATTTAAACCTGACATCCCAAACTATGATTCTACCCATCTGTTTTTCCAGCTAACATCCCTGTCAAGTCAGCCACTGACTCACTGAAAACAAAAACAATCTGAATTTTTGAAACATTTATCATTCTCAAGACAACGAAAGTTGGGATATTTGTTATACTCAGACTTCACATTTCAGAAATATCCCCACATATTAAATTCACATCCATCACATAACTCTAGTGATTGTGGATGCAAACAAGAACTCGGCATGTGCTTATAGTCTCTATGTAGGATACTCTTATTCTTCAGCCTTGTGCTGTCACAGGTCAAAGATTTGAGAGTTACCTCTGTAAAACTTTCCAATTTAGTAAGAAAACAGATGTTAAAATTAATTGATGCCAAAGCACAACCCAAAAACCCCTAACCATGACTGGCCCAAAGCTCAAATAATAGCAGTCAAATGGCAGATTTTAGACACTGGTGGTGCAACCCTCTCTCAGGAGATGTTTTGGCAGTATGTCCTGGGTTCAGCAGTAGCAGTCATTTTTTCTCCTTCTTAGCAGCTGGCGCAGCACTGTGTTTTTGACTTTTGGCCTGGGAGCAGCACTGATAACACTGAAGTTCAGTCTGACCAAGGACTTTGTGAGTCTCATGCTCTGCCAGGGAGGAGGGGCAGCCAGGAGGAAGCAGAGACAGGACACCTGACCCAAACTGACCAAAGAGGAATTCCATACCACAGAATGTCATGCCCAGGATGTAAGTGGGAATTAGCTGGAAGGGCACTCACTGCTCTGTCGGGCTCAGCAGGCAGGTGGTATCATATTCTCTTGCCTTGTTATTTCCCTTATCATTATTATTATTGGTGGTAGCAGTAGTGGTTTGTGTTATACCTTAGTTACTAAACTGTTCTTATCTCAACCCGTGGGGTTACATTCTTTTGATTCTCCTCCCCATCCCTCTGGGAGCCGGGGGGGGGGTGGGGGGGTGGGGGGGGTGGGTGTGTGAATAAAGGGTGAGGGGGGTAGATTGCGTGCCTGACTTGCCGACAGGGTTTAAACCATGACACAATATTATGTCCTCTGTGATAAATGAAGGCAAGCATGATGATCATGCACTCCAGAGGTCTTTTTCTGAGACATTAAGTGGCCACTGTGTGAACTTGATGCGAGGAATATTAATGAACTAAGGAAAGAGTTAAGAGTTTTCTTCAAACTATACATTGTCTTAACTTAGAATAGAGAACAGTATGTTCTTGTTCTTTCTAGTTAAACTGTAACCCAGAATGAAATAGGTAGCCGAAACACATTGTTGAAAATTAGGGACCCTTTTCCCTCAAGAAGATGAATGTCTGATAGGAATTTGTTTCAACTATTTTCTATAAGACTTGAGGTTGCCAGCTGGGGAAACTGTGCCAAGGGTGAAAAGCGCACTATGAGGAAGACTGCTTACTTCATCTTGAAGACCCCTTCCCACGACCATAGGAGGGCAGTGTGCAAATGCCAAAAGGGAGGAGACTTATGATAATGAGTACCTAAACTAACTGTAATATCCCTGCCGAACTTTCAGGAACCTAATGAATATGTATGTTTGTGTGTAATAAATATCTAGCTTGTTGAGTTAGTGAGCATGCGAGTTAGGAGGAGCGATCCCCCTCGCACCCAGCGCCGAAGTAAACATACGTGCTTTATAACTCTGAGAGTTGTGAAGTTCTATTCAGTAAATTAACATCAGTCAATTTCCTTTTGCACCGTGGAGGAGTGTGAAGCTGCAGGCATTTCCTAGTCTGCTTCCTAAGGAAACTCCAACAATACAATTCAGACACCTGATATAGCTGTCATGCATGGCCCTACCCTGTGTTTGCCATGGTAAAGCAGACATCAGGAACATCTTCCCACCTGACCAGTGTCAGGTTTTTTTCTGCAGTTCTCCTGTCCTGTTTTCAAACCAACCAACATAAATGTTCTCAGTAAGACACACATCCAACAGAATTTTCTTAGTAGAAGATATTTTCTGCCTATACAAAATGTTGACAGGCAGCTCTTTTAATCCCTTACCAATCATTGTAGCATAGTTCTTGTGGGCATGCAATATTCCAGCACAGATATGTTGACCGATTCTTCCTAAAAGCAAAAGGACAAGACTTCTAAGTGAAATATCCATTGTGGCAAAGGAGGTGATGTGAACCAATCTACAACAGATTTTACTGGGGTGAAATGGTTAGAACTGGAGTAAAGAGGACCTGAAAAAGCCCCATTTTGCTTGTCTTAATTGTGGATTGTGCAGTCTGTGGGACAGGGCCCAGCCCTACCTGGATGTCTGCATTGTGCTAAACACAGCTGGGTACGTGTTCCCAGATGCTATTAATACACAAGGATAAAAGAGTAATCAGTTTACTACGATAGTGTGGGAGAGTAACCTGTTTTCCTCTAAAAACCACAAGACACTACGTATCTGTGTTCAGGTGGGAAAACCTGCTTATGGGGGTTTTGGTGAGCATGGGGTTTTTAGTTGGGTTTTTTTGTTGTGGTTTGATTGTTGTTGTTACGGTTTTTTAAACAGCCTAGTTTAATCCTTATTAAAATTCTCTCCAAAAAGTTGGAGGTGTTAATTTCATTTCCTGTCTGCAGATACGACTTTTATCCCTTGGCAAGTCTGAAAACCTGAGGCAGTTCTAATGAGGGGCACATTTTAGTTTCATGCAATGAGAAGGACATTATGTTGTGGTCTGTGTCAAGACAGACTTGTTTCCAAGCTTCCTAAAGCAGAATTAATCAGTAATTACAGCCGTCATCAGCATGTGAGCCCCTGGAGTATTACTTATACTCCAGTCACATTGCTCTGTGACCTAAAGCAATATACAGTAGTTTTGCCCATTGGAAAATAAATCATATTACATTTTTTGCATGCCCATATAGTTACGGCTTATCTTCTTTAGTTGTGAAGGAACAGAAATTTCTTCTGGAATTGCCTCTTTCATCTACATTTAGTAATCTTAATATTTGGGACACAAAATTATTTCCAAGCCATGTTTGCCAGTTGAGTTTAATCCCTTGAGTTTTTAATTTTGAAAACTATATGACTATGTTAATTTGCAGAAGTGAGATTAAAATAAAACATCTTTGAGTTTGTACTCAAAGTTCAGAGATTTCCATGCCTGAGTATCTGAATGAATAAATACGTATTCACTTGAATTTCTGATCAAAAATATTTCGACAATGGGGGAAAGTCTCCTTTCTGATTAACTTTCTTAAATAAATTCAAGCATATATTCAGGACAGGGAGTGAAAAGTCTTAAAGCTGCATCTCCAAACATTGAGGGTGGGGAGCTAGGAAAAAAAAGGGAAAGCAGTTGTTACTGACACAGGAAACATCTTCGTGCTGAAAGAGAATTAAGATGTGCAAGAACTGACAAAGTCAAAAGTGAGTTCCAGGTTTAAATGTTGTATATGTTTCAAACATAGAGAGAATTAATAGGTAATGAAGGTCATTAGCAATGGATACCTATCATCTCATTTGTTGCCAGAGATGAAGCTCAGTACTACCTGCACTGAAACACAATGTAGGAGACTTAGTGGGCTCCTCATGGTCATTGTCAAGGGTAAGATTATCTGAATTGATAAATGAATGATAATAACAGAGAAAGAGTGAGACAGTATTGCATTTAGGCTCCAGTCCTTGCAAATTATTACATATTTAAACTTATTATAGGGACTAGCCCTACTCCAGCATGGGCAGAAGCATTTCTAAGACAAGGACCCAAAACTGCAGCTGTAAGGATTAATAGTGGCTTTCTCTGGCACAGCTGCCTGATGACTCATGGAGAGCAGAGAACTGGTTATGTTTCCTTTTTTTGTAACACCAATATCACAGTGGAGCTGAAAGAGAAGAGGGAAACTGTCAGGGAGCTGTTTCCTGACTATTGGAGATACCAGAAATAAAATACCAATGTTTGAAGGTAGCTACTCCAGGTGGCTTCTTGATAGTTCAGCCAAACATGCTGAGGTCTCTTACCTTTAAAAAAAACCCAAACCATCATGTGCTGCTTTTCTGTTTGATGAACTGTGCATTCTCCATAGATTTGGCCTTCTGTGGAGGGAGTGCTTTCCCACAGTATGAATGAAATCTCCATGCTACACTGGTAGTATTTCATGATCCTGTATCATGACCTCAGTATACAAGCTACTGCTTTCACCTCTACATTGAAACTTTCACTGTGAACCCAGGACTAATCACAGTCTCTGATGCAGAGGCTTTTTCACACTACATGTAAAATCTTCAAAACACCAGCTGCATTGGAGCTGATAGATGTGTGCACATAACTCCCTGAGTGATTCACTGGGGTCTGCGTCAGCAGCCTGGGGCACCCGCTGAGTCCTAGTGGGGAGGACTCTGCTTTTCAGGGCAAAGGCAGCTCATGCAGGAGAATCTGAGAGAGGAGAGAGATTTTGTCATGTGTAAGTGACACTGAGGAATAAATACAAGCAGGCAGACAGTCATCCAAACCCAAATGAGATCAAATATGGAAAGATGCAAACAATTGTTTCTGCAGAAGCATGTCCCAGCAGAGATAAATAGTGAGAAGAAGTCATTTGCAGAGCACTCTGTTTTCCTTTAAAAGGTGTCAGGTTGATGGTAGTTGGTTAGAAAATTGTCTGCAATGTCACAGCATGACACACGAATTCCCAGGGGCTTAAACAGGCTATGAATAAACTCAGGCGGCAGATTACAATGAGGTTTGTAGTATCAGCAAGGCTCTTGAACAGCTTCCTAGTGACACCACCCAAGAGAGAAACATCAAAGCACCTTTGAAATGCAATATGACCAATTTATGATCTCAGCGGCTCACCACCTGGGACTTCAAGGGACCTCATGCAGTCCTTGAAGGGGTCCTTGAACCCACTCTGCTCTTCCGAGTCCTCTGCACCGGGCTCATGAGCTTGCACCTGTGCAAGTCACTGGGGACCTACAACAAGTGCCCAGCAGGAGAGAGGGTCAAGGAGCTAAATTATCTGTTGTAGTTTCCAGTATCACCAGCAACAGAGCATGCCCCAGGCAGATGAAAATGAAGTCCCAGGACAAAAAAGTGTTCCACTCTCACATCACCAGCTAACACCATTGAAATGATGTCCCTCTCCCTGCTATAGCCCACAAAGTGGTGAGCAGCCTTGCTTGCCTCCCCCTGTGCTCTTGCTAGAGAGGGAAGCCCACAGCGTAACCTCTGCAGGGCTAGTGACTGATTAGGTGGAAATGCAATGGCTTTAAAGGTGGGCATTACAACAGTGCGGGTTTCTTTGATGGATGACAATGTAATATAGGGGGCTACTTAGACAAGCCTGATGGGTCAAAGATGCTCAAGCCATGCCACATCAAAGAAAATCCTCCAGGAAAAATGTTTCACCCAATAATGATGTTTACTCCCCTCACACAGTTAGCCCTTTGCTAGTGCAGCTTACTCTTGCTTGGTCAAACTAGCACTGAATTTAATGGCTCATCACGACTCTCCTAGAGAGAAAGAAAGATTCCCTAGAGTACATACACTCTGGGGCAGAATATGTCTCTCCTTTTAATTTATTCTGTGCTGGTTTGATTTCCCTGAGTTAGGTGCTGAACAGACAGGCAGTATTATGGGAGGGCGTGGGGGGGGAAATCAACCAGTCATAATAAAGTTAGGAAGGAAGATATATTTTGTTAGGATAAATAATAAGAAGCTCATCTGCACACCCACAAAGGAGAGGAAGACAGTGGTGAAGGGGACCCCATGTAACACCCTGCCCATCTAATTGCACCCAGGTCCATGCTAGGAACCATCAGCCCATCAATCCTTCCTCTAGGAGCCAAGAGGACCACTGGAGCACAAAGGCAAGTGGTTGGAACCCAAATGAAAGATAAAGCACCCCATCCAGACCCTCCCTTGGCTGACTCAGGGGACCCTAAGTCCCAAGGGCCAAAGGTGACACCCATGAGGAGTCATTAGTGCTGGGGTATCTTTGGGATGGAGGGATCACTGCCCAGGAGTGTGGCACATGTTAGAGGATGCAAAGGAGGTGCATTCTGGGATTGCACAGGTCTGATTATGGGATATTCATGGGAGAAACCAAAGGTAGGTTAAGGGATGAATTTAGGTGATATGGGGAGACACAAGCACGGGAAAATAAGAGGACAGAAAAGGCCAGTTGCATGTTGGCTCATCAGTATGCTGGTATTGTCATGCTCTGTGTTTGGCCAGTGCAGCCTGTCCTGCTTTCTTATCACAATCCATGAAATTCCTAATTATTTTTTCTGGGTGAGGTACTTTCTATTCTGTGAGCATAGGAGTGCATGGGGGGCGAAGTGCAGCAGCCAGGCAGGGTCCTTGTGTCCCTGGTGCTGCACTTACTTGAATAGAATAATTTGACGCAGATATATTAGCATCAGGGATGTGTGGCTCGTATGCTACATCTAAGTGGAAAGCCCTGCTGCAGGGTCCTCATCCTTGTGTACAGTTGAAGGCTCCATTTGAGGACAGTAGCACCATGCATTAATGTAATCATAGGCTGCACAAGGACAACATATAAACCACCACCTTTTTTTTATTGTTATTATTATTGGTATTTGTAATTTGCATATGTTCTCCCCAAACAGCCCCTAAAAAGGAAGAAGCAAGGCAACCCAAAATGGCAAGATTGAAACTCAAGTGTTTTAACCAAGAAAAGTGTTTTCCTGCATTGAAAAAATATGTTGCTTTGTAACTAATCCCCTTGAAAACAAAATATGATGGTATAGTATTTGAATAAAATGTGAGAAATAAAGCGTGCTTATCAATTGGCTTTAAACCAATTGCGATGCACATGGGTTGCTAACACACCCTAGTCTGAACTGAGGCAAATTTGATAGGAACACTATAGACCCTCCTCTTTACAAGTCCTAAATCACTGTGTTGCTATTTGAAGATCTGGAGCTCTGCAACTGCTCTTTTCAGATGATCTTTTGGTCCACGATAAACTCACTGCAAAGCAGTTTTAAACTTTTCTATGGAAGTGGAGTTTACAGGCTTGGAGATCATCATTTTCCCATGTTTTTAAGAAGTAGCCTTTGAGGAGGGCAAGTAAGTTTTCACATTTGATAATATGAATAACTGTATTTGCTATAATTCTCACCTAATCTGGGCTATGCACAATCATTAATGCTATCACAAAATGCCTTGATTAAATACAACTTATGAAAAGAAGCTTAGTTATCAATACATTTTTTTTCCCAGTAGATTAAAGCCTTCTGTGCTTCAGGAATACTGCTACATAAAGGTTAAT
Organism: Neopsephotus bourkii; assembly: GCF_033783945.1. Lineage (NCBI taxonomy): Eukaryota > Metazoa > Chordata > Aves > Psittaciformes > Psittacidae > Neopsephotus > Neopsephotus bourkii. The sequence goes on from NW_026901238.1 coordinate 2,130,838, forward strand.
GTGAAATAGATGATTCAATATCCTACAGCAAGTGTAGCAGCAAACAGTGCTTAAATGTTTAAAAAGAAGTAAGATAAGGATACCAGAGCACACTTAATATGGCATGCACATATCCCACATCTCTGATCCGTCTTCTTTAAGCCTGTAAAAATAGCTATGAATTCTTTTCTTTACCAATTTGAGATATTCATAAAGCCCTATTTAACCACTAAATGCTGAATGAAAATCTTTGTAGGGATTATATTTAGAAACTCATATTATGTTCAAGAAAGACCAATATTCTTTTTTATGCTTTTCAAGAGAATTAAAAGATGTCTGTGCTGTACATTTCTAGTGCCTGAAAGTAACTGAAGGTAGCTGATACAGGGTATTTCCTGCAGGGCCTGTGACTCCCCTAGTAGCACTAGAGGAAGTCTGTACCTGATACCCCTGTTGCTACCTTATTTCTCTCTCATCCAAGTCACTGTAACTTATTATGGTGGTCACATGGAGCATGAGTAAAAGGGACATTTCTTATGCTACATTGATCCTGCCCTTATACTGGCTAAAAAGGAAAAACCAAGTTTTCACTCAAAGAACAAGCTTTTGCTATGGTACTGAACTGAAGTACAAAGAGACAAGCAAGTGCAATAGGTTTTCCACATGAATGATCTCTGGGAAGTCACCTATTTTCTCTCTGCTTTCACCACCTTAGCAAATGGAGGTGACATTAATTCCTGTATCCCTCCTGTTGGTTTGATTTGTCTATTAACATGGCACTGCCGGGTTATTCATGCAGCATGCAGCTCTGTTGGGAATGCCTCTGCATTAACCCCTGCCACTGAACTAAAAAACCCCCACTCAGTAACAGGACCGTGCTTGGACCATATGGCAAGTCTGTTGATCAAATAAGACCATAGGTAAGACAAGACCCAGGAGACAAAAGTTCTGCCAACGTCTGAAGCTGCAGTTTTTCTAGCTGTTGTTGGGTTGGATGGGAGCACATGGGCTGCACAGCAGATTGTGCACTGCCAGGGAGTGATGGGGCACAGGCAACCACACGCCTGGCACTTTATTCTCCCGGTGGAGAATTCAGCATGGAAAAGGAGGTCTCAGGATTGCTTGGCTGACTCTCAGTAACATGCGAGACCCTTTGAATCAGAGCATTTTGTTAAATACCTGTTTACTTGCACAGACAGGAAAGGCAGGAGTGCTGCTGTAGTTATAACAAATCAAAGAGCTGTTACAAATTAAAGTCTGCTTATCTCTGTGAAAGCAAAATTATGGATCAAAAGTCTGGGTGCTTGCCTCCACTTTATCCCTCAAAGGTGGGTAGTTTTTTCTACAGCAGCTTGCTGGGACAGGAGGCAGTGGTTGGTGCAACACACCTTGGGCAGGACAGGACCAGAAGCTCACAGTAGGATTTCCCCTGGAGTAGGACACTCAGCCTGGGGAAGATCCTGTGCTGTCCTACAGCATTGTGGGAAGCCCAGGAGGGCACTCTTAGAAGGATCAAATTTTGGTCACCTCAGTAACATTGGCAGTCAGGTGCAAGTCATAGAATCATAGAATCATAGAATGGTTTGCGTTGAAAGGGACCTTACAGCTCATGCAGTTCCAACCCCCTGCCATGGACAGGGACACCTTCCACAAGACCAGGTTACTACAAGCCTCGCCCAACCTGGCCTTGAACACTGCCAGGGATGGGGCAGCCACAGTTTCTCTGGGAAACCTGTGCCAGTGCCTCACCACCCTCACAGTAAAGAGCTTCTTCCTAATATTTGATCTACACCTACCCTCTTCCAGTTTAAAGTCATCCCCCCTTGTCCTATCCTTACATGTTCTTGTCAGAAACACCTCTCCAGCTTTCTTGCAGGCACCAAAAGGAAGGTTGCTCTTAGGTCCCCCAGGAGCCTTCTCTTCTCAAGGCTGGACAACCCCAGCTCTCTCAGTCTGCCTCCATATGAGAGGTGCTCCAGCCCTCTGAGCATTTTTGTGGCCTCCTCTGAACTCGCTCCAACAGTTGCACATACTTCTTATGTTGGATGCCCCCAAGCTGGATGTGGTATATTGCAGGTGGTGTCTCACAAGAGGAGAGTAGAGGGGAGGCATCAATTTCCTCGACCTGCTGGCCACACTGCTGGTAATGCAGCTGAGTTTACAGTTAGTTTTCTGGGCTGCAAGCGCACGCTGCTGGTTATGCTGAGCTTTGGACACATTGCTGCTGAACTTTATCCTAGGAAAATCATCTCTGCTTTAAACAGGTGCTACTTATAAGAATACATTTAATCTTAAACAGTGTGGAAGTTGCATATTTTATGTAGTATATTGGCAAAAGCTTGCAAAGGAAAAATTTTTAAATGAGGCTTCTGAAAAGTGCAATTTTTACATTTTCCTTCCCGCCCCGCACACTTGCCTAGCGACCAGAATTCCTCTGGAAACTCCTGAATGTTTACAGCTCCCATCCTCCACACTGGTTCCTTGAATCTTTGAGATACAGCAAATTACACTTTGGAAAATGAGCCCAAATCTCTTACTTAAAAACCAGATGCTTGTAAAGTATATTAATCACTTTACTTCTCTGAGCTGTAAGTTGATCGTGAGTTTTGGCAACTGAACCATACAGGACATGTATCTCAAAAATTTTCACAGATATGTGAAAGGGTAATTTATCAGAAAATACTGCTGCTACTAACATAGGCAATTTGAATAATAATAAAAAATAAAAAGGAAATAATCTCAATCTACTTGCTCTTGGTGGGCGGGTTTGGTTGATTTTTAAGTGAAGTGGGATTTTTTTTTCACTTCTTTTTTGTTATGGATTATTTTCTTCTAAAAAATGTCCTTCTTTAGTCAAAGATAGTTTAGACATTGCTACCTCCCATTTCCTGAATTGAAAAATGGAGCTCAAAGTTGTGTATTGGTAAGTGAATTGCCACCAGAGGTGGCGAGGGACTTGCATGGGAGCATGCAGAGCTCATAATTGCCAAATTTTCCTCTCTGCAAGTTCTTGCACTGTGTCTTGCTATTCTGATGAAAGTCAATTTACTGATGTACCAGGCAATCATCTCTCTGCAGAGGAGGGCACAGTGGTGACCACTCATATGCATATCTAACTCCCCAATGGCCACAGTTACCAGACCTCCTTGGGCTGGGGCTCAAACTGATTAGATATACATATGCCTTCATTATAGTCAGCTGAGTGCCTGTTCCTGCATCTTCTGGTTGAACCATTCAAGTCTCTAGTTTTGAGGTACTGTAATTAGGAAATTTGGTTTACCAATACTTCACTCAGATCAGAAACGCAGAGTTCTGCACTAGCTCAGCTGATGTTGAGCACAATTTTGTTAAGGGGTGATCAGCAACAAAGCAAAACCTATGAGGTTGTTTCCTAAGGAGCTTTAAGTACTGAGTCATTTAAAAAAAAGACTTGGTATTGTTAAAGAGATCTGTGAAATGCTCCTGTCTCTTTATTGTTGCTATTTTTAGTTCATAGGTATTCTGGTTAAGCTCCAGAAGCCTATATTACTTAGTAATATTTCACAAGAAGCAATAAAGTCTGGAGCAGCAAACTTTATTTCCAGCAATCTTTTCTGGTGCCAGGGAAGGTTTCAGCTCTCATCTATGATTCCTCAATGCCATGAAGTGATGACTCACCACATGGATGCATGACAGTGAACCCTTCAACAATCATTAAGAAATTCATCCCTAGTAGTTTGCAAAAGCGGCTAGGTGTTGGCTGTGGTTGCTGAGTTCAGAGGAAATTTTCACATAAGTTAAAAAAAAAAAGGAAAGAAGGAAGGAATAACCATGTTTCTATTCCCAAGAAGGCTCTTAAAAGTGTAAGTAGTTTTCAGTTCTTGAAAGGAAGTTTTGGGATAAGCACTGGGGAAAAACTCTCAAGTGTGAAGGGTAATAGAGTGATGGGAGAGGCAGGTGGAGGTCATCACAACTCTGTGCTGGAGGTCTTGGAGCACAGGTTAGATGCATATCTGTCAGAAAAGGATTATCTATGATTCTTTCATGAACTATGCGGGCAGATGATATGACTTGTGTTTCGTTTTCTGGTACAGGACAAAATCACAAGGTCATGGGACTCTGGGTTCTCCTTTGCTGATTCATCATTAAGGACATTTTCCTTAAATCTTGAGCCTTTCAGTGTGATTTGGGATTTCTTTGACTTCTGAAAGCACAAAGTCTATCTGAGATGAAAACAAAATAGCCTCACTTCAATCAAAAGAGAAAAATTTCATTATACTTATTTCTTACACCAAAACTGTCACCACATACTGTTTTCAGAATGAGGTGAAAAGCTGAGAAACCTTAAAGGCACATTTTCAAAACACCTCTCAGTGTATGTAACTATTCCACAGAAGCCCTTGCATGCACTAATACCAACCATGTGGTTTGAGCCGGTGGGACACATATTTCAATTGCTTTTGGCTTTGACAATGAGCTGATAAGACTCAGTGATTGCTGCTTACAAGTCCTCTCCTATTAACAAACATTGTCACTGGGCTGCCATCATTGTGCTCAGCAGTGGAAATACAGAACTGTATTTCAGATCCCAGTGATTTCATGGGTTGTGTGCTTGTGTTTGAACAATGCTATCACTCTGCTCATCTGTTTCGTGTGCCACCAGAGACCATAACTCATCTTTATAGAGCGCTCATCCTTGTATTTATTTTTTCATTTTATGAAAACATTGCCTTTTGTTTGGCTCAAAGGCTACATTGCCTTACAGTTTTTGATGCCAGCTGGAGCAGTTATTCATTCCTGAACATCTGACAACTGAGCTGTACTGTCAGAATATATTACTCAGGAGCTGAAATAGGCCAGTTACGATGTGGATTGAAGCAGAGGGATCCCGGGCAGATGAAGCAGGACTCTCATCCCACCACTGCAAGTCTCCATGGCAGTCACACTCAGCTCTCTTTTTGCTCAGGGGAGTGAAAGAGGTGCCCTGAGAACAGTCTATCACACTTCTGGATGAAGGGACTCCACCAAAAATGCATGTTTCTCTCTGTAGGTTATGAAGGAAGCCTTGATAATTGGCTCAGGATTCCAGCAGCCACATTTCTTAAAAGTGAATCCCATCCTAAGCATCTTTATTGCAAATATGAGCAGTTGTTAAATGATACTAAGTGGCATCATGCCAGTGCACACAGGCATATAAAATAGCTGGGGAGGGGTGGTGGAGGACGGAAATGGAGGCAGTGGGTTGCTTTTAATTCCAGTGATGATTTTTTCTTTAGTGGATGTACCCAAGGAATTCTGGGCACCTTTAGTCTTAGTGCAAACCAATGTCACTACTCTGCAGATAGTGGACCTACTCTGATTTATGCTGATGAAGGAACTGGTCTTGTATGTGTAAAGAAACAAGAGGGGAAACTTCACCCATCAAATCTTCCGTAATGTTTCAATTGTTCTTCTGGACTAACCAATGATACAAACTATCCCTGCTGCTGACCGGTGCTGCTCAGTCACAGCAATGTGTAGGGTCCAAAGATATTTTCTGCAGGGTGTCAGGAAGGTTTTACAGTAAATTTAGGTTTTGAATCCCACCCTTGGACAAGCTTTCGAGACCATCTTTAAAAATCTGAACATGCACAAGTCCATGGGTCCTGATGAAATCCATCCGTGGGTCCTGAAGGAGCTGGCAAATGAAGTTGCTAAGCTGCTGGCCATCATATTTGAAAAATCATGGCAGTCAGGTGAAGTTCCCGATGACTGGAAAAAGGGAAATATAACCCCCATTTTCAAGAAGGGCAGAATGGATGACCCAGGGAATTACAGACCAGTCAGTCTCACATCTGTGCCTGGCAAAATCTTGGAGCAGATTCTCCTGGAAGGCATGCTAAGGCACATGAAAATCAACAAGGTGCTTGGTGACAGCCAGCATGGCTTCATTAAGGGGAAATCCTGCCTGACCAATTTGGTGGTGTTCTATGATAGGGCTACAGAACTGATGGACAGGGGTAGAGCAGTTGATGTCATCTACCTGGATTTGTGTAAAGCATTCGAGACTCTCCCACACAACATCCTTGTCTCTAAATGGGAGAGACATCAATTTGATGGATGGACAATTCAGTGGATAAAGAACTGGCTGGATGGCCGCACACAAAGAGTTGCGGTCAATGGCTCAATGTCCAGCTGGAGACCAGTAACAAGTGGTGTGCCTCAGGGATCGGTGTTGGGACCGGTCTTGTTTAATATCTTCGTTGCCTAATGGGCAGTGGGATTGAGTGCGCACTCAGAATGTTTGCTGATGACACCAAGCTGTGTGGTTCGGTTGATACGCTGGAGGGAAGGAATGCCATCCAGAGGGACCTTGACACGTTTGTGAGGTGTGCTGATGTCAGCCTCATGAAGTTTAACCATGCCAAGTGCAAGGTCCTACACCTGGGTTGGAGCAATCCCAAACACAGCTACAGGCTGGGCAGAGAAGAGATTAAGAGCAGCCCTGTGGAGAAGGACTTGGGGGTGCTGGTCGATAAGAAAATGAACATGAGCTGGCAGTGTGCGCTCTGAGCCCAGAAAGCCAACCGTATCCTGGGCTGCATCAAAAGGAGCGTGACCAGCAGGTCAAAGGAGGGGATCCTGCCCCTCTACTCTGCTCTCGTGAGACCTCACTTGGAGTATTGTGTGAAGTTCTGGTGTCCTCACCATAAAAAGGACATGGATGTGTTGGAACAAGTCCAGAGGAGGGCCACGAGAATGATCAGGGGACTGGAGCACCTCCCATATGAAGATAGGCTGAGAAAGTTGGGACTGTTCAGCCTGGAGAAGAGAAGGCTGCATGGAGGCCTCATAGCAGCCTTCCACTATCTGAAGGGGGGTTATAGGGATGCTGGGGGTGGACTCTTCATTAGGGACTGTAGTGACAGGACAAGGGGTAATTGGTGAAAACTTAAACAGGGGAAGTTTAGATTGGATATAAGGAAGAAATTCTTTCCTGTTAGGGTGGTGAGGCACTGGAATAGGGTGCCCAGGGAGGTTGTGAATGCTCCATCCCTGGCAGTGTTCAAGGCCAGGTTGGATGAGGCCTTGAGTTATATGGTTTAGTGCAAAGTGTCCCTGCCCATGTCAGGGGTTGGAACTTAATGATCTTAAGGTCCTTTTCAACTCTAACTATTCTATGATTCTATCATTCTATGTTGTTGTCCCAGAGAATGTCTCTCATGCAAAATCACTCACTTTTTAAATCATGATTCTGCTATGGAACTTTCCAGGTAGATAGATAGGCTCCTTCAGTGTGCTTTGTGTCTGGTTTAATGTGTAGAGAGGCAGCTCTCTTGTAAGGGCTGCAAGGTATACACCAGCTAAGGCTAAAGTACCCAGAGAGGTCAGCGATGTCAAGTTGGTTCCGAAAGGGCCAAAAAGTCCGTGATGAGTCTGGGAACACAGCCAAAACCAGGCATTAATTCAAAGGCTTAGTTCTAAGCATCTGTTACAGTATCTCATTAAATTTTGGCCTTGATAATAATATGTATGTACAGTATACGAGTATGTGTTATACTGCACATGATTATGTGTATATGCACCCATGTATGCACATTTTCATACCTGTGCATTTTATTTATTAATCACATTATGAGAAACAAATCATAGGAATCTAGAAATAGTCAAGTTGTGCAGGTGGCAATATTCATTAAATGTAAATGCTTTATTTGATTTTTCATGTAATAAAGAATTAATAATATTATAATTGCTTATAATAGAAAAGCAATACAGATAAGGTGTTACCTGTATGTTCTGTATGTTATTGTTTAAAGTTTTAACTAGGCTTGTCAGAGTTTAATTTAGACTCCGGATACACACAAAGACTATTTCAATTACAGAAATCTCTTGTGATCTAATATTCTTAGATTTAAAGTCATACAGAATAAATATTTTATTCCATATTTAATAACACTTTTTCAGAATCAAAAACAAATGCACATATCTAAAATGTGTACATGTAAAGAGCAGCTGACAAGACATGAGAAATTTTGAAGAATATTATAATTTGGAATTAATTTAGCTTGGGGCAAATTTCAGAAATAAGATTTACATGAGGGGAGCTGAATAAATTACACATTCCCACACAGGTCTGGAACAAAAGCCCAGGTTTGCTCCACCACTTAGTTTAAGTGTGTGTATTTTTGTGCAGTCAATTCACATTCACACTGTTACAAAGCACTCCTGCGTATCTTACTGAATCAACAACTAAAGTGAAATTTAAAAGAAAATAACAGGTCCAGACAGTATAATGGAAGATAAATGTTAATTATTAGGGGATTTTTATTTAAGTCCCACATAAAGAGCCCTCTGGGAGAACCAGTGAGGCAGTCATCATGTAATTTAGCACTATGAGAAGCATTGTGTTTGAAATCAGCCAGCTAGGAGACAGCAGCTGTAAAATTTAGAGGTGTCAGTTTGTCACACATCTTTTGACGATTTGTTGCTATTGTTACTCCTATTGCTGTCATTATCATTGTGGTTAAAAGTATTCTTTTCATTATTATTAATATCCTGTAATGGAATGTATAGTAGTAATGGTAAAGGTAATGGTAGCGGTAGCGGTAGCAGTAGCAGTAACCGCAACAGGAATAGCAATAGCAATAGTAATAGTAATGATTCTATGATTCAATTATAGCAATACTATAATAGTAACAGTAACAGTAATAGTAATAGTAATGATAATAATATGTGTGTGGTCTTATTTATTACACTAGTAGCATTTGGAAAAAAAGTTGCACTAAGTCCAGGATGGGACCAAATGGACTGAAAACCTACAGGACTGGATGAATAAAAAGCCGCAGTCCAGTTCACATGCAAACACTGAACTCTTTCAAATGACAATGGTAGTGAACCTGGCAATGTGGAGATAAACATGGTGGCCTGGAGAGACTTTCGTTGTCAGTAATATTCACCTTGTCTCAGTTTAATAAAGCTCACACACACTTCAGCTGGACTGCGCTGGGGCACATGAAACTGGGTGCAGCTCTGCTAAACCACAGCAGCTCTTGAGACTGGCCAAAAGTGAGGGGGGCAACAAGGACCATGATGCTGACCACCTCAATCAGCCACATGTCCCTGAACATGTACATCCCTGGAAATATAGAGAGGTTTTTACAATGAGAAGGCTTCATTCCTGTTCTATAGGGCTGCTTTTTCCTTCTAGGTGACGATTTCCAGATTTTTACCACTTTATGCATTTTTTTTACTCTGGACTGTAGGAGTGCGCATTGAGCGGGCAATATAGTTTCGTCTTGATTATCGTTGGAAGCACCAGATTTTTATCTCATTTGCAATGTTTTAAGAGCACAGATGTCTAATATTAAATCGTGTTCACTAGAAAGCAAAAAATATAAGGGTTTTTTCCTTTGGAATCTGACACTAGTCATATTTGAGTGAAATATAATGGACACATTTTTGAGTATGTGAATAACTACTTCTTAGAACAAATGTCGTGGGCTGTGGTGGTCAGTAGGTTTAAATTATTAAACAATTTCTGATATAAAAATATTCTTGGTTCACCTCAGAATTATTAGGGTTCATGGGAAAACTGCCAGCAGCATGCTGGTCGTCTCTCTTGTAGGAAATGGACTTGCATGACAAGGACGGTTGCCCAGTTGTAAACCTATTAAATTAGAAAAAATACATGCTATAATATTCACCTTCTAAATTAATAACATGACATCAAATATCAAGAGCAATGCATCTCAGTGTAACGGCATGTTGTTTGTCTTTCATTTAAACAAGCCTTTAAAACAAACCTGAAGAGAAACAGCAGCTAGTTAATTAGGATAAGAGTCACGCATTGTACACAGATTAAGTAAACTACCCAACTTGCTGGCATGGGCAATCGGAGCTGACTGCTGACCCTCATGACCCAGGTGCAGCCTTTCCTCCCAGTGAAATGAGATTCATAATCCCCCTGCAGTTCTGATCTATAAAGTCCTCTAGTCAAATGCAACATTAATTTAAGAATAGTTTAAATGAGTGTGTTGGTGTAATTAATTATTCATAATGTGGGCTAAAGTGAGTGGCAATGCATGAGTCCATGTCAATAAACTGTTAAATTGGGTTAAGTAGCGAGCGAAAATCACTTAGGTTGTCAGGAGTCTTTCCTCAGATGCTCTCAAGCTACCTGTACTTACTAATTTTAGTGGCAAGGTAGTCACAGTATCCTTTGGGAAGGACAAAGCAGTTAGTGCTCTACCTAGATTTTTCCACTCAGAACATCAATATTGCAGCTATTCATGAATTTGGGGAGAGGAATGGGATCACCTTCTAAACAAAACATTTTAAAGTATTTCCATCCATCCCAAAATGTGCAGAATAACACGTTTAGGACATTTGTCTCCAAAGTTGTAATTTCTATAGATATCAGTGGTTGTACAAAGCGTATGTGGTTGGAAATATGAATGCAAACTTAATTATAAATGATTATGCCTCTTTCTAAGAAAGTTCACTTCCTCTTACAGCAGTGAAGTTATACATCAAAATGAATTTATACACAATACACCAATCACCTTTTCTACCATATCTGTCATTTCATCTATAATTTCACCATGTAAAATCATAATCCACAATTTTTGAAACAGATACATAAATAAGTCTCCTGAACATCCTATGCGCAATGCCTTCTATTCTCTGATTTTTGGTGTCATGCACATTATTTTGCTAATAGTTTTTGTTTCATTGTGCTGCTTTTATTGCTGGTTATACTAGGGCATTCTGCTGTGGAGGAAGCAAAAGACTACTCAAAGGAGACAGATAATTAATATATTTACATTGTTTATGAAATTGGACAGAAAAGTCAATTTTATTGAACATTTTTGAAGCTTTTCTAGTGCACTTTGAGGTAAGAAAGTTAGAAACAGGAGTTGGCAGACATGAAATGACAGACACACACATTTTCTCTAAATAATTATACAGATGCTAGATAAACCATCATCTTTAGTTAACGAATATTTTGCAATGTGTTTCTATATACTGGATATTCCAGTAGGGTTGGTTTATCTCTAGGAAAAAAAAAGTCATGTGAGATTGAACAGCTTGCACGGTAAAATTCCTTATATACCATGAATGAAAAAAACAAGTTTAACTAGACAACCATAAAATGAAAGTTGTGAGACAGTATTTTTAGAAACAGCCATCTTTAGTGCTGTTTTAGTCTGGAACTTCCTGAAACATCTTGTTGCTGCTTTTTCTCTTTATCAGGATTGAAGCATTGCAAGAAACACCATGCTGGGAAATTCACTAAGCAGTAGTTTCAAAGTGGATTACACTTGGATCTGTCTGTGCCTATTGCCCTTCTTCCAGTTTTTGACTAAATGATGTGATTTTCCATTTTTCATGTGTCTTAAAATACTTTCGGTTGGTTTCAGTTGGTTTTTTTTTTTTTTTTAACTAATTGCATTTCTACCAAGACACAACAGACTCAAGAGATCAGATCCCTGAATAAGAGAGGGATAATAGAAACAGAGCAAAAGTCTTATCACCGTAATCAGAAAAACTTTTATTTTGGGACTCTTTGAAGAGCCCGTGACAGCCCAAGTCACAGTTCCTGCTAGAAACACACAGTGTCTGTTAGGAACTGCGTGCCAGACACTCAGCTCCATCAAAATTATGGTAAGAGAATGGCTTTTTTTAATTTTGAAAATTATACTTTTTGAAGTCGTTATGGCCTTCCTTCCAAATCTTCACATCTCCTTGATTGCATGAAACAGACATTCAAGGATTTGGCTGTTCTAACACTTCACAGAACAGCCTGGAAGGGGATCTTCCTTGTAACTGAAATTAGTGGCATTTTAACTATTCATTGATGTCATCATTAAAGAAATATGAACATGGTGAAACTGACCCCTAAAGAGAAGAGTAAGGTGGATTTGCCCAGAGGTCTTACTGCTGGTGAGTGCCTTCCTCCTAGTCGTTCAGAAGCAGAGACAGAAACCTATGAGCTGAGGAAACTGCTCTGCTGGCTGGGGTACCTGCTGCTCTTTTTACAGTAGACACTGACTTATCAGGCACCTGAAGAGCTGGAAATTTTGGCTGCTTTCCCTCATAAGCTCACATTCAGCTGCTGTGGCTGCAAGCACAGTCACCCTAAGGAGTACAGAGATGCTGAACTCATCAATCTTCCTGACATTTTCCTGCAAAGCTTTCTGATAAATCAATGTTTTTAACAATGGGAGTCAGAAGACACGATAAATACAAGGACTAGATGGCATCCAATACCAGTGGTCCTCAAATAAGCAGTGTATGAACTCTCCCATGGATTTGTACTCCAAAATATGAGCCGTTCACATTGCAGTAACCACTACAGACGTATTGATGCATCAACCTGTGGTCTCAAGAAATGTCTGGACTTAGCATGGCCAATAATAATTTCAGTTTGCTTTATCTGTGGCAGCAATCGTCAAACTGTCACAGAATTATTGCCAAAGTACATTTTAGGTTTAGTTTAAGTTCATGTAATTATGCAGTATAATGCACCCTGTTAATTAATAACTAGCAACATGCAGTTGTTCTCATTACCCTTTTTTATCTTCCAAAAATCCAACATAGTGACTAGGACAGGGTTAGCTGAAGTCAGTAGGAAATTGCAGATTCTCCGTGTTCAGCTCCTGAAGCATCCCCAGCTGCAGCTGCCTTAAAACACAAGGATAACAAAGTCCCACTAACTTTTCTTTAAGTTTTCAGCTGTTATTTTATAATGCAGGAAATTGACTTTCAACCTCAAGAGAGGAGGTTATTATGTGAATCTTCAGACCAGAGAGTCCTAAAAAAGTTATTGGGAGAATAATTTGGTTTTTAGCATTAAAAAAAATGAGAAAGTTCAGAGGCAACAAGGAAGGAATTAAAACAATTTAGCTAACACCCACTCACACATACACAAAACCTCCTAAGAATAAGAATCTCGAAATCAGGGTACACCAGAGCTGATACATTGACAGGGAATGATTCCACAGCCCTAATCCAGCATTTATTATCTCTACAAACATGCTGCAATAAATTCCCTGTGCTCTGGAGGAAACTGTGATTTGAAAAATACCACTATTAATTGATTCCACAAATTAACTGCTAATCCAAGAGTCCTGATTATGATTAGTCTGCTAATCAATTTATTTGATAGAAAGCTTTTTAAATTTTCCAAATTACAGTTCAGCTCTTCTCTCTCCCTTTTTCACTTGTTTCATCTAATTAACTGTTTTTCCTAGCAGTGAAAAGCAAGATTTTCCTTTCTTAATTGCCTCTTGACCATTTCTCACTCTCCAGAGTGGTTGCCTTTAAAGGTTCTTCATCATGAGAAAATTAAAATGCTATCAACGAATTTAAAGTATTGTTTGGCCCAGAGAAAACTTCCCAGCATGTTTGTAAATCCTTTGGAGTTATATTTACACAGCTTTGCTGGGGAAAGTCTGACTCCCCAGTATACTGAATTGCCCTTCAGTTAATACATGCAGATGAACAACCTCCCTGGTGACTGCAAAAAATGGTTCTGTGATTACTGATTGCAACACCAGCAATGAGAAGCCTGTAGTGCATGAGCAAGTAGATGTCCCTAGCTAGCCAGGGAGTCACTGGGAAGATGTATCAGCGAGTTGCAGGCCTGATCTCGGGCATGGGCTGTGTGTGCTGGAGAGCTGTAGCAACAAGGAGGGGTGCTTCAAGAAAGCATGCAGAAAGACAAGAAAAAAACAAAGCACAGTGCATAGTTGTCACATCCATGTCTGATGACTGATGGCTGCTCTTAGCTTCAGCATTCACCAGCTTTCCAGGGAGCACTCAGGCTTTCCTTGCTGTTCTTCAAGGTGAGATTTCTGAAGCAACAAGTTCTGAAAAGTTAGGAAACAACTATCCTCTTACAGAGACTGTCCTTATTATAACATCCTCTCCACTTGTGGTTTAAACCTAGCTGGCAGCTAAGTACCACACAGCCACACACTCACTCTACCCCTTACCTTCCCCAGGTGGGATGGAGAGGAGTATCAGAAGAACGTAAAACCTGTGGGTTGAGATAAGAATTGTTAATAACAGGGAACAACAAAAGAGAGGAAATGAAAATTCAAAAAACACAAGTGATACACGATAAAATTGATCAGCACTTGCTGACCTATACTCAGTCCAACCCAAGCACTGATCAGTCCTTTCCCCATGACTGCCCCCAGTTTATGTACTGGGCATGACAGGCTGTGGTAAGGAATAGCTCTTTGGCTAGTTTGGGTCAGGTGTCCTGTCTCTGCTTCCTCCCTACTTCTGGTGCCCCTCCTCACTGGCAAAGACTGGAAAGTCCTTGATTTGGGTAAGTGTACTGAACAGCAACTAAAACATTGGTGTGTTATCAGCATTACTCTTAGACTGAAGCCAAAACACAGCACTGTGCCAGCTACTAAGAAGAATATTCTATTCCAGCTGAAACCGGGACACTGGTCTACAGTTAAGGGTTTGCTGTGAATCATAAAGTCAAAGAGCTAAAAGAAAACTAAAAGCAAACCTCTTCCTTGGCTGCTAATGGTTGGAATGAAAGGTCAGGGCTGGATAACTCTCTTTTTCCTTCCTCTCGTGAAGCATCCAGGCTGAAAAGCTAAATGTGCGGATAGATAGGTGCGGCTTTTGTATACTAGATTCTCAGTCACTTCTTTGTGTATATAAAACCTGGTTTTATGCTCATGAAGAGCAGCATGAACTCTTTTGCCATCAGACCCCAGACAGTACATACAAGTATGTCTGACCTTTCCTGCCCATCACGTCTGGCTCAGGAGTGGGACTATGGCCACTTGTGGTTCAGCATTTCCTCCTACTCACACCATCTACAGGTTACAGGTCCAGTCTCTTAGTGCTGTGTCTTTACCCATCACTGTACCTTGAATTTGCACCACCTGCATAAAAAGCACTAAGCTAAAGGAATATATATAGTCTTTTCAAATGTCTCTTCCCATTACTTATTAAATCACTTCTATTCTGAACAGAACCCAGAAGGCTATTGCTCAGGTGTTTGGAGCCCACACCCTCACCAAGGGATCTATGAATATAGAATAACAGAATTATTTAGGTTGGAAACAATCCTTAAGACCATCAGGTCCAACTCTTTAACACTTCAAGTACACCACTAAAACGTAGAATCATAGAATAGAATCATAGAATAGTTAAGGTTGGAAAGGACCTTAAGATCATCAAGTTCCAACCCCCCTGCCATGGGCAGGGACACCTCGCTCTAAACCATATCACCCAAGGCCTCGTCCAACCTGGTCTTGAACACTGCCAGGGATGGACTATTCACAACCTCCTTGGGCAACCTATTCCAGTGCCTCACCACCCTAACAGGAAAGAATATTCTCCTTATATCCAATCTAAACTTCCCCTGTTTAAGTTTTAACCAATTACCCCTTGTCCTATCACTACAGTCCCTAATTAAGAGTCCACCCCCATCATCCCTATATGCCCCCTTCAGATACTGGAAGGCTGCTATGAGGTCTCCATGCAGTCTTCTCTTCTACAGGCTGAACCGACCCAACTTTCTCAGCCTATCTTCATATGGGAGGTGCTCCAGTCCCCTGATCATCCTCATGGACCTCCTCTGGACTTGTTCCAACAGATCCATGTCCTTTTTATGTTGAGAACACCAGAACTGCACACAGTACTCCAAGTGAGGTCTCTCAAGAGCAGAATAGAGGGGCAGGATCACCTCCTTCGACCTGCTGGTCATGCTTCTCTTGATGCAGCCCAGGATACGGTTGGCTTTCTGGGTTGCAAGCGCACACTGAAGCCGGCTCATGTTCATTTTCTCATCAACCAGCACCCCCAAGTTCTTCTCCGCAGGGCTGCTCTGAATCTCTTCTCTGCCCAGCCTGTAGCTGTGTCTGGGATTGCTCCGACCCAGGTGTAGGACCTTGCACTTGTCATGGTTAAACTTCATTAGGTTGGCATCAGCCCACCTTACAAGTGTGTCAAGGTCCCTCTGGATGGCATTCCTTCCCAATGTCATGACTCATGCCCCTGAGTGTGTTGTCTACCCATCTTTTAAATCCCTCCGGGGATGGTGACTCTACCCTGGGCAGCTTGCAATTATCACTTGTTACTGAAATATCTCTTGACCTCCTGTCCTCAGTTCAGCATTAGCAGTCATTTTTCTCCTTCTTAGTAGCTGATGCAGTGCTTTTGACTTTCAGCGTGGGAACAACGTTGATAACACTGATGTTTTTAATTGTTGCTCAGTAGTGTTTACTCTGACCAAGGACTTTGTGAGCCTCATGCTCTGCCAGGGAAGAGGGGAAGCCTGGAGGAAGCTGAGACAGGACACCTGATCCAAACTAGCCAAAGAGGTATTCCATACCACAGCACGTCATGCCCAGTATATAAACTGGGGGCAGTTACCTGGAAGCGCTAGATCACTGCTGGGTATCGGTTGGTGGGTGGTGAGTGGTTGTATTTTTTTCCCTTGTTATTTCCCTTATTATTACTATTATTGGTGGCAGCAGTAGTGATTTGCATTATACCTTAGTTACTGAATTGTTCTTATCTCAACCTGTGGGAGTTACATTCTTTGGATTCTCCTCCCCATCCCTTCAGGAGCAGGGGTAGGAAAGGGGGGAATGAGAGAGCAGCTGCGTGGTTCTGAGTTGCTGGCTTGGCTAAAACGACAACCCCTCCATACAGTTTAACTGTGTGACTGGGTTATTTATCCTCCCTCCCCTTCATGCTCTTTCTCTAGAGACTGTAAGACTTCCATTCAGGCTCCCCTGAACACCAACTTCTTTGGGACCCTTTCCAACTCTGCCCAGCCCTCCTCTGCTCTGTGCATCAACAAAGGACACTTAGTCAGAAATCCCTCCTTGATGTTTGCATCTTGTGCTTTCACTTGTGCAGACAGCCCTGCTTTGTCTGGGTCTCAGCTGATCTGAAGAGGGAGTCCTCAAGCATGAAGCATCACTGTGTAATTACTTCACGGAGTGACACTGCAGCTGGAATATAAGATATTTGCCTCAAGAAGAGTTGTTCTTATGCACAGCAGCTATCCAATAGGGCTGTAATCTTTTGGTGTTAGTTTGATGTAAGTAAGCAGTGACAGTCATCGTGATTAAAAGGATTATGGATTTTTTCCAAAAGTACTAAGTACTCTCTCCCTTTTCTTTACAGTGGATTTTTAGTAGGTGGGCAATTGAAAACCCATTTTTTATATATAAATACATATTTTAAATAGCACGTTTCTAACAGCTGAGTGATGCCAAGTTTATACCCATGGATTTCAGAATATTTAAATATTTCCTTCCTGCAACGACAAGAAAGCCATGAAGTTTTCCCCAGGAACAGAAAATACACATGCACTCACAACTGATGATGGGCAGTGTTCAAGTACTCCAATAGCAATTACAGCTGAATAGAAGTTGAATCATCTATAGCTATAAAACTCATGCATTGCAGCAATGTGCCAGAAGGATTTTTTTCATGTAACACGCAAGCTAGTGAACCATGATGTACAGGTGAGCAAATGGTGGGCCATGCTGCATTTATGCTTGCCAATCTGAGTCACATTTGCCATATGTGACTTTCTCCTTGGAGCCTTGTCTTTCTGTTTCTCTGTCCAGGATTTTGCTTGTTTCTTTTAAAAGAAAAATGACGAAAGGAAGATTGAGGTTCACCTTGTTTTCTTTTCTTCACCTACTGCTTTTCAAATGTTTCTCATCCTTTTGTATGCTTTCCCTTAGCCTCTCCTTCCCCATAGAATCATAGAACAGTTAGGCTTGGAAAGCACCTTAAGATCATCTAGTTCCAAACCCCTGCCATGGGCAGGAACACCTCACACTAAACCATGCCACCCAAGACTCTGTCCCGGCTGGCTTTGAACACTGACAGGGATTGAGCGTTCACAGCTTCCTTGAGCAACCCATTCCAGTGCCTCACCACCCTCACAATAAAGAACTTCTTCCTTATATCCAATCTAAACTTCCCCTGTTTAAGTTTTAACTCATTACCCCTGTCCTACCACTACAGTCCCTAATGAAGAGTCCCTCTCCAGCACCCTTGTAGGCCCCCCTCAGATACTGGAAGGCTGCTATGAGATCTCCACACAGCCTTCTCTTCTCCAGGCTGAAAAGACCCAGCTTTCTCAAGTGAGGTATCCCGAGAGCAGAGTAGAGGGGCAGGACCACCCCTGATATTAAAAAATATCTGGAAGGAGAAGGTACTGGTCTAATACATTAAATACATTAGAGCACAAATAACTAATGTGTCATTTAAAATTAGCCTACATGTACAAATACATTTTGAAATTCTAGATGAGAACCACAGATTTACATTCCTATCAGGCAGCCTTCAACTCATCTAATCATTTTCACCACCCCTTAGTTTCAGCTTACAGCCAAGTACTAGAGCTGCTGCAGAAGGTACTCTCACCTTATGTAATGTTCAGGCCACATACCGGGTTTCCCATTAATGTTAGGATTGTAAAGCCACTCATTGATTTAGCTTCATTACAAACATAATGACTAGATATTTTTCGTTCAGAGATTTCTAATGAAAAATGGCTTCCCTATTCATTAAATTGTCAAATTTTAATGGACCTGTATTTACAGGGATCTCACATAAAAACAGCCCAGTCTCTGTCTGGCGTGCTTGCAGGTAAACAGTGCAGAGGATGCCACAACAGTACACTCAGCTCTCCATGAGCTTGCCTGGATCCTGGACCAAGAGCACATTAAAAGTGAAGCCTGCCAAGGCAAATATACCCTGTCTTACCCTTCTCAAATAGCATGCTCTGGACCTTGCAACCAATGGGATTAGATCATAAATTATCTGCTGTAATCGTGCTTCTTGTGCTCTAAATTATCTGAAAAAAACAAAATTGGTCTTTCCGATTATATTCATTTTTACATATATAAGTCTTTCCTATTGTATTCAGGCTCAGAGTAATTTGCAAAAATCTCAGGAGCCTGTCTATCATGATGTTACATCAGTATATGATGGCAAAGACATATTTCAAACACAAGCTTTAAATACAAGTAGCTGAAACATTAGTAACCTATCATGTTAGCAAATTATTTACAAATAATAGCAAATTTCCATGTTTGGACACCATCCCTCTTAATAAAGGACCACAGGGTGAGAGACCCTCTTAGTAAAGGACCACAGGGTGAGAGACTGCCTTAACGGGATGGTTGCTATTGGTGTCATCAATTGAAGGTATCATATTTCACCACCTAGCCTAAAAAAGAATGGGGGGTGGGAATTAGTCTCAGTTTCTCTTCATAGTTACTCTGCAAAACTTTATTTCATTAAAAATAAAAACCTCCACAAAGCAAATATAAACTGAATCAAAATAAAACAAACAAAAAGAAAAAAAAAAAACTAACAAAAATCCAAGCTCACTTCCTTCTGCTGCTGTCTCTTAGACAAAGTACTGTTCACCCGATGTTAATAACAGCCTGGGATGAATTTGGTCTTGGTTCAGGCATGATCACTCAGAGGAAGTGCACAGAGTAATGGTTTTAATCTTTCAGGCATTTTGAAACTGTAAACCCAGTATCAGCTGCTGCGCTACCTGGAGCAGAAAGCAATTTGATTTTCAATTTCTACCTTTTGTAGCGTGTTGACTAAAGGACTTTTCCCTGGGAGGAAACCTGTGCATGTACATACAGGCCCAGACTTTTGTGAAGATCAGCAGTATTTCTGTTGAAGTCATTGGAGCCAGGCAGGGGCATTGGAACACCAGCAGTGCTGGTGTTAACAAGAGGAAAATCCAGCAAAGCCTAAGGAAATAATCTAACTACTTCACATTTCCAAAGGATGTTAATTGTCCGAGAGACTTTAAAAGCAATATCATATGGAGAATATTATAATTATTTTTCCTTCTCTTCTTAGTTTTTCTGCAGGTCAGTCTGTCCCTAAAGAGAAGAGGCAGACTCTCCTCTGTCCTGGACATCCTTTTGGTGTCTCTCCTCAGCTCCATTACAACAGCAAATACTCTCCTGAAGTATGAATTGCTCAGGATCTGTTATATTTTTCCTGACAATTTTGGAAATATTGCATTTTTTTTTTAAATAGCAAAACATTTCAGGGAAGTGTGATTCCATAAATAAAAAAATTAATTTTGAAAGTAGTCTCTTTCACTTGCTTTGACCTTGTCCTTACTGCAGCTCCTCTCAGCGTAATTTCCAAACATGTGGGTGGTTGTTGGTACCCAACTGTTTATGACTGTTTTGCACACATCCTTTGCATGGAATTAAATCACTTCTTACTCTGATTTCTTTCTTCCTCACCTTTCCAGGCCTCTGTATTGCCCAGCAGCTATTTTTCCCTCCTCAATTAACCTTATGTTGTTTCTTTCCTTGGGCAAAAATACCTTATACTGCAAAACAAATGTCCCTTCTGATACTGCTTGCTCTTCTTATTAGAAGAGTTTGCTCTCCTTACTTCGTTAAACTTTCTTTTTTTTTCTTTTCATTTTTGTGGAATGGCTAAAACATCCAAAGCAGTATAGCTTTATTAATTAAATGTGGCCTTAAAGAAAACCTATAAAACTCTAATAAAATTTTTATGTGAAGAATTTAATTCTTATTGATTTTCAAGTAGGTTATGTCAGTAAGCAAAAGTAAGTTGCATGTTTTTTTTATAAGGATTTTAGTTTCTTGCCATGATGGTTGTCCAAGAATAGAAAAGATTCTACAGGAGAGGTTTTGCTGACATCTGGGGAAAAAGAAAAAGGTGCAAAAAATGCAAAATAACAACAGACTTATGAGTAAGACAAAGTGAGAGAAAGAAATGAAATCAATAATGATGCTGCCCAGAAATATATGTGGGAGCCTAAATCATTATTTCACACACAAGTATTTAAAAGTAGGATTAAGATAAACCATTGGGTTTTTATTTGACTTTAATATAAGTTCCAAATATAGCAACAAAAATAATCAAATTAATCAAAAAGTAGCCTGTTGTGAAATTAAACAAAGCATTTTAAAATTTAGGGACTGATGCTATAGTACACTTTTAAGACCCTAACACTTTATATTTCAGGCATATGGCCTTTTATGTGCTGCAATATTTTTAATTCCATCAACACTAATATATCTACACGAGAAAAGCAGCAGAGTAAGATATATTTAATGATACGTATTAAGAGAAGTACACCAAGTGTTATTAGCTGAGGATTTAGGGTTTGAATCACTATTCTATGTGCTATATATAAATATGTATTCATGGGGACAGAGGTGATGTATATGCATTTATAAAAGATGTGGATGTTAACTTCACAGAGACATAACAATTCCCACCAGCTGTGAATCAGCTTGTGGTAATATAGGACAGTAATAAACATGTGAAATATGCTAACACTTTTCCCTAGAGTAAGCATTTAGGGGACAGCAGCATCAGACAGTGTAAATCCACGAAGCTGTACTGACAGCAGGGGACCTAGCTAAACTGATATTTGCAGCATTTTATTCAAGCTTTTGAAACAAGTTTCCGGGTCTGGGAAGGGGGGGGGGGGCACATGTCTGTGCTCTCCAAGCTGGGAATCTTGTTTTGAAAAAACATAACCTTTCTTAATGCATACTAGCACAGTTGCTAAGCCCATCATAGTGTTACTTAACTACTCACAGATTTATATACGTGTATACACACATATATATACATACATATATATGGACACATATACATACATCTATTTATTTACATATATATTCATATATATTTCTCCACACCTGCTTATGAGTGTCTTAGCTTGTTGAAAAGCTTCCATTTAGCTTCATCTGTTGAGAGCTTCCCACGTGGCTTGTAGGATCTGGGCTCGTGTTTTTGCAGCTGGGGAAGCATTATAGCCTTCTTTGTGGCTATAGGTGAATGCTAAGAGAACCGCATTTCACTTTTAATTCATACATGCTGTTATAAGGCACACACTGGGAAAGCATTTACTATGCAAGCTGATGAGTGATTAGTTATACATGAATGTTTTTATACTTCTGAAGAGATGTTAGAGTGGCTGCAACTGCATTTTGATTTGATAATTGGGTTTGAAGGACTCTTAAATCTATGAAAACGCTTTTCAGTCTTTAAAAAGGTGGTTTAAAGCCCCATCATGTTTGATTTTGACAGCTGCTAAAATCATTGCAGTAAGAGATCAGATAATCAGCTGGGGAAGTTCTTGGGAAGTTTGATACTGTTGTTTACCAAGAAAACGCTGCCCAGCAAGTGTCTCTCTTATATTTTTTTCTGTATTACTGATTCATTATAATATAAATGAGGTTATTTTTTATTATAGAATCGCAGAATGATAAAATGCTTTGGCTTGGAACAGATATTTAGACCAACTAGTTCCAAACCTGCTGCTATGGATAGGCACACCTTCTACTATACCAGGTTCAAGGCCGTGTCCAACCTAGCCTTGAACACTTCATAGGGTGGGGTATCTACCACCTCTCTGGGAAACCACTCTCAGTATTTCACCACCCTTAGCATAAAAAATTTCACAAATGGGTCCAAATCCAAAGACCACATCAAAAAGCTTATCTGTGCCCTGCAGAGTAGCCATGTGCCATGAATCTGCCTCAGATTGATGGCACAGGAAAGAGCAGCTCCCAGGAGCACCAGGACAAGGCTCAAACGTGGGGTCTGGGGCTCTGGCTTCTCTCTGTGTAACTGCCCTGCCTATGCTGTGCCTTTCGGGTTAGCATCTGGCTCTGGCATTGTACTTTGTTTTCTTTATGTGTCCAGGGATGTGTGCAGGGAGAACAGAGCTAAAAAAGCCCTGTTTATCACAGAAATGTTGACTGGAAGAGACGAGATCACCAGTCCAACCTCCTGCTGGATGTGAGACTACATCAGCACTCATCCATGGGATAATCCTTAATTAATCAGTGTTACTCGTCATTAATGATATGCACCTAGATAGTTTATTTATAGTGGACTTTGACTAATCAAGACTTTCAGGTGTTCTGCAATCCTGGTGCCTCACCTCACCTCTCAGGTTTGTGAGAAATCTTTAGAGAGCTTGTTATTCTCCTATATTGCTCCTACTGGAAACCATCACTTTATTTCCCTTACAATAAGCAAAGCTGTGAATGCCAATTTCTGTGAGAAGTCACAGACACCAAGATGGGAGTCACAGACACCAAGTCCATGTGGATGGCAATGAAGATATACCAGTGCACCCTTGTGCGGTTATGATTACGCAACATAGTTCCAGAGCATGGGTCAGCTAGACAGTATCTACCAGCGTATGTTATAGATAGAAAAGTATCAAGTCTTTGAAGCTATAAATTCTCGTGGTAGAGTTTTACGTTTGCTTTAGACAGTGCAAACTCACATTGGTAGTTCCTACAAGTTTTCAGCTAGAACTACAGCCCTTCCATTACACATTCTTATTGGAAAAAAATTGAATTCTTCTTCCAAAAACAACAGAAAATCTCCAGCCTGTGGGAGAGTTAGAACAGTAAGTCCCATTGCATGGTTGAAACCATTCAATTTAATCACATTCAGACCTGTTACATTGGGATGCCAGAAGTCAGGGAAGGGCAGTTATGAGTAGAGCCACCAGTGAGCTGTGAACCCAAAAACACAGACGAAAATGTGACCTGGTTCCAAATCTCACAGGATTCATTCCAGATCCTCAGCTGATTAAACTAGCAAAACTTCATCAGCATACCTGACAAAATGTATGTCTGATACACTTGAAATGAAGATCTTTGTGAACTATTTTATGAGGGTTCCCAACAGGTCTAGAGACTTCACTGTGGAGAATGAAATACCCTGAAGGTCAATTCATGGGCATGAGCCTTAGGGCAGGCTGGCGCTGGACAGATTGGTGCCCCTTGTTCAGGTATTTCACCGAAGGATCAGTCACCCACCACTGACCTCCAGGAAAGAGCTGAGTAGAGATTAAAGGCAATACTTGGGCTAACATTGCTGATCTGAGTAGATTAGCTGGATGGCTCATTTAGTGCTGAATTTCATGTGAAAACAGCTGTTGTTCTTAAAATTGAACATTAGGAAGGAAATCCCACCGAGGGTAATACACTGCTTAAATCCTCAAAGGAAGGGATATCATTTACCACTTCTTTGGCTAGACAAACTTAGTGTATCCCTAAGCATTAGAAAAGCAGTCTAATGGTAGGATGGAAATTATTCTTATAAAATTACCTAGAGAGAGGGTAAAACTTCCACCATTAACTACCAGGAAAAATATCTCACATGCATCTGTCAGGAAAGATTCTGCTGGAGGTGAGAGCATAGAAAGTGATGCACTAGATATTCTTCTGAGGTACGTTTGGCATGCATTTCCTGATGCTTTGTGCTGGGATTCCTACCCACAACTGCAAACCGAAAACTAAGAACAAAACAGGATTAAGCTGATGTCCTCTGTGCTATTCCTTTCTCAGCTGATACTTTTAGAAGCTCGTTTATGTGTAAAAAAAGGCAGTGTTATATACAACAAGCAAGCAGAACATCTTTCTTTCCACTGTTCATGCTGTTCCCAGAAATAAATTAGCTGAGGCATGCATTATTTTATATTAACCATAGTATAGATGGATGTCTGGTCTACCATCTTTCACTGGAATGATCAGTAAATTGGCCTTGCAGAAACTAAAATGTTCGTGCAGTCCTGGATCAGAACTTGTATCAGCAAAAGCATTTAGTGATTTTTTTGTTTGTTTGTTTGTTTGCTTGTTTGCTTGTTTAAATTTTCTTCCTCCTCAGAATTAAACACAAAACCAAAATAATTAGTTTCTTGGCTGTTGGGCTGTGTTCTTTCTCTTCATCTGACAGCACAACAAAGGTTTCCCTGGCACTGGGCACTGCTGTTCACTATAAAACTTTTTTCCTGCTTAATAAAAATAGTGTAACTAAGGAGCTGAGAAGATGAGTGGTGAGAATGAGATGCTGAGGTGAGTAGCTCGAGAGAGGACGCCTTCAACACCTGAGCGGGGGGAAGCTCAGCGTCCGGGAGCCTTAACTCAAAGCGGCGAGAGCCACCGAAAGAGCATGAAGTCCTCTGACAGTACTTGACCAGGAGCCGGCAGCTCAGCTGACGAGCAGAGACTCACAGGGGGCGGAGCCAGGAGGAACGGCGCTAGCCTTGACTGGGTAAAAACCTGCCCCAGGGAGCGCGATCGACCGGGAACGCGGAGAACAGGGGGGTCGAGGCACTTCGCGCGGACAGGCGAGCGGGATGGTGAGCACTCGCCGTATGGCCACGGCCCGGTCTGGGAGCTCTGCTCTGGCTGCCCCGGCGGTGGCCAGCGTAGGCACCCAGAGGGAGCTGATGAGAGGGGAGGCTGCAGTGCAGACTTCGGGGTGTAGAGAGTACCTGCACTGGTCTGGTGAGGGAAAGGTGCACAATGGGCAGGGCTGCATTCGGTGCTCCCCGGTGGAGGTCCTCCTGCAGCAGGGGCTGAGCTGCGGGAAGCTATTAATAGGCTGAAAGATGTCAGGTGTGAAAAACACAGAAATGTATTGGCTTTTGCAAATCCTAGGTGTTGTGATGTGGATATATCTGTATAAGTTCGCAAAGCTCGCTAAAGACACAAAATTAGACAACAAGTTGAAAATGGACAGAACTCTTGAGCAAAACGGAGTCACATAGCAAAAGAATTTGTAAAGGTAAAAGAAAAGTGAGGGGTGATGTGGGGCTTGATAAAAGAAAAGCTAGGGACTGGAAAACATAGGGTTGTGTTGTAAGTCTGTGGAATATAGTGGCCCCACTAAACATGAATGAATGATTTCACACCATCCTTCTACTTATTAGTTAGTTTAGAGATAGTGCCTCCCAAACATCTGCTAGCTTTGGATACTCCTTGTCTGTCCATCCTGCAATAAATTTTGTGCAAAAGTCACACTGTTCTAAATCTTTGCCAGCTATCAGAAACTTGCAAATACAGCTGGTTTCAGCTAGTTTTGTGATTACTAGGGCATCCAACTGTGCCAAAGGTGAAAAGTACATTATGAGGAAGACTGTATACTTCATCTTGAAGACCCCTACTCACATGAGGAAGACTGCTTACTTCATCCTCAAGACCCCTGCCCACAATCACCGCAGAACAGTGTGCAGACACCAAGAGGAGGAGACTTATGATAGTAAGTTCCTGGAGCTAGCTATAATATTCCCCACCTATATGCAGGAATTATTAATATGTATATGGCTAATGAAATAGTGAAAGTATATAAACCTGTAACAAATGCTAATCAGTGCGCCTCTGGCTATGGTCACATGACCAGCACTGTTGCTTTTGCCTTATTGACTTTGTCCCTCAATAAAACCCTGTTATCTCTATTAGAGGAGTGAGTATTTAACACAGGGAAGCTGAGAGGAAGCAGGAATGCTCGCTCCAGGCCCAAACTGTGCAGGGGCCTCAAGCGTCCCCTGTAGTTCATGGAGGAAAGAAGGAGGCTATTAACGCAGGAAGCTGGGAAAGGGTAACAAAAAAAAAAAAAAAAAAAAAACAGCAAAAAATGGGGAAGAGGACAATTAAAAGCAAGGGGATTCCTTCTAACCCTGTTGCCCCCACCCAGGACCATTTTGCTGTCCTGCAGGATCTCATGAGGAAACGCACTTGCACCAGAAACAGCCGGCTGATGCACTGGTAAAGAAGATCTCTACTGGTGCTGCCAGGAAAAAGCAATGGGTCGCAGTAGTAGGGGATTCTGCTTTGAACGGGACAGAAGTACCCATCTGTCGGCCTGACCCGGTCTCAGGGGAGGTGTGTTGCCTACCTAAGGCACAGATCAGGGATGCTGCAGAAAGGCTGCCTGCTCTAGTAAGTAACACAGACTAGTACCCACTTCTAGTATTTCATGTGGGTGCTAGTGACATATATAGTAGTAGCCTGGGGAGCATAAAGAGGGACTACAGAGACCTGGGAGAGGTGGTTAAGGGCTCTGGAGGTCAGATAGTCTTTTTGTCTATTCTCCAGGATACAGGGGAGGACCTTGAAAAAGCTAGGAGGATTAGCCAGGTTAATAAATGGTTAAAAGGGTGGTGTCATAGTCAGGGGTTGGGGCGTCTTGAACATGGGACCCAAGTTTGTAGGCCAGGCCTACTGGGAGCTGGTGGAGCCAGTCTGAAAAAACAGTTTGGGTAGGAGGCTTGCCAGGCTGGTCAACGATGCTTTAAACTAAATGTGTTGGGGGAGGGGGGGCATCATTCCATCCCAACACACCCAGTCAGTTGCCAGCACCTACAATAAATGCTCAGAGCAATGCAGAGATATTCCAGCTGCTCCAGCCAATGAGCCGGCTTCATTTGGAGCTGGGCTCAGATGCCTCTATACAAATGCCCATAGCATGGGGAACAAACAAGAAGAATTAGAGATGTGTGCTCATCTACGGGGGTATGATATAATAGGTATCGCAGAAACATGGTGGGATGGCTCCTATGACTGGAGTGTTCGAATGGAAGGTTACAGACTCTTTAGAAAAGACAGGCCTGGCAGGCACAGAGGGGGAGTTGCCCTTTATGTTAGGGATAGGCTGGAGAGTATAGAACTCTGTCTGGGGACAGATGAGCAGTCAACAGAGAGTTTGTGGGTCAGGGTTAAAGGGAAAACAGCGATGGGAGACATTACTGTGGGGCTCTGTTACAGACCGCCTCATCAAGAGGAATCTGTGGATGAAGCACTCTACAAACATATAGGAACAGCCTCACGCTCACAGGCACTTGTTCTCACAGGTGACTTCAACCACCCTGATATTTCTTGGAGGGACCTCTGAATGTAGAAGACATCTTGACCTTGTCAAAGGATACTGGCTGCAACTCTTCTTCACACACATCCCTTGAACTTCTCACCGAAGAACCGCTTTCTCCTGCCTTGCAGATATCCATGGGAAGATTGCTCGATACCAACCATTCCGTGAATTTTTTGGCTGTTACTTCCACAGAAAAGAGATGTACTATATCTTACCTTTATCTTTTCCTCTGGCCCCAGTAAATGGAAAAGTAATTATTTGTCTGAGAATTTACTGTGCAGTAACACACATATTTTAGGCAGAAACAAAATAAAATCATTCATACATCTCATCTTCTCTGCCCAAATCTTTCCTGGATTCACTCCTATTTGGTCCTTACCTTCAGCCCTGACTGAAGTATTTCCTTGTTTTTTAACTAAACCAGGACATTAGTCCCTATGCTTCTTTTGTTTTGGACGCAGTGGTTGTATCTTCATGTCTAGTCAGCAACACAAACTGCTAGGAAACTTGTCAGGCTCTTAAGCTACTAAAAACACAGATTAATGGTTTAAGTTATTGTTTAGCATATCATAGCAACACACACCTACTTGACAGGTGAGAAATTCTTTTATATTTGAAGATTAAAATGTAGAGAGGAAATTCAGAAGATTTCTGAGATTTTTTGTCAAGGATCTCTGAAAAAAATGTGGCTTTCTTTAAAAATTGGAGTCAGTAGTCTTGAGTGGGAATTTAGCATCAACTGGTTGTGCTAAATTGTGCTAAATTTCGCATCAACAGGTTGTGCTAAGGCTGTGCTGCTCATTTCAATCAGTTTTTATTTCAAAACTGTTCACTACAGCAGCAAGTCATAGACAAGAAAATCTGTAAAATAATATCAGTATTGAGGAAGATGGACTTCAGGTTGTCTGTTTTCTGTCTAAATGAAGACTAGACATTTTGTTACTAAGACAGATCATGGTGAACTAATTACATTTAGAAACAAGATACACTTTTCGTTAGTGATGATGAAGAAGCTTCTCACACTGTTATTTCCCTTAACACATGTATCATGAAGTTTTGTAAGTTGTTCTAATGTCTTTTGCTTCTTGGCACTGACTTATCTGTCAAGCAGTCAGTGATGGGCATGTACATTTTGCATTCAGTCTTCTGCTATCCTTGAAGAATAGCTTTACAAGCAGTTCCTTGAAAAGTCATTAGGCAAACACTGCAGCTTCACACTTCTCTTGCTGAGTCTGTAATCACTCTCTTCAGTCTGCAGGCTTTGCCTTAAATTCAGTTATACTGAACTGGTCTCTCAAGCCTTTTGCATATGATTTGAAAGACTATGATGGTGTTAATGGGAGTATACATGTCCATACTGTGTTTGAATGGTCCCAAAATTTCATTGGAATAGATCAGTATTTTATAGAATCATAGAATAGCTAGGGTTGGAAAGGACCTTAAGATCATCAAGTTCCAACCCCCCTGCCATGGGCAGGGACACCTCTCTCTAAGCCATATCATCCAAGGCCTCATCCAACCTGGCCTTGAACACTGCCAGGGATGGAGCATTCACAACCTCCCTGGGTAACCCATTCCAGTGCCTCACCACCCTAAGAGGAAAGAATTTTTTACTTATATCCAATCTAAACTTCCCCTGTTTAAGTTTTAACCCATTACCCCTTGTCCTATTCCTACAGCCCTAATGAAGAGTCCACCCCCAGCATCCCTATAGGCCCCCTTCAGATACTGGAAGGCTGCTATGAGGCCTCCACGCAGCCTTCTCTTATTCAGGCTGAACAGTCCCAAATTTCTCAGCCTATCTTCATATGGGAGGTGCTCCAGTCCCCTGATCATCCTCATGGACCTCCTCCGCACTTGTTCCAACAGTTCAATGTCCTTTTTATGTTGAGGACACCAGAACTGCACACAATACTCCAAGTGAGGTCTCACGAGAGCAGAGTAGAGGGGCAGCATCACCTCCTTCGACCTGCTGGTCATGCTCCTTTTGATGCAGCCCAGGATACAGTTGGCTTTCTGGGCTGCGAGCGCACATGGCTCACGTTGATTTTCTCATTGACCAGCACCCCTAAGTCCTTCTCCACAGGGCTGCTCTTAATCTCTTCTCTGCCCAGCCTGTAGCTGTGTCTGGGATTGCTCCGACCCAGGTGTAGGACCTTGCACTTGGCATGGTTAAACTTCATAAGGTTGGCATCAGCCCACCTTACAAGTGTGTCAAGGTCCCTCTGGATGGCATTCCTTCCCTCCAGCGTATCAACTGAACCACACAGCTTGGTGTCATCAGCAAACGTTCTGAGGGTGCACTCAATCCCACTGTCCATGTCAGCAACAAAGATGTTGAACAAGACCGGTCCCAACACCGATCCCTGGGGTACACCACTCGTCACTGGTCTCCAGCCGGACATTGAGCCATTGACCACAACTCTGTGTGCGGCCATCCAGCCATGGACTGGTCCACCTACCAAACTGATGTCTCTCAAATTTAGAGACAAGGATGTCGTGTGGGACAGTGTCAAACACTTTACACAAATCCAGGTAGATGACATCAACTGCTCTACCTCTGTCCATCAGCTCTGTAGCCCCATCATAGAAGGCCACCAAATTGGTCAGGCAGGATTTCCCCTTAGTGAAGCCATGCTGGCTGTCACCAAGCACCTTGTTGATTTTCATGTGTCTTAGCATGCCTTCCAGGAGAATCTGCTCCAAGATTTTGCCAGGCACAGATGTGAGACTGACTGGTCTGTAATTCCCTGGGTCATCCATTTTGCCCTTCTTGAAAAAGGGGGTTATATTTCCCTTTTTCTAGTCATCAGGAACTTCACCTGACTGCCATGTTTTTTCAAATATGATGGCCAGCAGCTTAGCAACTTCATTTGCCACCTCCTTCAGGACCCGCAGATGGATTTCATCACGACCCATGGACTTGTGCACATTCAGGTTTTTAAGATGGTGTCGAACCAGTACCTCTCCTACAGTGGGCCCAAGGTCTTCATTCTCACAGTCCCTGCATCTGCCTTCCAAGACTTGGGTGGTGCTGTCAGAGCCTTTGCCAGTGAAGATCAAGGTAAAGAAGTCATTCAGAACCTCAGCCTTCTCCAAATCCAGGGTAGCTAGTTCTTCCGAGAGCTTCCTGAGGGGGCCTACGTTGTCCCTAGACTGTTTTTTATTTGCTATGTACCTGTAGAATCCCTTCCTGTTATCCTTAATATCCCTAGACAAGTTTAGTTCTAACTGGGCCTTCGCTTTCCTAACCTGGTCCCTAGCTTACTGGAAAACATTCCTGTACTCTTCCCAGGCCGCCTGTCCTTGCTTCCACTTTCTATAAGACTCCTTTTTCATTTGAATTTTCCTCAGCAGCTCCTTATCCATCCAAGGAGGTCTCCTGGCCCTCCTGCTGCACTTCCTTCTAGTTGGGATGCAACACTCCTGAGCTTGTAGCAGGTGATCCTTGAAGACCAACCAAGAGCCTTGAGGCCCCCTGCCCTCTAGGGCTATATCCCATGGAACCTTACTAAGCAGGTTCCTGAAGAGGCCGAAGTCTGCTCTTTTGAAGTCTAGGGCAATGAGCTTGCTGCATGCTCTTCTCACTGTCTGAGGATCTCAAATTCAACCATCTCATGATCACTGCATCCAAGGCTGCCCTGGAGTGCCACATTTCCAATGAGCCCTTTCCTGTTGGTGAGCTCGAGGTCAAGCATGGCACCTCTCCTTGTCGGTTCCTCTATTACTTGCAGAAGGAAATTGTCTTCCACACAATCGAGAATCCTCCTGGATTTATTGTGCCAGGCCATACTGTCATTCCAACAGATGTCAGGGTGGTTGAAGTCACCTGTGAGAACAAGTGCCTGTGAGCGTGAGGCTGTACCTATCTGCCTATAGAGTGCTTCATCCACAGATTCCTCTTGATGAGGCGGTCTGTAACAGATCCCCACAGTAATGTCTCCCATTGCTGTTTTCCCTTTAACCCTGACCCACAAACTCTCTGTTGACTGCTCACCTGTCCCCAGACAGAGTTCTATACTCTCCAGCCTATCCCTAACATAAATGGCAACTCCCCCTCCACGCCTGCAGGCCTGTCTTTTCTAAAGAGTCTGTAACCTTCCATTCAAACACTCCAGTCATAGGAGCCATCCCACCATGTTTCTGCGATACCTATTATATCATACCCCCGTAGACGTGCACACATCTCTAATTCCTCTTGTTTGTTCCCCATGCTATGGGCATTTGTATAGAGGCATCTGAGCCCAGCTCCAAAGAAGCCGGCTCATTGGCTGGAGCAGCTGGAACATCTCTGCATTGCTCCGAGCATTTATTATAGGTGCTGGCAACTGACTGGGTGTGTTGAGATGGAATGATGCCCCCCTCCCCCAACACATTTAGTTTAAAGCATTGTTGACCAGCCTGGCAAGCCTCCTACCAAAACTGGCTCCACAAGCCCCCAGTAGGCCTGGCCTACAAACTTGGGTCCCATGTTCAAGACACCCAAACCCCTGACTATGACACCACCCTTTTAACCATTTATTAAACTGGCCAATCCTCCTCGGTTTTTTTAGATCCTCCCCTGTATCCTGGAAAATTGACAAAAAGACTGTCTGAGCTCCAGAGCCCTTAATCGCCTCTCCCAGGTCTCTGTAGCCCTTCTTTATGCTCCCCAGGCTACTGCTATCTACATCACTAGCACCCACATGTATCACCAGAAGTGGGTAATAGTCCGTGGGGCTTACTAGAGCAGGCAGCCTCTCTGCCACATCCCTGGTCCGTGCCCCTGGTAGGCAACACACCTCCCTTGAGACCGGGTCAGGCTGACAGACGAGTGCTTCTGTCCCTTTCAAAGTAGAATCCCCTACTACTATGACTCCTGGCAGCACCAGTAGAGATCTTCTTTACTAGTGCCATCAGCTGGCTGTTTCTGATGCGAGTGCATTTCCTTCTGAGCCCCCTGCAGGACAGCAAAGCGGTTCTGCGTGGGGACAACAGATTTAGGAGGAAGTCCCTCGCTTTTAATTGTGCTTTTCTTCCTTTTTTTGTTGGGTTTGTTGTTGTTGTTGTTTTTTTTGTCACCAATTCCCATCTTCGCGGGTTGACAACCTCCTTCTTTCCTCCATGAGCTACAGGGGAAGCTTGAGGACTCTGCGCAGTTTGGGCCAGGAGCAAGCATTCCTGCTTCCTCTCAGCTACCCTGACATCTTGTAGCCTATTAATAGCATCCTGCAGCTCAGGCATCTGCTGCAGGAGGACCTCCACCAGGGAGCACCCAGTGCAGCCCTGCCCATCGTGTACCTTTCCCTCACCACAGCAGTGCAGGCACTCTCTACACCCCAAAGTCTGCACTGCAGCCTCCCCTCTCATCAGCTCCCTCTGGGTGCCTACGCTGGCCACCGCCGGGGCAGCCAGAGCAGAGCTCCCAGACCGGGCCCTGGTCATATGGTGAGTGCTCACCACCCCGCTCACCTCCCCGTGCGAACTGCCGCGCAAACTGCCTTGACCCGCTCCCTGGAGCAGGTTTTTACCCAGTCAGGGCTGGTGCCACTCCTCCTGGCTCCGCCCCCTGTGAGTCCCTGCTCACGTCAGCTGAAATGCTGGCTCCTGGGCAGGTCTTGTCGAGGACTTGAGGCTCCCTTGGTGGCTCTTGTCGCTCTGAGTTGAGGCTCCTGGACGCTGATCTCCCCCAGCTCTGGTGTTGAAGGCGTCCTGTCTCGAGCTACTCACCTCAGCAACTGACCGGCAACCGTACTCCAAATAATACTTCAAAATACTTATTCCAATATCTTTTTTTTTTTAGCTGCAATTTAATGCAAGCTGCATGAGTACGTGTTTTTTTTTGCTGAAGTTAATAATTGTCCAAAAAATCAAGGCTGCTTTAATCTTTTCATAACTCAGCATGAGCTAACCATCAGCTGTTAGAAACAGCTTCAAAAATACGTGACATTCAAAGAAAGGAAGTGAGCATATTTTGGCCTAAGAAGGCTAAAGAAATGCTTTTTTTTTTTTTTCACAGTAAAATATTGCACCCTGTGGAGCATATGCTCCCTAGAGAATTTTCTATTCAAAGCCACTCAGTATATGCTGTGCCTTCAGACTTGTCACGTGTCCTAAGGCATTTGATGAGAGAGTAATCCAATTGATCTTGACACCCTGATATAGATTTTCCTTTTAAAAGAATTTTACTGCCCCTTCAAAATATACCAAACTTAAAGGCCATGACTGATGATGAAAAAAATAAAATCCCTGAAAAAATATGCAACCTTCCATTGGTATTTTAATTAATTATCTATTGCAAAATGAATTTTAGGATGGTAAAGATGTTGTGTATCTTGTATGGAGCCTATGCAACAGAAGCAATACTAAAATGAATACTCAAATACTGATAAACTATACTCAAATGAATACTAAATAACTCATAAACAATGCTCATAAACAATGCTCAAATGAGTACTACTTCTTGGTTAAACAAAATATGCCCTCCTTTTTGGATAATAAATTCTCTTGCAATGAGTATTACCCATGTCTCTGTACACATTCTTTTATCATTTGAAACAACAGGTTATCTGAGAAGGAACTCCAGATTTCTCATAAAACATGTTTTGTGATTCCCAACTGGATTGTCTCCCTAAGTAAGTCCTTTCCTCCAGTCTGACCAATCTGGTGACCTTCTATGATGGGGCTATGGAAATGATGCACAGGGGCAAAGCAGTTGATGTCATCTACCTGGATTTGTGCAAGGCTTTCAACACTGTCCTGCATGACATCCTTGTCTCTAAATTGGAGAGACATCAATTTGATAGGTGGACAACTCGGTGGATAAAGAACTGGCTGGATGGGCGCACACAAAGAGTTGTGGTCAATGGCTCAATGTCCAGCTGGAGACCAGTATTGAGTGGTGTCCCTCAGGGATCAGTGTTGGCACCGGTCTTGTTCAATATCTTTGTTGGAGACATGGACAGTGGGATTGAGTGCGCCCTCAGAAAGTTTGCCGATGACACCAAGCTGTGTGGTTCGGTTGATATGCTGGAGGGAAGGAATGCCATCCAGAGGGACGTTGACATGCTTGTGAGGTGGGCTGATGCCAATCTCATGAAGTTTAACCATGACAAGTGCAAGGTCCTACTCTTGAGTTGGAGCAATCCCAGGCAGAGCTACAGGTTGGGCAAAAAACAGATTCAGAGCAGCCCTGCAGAGAAGGACTTGGCTGGCTTCAGTGTGCAATCAGAGCCCAGAAAGCCAACCGTATCCTGGGCTGCATCAAAAGGAGCATGACTAGCAGGTCGAAGGAGATGATCTTGGCCCTCTACTCTGCTCTCGTGAGACCTCACTTGGAGTATTGTGTGCAGTTCTGGTGTACTCAACATAAAAAGGACACGGAACTGTTGGAACAAGTGCAGAGGAGGTCCATGAGGATGATCAGGGGACTGGAGCACCTCCTGTATGAAGACAGGCTGAGAAAGTTGGGGTTGTTCAGCCTGGAGAAGAGAAGGCTGCGTGGAAACTTCCTAGCAGCCTTCCAGTATCTGAAGAGGGGCTATAGGGATACTGGAGAGGGACAACACAATGGGCAACGCGTTTAAACTCAAACAGGGGAAGTTTAGGTTTGATATAAGGAAGAAGTTCTTTATTGTGAGAGTAGTGAGGCACTGGAATGTGCTGCTTAAGGAAGCTGTGAATGCTCCATCCCTGGTGGTGTTCAAGGCCAGGTTGGATGAAGCCTTGGGTGGCGCGGTTTAGTGTGAGATGTCCCTGCCCATGTCAGTGGGGTTGGAACTAGATTCTCTTAAGGTCCTTTCCAACCCTAACTATTCTATGATTCTATGAAAAATCTCTGAAGAAAAAAAAATTAAATCAATCCATTGTTAATCCTTTCAAACTCTTAAAAATACTGCAGTTTTTACTGAATCATTTACTTTCCTTTTTAAATGACCTACTTTGTTTTGCCCATTTATGCATCTAAGCACATTATTCTGAAATCTGGGATATTTTTTAGCTTACAAGCAAGATCAAATTTATTCTTCATGACACTAGACCTATTCATTGGCAATAAGGAACCTTTATGCATACAATGCAGTAAAATGCATTCAGAATTCATTCTTGTGATGTACACTACATTTTCACTTTTCAAAACAGCTTTCCTTAAGAACTGATGTTCTTTTTCTAAATTCTGAAAAAAGCGTAGCTGAAGTAGCATTCTTCGTTCCAGCATTTCCTCCTTCAAAATTAATAAATAATGCACTTGATTAAGCCGATTCTAATATAAAAACTGAATTTGACTTCAACAGATTTTTTATCTTTTCCATTTCTTCATCTATTTTCTTTTTCTTTTTTTTGTGTGTCTACCTACATATGCACTTGTCAACAAAGGTGATACCATGATACACGAACACTGATAAAAAAGCAGCAAAATGAGAATAATATTCAGACATATATAATATACGTATTATTGTCAGTGAATAGATAATTCCCTGCTATAGTAGGATCCTTAGTATTATGATTTCCACAACTGGGTGCTAGAAATCACACAACCATTAATAGAGCATGAGCACATAGGGGAGCAATTTTATTTGTTTGGGTAATATTTGATTTACTCTTTTGGAATGACTGGGTTCAGGGTTTGATCTCTTTGCTCTGCTGTACATGCTGGGATATTTTCATTATGCATTTATCAACTAACTTTTTTTAGCTGTTTAGTTGGGGGGGGTGTTGGGGGTTTTTTGTTTTTTTTTCAGAGTTCACATTATTTTGGTCTATGACTGTAAATACGGCTCAGGTACACCAAAATTGTATATTGGTATTTCATGACTGTCAAGTAATTCCATCAAGTTATGGATTTACTCACAATGTGTAAACCTAAATAAATGGCCAAATCCTGATTAACTGGTATCTAATTTGGAAATAAGATGGAAGAATTTACTCTGTAATTAATCTAATGTTAGTGAAATATAATGCTAGTTCTGGCTTTATGCAGGTGCTAAATAAGTATGGCTGTGAATGTTGCTTCAACATCAGAATTTAATGGTTATCTGCTAAAATAAGCAGGAACAAAAGAGAGCTGCAACAACTCTCCTATCTTTAAAAGATGTTTTCTAACTGCTCTAGAATAGAATGAAACAAGCAAAAACTTCAGAAATATAGCTGCAGTTTCAAATTTCGAAATATCAGTGAAACTTCAAACCAGCTTACAAATTTTTCTTCAGATTTTGATGGCTTCTGATTTCAGATGATCTATTCCTTTCTGTGCCCTCTGTTCAAAAGTTTAATTATCTGCATACTTGCTTCATATTTTTTTTTCCCCATAGCAAATGATGATAGGTTTACAAGATTTCTTGAGCAGTTTGAGTCACTGAGTTTCTATGTTCATCTGCTTGCTTGCTTCAGCTGCAAACTAAAGGATGATTTTTCATTTGATATGGAGGTTTGCATATGTTGCCAACATGGCTGTCTTTGAGGTTACTGGACTAAACAGTCCATGCCCTCTCACTCTTCACTTCTCATATTGCACGGTTTCCTTCTAGTTTGAGTACTCCAGAAATACTAGCACAAGAAGACAACCTTCCCTTCTTTTCCTCCAACTATCTTTCTCTATAAGATACACCTGCAAAATGGGAGAAAGAAAGGAGAGGGTAAATCATGTACAAATAATGTCTTCTACTTAAATGTAAACCAATTTTATCCTAGCTGGTTTTGGAGTAGAAAATCACTCCAAACTACCAATTCACAGTTAAATCTAGGCAAAAACCCTGAAAAAATTCAAATAAAACTTGAAAATTTGCCTAATGCCAGACTCAGAAAGCTTGTAACTTGTGTTGATTTGATGTTGCACCAGGAGGACATAGCTGTTGCTTTCAAGGGTGTCACTGATAACATGAAGTAAAAACACTTGTAACAAAAAGTAAACTTTCACAGGAGCAACTGTCTATAAAGTTATTGCAAATACACCAGTCGACTGGCAGCAGAAACAACGCCTTCCTAACCACGATGGGTCAAACCAAAACAAAGCGCCGGAGACTTGTTAGTCTGTGGCTACTTTATAGGTATGAACCCCAAAACTCTTGCTATGATCCCAGGAATATTTACCCAAAAGGATTTGTGTGAGACAGTTTTTAAATATCTGAACTCTGTGTAAGAAATAGTAATCTAATGTTTTGTTAACATTCAAACATGGGTGTGCATGTCTGAGTATATGTGTGTATGTATATATATATATATATGTAAAAATATATATGTGTGTGTTTTTATTTATACACACACACAACACAGAGCTATTTCAGGGGTTTTTTTGCATTCCCCAACATAGTCCTTGATGAACATTTGGGGCAACCTGTTCGCAGTTATTTGTGCGCTAGGGATGCCAAACTAACAATACTCCACCACATATTCAGAAACATTATCGGTTTTCAAGAAGTTTTAACTTATTTTTTTCCTGACACAGATATAGAGATATAGATAAGAATTTTGCTTTTCTCATGCCAACTGGATTTGTTTTTCAGTAAGTCTGAATGTGGGTTTTTTTCATTCTCCTCTTGTGATAGTTTTGATAGTTGAATAAGAAAGAAGATTAATGCAAAAAGAAAATTAGATTGCTGCTGTTTCACATTTTGTGCCTTATTTATATTAATAATTGAATACATCTAAGATTACTTTTATTGAGGAAACAATAAATGTTTAATAAGTGAATGAACAGTCCATCATAAAAGTAAGTGCTAGTTATCAGGCTTTTGAGGGGGAAAAATTGTTTTTGTTTCAAATCATCTTAGGAGCACTTTATTACCATTGCTGTGTCATTAATGTTACACATTATTCCACAGTGGGATGAGGTAACTACAAAGATATAATGAGATTTTAGTAGAGACAATATGCAGTATCATAAAATGTGTGAGCTTTGGTGCTCACATTGAGCTTGCAGGCCAGTATACAGTAATAAAGCTTTTTCTAGCCTGCAGAAGCTTCAGTTTTCATGGTACTGCCAATCTCAGCTTGAGCTGCTTTTCAGGCTATAATTAAGCAGACGTCACTTGTCAGAGCATCGCACGAAAGGTGTGAGACCTTGATTCAGTGCAACAGCAACATAGTTAATAATTGAAGAAGTAAGGAAAATGTCAATACCTCATTGAGGCCAAGGAAGGTTTTGGGATTTTGAACTGGCATTATTGTCAGAGAACAAAAGGATGAGCCGCAGCCAAACAAAGCGAAGAAAATGGATTAAAAATATATCAGAAATGCAAAGGAATCAGAAACACACAGATAAGGGGAAAGCAAACATATTGGTGTTAAGTCCCTTATTAATGCCTTTGAATATGCTAGAAGGATTTGTCTTGTAGGTTTATGCAACTACATAAAGAAAATACATTCAGAAAGAGGATGAGATGGGTGCCACTGGCTCATCCCTCTCTAATTAATGAAGTACCTAGTCAAGGATGAGTGAAGGACCTGCTTAAGGGGATTGATTGATCCTATTAATCAATTTTCAGCATTTCACATGTTCCTTGTAAGAACAAAACAGTCCACAAATCCATCCCTGGTGCTGCAGAAAAATAGCTCTGACCAGGGCCTGAAAATGACTCTGCCTCAGGGTGCAGTTTGGGAAGAGCAAATTTTGGCCTACTCTAGGATGAAATACTTTCTGCTTTTATGCTGCTGATTCCTTCAAGATCAACAGTGGTGTGAGAATTAGGTCCATCAAGCATCCAACAGCATATATAGCAGGGGCATTGGTGTTCTGTGGCCAAAGGTAAAGGTAAGTAGTGGTCATGAACAGCCTTTAGCCTGGTGTCTGAAGACTGAAGACCTTAAAATTACTTGGCAAGTATTCTAAATGCCTATTCTGACTTGACCCCGGGAAAACAAGTAAAATGTTTGCTACCAGAGCTAATTGCTCATGAAATTGACGCCTAGGGTTAGATAGTTTAGAAAGCCAGCAACTTACCAGCTAGAGAGAGAGGGGATAAGAGCAA
Organism: Neopsephotus bourkii; assembly: GCF_033783945.1. Taxonomy (NCBI): domain Eukaryota; kingdom Metazoa; phylum Chordata; class Aves; order Psittaciformes; family Psittacidae; genus Neopsephotus; species Neopsephotus bourkii. The sequence continues at coordinate 2,170,425 of NW_026901238.1, forward strand.
GATTAAAATAAAACAAACTTCTTGCATCTCCTCAGGAAAATGCTGAAAGGAATCAGGTCAAAGGGCCGTTTGAATTTTGCTGTTGGGAAGGACAGGAGCCCATCAGGAGAGTATGGGCTGCGAGCCTCTGCAGGAGGCATCACAAGATTTCCTTACTTGGTACTTCCACTAAAGCAAGGAGTTCTCTGGTGAAAAGGCACCCCTGCATCATTCCCAGTTAAGAGCTTGGGCCTGGAGATTTTGAAAGACTGATTCAACCTTCAGCTTGCCAAGGTTTTCCAACTGCATTGCTTCAAGTATCATCCCTAAGAGACAATGAACAGGAAGGTACAATTCCTTTGGTGTGGGCCTCTGACTCTTAAGAAGCAGCAAATAAAGTAGCAAACCCTTATCTTAGCATCATCAGTTTTCTGATTAGCTAAAGTATTGCTAAAACAGAAGCTTTAGAAAGGAAATATGTGTTTTTGTCATATTTAAAGATGTTTTCTGCAGTCCACTGAAGAACAATACTTAAAAAAACTTCCTTCTTGATTCTGTTCAATGAAACCTATCTTCTACAGAAGTCTTCTGTGGTCAAGCAAGTGGCTAGGTGGTGGTGTGGGTCTACAGCAGATGAAATGTGCAATTGTAGGGCAGTGGAATGGCCATCTCTGTCACCCTTCCATGGCACATTTTTCTCCTGCAGCTCTCTTTTGCAGACACTTGACTGTGTCGGTGCTGCTTTGGGAGAACAGGCCTTAGCTTGTACTCAGACCTCAGACATGCTGAGTCCTCACTGCCTGGAAACAAACCCACCCTCAAAAAATTCATTGTGTAAGGCTGATTAGTGCACATTCATTGTCCTCCAAAATGGGGCATCAAAAATACCCTATATTTGCAAAGTGAGTGCCACTTAGACTAATGCTGGGAAGTGCTTTTGCTGTGAAATCCCCCTTAGAAGGACAATTCAGCTGCTACAGTGGACAGTAGGGTCTGCAGAAGCCCGTAAGTGCTTTGCATACCCTGGAGAGTCACCCATGAGAAGCAAGTGTCCTCCCATGGAAGTGCAGATCCTCAGGCCATGGTCAGAGGGTATGTCATTCTCAAACCCCACCTGAGAGTCTGCTTTGCTGGGCACTGTGAGACAGCCTCCCTTGTCTGCTGTCAGTCAGTCTGGTTATTTCCTTCCAGCTTGGAAGGACTGTTATCTTCTGTAGAACCTTCTCTACATAATATATAAGTCAAAGCCTTCTGGTGCAGTGGGAATGTGAATACTTATTTAAAAGGCCATATTCACACAATCTTTCTTGGCTGTGCCTTGCTTCCTGAACTCTAATGCCAGATTAGATCTGCCTGGGAGGGCTGAAATTTGTGACAGATGCCGCCTGATGCAATGAACATGAGCCCACATATGCTGCTCCACAGGGACTTCTCCAATATACTCTCCTCACTTATGCAAGGTTCCAGATTTAACTACCAATACAGAGATTTTAATGGATCCCATAAATACAATTTCACAGCCATCAAATGTTGCTATTGGTTTCTGTAGCTTTGGGAAGTAGTATAAGAATGTTATGAAGATGATAAATCTGCAAATCTGCTGAACCATCTAAAAATGTTGGAAAAATATGTAGATGTGATATATGCCTCCTCTTGCACAAGAATTTGTTGCTCAGAATAAATGCAAGTGCTGATCATGGTTCCTCTTACCACTGCAGATTATGGGGATCATATGGAAAAGGTCCTAAAACTGACAGATAGATCTGGTGTCTTCTAGCTTTTCCAGTTAGTAAGACTGAGCTGCCCCACTCTAAGTACTCTTCTGTTTTGCTTTCCAGTGTCTGGAAAAAAAAGGGAAGTTTGCTACAAAAGCTGTCTTTCCACCCCACTCCCCATCTCCAGGGCACTTGACAGTAATCATTCACACAAGCTGCACTGCAGAGAAGTGCCACTATCCCCTTTTTAACATATTGTTATAAATTAACAATTTTCCAAATTAACCAACAACACTGAAGGTTATTTGTCTTTACTGATATGAAAGGATTATACCACTTTATCCTCTATGATGCTTTATGTTTTATGCAGCAATTGCTGTCATTCAATATTTTATGGAGGGGACGGAGCAGGGGGAGTTATGTAAATATCAGGAATGATGTAACAGTAATTGTGAGGTATCACCACTTAACTGATGTACCTTTTCTAAAATAAAGTTAAATTAAAAAATAAATTCCATAGTTCATCTTATCTAAAAAGTGAAATTTATTCCTACAGCTTGCTAAACCACCAGGACTCGGAGAACAAACTCTCCAGCACAAGCTGTCTCCCACCACTGCCCCTCCAGAAAGGCCATTGAAGGACAAAAAGCTGTTGCATCTGGGAAGTGTACACACACTTCTCCACGTTGGTCACAGCTTTATGCTTTGACAGAAGGTAGTTTCTGGCTGTTGGATATGACACAAGTGTCCCCACCAGCTTGTGACTTTGCCCTACTGATTTTCACACTTGTATCTTCCTCTTCAATCGCTGGTGCTGGTAGCCATTAGAGAAATGGTTTTGAACTGCAGTCCTGATTCAGACAAATTCCCCCAGGCCCAAGAGATAAGAGACATTTCTTTTTCAATGAATGAAGACTGCACTTTTGTCCAAAATTTATTTCTGTTTCAAAAGTTACTTTCTATCATTCAGAATTAACAGGTTCATAGTCTCCTATGTTGGAAATATTCAAGGCCCACCTGGACAAGTTCCTGTGTGATGTACTCTAGGTTACCCTGCTCTTGCAAGGGGGTTGGACTAGATGATCTTTTGAGGTCCCTTCCAACCCTTGGGATTCTGTGATTCTATGAAAGTTGAATTCTGCCATTTGCCTCCTGCAAACAATTACTAAATGCAGTAAGTTACTTCCAATATTCTAAATTTTTAAATCAATACAGGTGCTAAGCAATTGGCCACCTCAATTACTTGATAACATTTCTGTGCTTGCTTAAACAACTTAACTCAAAGGACCTTTTGCAATCACAGGTGCAGAGGTACTGGGTGTATGAACCCAGGTCACTATAGATGCATGATGAAGTCTCTGTGGTTTTCAGAATGTCTCCTTCAGCCACAAGGGACCTTCCATCTCCACTGTGGGGAAATGTTCTTCTTTTCTGACAATACCCAAATTATTCAGAACATCCCAGTGATCCAGAGGGTGCCTGGTATGAATGTTTATGGACTCAAACCCAGCAAATATTCACAAATGCTTTGATATTTGCATTTGGCTTTAGTTGCTAAGTACAAGCAGCAAAGACATTACAGAAAGGTACCTCATGATGGATGTCAGCTACCTCTGGGGAGGAGTGAGGACTTAACGATGGATGCAACCTGGAAATGAAAGTAGGAAATCGGTTTTAAAGACAATAAATTAAGATGAAAGAAATGCTCAGATGGAAGCAGGGCTTGTAGTAGTAGGAGACAGTGATTGTATGTAATTAAGGGCAGGATGAACTGCTCTTGCCCCTTCTAACTCTGTTTTCTAAGAGTGAATGCAAAGATGTAAGAGGCTGAAGTTTCTGCCATTCCTATTTCTAGTGTAAGCATGTTGTAACTATGACAGTACAGAGTCAAACTGATGGGTTTTTAACATGATGCTTTAACCTGCAGTATCTTTTTCTATAAGCCGTAGTAGAAAAACCTTTTGCATTGTGGAGAGTCCGCATAAAAGCATAAAGGGAAAAATTAGTTACTAGAGAGGAAATGACTTTAGTGGATCATATCCAGAAAGATGTGTGGTGCTGTATTACAGATAATTTCAGCCCTTCACACTTAGTAAGAATTTATGACACAATGTATCTCTTTTCAACTTACTGGTTTCTGACTCTGGAAGATGGCAATAAATCATGCATTGCTATGTTCATATTTTGTGCTATGAACATGTATCTTTACGAAATAGTAACACAGCCTTGGAAATTAGCATTTGAAACCACGGAAAATTGTTTGGAGAAGTTTGCAGGCATGGGAATCTGGTTTTGGTTTGAAGAGCTGCTGGAGAGGGGCTTTTTACAAGGGCCCAAAGGGGTAGGACAAGGGGGAATGGCTTTAAACTCACAGAGGGGAGATTTAGATTAGATACCATGAAAAAGTTCTTCACTGTGAGGGTGGTGAGGTGCTGGCACAGGTTGCCCAGAGATGCTGTGGCTGCACCATTCCTGGAGGTGTTCAAGGCCAGGTTGGATGGGGCTTTGATCCCTTCCAACACAAACCATTATTTGATTCTATGATTCTATTCCTGGAACCCTTAAAGGTGAAACTTTTTTTATGTTTCTTAATTTCAAGAGAATTTCCTAAAGAAGCATGGAACAATAATGGGTTTTTACACTTATTTCTCTAGTCTTCTATCCTGATGCTTTTGGAAAATGTTTTTGAAAGGTACCAGTAGGCTACATATACCGTCAAAGACATCTAACTGAATAGATACCTCCAGAAATGAAGTGAAAACTTAAGACATTTATCTAATATTCATATCACAAATCAACCTTCACAAAAGTGCTTTTTCCTTGCCCTGTTTAGTAGACTAGATGGCATTCCAGCAGTGGCTGTTTTTCAGTGGCATTGCTTGCTGTAACAAAAAATGGCTGACAATAACTTACACTGAAGTGTTACTGAGGAACAGTGAATAAATTTACTGAGGAGTGTTGAGGCATGTAAGCAGAGCCATCCCATGACTTTGCTGACATAATTCAATCTCCTTTCCCAAATGTAAGACATAGAGTAATAGTAGACAATGATTTCTATGTGCTGGCCATGATTATTTTTCTCAAAAAGATGTTGACTGCAGCCCTTAGCCTTTTTTCCTTAGCTATTAACCACACTGGATAAAACCAAGTTAGGATAAGTCAGTGATGTGTACTCTCAGCTTCATTAGTTCATATTCCTGCAAGATTTTCTATTAAAAAAGGTACTGATCATTTGAAGAAAAGTGTTATAGTAATCATATGACACAGGTTAGCTCCAAAACCATGCTGCGATGGCAACTACTACAGCACAAACCCGTGCAACGAGCACTAAATGTGGCCTCATGGCAGCATCTTTAATGTATCTTGAGGATGTCCAATTGACTTGGAAGGAGTACTTGCTTCTAGTGAATATCCTGTATGATTCAATTTTTGAGTTATGAAAAGAGATCCTGTAAGTTTTCCATTGCTGATTTACATCACAAAGGTGCAACTTTGCTTTGTATCTTGCTGAGATACAGCATTCCAGTGTTTACAAGTGAGAGGAGAGAGAAGTCTATCTTGTCAGTCTATTTGGCAAATAAGGTTGTAGCTACTTGTACATGGCAAACAATCAATTGTTGTATAATTAGTTGCATTTTGCGACACTGGCATTAAAGTTCACCAAGTCTGAACTTCCTCTCTGTCCTTCCCTGTTCATTAGAGCTTCATTCACGTTCCTGACATAACAGCCTAGTTTGCTTTTCTCTTTTAATTAAAAAGGCAAACTTTTAGTATCTGCATGCTCTGAAAATGCAAACAGTTTTTAATTAAAGTGCAATATAGTGCCAAATATAAGCATAATTAGTTGGGCAGTGCAGCAGTTAACAATGTGCTTCATTCTGTGTATACAAAAGCACAAGAAATTGTAAAAGCAGGAGCAGAGTTTAGTAAAAGGAATAAAATAACCATAATAAATCAGTGCTGCATGGTTTTTAAACCCTTTATTTCCCTCATTACAGTTATTCGTAAGAGAATCATATCCATTCTCTCACAGTACTGCATTAAAATCTTGATAATGTGTCTTCATATTTGGTTTTATTAATAATCGTGTAACTACATATTTATCATTGCTGATTCGCTCCCATGTAATAGAAAACCTGGATGCTGACTGTACTGGAGTGCTATATTACATTGCATTACAGCAATGTCTGTAATTTCTGCTATACAAGATTGATCCAAGCTGCAAAACTGAGATCTGGAAACTGAATTTCCCACCTCCCTGACAGAGGTACCCAGGGCCTCATTTGGACTTACCAGTGTAATTTGAACAACTCCTTTCTGTGTGTCCTGGTTTCAGCTGGGATACAGTTCATTTTCTCCCAGGAAAGAAGGACAGCCTGGGCATCAGTCAATGGGAGGTGAGTGACTGTTTATCACTGGCATCACTTGTTTCTCTTGGGTTTTATTTCTTTTTTTTTTTTCCATTTTGTATGATAATTATTATCATTATCATAATTATTATTATTACTATATTTTACCATTATCATTATTATTATTTTATTACTATTAGCATTATTATTTTGTTTCAATTATTACACTGTTCTTACATCAACCCACGATTTTTCTCACTTTTACGCTATTTTCTCCCGCATTCCACCAGGTGGGAGTGAGTGAGTGACTGTGCAGCACTTAATTTCCGGCTGGGGCTAAACAACAACAGTATGTTAAAGATTGATTTGAACTTGGTTATCAAAAGTCTAGGGATAGCTGTTCATCTTCTCAAACAGAAAAGTCCTGACAGAAACTTCATTATCTATAAACCTCTAAATATAAAATTTCATTTCTAGGCTCATTCAATTCTGAATTCAAACAGCAAAATTACCAAATTTCTTCAAATGCAGTTATTCCAAGGAATTTCGGGTCCTTTTCATGTCCTCATTCCTCCATATTATGTCTTTCTAGGAGTATCTAGCAGTTAAAGAAGTTTTTTGTTTCTTTGGAATAAATTCAGTACAAGAGAAAAAGAGTTGTGGTCAATGGCTCAGTGTCCAGCTGGAGACCAGTAACGAGTCCCTCAGGGATTGGTGTTGGGACCGGTCTTGTTTAACATCTTCGTCGCTGACATGGACAGTGGGATTGAGTGCGCCCTCAGCAAGTTTGCCAATGACACGGAGCTGTGTGATTCGGTTGATACACTGGAGGGAAGGAATGCCATCCAGAGGGACCTTGACACTATTGTGAGGTGGGCCGATGCCAACCTCATGAAGTTTAACCAAGTGCAAGGTCCTACACCTGGGTCGGAGCAATCCCAGACACAGCTACAGGCTGGGCAGAGAAGAGATTCAGAGCAGCCCTGCAGAGAAGGACTTGGGGGTGCTGGTTGATGAGAAAATGAACATGAGCAGGCAGTGTGCGCTTACAGCCCAGAAAGCCAACCGTATCCTGGGCTGCATCAAAAGGAGTGTGACCAGCAGGTCAAAGGAGGTAATCCTGGCCATCTACTCTGCTCTCAGGAGACCTCACTTGGAGTACTGTGTGCAGTTCTGGTGTCCTCACCATAAAAAGGACATGGAACTGTTGGAACAAGTGCAGAGGAGGTCCATGAGGATGATCAGGGGACTGGAGCACCTCCCATATGAAGATAGGCTGAGAAAGTTGGGTCTGTTCAGCCTGGAGAAGAGAAGGCTGCGTGGAGACCTCATAGCAGCCTTCCAGTATCTGAAGGGGGCATATAGGGATGCTGGGGATGGACTCTTCATTAGGGACTGTAGTGGTAGGACAAGGTGTAATGGGTTAAAACATAAACAGGGGAAGTTTAGATTGGATATAAGGAGGAAATTATTTCCTGTTAGGGTGGTGAGGCACTGGAATAGGTTGCCCAGGGAGGTTGTGAATGCTCCATCCCTGGCAGTGTTCAAGGCCAGGTTGGACGAGGCCTTGGGTACTATGGTTTAGAGCGAAGTGTCCCAGCCCATGGCAGGGGGGTTGGAACTTGATGATCTTAAGGTCCTTTCCAACCCTAACTATTCTATGATTCTATGAAATTAAACCCATTGATTGTTGGTGGGGCACATGCACATATGAGACTACGTCTCTCTCTCCTGACTGCTTATGGAGTAAAAAAAATGACAAATACATCCAGGCTACTCCCATTCCAGGGCAAAGGCTCAATGTGTGTATAGGAACACATGTAACTCAGCAAACCTAAACAGATTTAAGCCAAACAAGGAAAAGATTTTGTTTCCAGACTGCTCTTAGAAAGGCTTTCCAACTGCCTTACAGGTAAAAAAAACAAATATCAGACAAGAAAAAATTTCCCAGAAAACTTAATGCTCCTCTGGGTCTTACTCCAGGACAAATACTCCTTCTATGGCCTTCATCTTCAGAGTGGCCTCCTGCTGATGTACATGGATTTAATACAAGGTCAACATGCTTCAAATCTCCTTAATGCTCTTTGAATAATACTATTGGCCTGGTCCTCCTACTTTCCTTTTTTTTTTTTTTTTTAGTGAAAAATAAACTTTTCAAACTCCTTTTCCTCCATTTTGCCCTGAAGATAATCACACATGTGATTTATCTACTGTAGATAATGGAAAAGCTTTTACTGAGGGATGGACCAGACTCCCAAATATCCCATTATCCCGTGAAAAATACCTTTGCCCATTTCCATTCATCTTTAATTTGAATATGAAAGAAAAAGTAGTGTGGGAAAAATTCCTACTGGAATGAGCATGTATTTTTTCCCAACCTGTTCATTTAGCATCCTTTCCCACACAGTGTTGAAGGGATCTTTCTTACCTAGATGCCCCTGCCCTCAAAATAAATTTGTGAAGCAGCATTGTGCTACTAAATCCTGTGCTTCAGAACAGCAGCAGCATAAATGAGTTTCAAATTCCGTGGTTTATTTGGTCATATTTTAATTAGATGTTTGTTCATTTTGAAGTGAAAATTCTTGTCCAGGTCACATTCTAGTGAAAACATTTCTATATAAGCCTGTAAATCTTACTTTCAAGCTCTTTATGGGACTGATTGCAGAAAAGGCAGAAGCCTAAAGAGCAAATTACTTTTTGCATCTTTGTTATAAGACTAATATTTTCTGTTTGCAGTTGCTAGTGAGAATAAGGATACCCATTCATTCAAAAATGCCACTTGTCCATTTGAATTAGTAAATGTCTGATTTACACATGGAAGTGTAGAGGTACAGGAGTGGTATCAACTATTGGATGCTTTGAACAGGAAGAAGGGTCTGAAAGGCCAGTCCAGCAGAAGTTAATTACTTAATTGATAAAGACATAAAAAATTCATAACCCAGCCATGATTTAAAAAACAAGCCACTAATTTTTGTAGTGCTGAGGGAAGCAAAATGGCTAAAATAGCATATTACTCACATAATCCTATTTATATCCCACTTATTGTTTTTCAACTCAGATAAGTCTATAGGCCAAGCTAATTTTTGTGTGCTTATTTTAAAGGAAATATAGAAGAACAGTATAGTTTCCTGCATGACTATTGCCATAGTCAACTGGCAGCTTTGGAAAGTAGAGAAAAAATGTACAAGGACAAACTAAGCACCTTTGTTTAGCACAAAAGAAATAGCCCTCCATGAGACTATTTAAAATATAATTCACAAATCTACTGTTATGTGTTGTTTAGCTAAACCTCTTAATACAATCATTTCAGCATTATGGGAGGCTAGCTTGAAATTTAGACAAACACCGAAAATGTCATCATCCCAGAAAAATGCAAGGTAAAATAACAACCTAAACATATATTACTGCTTAGCATAAGACAACCTAAAATATAAAAGTGCTCTCTAGCAGCACTTCTTTCTGTGCTTTTAAAATAGCCTCTAAAAAAAGCAATAAAGAATTTCAGATGGGAGACATTAAAAATAACTGTAGCACACACACTCCAGTTGTGTAGTGTATCTGAACAGGGGTATTGTATTGCCACATTTCCTGGGTATCTTCCTCTGGATCACTGGCATTTTCATTAGAGGATCCAGAAATGCCTGTGATTTTCTCACCTCTTAAATTCCTGCAGCTCTAGAGAAACTGCAGGATAGGTCAGAGCTCACCACTCCTCTCCTTCCTGATGCCTCCTTCACAATTTCATTCTTTCCTTGGCCCCAAGGGGAGGGCATGCGATTCTGGCCAGCCCCATTAATTTCTCCACGGTTTCAGCCCACAGCACTGGGCTTTCTGGCACAGTGCTTACTCCAGGATGCCTTGTCTACTCCATTGGGCTCACAGACAGAGGGAAATCTGATCATTAATGTGGATGCTTAATGACAGTTTATATATCTCCTGTCTTTTGACATGGCCTAGCCTGCCAGACCTAGGAAAATACTCAGGCCAGAGATTATCACCAGCTGCAAATGTACAGCAAGCAGGGAATAAGAAGGAACTTGGCACTGCCAGATGGATTGGAAGCAGGAGGAGCTGCCAGAGAAAGGAGATAGAAAACAAATCCTGTGCAAGTCACTCCTAGCACTGATCTGTTTACATTATTTGCCCTCCTTTTTTTTTTCACAGCCTTTTCACCCAGTATCTGTAACTGGCAGGTAACACAGAAGAACCAGGGCCTAATTCTGTGTTCTCTTAATGAAAAATCAGAAACTGTGGTTTGCTCATGGCAGAGCCTCGCTCAGCACAAAGACCAAAATAGCACTTTAGCGCTCAGAAAATGGGAGGACCTTGGCAAGATCAAGCTAGCTGACAGGTAGCAGGCTATTTTAAAATAGATACCTACCTTTCTTCTGCAGTCAGTGGGGAAGTACCAAAGATCACCCCAAAAGCCAGCAAAATAATTGCTGGCTTTAAAGAGCCTATGGCTGAAAAGCATCTTTCCTGAACTGCTTAAGCCAACACCCATAACCTACAGTGCAGTCAAAATCTTCTTAGCGTACTTATGCTTCAGATCCCCACTAAATTCTGAGTCTTACATGGCACTTTTATTTAATTTTTTTCATCCATAATAATACAAAAGTTATTTTTTTTTGGTTAGTCCTTGTCATTACTTACTTTATGAGCCATCCAGTATAATTTGTTTGCTCTCCAAAAGTGATATGTGAGACAGCTGAGTATTTCTGGTTTGTAACTTCTGTCATGCAGTGTGGCCCAGTACCAGAATGTTTCAAAATGCTTTAAAAAAGAAGGAAGTTGTCGTTGTGAGGGTTTGAATGGACAGTGCTGAAGTATGTTGTCTGTATTGCAAAAACTCAGTGACTGCTAAGCCCCTTGACATCACATTAAACTTCCATGGAAAGGACTTGTTTATATGTCATTTCCATAGATTTTCTACAGGTAAACCTCCTCGGTCGGCTGCCTCTGGAATATGACCTCAAAGACTAAGCTGAATCTTGTTCATGCATAACATTCATTTATATGTGTGTCTGGTATGTTTTCATAAAATTTGCCCTGATTATCTCTAATGTTATGCAGCTAATATCTCATCTGATGCTTGTGATGTGTAATATTCAGTAGGTAAGCCACTATTGCTGTAGCTTGGGAATTAATGATGAAACATATCACTGGCTGTGTAACAGGCACTTGCTTTTAGGGTAGCTGAAAGAGTTTTTGAAAAAAAATCTGCTAGCAGAAGGAATGAAGAATATTAAGCTGTAAATTTAAAGCTTCTATTTCTCTGTTGCTCAATCTCTGTCTGTATAAGTAAGGCTCATGGAATCTGAATCTATATGCCCCCAGACTAGTTCACGCTATGCCTCTTTCCCCACTTTGGACTTCCTACAAATATTAATATCATTATAAAGTAACAAAAAGCCACAATAATTTCATCGTGCTACTGGTCAGGCGACCGTCTGGAGCTGAAGGGACTTCGTATTCGGCTGACGTCTCTCATAAGAAGAGGAGAAAGGACAGGGAAGTCACTGGATAGGCTTGAGAGATAGGTTGAGAGATAAGGTCAGCACAGGCTGAAGCTGTTAAACTTCGAGGGTTTAAGGACTCTGGCTCAAACTTCAGCTGTGCACCAGCCCATTTTGTTGAAGGCATCTATAGCTGACTCTTCAGTAGACAGCTATGTGTGTCACAAAACCGCTGATCCTGAGTATTCTTTACTCAACAAATTCTGGAGATTGCTACCTCAGTAGTGAAATTAAATAGGACTGAGTTATCAGTAGATGTGGTAACCTTGAAGTACATAGAAAAAACTAAGGAAAAGCAGAGTGTACTGTGTAATCACAGCTCTTCCCAGCCCCAGTGCTGTATGCTGTAATAGTCACATACTGGTATTGTTGGAAGCAGAAGTAGATAGGATACCTTTGAGATTGGTTCTTACATTTTTTTTTTTTTTTTTGCAATAAGGACACTTGGACAAATGATAAAACCATTGAATGGCTCGGATTGGAAGGGATCATCTTAAAAATCATTCGGTTCCAACCCCCTGCCATAGATGGGGATGCCTTCCTTTAGACCAGGTTGCTCAAAGCCTCATCCAACCTGGCCTTCAATGCTGCCAGGTATGAGGCAGCTACGGCTTCTCTGGGCAACCTGTGCTAGTGCCTCATCACACTTACAAGAAAGAACTTCTTCATAATATCTAACCTAAATCTGCCCTCTGTCAGTTCAAAGCTATTCCCCCTTGTCCTATCCCTATATGCCCTTGTCAAAAGTTCCTCTCCAGTTTTCTTGTTGACCCCTTTAGGCACTGGAAGGCTGCTCTAAGTTCTAAGGGTGAACAATATGATATATTCAATGCACATCCTATGCTTACAACATCATCTAATCCTTTAAAATAACAAGTAGAGAGATGTAAAAATAAAGGGGAAATGGAAAAAAAAAACATTCCAACAAACAGCAATGATGCACAGTACAATTGCTCACCACCCACCCGACCGATACCCAGCCCTACCCAAGCAGCGATCTGCCCTTCTGAGTAACTCCTCCCAGTTTATATACTGCGTATGATGTGCTGTTGTATGTTGTATGGCTAGCTTGGGTCAGGTGTCCTGTCTTTGCTTCCTCCTGTCTTCTTGTGCCTGTCCTCACTGGCAGAGCATGAGAGACTACAAAGTCCTTGATTAGGGTAAGTGCTACTGAGCCACAACTAAAACATCAGTGTGTTTTCAGCATTGTTCTCAGACTAAAGCTGAAACCCAGAACTGCACCAGCTATTAGGAAGGAGAAAAATAACTGTTACAGCTGAACCCACGACACATGGCTTATTCTTACAAATAATTTGGTTTAAAACAAAAATGTAGAGAGCAGGAAAAAATGTATGTCCTATATATGTAGTGCACTGCATAGTTTGGTATATTATCCTATGTGCAATAATTGTCGGGTGCATGAAATAGATTAAACACTCTTAAATCTCACAAATGATACAGCAATGTTTCTGATGTGTCTCTATTCTAAGATAAAATGCCTGTGGGGAGTCAGTATTTAGGTAAAAGCCTGCAAGAGAAAAATCCTTCTGGGAGAAAGATGCTGCTTCTCTGTAGAAAAGTCCTTAGAGCAAACTGGTTTCTAGTGAAATGTTTCTGTTGGTTACATGAACAGTAAGATTTGCAAACTGTGAATCTTTTTTGGCTTCCTGGGGACTTTACAGGAGAAATTTCAGAGACTGCAAGTGATCTGGGGAAGAGCACTGTTGAGACATCAGCCCACAGCTTCCATGCTGCTGAAAGCGGGTCATTGAGATAAATGTTAATACAGGCTTCCCCCTTGGGAGTCTGTAGCTATAGCTGCACCACTGGAGAAATTGCATCACAAGAATGATGCAGTAAAATGTGGATACTTGAAGAAATGAGCAGGCCATTGGTTAATAAAAAAACCTCACTGCCATCTAATCACCATGCAAGACAAAAAAAAAAAAAAAGACAAAAAAAAAAAGGCAATTTATTTTGTTTCAGAAAATAATTTGACATGCCAAATGTCTTGTTTATTTGTCATCCTTCCAAACCAAGGACTTGCCAGGGTTAGTGCTAATCAATATATTCATTACTTTACAAAAAATTCACAAAGAGAAATGGATGTTTGAGAAATTACCAAATAAAATCAGTCTCAGCCTGCTCCTCTCCTTCCTTTTCTATGAATGTACTCTCTTCTCTCCTACATGTCTTCCTTTCTAGACGTCTGCTGAAGGAAGAAAGAAAAAAAACAAGCCTATTAGGTTATTAACTCAGAAGCATCCTTGTAATAAAAAAGTAGAAGCAAACTAAAATTGAAACATATCCAGGATACTTTGGCACAGTTCCCAAGCTCTCTTTCCACTTCTAGCTGATGATAGGATGCCACTTTGTCGAAAAGAGTAATCAGTGGCAAAAGGGCTCTTAGCACCTAACCCTCAGCTAGACTCTCTGGAGCCCACTTGTTGGAGTTTGCTCAGCCTCTTAACCTTCTCCTCTTCCCTCCTCCGAGGGACAACGGCTCCTGCTTGCAAATCTCATAGGTCTGGCTCCTTCGTCCAGTACGCAGTGCAGCCCTGAACCTTGTGTACCAGGCATAAGCAGTGAGAACTCACCACTCCTGCAAACTAGTAAATAATAGATTGATTTTAATTATGACCTCCTGCTGATGCAAGAGCAGCATGAAAAGGCGGTAAGCCCCAAAGGAAAAATTTCTCCCTGACCCCCAAACAGAGTCATCAGTCATTTTTAAAGCCTCCTTTTTAGGAGCAGCTGGCCAGGAACTGCAGCAAAGAGAAACAGAGGCAAAGGAGTCTGAAACATAAAGTGACAGCTGTGGTATTGCTGAGAGAGAAGGAAAGTACGAGCCAGCATCAGGCTGCAGCAGGAGAGGATGTACACTGCTCCCTCCCCATTCTGATACTTTAAAATTGCAAACAACCTCTGGCAGAGGCAGCCTAAGCAACATCAAGCAGTGTAGAAAGACATATATTTGAATACAGCAAATATACAAAACCATGTGTGGAGTTGAGTAAGGACTGTCCCATCTTTTCTCTCTCTTTTAAATGAGTTATAAACATGAATGCTCACTGAGCGTCAAATCTGCTGCATTTTACTCTTCATTATCTCAGAATGAAAATACGTAAGTCCAGTGTAAGGGTGAATAAATTCAGTCCTTAGATTTATCAATTATTTTTCTAGCCATTATCTCAGAGAACCTATTGTTAGAAGCTGAGTGACAGTCCAAAGCTGTCACTGTCTGTGAAAGTCTGAGCTGTAATCCATAATAACTATTGTATTTTCTCTTCCACTGTATTGCAAATGTGAAGATCAGGAATTGTACATTATGCCCCAGCAAGATTCTTGCATGCATGTGAAATGCAGCTCACCACAGAGCACCACAGATTGGTTACACCTCTCAGTTGAGGACTATGAATTGCTTACATTGAACCATGCTGAGCATTTTGGTATCAAGCCTGGGCCTTTCCTTTTATGCAGTCACTAGTTCAGGAAGGCAAATATTTAGCATTCATTCTGTGGAGAAGATGCCCAATTTATACGATCGGACAAGAAGGAGGTCATTGCCTGTGTAGAATTGCCAATCAGAAACTTGTCTAAGAAAAGCTCAAGTCCTTTGCAGGAGTCTTGTTAATGCAGTTGAGGCATATATTCGGTTGCAAAACATTTCTGGCTTTAAATTCCATAGTGGCTTTTTCAAGTTAATTTTAATTTAGGAGTAACTTGACTCTGGAGCCAACACAGTATTGAAAGCTTCCAGAAAACCCACCTTCCTAGATGTAAGAAGAAGGTTAATAGCGTTATTAAGTTTTCCTTGTGATGCCTCTCCATAGCAGATGAGAACCAATATATTTATATAAAGACCTTCAGGTCACATTTCCTGCTGTTCTGGACTGGCACAGCTTTCTGGATGTCAGCAGAGCATATTGAACTATAACAGCCTGTTTCATGGAGCATGTCCAGACTGTCACTGTTGATGTCAAGATCGGGACATCTTCTTTCATAATGCCTATTCCCAGACCTGTGAGACCCCTGTTCTCTGGCTTCCTGGGGGAAATGATATTAAAAGATGTCTGAGGGTCTATGCCTTGTAGCATTATGTTCATATGACTTAAGTATCAGAGACAAACCAATTTGCTAAATTCCCACCTAAGGGCTCTCTTCCCACATGCATCCTGCAGGGGACATTGCTCCCCAGATGGATGGGCACTGCGCCCTCTGCTGTAACATTTTAAGAGCCTCTGAAGTATTTTTAAGAGCCTCTGAAGTATTCTCCCTGAAACAATACCTTAGCCTTGGCCATATTGACTACCATCAGTGGTCCACCTTGGCCTCCAATCGGGAGACTTGGAGGCACACCATACATAATGCCTCTGACTCCTTTGAGAGCTCACGAAGAACTAGTCTCGAGGAGAAAAGACAACACAGGAAGAATCGTGTCCCACCTGTTCCACCCAAGGAGACCTTCTGCTGTGCTTTTTGCAGCCGGATTTGCCTATCCCACATTGGCCTTCTTAGTCATCAGCGTGCTTGTAGTAAGCGTGGGTAAAAGCCCTTCCCAAATCTTCCTTCGCGAAGTCAAGCCATCATGATGATGATGATGATGATGATGATGATGATGATGATGATGAAGTATTTTGAGGAGCGCAGATAGACATGGGGTGGTGCTCTTATGCTGACAGGCCTTCAGGTTAATTTTCATCTTGTCTTCCCAACAGTGTTCCAAATCCTCAGCTTGTCTGTCAGGCTATAAGTTCTAGGTTTTACATTGCGACACCAATAAATAAAGCAACCTGGTTTAGAAATTCTCTCTGAGCTTGTGTGCAGACCCACACTCCTGCAACAGAGTTCTTGCAGACAAACCTGCTGAAAGCTTTATTGTCTTTCCCAGGTAGAGACTACTTAGCCTCAATTCTGCCAGCACTTGACATTCACTGCCAAAACGCAACCAAGAGCCTGGAGTTGAGGACAGTCATGTCTAAGATGTCTTCTGGGACTGTGAGCTTAGGAATGGCTTGGAAACTAGTCCCAGCCATGGTAAGCACAATCCTTCTGCCTCACTGGGAAAGAGATGGGTTCCATGCCAATGGGACATAGGATCCAGGGGACCTCTTCTCCTGGGTTTCTGTGTTTGGATTATGCTAAATCCAGTAAGAGAAAGCTCAGATTGAGATCTTTACCACAGTTTAGACATTTGTTATGTATCTTTTTCTTGTTTTGTGCAGTTATATGTGGAAACCAGTGTTTTGGGTCCCAAAACACTGATCTTTTGCAATGGCTTGTCTTGCAGAGCTCACCTTCAGTCTTTGTACATCTTGGTGAGCATCTTGTCCCAAGGCCTTAGAGCTATGTGAGTTAGGAAGGAGGGAAGCTGTCCTTGGCCCTCCTTAAAAGAAGTCACAGAAAGGGGAAGGGGAAAATTAGAGAATTTCAGTGATGCATTTGGAAGGCTTACCTGGAAGTGGGAAGACCTGGGGGTTTTGGTTTTTTCAACTATGTGTAGTTATACGTGCAATTTTATGTGCAATTCCATGTACCTGCTCATAGCAGGGGTGTGAAACTAGATAATCTTTAAGGCCCCTTCCAACCCAAATTATATGATTCTATGACAGCAAATTTCTGTTTGGCAGCTATTTCTAACCAAAGAAAGTAAATTCTTAAAAGCACTTTTGGATTTTCATAATAAAGTCCTAATGAAGAAAAAAAAGTCTCTGCTTATAAAAGTTTCATAAATTTCTGGCATATTCTTCAGTTTCATAATTCAAATACCAACAGGGAGAAAAAAAGACAACAAAGATATTTTTTATTCATTGTATATCGAAACATCCCGTTCTCCAGCTGCAGTTCAGGTCAGTTAGTTCAGGTTATGCTTTGTACTGCTTGCTGCATCCCGTTTTTCCTTTCTAATTCCTTTTAAAAGTAGAAAAAAGAGAAGTCCTTTCAAAACCACCAGGAAAACATTTGTTGAATTGTTCTGACCTTTTCAGAACACGTTTCCTGCCCCCCCCCATTCCTATTTCAAACCACTTTTTTTTTAATATGTGACAAATTTCCATGCAATGTTTTTTGATGAACAGAGACTTTCTGACTCCCAAACATTTCACTTGGAAATTTTCCAAGCAGCTACAACAGCCCCTGTAGCTGGTGGGTTATGTGTGATGGCTGCTTCTCCAGTGAGCAGTCATGGTTGAATCAGGCCTTGCATTAGCCTATAGGTGAACTTTCTGAAAAGTTCATCACCCCAATTATTTTTTCTTGAGTTTGTTCTTCATTTCGTTTCCATTTTTTATATGCTGCAGGCAGAGTCAGAGTCACAAAAGGCTGAGCAACCTGAGCAAGCTGAGCACAGGGAACACTGTTTTTGCAATGATGAGCACCATGTCAAGTTCTTCCTTCCTCTCTTCCTCATTTCCTCCCTCTCTGCCTTTCTCCCTTCCTCTCTTCTTCCCTTTCTGCCTCCCTCCCTCCCTTCCTCCTTCCGTTCTACCTTACTCTTTCCTTTCTCTTGCCCTCAAGCAGTAAAACCCATGGCAGAAACAGAGCAGTGTTTGCTTCATTCACAAAGCAGCAGCTTTTCATGGTTGTCTGTGAATTATGAAGAAACTATTTCTTCCACCTGGCTCTTCCTCCAGAAGAGTTGTTTTTATCTCCCAGATTATAATAACGATTTATTTTAAAATCAGTTATTTATTGTCTTCCTGCAGGACACAGTAATCTCTCCCAGTTTCATGTTCAGTGTGTGGGGTAGTAACATGAAAAAACTTCCAGTACTCTAAAACTAAACTGCTTTTTTACTAGACAAATTATTTACTGAAATGTTTAATGGGATTTGCATTCTGACTGTGTTCCTGCAGTTTCCTGAAAGCCCTTCTCTGCCATCTGTGCTTCTCCCTCCATGCTCCATGTGGGCTGCTCCATCTTGTCATTTAACAACTGCTGTTATGTCTTTTGTGCCAGCTTTTGTTACCTTTATGGGGCAGGAGCTGGTAATAAATTACTGAACCTCAAGCTTGGTTTTCAACCTCTTCTCCAAGAATACCTGCTCTGGAGTGCTTTGGGAAAAACAGTTAAGGGAAGGGAGCATGAACATGTTTTCTGAACAATCTGTGCAAGTGCAGTTTCCAAAACGACCTGGCCTCCAGCAGAAGCTTCTCAGTCATTCAACACAATAAGAAAAAGGCTGAAAACTGCTGCTGTGAAAATGAGCCTTTACTGTGTCTTTGCACCACTGAAAGCTTTCAGTGAGAGTTTTCGTTGCACTCAAAAGTATCTCTGTGCTGGACATCAATGTACCAATTTTTGCTAATAAACTCGCCACAGGTCTCAAGTATTTCTGCAGCCCACAGGGAAGCCGGTTTCTGTCCAGCAGGATCCCAGGCTGCAATGCATTATAGCTGACTGTGATTATATAGGAGTCATTTTCTCTTCTGTGCCATAATCCAGCATGGGAGTTGTGCTTTTGCACTAGTATTCTGTGACCCCAGAGCCACAATTTATCATGCATAACATGAAGCATTTTATGGAATATGTGACTAAAATACACATTACAAAAATGCACAGGTAGCATGCCTCTTCCTGGATTACAACTCAGAGATGTTTTTCCTGATGCCCAGCAATCCTCGGCTGCCACATGTCTGGAAAAATAGTGTGCACATAATGATGCTTCATGTACACACTGTAGATACAAACCTAAATTCATCTGCCTGCTGTATGTGCAAGAAGCCACAGCATCACTTGAACAGCAGGCCTCCCTCATCTCACTCAGTACACATACCAATTTATCTTTCTGGGACCAACACCAGTTTCAGCATTTAAAATCTGGCAGCCCAGTGTGACCTATTGTCTAAACATAATGTCAAGTACATTAAGCAGAATTTACCTTCAGCTTCTGCTTGTGGATCGTGCCAAGAATATGGAGCATCAGTCCATCAATGATAGGGTAGTGTCAGCTGTAAAAGAAATGGACAGATCACAAGGCAGAGTGGGCACTTAAAAAGTGAAGTGTCCCCTTTAGCATTTTTTCTCTTTACTCCTATCTTGCTCTCATCCACATGCAGGTGGATATTCCTTCTGCACGTAAGCTGTATGCTTCATTCCAGGCTTCCTTCTGTCCCTGGGTACAAAGTACATATCAACCTCATGATATAAACCCTTAATTCTGCTGGAATTATTCCTCAGTCCTCTCTATATAAAACCCCATTTTCCATACCTTATCTCTGCAGTCAGGTATTACAGGCTTCTGGCTTAGCATTACTGCCGCA
This sequence comes from Neopsephotus bourkii, assembly GCF_033783945.1. Lineage (NCBI taxonomy): Eukaryota > Metazoa > Chordata > Aves > Psittaciformes > Psittacidae > Neopsephotus > Neopsephotus bourkii. The sequence continues at coordinate 2,190,245 of NW_026901238.1, forward strand.
ACAAGCTTCTTTTCCAGGTGACAGTTTCTTTCTGGTGATAGCTTCCCCCTCCGCTGGCCCCTGGCCAGCCTGTTGACAAGGCTCACTGCTGAGGAATCAACTCACTCTTGCTGTGGCCAGCACATGTTTTCAAATCCCTTTAAATGAGTCATCTCACTATCCCATCCCAGCATCCATGATTCATTCACACAGCAGAGCCTATCTCCCCACAGGGTGAGGCCTCATTAGCAGTTGTGCTGAAGAAGCTTTTGTAAGAAGTCATCTTTGCAAGAATTGTTGCACTGTTATTGCCTCCTAATAAGCTGATGGAGTCCCAGTCTTCTTAATCTTTCTATTTCCAGGACTGGCCTCTTCAAAACTTCACAGCTTTCCTTTAGACAATGTTCACAACCACCTTCAGACCCTTCCTTTGGCCCTTTCCAATCCCCAACCCTCAGATAAGCACAATCAATCACAGGCAGAGACACACTAGGATCAGAATAATGGTCGCTGGATCGATTTTCTTTCCACAATAAAAGAAAGCATGCAGGAACCCACAGACCCAGCAGACAGCTCATAGTCAGGCTGGCCATTCCTTAACACAGTGATTACATTCTCACCATTTAAATCCCTCTCCTCCTTGATGCATGGTCTCAGAAATTTTCTCTTTACCTTATTAAATGGGTCTGCGATCCCTGGTTCTTTATACTAGGGTACTTGTTAATTGAGAAGATTGCAATTATGTGATACAGCAGCTGATACCTGATAAGAGAAAAAAGGTTATCTCTTTTTGCATGGGTACGGTAAGTGAAAAGATATTAGCAGATGTGCAAAATCTGGGCCTTATCTTGCACTACTGTAATAAGGAGAGAATTAATGATTCCATACACAGCAACTAATCCCTAAATACATAACCTACAGTCATTGCAATATCTTATCTTTTTCAGATGTTGTTTGGGAAACAGAGAATACAGTGTATTTTGTTAGAAGAGCAATTCAGACTTTATTATAGTGCTAAAAGTCCTTGACATACACTACCTTTGCAAAAAGGCAAAAGTGGAGGGGCACTTACTATAGCAAAAGTAGTGAGTCTGTGCAGAAGAAAGAACTTGTGAGTCTTAAAAATGAAGACTATTTACACTAGTAAACATCAGCTTTTCTTGTGCTATGAATAATTCAGGGTAAAGACTTGCATTATTATTATTTTGTACCAAGTCCAAGACAGAGCGGTTCTGGTCTATGATTAGAATACATAGATGCCGTCACAAGTTTTTTGTCTTGAGTGGGATGAAGAGCCATGATTTTTGCTTCAAAATCAGATCTCAGATCTGGCTATGTTTTCTTTTTCATGATTGTGGTTGAAGTGGTATCCCTGTAAGAGTCTTTATGATTCATTGTTTGTTACCACCATCACTACCTCACTGAGACATTGCATCATATCTGATATCTATTTACCAAACTGTGTTTACATTTCTTGTTGGAGACACCTCCCCTCTAGGTCTCATTTCCCTTCCAAACCTAGATTCTGTCAATCATGGAATAACAAATTAAATTCAGTATTTTTTTTTATTCTGCACTTGTACTGGCAATGTCTTCTTAGTATTTCACTTTCTAGTCACAGAGATGATTTACTATATGCATAAAATGCATGTGATTTACAAAAATGTCCCCAGCTGAGGAAAATACACTGACATGAGATGGCCAGTTACACTGTTTTTGTAGTTCTAGCTCCCTAACATTCTTTGGAGCCTGGATTCACTTCTTTAAGCTGTGTCAATTTTGTTTGCTTGGGAACTCACTATGTGCTGAAATGTTCCTACAGTTTAAATTCTCATTGGCTAGTTGATTTATCAAGATTAGATGGACCCTGGACAACCCTGGTTTTTTTTTGGACTGTCTGGGTTGCCCAAGCACCTCTGCGGAGTCAGCTAGCTCAGGGACAGTTCCCATACGGTTCTGTTTCCAATTACAACAGTCATGTTTTCTTTTCCACCTTCCCTCACATGGTTAGATATAATCACCAAGGGTTAGTGCTTAAGCAGCATACCAGAACCTATTTCTGTACATATGAAAATCTCTGAGCATGCTTTGGCATTCAGCTTTGTCCCTAAACACAAACTTATCCCTCTGTAATACGAAGTACAGAGAGTCTAACCCAAAAGAAGGAATATATAGCCATTTTGCCAGTCCCTCTGTATTTTGTAAGGTCTTTTAGAATTATCTTGACCTTTTGTTTTTCCCATCCTTCTTCCAACCTGTCCAAAAAGGTCATGGCAGGATGGAGAATCAAAACAAGTGAATGAGGCTAATTTAGTCTGTAAATTAAAAGAAAATTTAACACTCTTTTGTGTAGAATTCAGTTTCAATGCAAATCATATACACATCTGGTACAATCCAATTTCCCCTTGTCCTATCTCTTTGGGCCCTTGTCAAAAGTCCTTCTCCAGCTTTCTGGTTGGCCCCCAGTCTCCCCAGAGCCTTTTCTTATCCAGGCTGAACAAGCCCAACTATCTCAGCCTGTCTTCATACAGGATGTGCTCCAGCCCTCTGGGCATTTTTGCGGCCTCCTCTGGACTTGCTCCAAGAGGACCACATTCTTCTTATGTTGGGGGCCCCAGACATGGACACAGTACTGCAGGTGGAGTCTCACAAAAGCAGAGTAGAGGGGGAGAATCCCCTCCCTTGATCTGCTGGCCATGCTGCTGGTGAGATACAGTTGAACAGTGCCAATCCCAATACCAGCCTCTGAGGAACACCGTTTGTCCTGTTCTTCACTTGGACATTGACCCATTGACTGCAGCTCTTTGAGTGCAACCACCCAGCCAATTCCTTATCCACCAAGTGGTCCATCTGTCAAATACATGCCTCCTTGATTTAGAGACAAGGATGTCACATGGGACAGTGTCAAAAGCTTTGCATGTGTCAAAGTAGATGACTTCAGTTGCTCTTCCCTTCACCAATGCCGTAGCCCCATTGTAGAAGGCCACCAAATTTGCTAGGCACAATTTGCCGTTAGTGAAGCCATGTTGTTCACCAATCATAGATATGTCATCTATATACCTGTTAGTATTATAAAACAGCAATTAGGTATGTAAGAGATGGAAAGAATATGAATGGAAACATCAAGCCACATGAACTCAACTGCTTCAAATGCAGGTCAGCACTGGAATTGCTTCTGGAAGCTGTACACAACACTTCAGGCATACATAGTGTTTTGTGCTGCTGAGGTCTCACATTGCACCAATGGAGTCCAGGATATTTGCATGTTTTAGCCCAAAGCTTCCATGTGAGAAATCTCATGGGATGCTAATTCTTCAAAATGTTAACTAAAACACTTCTTCCACTCCTCTCAACACCCCCAACCACCCACCACCCCCACCCCCCGCAAAAAAAAAAACAACCAAAAAACAAACAAACAAACAGACAAAAAAAAAAAACAACGGACAATATAAAGAGGTAAACTTCAGGCCAACAAAGTCATTCACTGCTCTAAAACACAGTGGCTGGTGTCTTTATCAGCTTATATAAACCAGCCAATTCTGCTGTATTTTTCTTTGTTGCAGTCTCAGGCTGGGGCTATTCAGGTATTATCATAGAATCATAGAATAGTTAGGGTTGGAAAGGACCTTAAGATCACCTAGTTCCAATCCCACTGACATGAGCAAAGACACCTCACACTAAACCATGTTACCCAAGGCTCTGTCCAACCTGGCCTTGAACACCATCAGGGATGGAGCATTCACAACCTCCCTGGGCAACCCATTCCAGTGCCTTAACACCCTTACAGTAAAGAACTTGTTCCTTACACCCAATCTAAACTTCCCCTGTTTAAGTTATAACCCATTACCCCTTGTCCTGTCACTACAGTCCCTACAAAGAGTCCCTCTCCGGCATCCTTGTAGGCCCCCTTCAGATACTGGAAAGCTGCTATGAGGTCTCCACACAGCCTTCTCTTCTCTAGGATGAACAGACCCAACTTTCTCAGCCGATCTTCATATGGGAGGTACTCCAGTCCCCTGATCATCTTTCTGGGCTTCCTCTGGACTTGTTCCAACAGTTCCATGTCCTTTTTCTGTTGAGGACACCAGAACTGCACACAATACTCCAGGTGATGTCTCTCCTTTGACCTGCTGGTCACGCTCCTTTTGATGCATCCCAGGATACAGTTGGCTTTCTGGGCTGTGAGTGCACACTGAAGCCAGCTCATGTTAAGTTTCTCGTCGACCAACACCCCCAAGTCCTTCTCCTCAGGGCTGCTCTGAATCTTCTTCTCTGCCTAGCCTGTAGCTGTGTCTGGGATTGCTCCGACCCAGGTGTAGGACCTTGCTCTTGTCATGGTTAAACTTCATAAGGTTGGCATCAGCCAACCTCACAAGCGTGTCAAGGTCCCTCTGGATGGCATTCCTTCCCTCCAGCGTATCAACTGAACCACACAGCTTGGTGTCATCAGCAAACTTTCTGAGGGCTTACTCAATCCCCCTGTCCATGACTCTGACAAAGGTGTTAAACAAGACCAGTCCCAACACCGATCCCTGAGGGACACCACTCGTTACTGGTCTCCAGCCGGACATTGAGCCATTGACCACAACTCTTTGTGTGCGGCCATCCAGCCAGTTCTTTATCCACCAAGTGGTCCATTCATCAAATTGATGTCTCTCCAATTTAAAGACAAGGATGTCTTGTGGGATAGTTTCGAATGCTTTACACAAGTCCAGGAAGATGACATCAACGGCTTGACCCCTGTCCATCAGTTCTGTAGCCCCATCATAGAACACCACCAAATTGGTGAGACAGTATTTCCCCTTAGTGAAGCCATGCTGGCTGTCACCAAGCACCTTGTTGTTTTTCATGTGCCTTAGCATGCCTTCCAGGAGAATCTGCTCCAAGATTTTGCCAGGCACAGAGGTGGGACTGACTGGTCTGTAATTCCCTGGGTCATCCATTTTCCCCTCCTTGAAAATGGGGATTATATTTCCCTTTTTCCAGTCGTCAGGAACTTCACCTGACTGCCATGATCTTGCAAATATTATGGACATTGCCCAAGGGTAGATTTGTTGTAGCTGTAGAGTTTTCCAATTGCAAACAGGACTGTGTGTTTAAGAAATAAAAATCAATTTAAGTCATTGTGACCTTTGGTCTGGTCTCACTCATGATTCATGATGGTCTTACTGGAAGCAGTCTCTGTACAAGGACAGTGATGCAGTCCTCTGTCACTATCACTGAGTGATCTCGCTGCTGCTATTGCTTTAAAGGGACAGTTATGGCAAAGCTTTGACATTATCTTCTGTCTCCTGGGGAGGAGCAAAAAAGGGAAGTGAGAGACCAAAAGAAGCTTTAAATGCACATCCCTAAACCAGATGTTTGGGTATGAACTTTCCATACTCAATAGGCAAAGGCTTTATCTGTGTTTGCTGTTTCCCATGCCCATTATTTTTCACATATATTTTTGGTCTAAGGCCATTAGCTTCCTAGTTATTCTTATCCCGCCAAATTTAATTAAGAGGTTTGATCATCAGGGGTTACTGGGACTTGTGGACCTTACAGAAGTAGATTGCTTCTCTACGTGTCAAGACAATGAGGAAGAAAACCTCATTTCTCAGGTAAAATTTTGGACTAAGATTTTCCTTTGCATTTGGCTGCAGGGAAGTGAGTTTAGCCAAGCTTTTCTTGCAGCATTTTTCTATATATCTGCCAGAACAGCTTGCTGGAGCTTGTGGAGTTACATGCAATGAAGAGTGCTCTCATGGCTGCTTGGCTTCTACACAGAAAGCACCCAAAACATAAGCAACGGAATCATTGCCATCACCTCCTCGATGTCCCAGGAACCGTATGCATTTTATTTCCAGTTTGAGACTAGAATCATAGTTGCTAAAAGCTATACTTCCCCCTGCCGGGGTCTGCTCATGCGGTAAGGTCTAAAGGACATGGCCACATGATTTCTTGGGGCCTTTTCTAATCCTCTTTTTTTGTTATTCCCTCAAAACCACTAAGAAAGGATGTTGCTCTCATTCTCTTACAGATATGACATCTGATGGACAGAAGAGAATTTGACTTCTTCCTGTCACATAGAAGGAGCAAAGCCAGAACTAAAATAAAATTCAGTTATGCAGCATTATGCAGCAATTCTCTGTCTTTAAATGTTAAATTGTGTTCTTTTGTAATAAAAGTTGTGTAGTTACAAAAACTTCAAATGTGATGAAAAATGAAGAAATCGTGAAATTGGTTAAGCAATTTTTAGCACAGGACTATGTTTCTTCAGCAGCAGTAGAGAGAGGAAGTGGCTCTGCTAAATAAAACCACAAGGTGTAGTGCTGGGACGAACAGAAAGCTGTGAGATGTCACCCTACCTTCCTGTTCAGCTTCCCACAGATCACTGACGCAGAGCCAAGGGGGCCATTGGGACTGTACAGTCTCAGCTTTTGTGTAACACAGGCTGCAGGACTTCCCTGAAGTAATTCCATTTTGAATTAAAGCACAGCATTTACGGAATAATTATCCAGCCCTGATTTAAAATTGCTGATGACAGAGGAGCCACAACATCCTCTGAGGGGCTGCTCCAGTGGTTAATTACCTTCATTATTAACAATGTTAGCCTTATTTCTAGCCTGCAATTTTCTCTAGATCTGAGCTGTATCCACTGGAGTGCCTCATACCTTTAGTTTTCAATTGAGTAGCCCATTAGTACCCTTTGTTCCACTTGTTAGAGGCCCCTTTTATTATTTTTCACTGAAACAGCTTTAGCTCCCTGAGTTTTCAGCCACAGATACATATTCAAGCCTTCTGTACAGCTCTTTCCCATTTATCAATGTTGTGAATTTGCAGACTGTAGAGCAGGATGCAGCAATCCGGAAAAGCCTCTCTTGCTGTACATGTACTCTCTTGCATTTCCAGACATATTCTGCTGACACCATAATTTGATTTTTTTAAATTTGTTTTTTATTTGCAGTTTTCCCTCTGTGCAACTCAGTTTCTTTGTCCTGTAATAAAATGCTAGACTAACAGAGGAAATTTGACTTTTGTCTCATTTTAACAGATCGCAATTTTGCCAGTTTTAGACAAATGGGAAAGAATGAACGCCAAGGATTAGAATCAGACTGGCAACATAGACTCAGACACCCAACTTAATCCCCTCTTCCTGCTGAAGCTCTGTGTAAAATGCCTTTCAGACCAACCACGCATTGCATAAGGAAGGCAAAGAGAGAGAGAACAGGCAAATCTACAGGGTGTCTATTATGATTATGGATCATTAGAGAAGTGTGTTAATTCTTTATGTCTATATCTGATTGATGAAAGACATGACAGGAAGATTTAAAAATTCTTTGCCAATTCCTGGTGGGAGTCCAAAACATTTTTAAATACCTTTTTGAGGGCCTATGCATATGTTGTCATACCTGCAAGGCGAATTTGTACATTATTTAAAACTTGTATCTTCTGAGAGCTAATAAGTAACTAATATATGACTCTTCCGGGCAGCCCTGTGCCCTTGTCATGAGAAGCATCTCCCTTGCCAGCAGAGACCTCAAGCAGGAAGGACGTGTCACACTTCTGGCATTTTTCAAGTGACAGAACACCTTTTCATGCCTGATAAGGTGGGAGAAACACCTGAAACTCTGTTAAATATTTGATATCCTTCTTGCCGCAGCACGGTGCAGGGCACCAAGCATGGCTTTAAAACAGACCAGTTCAGAAGAGTGAGGGGGAAGGAGGGGAAATATAAAGAAACATAATGAGACAAAGAATCACTGTTTCTTCAAAAATCCCACACCCAAAAATGTCTATGTGCCTGCACATATATGTAAGAAGCAAACATCTTCATCAGGGCAAGGATGTTCTGCCAGAGCATTTCCCAATGCTCACAGCCAAGTGAAAAAAAGCCCTAAATGACAAGTAAGGGAAATGATGCCTGTGAGGATTCACCACAGCTGTGGGGCCAGATGTACACTGGTGACCCAGTGTCTCCTACAAGCCTGCCAGGGTGCCAGGCACCACAAACCAGCCCCATTGCAAGGGGATAGCAGCAGGCAAGAGCCCGAAACAGGCAATATTTAAGTGTTAAAAAAATCATGAAATGTGACATGTATAGAGGAAAAAGGGAAGGCACTCAAGGAAAAAGAATTGAAAAGAACAAAGTAATCTAATAAAAATACAATACTTGTAGTAGGCATTCAGTACGTAAATTAAAAACATGATCTTCTATAACCACAGCAGTGAGAATTTCAAAAGGATTCATTGCAAGAAAGGGAGTTCCACCTCAAAGAAGGCAAAGGGCTTTAAAAATTCAGGCTTCAGAGTATACTCTATCCATTTTAATGTCTGAGCCAACAATTTGAAGACTGAAGGATCAGTGGGGAAATAAACCTACTGGACTCTCAAGCTGATGGATCTAGTCAAGCAAACACCAAAGAAAAGGCGGGGTTGTGCAATGCCTTCATTCCATGGAAAAACAATATTTTTTCCCAGGTTCAGTATGGAAGGATAAACTCCTGGATGGACAAAGAAAGAAACCAGCAAGCTCTGATGACTTTTACAGTCCTTGGTAAACTGGGGGCAGATTACTCTGTCCCAGCAATTGGAATTATTACCTTATAAATTGCACCTATGTCTGCTTTCTGGTGTCACTCTATCCCATCTGACGCATTAATGGATTTCTATCATGTTCCACCTGTTGCTGATGACCTTGCTATGTATTGCTATGTCGTACGGAAGAACTCCCCTGGATTTCATAAGGGTCTTCCAAAATCTTCTTTTATATTCCACATTTGATAGGAAAGGAAAAAAGAGAAACTTTGATACATACAAGCCCCTCTTCATGTCTGAACTAGAAGCATAATTTTCAAAGCTAAATGCAGGTTGAGAGTAATTGTTATGAATTGGACTAGCTATGTTGATAGCAGCCTTGACTTGAAGCAGGCAGTCTCTGACTAAGCTGGCAAGCTCATAGATGTGAAAGTATTAGAGTTAGCCTTGCAAAGAAGCTGGAAGCAGAAGAGAATTCTGTGTGCTCCAGCATTCACATCTGGTGGGATATGCCATTAATTAAATTATCTATGTCTTGGTTCAATCTGTGCTTAATTTGAAAGGACTTCAGTGGGACCCTTTCTATACTCAAACAAAAGGAGAAGCCTGAAGTGTTTAGTTAGAGCAAAGCTGTGGTTGTTTACAAAAACAAAGATTTAGGCCCCAGTGTAAAAGAAATTTTTTTTAAATTTAAAGCATTTAAGCAAACGTTCAATTCCCACATCAGACCTTGACATTTACTGGTTGGTGCTTAGGACAAAATCAGTGCTGATTTTATAATTGCAAATATCAAAATAGTCATAAAGGCAGAACAGTGAGAGTGATAACCTTTTCCAGGGTAAGTGTAGATGCTCTGCTTGCCTTCATTCTCCCAGTGTCTTATTATGCAGTATAATTTAGAGCATTATGGGATAATTATGGGACCTTCTGATGAAACAAAAAAAAGGCAAACCTGCTTCTCACCTCAACACCTGTAATTTTGTATGAACACACGCTGGTGTGACTGCTTTCCTTTTTCCAGTATCTCTTTTTCAATCAACTTTTTTGCTTTCAGGTCACGAAACGTATTTGATACTTAGGCCATTCAGGGGTCAGAAGAGAGACCACATCTGATATTAAATGATGGAAATACCTTGTCTACTGGGTTTACTCCTCTTCCCTAAATGGCTGCTCCTGAGATCTGGGGATGGCTATAATTTCAGGGTTAGTGTTTGAATGACCTTTTCTAGGAATATCTTAATAATAGGAGAATGTTTGTGTCTACCTTTCTTACACGACCCACCCATCATGTTAGCACAGTAATTACAGGAGCGTGAACACAAGCTCTGACCTCTGAGCCCTTGGAGGGAAAGGCTTGCAAACATTTAACAAGGTAAAAAGCCATCAAAGGGGTAGGTCAGAATTTCAGGCAGAGCATTAAGGAGAAAATTATGCCAGGGACTTTAATCCAGGCTTTTATGGTATACATAGTCCCTCACTTTCCCCCCTTCATATATATTATAAGTGCTTTCACTCAGAGATAAGCTGTTGCATGCTCACTCTAAATCTGCACAGACAGATACTGTCAAGCAGATGGTACATAGTACTTTCTTCATTCCTCAAAACCCTAAATAAATTGAAATATATAGATTAATTTTTCTTGAAATATTCTTTAGGGAGGACAGAACAGCATCCTGAGGGATGGAGGGATGAACTTATGCTGTCTCACTTAAATCTGGTTCTGATACAGTGATCCAGGATCCCTCAAACCAACATCACCTCACCTCAAAACTATGCAGGGTTTAGTCCCTCATACCTGAGAGCTCAAACCATCCTCCACAGAAGACAGATCCCTGAAAGTGGGGCAATACATGCTTCATGCATAAAATCACACTATAGAGCCCACCCATTCACCAGGACCCTTTTTTTCAAATGCTCCATATGGGGAATGTTTTACGGGGAGACCCACAAAAGTGACGGTGCCTTCTATCAATCAAAATCAGAAAATCCCTTGAGGACTTCATTATATAATTAGGTTGAATGAACCTGTCGGGTTTAGATTAACTTCCTTAATGCTGTCACTTATAATAGTCTGCATCTCTGAACATCATTCTTACACTGAAGTGATGCCTGGGAGACAGAAGGAGACCATGCTATCATGGTTCTTCAGCAAAGCCTTACAGCATCCTCCTGCCCCACAGGCTGGGCTGGCATCAGAACCAGTCCTGACAAATCTGTTCTAGTGGAATATGAGCCTGTGTGGCAGGGGGGTTGGCACCCTTTAACATCCCATCCAACCCAACCATTCTATGATTCTGTGATTCTATGACTTTAAGAAGTGCAAGGCTTGTCTCTGCAGAGAGCAAGCACCCAGGTTGATACCAAACCTGCAAACCACTATTCTGAAAATTCAGTGGATACTTACAGGAAACAGCTTTGCTTTGGCCCTGAGCCTACAACAGGTAGAAAGAAGCATAAAGTGCATTAGTAAGGAGGATGACCCTGGAGAGAAGAATGGAGCAAGGAAAATTTTACAAATCAGACATGGGCTTATTTAGATTTTTAAAAGCTGAAAGTTTGCTTAAAAAACAGATTTTACAATTTGCCCCATATTAGAGAAGTATCAAGGTAGAATTTCATTTTATTGAGTCTGTAGAGTACTAGTTTACTAATTTGAAGATGGGGTTGATTTTAGTTCTACTTTCAGTCATCTTTCCTCCCACCAGGACACTGTTAGCCCTAACCAATCAACAATTTATTCTTTCATCTGGAACTACATGCATATATAATCAACCTTTCATCAGGATACAATTACACTCTGAAATATTTTCAATTAAAAAAAAAAAAAAAAAAAAAGAAAAGATTCTCTGTAAGCTTCTTTAAACTTGATGTCGGTTGCCACAAGTTCTAGTCTGGTTTAACCAACAGCTCCTTCTAAAGTTAACAGATGATTATGATGGCTTGGCTTCATGAACGAAGATTTGGGAAGGGCTTTACGCGTGCTTACTTACAAGCGCAATGATGACTAAAAGAGCAATGGGGGATAGGCAAGTCCAGTTGGAAAAAAGGGTGCTTGGTCATTCAGGGTGTTTCTGAACAAGACTGTCATCTACTGGGTCAATCTTGAGCAACCAATGTCCTAAACCGCCATTCGCATGGGGCAGTTCATTCCAGTTTAGGATAAATGCCTAAAATAGGCAGAATGAATTATCTTTGGGCAGTGTCTGTTTTGTTCCATTCTTTATAAAATAAAAGGAAATAATAATTTAAAATAGATATCTAGCTTTCAGACAGCTAAAATGGCATGAGGTGCATCCTTTTGTTGTTGTCGTGGTGTGGGTTAGTTTTGCTTTGTTTTATCTGATCTTGAAGAAAACCAAAATGATGACACTAATGTATTAAGGAAAAAAAAGGTTAATTTTTGTGGGAAGAACACTCTTAGGATGCCCCAGAGCCTGGGATAAATCCATATGCTATATTAGAGACTAGATCTGAAAATTAGCTTAGGGCAAATTATTAGCTGGAAGGGCTTTTCAAGAGAAAATGTCACTTTTGTTGAGAGTGCTTCAGACTGTATGAAATATCTAATAAGTGGTCTCTAGGACAAAGAAAGTGCGTAAGATCATTCTCCAAGCTGAGAGTTTAAATTTTGCCCCATGAAGGAACTTCCCATGCCTATTTGCTTATTTTAATGGATTAGAATGATTTCATGTTGACTGAATGAGAATATTCCTGCTCACACAAGTGTCATGTAGATTGGTGGCTCATATGTTATCCTGGAGAATATGGGCTCAGAGAGGTGCCATCCAGGAGTTCTAGCACTGTGCTGCAGGTGAAGTCAATGCCTTACCACTAACTCCTTTCTGAGCATGGCTCTATATTTCTTCCATTTTGGGGCAAAGAAAGCATAAAGTTTTTAGATGCCACTTCAATAAATAAAGGAGAAAAATATATTTGTTCCAAGAAGCCTTTTGATTCTTCTTTCCCAGTCCAGTGCTGAAATAGAATCTCCTGAAGTACCTGAAGTGGGGACAGAAGTGATGACTACTCAGCATGCCCATGGACCTCTGGAAGTCATGACTGCAGAGATGTCAGCTTCTGACATGAAAACTCGTCTTCCCTTCAGACCTCTTTGGGTGAGCTTGGAAAGTGGAGACCCTGTTGGTGACAGTTGCCTTCCATTGGATAGACTGAGTCACCTGCCTTCATTCTGTGCAGCAGGTACCTCCTTGTATCATGGGATGAGACTGGGGATGGAAAGCAGTTCACAGCTCTTTAACGAATTTCAGCATGTGTGACCAGTGACTGTGACCTTGGCTTTGGTGGCCTGGTTTCCACGCACTGTATCTGTCCTCGCATTTCCTCGAGTGCCCCTAAAACCTCTGCATTCTGCTCCCTCTCGTGCTCTCCTGCAGCTCAAATCCAGTAGATGGCGACAGGATATAAAGCATTTTGTTAATTCTGCCATGAATTGGTGGGGTTTTATGCTTAATTCATTTTAACACTCATCCTTTAAAAGAAATATATTTTCATATTTCAAAGTCGTGGCAGCATTTGAGTTCATTTATCTTTCAGTATTTGATTTTGCTCCTCATTCCACACAATTCATTTCAGGTTGAAAGTCACAGCCAACCTCCTACCACTCTTGCAAACCTGGAGGAACTACTCCAGGTGTTCCTTGATAATGCATTCATCTAATGCCCCTGGACAAGGAATGCAATTAATATCACTGTTTTGGTTCCATCTCGTTTCTCTTCTAAGTCTGTGATCTTACTTCTCAGATCTGCAGTTGATTTTCATGACCTCCTGTAAGATTGCTACAGCCACATGGAAGGTCAGCCAGCATGTTTTTGGACTCAGAAAAGAACAAAAGGCATTACCTTGAAAATATTATATTTTTTTTTTAAACTTAGCCACATGAAAATTGTTCATATTTATCTCTGAGCAATCACAGTCTTCATTTCTGAAAGTAGAGTGCCTATAGGATGGGAAATAGGGGGAAATCTAACAAATCTGGATTTTAAAGACCCCATGGAACATTCCACTCTGGAATTAAAAGGTATTAAAATAGCTATGCAATCCCACACCTCCAGTCCATGGTTACCTTCAAGGATACCTACCCAACCAGAAGTCATGGGTATCCTCATCTCTGCTATTTAGAAGTCACTCTTAAGAAATACATTTTTCAACACAGCTTGCTTAAGTCTCTTTAGTCAATGTACCTCTTGAGTTGGGACACACACATTTTCTGCCATTGTCTCTATTCTTCTTTAAGATGAAGCATCATCTGAAATGCACTGAGGTGATTTCTAAAATCCTGGTTGTCATGGAGACAGGAACAGGCTGACCTCCTCCTGGCTGCAGAAGGAGAGAGTGGGCTACAGCAACTTCTCACCAAGACATATTCCAAAGACTTCTGACATCTGCAAGTCTGACACAGAAACTTTTCTTTATCATGGAAGGCAGTTAAGCCATAACTCTGAGGGCACTTGCTGTAGTAATGCAAAAAAAAACTTAAAAAATGGAAGAATATTTCTTTTATTCAGCATTTTGGACCAGTTTGATTTCTTCAGAGGAAGGAGATAACTCAACAAATATTTATCCTCATAATAACAGCAGTCTATCCACTACAGCAGTAAAGACCTTCACTGGATACCCTGTGTTCCTTGGGATAACACAGAAAATCAGAGAGGATATCCATGTAAAATTCTGACTTCTCACATTATAGGAAAGGCGACCTCACATGTTTCAGATAATTTAATGAATGTAGCCAATAGCCCAGTCTTCCAAGCACAGAAGGGTATGTCAGGCCATTAGTCAGTTAATTCTGGTAACTGATACACCAGTAAATACAAAGTTTCCCACCATTAATGCAGACAAGAGCCAAAAAGATTTATCGATTTCTTTTTTCCTTCAAAAGCAGGTGAAAGCTCTTATGGAAAGCTCTATTGAAGACATACACAGAATCACAGAATCCCAAGGGTTGGAAGGGACCTCAAGAGAGAAGCCATTTAACTTTTCCCTAAGTAGAAAAAAAAATACCGTTACTCCTCATTTTCCAATACTGCTTTTTAATGCATGGCCTTGAGTGTCACAAACCCCTGTGTAGTAGAGACACCCATCTGGCAGCAGTCTACCAGCTCTTGTAGTAGGACAGGTGCCTCTCTCAGGTGCAATGCAACTCAGGATTTCGGGGAATATGGCCTTAGGCAAAAATTAGCACCTGAAATTGTGCATTAGGGATGCAGCTCTTTCTGACAGAAACTTGCACTTCATTTGAACTTGTGACAAGCTGGCAGAGCCAGTGTTCTATGTGGACCAATCCTTCCTGTGCCCTGTATCAATCCTAGTAGGAAAAAGTGTTTGAAGCACTGTGCATGTGAGTGCAAGCCCTTGAACACTATCTGTGAATTGTTGATTTTATCATAACTGCTCCTTTTTTTTTTTTTTTTGACCAAATGTAATAGAAATTGCTCACCCCTTCCACAGCTTCTAGGAAGAACCATACTTTAACTTGAAGCAACTTATACTTTGCTAACTGAAAGCAACTCATACTTTAACAAAGCAAAGCAACCCATACTTTAAGAAAGTAACCCATGAATAAATACACAATTAATCCACATTTGTAAAAAGATATTCAGTGAATACCAGGCAACTACTGATAAATTACTGTGCTAGTTATGGCATAGCAGCATCCTTTTTGCCAAAATGGGTGTGCTGAGCCAGCTGCTGAACCACTTGAGCCTTAAACAGCACTTGGTTTTTATCCCCAAACCTTTGTTTTACAGCCAAGATCCCACTCCTCTACTTCCTACCATCATTATTATTAGTGATTCAACCTAGTGAAGACTGAACCTTCCTGGCTAATGTGGAAAGCCTCAGCTGCAAGAGCCAAATTAACTTAAGCACAATAAGAACTCAAGGCAGATTAGAAATATCACATAGGAGAAGCTAGCCAAGGATAAGTAAGGAGAAAAAGACGAGAGTTTCAATGTATTACAATTCGAAATACAGATTAACTAATTCTCTGGGTAGTTTACAGATCATAAATCTTGGAGCAGTACTGTTGGCCTGACAGGTACATGCTGAGGCTTAAACGACATTTTTCTGATGCAGCCAGCTTCTCTGACTTTGATTGCTAATTGCATGTTGCATTTGGCATGAAGCCACTTCTGTTGCCTGTGCTGAAGTGCCTCTGTTTGATCATCTCTGCTGCTGCATCAGTCTCCCTTGGGAACTTCCCTGATCTAGAGAAGAGAGGAATTTCTCTCCTAATTTCAGAGAAAGAGATTTTTCTTGAGAAATAAGATCTCACATTTCCAAAAGTTTGGAATTTGTAGTAAAAAAGAGATGCTTTCTGTTTACAAGGCTGAGTTAATGCAATCATTTTCCCGCAGAAAAGTGCGGATTGATATACTAAAGAAATGAAAAGAACAATAAAAGTGGAACAAAAGTAGGTAGAGAAATGGTTGAAGTGATTAATTGTGAATGAAGGAGTGGCAATTTTTTTGTGCATATATCCGCAGTTCGCATAATCCTATACTGAAAGCCAAATTGTTCAACCATTATGCATATTCACTTCAGCAAAGACTCAACTTCTTCAGGATCTGAGCTCCTGCTTATGAGATTTTGCTGAAGAGGGGTGGGATAATTTATGCGTTTAAAGTTAACCATGTCATTTCCTGAAAGAACTGTTATTTGTGGTGGTATTTGGAGGAATCTGACCATCTTGATGATACATCAGGTGAGTATAAGTCCCACTTTCTCCATATCCCACATAAATGGGTGAGTTTGGGATGCTGAGAGAAGAAAGTTTTCACTCTTTTTCCTAGTGTTTTATGGGGGAAACGAAAACAATAAAAAAGGAGAAACACAACCTCCCCCCCCAAAAAAAAACCAAAAAACAACACACACACACACACACAAATAAACAAAACCAAAAACCCAGAACAAAAAATACACCCCACACCAAACCAAAAAACCCCACAACCAAACAACAAGAAAAACAACAAAAAACCTGAACAAACTGTTAAGAGATAGGGCTGCTTCCTTAATCAAAACCTCATTCCATCTTGTCAGTCCACTCTCAGACACGTGCAGCAGTTTTGTGATAAATCTTGACATAGTTTGTATTTGAAAAAGCACTTTTGAATTTAAAGAATAATTAAGCTGAACTGGAACCAATATTTGAGCTTAAAAATAGGTTTCATTAAGGAACCAAACTGCAGTCCCTGGTTTTGCCATCACTACTCAGTGCAATTAGGAAAAAAATTGTACAGAATAGCCCAGTTACTTTGCTGGAAAGCAGGATGTTACGGGACTGATAGAACACACTAAGGGAAGGTTTATACCCAGACTGGGGTAAAATGAGTCTTCTTGTTTATTCCTTGAAGGTCTATTGTAACACAATATACTAAACTAAAATATAACTACAAAACTAAAATCCACTTGTCAATAAAATGATCATTCGCTAAACAGTTTTTATGAAGAACACCATCACCAGGGAGAAATGTAATGAAATGCCTTTGCTTCAGTTCTTGAAGGACTCTTTTTCTATAAGGATTTAAGATTCTGAAAGAAAACTGAAGCATCATATGGGTAACAGATATCCACATATGTTGTCCTAGATCAACAACCTAAGGTAGGATAACCCTTATTGTTTATTACTTTGTCTGTGTATTTAGTTATTGTTGACAATATTAGTCACTGCATTATTGAACCCTATTTTTTAACATGACTGAGAAGTGTGTAACTGCATTTAGTAGTTTTGACAGGTTGAGTGCCAGTGAAATTCCCAATGTCCCCTGTCTTCAAATACCTTAAAATATTTAACCCATAGGCACAGTGGCTCAATTTTTTGATTGTGGTGTTATTTTGCTTTTGGTTGCTGTCATGGCAAATTTTACAGTAAGGATAGTGAAATTATGGTGTTTTTTAATCTTAAATCATCAAGAATTACCACTGACTGTGTTCAGGAACAATTGGGTCCAAAATAGTAATCTGCAGAATTGAGGGAACCTAAAACCAAAGTCTGCTTCTTCCAGCCTTTTGGAAGGAAGTTGATGCTTCTAATAATTTATGAGTTAACAACTGTAAATTGTGCTATTGGCCATGTGTAAGTACAGGGCTGGTACTAATGTGAAGCTGTTGCATATAATTTTGTCTTGCATTTAACATAGCTCAGAGGGAGCAGACATGACCCTTTCCTGATTCTCCATTCAAATTTAACTCATTATCCTGACCACAGAGTATAACAGCCTCATCTCTGTCTTGCAGCACCACTGGCTGATGAAACTGGGCTATGAGATCTTGTCAGATATGAAGGACTCAGACTATGAATTTAGTGTTTGTAACAGCCATGAAAAAAAAAACAAACCCAAACAACAGAATAAACTCGTCTATAGTTCATCTCCATGCCAATGCATATTATTCTGTGTTCTCCGTGATACACTGCCTAGGCAGAGCTGCGATATCTTTTTTACACATTTATCTTGGGCATCATCTCATCATTTCTCTTTTGCACCTTTTCCAGAGCCTACTTGTCAGAAAGTAGTTTCTGTCCATCCTTATGGTTCCCTGCAGAGTCTCTTATTGTTTAAACCTGTTCAGAGCAGATTTCTGCTTCTACTCTTTATAGCCCACCTTCACATGGCAGTGGCTCCAACTGTTCCTTTTCACATTCCACCACCCATCCTGAAAAAAAGAATCCATAAAGTCATTTCACTTTTCACTGGAAAATAATTTAGAAAATCATGTGTTGCCTGTGTTTGTATAAGAAGTTTGACAAAGTACTCTGGTGACAGAGTGTTAAAAACTCTTCTCAGATTCATATTTTCTTAAAGCCTTCTAAAACCAGGTTGCTAATGGGAAAGTTTTCAGAGAAAAGTGCAACAGAAGTCTAAAGAATATTTTCTCTGACACATACTTTGACCCAGTGACTACTTAACCCCTCAGAGTGCTACTTCTAGGAGTGGGTAATCCCCTTACCAAAAGTTTCAAAGCTTAGAAATTCAACACTGCTCCTTTTGGAAAAGAAACAATCTCATGCTGGGCTTCTTCATAAGCCGTTGCTGAGGTGTATTTTGTCAGGCAGGCTTCTTGACCCAAGGATAGGGCTGAGAAATTCACAACTCCAGTGGGATAGCAGCATGTTTTTGTCTAAAACTGTAGATGATTTTGCTGTCCCAGACACCTCTCAAAGACTCTGACTGTGGGCAAATGGGGTACCAGGCTGTCCACAGCAAAAATCTTGAATATAGATTTGTGCAGATTTCCTTGATACTTGCAATCTGATTAATTTCTCCTACTTTTGTTTTACCAGAAAAAAGCACAATGAAAAAGAATGAAAAATGCCCCTAATTGCTGGCTAGGTTTCTTCATCTCCTTGGCATTTCTCTCTATCTCCAAGTAAATCTGAGTGTGATAGGCTTAGAAACACAACAAGACCTAAGACAAATGGAAAGATCCCTCACCATTACTCTCACTTTCCTGTTCCCTTCCAAAGAATTTTATTTTGATCAGTTATAATAATACTTGTAGAAAAACCTGAAGAAAAATAGCTCTGACTGATGCCCAACCTTCATTCATTCCCCAGTACAGAAAGCTGACAGTATTGACAGTTTTCATTAGCATTAACAAACCTCATCTCTCTTTGTGCCTTTGGAATAAACATTGATTATTTACCTGTGTGCTCATGAGCTTTGACTTTCAAGACAGAAAACCAAAGTCTTTTTTTTTTTTTTTTTTGCTTTGCTCCTATAGCTGTCCAAAGACAGAAAGCTTTGAGTCTTTGCCAGAGCTCATGATCTGATCTCCATCTGTAATTCATACCAGGAGAGTCCAATTATTCATCTTGGGGTCAACTTAACTGGCAGTGTTCAAGGCTGTGTTGGACTGGGCTTTGAGCAACCTGGTTTAGTAGAAGGTGTCTCTACCTCTGGTAGGGGGGCTGAAACTAGATGATCAGTAAGATTCCTTCCAACCCAAACAATTCTGTGATTCTATGAGTCTGTTTCCACCACCAGGCCACACCACCATATGGTATAGAATCATAGAATCATAGAATAGTTAGGGTTGGAAAGCACCTTAAGATCATCTAGTTCCAAACCCCCTGACAGAGGCAGGGGCACCTCACACTAAACCATGTCACCCAAGGCTCTGTCCAACCTGTCCTTAAACACCATGATGGATGGAGCATTCACAACCTCCCTGGGCAACCCATTCCAGTGCCTCACCACCCTTACAGGAAAGAACTTCCTCATTATATCCAATCTAAACTTCCCCTGTTTAAGTTTTAACCCATTACTCCTTGTCCTGTCACTACAGTCCCTGATGAACAGTCCCTCCCCTGCATCCTTATAGGCCCCCTTCAGATACTGGAAGGCTGCTATGAGGTCTCCATGCAGCCTTCTCTTCTCCAGGCTGAACAGACCCAACTTTCTCAGTCTATCTTCGTACAGGGAGGTGCTCCAGTCCCTTGATCATCCTCTTGGCCCTCCTCTGCACTTGTTCCAACAGTTCCATGTCCTTTTTATGTTGAGGACACCAGAAGTGTACACAATACTCCAAGTGAGGTCGCCCGAGAGCAGAGGGGTAGGATCACCTCCTTTGCCCTGCAATCATGGGAAGCAAAGTGAAAAAGAGGAAGGAAATAGATAAGGATAAAAAAAAAAAAAAATCAACATTTCTCAGACTCTGTCAATTAGTTTGGACCAGTTTAAAGGGACAAAATTTATCTTATAATTTCTAACAGAATAATCATGCCAATAAGATTTGCAGAACACATACATATTTGTCTGAAATGCTTTAAACTAAAGAATGGATGATTATTATATCAACTGTATTTGTAATACATTAGCAACACCAGACTTTTATCCAGTGTTGCTACAAAAGTTATCTTCAATAACATTGTGATTCTGGTGACGTTATAATGTTACTGTAACAATCAACAGGACATGTCATATACTAAGCATATTGTGAAGTTACTCATCAATTACTGTTGCTTGAAGTGCACATACGTATTATATAGCTTGTGGATTAAAATATGTTCACAGAGGAAATGTAATGCTTCCTGGATTGGAGATTCTTGACATCCAAGATTTATCTTGTTTTCAAAGCCAGAAAGATCAGCTGTAAATAAAGGAACAACATAGGATTTCACTTTTGTTAGGAAATACAATCCAGGATTCCTACTAAAGGATTCTGAGCAGCTATTCAGCTAATATACATCATTTTCTGTAATGTTAATATTTTTATGCCACTGTCAAAAGGATTAATTCAGTTAAAGAATTTAACTGGTTTATCTAAATCTGGCTGTTGATAGCCTGGTTGTTAAAACCAGACTTATGAAGCATGCATATAAATCCCATCAGTCTGCCAGGAGTCTCAAACCTATTTCTGGTCTTTTCTGGCAAAGACTTTCCCTCCACATGAGGTTGCCACAGCCTCAATGACCCTTTGCTTCCTCCTCTCCTGAGCATGCTGGCAGACGGTCTCAGGGCACTTCTAGATTGAAAGCAGCAAAGGGCACATTTAGACAGAAAGCAGCAAATTAGGAGCATGGATAGATGCAAATTTCTGAATCCATTAATAATACTGCCGGGATTCAGATCTTCAGCCTGCTGCTGAGACTTAAGGTACTTAGGAGAACATGTGTGTACCTAGTTTTCTGGTTTAGCTTTCTTTCCTCACACCCTAAAATTAGGCTCTGCACTTGGGGATCTGCTTTTTTGTCTAATTAGCTTGGCTTCCACACTTTCTGCAAGTGGTCACTGTTTATGTAGTCTTCATTTTCCGGGTACCAGAGTGAGACCCTCATAATTGCAAATGTGCTGAGTATGCACAGCTGCAGATGAAATCAGAGAGAATTGCCCTTTGAAAGAAAAGTGCTAAATCCAGTTAAGCACCTGAAATATCAGAACCAATGTGGTCTAGCCTGGCTAGACCACAGATCTATCCAAAATCAGTGAATAACTGTAAATGTAATCTCATTGTGCCTTACTTCCCTGTCTGAAAGCAAGGGTTAATAATTGCCTCTTATCTCACTGAGGTGGCAAGAAAATAGCCAGATTGGATTTGTGAACTGTTCAGCCACTGTAGCAAGATGCAGCAGAGAAAAAGCCTACAGGAAATTAATAATTCTGTCTGTAGAGCAAGGTTTGAAACATGTGGAGCAAATCGAGCCTGGCTGACACACTTAGAAACAGGAGAAAACATCCATTGGAGAGCAGTCCATCTCATGAGTGAAACGGAGAAAAATGTCACATCCTTTTCATGAGTGCACACATTGAAATGAACAAGTGAAGACTGTCCCAGTAGGCCTGAGCCAGGACTTTTTATCCAGCCTTAACATGTAGGGCTCTATTTTGCAGCTTTAAATAGTATTATGGAAATTTAGGGACAGATATGTGCATCTGAGTGGTGCCTTATCTTCACCTACCTTCTTTAGGGAGTCTAGGGAAAGGGGTTTGTCCCAGAGGAATTATTTGTGCTGTTCCAAGATCACTGTTTGAAAGACACACAACTCACCTCCAGAGTGGGATGACTCTCCAGAGGTCTCTGACTTTCCTGTGCATTATCAGAGGAGGTCAGATGGTTAGCTGGGGGAATGTATTTAACTTTTTTCAGCCAATGTTATGGGAGTTGAATCACAGCCTGTGTGGTTTTATAAATCAGTTTTAATTTACTGTATGTTTAAGTGTTTGGTGGGTACTTGAAGTAACTCATCAATGAACATTCTTATACAAAAGTATAAAAATATACTCACACTAACAAGGTGAAAGCTTTGACTTCTAGACAGACATAAAACATGATTTGACTGATGATTTCTGTGTTTCATAATAATGAATGCATTACTGATGTCAAAGGTAAGCAATAAAACCTATTAAAAATGTTTTCCAACAGTACCAAACACTTCAGACAGTTAAGGCTGTTTATGAAGTCATGTATTCCTGAATGATGCCAGCAGCAATGACGAATGAACTTTGACAGCTGCCCAGAGGGAGAAAAATCTACTCATTCAATGCAGTCCACTCATTTCAATGCAACTCTGACTCTTACTTCCATGTGGGCCCCTTTGTAATGAATAATTAACAGTTGTTTAGTATTTTAAGGTGTTGCATAGCCCTTTACACATTACTTGGAAATGGCCTCAATTGCCATAAGGGGTTTTTCTTCTGATTAGTGGAAAGCCACAGTCTGGGATGACTTTCAGACACTGTTTAGGTCAGGACAGATTTTGATATGGAGTTTCAATATCTGTCCTGAAAACCTACAGAGGAAGAAGGCATTTTGTACAGGGCAAGGAGGGTAGCTGGTAAGGCTTTCTTCTTATCTTGTATTACAGTAAATACCCCAGGAGCCCAACTGCATACAAATTGATTGGCAAAGACTGAAGGAATAAGATTGTACAGTGACTGAGTCCTACTCAAGGTTTCTGTAGCTACACCAAGAAGTCTATTCATCTAAGTTTATAATAAATAAATTTTCCCAATACCTCATTTGATTCATTACATAAGATTTTAATGATAGTGGTAAAGCCAATTTCTCTCTTCCTTACAGTACTTATGCACAAACTGGGAAAATTATACACCAATGATTTGATTCAGTTGTAAATCATGGGGCAATTTATCATTTTTTATTTCTCCTTTTAAGGAGACTGAATACTTGCTATCACCATTGCTAAATAGAAAATAAAATACCATATGCATGTCTCCAATACATGACAGAGCAAAAATCTCTGTCCTGTGAAATACAGCATCAGTGATAGATCCTCTCATCCATCAATTTCAGACCCTTCCAGCTGTGCTCTTTTAGGATCTGTAAGATCTTTGTGCTTCAAACATTAGAGCCAGCTGTAGTGCATGTGTCTGTGAAAGGCTGGCAGTCAGAGACACCAAACTGTTTGCCATGGAAAAGAAAGACAGCCTCCAAAATTCTCCACACCGGTTAGATGATTAGGCAAGTGGGCTCCTTCTCATGGTGAATTACGTCAAAGTCGCAGCAATATGTCTGAAGCCTCCACAGGGGAGTGAAGGATTTCAGAGGACCTGTCTGGATGCCCATGTTTGCCAGCTGGGTGGCAAACAAGCCTACTCTGCCTTCAATGTCTTCACAATGTGCCTACAAGGCTGTTCGAGAGAAACAATTCTGAATTAAAAAAAAAAAAAAAAAAAAAAGTAATTATTTGCTGTTGGATTAAAAACAGAGGAATAAGAGATAAGAGGGACCTCAGTGGTCATCAGGCCCACTTCTGTGGTATTGCAAATGATCACAAAACATTGCTTGCTTCATACTCGTTCTTTAACTTTTCAAACATTGCCATTGAAGAGCAGCAATAAATACATCTCTGTGACTTCCTAAAGCTCTAAGATAACAGACATAAATTGACCTTTTTTATTGGAAGGTTTGCAGTTACCAGTCTCTAAATAGGTTAGAGATGTCTTGAATGTTTCTGGCACTGTGCCTTCAGAGATTGAAAGGAATATGGTTATTTCTCTGGTTAAATCAGACTCTCGGTGTCTTGGGAGTCTTTTCCAAAATTTGGACCAAATAGCTACTCTGTAGGGATTAACAATGAAAACCTCTTTTCATCTTATTAAGCAATGTTCCAGATCCCAAAGAAATAGTGACTCCATCCTTGGTCAATCATGCTACACCTGTGCTGACCTGATGCACACCTCTAAACAATATTTGAGGAAAGAACAAGATATATGACTGTGTATGTCATATATATTGATCTTTGGTTTAAGTTTTCTTTCATTTATTTTCCACAAACAAATGCACACTCTTCTCCTACTTTAGAACTTAGCGCTGGAAGACAAGAGCTGTTGTTTTTATGGTGCAATATGAAATACTCAACTATCCAGGAATTTGAGAGAAAAGTTTTTCCCAGGTAGTTTGATGCAAAAATGTGTTTTATTTCATCCAAACACATTCTCCTTTCCAATATTTTCTTCTTTTCTCTTTGTAGCGGGGTAATGTCCTTAAATATGGCTTTTTTCAGAGACAAGATAAGATCCATGGTTAATGTCTTAGGGCAGTAAGGCTGGCATATTACTCTTTTTGGCAGCAAAATTACATTATACCATGCAGTGTCTCATACAGAGAAGAGCTCAAGCATTTATTTCCCATCCAGTTAAAGCAGAAGTCTTCATTACAATCAACAAATGCAATAAATAAATTGAAATTTGTTAATTTTAGACTGAATGTAAATGATACATACTAATCCTCCACATAATTTAAAACAATGGCTTCAAATCAGACATGACCTTGATTATATTATTTTTTCTTTATAAATATAATACTCTTATCCTATGCCAAATTCCAGAACCTGTATTCTATAACATGTATCACTTGAATCAGTTTGCTATTGAGAAGCTGATGCAAAATGAAATTATCCCTTTTTTTCTTATCATTCTGTTCTATGGCATATTTATTTTTTGTATTTGTAAGAAATTACAAAATAAAGCCTCCAAACCCTAAACAATCAGAGTTGTGATGTTCTCCTTGAGTTATCTACACCTTTCCCAGAACAGAGGTGCAAGAAAAAAATTTGTCCCACTGCAGAGCTCATTCCAAGCAGTCAAGCAAATAGTTTTGACGTATTTCTTGCATGTTTCTATATTACAAGTGCTTTGAACCACCAGCAAAACACACAATTGTGGCAAAAAAGCCTTAATCACAAGACCACAGGTTATAAAACCTATGATCCAAGGCATTTGAGCTCTGGCTCTTGAAATTCATTAAATGCTCTTCTAATTATCCTCTCTATAATCAGCATGTCATTCTGCACATCAGGGTCTGCACACACCCTTTAGCTAAGTCTTACCTTCACATGCAAGAAGCTTTCTGACAGGAAGGAAATGGAGACAATAGCTTTGAAATTAAACTAGCATTTTAATCATCTCTTGATCTGTTGTTGTAGTGATGTGAAGCTACCCCTTACATGATGACCATCTGTAGCTTGCAGCTGAGAAATCTAACATTATTTTGACTGTAATTGTTTTTCTTTCTTTTTTTTTTTTTTGAGATGACAATTATGAGAGGGACAAAAAGGTTTTTTTGTATTTTTCTTGTAAACAGATGTGGAACTAAAGGTGAACAGGATTAAGCCACATTATGAAAGACTCAAAGTAGTTAGTTAATCTGGTGTTTGGGGGAATTTGTAACCTGAACCAGATCAAGCCAATCTTTTCCTTTCAATTCACTGTCAGCAGCTAGAAACTGCTGATCTGATCCCCAGACCCTGTTTAAACTCTACTGGAGTGTGTGGAGGGGACCTATCATTCATTTCAGTGTGTTGTCAGAGATATGGTTACCTAGAGGAGCAGGTTTTGAGGATTTCCAGCCCTCCTGCTATTCATTTATAGTCCAGCAGGTAACAGCAGAACAATTCAGCTGATTCACTAAAGGTAGCTACCATACGTGTGCTATCTTATGCTGAAAAACAGTGATTTTTTGCATGTGGCTTGATTCAAGCAAATTAGCACAGCCAGCTGTGAGTCCTCCAGGTCACATCTTGTGTGTACAGCCTGGTGGGAATACTGCACATTTGTCTACCCAGGGGCTCCTTTGCAGAAATAAGACATCACAAACAGGGCAGCAGACCGTGAATGAGGAAATCTGCTTTCCAGTCTGAACTCTGCCACCCAGCTTTTAATAAACCTGCACCATTTTCAGCAATGGTTTTTGCAGGTTTTCTGCAACAAATATGTAGACTGTAAGTCTGTCAGAGCAGGGTGTACATTACTGTCACTGTTAACATACAGCACTCAGTTCAGATCCACACTTAAAGCCTTGCTCTATTTTCATGGAGATCATGATAATATTGACTGTCTTCAAATCATATGCTATCTACAGTCATTCCAAAACCTAACATTGCACAGATTATACAGAGGGCATCTTTGTGCCGGGAACAATCCTGCCCTTATCATCCAAACTAGCAATGAGATTTCAACGGAGCAATTCTATGTGACACAGTGAAAAATGCATGAAAAAATATTGACTATTTTATCAGATATTCCAAGGTTATTGATACAGAGACACTTGCTAGCCAGGTCTGCTTCCTCCATCCCTATCATCAGGGACCTTCTGAAGGGAGGAGTGTGTGACTCATTAATAATATCTGTGCTGTTTTATCACCAGCTTCAAGGAGAAGCAGTATTTCAGAAATTACTAAAGGATGATCTTGCCTTTACAGGTATTCAAGCTGAACTAAAACTAAGGCACTGTACATGAACACAATGGAGCAGAAGAACAAAGGTCAAAAAAAGGAACAATGTTCATCACCACCTGAGCAATTATCCCTGTGAGAAGCAAAATAATTTGTTTCCTTCCACATGTAGCAGTGTATTAGTCTTTGGTTTGCCCATGGCATCTCCAACCTGAATGTTAGCATGTTAAGCAATGAAATTTTACATACAGTATTTATTGGTGTATTATTTGATTTTATGGTAGGAAATGGACTGGAAAATGTACAGAAAATGAGAATAAAACTGTTCTATATTTTCAGATACCATGGGATTACACTGTAAAGTTGACATGATAGCCTCATTACCTTCTTTCTCTCACAAGGGTTATTTTACCAGCTGCTAGGAGTTAGTGAATTGGTTATTGTGGCTTACTGCAGATTATTCCTTGATTAGTTCTGCCTCTTGTTTTAGGAAAGTGAACCACAATCTGCTTGAGGCCTGTGGCTTCTTCTCTGGGAGCCCTGTGTGGGTAACATTCAGGTGAGAGAAGGTTTTAGAAAATAATACCATCCTGCTGTTGCTGTGTAATTAAGTGCATGCTATAAAAACACAGTTTATTGTTATGGTCATTTGTTCAATCACAAAAATCCAAGAAGAAAACATCTCACATACCAGCGTCTTCAAAAACATATTTAAAAGAGAGGTTTTGCCTGCTCTGAAGGTGAACTGAAATTCATCCTAAGTCTTTAAAAGTTCTCTGATGCCCAGCCCAGAAGGCAGAGGTGACTGAAACTGATGTGGCCTATTGTGTACAGGGGGGTTGTACAAGGGGGTTAGACAAAATGTACAGAGGGGGGTTGTACAAGGGGTACTGCTTAAGTTATAGCTGGCTTGACAAGCTTAGCAGATGCCTTATCAGGCAGTACCAGGATAGAATCTCCTAATCAGGAGAACAGAAGGGGGTTGTACAAGGGGGTACTGCCTAAGTTATAGCTTGTTTGACAAGCTCAGCAGATGCCTTATCAGGCAGTACCAGGATAGAACCTCCTAATGAACAGAACAGCTCATTAAACCAGTTGGACATAGACCAGACCCATCCAGCTCCTAAAGAGCATGCGTGAGGACCAGAGGTAAAAAGTTCAAGCCTGAGGAAGACTCGTTTACTTCATCTTGAAGACCCCTACCCACAAGAGGAAGACTACTTACTTCATCTGAAGACCAGTGCCCAAGACCACCAGGAGGCACTGCGCATGCGTGGAGAACCTTTTAGCTCATTATAATACGAAGCGGGGATAGAATATGAATATGTATAGACGTATTATGCAACCTAATACACATGTATGACTTTACAGGATAAATGTAGAAGGAAAACAGCACTGAGGTGCGCATGCCTTTTGGAGGACCAATCCCCCGTGCATCTTCAGCTGAATAAAGCATACCTACTTTACAACTTTAACGAAGTTGTGGAGTCTATTCCGTTATCGGTGACCAACTGTATCACTCGCAGCAGCTCTTGGGGCCAGCAGACACTGATGAAGAAGATGGTCTGAAAGCTTAGGTGTGGAGAAGGACAACGAACTCTGTTCCTCCTCGGGCCAAGTTGTGTGCAATGTTTGTGTTTACACAAAGACATATCCAGTTTTCAAATGGGAGCCTCTTTTTTTTTTTCCTCTCTCCTGTGATTCTCCCAGACTGGTGCCAATCATACCCGTCCCTGGGCCTTTTTTGCTCTGAAAACTCGGCAGCCCTGTGTAGAATAGATCCATCTCTGGCTTAGCCTGCATGATTCAAATGATACGGTAACTTCATTTACACCAGGTCTGAATGTAGCTATAATTGCCTGGAGGTGATAAATAGGGGACACCATGCTGTGGCAATGCAGGTTGTGTTTTGGAAGATGGATAACTCTTTCAATCTAATAGCTCAAGTACAGCAGTTTAACCCTGGAGTGCATTTTCCAATTGTTATACCTTGCTTTAGCTACATGATCCAATTGACTTACTTTAATGGTAGTTGAGCAGCTAAAACTTCTGTGAAGCTGAGAAAATGTATCCTCTGATGTCAAAAGAGAAAGTGTGATACTGAAAGCAAATTAGGCATCAGTTCATATCACTGGAAATATGAAAAAACATACAAAAGGAAAGATAATTTTGATTTTTTTTCCCCTAGGAAACTACAGAACAAAGCAAAAGAGTAAACCTGACTTTCAGCAGCAAAGCCATTGTAACTCTTCACAAATAAGATTTGTATAAATAAGTTCATCAAAATCCCAACCCTCCACTATATTTAAACACCATATATATTTGTGCAGCTTTTAATTAGACATTTAATCGTGGTTTTTAATGGAGGAGGATTGCAATTATGCAGTATTAACAGATACTTTAGCTGATCAGATTTTTCCCACAACTGATGCAACAAGACAGTTTTGATTAAATTTTTTATTTTCTGGGTTTAATGTTTATTTATAAAAATGGGTCATCTGAAATACCAGTTTCCCCCTTGTATAAGTGGAAGTTTTGTAAAAAACCTTTAATTGTGGCCCTACTGTGAGAAGAGGCTTTGCCAGAGGAAAAGCACATCCACTGCCCATTGAAGTCAATAGGAGAGGCATTGCCTGCCGAGATCATGATGAAAGTCCTGAGAAATAGAGGAGGGGACAAAAAAAGGCATAGCAGAGAGGACAAAAATAATGGGGTTGAACTCTGTAGGAAGACAGGAAGAGCTGTGAAAGCTAAGGAGACCTGTTTTACATGGCAAGTGAAGAGAAAGAGAAGAGGGCAGAGGTTATGGAAAAGAAAGCAACAGCTCTAAAGAGAGAGACTTGGATCTTTGCAGAAAAGTCTTTGTAACCAATAATGTAATAACACTGTGACCAGGTCTTCTCTGACCCGTGCACTTAAACCAAGTGGCTTTCAAAGAACAGATCTGTCATACCACCTACTTGGAGTTACAAACCTGTTCATTTGCAGCAGAATTTAGGAGCCCATGTGCCCTTGTCTAAGAGACATGAAAGAGAAATTTTGTTTACTTTAAAACTCTTTTTATTTACTTTTTTTTGGGGGGGGGGGGCGGGGGAGGGAGTCAGTAATGAATCTAGCCAAGGCATCCTATTATTATTATTGTTGTTATTATTACTACTACTATTGCTATTGCTATTCTTGCTATTGTCATTATCATTAACACTGCCATTTATTTTAACGTGCACAATTTACTGTGCCTTGAAAACATGATCAAATAGAATGGCGAATATGCATATATATTAAAACCCAACTTCAGTAGTGAGAATCAGCACAGTTCTGATTAAGCCAACTTGTATTCTGGCAGTTGAGAGCTTGACTCTTTCACATGTACAGTCTTAAAAAAATGAACAACTCCATAATTTCTCTGAAACACATTTCACCTAGTCTATGTTTGACTTGGAATAGTTTTATCCACGAATGCAACCACGATTTTGCACTCTTTGAGAAATAGTAGTGCAAATTTTATCACCTTAAGGATCATGTACAGAAAGAAGTACCCCTTCCTATTTGTTCATTTCACAATGTTTATTCTCATAAAAGACCCCTCTGTTGCACCTAAGTTTTCTCTCTGAGACACCTTCACTTGACAGATCACCATCTGCTATGGATATCTATCATTTTGACTAAACTAAATGAGCCATTTCAATTTTTCAGATGTCAGAAATGGATGCAGAGGGAATTGTGTGTTTATGTGCATGCCTCAGGTTTAAGAAACTCAGGAAAATCCCTAAAACAGTAATACTATGTAAGAAGAACTGGAGAGTGAAATGAATCTTTGAATCTTTGTCATGGAAGTTATGAACCAACCTCTCTGGGCAGCTACCAGAATTAAAGTTCAGAAAACAGATTTAGTATCAATCCAGGGGGTATCAATCCAGAAGGTAAGTAGCACCCCTATGCAGAGGTATCCCACTGGCAGCACACAGTTAAAGCTCAGCACTTCATGAAGTGCCCTAGTTTCTATCAGCTGTACAAAAGGTGGATGCAGGGGTTTCCTGTGTCCTCTCTGTTCCAATCATTATGTGTTTCTGAAAACAAAAGCTGCACTGTGTGCTCAAATGTTACAGAAACCAGACATCATAAAAGGTTTCACTGGGGACTGCAAGTGACTACCAGACACCAGTCTGTGGTGGGAAACTGTCTTTCATTCACACTACGCGTTACACAAATCCAGTTAACTTTCCCATTTAACATGGTGCCACTGTACTTTTGCTGTACATTTACTTCCTATTGCCACACTTTCGTATTAACCGTGTATCTTTTAATACCATCCTGGCTGCCAGCATTGCCAGAGTAATACCTGTCTTTGAGAGGATTTCAAATCTAAACAGCAATCTTTCAGAAAGGGCTGATACATGCAAGAATTGTTCCATAACAATTAATGCAAAATCTGGCATTTAATAACGAGGCAGCAACGAATCAGGCTATTTCTTGAAGTAGCACAAAGAGGCAGGTTTTCTCCCTTACTGCAGCAGCAGAGGACTTGCTGCCGCAGGAGCCCAGTGGCAGAACTGGTTCCCTCTGTGCAGTGCAAAGCACGGAGCTGAGGCATGAGTTCAAAGCGGGCAAAAAAATGCCATTCACCCCTCATAACAGATGCTGCTGAATATTCCCGAGTGCCATCTGCTGGTGCTTCATCTGCTTCTTTTGTATGCAGCCATAGTCCAATGTGGATGTTACTCAGCCATTTGACAAATGCAGCTTATCTTGTGGCTTGCAGTTTCCTTCTCTGTGCCCTCAGGCACACGTATCAGAACACTAGAGATCATTTTCATTTTGTCATGTTTTGAGGTTTTGAAATTTGGTCATGTTCAACACTGGATAGAAATGTTCACAGAGGGTCAGATTCTGCTTCTCTTCCCTTTACCTCATCCATACACACGCACTCACAGAAGAAGCCTCTAAGTCAGCCAGCATAACATTTAGTCAGCCCTGAAGTGGTCAGGCAGTTGGACTAGAAGATCATTAAAAGTCCCTTCCAACTGAAAAAAAATAATAAAATAAAACACTTCAGTTGACTTTGTAAGACAGTGTTACAGTCATTAGATGGATATGAAGGCAGTCTGGACTTCCCATCAAAAATGTCACAAAAATCAGTAAGTCTTCATGAAACAGTCTGGCTTAAACAAGACATCATGGCATGATGAAAACAGTCCTGAAATCTCCTGCCTTAGTCTTTTTGAATAAGAACATCAGACTGCTACATTTATTTCTTCTTAATAGCTAGCGATTGCTATTCCTCCTACACCTCAGCTGGCAGCAGCTGGAGCTGAGGTGACTACCCTCATCCAGAGCAGCCCTTGAGGACTGCATCATCCTTGCACCAGCCACAAGCTGAGCAGTGCTGGTGATACCAGGCCCAGGAGTCACCACCAAGGAACTCCTCCAAAAGTGGGGAGCAATGGTTGGTTCTGCTGGAGTAACTTCTAAGCCAGAAAGTGGAACACTGAATGCACTAAAGAACAGGGGTGGAAGGAGAAAGGCATTGCCAAAGTGACCAACCATTTTTTACCATGTTCACTGAAGTTCATGGCCAAGTTCACACTAGCTTCAGTGATTGCCTTCATTGCATCTCAAAGCATACATGCCCAGAGCATTCATCTACAGTACCAAGCCCACATCTCCTGGCACCAGGCTGGTTACACGATAGCCAGTGGCCACCAAGAAATTCAAGAAATTGCACGTGAGCAACAGCATGTGGGCAGGGGGAAACAAGGGCACACATTTGGAAGGTGGTATTTAAGCTGTGGGATGTGTACACAAGAGTGTGAAATTACAGTACTGGGCAGTATCCAGATGAATGAAGTGGCAGGTCAGCTACCACTATTTTATGGTGGTGGAAAAAGAGAGCAGAATAAAGCTTTAATAATCTATAAAATATTTAATTACTTCAGATTCTCATTTGAGTCATTGAAGAGTTATATTTTAAAGTCCATCTGCCCACATTTCCATTAATAAAATAGTTCAAAAAGTCATTTGAGAGAGAAAACGCCAACTCAAAGCCAAAACCAAAGAACAGCTCAGCAGTGACCCAATAATTAATTTCATTTTTCCCACCTCCCCTTAAATAAACTCTAGCTGAAAATCAGCATGCATCTGGCTAAAGCCAGGCACTGTGAGCAAGGACTGCCACAGATAAATGGATATGCTGCTCAGAACCTTTAGAAAATGCTACCCTTCAGGTGCCTACACAAAATACCAGAAGCTACTGCACAGTTATTCTACCCTAAATGGTTAGGACCCAGAGACTAGTTGACTACTACTTTTTCTGGAACTCAATGCCATTTTCAGTCACTGAAATAAAAAATACAAATAATAAAAAAAAAGATAAAAGTCTGGACAGCATCTTATTAATGAAATGCTTTAGCATGCATGGCTCTGTTTCATACTAGCACAAGGAAGATACTCTACCAACAGATGATACGTAAGAGGCTAAAGTGTCCTGTGAAGGCTGTAGGCTGAAGTAACCCTATGAAGCTACATGTTAGGGACTACATAGAAAATGGCCATGTTTGTCCTCATGGGAACAGAAGAGCAAGTCTGGGGACCTCAGCTCAAAGATATTGAGAAAATGGAAAAAATCTCCTCCTCAGCAGATGCCTACCAAAAATGACAGGATGTTAAGAGTCACATTCTTGAAGGACAAACTGAGGAAATGTAGCACACTAAAAAACTTTTCATTGCAAGGGTAGTACAGACCCTGAATAAGAGATAGTCTCACTTCAGGCAAGATGCTGTGTTCAGTTTTGGGTCCCCCACTGTGTTCAGCTTCAGTCTTCTTTTAAAGTTCTGTTCCAACCTAAATGTTTCTATGACTGTATCAGTGGTCCAGGTCATTTCACTACAGTAATTTCTGAGTGGTAAAGGAGAAAAGCCTGTGGAAGGATAATGCCTGCTTTCAGCACTGTTGTCATGAGAATTGACATTCCAAGTGTCAGAAAAGTCAGTTTCTGATGAGTTGAGATATAAGGTAATTAATTTCAAGTATAATTTTGAATTATAATGAAAATTCATGCTAGAGAGGCTGGCAACAGAAAATTTTAATTACAATAAAGTAATCAACCAAGCTGCAGCAAGAGTTACTTTCCCCCAACAATTATGCAATTGTACACACTTCACAAATGCTGTGAACTTTTAGACTTTATCAGTGTCATCTAGGGTCTCTTCTCTTTTTTCTTTTTCTTTAAGATTGCTTTTAAGTAGGTTCTGTGTGGTTGAGGTGAAAAACAAATCATTCTAATTATAAATGTATTTATTTTTTAATTGTCCTTTAAACTGCAAATTTCCAAGTCATCATACCTACATAAAAATATTTAAACGCTGTGCAAAGGTTTATAACAGTTGCACTACTGATGCTTTCATTTTCAGGTTACTCTTTTATCACAGCTCATCTTTCTGGTGATAGGATCATTTAAAACTGAGTGGAGGAGTATATAATTCAGGAGCAAGCATCAGGAGTTTTTTTAATGTTGGTTATTTTATTTGCTGAAAGCATCATTACAAGTATTAATTTTTTAAAAAATGCATTTTGACCTTTCTTTAATACCTGAATTTTTCGATTTTAGCCTGGAGTTTTAAGAAAAATAGATTAATATTTTACACATTTCAAAAGCCCCAAAATATCAAAAGATGACCTTTACTTTGTTTTAGAAATTGAAGGAAATTGGCTACCTCTGCTTTTTAGATCAGCAGCGTATGTGCTGATTTTTCATTTTTAGTTTAAACTTCCAACAAGAAAGAAATGTATTTATGCAAAACGTCCAATTTCATACAAATTAGCGGCAACAACACTTCAAGATTTGAATTAAATAGATACTTTGTATCACAATATTCAGGTTTCTAACTTTTTGTGCATTTCAAAAGGCTCTTTATCCTGAAGAAAACAAGCTACACTGTTTTTTTTTACTCTGGCTTTTTATTTTTTCTAGGCCTTTTTTGTATGTTAAGTTGAAAAAGTTTAATGAATCAAAGACCAGAAAAAAGTTATTATACATTCTATTCTATTTTTGTCAGAAATAATACCCCTGCATAAACTGGCTGGCTGAAATGCTCCATATACCATAGCTGCTTCTGCTTGGTGAAATTTCTTAGGTGCTGTTACTGAGAGCTCTAAATTTCCTTTTGTCAGACATAAGGATAAGCAGAGGAATATGTGATTTTACCTGTGTGTGATTTGCACCAGTTGTAGAAAATTTCTGACAAGATTAATTTCAGTCAGAATTATTTATGCTGCAGAGGCAAAGCCAAATCATACTTACAAAATTCCTGACCATTGCCTAATTTTTAATATAATTATGTGTTTGTTAGTTTGCTAACATATAGCTAGCAGTATATCTGACTGGTAGATTAAGGTCAAAGGTAAAGCTTTAACTGGGGACAGTTAGAGCAAAATCCAAACACTGCAATTCAGTGCTCAAGTTAGAGTAAAGGGCAATCACAACATTGAAAAAAACATAGTTAAGAGGATGAAATCCTCTGAGTCACTTAGGTATTCTTGGGAAACTGCATCACCAAAGCTTGAATAGTCTCAGATGATGGAACCTGAACTAATCCCAGAAAAAATTCAGGCTACAGAAGTGCAAACAGGAGCAGTGTCAGAAGTGTCTGGTTGAGTGGAGAGATACTAAGGCTAATGCTTAGAAATACACATATTGGGGAAAATTAGAATTTTTAAATTATGCCCTTGCTAGTAGGAAAAAGTGATGTCTTTCATTAGACCATTTGATGGCCTCAGATCTGATAAAAACCAACGTGAAAAGTAAGGATCTGTTGGAAGCACAAATTGCCCTTCAGGCCATCTGCATTGCTTGGAAATGGAAATGCCATTCTGCTGCACCATGGCTTCGGTTTCTAAGTTATTCAGAGCTTGCCTACCCTATAGTCATAGAAATAATGTTTCTTATCCATGGTAGATGAAGATATGGCAAATGCCCAATACTACTACGTAGTACCTGGACATGCTGCTTTGAAATTTGCTCTTTAATTGCTGCACTGCTTTGTAGACCCAGCCTGAGACACATTTAACAGTTCACACTACAGTATTTGTTCTTACACTCTTAACTACAGGACCTGTCAAATTTTAGATTTCCCCAGCTACATCTTCCACCTGCACTTTCCAAAGAGTTACTCTGGTAAATTGCATAGTTTAGGGAATGATTAAGCTTAACACTTTCTTCAGTTAATAATATTTGCATAATAAAGATGTTGAAAGTGTGCATATTAGTTAGAAGACTAAACTATTCTCTCAGATGTCTGGAAAAGATATGAGCATTCACTCCTTGCCTTGATTTATTAGTATGATAAAGAGATTGGCATTTCCATGAGTCCTCAAACCCTAATGACTTCCTTCTGGAGGAAAAAAAACACAGCCACCACAGACTCACACCAAGTATGTCAGCAGTGAATGCGAGCAGTAAGAATTTTGTTGCATGCAAACAAACCTGCTTAGTTGGTATTACCTTGCTCCTCTTGTAATAGGATCTTTTAAATTTAGGAGAGTAAGTAAGTCTATCACTGACATGCTTAAACAAAATGAAAGCCTGTGTTTAAAACCCAAAAGAAGAGTTCATGCTGCAGATTCTCTCAATAGCACTAGGCATACCCAGAAATGTTACATTTCCTTTTTTCTCTGACAACTGGAAACCAGTATTTCAGTTGGGAAACAGAAAAGAAGTAGAAAAGAACAAACCTAATGAAATTCTTTATGAAGGATCAAAGAAGAGCGTATAAAAGAAAAGCAACCAGAAAAGAGTGCATTGAGTGTTTCTGAAGAGTAATCAAGGTTAGTTGTAAAACAGCCACCATTTTGAACTCTAAGTCTGCTGCTCCATGGAAGAAATATCTGGGAGGTTGCCAAGGGGGTTAAAGGGAGCCTTAACATTATAAATTCAAGTCCTAGAGGAACTGGCCAAAGGAGTGAAGGAAGCACATATTTTCACCAGATGAAGGCAGATATAAGCAGAGAGCTTACTAACCAGGACATTTGTAAAACAGAGGGGACAAACTCAAACCATTGTAAGTACTAGAAACGGTCCTTTCCCAAAACCTGGGAGAGAAGGAATTGTCTGAGTGAGGAGCACTAAGGCTGTCTGTGCTCATAATTGATATGTTGCTCCTGGTATGGATCTGATTGCAACTGGTACTTCCCTATGAACCTGAAAGTGTTTCCAATGAATACGTGATTGGAAGATAGAATGGACCAGGCATCATTTCCCATCACAGCCTGCAGCCGCTGTGTCACAGAGGTGAAGATGACTCAGGTGATTTAAGGGCTTAAGCTATATTCCTTTCCATGTCAGCTGATGTCGATCAACATTACAGAATTTGCTCACCTCCATATGAGAGTGGGAAAGGTGGGAGGTCAAAACTAATTCATAGGAAGGCAATGACTGATCCATAAGGTTCAAACACAACAATGGGAAAAAAAAACCCAAAACCAAATAAAAACAGCCAAAAAACAACCAAAGGATAATTTCAAACAAAATGCTGATATGGTCATTTATATGGTCTTTAGAACTCCTGCTTTTTTGTTACTCCACAGAACATTACTACAATGAATAATTTTTTGGTTTGGCACAGGGAATTACAGCCTGATCCTGATCAACATGTCAGGTATTTCTCATCCCTCAGGTAGAAAATTTTCAATGAATTGAGTACATTTAACAACCAGTGGTTGGAATAAAAAATGTGTTTGCAAAGAATATTCAGTTGGACTTTCAATATTTAATATTGAATCATAAAATCACACAATCATAGATTGGTTTGGGTTGGAAGGAATCTTACAGATCATTCAGTTCCAATCTCCTGCCACCAGCAGGGACACATTCCACTAGACCAGGTGGCTCCAAGCCCCATCCAGCCTGGCCTTGAATACTTCCAGCAATGGAGCAGCCATAGCTTCTCTGGGAAACCTGTGCCAGTGCCTCATCACCCTCACAGGAAGGAACTTCTTTGTTATAGCTAACTTAAATCTACTCTCTTTCAGTTTAAAGCCATTTCTGCCTTGTCCTATCCTTACCGGGCCTTCTCAAAAACCCCTCTCCAGCTTTCTTGTTGGCCCTAAGGTCTCCCTGGAGCCTTCTCTTCTCCAGTCTGAACAAGCCCAACTCTCTCAGCCTGTTTCCATAGCAGAGGTGCTCCAGCCCTCTGTACATCTTCATGGCATTTCCTGGACTCGCACCAACAGGTCCATGTCCTTCTTACAGTGGGGGCCCCAGAGCTGGATACAATACTGCAGGTGGGGTATCGCGACAGTGGAGTAGAGGGGGGGAATCTCCCTCAACCTGCTGGTTATGGTCTTTTTGATGCAGCTCAGGACATGGTTGGCTTTGTGGGCTCCAGGTGTACATTGCTGGGTCATGTTGAGCTTCTTGTCAGTCAACACCCCCTAGTCTTTCTAACTAGCCTCTGGTTTTAAGGTGCCTTGATGTTCTGGGTACTTAACCATTTTAAGCCTGTAAATGATGTGCAGCAAGGGTTGAGAAAAAGCTTCATTTCACTGCCTTACTCTTTTGATACTTCATAATTCATTCTTATTGTTGTTACCATACAGGCAAACCTCTGAAAATCCTCAGGCAAGACATTGTGAATGGTGATTTCTTTCTCCTCTACAAGCTGTTTACTGAACCCACATTAACAGATACCCACTGAACTCTGGTTGGCTGACATTATCAATAAAAGTGCAGAAGTTTACATGTTTGGGTTTTGCTGGTTTTTTTTTTATTTAATTTCTGGGAGTGCCACCACTTCTGGAAAAAAACAAAACAACAACCAAAACAAAAATTTATTGATCTACTCACCTGGGAGCAACCTGAAAAAATTATTTTCAATGTCACCCCCCACTTCTGCCTGTCAGCCCTTCAGACCACTTCTCACAATCTTTCTCCTCCACCTCCACAGCTATTTCTTTTCTCAGCTCCCTGCCTGCTTTTTCCTTTGCCGTCCCACCGCCCACCTGCCTGACATGCTGAAAGGGTAACTTCCCTCTCATGTCAGCTCATCACTGATCTTTTTTTAGAAGGAGTAGAGCAACACCAATTAGTCCCACAGACTCTTGCAGGAGTATCATTTAGCGTGGAAAGAAGCTTCTAATTAAACATTTGTATGTAATTTCCCTCCTATTGTAACACTTCATGTGAAAGTTTCCATCTTAAAATAAACTGGTGACTAACAGTGAGAAGGAGAGATTCAGCTGAAATTTGTCTCTTTTTGTTTCCAGGATTATCCATCTAGACAATATCACCACTTTCCTCCTGAGTTAGAAAAAGTGGATGAACTTAGAGATACCTCACCCTACCTTATTTGCAGTAATTGAGGAGGGGGTAACGTCTACTGAGCAATGGATTTCAAGTAGCTTGGATATGTATGGCTTCAAATACTTAATAACTCAGTATAAACAAATAGGCTGTTAGCAATGGTTGTTATACAGACAAGGACATGAAGTACTTAAGAACAGGGAAAGAATTTGGTCAAAGAAGCTAAATTGAGATTTTGAAGGACATGTTTTGATCCCAGCTCAAGATTGTTAATGCTCAGCAGTTAGTCTTGAGGAAGACGCACTAGAAACTTGGATCTGCTCAGCATGTTACATATTTTATAGAAAACAGACTAGCTGTATAAATAGTGTCTTATTTTTGTGGTCTCCTGTGTCTGAAACATAACTATTCAACAACTGCTCAAGACTGGAGAAACAAGGAAGCCAAGCCAATCATTTTAGTCCCTAATCTAAGGATATAAACCATCTGCATCCTGAATTTGATAGTGATGAAATGGAGTATAATCACTTCTCTGGCCTGAGTCTGCATATTGCTTCTTGACATGTCAAATTAGAGAAGAGAAAACAAGAAAGTTACATTTGAAAAGCAGGAGACATCTTTGCAATTGGTGTATTCCTTTTTTAAATGAATCTTCCAGATGCCATTTAGAGGAAGAAGCCTTTGCAAAGATGTGCTGGATGCAGATGCAACTGTGAATAAGCAATTAAGCAAATCACAGCTTCAGAGAATGATAAAATGTGACATAAATCTTAAGTTATCCCTTAATTTTATGCAACATTTTGCAAGTGGGTTATGGTTTTTTGTGGTCAAGAAAAAGCGCCCTTAAAAAACATTACATATTAGTAGTCCAGATATTAGATGTTTTTAAAAACCTACACTGATGAATTTTGACAATAAAGTCTTCTTATATCTCTGGTTCATTTTACAATGGTATAAAGAACTGATAGAAAAACCATGTTCTCCAACATCTTCATCCTCTTTAAAGTTACACGCCAAGAGAAAATCCTTAAATCTCCTCATGCTTGATTCTGAAGCCTTTAATTCACTGTATTTTAAGGTCACTGAAGTCTTTTCAGGAAGATCAGGTCTTGTTTGAGGGATCACGTATTTTAGGTAGCCTGCAGATGAGCATTGCTAAGAGTAGAAACCATCCCCCTGAAGTGGGCAAAAGCATTTTAAATAACTACTGCAAGTGGTAGATAGCTTTTTGTTTTACTTTTGTGAACGTGTATACTTACCAAATTATATCTGAAAAAAAAGGAATATTTTATATTCTTTTCTTATGCCCAATCTCCAGTTAAAAAAAAAAAAAAAAAGTAAATTGTGTAGTAGTAACAAAAGAGGGGGGGGAGAGAAAATTAAAAAAAAAAAAAAACCAGGAACAATTGGGAAGTCTACTGATTTCTTAATGTTCTGTTGAACATTATGGATTTATGATAGCAAATTACTCAACTAAGATAAAATATTAGGCTCTTTTTGATTGGAAGTACATACAGCAATATTATATTTGTGTTCAGATCTTGGTTTTTAGGCACTGATAAGTGATAGCATACATCAATATGCCTCCATTAGATAATTTCAAAAGATATTGCAGTTTCTTTTAGACAATCTTATCCTATTATGCATGTCTATTATAGCCTAGAAGAATTATAGAGACACATCTACTGACAAATCTAGATGATTTTTAATCCTGAAAGTATTTGTGATCTTCTGAATATTCACAGAATTAATCATATTAACAATTTGAATGAGACTGTGATACTTAGTAATAATTCCAAAAACTTGTATTCTGAATGAAAAAGAGAGTTCCAGTTTAAGTCTTCCATTGCGATTACTGGAAGACTGACATTTCCCAGTTGTGCTGGAGAGTTGCAGTTACTGGTAATTCAAGACTTGGACGACAAAAAAACTGAAACACCACTGCGCTGTGTTGTCTATAAGGGCTCTTGTCCTCAAATACTTCCCAGTTGCTCACATCTTTAAATGACTGCTGTAGGAATAACCATGTATAAGTAGGCAACTTTAAAAAAAATATAAAAAGTCAAAATTTTCACCAAATTTCCAATAGTACAAGACTGGCTGAAAGTCTCGAAGAGGGATGACTAACATTTCTGGGAAAACTTTGCTTACCTTCTAAGTCTGGATATTCCTTCTAAAGAATTTATTTCTATAAGAAATCCACTAAAAGTGGATTTGGCTCTCCTTCCTCCATGTCTTACTTCTGTCCTTTCTGCAGGAGACCTTGTGCTGTCATGCATCTTTTTTACCATAAGGCCAGTGCCTGAGCATGTGCTGTCAGCGGTGTTCAGCTCTTTCTGAGACATCAGGACTCTATGTAAGAAAAGCAGGGCTGATACAGATCTGTCCTCACTGTGTGTGGTAGGAAGAGACTGTGTCTCTCCTTCTAAAATAGTTATGTAGCTGATAGAGATGTTTTCTCGAAGTGACCTTGCAGTAGCTACTTTTTCCTATGAAAATAAGGCTTCCTCTCTGCAGCACTCTGCATTTCCCTTCTGTACACTCCAGTAATTAAAAGCCTCATTCGAATCACCATTGTTATCACAAGTGAATGGCAGAATACTTGGTCCATTGTAAAATATTTTCTTTATCAAGAAACTGCAACCCTTCTGACTGCAAGAGACCTAGAGCCAACCAAAGTCTGATACACAAGCCTGGTTCTGAATTTAACTCTTGCCACTTCCCTTGAAAATCTCCTTATTTGCACCACTGCATAGGGCCAAGAGTGATTCTCAAACCCTGAGACCATCAATATGATAGACTGTGTTGGCTGTTTACCCCTTTCTCCAAGACTAGACCCATGAAAGTATAGAAAAGTGGGTCAGTGCCACCTGGAGCTGCATGATCTGCTTTACCTGGAGGTGGTGCTGCATGGGATCTGAAGACCTCAAGTTTTCTTTCTTCAGTAGCCTGGGGTGCATCACAGCTACAATTTGAGGAAATACAAGTCAACTGACTGAATTTTTATTTATATTCTTCATCACCAAAAATCATGCACCTTAATCACTCTATATTCTACAACACAAAAGGAAAAGGGAACCTTAAAACTTTTGCAAACATTTGTTAAGTCTATTTCCAAAAACTATAAAAAGAATACTGTGATTCATTTCCCTCCAAGCTTTAAAATAAAGCAGTAAGGTATAATTCACATCTACAATCCTTATACATGGCCATGAAAACCAATTTATTTTCATCTCCAATTTAAAAATGTGCTGTTGCACAATTCATTTCCTAGGTGCTTCTAGATGTGATGCTTTCAGAAATCTTTTAAAAACAATTTGTCCATAAAACAAACTGAAGCAAAAACGGAAAGGAGAGGCCAATATTTCTATTTTCTTTGGCAGCAAAAGTGATAATAAATTGCAGAGTGCTCTACTTGAGCTCTCTTTCCCCCTGCTATTGTGAACCCTGGTCACCAGTGCAATTTCTGAGCTGTGGATGATCCAGCTGCTACTGAGCTCTGAGTACCAGGTGCATTGCAAATTATCCATCTCTCTTCTCACCTGAATGTTACTCTTTACAGTGCCTTTGCCTTTGTCAAGCCTTAAGTCTAGTGTAAGTGAATGGTGCTTTGTGAAGAGCTATTCATTCTTTCCTAGAGATTGCCTTGACTGCTTGCCCCTCTTTTGTCTGTTTGCTTTCAGTTCTTGACCAAACAAACACATTTACAGGCAAAGATGTCTTTTCTAACATTGAGATGTCTTTTCTAACAATATGAAATTAATATTGTTTCAAATTGCTCCAGTAATCACCAGCATTGTCAGGGGAAACCGCAGCCTTAGACTCATTCAGTCAGTGGATAAGAATAATATCATGCCACAGAAGAGCCCTGTGAAACACCTCATGTTCCAGAAGGCAAATATTGAATTCTGGGCATTGTATTTGTAGTAAATGGTGTGTGAGCTGAAACATGTTTGATTTATACATTGAAGCTTTGATCCATCCCTGCTTCAGCGTTTCTTCGCACTGCTTCAGCAAACACAGATGTCTCTCTCTCCTTTTTTTTTCTAAATAGACAGTGAGGCAAAGGTCATCTACAGCAGGAGAAACCCTGGTTCCTGCATTCCTTGGTAGAAGGCATTGTGGTGTCCCTGACCTTCTCCCACTACCAGGAATGGGTGGGGAGCTTTCCGTTGTAGTAGAGGTGGTTGTTACCTGAGAAGCCGTAATGCTCCAGCTTCATCCCAGTTACTAGTAACCCACCCAGTAAGATGCCTGCATGGAAGCAAGCAGATGTAGCCCATCCAAACAGAATAACATGACTATATTTGGTGGAGCTGGTTTCAAGTCAATACCCCACTCTACCAGCATTAACTCAGTGGCTGAATGGGACCCAGTACAGGACTCTTGTCACAAATCACACTACCACAAAGTGTGCCAATCCACTTATTGTACAGAACAATATGAATGCGTCCTTCAATTGGATGTCAGAAAATTTTATTTGGTTGACAGTATTTCTTCTGCTGAATGGTGTTCAGCAAAATCCTTCCTGGTCCCCTAGAGCACTTAGCACTTGTCCAAACTACTTTCTTAGGAATGACCAGAGACATATGTATCTGCAGGAATAACTTCTTGGCAACCAGAAATGTGCTCAGGAACCAATTTTTTTGGCTATGGTTTATCTTTTTCATTAAGCAATATAGAACTAGCTCCTGGTGAAAGGTGACCCCTGATGTTTTGGAGGCTTTTCTTGTTTGCTTTGATTTTCTTTGGAAAGCCTCCTAAAAATGTCTCAGCATGTCCACATTGAAAATTTGTGTTTATAAAGCTGCTAGAGCCTTCAGTGTTCATGAAGCCCAGGATCTACTGGTACAGAGAGATCCTTTGCCTGTGTAAGGGAACAGCCCAACATATGCTGTCCCTCAGATTCATTTTTTCCTAGACACTTTCTTGTCAACAGCTCCGAAAAGTTTGGAGACCACAGCTCCACAGTACACCCAGAGTGTGATGAGAGTATGTTTGTTGAGATATATATATATGTATATATAATTTGCCTTGGGAACAGAATAAGCCACAGGGTCCCTCACAGGGGAACAGACATTAAATCTGGCTCCACCAGCACTGTCCCTCAGCCAGAAGCACTGACTTCGATAAAATAAAGTGTGCAAGAACTAAGTCTGCATCCACAGAAGACCTT
The DNA here is from genome assembly GCF_033783945.1 of Neopsephotus bourkii. NCBI lineage: Eukaryota > Metazoa > Chordata > Aves > Psittaciformes > Psittacidae > Neopsephotus > Neopsephotus bourkii. The sequence goes on from NW_026901238.1 coordinate 2,234,361, forward strand.
GCTCTAACAAAAGGCTATAAGCAACTGTGTGACAAAGTTAACAGATCAGTTCAGCTGAACATGACCTCCTTGGGTCTGAAAGCAGTCTACTTATCTTTGTATGGTGCCGCTAATAAGCTCAGCTTCCCTATCTGAGCTGTAGATTTACTAGTCATCTGACCAGTAAATCTAGTTTGCTTAGATTTAATTCTGGCTCAGCTTCAGGAAGGCTTTGGATTATCAGATCCATACTCCATTGACCAGTGCTGTCGTCTCCCATAGCCATGAAGTGCTGATTTTTTCCTTCATAACGACAAATAAGAAAACAAGTCACAGAAAATATGTCCTTTACCTTATCTCTAATAAAGAAAAATCTGACTGAAAATGCTGTCTGCATGTTTATATGAAGCAGTATTTATCAACAGAAATACTATTCATAAGTTAGACTTCCTCATCATTTCTAAATGCAGCTGCTCTTAAATAAACAAGTCCTAACATTCATGTATGGTTATCAATTCTCCTTCTATTACACACTGTTTATGGTTCCTCCATCACTAATGTTAAAGCAAGACAAAGACATACCCGAAAACCAGAATTTCTAAATTTTAGGTGTATGCACATAAGGTGCTTGGGAGCATAACTGATAAGCAACTGCTTTACACACAGCTAGAAAGGTATCCATAGTCCTTTAAAGAAACAATGGAAATTGAAGGAGACATCTGTGACATTGTGGGTTTTGATGCACAAGCTACAAACACCCAAATTAGCTTTCAAAGTTTATAATTTCTAAAGGTTGAACTATATATATTTAAGAGGAGTAGTGAGTTAGTTATGCCCTTTGGATTCAAGCAGCACTGCTTGATCACAAGTACACAGTAACCTCTTGCTGCCTATGCTGTTGTCTACATAAAGGAATTTGGATGATTAATGTGTTCTAAATCAATCTTATTGTTAGAGGGAAGTGAGTGGGTCAGGATCTCTGCTTTATTGGCCAGGCTGTCTCTGGAGCATTTGCCATTAGTACTGTCCAGTGGAGTACCCAAGAGTTCATAAGGATGAACAGAAACAACAATAAATGGGAAAATGAGATTTGGAAAGAAGAAATCAGCAGACAGATTTCTATAAGGCGGTAGAAACAAGAATCATTTCCCCATTCTCAGCTGGTTTGCATTCACTGGTGCTCCCTGGCAGGGTGCAGAGATGCAGGTAACCATGGTAATTAAGGTTAGCTGCAGTTTTGAGAAGAACAAGACAAATTTGGGTAGAAATGGTTTCCCTTCATAACCCACATGGAAAAGATAATTCATCCAGGAGAAGAAAAAGGATCCCAGGGCAAAAAATGACCTGACAGTAATGTGCAGGAAGAAATATCACCCCTTAAGCCATGAGAGCTTTAAGCACTCCTCTGAATTCAAACCTCTGATTCTCGTAGGCACCCACAGCTGAGCCAAAAGCCAGGAAGACTACAGCAGATTAAAGCTTGCTGGTTTTCCTGATCTGCTGGCAAGGAGTAGCTGATTAGAGCACATCAAGCTTTTGATGGAACAGTCAAGGAAAATTTTCCCAATTACCTCATTAGTGCAAATCCCATCAGTCTGCCAGTTTTGGCATCATAAACAGAGGCAAACACAAACTCTGAGATTATGCTTGTTTGTTGGAGCTGCACCTATTTTATATTTTCTGCATTTTTCACACATAACTAGTGGTATAAAGAGCCAAGAGACTGAAAAAGCATGGAGAAATGTGACTGCAGCATCCCTTTGCAGAGCAACCTGCGCAACAGTGCAGCCATTATGGTGTTTCCTCTTAAAATTGGGGGCTGCAACTCAGCAGGTTATCTGTCGACTAATGCCACATTTTCCTTTTGAGTACCTGTTAGACTTGAGCAGCTCAAACTCTGTGGGTAGCCCAGTGTCTTAGGGTAGAAATTCCAACAGCCTGCCTGCTTTGTGGGCTGAAACCTTGGGGCTACTTTGGTCGTTCAGAGAGTTGTGCCTCTGAATAGATCTGATTAAAATAATCCCTTCTGATGAAACCAGTCATAGAAAATTCTTTACTCATGCTTGCATGAGTAAGGTTTCCTGGATTTTGCTGTTACGGGAGCTTTCTCTAGCTTTATTTTTTTCAAGGGGATTTACTGAGATCCATAGCACTCCCCTTACATCATCTTCATTAGTATTATTACAGTACAGGTTGCCAGGTCATTTGATGTGAAGAGATTAAGCAATTGTGTCATCCCATCTCATTTTCAGTATGCCTATACATGAATCTGAACCCTTTGCATTACACACTGTAGTGTTAGTGGACTAAGCAATTAAAAGCCAACCTGGTTTCTCTGTATTCATTATATATTGCCCTTCAGCAAAGAGAAACTTGTTGCATTTCATGGATATAGTCAGAAACCAGTCTCCCACCATGCCCCTTTCTACGCTAGAGCAACCATCCTTATTCTCTGCACTTATGGTCTGATGTAATTGGCATTAACAGAGCGTTAACGAATTGCCAAGGGGCATCCAAACACTCTCCATTAACCACCATGAGGACTTGAGGGTGGATGTACAAAACAGAATTAAAAGGATTTCAAATAAAATTGGTTCCTAGCATGGCAGCCTGATTAAGCAAACACTCATGTCAGAAGCCACTTTGCCTTGGAGGGAAAAGTCAATCCACTGTCCTGGAAATGTCAGAATAGAGATGAGCTGCACCTTGTTGCAGACTCTGCATCAGCTGCAGCTGCTTCTACAGGAGATTGGCTTCCCCTGGGGGAGGATCAGCTCACTGCTCCCTGAAGTATTTTCATCAGATGAAAATCTGTCCAGAGGAATCCACATGGGAGCAGTTTCTCTTGTTCTTTGAACATGCACAACCTAGGAACGATGTCTTCAATTTAAACAAACAAATCAAAGGTTGTCTGTTGAAGAAGTTAGAATTAGAAACAACATGCTTGGAAGCCAAAAGGTACCCTTTCTACAAAAGCAAGAAGACACCCAAGATGCCCTCTCCATTTTTACTTCATACCGAGATGCTTTATTACCTTGCTTTTGCTAACTAATTCTTTCCTCTGTAATAATTTTTTCTAATTGCCATCTTTGCCATATGTAACCCCACACAGGTCACTTTTATGCTCGCACCATTTTTGTTCTGGGAGGATATGGTATGATTTGTAGAGTCTGTAATGCTCAGTCTCTGTGAGCTTCTGTGTGTGTGTGCAGTGTGTACATATACACACTAAGCAGTGAAGCTCTTTGGTGGGGACTCTGGAGGTGTTGCAACATTTGTATTGTAAATGATTCAGATGATCCTGCGGCTGCCATAGCATCACTGCATAGCTGTTGGTAAACTGTCATGCTTTTAAGACCTGCTACTGAGAACAGCCCTGAGCAAGGTGTAACTGCTACTGCATGCTAATGACAGCCAGGGCAGATGCATTTACAGCATGAGACCTTTTTCTTTGTGATGTATATGTAGGCTAGCACAGTCCAAATGTCATCATAAAATATCAAAAGCAAGGGATTCTCTTAACAGCCTCTTGATGCCCCCAGCGAAGTAAATGCAAACCTCCTCCTGCACAGTGTGCATGGATTAGCACACTGTAAAAAAAGCCATATTGAAAAATCCCTGGAGCATATTAGCTATTTGCAAAACTCTTGTACAGTTACAGATGCCTCACTCGATACTACCACATACATGGCCCAGCTGCCATAAGCACTGAGCTCTCGGTGTGCACAGCTGTGCCTCCTTGGGCAGCCTCCAGAAGGTCCGCTGGGTGCTATGGCTCTGAACACATCAGATCCTTCTGAACTGGGCCTGACATCCTTTAATTAAATGCCTGACTTTGTTCCCTTGAGATGCTAACAAGGCTTTCATATTCTATGTTTGATATGAAATCAGGAGCTGGGGGTCTGTGAACAGAAGGTATACGTGCAGGGACAGCCATCTGTCAGACACACTACAGCCAGTCCCTTAACGTCTTCTTTTCCAGCAGAGATACATAGCATTGCCTAGTATGTTTCCCAAACTGGCTGACCTTTGGCAACCTTTGAAAACTCTTCACTTAATTGTTCTCACGTGTTCCTATACACTTATAGCAGTTGACCTATTAAAGAGGAGCCTTACGACTACAAAGATGCAATAGGTTTTCTCTAGATCACAGTTCAGGCACTCAGTTATTGGTTTCCTTTAATTTTTAGCATTCTTTCATGGTACACTGTACAACCCAGAAAATGCTTAGACTGAATCGGAATGCAGAAATTCTAGAAGCTGGAATTTACATTCAGGTAATTACTGGAGATACACATGGAGTTCACAGATGAAATCTTTCAAGGTTTGATATTGATGTGTGTATACAGGAAAGGTGAATCTATTTGTGCCCATAACATAGAAAAATAAAAATGCTTAAAATCAGTTTTCTGAAGGTAATGGATAGCAAATCTTAATTTTGGGTAGGATCATAATAGTAGTGGCCAGGCACCAAAGTTTTAACCTGACCAAAATCTACACTGGGAACAGGACTCAACTCATCAGACTCGAGCTCTTTGGATGCTGGCATCTGGCCTGTGCTGGCCCACCGGCCATGGTGTCTCTGGAAAGTGACTCAACCACTTCAGATCTGAGTGCAGGATTTTTCATTTCTTGGAAGTGTCCACCTCTATTTCTGTGACTGTTGAGGGAGTTACAATACCTGCTGTTACAAGGCTAAGCTTCAAAGTTTAACTCAGTCACCTTTCAGTCAGCTACAGTTAGGTGGGATAATACCATTTTTACAAATCCCTGATGAATTTTTACCTGTGTCCTAGGACAGATTAAAATCTAGAGAAGCTGTGGCTGCCCCATCCCTGGCAGTGTTCAAGGCCAGGTTAGACAGGCCATAGAGAAATCTGGTCTAGTGGAAGGTGTACCTGCCTGTGGCATCAGGTGGAACTAGATAATTTTTAGGGTCCCTTCCAACCCAAAGCATTCTATGATCCTACAGCTCTAGTGCAACCAGGCAAAAAAGTATTATTTTACCTCTTACATGGTGTACAAATCATCTTAAATTGTGATTAGAATTACTAGGGATTTTCACTATAAAATTAGAAGAGAAATGCCATACTTGTGTCATTATCACAAGCAGTATCTTATGTGCACATTTCATGTAGCCAATTCAGATATAAATTTTTACAACATAAGCAGACCAGCCCTGCTATCTGATCTTTTCTTCATTCCTGAAAGTCAATACTAAATGATGGAGCATTTGAGAAAGCTGTGGTTTGTAAATGTTTGATTTCTCCTGACATTAGAAAAAGAGGAAAGAGACACAGTGATTTTACTATTTAACCTTTCTTTCATTCCATTTTTACCTGGGACATCCAACTATACTGGCAAACTGTCAGGAAGCTATGGGCCAATTCACAAGGGCAAAAGCACATGTGCTTATGTATGTAAGCATCCCTAGTGACTTAGACAACATTATTGCATGCCTAGAGATGAGGAAGACACTGCTTCTTCCTGTATGCCTATGAGCTCCTAGAGCTGAAGCACAATTAGTTGTGTTACCAAACAGATTACAATCTTTTTCCACTTTTTCTGTGACTTGAATATTGGCTCAGGCGAGCAAAGACTAATATATTTACTCTTAAAGATCTTTTTTCCTCAGTACTCTCAGGATTGCAAAAAAATGCCTCTCCACTTTGAGGACACATTCTCATTTCTGACCTGAATGAGTGCTATTTGATATGCTACGGAGTACATCCTTCCATAACAGTTGACTGCCTTGCCTCTGGCTACCAACTTTAAAGTAGTCTTGGAACTACTTTAATGCCAGTTAAATACTTTCCCAGAGTTTTCTAAAGTGGCCTTTCCCTGCCTGCTGTGTCCTGCACAGATGGGATTCTCTTTGTAACTCTCTCCTCCTAGTAGCTCTGAAAAGGAGGGCTGATAGTATAAGCAACGCACACGGGATCCCTCTGCAGCACAATATCTTCAGCAGAGCCCGAATGATGTCCCATTAAGGCAAAGAAGTCCTTGTTCCCACCTAGGTTGACTGTGGACTGAAGGTGGGATAACATACCAGGTGGCATGATGAGTCAACACTTGTCCTGTGTCTTATTTCCATGATCGCTCTCTTCCAAGAGCCACCAGCTGAGGTGGACTTCCAAGCAAACCCAGCATAGCCATTGCTGTGATGGTAAGGGCAGCTTCCTTCGCTGCTGGAGGTTTGTTGTCACCAGCTCTGCAGATGTCTTTACAATAGTGCTAATAACATGAGGCTGAGAAGCCATGGTTCAGGGGAGGATGGGAACAGGAAAAGTCAAAAAGGATGCTTTTGAGCAGATGATAAACCACTACACACTCCACAAAATTTATATTAAATATAGACTGAGAGAAGCAGGAACTGCTTGTCAAATCTGCACCTAGGAACAAACACCTAATGATCTGAACTTTGTCTTTGCCATAAGCACATTCACTTCCAACTGTACCCCCCTAAAACCACATGCCCTTCTGCTTGCTGGCAATGTCACTGAAGGCCAGGACAAGGCAGGCTGTCTGCTTGCATCATTCAGATGAGTTTTTACAAATGGTTATTTGTTTTGATGCTCATAGTTGGTGATGTTATAAGTTTTTTTTTATTTTGTCTATAATTTCATACAACATTATAATTGTTTGCCTTCTAAAAACATGGTTTCACTAACCTAATCTTGTGCTGCAGAAAATTTTGAGATCTTAAAGAAACTTCATACTGTGTACTAATTTTTTCCACATAATTGTATTTGTATTTCAACAAATAGACTTGAAGTACATTATTATTCTAAAATGAGTGTTAATGGGTTTCAGCACTTTCATGCAGCTAATCGTGAGTTTATTTCACAGCTTTGATGGCTCTCAAAGACTTCCATTTCTTCATTTACATGAAACAACTGTGAAGGATAAATTAAATAGATGCTTATTTCATCTACAGATTTTTCCTGCAAACGGTCCACTGTTGGTGTGCAACAAATAATTCCTTTGAAAGATACAGACCTCTGTCAGGCAGATAGTGCCATAAATGAAAAGCACAAATATTCATCCACTGCCAAACATGACAAAAAAGGTACCCCAACAAAATATTATTTCTTTTTGCATCATGCCAGCACATAAAAATTAACATTTTGCATAGCAAGATAGACACCAATTTGCTGCAATTTGCTTTCATGCCAAGTCTCAAAGGAGACATTAGACCTTCCTCTGAAAAGCTGCAGTAGCAGCACTAATGCCTGTGCTACACTTGAGAGCAAATGAAGCTCCCAGCCCACAGATTGTTTCCTTCATCCCACCCTCCTGCCTAAATGGCCCCACAAAGGCAAAATTTGGGGTATTTCTACAGCTTTCTCAAGTCATAGAATCAACTAACTTCCAGTAAAATGGTCAAGCCTTCAGCCTGATAATATACTCACATCCTGGACTGAGCTCTCCCTTTCACAGCCAGCTTTCTTCCAAGGAACTGAAATATTTCATCTCAGATAATGATCTTTTTTTCTTGAAGAGAAGTAGAGAGAATGAATTAATCCACAGCAGCATTGATGAAGGGAAGAAAAGTTAATTGAAAAATATAATGAAATCACTGAGCTCATTCCACCCTGTCTAGGCAATGGAAACATTGATATTGACAAAGAAAAATTAAAATTTGCTACAGAGTTCAAGCACATTATTAATATATGTATGATGATAACACACAGAATCCTTGGTAAGCAGCCTTAGGGCACACACTGTGCTTATGCAAATTTTATAGAGAACTAAAATATTTAATACTACACATTCTACTTTATTCTTAAAAAAAGAAATAATTAGTCTGGTAAACACTTCAGCTGTTTTCATGGTATCAGGAGAAATAAAAGGTGCTGAAAGTGGAAACTTACTGGAAAGGAAGAGCTTTTTCCTGGTAGAGAATATCTTTCCCACATCCCAGAAAATGTACCTTCCTCTGACCAGTGGGGCCGTGCCAGATACTGCTTCTCTGTTCACAGCATGATGAACGTGGACACTCAGGCCACTATTCCATATCACAATTCAGCAGAGCCTTTGGACTGCCATAAAAGATTCAAGGAGAAGATGGAAAGGTAGTGAAGTAATTGATCTTCCCTATCCAACTTTTAGGGCAGGATCCTGGCCAGGATCTTAGCCAGGGCTAAGAAGAGTAAAGGACCAGAATTAAAAGAACACTGCCAAAACCGGATACAGAAGCTCTCTAGGTTTGGTTTGTGTATGCAGGTATATGAGCACTGGTGTTTGTATCTGAGTGCTGGGATCCAATTTTATGCAAGCCCATTATGGGCCTCACTGAGATGCTGAAGCAAGAGATTCATCTCTCTGGCTTTCTTCCCTGTCCAGGGAGAGGGGCAAGGAAGGTCAGAATGACTGTGGCTGAAGAGACTCGTGTCTTCTGCCCCTCCATTTGCTATAGCAGTGGCTGCAACTCAGGTGACTAAGAGGCTAACATAATGCTTGATGCTAGGTGGAATTAATTAGGATATAGAAATGCCCCATCCTCCAGTTGGCATACTGGCAGTTTTGGTCCAAACATGCAAAGGTGGTGAATGAATCATCTCAGTATCAGGAGAAGTCAGAGGAATAAGTCAAGCTCCACTCCAGACCCAGTGTAAAATGCAGTGATGCTGCAGAGTCCTGGGAAAAAGCACCTGCTGTCCCGAGAGAGAGCATGAAGTTTACGTATGCATTCCATGCTCTGTGCTCTAACATGCAAAACCTCTGCTCAGCAAATGTCTGCCAGCACCAAGCCCCTGAGGCTCTGCTGAAACAATAAATCCCATTTCCCACCAAGTTTAGTCCTGCAACACTAGTTTTCCCTTTCTTATCCTAAATGGGCTTTGAAGCACTCCTATAATTTTCAGTGAAAAGCATCATCATCACTGGCTGTGGCTATGACATACAGGGAGATAAAAGCAATAAACCTTTCTCCACACAACCTCTCTCATTGACTCCTGTAATATCTGAGTTGGATATTTTGTAACCCTGCCCAATTAATTTTGTGTTCAGTGGCTTTTTCTGAACACAAAGTCTTAAAAAATATCTGCGAAGAAATTCATTAACTTTACAATGCAGTTGGACTTACTCCAGCCAAATTATTACAATTCTGTAGAGCTAAAAATAAAGAAAAGCACTGTATAATTGAAACAACCCACATGCACAGCAAGATTTCTCTCTCAGAGCCTGTATGAAAACCAAATGCTGGTTAATCACACCATGCAATACAGAGTTTCACATGATTAATACATAAGATGAAATGTTAACATATTTTCAAATAGATTCTCTGCAGGAAATGAATTGCGTGTCACAACTGCACATTTGACAGTTGACATTATAAGTTTAATCAGTAAATGCAGAATGACAATTTTTAAGCAGTAGCACAAATGCAGCATTTTGACAGTGATTGGGCCAGAGATTTCTCTCCCATCTGTCTGTGCCTTTTTCCAATGAGCTACAGCATACCTAAGTGCAGACCCTCTATTTACTTCAGTTCTATTTAATTTGTTATCTCTGCAAAATTTTTTCTCTCCCTTGAATGCTTTATTGTGTCAGATGGTATAAGCCATGCTACAGTTATGCCCTTTGTGGTAACCTATCTCCCTCTAGGACCCTGCAAAGCCAGTACTTCATGTGTTGAGTTGTGCCACTGCAGCACAATTGGCATCTATTTCATCTATTCACCTTAGTCAAACTATCTTATAAAACCATAGGACCTCTGGGTCCTATGTAGTTCAAGGGAGTTAGGATCCCATATCCTATTAAAAAAAAATGCTTTATGAATGCCTGATGCCGCTAGCCTTTCCCCTCTCCACCTTCTCCCCCCTCCCCTTATATTTTTCCTGAAACCACAGGTTTTATGGAAGTGTACCTCTTATACCCATTAGGTCATTTACTTTGCCACACAACATCCCTGTTGCCATTTTGGTTGAACAGATAATTAGTGTAATGACAGATTGCGATCTGTCAAAAGTTCTATTATAAAGAGATATAACATGAAAAAAAATATTTTCTCTAAGCTGAGCTTCTTTTTGTCAGGGAGGTGGATGAAAATTGATGAAATCATCCCAATGTATGGATGAAGTGTTCATTTTTTAAGCCAGCCAGATACCATCCAATATAAAACAGCACTATCTGCTTTGCATTTCTAACATTCCTGCCTTGTTACTTGCACCTTAACTAACAGTAAACCTACAACAATAAGTATTTTTCTGATTCTAACTGTATTTTCAAAAGATTTTTTTACCAAATACTCCACATTACTGTTACTTCATTAATCCCTGCATCTTCCATTATCAATTACTCCAAAATTCTATTAAAATCATTTATAACCATTTTTTATACATTAAGATCATCTCTGTCTAAGTCTTGCATGTTTTGTCACTGTTCCCTTCTCTTTTCTAAATCATAACAGTGTCTAGACCTGAACTTTTTTACTTGACCCAAGAGAATTTTATAGCTGAATAGTTTCCCACTTCAGGTTTATATTCTTCATGAGTTAGGTTGCCTGCTGTTAAAAGCTCTGGGGAAACAGCTCCCTAACAGTTCTGAGTACACATGTTACTGCTCAGTGCCGTGTTCTGTTTGCACAAAGCAAATGCAGCAAGACCACAGCAATTGCTTCCCAAGTGCATGCTTACTTTCAAGTCAGCGAAAAATGTATTTCAACCTCACCAAATCCAGCCTAGATTCACTCAGCCCAGCACAGAGCTGCAATTATTTTAAAATACTCATTATGTTTTACATGGAATGCAGCAAGCTGCTCCATGTCAAAGACTTCATGTGACAGCTCTACTTTTTCCCAGTAGGTTGTGAGGAGACGCTTCGGGAGTCATCCTCTATTATTGCAATAACTGATGCCTTGCTTAGCATTTGTAGTTGTATCTAGTCCCTAAATTTCAAGGTGTTGTGACCAGGACTGGTCTACAGCTATAACAGTGGTGGTGTTACTGGATACCCAACCCAGAGCCTTAACTCTTGATACTGGGAAGGTAATGTGCTATAAAATCTCTTCTTTTCAATAGTCATGTGGCTCCTTGCTTAACTACAGTATTTGGTGCCCTCTTGCTAAAGGGTCAGCATGGATTTCTAAAGCATTTGTGTAAGCATTTCCATCTTCCTGCTTCGTTTCTGTATTAGGAAGCCTTGCAGGTCAGTGGGTTTGTCTGGGCAGATTACAAACAGTCCACTATGACTGGGGACAGGTGAGCAGTCAATAGAGAGTTTGTGGGTCAGGGTTAAAGGGAGAACAGTGATGGGAGACATTACTGTGGGGATCTGTTACAGACCTCCTGATTAAGAGGACTCTGCAGATGAAGTGCTCTGGAGACATAGGTACAGCCTCACACTCACAGGCACTTGTTCTCATGGGGGACTTCAACAACCCTGATATCTGTTGGAGGGGCGGTACAGCCCGGCACAAGCAATCCAGGAGGTTCCTAGATTGTGTGGAAGACAACTTCTTTCTGCAAGTAATAGAGGAGCTGGCAAGGAGAGGTGCCATGCTTGACTTCCTGCTCACCAACAGGGAAGGGCTTGTTGGAAATGTAACACTCAAGAGCAGACTTGGATGCAGTGATCATGAGATGGTTGAGTTCAAGATCCTCAGGACAGTGAGAAGAGCATGCAGCAAGCTCACTGCCCTGGACTTCAAGAGAGCAGACTTTGGTCTCTTCAGGAACCTGCTTAGTAAGGTTCCATGGGATATAGCCCTAGAGGGCAGGGGGGCCCAAGACTCTTGGTTGATATTCAAGGATCACCTGCCACAAGCTCAGGAGTGTTGCATCCCAACTAGAAGGAAGTGCAGCAGAAGGAGACCTCCTTGGATGGATAAGGAGCTGCTGAGGAAACTTTGAGGGAAAAAAGAGGTTTATAAAAAGTGGAAGCAAGGACAGGTGGCCTGGGAAGAGTACAGGGATGTTGTCCAGGAAGCTAGAGACCAGGTTAGGAAAGTTAAGGCCCAATTAGAATTAAACATGGCTAGAGATGTGAAAGATAATAAGAAGGGATTCTAAAGGTACATTGCAAATAAAAGACTAGGGACAACATAAGCACCTCTGGAAGCTATTGGGAGAACAGGGTAGAGCAGTCGATGTCATCTTCCTGGATTTGTGCAAAGCATTCAATACTGTCCCACACGACATCTTTGTCTCTAAATTTGAGAGACATCAGTTTGGTAGGTGGACTAGTCCATGGATAAAGCACTGGCTGGATGGCTGCACACAAAGAGTTGTGGTCAATGGCTCAATGTCCGGCTGGAGACCTGTAACGAGTGGTGTCCCTCAGGAATCGGTGTTGGGACCGGTCTTTAACATCTTCGTCACTTGCATGGACAGTGGGATTGAACGTTTGCTGATGACACCAAGCTGTGTGGTTCGGTTGATACTCTGGAGGGAAGGAATGCCATCCAGAGGGACCTCAACATGCCTGTGAGGTGGGCTGCTGCCAACCTTATGAAGTTTAACCATGCCAAGTGCAAGGTCCTACACCTGAATAGGAGCAATCCCAGACACAGCTACAGGTTCGGCAGAGAAGAGATTCAGAACAACCCTGCGGAGAAGGACTTGGGGGTGTTGGTCGATGAGAAAATGAACATGAGTTGGCTTCAGTGTGTTCTCACAGCCCAGAAAGCCAACCGTATCCTGGGCTCATCAAAAGGAGTGTGACTAGCATTTCGAAGGAGGAGATCCTGCCCCTCTACTCTGCTCTTGGAGGACCTCACTTGGAGTATTGTGTGCAGTTCTGGTGCCCTCAACATAAAAAGGACATGGAACTGTTGGAACAATTGCAGAGGAGAGCCACGAGAATGATCAGGGGACTGGAGCACCACCTGTATGAAGATAGGCTGAGAAAGTTGGGACTGTTCAGCCTGAATAAGAGGAGGCTGCTTGGGGACCCCATAGCAGCCTTCCAGTATCTGAAGGGGACTTATAGGAATGCTGGGGGTGGACTCTTCATTAGGGACTGTAGTGATAGGACAAGGGGTAATGGGTTAAAACTTGAACAGAGGAAGTTTAGGTTGGATATAAGGAAGAAGTTCTTTACTGTGAGGGTGGTTAGACACTGGAATGGGTTGCCCAGGGAAGTTGTGAGGTGTCCCTGCCCATAGCAGTGTGCTTGGAACTAGAGGAGTAAGGACTCCGGAAAGGACTAAAGTCCTTTCCAACCCTAACTATTCTACGACTCTATGATTCTATGACTTCTTACTAAATGCCTTTCTTATAGTCAAGATATTCCTTATTTTTCAGTGATGGCTGACATTCTAGTAAGACACCGTTTGTCCGTTTGTTTCCAGCCCACTGAGGAACAGCCACTCCTTTTTTACAAGTTGTCCTCACAAAGGACCCTGCTTCTGCAGCAGTTTTGGTTGCTTTTCTGAGCTCATTTGTTTTCAGCTAAGCAACAGCTTTCAGTTGCTTTTTCTTCTCTCTGCAGGACCTTTTGTCTAGTTAGTCCTTCATTATGCTGCTTTCAGCAATCTAACTCAGCACATAGCAGCAATTTGGATCATTCACCTTCTAGCTTATCCTTGGCATTCTGCTGATTCTGGTGGTCTGCATTTTGCTGTCCTTGTTTCTCAAAGTCACTGGCCTTTAGTGCCTCCCTTGTGAGAGAAGAGGCTCTACTAAATGATCTGGGGATGTTTTGTGACATTTCACAAGGTGGTCTTCTGTTCCTCAAGACTGCAACTTAATCTCCACACAGGCTAGGTTCACAGGTAAATGTTTACTTGTCTTTCCAGGAATAAATCAGAATGTTCTGTATCTGATATAAACCAAAACAGAGAGGACTTGCTTTCCAACAGCAATACTGAGAAAAGGAAAACAAACCCAACAGATGAAGTGAAAACTCCAGACTTCCTCTGTGACTATCTCTTATGCTAGCTATTTGCTCTTACTGTTCAAATGATCTCTGATTGATTGGACTTAATGCTGGCCTTTCCTTTCTCTTCATTAAAGGTTATCCAACAAACTTACAGCTCAAGCTCAAAAGCAGCAGCCCAGCCATACACCTGGGACGACGCATTCAAGAATCAGAGCTGCTTTCCAAAAATCAATGAGAGACCCAGAGTTGGTTCAGTCACCTCAAAAGCAGTCTGCTCCCCAGAGCAAAACCTGGAAGTGGTCAATCACAATGGAGCTGCTGCCTGGCCTGAAGTCTGCTGTGCAGTACTCCCCTCCCAGACCTATCTCAGCATTGCTCCTAACTTACCTTTTATGAAATATTTTTCATTAAGCCTTGTTAAGTTCCTGTTTGATTTTGGGTTTTGCTGCTGTATTGAAAATAAGTAGCAGGAGAAGGGCTGATTTATGTATACAGTAGACACCAAATGAAGTATTTGCTCCAAGCTCAGTCAGAACAATAAACTTGTTAGAAGCAACCTATGAAGGGAAACCAAAACATACATTGGGGAGCATTCATTGAGAAGTTGAATACTGGTGAAGAGGGAAATAACTGAGAATAATGAGCTAAAATCATGCTGAATTATATTCCTCTATATATCAGAAGTGCCATCATCTGGTTGTATGGCAACACAGATCTCAGGGCTCTTCCTGCTGTACAACCCTGCCAAATCGCTAGGTAATGTAAGTCCTTAGTGCCTTATCACCAGTGCACAACTTGCAATACTGTACATATATCATCCAAGGAGACAAATTCTCACAGCAGCTCCTATTTTGTGTCAGAGTCACTGCAAAAGAAAAGAAACTTGGTGTGATACTACCATATCTATTAATACCTGTAAATAAACTAGGAAAACAGTGTGATAATTGAAAAGTGACCTTGCAACAAGTATTTCAATACAAAAAGCAACATCCAGATGGTCTGCACTGAAGCAAGTGCCCTCAGTTACTAGGGGAGGCTGGAATGGAAAAATAAAATTTTGATGATGGAGAGTAGACAAATGTTGTAAAAGTAAAAGAGAAATAGGAAATTTTGAAGAAAATGCACCTGGGAATTCTAAAAACAGCTCAAGAAGGACAGTTTGTGCTGCAACCCAACAGCCTGGCAGCAGCAGTCAGCCCATCTCTTTGAACACAAGGGAAATCAGAGTCTGCGGGGAGCTGGTTATTAGGCTTGCTGTTTCCAAATGACTCAGCTAAACAACACCTCAATCACTGATCTGCCTTCCGTATGAAAAATGGTGTTTAGCATAAATACTTCCAATTAGCTGCTTTCAATTCATTTGGCTATGTCAAGATTATAAGGAATTTGAAACATTTGCAAAGGTGAATGATTCATACAATGAAAAACCTCTATATCATTAAAAAAACTTTCAAAAAGACAAGGAGATACTGAAGAATAGGGCCAAATGCCTTTATACAGTTCCCTAAGCCCAGGAAGCCCCTCCAGAAGAGGTCAGGCTCAGAGGGTTCCTGTCAGTTCTGGTTCTGCACAAAGCTAGTTTAACATTCAGAGCTGTGAATCACCAAAAACTAAACCCAAGTGCAGTGTATGGGTGAAGCAGAAAGAAGTTCTACTGCTATTAAAATGCAGATGATGATCTAATCTACATAGTCAGTGGTAGCTTGACTGGTACTTGAACCAGTGTAACAATCCATGATCACATGAACAGAAACATAAATTGCAAATGCTCAAGTTTTCTCCTGTTAATGTAACCTCACCTTTCAGTGAAATAGGAGGAAGCTGAAATGCCAACCAATTCATAACAAATTCTTAAGACAGTGTTTGCAGAGAGGAAATGTAGCTCAGTTCTAATCAAAGTGAGTGCCATTGCAAGATGGTGTCATGAATGCATCTTCCTGAAACCTCTTTCTTTCTATCTATGGGAAATTCAGACTAGTAGGATGCAAAGTCTGATAAGCGTAAGCATCTTGATACGTTAAAAAAAGGCATGTTCAGACATCATACTGAGAGGGAGCATTGGCTGCATGAGCAGATAGGTAATTGGCTCACTTTTCAATTGAGAAAAGATGCAGTGCTTCCAAGATACTGCTTTTTCATTGCATGGTTTGTAAGCTTGGAGCTGCATGGTCCACAGTAGATGTGGTTTGAAAGGGCTTGTCAATAAACTCTCTACCTAACATGCACAATTCTGTGCAGACACTTATTCCCTCAAATAAGATAAAAACATCCCTCCTTTGTAAACATACATATAGAGATACGCAATAGCAAACAGGAAGGGTGAAGTGTTCAAATGCTTTCAACTATCTATATGGACAAAACAGACAACATTTTTGCTCCCATAAGATAGGGTGTGAATACCCACTGCATGACACAGAAAAAAAAAAATGGCTCAATGTTTCATTTTCCCAGAACCTCATTAGTAAAAATAGAAAAAAAGAGATTACTCTACTTTTGTGTCCTGCTCCTACTCTTTGGTCTCCATTTGAGCCCTACTTCTCAGTAAATCTTTCTTTTTAGACTGGCATACATCAGTTTTCATTAAGGAAATGTCAGGGGGAAAGAAAAGAAAAAAAGTCTAAAAGACATCTTTAGAGCTTTCTCTCCCCTTCTCTGTTGCTTTTGGCATTTATGAGAGCAGAAGTTAGGGTTTTTTCATATTTGAAAGATGCATTCTCTACTGACCAAAGACAGAGCATACCATGCCATTAAAGCAAATTATTTATATAAGCAATCCATGAGGAGAGACCAACCACAGACCATTCCCTGAATAAAAATTTAAAACTCAGAACTCACCAGTAAATAGACAAATAGTAAAAATTCAGCATTTTGGGTTGTTAGGGTGTTGGTTGGAGGGTTTTGAGTTTGTGTTTGGTTTTGTGGGTTTTTTTTTTGGGGGTAGTGTTGGTTTTTTTCCTTGCAAATGGTTTGCTCAGCTCTATTTTAGAATCAGATCTGTTGGCAGCTCAGTATTTCTGTTTCTTTGGATTTGTGATGGGGACTATCAGTATGTGGAGAAAGCTTCAATATACTGATTATTATACACAACCCTGAAGTATAATGAGCAAGCAGTTCCTGCAGTGCTGGGCTGTTCTTCAGGCAAAGTACCTATAAACTGGCAACAATTTGTTGGATTGTCAAAAGACAAAGATGTCAAGCTGATCAAAGCTCCTCCGTTAAGCTTATAAATACCCATTATTCTAAGCAATCAGAAAAATACTGGAAATGGGCATGTAATATGGTAAACGACCCTTATAAGCCAGGCTGCCCCTAAACTGAAAAAAAAACCCCAAAAATAACTTGTGAATGTTCCACTTCTTGCACAGAAATAACAGAACTAAGCAAAGGGAGACTACCAATGGCCAGTGCAGTGAAGAATCACTTTATAGCAGTACACCAAACTATGTAGTCAGATAAATATGCTTAATTAGTTGTACCAGAGTCAGGGAGAAAATGATAGCCTGTTGCTTACGTATTTTCTGAGAGGCTGTTATTGTGGCCACATTTTATTTTGTAGAAATTTTCTATTGTATGTGCCTTTTAAGTCTGACTCTCAAAAAGCAGGAGGCAGTGACTAACTACAGTGCAATTTATGAGAATATCACCAACTAAGTGTCTTTTACATTACTTCTAAGTACATTGAAATACTTTAGGAAAAGATAATTTGATTTCTAAAGTAGTTTCTGTTTTTACTTATACAGACTTGGAAGCCAAGAAGATTTTGGAGAGGTTTTTTTTGCATACAACCATTTGCCTCAGGAGTCAGGCCAAACCAAGTTGTGATGTCCAGTATACCATTATCTTTCAGTTTATCTAAGTGTTCTGTGATCTGATGCCATTTCCTTACTACGGTTCAAAAAGGTCAATGATACACTATGAGGGCATTGAATCAGACACACGGATATCATCTATAAGTCTATGAAATGGTTTCAAGACTTCAAAAAATTATCTCAAGAGGTGGAATGCAGAAAGAATCAAAGCGCTGCTGCTGCTGTGCCACAGGTCAACACTGACCTTTGCACAGATGCATGAAATTGAAGAAAAGCAATGCACACAGAGGCAAGATTGTAGGTTCCACATGGATAATAAAAAAAAAGCAGCAAAGGTTTGACTGTGTGGTTTTCCTGTGCTGTCCTAGGCTAAAGCTCTAATAAAAACCAAGTATTTATGAAAAGTTGATTTTTAACTATTTTTTTCAAAGCATTTTATGAATAGCCTTCTTCTATGAATAAGACTTAAGCACTACTGGATTGGAAACAAAACGTAAAGATGGAAAGCAGAAAGCAGAAAATGGGGATCAGAAAAGAAATTAGTAACTACCATGAAACGTCTGCAGGACACACTTAAGAACCCTAAAGGGAAAGTGATGCAGTGGTTTGGCCATTCAGAGCTTGGGCAGATATATGCCATCCTTGGGACATCTAGTTTGAAGCCACATGGGTTTTTCAGTCCTGTGATTGCAGCATAGCACCCTCTTCTTCCCCAGCTTTTTCCTCCACTGGTTGTCACTCTTCCTATTGTGTAATTAAAGCAGACTCATAATTGTTGATGCCAAGTGAGGCATCTCATTAATCATCACCAGCAATATGACAGAAACAAGGAGAGAATGTGCTCTAATCATACTCATGTTGGGACAGCCTGAGTTTTGTCTCTCCCTCCCACAGCACTGGCAATTGCTCCAGTGAGCAATGAAAGCACAAACATAAGTAGGTTTAAGATGACTGACTCCACATAGGCTGAAATAAGAAGGAAGTTCCTGGCAAGTAGGGAAGAGATCGTCTGGAATAATTTCCTCTGTTAGTAGGAAGGAAAAGCAGACCTTATTGTCTTCACATCACACATGATACACTGAAGATGGACCATGTTCATTAATCCAGTATTTCCCTTTCAGTCCAGTGTTCTTACTACTCAGCTGAAGGTCAGGATCTAGTACCTTCTCATGTACAGTCAGTGAGGTGAGCACTAAGCTAGGATGGTACTATGTGCCCACCAAATAGCTCTTGACTAATGCTAAATCACAACCAAATTCAGGGGGATGGGAGCAGATCTGCACAGTCCTTCTCTGTTGCCCAGAGATGATACAAAAGAAGAGGTGGCTTTTCCCCTTATTAAGAGGTGTCTTGTGTAGTGTTGCCAAGAATAATATGGCAAGAGATGGGACCTTGCCAATGCTATAGTTGCTGTCACACAGCCACCTGGCAAGTACTTCACTCCCATCACATCTAGGAGAGTCCCTCAGGGGTCTTGAGCTTCTTTTCTATCATCTTCCCTTGAACTCTAGTTGGTAAATGCTAGCTCAGGGTGCTCCTTACTGTATTTTTTGTACATCAGGCTTAGAATAACACTGAATTAGGTTCCAGGTTGGCACTGGGCTCTCAACAAGCAAAATGACTTGAAGATCCACCAGGTATGAAGCTTTCTGAGGTTCATTCTCTGAAAGAGGTGTGCCTGTTTGTCTTACTTTCCTTTAATCCCACTAAGTGACTATACACGTGCAGCAATTATATCCAGCAAGCAGGACACTCCAATTTGCTCTGAATTTAGCCTGGACAGGCAGTTATACAGACTACATCAGTCAAACCAATGACAGCAAACAAGATTAAAAAAGAAAGTGTAAGGAGAAAGATGACACTACAGGAGATAATTGAGGAACTGTGAGAATGTTCATTGAGTTTGACAATTTCAGGCTAAAAGGCTTATGTCCTAACAGATATTTTATCTCCCACTTAACCTTTCACATTTCACCTCCCCACCCAGCCCCTGTCAACCACTGGGAAGTTCCCAAAATGCCCCAACAGAGCTCTCTATAACAAGCTATTGCCTACCCTTGTGAGTTGTTCCAGGTGAGCAGTTGCTGGTAATCCACCCTTCTCCAAACACCCAGTCAGTCACAAGGCAGCTAAGGTTATATTGACCCAGTCCCCAGACCCACTACTTCTAGGAGAATGGCCAGAGATGGACCAGCCAAGCACCATCAACTGAGTATAAAATCCCTAGTAAGCCTACTGTGGGCACTTGTGTGGGGAGATATTTCCTATTTGCTATGACGTCTTCTTGCTGTAGTGGCCTTAATTACCACTCTTTAATTGGAGGCCTTTCTCTGACAGAGGGGTCTGATATGATGTGATGACTCTTCACATGAAGAGTTAAGGGAAAAGGCAACATAAATTATTTGCTGACGATTACTATAAAGGATTATTATACTTGCTGTTGCCTTTCCTACTGCTCCTGCCCTGCTCTTGGACCCTGAATAAATAATTTTTGTTGCTTTTGCTTTTTTGCTTTTTTCTTTATTTCTGTCTCATCAGCTGATGATGCTTGATAACCGTCTAAATCAAATTAATTCTAGCAATGCTTGGGATACCCTTTTCTGTAGTTTTAGGGATTTTCTTTCCTCTTCTACACCTATGAAGCTTATCAGACTTAGTTTCCACTGCCTTTTAAGCAAAACCTACCTCTTCTATTTTACTTAAGTATTGCTCTGTAGCTAGGTGTCTTCAGGAGCAGAATATTTCAGATTTTACTGATGAACTCCAAATACATCTGGGGAAGGATCTGATAAATATAATGATTAACAATTCTAATGTATTCTGGAACAGTCAGTTCAGCACACCCACCACACACAGCTATATCCAACATACACATTAACAAGTCAGCTAGAGGGGTTGGCATTCACAGCAAATCACTTGAGTCTCTACCTTTTGATTTCTCTGTTGTTCTTTCAGTGCTGCAGAAGCACAGGGATTTCAAGGTGTCAGGGAGTTTGGTTAATCTGAGCTATGCATCAACTTTAATAATTACATAAACTGAAGAAATAATACAGAGAAATGTAAGTTGGCTTTTATATTTATGAGTGCAAAAGAGCCCTAATTAGGTGGGTTAAATCATGTTTCAGTCTGTGGAAGAAAGGAGCATTCCTCTATTATTCTTGTACATGCATCCTGTGCCTTCACCCCAGCTCTTACTGGGTGTTATTAGGCTGGATTACTTGTTTAGTGAAGTTTCAAGATTAGTCCCTCTCCCAGATGTTGGATTTATACAGAGAAGTCCAGGGAGCTTCTGATTTGAGTGGAAGAAGTAATTTCTCCTGAAGAAATGTTGCAAATAAGGAAAAATAGGTCAAATACAGGCACAGCATCCTCCACCACAAAAGGAATTCTTAACAGTTTCTGTATGCTGATGATCCTTGTTGGAAAATCTCAGCTCCTATATGAGCATTAGAAATAAATCTGCACACAGCAATTATTTAGGGGAGCACTGCCAGAATTCAGTGGAAAGCATTCTTCTTGTAAGCATGGTCTGCAAAGCAGGTACTCTGTGCTGGACTTTTAATCTGTGATATAGCTCAGTAACCTTATAATCTAGGAAACCATGATTTTAAAATCTGCAGTTATTTCATTACACAAGGGAACTTCCTAGCCTTGTGTTGTTATTATCCATGCCATCTGGGGACAATGGACCTTCCAAGCAAGCTTCCCTGACCTACGAGTGGTTCTGACTTGAGCCAGCTTCAACACATAATTGTTAAATTGAGCAGGCGGTTGACATAATGTATTCAAGGTTGGCTTCCCTACATCACTTACTTTAAAGATCTATCTACAAATTCTGCTTCCATAGCTACCTCTTTAATATGATTCATCTGCAGAGAAAAAAACAACCACCAAGCATCAGCAAATGGAACCTGGCAAGAAATGAATCAAATAAGCTTAAAATAGTGCCACGGTGCCTATATTAAATTTCATGTGACTGAAGCTGTGCATCTGAGAACCCTACTGTTTGTAGCTAAAAGAGAAAAAAATTGTTGACATCAGCAATTTACCCCATTATATCACTATAGGATGATAAATAATATTTTCCTCAAGTCTTTCTGAGTTCATGTAAAGTTGTTTTAAAGAATGTATATGGTGTATTCATACTTAAATTATTGTACTTTCAAAATATTGGGGAGCTGAGGCAGCAGGAGATAATTTGCAGGACAGCTTGAAACACCTTTTATAACAGCTTTAATATTGCTGCAATCGTCTTCTTGTTTCCTACAAGGCACAAAACTAATGTTGCATTTGAAGCTCTCTTATTGAGCATGTTCCTCTTCCTCCTCCTTGAGATGGATCATTTTTAGGAGGGAAAGCTTCCCCTGAAGTCCGAGAGGTTTTTGTCACTGGTCTCAGTAAGAGCAGCACCAGGAGTATATTGTCTTGTTTTCCTTACCAGGTGTGATTAGCTACTTCTCCTCTTCTTCACCAAGTCCACTTTACTTGTTTGCTTTAGCTTTGTTTGTACTCATCTAGGCAAGGGTTTGTCCACTTCTGCTGGTTTTCTTTTAAATCTCCAGTTCTGCTTACTTTTGCTATGGGACTCATGGTCTTCCACTCTACTCTGGTGCCTGAGTTACAGCTACTGCAGAGCAGATGGGAGACAGACTGCTACTCTAGTCTGGACCTTCTAGAGATTCATGGTGTCCTGGGTTCAGCAGTAACAGTCATTTTTCTCCTTAGTAGCTGGTGCAGTGGCTCACCACTTAGTTGTGGCTCAGTAATGCTTACTCTGACCAAGGACTTTGTGAGTCTCATGCTCTGCCAGGAGGAGGAGAAGCCAGGAGGAAGCAGGGACAGGACACCTGACCCAAACTAACCAAAGAGGTATTCCATACCACAGCACGTCATGCCCAGTATATAAACTGGGGGCAGTTACCCGGAAGCGCTAGATCACTTCTGGGTATCAGTCGGTGGGTGGTGAGTGGTTGTATTCTCTTCCCTTGTTATTTCCCTTATCATTATTATTACTGATGGCAGCAGTAGTGATTTGTGTTATACCTTAGTTACTAAACTGTTCTTATCTCAACCCATGGGAGTTACATTCTTTCGATTCTCCTCCCCATCCCTCCGGGAGCTGGGGGAGGAAGTGGGGGGAGTGAGCGAGTGGCTGCATGGTTCTGAGTTGCCAGCTGGGCTTAAACCACAACACATGGTAAGGATTGTTCCTGTGGAATCAGAAAATTAAAAGTCTGAGGAAGACGTGGGTGGATAAAAGGGGGACCATGCTGAGGTCACTCCATCTCTTCACACACTGTTTCTGTTACCCTCATCTAAATCATATCAAACCACAGCAGATTACATTTCAGTTAGAATGAAACATATTTTTGATATCTAGCGTCAAAGTGAACCTTATAACTTCAGTCTTTTAAAAAAAATTGCCTAGAAACTTCAAACAATCAGGAAATTCCTCCCAGTTAAATATTACATGACCAATGCATGTAACCTTTCAAATATGTTCAACCAAATCATCATCTCAAAGTATCAGGATTTTTCATTTAAATTACTAATTACAAATGCTCAGATTCTCTCCTTTTTTTTTGCCAAGTTACAACCTTCCCAAAGATGAAAGTCTTTGACTGGCTAAGGAAATAGCACAGTGAAAGTAATATTAACACTGTTCCTTCCTTTTCCTCTTTCTTCCAAGTCTCTCCAATTTTACCCTGGGCTGGCAGGATGAGCTGACCAGCAAAAATCAACAAGTTTTAGAGAAAGATCAATATTTTGGAAGGATATTCTCTCCCTCCATCCCTCTCCTCTCTCTTCCTCTTGGCCCAGTTCTGCTTGCCATAGCAGACACAAACAAACATTTCCTTGTTCTCTGTAGTCAAGGAGAAGACAACCCTTGGGTGTTGCTGAGCTGAATATTTGGAGTAAGCAGCTTTCCATGCAATTTGGCAAATGGTGGTGGATAGCTTCTCAGATAAGAGGTGGTTCCCTCTGCATCTATTGATACGACCCAGAGTAAGGTCTTTGTCCCTGTCATCAGATCTTTCTTTATCTCCTTTCTCCCCACCATTAAGATAGGATTTCCTCTCATCTCCATCATATATCAGTTGTTATCTGACTTTCCTGTGCTCCAGCCTCCAAGGGTTTTAAAGTGACTTATTCTTTGTGGCAACATACAGGGGGAGCACAATCACAGCAGGAGTGTAGTCTTGCTCTAGAGAGGATGCTAATTCCAGCAGTATACCCCATACTTTGAAATGGAGTAATTTCAGAATCAGCAGTTTCCTAAAACCAGAGGTTTGGGTATTTTTCAAACAGTTACACTGGTTTTTTTACAGTCTGCAGATCACACTTTACTAAATTTATAACAGTGGCCATTACTCCTTGTTTTCTGGGAGTCAATTTCTAAAAAATCATCTAGCACTCCTATTAGACGTATCCCATTAGGTGTCCTTTACCTGAATCACATCAGACTTTCCTTAGAGCAGAAGGACAGAGAAAAGGACACCGGAGGCTATAACAGTTTTACAAGTGCTAATATAACTATTTCAATCTTTAAACATGTGTTTTTTCTCTTTAGTCCAAACAGTTTTGTATTTCTTGAAATATGAAACAGCCTGGATTTTTAACAATGTGCAGTACAAAGACCTTGAACATTTTCTTTTCAAGCAAAACTAAAGAGTGGAAGCAGCAGCTTTACATTGCTCAGACACTTTCATTTCTGTTAAAAGGAACAGGCAGTTTGTTTTCTTAGCTAGCAGCAAGCCCTTTATATTGAGCTTGCACACTAGCAGTGAAAGCCTGGGAGAAAAATCTCAATCCATTTATGAAAGTGGCTTTCAATTTTTTATGAAAATTCAAAGGGGAGCATCAAAACAGACAGTTGTACTCTCTGGGAGTGAAAAGGGAAGCATTCTGATGAGAAAATTGTGAAAATTGGATGTTTTCTCCCACAGAAAATTCTGATTACTAGTGAAAAGTGTGAAGCGAGAGAAGATTCACAGTTCCTCAAAAAAATGTCGGTATTAATGTATTAAGGGAAAAATTACTAGTTTTCTCAGAAATCCCAGCTGTGTAATTTCATTTCCGTCATTTAGGAGGCATAAATAAACCTGCATGCAATACTATGTATGTTCATAAATATATATGTATATAATTTATGTGGAGAAAATTAGTTTTGTGATTTTCCTATAAACTCAGAATATATTCTCCTTCATTATTGTTCTATCACTGGTTTGCAAACTACACATTTTTCACTTCCATAATTCAACTTATTGTGAAGTTAAATTTCTTTAGACCACAATTCTTGTTGCAAGTCAGGCTATTTTTCAGTAAAATGGAACTCTTTCATTAAGGGGAAAAAATACCTTTTTACCCATTGATCACTGGTTTAAGTCCTGACTGGTGCAAGTAAGGAAGGATCTCCTTAAAGTACAGTTTTACTTGACAAGTACAGCCTTTTTTTTAATCCAGAGAAAATTAGTTTCATTAATTAATGCACAAGCATGGAATATAAATCTGAATTAAAAAGTTTTCACAAAAAAAATGACCAGCTTTAAACAGAAGGAAAAAATAAATTAATTTTCCAGAATGTTCTCTCTGGCTGTGATTCGAAGCCTGGGACCCCTCAAGCAGAGGTTGGTGCAGGACTGTGGCTCTGCAAAAAGTCTTAGCTTCGTGATGGGGAAATTAAATGGATTGTTGGACTGATATTTTCCTATCTGAGAGCTGAAAATATCTGAAGCAAGAAAATATCCTAACAGGAATTTACTACCATCTTAGCAAAGATAGTCAGGGCCTTGTAAAAGAAACCTCTGTCCATGAATGTATCTTCAGTCCTTTGAAAGACTGAAATCAAGTGTATATTAGTTGTTCAATCTCTGTTTACAATTAGTAGATGGACATGACATCTACCAACATTCAACTCTTCTTAATATGAAAGGCACCCATCTTATTCCACTCATTTGGAAGATCTCCTTAATGTTGGTTGTCTAACTTGCAAGATAAATATGGTTAAAAAAGTTCAACTACCTAACTACTTAACTCTAAAATGAGAATTATATGTACTCCTAAATGGTCTTTCTAGCTTGGTTTTAGTAAGTTGAAAGAGTCACTAGGAGAACTTGTCCAATTCATGCAAGGGGGCAAACAAGATTATCGTAATTGTTGTTTCATGTCTTAAAAAATACCTGAAAGTGAGGTCCTGCATTCAAATTCCATAGACACAATAATTGGTAGCATCTGAATTTCTGTTGGTTTCAATAAGTGGCCAAGACTCTGACCAGGTCCTAAATGAGAGTGAGACAGGGGGTATCCAGACACAACCACAAGGTGCTCTTCAGTAGGTTTGAATTCATTGTGTGCCCCTGTGATTTCCTTGCTCCCTTGGAGGCAAGGCTCACGGGCACAGTGAAGTGAGCACTCCAGGATCTCTGCAGGACTAAGAACTGCTGACACCATCCTCAGAAGGAGCTGAGTCAACACTGAATTGACTGACCAATGGCCAATATCTTAAAAGCATTGGACACATCCATGTCCTGTTCAATACATATCAAGAGAAGTAATAATTTATAAATTAGAATTATTCATCCCATTTGTAGACAAATTCATTCCAAATCTCATCAGAAGTGCCTTGACACTGAGAAATACCTCCACATATAATTTTAAACTGCAATGGTTTGATCCCTCAACAGCAAGAATCAACATATCTTCTATATCTCTGCTGTGGACTGTGTGGGTCACTAAGGCTTATTTTCCTTCTTTACACACACTGTAAGATTTCATCTTTGAGCAATGGTGGGTTAGAAATACCTGAAGACAGCCAGCATGCCAACCAGGAGTTATTATGCAGTGAAGTGCAACTAAAGGGAAAAAGCCATTGTGGTTACAGGACTGCAAACCTGCCATGAAAAGTAAGAGATGATGGAGAGAAGGATGGGAGGGGAGGAAGGCTGAATTGTCTTGGGTTGTAGCTCCTTAGCTCATTGCCTTCCCTTGGTTGAGTGCCATTAATTAGCCACCTGTGTGGTCTTCAAGAGCCCACATGGGATACCAAATGTCATAATTTCCACCTTGAGGAAAGTGGTCTGTGTCCTACCTACTGTGCTGCCAAAGTAAGCAAACGTTGAGCATGATCAGCCACCACCATTCAGCAAACCTCAATGAGCAATTGACGACCATACTGAGTTTGCAATGTAATTATACAGCCTTCACACTATCTGACTAAGTAGCACAAATTCTTGTGGCTGTTGTTTCCTCTTTTCTTTTCCTCTGGAGAAGCCATGCCTCTTTATGTTTACAAAGTGACCTGTAGGTAAAAACTCACCATACGTCAGCTGAGCTATGACAATTTCCTACATGCATCCCACCAGCCTGCAGTAAATGCAAGATAAATGGGGTAGTTTATCTCTCCTTCATGAGCTCACAGAACAGCAAATGTAGATGAGACTGTGCATAGTAGCTCCTGATGCGAAAATAAGGCAGCACTGTGATAGTTTTGCTAACCAAATCCCTTAGTGAAAACAGGCATCACATTTTGAGGATAGTTTGCTGTACTGTGTTATGCATGCCACTAAATCTAGGCATAGTTGCAGTTTCTGTATCTGAGACAGGTAAACATTCAATCACTAATAATTCAGAACTGTGGGTGTTTGACCACACTGGGAGGATAATGGCAGAGGCATCAGCTCTGCAGCATTTTGAGCTCAGTAACTTTCAAGATCACAGAGGCGAAACCATGTTTTTCAGACTTCCCTTGACATTGTCAACAGCATTTGTACATGTATCCAATTTCAAAATCTGCAGCTGAGTCTTCATAGGAATAATATCTTTTCACATTGCCAAGTCTTTCATGCACGAGTGGTTTTTGCTTAATCTTTAGACTGACCTTCCAATCTAAAAGCAGTCTTGCATTAACTTTCCAAAGGTCGTATATGCAGAATGCAGAGTCAGTGGATCTTGCAGAGTGTCAGTATATTTTTTTATTGAATTCTAGGCCCTGATTATACTTGGTTTGTTCTGCATGAGATCAACAAGGCAGGTGAAAAATCATTCTCACAGGACAGCTGACCATTCTCCACAAATACTATGAACAAGAATGACAGCTGCATATGGATTTTCACTCACCAGTGAGGAGAGGTGCTATGCAGTGTGGATCAATATCACTGACTTAGCTCTGTTAAACTAGATGCATCAACGGAATGACTGTCTAGGCTTCTCAGTGGCCAGTGGGCAGAGAGGTACTTCCAGGGCATTGACTGTACCTTAGGAGAACCAGATCTCGCTCCATCTATTTTGAAGAGGCCAGCTCATCTTTTTGAAGACTTATCTTTGCACATGCAGATTGAAAGTGGTATGATGCCCACCTTTTAGGCTTGAGGTTTTTTCAGTCCTGCATCTTACTCTGCACAGCCTTTGTGGACAGCTGCAAATGTCTGACAGAAAGCTTCTTTGGATTGATCTGGGAGTGGACAGAGTATCCAGAATGCTCAAGATAAAAGGAAGGGAACAAAGCACCTTTCCTCCCTTTAATCCCCTGCTATAATGGAAAGGCAGTAGCAAAAGTCTTCTATGTCTCAGTAGATCCCTTTCTAACTCTGAAATAGGATTCAGCATCTCCTATTTGTATCAACTGCCAGAACAGTTGTGGTGTGGATGTCAAAACAAATGTAGATACACCTAGATGTTTGACTCTTCCAACAGGAAGGAGTCTCCAATGTGCAAAAAGAAATACTGCAACTCAGTCTTGCATGTGCTGAAAATATCTCTAGTGAACTTTGGTCTTGATGGTGTCTGTCTCTTTCAGCTAGGACTCCCCATGTGACTAAATGTACTGTGTGCTACATCATTACATTTTATACCATCATATATACCACTCATGGTATATCATTTTGAATTAGTCTGTAAACCATACAAGTCAACATAACTTCCCATGCCAGGTGGCTGTGGCATTCATCACCCAGTGTGCAATAAAAGCTGGCTATTCCAGACCAGCTATTCTGTTCAGGGGCTTACCGGTATACAGCTGAAGTACTCCTACAGACCACTCTATTCTTACATATTCTCATGTCCATCCTCTTACCAATGTCCATCCATGTACAAATGGAAATGAGCACCTCATTTCCATCTATATAATTTCTAAGGCATGTAATGGAAATAAGTTGTTTGGAATGATAAGACAGTTGCTCGTTCTTCTTATGTGAATATAAAAAGAAGTAAAGAATTAAGGCCTTCATCATTTCCATGCTAAAGATAAGATATACTTTAGAGGGCTACACAAGAAAATCACCTTCACTCAGTCTGCATCATGTAGTTACATCAGTCCACAACATCGAGAGGTGCATCTGTACGCTCTTTAGAATACAGTAGTAGCTCAAGTTTTACATCAGCATAAGTCAGGTGTGTATCCAGAGCAGACTTAAATTGCTGTAGTGAACAGATTGTCAGGTGTCCATTTTCCTTTTACTTCTTCTGGTCTCACACCAGGATAAAACTTTGGTTTCAAAGTCTGGTCAACAGTGATTAAGTTATCAAAGAAGAGGAAATAGACTATTTCTCAAAATGAAATTAAATCCAGCATCTGAAAAATAATGGATCCTGAGCCTTTTTTTTTATGCTACACAAGGTATTTTACAAAAGTTTCAGTATTATACATCGTTTTTTATAATCTTTGACATAGTAAGGCTCGGATACTGTTTCTTTAAACTGAGTACAGGAAAGCAGCATTAATCTTGTGTTCTCTTCTTTTTAGAGAAAATCTAAGGTCATTTTTGTCTTCACTATTCTGGCAGAGAAGAACTGCAAAGAGAATCCAATTCTAATAATGCTTTATAGAGGTAATAGAAGAGGTAGAAAATGGGAAGAAAAGAAAGTAGAGAATAGCAAAGAAAATTATGTGTGTAGCCTTATCTGGTGAAAGGTAGCAATTGGGGAAATTTTCCACTCTCTTTTATTAAGCACTTTTTAATTAAAACAACTGCAATAAACCCTACACTGAACATCAATATGACACTGACTATTATATCATTGTGGCCCAAATTAAACACTAAAAGGTTAAGTTCTGACTCCGATTTAGGATAATGCGGGGGGCAGGGGCTGTCCCATATACAAAGACACGATACTCATAAATCTACAGATTCTGGCCCTGCTGTATGAATTTCAGTCATTTAAATTGTTCTGTGTATTTGTTGACCTTATAAGAGGATTTTGATGCAAATTCTGACCTACTCTTTAGGATGTGAAGGAGTCCAGAGTTGGTCAAATGTAAAAGCAGCTAGGCTGTATCTAGGGTGATTTCATCTACATGGCCTGGCTACCAAAAGAAATACTCCTTGGAAACAGTTTCTTATCTAAAAACCTTTGGCAATTTTTGAGTTGGTATTAGCAGGCCTTGGACTTGGTCCCTGTGGCCTCCAGCATTTCTGCAGTGCTGTAGGAAGAGAAATGGAAAATGTCCAAGATTTTTTTTTACTAAGAAGGAAGTTTTAAAAAAACCAAACCAATTGTATAGGTGGAATAAAGGATGGATGGTCTGGTAGAGGTGGAGTTGAAGATAATTACTGGTTCTCTAGGTGTATCAACTACACAGGCTCTTATCTTTGCCTGGTAGCAGATGTAAGGCTTGGAAAAGCCTCTTTTGCTTCTTTGAAACCTTGCCCATACTTTCCGTAGAGGCAGCCCAGGGCATTAGTGGAGCAGAGCACGACCCCATCTGGTGTCCTCACTCCTCACATTGCTCCTGCTCTAATACTCCTTAAGGAGCAAACTAAGAAAGCCATGGGCAAACAGAGAAGTGCAACATAACCTCCCTGGACAGGTAGCAACCACAGTAGTCTCACTGTCCAGGACAGCTTACTGAACTGTGAGGGATTTGCTCATTTGTCTTACACAAATTTGCAGCCCATGCAGGGAAACACTTGCTCTCCAGCCCAGAGCACCTGCAACACTCTCATGGAGGAACAGGAGCGGGAACAGAGCTGTGGGAAGCAGAGACAAGTTATTCTGGCTTCAGGACAATGTAAAAAAATGTAAAGTAACCCCAAATCCCCTTGCGTAATATACACTAATTCATGCCTGCAACTTGTCATTTCCCCTTCCCCAACCATGGGAATGTATTTTGCTTTTTCTAGTGACTTTGCTCTTCCAAGCCTGAGGATCATGTTGACCTTTATTTCTGTCATCAGTTTCTATAATGAGCATGCTTTAAGCACACACACGTGCAGAGAAAATTAAGTGAAGCCTGTGCTACTGTGTTTATATTTAGAAATTGCAGAAGCACAAAACAGGTTTCTGATTTTCCATGAAAATTCTCTTTCCAGACAAATGTATCTACATCTATTGCTCAGCAAATGATTAAAACCACTGTCCTGAAAGCAATAGCTATCCCTGTCTATTTAGCAGGGCTTACACAAAGCCGCAGCTTGTAACAATGTTTGCAGACTACTCCAGGGAAATAGCCTTTATGTTTTCTATTTTCTTTCTCAATAAGGGAAAGTTTTAAGCAAAAGTAACGCAGGCAGTGTTCCCTGCAACGTCATTTGTTATGAAATATGTGTCTTTAGCCAGCATGGGGAGAGTTGATCCTTGTGAAAAATCTGCCCAAGAGCATAAAAGCAAAGGGTTTCTAGGGCTGCTCTTTCAACATAAAAGAAAAAACTTTCATGAAGAGTTTCCTTAGGAAACTCTCCTTTTCAGAGCCTGCAAATTGGTGGAGAGCTGATTATAGCTCCCTGACTCTGATCTCTTTAGGTTAAATTTGAGAGGTATCAGAAAAGTTGTTAACACTTTTTTATTGTTTCTGTTTATGAGCACATGAGGGTTCAGTCATGTCCTAGATTTAAAAAACAAACAAAAAACCCAAAAAAACACCCACCCCCCAAAAAAAACAAAATAAAAAAAAAAACAAATCAAACCAACAAATCAACAAGACACCTCTTATTCTTTCTTTTTAATAGGAATTTGGATATCACAAATAAGAACTGAAAATCCCGTGGGCTAAAAGTGACAGAGAATTTGAATATAATTACCCTTGTTCTATGAATTCAGATGCAAAACTCCCCTGCATAAATTCGATTACAGCCCTGGCCAAGTTTTTAAAGCAAGTTTAACAGCATATGAGGACAAGTATGCTGTAGGCTGACTGATGGCACAGGGACAAACCCCAGCAAATTACACACCAAGGAAAATAAATAAATTTATAATCATTTCTCTGAAAACAAGTACATAGATTTCCACCCATAAGACCATGTGGGTTCACACTTGAAAAAGCTCACAATGCGATTTGTCTCACCTAATTTTGCAGTTTCAAAGTTAGCACTTTCCCAAACGTTCACCTTGGCTGTCGCCTTGCACCCTCTGTCAGTAGAGAAGGATGGGATGAATGTCCTCTCAGAAGTTACTTGCTCTCAGTTTTGGCTATAGACACTGCTTCAGCTGCAAAAGCCCTCATGAAACCATTTTACATGTGATGTGGGGCCACACAGCTTCAGTGAGCAGCCGTACACCTGGAATGAGAAATTAAGATATCACATGTGTGCAAGTATGGTGCAAGTGGCTTACATTAGGTATTTGCAGGACAAATATCACCCTGGCAAGCTCACAAGTTTTGCATATATTACTACTCAGCAAAAGTACATGTAAAATAATTTCACCAGAAAATGATAAGTAATGCTGGGACAATTCTTAAAAGAGATGTTTTTCAGCAATACAAGCAGATAGCAATGTTAATTTGCCAATTCGTAACATTTTCTCAAATTTCTCATGCTAAATGACGTCTAAAAATTAGATTTATGCAGTAAAAGAGAGATTTTGCTTTGACAAACTAAATGAAATGTTTCAACTTTTCTGCTTTTCAAGTGTGTTTGTTTTGAAATTCTCTTTCCATTAGTGTGATAAAAAAATAGTAAAATTTTATCTCAACTAGATGGAAGCTTTAGTCTGGATTTGAATAAACCAGCTAATTAAATATATAATTTGGAATTATTTTAAAGAAGTATTTTAAATCAGTTATTTTAAAAGTTTTCAATCATTCCAGACCACTCAAAATACTGAACAGTGAAACAGTAAAAAAAATAGAAAATCTAGTGTTTTCATAATTCCACCACTGAGTACCAGCACATCTTGTATTTTTAGGTAAATGTTTTTTATGGAGTATTTTGGTCTCATATTTTCAGAGAAATATTTGTAGTGATGACTGCATGCTGTACACTCAAATTGTAATTACTTCCAACAGCCATAGGTAGCTGATTATGATTCATGTGCCATACGTCTCAAGGAAACCTAAGGAAAAAGTATTAAACCACATTTGCCCTTAATTATAGCTCCTAGTTGGGATGGTGACATAACTGTGATTTCTGGCAATACATCGTGAAAAGTGGAGATGTAATTCACATGCACGTGAATCAGCATGTAAAAGGAGGACAAAATATCACTTGCACTTCATCCATATATACAACTGTAACTTCATATTTTTTTCCTTCCTCATGGGATTCTATAGTTCCCAAATAGCATGTTAACATTCTTCTGGCCACAGCTGAGAAGCAGCGAAATGAACCATTATTTCAAATGTCTGATTTCTCTATTGGTTTCCCCAGTATCTGACAATTGAGAAGCACTGACAACTTGCCTAAATTGCTCTTACATGCTCACTTGAAACCTCAGGTGACAGGGGCTTTTTCTTATCTCTAAATGGGTCATCACCTGAAATTCTGAACTAACCAAAATCACAGCCCTAAAAATTTGATGTGTATAATCGTATGGTTATTTAAATTCTTATTTTTCTTGCTTCCTGTATGCCTTGACAGAAGAACGATGATCTGATGCAACTGAAGATTACTAGCCATTTCTACTTAGGTAAAAACAGTATTCATTTTTAAAGAAGAAAAAAAAATTAAAAATCAATTCATTTAAAAAGAAATTTGATCTTTTTTAATCAAGGTAGAAAAATCAGTATGAGAAAACAAGAAGTTTTCTTCTTGTGAGAAAGGTGCCAAAGGGTTATTCCACACCACAGCACGTCATGCCCAGTATATAAACTGCCCCCAGTTTTTAATCAGCATGACTATTGTCCCTGAACTCCACCAGCACATCATAAAGCAGTTTAGTTGATGATAAAGGAGCTCAAAGGAAGAGATGAATATTGCACAGTGATTGCGCAGTTCTCCAAGGTAATTTATTTTTTTTTTTCAGTTAAAAAAGAGGGGGATTCCCTTTGCCTTTTTTGGTATTGCCATATAAAAACACATTGTCCCTGAAAAGCTCACAGCTGTTTTCTGCTACTGCTGATCATGCAATGCACCCTGGTGCATATTGTTTATACCAAGGCCAGGAAATGCTCAAGTGACACACAGGATAATCTAGCAGAAATCAATTCCATGGTGTAGGAGTAATCTATCATTGTATGTCATACATCAATTCATGTTGGTTATTGAATTACAATGAAACTAATATGGTCTTAAGCAAGACTGAACAAACAAGATCATTATGTAGTTAAAGAGATTATCAGAAACTCATTTTGCATTGTTAAAATTATTGAATTAGAATTATTAAAACTGCTGGCAAAATCCAGTCCCTTTATCAGGGTAGATTGTCAGCAGACTCCCAGCACTCATTCAGAAACTGGGAGGCATGCAGCAGCTTTAAAAGTGAAACAGGTTTTATCTATTCCTTCACATCAAACCCTTCTGTATTTGCTAACCCAGTACTAATGAAACACTACAGTGAAAATCATTGTGCTTTGCTACCTGGAAGTTTTCAATATCAAAGATGAATGAGATGCTTTCTGGAAATATTTTTTTGTTTTGTTTTTGGTTTTGTTTGGGGTTTTGGGTTTTTGGTTGTTTGGGTTTTTTTAGCAAAAATAAATGATTTTTTTTATTTAATATTATAGTAGAGCAGTGACCATACAGCACACATACAGTTTTATAATTGCGTATCCAGAGCTTTGAAGTTAGTCTGCATAAATATCTCTGAGATTTAACAAATACTGCTTTTGATTTTCACCCAAAGCAAAACAAACAATTTTATTCTCTAGCATGTATTGATTCTGAGTTGTGTTTCGTGCAAGAAAAAACCCAGAAACAAAAATTCATATCCAGCTGCTCTCTCTGTAGTGCAGAAATTCAAAAAAGAAAATAGAAACAATCTGTAATTCAGAATTTATTGGCAATTTGATAGCGCACTTATCTGCAACAACACAAGCAACATAAACAATCAGAGCACAGAGCTGTTTGGTCTGGAGGCTTAAGAAAAGGATGTTTGAGAATGTGTGGATATATTGAGGCTATAAAAAAAAGCAGCAAAAGCATTAAACTAAGTAGGACTAGAGTGAAGTTACTTGGCAAAGGGAGTGAAGTCAGACAACTCTTTTTGTGAGTAAAGCACCTGGAGCTGGAAGGATGAAAGGAAAAATTCTGAGCATAGCAGGAAAATAATAAAATCTTATTTTCTTTTTTAAATAAAGCTCCTGTTTTCAAATCATAGTAAATACCTCATCTATAATTCTTCGAGAATTTCTTCTAAAGTACAGCTGTGCTCTGAATTTCCCAGGAGATGGAGCCTAGCCACATTACCCTTTTTAAACAGATGTGCTTTGTAAATATACTTCCTATGGCACTTTAATTACATCATCGGGTGGCTGTGGAGATGAGGCCAGCTGTGTCTCCTCACTGGTTTAGTTCCCCAAACAGATGTCCCCCCTCATGACAAGGCAGAGTTTTGCAAATCACCACCTTTAAGAACTGCCACCATGGAAAAACATCAAGACATCCATCATCATAACATTTTCTTTTCCCAACTGAAAGTGAAATTGTACGAGGAGCTATCACTTACAGGAGGAATGCTCCTCACATCTACTCTAGGCTGAACTATGGAAAACTTGACTTCAACCCACCTTGCAATCATGCAAAACCAGGTTGGACAGGACTTTGAGCAATCTGCTCTAGTGGAAGGTGACTCTGACCATGGCAGGGGGAGTGGAACTGGATAGTCTTTAAAGTTCCCTTCAACACAAACCATTCTAAGATTATGTAAGTGTGGCATATTGGTATTTATGGAAAAGCCAAATGCTGGGGCTGCTTCTATTTGTTCAGCTGTAGAAGGGCTGACATGCCAAGCTAGACTCAGGCCAACATAAGAGAAAAAGTGGGCTGCAATTTATGTAAAGGAAGAGCAGCAGCGCTGAGGAAATCCTAATGTCCTCCCCATTCCTCTGCTAAAAGCATAATCTAATCTAGAATCATCTCAGGTATGCATCTACAGTTTTGGTGCATTTTAAAGAGCATCAGGACTTTGAGCTGGAGGATGTCTCACATCAGTCCGGGCTACAGCAGAAATGGAGCTCTTGAGAGATATTACACCAGTTTGCTTCTTCTGCCTGGGACTGGTGGAGAAAGATGGCGTATTGCTATCTTGTCATGGTTTAAACCCAGTCAGCCATAAATCAGCCACTCAGTCTCTCTCTCACTCTCCCCCTTTTCTTCTGCCTGCTCCTGGAGGGATGGGAAGGAGAATCGAAAGAATGTAACTCCCATGGGATGAGATAAGAACAGTTTAGTAACTAAGGTATAACACAAATCACTACTGCTACCACCAATAATAATAATGATAAAGGAAATAACAAGGGAAGAGAATACAACACCTCACCACCTGCCAACCGATAATACCCAGCCCGACCAAGCACCAACCGATACCTCATCCAACCCCGCAGTGAACTAACCCTTCCAGGTAACTCTCAGTTACACCCTGGGCATGATGTGCTGTGGTATGGAATACCTCTTTGGTCAGTTTGCGTCAGGTGTCCTGTCTCTGCTTCCTCCTGCCTTCCCCTCCTCCCTGGCAGAGCATGAGACTCAGAGAGTCCTAGGTCAGACTAAACGTTTGAGCAGTAACTAAAAACATCGGTGTTATCAGTACTGTTCCCAGGCCGAAAGTCAAAAACACAGCACTGCACTGACTGCTACAGATGAACCCAGGACTTATCTTCATACTGCACCTTTATTACAGCCTTATCCAACTCGCTCTAAATTACTCATGAGATCCAGCTGGCAAAGATATAAGGGCAGCCTAAAAAAAAATAAAAAAAAAAAAAATATCTGTGTGGCAAGGTGAGTGCCCCTTTGAGAAACTGCCCATGGGTTTTTCTTTGGTCTAATCCTTACTGTGTTTGGCATCATCCACTGCAGCAAAAAAGCACTGATCCCAGATACATCTCTCTTCTCCCCTACCATCCCACAGGACCTCCAACAACCTGTGAAAGGTGCTGGCAGATAAAAAACTGCTCTATTTACTGACATAAGCCTTTAGAAAGGATCAAAGCCAGTAAACAATTAGCAAGCTATCATGTACCTACAACAGTACAAGAAAAGTGTCATCTGGCAAAACCAGGAATGCTAACACCTATTGCCACAAACACCCTGTCATGCTGTCAGATGGTTGAATTCACTAAATGGAACAGGTAATTATTATAAATGGGAAATGCCACTTGCCAGTGTCCTCATCCCACTGAATAAATGAAATTTGTTTGCTCTGTTTTCTTTTCAGATGGTTAATAAATATGATACAGAGGCAAAAGAGTCCTGGTGATTTAATAGATTCCTGGCACTAGATTTCCGCTTACTGGATTTTCTTCAATTATCTCTAATTTTTCTTAGCAAATCTTAAACTCTTCACATTAGAAACTCTTCCAAATTATTTAACATAAAATTTACTTCTTATTTTTGAATAAATGAGCTCTCATGCTTCCCCAGCAAGGGTTTACATGGAGATCAGCAGTGGTCTCTGTCCTCCAAATTCTCTTCCACATCCAGTGATAGAGAAAGGACACTTAATCATGCTGTTTTCTTAGCCTGAGATCTGTTACAGAGTCTTTACTTTAAGAAAATCTTGAAAATAGTGCAGAATTATTACCTTCCTGGCTAGAAGTTAAAAAAGTCTTCTACTCTGAAAAGGCCAAGCACAAAAATTAAGCCAAAGGTACAGGAGATAATTTTAACTATTCTGGTTCCAGCTGCCTTTCAACTCTGAATTGTTCTTTGAACATGAGTCCATCCAAACTCCCTTTCAAAACAGTTTCAGCCACTCCTTCATTTTTCTTGATTTCACTCTCAGCTTGACACCTCTTGATGCTGTGGTGCATCTCAACACAAGCATGATGAAATCCACCAGCCTCCTCTCCCTTGGTCTGCAGTGTTGTTCCCAGCTATGCACCATTTCTTACATCATCTCAGACTTTCTTAGCATGTCAGCAAACAGATTTCATCTGGCCTAGTGCAGATTTTCCTGCTGGAACACAGAAGCAGTTTTGCAATGCAAGGATCATCTGCCTCTGTTATGGTACTGGCAGGTTTGACAATGACTAAGCTATGACTAACTACATTTTGGAAGAATTTGAAAAAAAAAAAAAAGAAAACAGAGTAAACAAGTATTCCAGGCATAGGGAGCTTTACCCCATTAGGAAGTAGACTCAATTTAGAGGCCAGATCTACTGGGGGCTGGTGGAGCTGGTCTGAGCAGTTCTGGTAGGGGGCTTGTCAGACTGGTCAAGGATGTTTCGAAACAGATGTGTTGGGACAGGGGGACTTCATTCCATCCCAACACACCCAGTC
Source organism: Neopsephotus bourkii (assembly GCF_033783945.1). Taxonomy (NCBI): domain Eukaryota; kingdom Metazoa; phylum Chordata; class Aves; order Psittaciformes; family Psittacidae; genus Neopsephotus; species Neopsephotus bourkii. The sequence goes on from NW_026901238.1 coordinate 2,272,564, forward strand.
AATTGCCAGCACCCATAATAAATGCTTGGAGAAATGTAGAGATATTCCAGCCAATGAGCCAGCCTCTACAACACATGTAGCATGGGGAACAAACAAGAGGAATTAGAGATGTGTGCACGTCTACTGGGGTATGATATAATAGGCATTGCAGAAACATGGTGGGATGGCTCCTATGACTGGAGTGTTGGAATGGAAGGTTACAGGCTCTTTAGAAAAGACAGGCCTGGCAGGTGGGAAAGTGGAGTTGCTATTTATGTTAGGGATAGGCTGGAGAGTATTGAACTCTGTCTGGGGACTGGTGAGCAGTTAATAGAGAGTTTGTGGGTCAGGGTTAAAGGGAGAAGAGCAATGGGAAACATTACTGTGGAGGTCTGTTACAGACCTCCTGATTAAGAGGAATCTGCGGATGAAGTGCTCTGGAGACATAGGAACAACCTCACGCTCACAGGCCCTTGTTCTCATGGGGGACCTCAACAACCCTGATATCTGTTGGGGGGATGGTATGGCCCAGCACAAGCGACCTAAGAGGTTCCTTGACTGTGTGGAAGACAACTTCCTTCTGCAAGTAATAGAGGAGCTGGCAAGGAGAGGTGCCATGCTTGACCTCGTGCTCACCAGCAGGGAAGGGCTCGTTGGAAATGTAACACTCAAGAGCAGACTTGGATGCAATGATCATGAGATGGTTGAGTTCAAGATGCTCAGGACAGTGAGAAGAGCGTGCAGCAAGCTCACTGTCCTGGACTTCAAGAGAGTAGACTCTGGCCTCTTCAGGAACCTGCTTAGTAAGGTTCCATGGGATATAGCCCTAGAGGACAGGGGGGCCCAAGACTCTTGGTTGATATTCAAGGATCACCTGCTAGAAGCTCAGGAGTGTTGCATCCCAGCTAGAAGGAAGTGCAGCAGGAGGGCCAGGAGATCTCCTTGGATGGATAAGGAGCTGCTGAGGAAACTTTGAGGGAAAAAAGAGTTTTATAGAAAGTGGAAGCAAGGACAGGCGGCCTGGGAAGAGTACAGGGATGTTGTCTGGGAAGCTAGGGACCAGGTTAGGAAAGTTAAGGCTCAATTAGAATTAAACATGGCTAGGGATGTTAAAGATAACAGGAAGGGATTCTATAGGTACATTTCAAATAAAAGACAGACTAGGGACAACGTAGGAACCACCACCACCCCCCCCCCTCCCCAGAAGCTATCAGGAGAACTGGGTACCCTGGGTTTGGAGAAGGCTGAGATTCTTTGTGACTTCTTTGCCTTGGTCTTCACTGGCAAAGGCTCCGACCACAACACCCAAGTCTTGGAAGGCAGACACAGGGACTGTGAGAATGAAGACCCTAGGCCCACTGTAGGAGAGGGTTCAAGTTCATCTTAAGAACCTGAATGTACACAAGTCCATGGGATCTGATGAAATCCATCCACAGATCCTGAAGGAGCTGGCAAATGAAGTTGCTAAGCCACTGGCCATCATATTTGAAAAATCATGCAGTTAGGTGAAGTTCCTGATGGCTGGAAAAAGGGAAATATAACCCCCATTTTCAAGAAGGGGAAAATGGATGACCCAGGGAATTGCAGACCAGTCAGTCTCCCCTCTGTGCCTAGCAAAATCTTGGAGCAGATTCTCCTGGAAGGCATGCTAAGGCACATGAAAAACAAGGTGCTTGGTGACAGCCTGCATGGCTTCACTGGGTTGAAATACTGCCTGATCAACTTGGTGGCCTTCTATGATGGGGCTACAGAACTGATGGACAGGGGTTGAGCAGTTGATGTCATCTTCCTGGACTTGTGTAAAGCATTCAACACTATCCCACACAGCATCCTTGTTTCTAAATCAGAGAGACATCAATTTGATGGATGGACCAGTCCATGGATAAAGAACTGGCTGGATGGCTGTGCGCAAAGAGTTGTGGTCAATGGCTCAATGTCCAGCTGGAGACCAGTAACGAGTGGTGTCCCTCAAGGATCGGTGTTGGGACCGGTCTTGTTCAACATCTTTGTCTGTGATATGGACAGTGGAATTGAGTGCGCCCTCAGCAAGGGTGTTTTTTAACAGTTCAAACTTCGTCATCATCTGAAAGGGCATAATTTCCTTTTGGTTAGGAATATATTGAATGCAGTAAAGGACATTTGAAAACAGACAGCATGAGTGTTGGGGTTGTTCATACTGGAGAAGGGAAGGTTCCAGGGAGACCTTAGAGCAGCTTTCCAGCACCTAAAAAGTCTGAGAAGAAAGCTGGAGAGGTATGTTTTACAAGGGCTTGTGGGGATACGAAAACAGGAAATGGCTTTAAGCTGAAAGAAGGCAGATTCAGATAAGACATTAGAAAGAAGTTCTTCCCTGTGATGATAGTAGGACAGTGGCACAGGTTGCTCAGAGAAGCTGTGGCTGCCCCATCCCTGGCAGTGTTCAAGGCCAGGCTGAACAAGGCTTGGAGCAACCTGGTCTAGTGGAAGGTGTCCAAGCCCATGGCAGGGGGTTGGAACTGGATGAGCTTTAAGGTCCCTTCCAACACAAACCATTCCGTGTTTCTATGTGAAGAATAGGAAGGGGCATAGTTGATGACAAATTTATCTGAAAACTGAGCTCAGGGTGATATGAAATCCTCTGGTACAGGAGCCTGGGCTCAGTGGCCATCTTGTTCTAGCAACCTTCTGGTGGCCTGGGAATAGGTCCACAATTTATCTCTTTTAGGCTTTGTTATTGTAAAGTTGAATATCTATTTTAAGCCATATACTCTTTCAGTAGTCAGTGGAGAGAGATGGGTGTCTCCTAGAGGCAACTCAACATGTTTGGAGGTAAGTATGTCTAAGATACAAGAGATAAATACCCATGGAGGAAATTTGAGGCAGATACACCAAAAGAGATGATTCCTTCTAGTCCAATGCAAATTTATTGGTGTGTCTTGTTTTTTGGATAGTCATTTAGCACATAAATGTCAGTGATTCTCTCTAATTTGAATTAGTTAATACGTCCAAGTGACATAAAACCCTGCTTATATCACTCTGCCACAGAATTGACGTGGTGCACCTCATCTTTACTTCTGCATTAATGGCCCAAATATTAAGAAAAATCCGTATTCTGTATAAGGAGAAACTAAAATGTTTGATAAATATATAACAAGGTAAATACAGAGTCATTTTCATAACTATAATATATAGCTTACAATCCTCTCTTCAACTTACTCTTTACTTTGATGCCAGCAATACATGTGGTTGACAGGGAAAGCAGATCGTGAATGCATGACTGACACATTAAATGTGATGGGTCTGTAATTGCAGGCAACACGACAACATGACTATCAGAAAAGGCCCTGGTATTTGTTTGCCTCAGATCCCTAGGTGCTTGGCTTTCAAGCCTGCTTGGATCCAAGCAACAAGAATATTAAAACCCGCAAAGCCAAAAATAGGTCCAACATCCCAGTTAAAATAAACTACAGATAACCTCTTGTGTTAAAATTCTGGAGTGCAGCCCAATGAAATCAAAGCAAACTGTGATGGGGACTCCTGTGCCTCTTGGATGTGGGCTTGATGTTTTTCCAGGTGCCACTGCATTATCCTATTTCTTTAATTTGAATGTTATTTCTTTGCAGGGATTTTGCCTTGCACAAATCCTTGTGCAAGTCTTTTTAGGTGAAATAAATCTGTGGGTTTTTTCATGTTGGTCCATACATACATTGAACACTTTTTTTTGTTCTGATCCCCCAGTCCATTCCTTTTCTCACTACATTTCTTGTACAAGGTTTTGATAGTATTCCTGGCTCTGATCTTCTCTGAAATTCATGTGGTGGATTTCAGACCATGCAATAGACATTTGAGTGTCACAGGATTGTTAATCTTTTCAGGTCTGTTGATCTCTCTGACTCTCAGAGCCCATGTTCTTTCTCCTTGATAAAGCCCTGCACTCAACACATTCACAATCTAAAAAGAGGGGGGTTTGTGTGCATGTCGCTGATTTACTTGGGGATGCACAGCTTAATACCTAGAAATGAAACAATCAGAAATGAGTAAATGTATCTTAGTTGTTAGAAACATGAGCAACAACGCACTAACGGAATGTCTTGGGTATTTGCAGCTGCTGCATGTGCCCAGTGAGGAAACAACCTGAATCCTCCTGTACCAGCTGCTTTGCCCCATGGGGAGTTTGAACCTTACAGAGACACCCCACCTCAGTATTGTTAGCATTTCATACCCTTGATAAGCTATTCCAATATCCCTATTAGGCATTCTGTGTCTTCACAACAATTACGGGACCACAAGTGAAAGTGCTTAATAAGAAATAATACTAACAATACAGCTCCTTGGAAGAAGCTGTGAGCAGGAGTGTGGCTTCCTAGTTTCTTTTTCTTTAAGCCTGAACACATAAAAAGTATTTTCAAAGCTTTGTTACTTGGTTGTTACAGTTTCTGCATTTATTCCTAACAGTAACATTTAGAATTTAGATTTAATAAAGAACAGAGACATCCATGATAATGTTTGCAGGAAATACATGTAGATCAAAAGATTTTGAAAAAAGATCAAAGAAGTTAAATGAGAAAGCACCAAGTGAAAGATTCATGGCAGGGTATTTTAGTGTTGTTCTCTGAGACTCCTGAGGCTCCTGAATAGGGAGCTTGGGTAGACATGTGTCCTGGGTTCAGCAGTAGCAGCCATTTTTTCTCCTTAGTAGCTGGTGCAGTGCTGTGTTTTTGACTTTTGACCTGGGAACAGAGCTGATAACACTGATGTTTTTAGTTACTGCTCAAATGTTTAGACTGACCAAAGACTTTGTGAGTCTCATGCTCTGCCAGGGAGGAGGGGAAGCCGGGAGGAAGCAGAGACAGGACACCTGACCCAAACTGACCAAAGAGGTATTCCATACCACAGCACGTCATGCCCAGGATGTAAACTGGGAATTACCCTGAAGGGTTAGTTCACTGCTCAGTCAGGCTAGATATCGACAGGTGGTATTATATTCTCTTCCCTTGTTATTTCCCTTGTCATTATTATTATTGGTGGCAGCAGTAGTGATTTGTGTTATACCTTAGTTACTGGGCTGTTCTCATCTCAACCTGTGGGAGTCACATTCTTTCGATTCTCTTCCCTGTCCCTCTGGAGGGTGGGGGTGGCGAAGGGGAAGGGAAGAAAAGGAGGGAGTAAGCGAGACAGCTGCTGATTTACAGCCTGGACTTAAACCACGACAAAATGTTTCATGTATGAAATCCAGGCACAACCTCTACTTGACACCCAGATACTGAAAGCTTGAAAATCTGGAAAGGGATGCAACAAGAAAGCTCATTGTGCAGAAGGTGGGTGGATCTTTCTCTGCTCTGTGCCTTATTTTTGTCCTCATTTGAGGAAAACTTAAGCTTAATCCTGCTGACACAGAAAGAAACTGCTGCAACCGTGCCCTGCTCCTCCTATTCCTTTTTGTGCCCAGGAAGGCTGGAGCCAAGCAGTGAGCTGTGTTGATGGTTCTCTCCAGCAAGACAGGCACAGTGAAAGGAGTTTATAATTGAGTTTTCAGTTTGGACAATTTCTCCAAACAAAGACAGACCAGCGAGAAGGAACTGTGCTCGCTCATGCAGCTTGTTGCCCGTGCAGAGCCAAATCTGGCTGGACAACTGGGCTTCCACAAGCATGGGTTGAAATACAAGGAATTGTCATTGCAGTCTGAAAAGACTTTTTCTCTCTGAAAAGTCAGCAAGATAATGGAAGGGTTTGGTCTTCAATAAAGGTGATAAAGTAATAACCTTGGCTACTGAAACTGATAGTGTTGATATCATCAGCTAATTCAGCTTGAGGAAGTGATGTGAAACTTTTATGTCGTGCACCACAGATGAGACTGGTGTGTAATGGGTTTGGCTGCAGAATGTCTGGAGCATTTTCACCCAGCCAAAAGTTAGGAAACTCTAAACTCATTTAGGCTGTGATTTTCGAAGAAGTGTGAAAGAACTAGGTGATCAAACATGTGAAACTTCAAGTGACGTGGCTTCACAGGGTCTAATCAAGAGTTTCTCAAGGTATTTCTGCTTTGTATTGTAATGCAGTGCAGAGCCGCCATTGACTCAGGGGAGTTTAATTTGTCTCTATTATATATGTGTGTGTTTCACTCACACACATCCTTTCTGAAAAGAGCTGTAAATGACTTTTTATGAAAAACATGCACTCGCATATTATTTCTTTTTGTGTCTAAGAAAAATGAGGCTTTTCATTTAATTTGCTCCAATTTCTCCTTTCAGTCCTCCCAATTACAGACCTGTAGACTGCAATTACCGTATGTTTTATCTGCTTTCAGAAAAGGGTAGTAGAAATCGGTAACACAAATGTCAGCAGTACTGGTGTGGGGTAAGGCAAAGCTCTGCTCTCAGCCATCAGAAGTATATTATCAGTTCAACCACTTCTAACCTTTTGGTGACTGCAAGAGGGGCATGTATCTGGACCAGTTTTGAATTAGTATCATTATTTTCAAAATACAAACACTCCTGCTATGATAGGCAACATGCAGCATGATTTGGGTCTACTTTCTGGCTTTTTACACCCACCTGCTGAACGAACCACATGTGTTAAGTAAAGTAGTAAATCTCAATGTAACAATTCTCTTTGGCCCTGGTGTGGTTAGTTGGCTGATTGCTTGGCAGGTTTTTTCTGCCCTTTAGGACAGTCTGTCATCTGGCCCAGCTCACTGTTGCTTTATAGGGATTATTTGAGCATGGTAAATTTGATTCTGCTGAGACTCTTCTTCTTACAACCCTGGAAATGAGAGAGATTCAAGGCCATATAGCCAGTATCCAGTAACCTACAGGACATCACAGCATTTTTCTCATCTTAGTTCGAGGTTCATGCGCAGATGGTGGTGCTGTAACAGTCCTAATTTGTCTTTGAAACTTCTAGGGTAAATCCAGAAACTCAACCTTTTACTCCAAGTAAACTTGGAAAAGGATTGTTGCACACTTAAATTTCAGCTATTGACCTAGGCTTGCCATGTCAATAGACCAGAGATATTACACAGCACTGACAATAAAAGGAGAAAAAATAAAACAAAAACAGTTGTTTAAACTTCATTCGAGCTTTCTGTTGTGTTACCCAGGAAGACCTTGCCAGCTACCAAATTGTCAAATGTGGGGTGTTTTAGTGTCAAGACAGTAACTTACTAGGAAGAAACCAAACCAAACAAAGCCAAGAATACTGTCTATGCTTAAAGATCTAAGGCAGTAAACAACATCGCAGCCATTTAATTGGAGAAGCTGAATGTCTCTACCAGCAGAGTCCTGCCCAAGCTCCTAGCAATCCTTTTAGACAAGGTAGGCACAGAAAGTGAGTGCACTGAAGGTAAAGGTTTTATGTGTGTCTCATAAAACCCTGACTAATAAAAAATTGGGACTTTTGCAACCGGGACTATGAAAGGTTTTATGAAAAGCTGCATTGTTATTGACAAGATTTCAGAAGTCCTACCTTCAGTGCAATTTCCCACTTGAGTCATCTGGCCTTCACTGAAAGGTAGGAGAGGAAGGGATAGAGCAAATTGGGGAACAGTAGGCAGACAGTAGACTGGGAAGGAGAGAAAGCGAAAGAAAGAAATTACTGGTAAGGTTTTCCAGGAATTCATGTGGTCCTGTCATGGTACTAATGCACATCAGGTTAGTGAAGAGAAGAGGCATGATGGGAAACTGGCTGAAAGCCTCTATTTCAGAAATACAAAGTATGAGCAGTTCTGGAGAGGAGAAAGATGGCATGGTATAAAGATTTCACAGGGAGGACCTCTGAAGTCCTCACTGTCAGGAGAAATCTTGTAAAGAAGCTTGACTGAAAAAGTTGCTACATTAGCCATGCCCAAAGCTGAATGTCTTAGAAGAGAATCATTGTTGCATGGGAAATTGATAAAAAAAGAAGGCTCATCAGTTTTCCTCAGGGTTTTTTTGTTGTTTTTGTTTTGTTGCCTTTTTTTTTTTTTTTACTACCAGCAAACCTATAGACTAAATTAGGATTTATTTTCCATTTTCATTTTTTACCTCAAATTTCTCCCTTATTTCCTCTTTGTTCTTATTTCAACTTCTTAAAGGGATACGATAAGAAATGAAAAACAGGGAATACAGAAGAAAGAAGAGGTTATGTTTTTTTTAATATGATTGCCTTTTGTCATCATCATGTGAACTATATTTTCCATATACATTTCTTAAAGGTCTTTAGTGTAAAAAATAAATAATAACGACCTGAAGCTTTGTGGCCTGTTCAATTCCTAACATAGGCTTTGCCTTTCTTGAGAGGGTTAATTTTTGCAGTAATATGTGCAGTATTCTAGACGAAGATGGTAGTGAAATAGCTCCCTCAGAATCCCTCAGTGTCAGTGTGACCCATCTGTAAGACAGGAAGAGAAACTTGGGTCCAGCTTTGTAAGAACTGGTTAAGAACCTCTCACTGGATAAAAGCAGAAAACCCTGCCACAATCACTCCCGGGGAGTAATTCAAGTTAACTAGACAGTTTTGGCCAGTATTCAAGCAGGAAGGGATGTGAGCCCTCTCAACCTTTCTTTGAAGTCACAGATATATATGGGCATACTGTGAACATCTTTGATAGGCTCCCAGCTTCTGAATATGGAAGTTTCTGTAATCACATTTTAAAACCTTTTTGATAATAATCATCCCATCAAAGTGTCCTTCTATGGCTTTTCGTGTCAGGCTGGGTCAGCAGCATCACGCTGTGGTATGTAGCATGGCATTAAATCAGAGAGTGGTGTATCTTAACTGCAGAGATCAAATATTAAGCAGGGGAAAGAAACATACGGTGCTGAACCGTACTGATCCTTTTACTCATATGTATATATTTATTACTCAAGCTGTCCAGCCTTCTCTCCTGATTCCCACCATGTTCTCCCCTGGTGAGTGCTGTTGCAACAAATGGCAAGGCCTTTAGAAAGCCAAAATTTTAACAATAAAAAAAAAAATCAGGATAAGCTGCAAAAAACCTCCCATGCATGCTCCTGGCTGCACAGCAGAAAATGCTGCTAAGGGTTAGTGCTTCAATAAGCCTTTACCTTCTCCTCAAAGACAAGGAGTTAACACAGGCTTGTGGCGAGGACGGACTGCAAGAACAGACCCCCACGGTCTGGGCTCTCATGGTTTTGGACGAGGTGGAATCATCTGGATATTCACTAAAGTGTCTTTTCACAGCTGATCAGTCAAAATTTCAATAACTGAGCCTTTTTACTTATCTCTGAAGAAACATAATGGTTTTCACCTCTCTGGGCTTTCATCATTGCTAGTGTCGTATTTTCTTTTATTTGCAAATTTAATGTTCTGTAACTGTTTCTAATTTTCTTTATTTCTTCTCCATCTGTCCCTGTCTTCATGGTATTGACTTTCTTCTCTCCCCTCTGTAACATGTCAGCTTTTTTTCTTGTGTTTCTGTATTTTAGTAGCTTGCTCCTGATAAGAGCAATTACCTCAGTGTGAATAATGCAAACTTCAGCAAATAAATCCATGTTATATCAAGCATGCTGAACCCAAGGAACCAGCTGGGATAAAGCCAGGTGCAGCCTTGGCTTTTTGAACCCTTTCTGTATTCTGTTCAGAGAGCTGTTTTCTCTGTTCACATCCTAAAGCAAAAGGGCTTCTTTACCTTGTTTGCAACACTGGATGGGGAGCAATCCTGAGACTTTCAGATGTGGATCAGGCTGGTTTGCTCAACAGCAAACAGTGGAAACACAGAGCTAGGAAGACACATTGCCAGTCCTTATATAGCATCCCCACAGGGTTGGGATTGCAGGATTCACCTCTGTTCCATGGCTTGATCCTTCAGAGAAACAAGATTCCTTATGCTTTCAATTTCTCATTTTCTCCCTCTTCATCCAAGATGACACTAATGTACTAGTGCTCAGAGCAGGGGGAAATTGTTGTTCCCTCCACAGACAGAGCCTACAGCTTGGTCACAGCTGTGTGAAAGATGCATTACACTAATGGAATTTTCTTGTTTTTTATTTCAGATTGGGTAAATCCATAGTAGGGCTGCATGTGATTTCTAATCCATTAGTCGCCTCTTGCCCCTGTTGGAAAATGACAAGTTGTGTTCTCCATCTCCCATCTCCATTAACTCTCTCTTCCAGCTTAAGCTGGTTCCAACTTTGGGAATTTTTAGCTACAGCTGTAATTTTCATCACTACTTGCCCTGATCCTGATGCTTCTTGTGACCACTCCAGACGGAGCAACACTTGAGGGACAAATGCAAAAGGGCTTTGTGGTCAGGATTGCACGGCATGGCCATTGGAAAGAGCAGGAAGTCACCTTGAGTATCCTTACTCCTAGTTTTACAAGTGCAGAAAGTATGGCAGCACACAAAATCCTCTAAGGGGTTGGTTGCAACCCAGTTGGTTCAGAACTGGTCCAGAATCTTCCACTGAAGGCTCGCTGCATCCCAGGCATTTGGCCTTTTGTGTCCAATCTCAGCACGAGAAATATAAAATTGTTACATATTCCATTTTCAAATATGCCTAAATGTCAATGAAATGACAACTGAACAAATTGGCATTGCTTTACTCCAGCTTTACACTGCTATAGTCCTTGAAATCCAGCGGAGTGGTTCAGAGATGAGTGTAATTTATATTACATAGGATTGCCTTTAGCACTAAGGGTTAGACTTGTGGTCGTTCTCAGTGTGCTTTTTGCTACCAAGTACTGCCAAGTGCTGATGTCGTCACTGGAGAAGTCACCAAGAGTTCAGTGTTGTCAAGAAACCCATGCTTTGTTTTTTTGGCATTAGCAGCACAACAACATCACTTAAATTTAATTCTCTTGAAAAGAAGAAGACAACTATGCCTCTCAGTACAAGATTTCAGGCATGTTTTAGTCGATAATTACTCTCAAACCATCATGGCCCTTGCAAAATAGTCTTGTTCCTCACAGATAGCAATCTGTTACAGGAATGATTACATTATGCTTTCAATAAGAGCTCACAAATTGATTTGTTTTCTATTAACCAGCCAAAAACTCAATGCATTCTAAAGCTTGGCTACATGAAGGATAAAAAAGTGCTGGGCAACACCCTCTTCTACCCTCTAAAAAAATTACCTGTTACAATTTTAACAGCAAACTGTTACTCAGTTTCTCCCATAAGTGGTTTTCCTATTTCACTGCTACCCACTTCATGTCTTTTGAGGTCATTTCATGCTTCACCATACCCTCTTTCCCATAGTCAGTGACAAGAACATGCATTTTCCCTTCAGGTCAGTAAAAAACCCCCAACATCAAAGGAACGGAGGCCCAGCAGGAAGTTCATTGATACGCAGAATTTAGTTGTGTAAGCATTTCCTCTGTCCACATCACAAAAAAAAAGTGCATGTATCAGATGGCTGCTGGGAGGAGGAGGCTCCTGCTACCAACGAAGATGCAGCTTTGATCAATTTGTTCCCTGCTGGGAAGCACCGGCAGCTCTGTCTTTTCCTGCAGCTGCAGCCTTTGGTCTGGTCCTGCTGTGGGGGAACACACAAGTTTAATTTTCGGGCAGTATAAGAGCAAGTGAAGGAAGGTCTGTCTCGCAGTTCAGATGTGCAAAAGGCTGTCAGGCGGAGCAGGATCCTGGTTTCCAATCCCTCGTCTTAGAGCTGCTCCTATGCTTTCTGCAAGGCTGTCTATCATCTGCAACAACACTAAGAGCAGTTTTTGCAAGCTGACCTCAACATATAGACTGGATGCCCTCTGCTCTTTCCAGCTCTAATTCCTAGGATATTGTGTCATGTTTTCCTTTCTATTGCCTCTGCTCCTTTCAAGCTTCAACTTATTCTGTCCACAGTGGCCCACAGACAGCATCAGCCTCAAGAGGGAGAGGTCCCTCCCATGACTTGGGGAGGCTGGGTTGCATCCCCTCCAGCAGAGCTGGGGTTTGAACTAATCCATAAATTAGATGCTAAGCTGCTATATGAAATGAGTGTGGCAGTATGTTACCTCCTGTGATATATAAGGAAAACACCACTGCAGCTCCATTTTAGAACAAGCACAGAAATTAAGGCTTAGGAAGAAGTTATATGCATGAGCTGAGCAGCAACTGGATATGTGTATTTTCACACAACCCTGTCAGGATAAACCTCAGCCTTGGCTGGCAGAAGACTTAGCCTACTGGATGCCCTGATAGCTGCCCAACAAAGGCACTTTGCACCCAATATATGCAATTTTCTCTCTTGCAATCAACCTGGACAGCAGCTCGGTCTGGATTCACTCTAGGTCATCTACCTTATTCATGTGAAAAGTTGTACTGACAAGACTGTAAACACTACCTTCCATTTATTCAGGGTATGAATCGGGTGATTACTGATCCTATATTTATGGCATTTGACATCAATAGCCAAAGTAGCTAGAACATATAATTAAATGATCAAACGTGGTATTGTTTAACAACAATGCAAAACTTGGATTTATGTGCTAAGATATGTAGTTAAGGTAGAAGACTAAGCAAGACTAATACAGGTACCAATGAGTTATTAATTCCAGTTTAATTATATACAAGGATTTATAATAAGTTCTTAAAAGTGGTTGAAGATATGGTGATGATGGAAAATGAGATAAAATTAAACAGAATTCTACAAGCATGCCAGGTTGGACAGTGCTTTGAAGAACCTGGTCTAGTGAAAGGTGTCCCTGGCCATAGCAGGGGATTGGAACTGGACGGTGCTTAAAGTCCCTACCAACACAAACCATTCTAGGATTATATGATTGTATGATCTAAATTGTAGTGTTCCCATTAAACCTGCTGGAGCATGGACAGCTGCGAGTAAAGCAGGAATATCAAGAGGAAGAACTGAATTACTTTAAGGCTTTTTTTTCTCTAGAAAAGTAAATCAACACAACCATTGTGTTGACATACAGTAATACATCTGAAGAGACATCAGAACACTGTGAAAGCATAATGCTTAAGGAAAAATATTTGTCCCCTCTAACCATCATCAGTTAAGAGGAATAAAAATGACATCTAGATACCAACATGACAGGGCTGTAAGAAAACCAAATTCAGTCTTACGATATGCAGACAACCAATTCCAGTGAAGATCACCCTGGTGCCAGTAGAACAGTCCCAGGTGAGAGTTCATCTCTGTGCAGTTCTGGACAGGCTTACTGAAGGAACAAAAAGAAAATGGTACCAGAACAATTGCTAAGGAGGACTATAAAGGGCATCAAGCACTGGTGATGTAATAAAAGAAGGTGAAGGATTTTTGTGCTAGTTAGGTTTAATAAAGAAAGGCTAAGACAACATTTCACTGCTTTTTGTAGATGCCTGTAGAGGGACAGAAACACACCAAAAGTGAAGCAGACCAACTTCAAGTAAAGGATAATGCTGGCACAAGAATACATAGGGGCAAACTGGAACTCATTTCAGCTGGGTGTCTGAAGATCTGTAGCTATCACTACAGTGACACTTGAGGATTGAATCCTCGTTAGGATTCTGAAAGTGAGCTAAATCCTTCTGTGAAAGGAATAATATCACAGTGGGTATCAGACTAAAACAGATTTTGGAGGCTTTCATGGTCCTGTTGTGGTGCAGAGAGCCCATTGTCATAGATGCAAAGTCAAGATTCCTTAGGGGTTATATATTATAACTTGAATCATTATTATTTCACTGAACCTTTTGTTAACATCTCTGTTTGTTTAGTCCAAACAGACATATGATAAATACCTTCATAACTAAATCAAGAATCAGTATTCAATAATTCATTGTATAAACTCCGTATCCTTTCTACATTAACAAGTCATACTATGACTATCTTGAGCTGAATCAACAAGGCTGTTAGGAAACAACGCAGGAAGACACAATGATATAAATTTTTATAAATTATTAGGTGTTCTTCACTACCATCAGCTGTAAATCCACAGCAATGAGCATCACTTGCCTAAACATAGGTAATTCCCTAAGAAATCTTGCTGTATTAATTACTGATTTATTGCCTCTTCCATGAAAATCTGCAGTTAATGCTACCACACCAAATACCAAATGGAGAGCCTTCTCTTCTTTTTCCATACAAAACTTTGTGTTATAGCGTGAGACATTTCCAAATCCAGCATTTAATCAGGATATTACCTCTGAAGTGTAAAGATTGCTTTTTAATCTCCAAATCCCAGGCAGCTGCTGTGTTAAATACAAGGATATGTTATCCCTCTTTAGTACGTAGTCCTTAATCAGACACATTGAGATTATGATGAAAACAGTCCCTCCTTACTTCCAACACCTAATTTTAAATTCCAGATTCTCCTCTTAGATGTTCTTGCTGAACAAGTTGAACACTCCAGGAGAAAAATATGACCTGGAATAAGCAGTCTCTAAACAGAACAGCACAGCTTGCTTGCAGAGGGTTTAGATTTTAGAGAAATACTTTGCAAGGCAAAGATAAGTATGTCGAAGAGGAAGGTTGTTTAGTTTAGGCTCTGTCCAACCTGACCTTGAACACTGCCAGGGATGGAGCATTTACCACTTCTTTGGGCAACCTGTTCCAGTGCCTCACCACCATCACAGTGAAGAACTTCTTCCTTGTATTTAACCTGAACTTCCCCTGTTTTAGTTTAAACTAACAAGGGGTTTTCTGGAGCAATCCTATAGGTACTTGGCAGGTCAAACAGGGCCCTAGGAGTTTCCTCTGGCTTTAAGATCAGCAATTCCAACAAAGACATAGCTCAGCAGTGTTTAAAATAGTGATCAGGACACTGCAAGGTATTTTAGGAGAAGATTTGAGTCAGGTGGAGAAATTTGGGGGGAAAAAAATAAAAAAAGGTTTTCTTCGAGTCTTGCGATAATTTGCTTTGCTCACTTGGCCAAACTTCTAGTTTCTATTTAACTGATAAATTCCAAGGGGTCTGGTCTGCTGGGACTGATATTAAAGCATCTGTGAATAGTATCAGAGCACTCTGAAAAAAATATGGAGTTAGGTAGGTACTTTAGTGACAAGATAACCCCCTCCCCTCTGTGAAAGTTTTTGTCTTGGGTCTTTGTCTCAGTTGTGGACATTTCAGATATTCCCTGTCCTAAGCCATCACTTTGCTACATCCAACCAATGTTCTATAGCTCAGGTAACTCATTAAGCCATGACAGCTCATTTGCTGCATTAACATATCTAAGCTTTGAAGATATTGTTTCAAAGGAAAAAAAGTAATTTTTTTTTCTGTCTTATTTTCTGAGTCCTAAGTTGCTGCTGGACAGTTCTAACTGCTTTTAATAATGAATAATTTCTGTTGAAGAAAACTCAACATTTGACCATCAAATTTTGACAGTGCTCTTAAGCCACTACCTCAGCTTTTTTGCAATTCAGAAACTATATTTTCAGGCTAAATTCCTATTTGAAATGGAATCTAGTTTAAGCTCTCCTCCCACTTAGCAAACTTCTCCCTCCATTCTGGTAGAGCTCAGTAAGAAACAGGAACACTTGGCTGCAAAGAGTGGACTCTTTGCAGGACTGATTCTTCTGTGCTGCCTATATGCAGTAAAAGTTGACAATCGACAGGCACATGGGTACAGGCCAATGGCCTTATAGCAAGTGCTTTCCAAGGAAAATAAAGATCACAGCTCTTGGTCCATGGTGGATTTCTCAAATACTGTCTCTGATATTATGTTTGATAATGCTTAGGAGTAGAAAAAAATATAAATTAGGTCACTTTCCTGGCAGAAACAGTACAGCAGCATCTGAATTATAACACAACAGCACTATGCCACTGAAATCATGGTTTTAAGAGGTTGCTGATCAACCTCAGAAATTTATATACCACCCTCCTTTTGCTCCTGAAGCATCTGAGCTCCTCATAATCTTTCACAGATTGAAGATAATAGCATGGCTTTCTATAAATTCTCCCCATTTTACAGAATAAAATGTGAGTGACAGTGAAACTAAGGGCCTAATTTTTCATCCAGGAAAGAGGACATCTAGTGGACCTCCTTGCACAAAGGCTTTCAGTTTTTATCAAACTGTTACAGTTGCTGTTAACACAGACCCATGCTCAGACAACCTCCCCCATAGACAGAAATGCTCCCAGCTTCCCAGGCAGCCTACACCAGTCCTAACCCATTAGATTTTGGAGACTGAACCCTCTCTGCCTTACTACAATTCATACCATAACTTTTTGCATTGGATATGGACAACTGATATTTCCTCTCTCCAAGAATATTTTAAATATTGGAGTTCTAGTATATCTCATATGTGCTCTCTAAACTAAACAACTCTGCTCTTTCAATCATCATATTTTCTAGTTTCTTAGGTTTTGGTTGTTTTTTACTATCTCCCATTATTTCATGTCTTCCTTGCTTCCTGGGTCCCATATCTGAACAGCCAAGACCTTTTCATTATTGCAGAGACAGAAGGGTTTGTTATTCAGTAGTCCTGTACACATATCCCTGGATTATTCTTTTTTTTAAATAGTAGTCTGAAATTTCCTCCTGTGATTCTTTGCAAACTCTTCATCCAGCTGTCCCCAGCTTGAATAGAAGCAATTGCTTGTTCCAAAATGTAAGCAATGATGTCTAATTTTTCCAGATTGTTTGTACTTAATATCAAAGTGTCTCTCAAACCAGTTTCCATTCTAACACAGCATTGCTGAGGACTTCAGATTCATTTCAGCTTCTCCAGCCTTCATCCTCATTCTAGTTTCTCCATTCTCATTCCAGTTTCTCCAGTAAATATCCAGAAACGTAAATTGTCTGACCCACCTTTTCACTTCTTTTTGCTGACTCTTTCTAAATAGAGCAATGCTCTTTGGTCTTCCAAAGCCTTCTGGCCTCTCTCCTATGCTCCACTGAGACAAGGGGGCACAAAATCACAAAAATTGAATATATAAAAACCTTTAGAATCAATTTTAAGTAATATTAAGTTTGATGGCTTTGTAACAGTAACAATGGAAAATTATTGAGGTGCATGAGACATAGAGAAAAAAAACAGAGTACAGCTAGAGAACATACTGAGAATTCTCACAAGATAAATCGTTATAGTTGGCATGGTTTTAAGAAAAACAGTCTAGAAGAACAGGACACAGGGATAAGGAGTATCTGGGAACCGCAGGTATCCAGGGTGGGCTACAGTTAAACTAACTGATAAGTAGGATAGGAGGATTATTATGTCTCTGATGTTAACGAACCAATTAAACTGGTATGAGCACCTACTGTGCGTGCTCCAAAGGCTGCCAGAAGTGATGAAGATTGTTGGAAGAAGTAAACGACCCTCAGAGACCATCACCACAATTCTGTACGCATGCGGAGAACTCTCTGGAAAATGATGTAATCCATACGTAGCCTCATGAATATGTATGTATGCCCAGGGACTATATAAGGACGGCTTGTGTAGCAATACGGGGACAAACGTTAGGAGGAGTTATCCCCCGTGTCTCCTGGCACCACAATAAAGAATACCTGCTTGTCAGCTTGAAAACTTTGTTGGCAAGTTTGTTCCTGGAGTTTTCTCCGAATCACCAAGTAAAGGGAAGGTGCTAACAGCTGAAAACTCTGATGTTGTTCCTGCTGAATACAAGAATATGCTCAAATAAATTTCAGCAAGACTTCTCAGTATTTAAAATGCTTAAGTGCTTCATGATTCATATTCTATTTTTATAACTATCTACAGGATAGTTTTAAGGGAATTTGGTGCTAAGGTGACCAATTAGAGATATAAGATAGTTTTTGGAAACGACACATAATCAAACTTTCCAGAACACTAAAAAGCCTTGAAAATTCTACAAGAACTCAAAAGGACCTTACAAACATAATTTAGGACTTAGAACCTGTGGGGTGGACGACAAAAAGAATTAAATGTCATGTGCCCTGTCCCTGTCCAGACCTAGCTGTAGGTATATACCTTTAGGTGCCAAAATGATGTTCACAGGCTGGTCCTAGGCAGGACAGGCAGACTAGTGATGACCATGGAATAAATCACCATTCTCTCAAGTCCAATGCAACCAGGGAAGTTTTGTACTATTTTCTCCCAGAGGGTTGTGATTTCTACGGACCTTTTGAGCACAAACATTGCCTGAGTCAGGTAAAATGCAATTTTTTTCTTAGCTTACGGTAAATCTAACTAGATACAAGAGGACAGCAGTCACATGGATACCTAACAGCTTGGTAAATTTGATTCTGTCTGACCTGTCCTCACCATCAACACTTGCCACAGAGGAGCACATGTCTTAAAGCTGTGTCGTAGTTTAAACCCAGCCAGACAGTTCATGGGAGAAAGGAAGAATTATGATGTCATTTTTTCCAGCTAGAGATTCAAGGCAAAGAGCAATTAAAGTCCATTGACACATAATTTAATACGCTGCTTCATAAAAGTATTTTTTTACTAAAGCCATGATACAGCTATGTAAAAGAGCTGACTTTGAACCAACATCTCTGAAGAACAAGAGAGGGATGTCACTGCAATGTCAACCATCTTTTTCTGCATGCAGCCTGACTCGGTTTTGATGTATTTGAGATGCAATGGAAGTGGGATTTCACTTCTCCTCCCTTTTAGAGCTTTTATTCATTATGGAGTTTACTGCAGGAAAAATGAAACATGTAATAAATATCAAATCACCTCAGCTGATTAATATATTTTTCATACATTCAGCAGAAACTGGCACTGTGTGTGAACACCCGCTTCCTGAGATGGCACAATTTTATTTCTGCATGAACAGAACTGTCATATAGAATCATAGAATCATAGCATAGTTAGGGTTGGAAAGGACCTTCCAATCCCCCAAACAAGGGCAGGGACACCTCACACTAAACCATGTCACCCAAGGCTCTGTCCAACTAAGCATTCAACACCACCAGGGATGGAACATTCACAATTTCCTTGGGCAACCCATTCCAGTGCCTCAACACCTTCACAGGAAAGAACTTCTTCCTTGTATCCAATCGAAACTTCCCATGTTTAAGTTTTAAACCCATTACCCCTTGTCCTATCACTTCAGTCTCTAATGATGAGTCCCTCCCCAGCATCCCTATAGCCCCCCTTCAGATACTGGAAGGCTGCTATGAGGTCTCCACACAGCCTTCTCTTCTCCAGGCTGAACAGACCCAACTTTCTCAGCCTGTCTTCATATGGGAGATGCTCCAGTGCCCTGATCATTCTCGTGGCCCTCCTCTGCAATTGTTCCAACAGTTCCATGCCCTTTTCATGTTGAGGACACCAGAACTGCACACAGTACTCCAAGTGAGGTCTCCTGAGAGCAGAGTAGAGGGGCAGGATCACCTCCTTCGAAATGCTGGTCACACTCCTTTTGATGCAGCCCAGGATACGGTTGGCTTTCTGGGCTGCAAACACACACACTGAAGCCAGCTTATGTTAAGTTTCTCATCAGCCAACACCCCCAAGTTCTTCTCCGCAAGGCTGCTTTGAATCTCTTCTCTGCCCAACCTGTAGCTGTGCCTGGGATTGCTCCGACCCAGGTATAGGACTCTGCACTTGGCATCATTAAACTTCATGAGGTTGGCATCAGCCCACCTCCCAAGTGTGTCGAGGTTCCTCTGGATGGCATTCCTTCCCTCCAGCATATCAACCGAACCACACAGCTTGGTGTTATCAGCAAATTTGCTGAGGGCGCACTCAATCCCACTTTCCATATCACAGACAAAGATGTTGAACAAAACTGGTCCCAACAGCAGTCCCTGAGGTACACCATTACTGGTCTCCAGCTGGACATTGAGCCATTGACCACAACTCTTTGTGTGCAGCCATCCAGCCAGTTCTTTATCCACCGAGTGGTCCATCCATCGAATTGATATCTCTCCAATTTAGAGACAAGGATGTCGTGTGGGACAGTGTCAAGCACTTTCCACAAGTCCAGGTAGATGACATCAACTGCTCTACCCCTGTCCATCAGTTCTGTAGCCCCATCATAGAAGGCCATCAAATTGGTCAGGCAGTATTTCCCCTTAGTGAAGCCATGCTGGCTGTCACCAAGCACCTTGTTGTTTTTCATGTGCCTTAGCATGCCTTCCAGGAGAATCTGCTCCAAGGTTTTGCCAGGCATGGAGGTGACACTGACTGGTCTGTAATTCCCCAGGTCATCCGTTTTCCCCTTCTTGAAAATGGGGGTTATATTTCCCTTTTTTCAGTCATCGGGAGCTTCGCCTGACTGCCATGATTTTTCAAATATGATGGCCAGTGGCTTACCAACTTCATTCACCTGCTCCTTCAGGACCTGCGAATGGATTTCCTCAGGACCCATGGACTTGTTCACATTCAGGTTCTTAAGATGCTCTTGAACCAGATCCTCTTCTACAGTGGGCCTAGGGTCTTCATTCTCACAGTCCCTCTCTCTGGCTTCCAAGACTTGGGTGGTGTGGCCAGCGCATTTGCCAGATAAGTCTGAGGCAAAGAAGCCATTAAGAACCTCAGCCTTCTCCAAATACAGGGTAGCTAGTTCTCCCGAGAGATTCCTGAGGGGCCTACTTTGTCCCTAGTCTGTCTTTTATTCTTTATGTACCTGTAGAATCCCTTCCTGTTATCCTTAATATCCCTAGCCAAGTTTAATTCTAACTGGGCCTTAGCTTTCCTAACCTGGTCCCTAGCTTCCTGGACAACATCCATTTATTCTTCCCAGAATATGTTAGAATATGTTTATTAGAATATGTTTATTAGAATATGTTTCTTATTTTAGAAGAAATATCTTATTTATTTTCTTAAGTTAAATGAAATCTGACCCAATGTGTCAAATGCAGTTTGTCAGTTTTTCAGGTGTACAGTCATAACACTTCAACAGCTTACAGCTCTTTTGCTCAGCTGTAGCTTATTGTCTCAATAGGATTGAGGCCTGAGAAACTCTAAAGATCTTCAGTATTTAATAATGGCAAAAATGCAGCTGATCTGCATTTAGCTGCTTGCACACCTATGTCAAATATTACAATGAAAATAAACTGGATGGCCAGATTAAAGTTTTTCCAGCTGATCCTCTGTATCTTTAGTAGCTGTCACTGTTAACATCAACTCAGTATCTGGTTTTGCTCCCTGTTTTAAAGTAGCGTTTACTATCTGCAAAATATTTGCAGGTATTAGTAGCCTACAACTCTCAGTGAGTGAACCTTGCACTGGTTTTGTTAGTCCAATGGCAGATTTCACTAGGAGATATTAACAGGAGACCAAGGGGTAGGATGTAGGATATTGAGGTCCTACCCCATGTTGTGAACATGGTATGTTGAGGAAGGTAGATGAAAGAAAATGAAAAGAACTCATAGGAGAGAAATAGAAGTGTTTAGCCATCTAGCAAGCATGAACAGCTCAGACAGGTAAAGGGATATGGACAGATACAGGGAATGGATAAGGTGAAGATGACAACATAGGTAAAACTGGTCTAAATTTGAGAACAATCTGTTTTTCTCCACCAGTTGAAAAGAAATTAAATTATTACCTCCAAGATTTCATTTATCTTTTAGAGAAACATTTTTAACTGTAAAGCCAATGAAAGAGGGAGCTGAGAAGTTCTCTCTGGTGAACACTCGCAAGACAGGAGATGAACAGTCTGCCCTAGCAACAGAGAACTGATAATGAATATTTTCCCTCAGTGCTGAGCTTTGATGTGCCCAGTCATCTTAGCTTCCTTCTTACATTTCTGTGATTTACACTACTGAATGAACTTGTTGATCTCAGGCTACACAAAGGAGCCCTGGAGGCTCCAGCTGGAGGTTTTATTTATTACTAGCTACACAAATGCAAACTAGGAATCAATTCCTGCTCAGAAAAGCTCTCTTTGCAAACCTGTGAATTGTTTTAAAAGAAGCAGAATAGTCATCTGAGTTTCCCTGCTCATTGGGTCTTCACAAATCTTTTTATTGTCCAGAGCAATTATTCAGGGGAAAAAAAAAGTGTGAGAATAAAAACAAACAAACTTTTTCTTTGTCAGGATTTGCAGTTATCCAACAGTCTTCTAGGAGATCCTAATGCACAGAATTTCCTTCTGTCTGTGCTGTTGGACCAATCTCAGTGTGCAAAGTAAGTCCGTAGCCTCAGAAGTGCAATGTGCTTATTGCGTATCTGGGAGAAATCTGTGCATAGCATTCACAGCAGGTTGAACAGGGCAGGACATGTGAGAGGAGCCATATAGATGTCATAAAGTTCACATAGGCTATCTGCACAGTTTATCTGAGATGCAACAATTCAGTGCTTTCGACTTAATCCAATTAATTTCCTCTATTGATATCAATACCAGAACTTGAAATGGAAATCAGGTCTCCTTGTGGCTAATATAATGCCTGAACTGCAAGATTATCTGCCTTCTTCCAAGAGACTTAGAATCATAGAATATTTAGGGTTGGAAAGGACCTTAAGATCATCAAGTTCCAACCCTCCTGCCATGAGCAGGGACACCTCGCTCTAAACCACATCACCCAAGGCCTCACCCAACCTGGCCTTGAACACTGCCGGGGATGGAGAATTCACAACCTCCCTGGGCAACCTATTCCAGTGCCTCACCACCCTAACAGGAAAGAATTTCCTCCTGATATCCAATCTAAACTTCCCCTGTTTAAGTTTTAACCCATTACCCCTTGTCCTATCACTTCAGTCTCTAATGATGAGTCCATCCCCAGCACCCCTGTAGGCCCCCTTCAGATACTGAAAGGCTGCTATGAGGTCTCCATGCAGCCTTCTCTTCTCCAGGCTGAACAGACCCAACTTTCTCAGCCTGTCTTCATATGGGAGATGCTCCAGTTCCCTGATCATCCTCGTGGCCCTCCTCTGCACTTGTTCCAACAGTTCCATGTCCTTTTTATGTTGAGGACATCAGAACTGCACACAATACTCCAGGTGAGGTCTCCTGAGAGCAGAGTAGAGGGGCAGGATCACCTCCTTTGACCTGCTGGTCACACTCCTTTTGATGCAACTTAACTATGTTAAACTCACTGGGATTTCAAAAAATTAAAAACCAGGGTCGTGGTACAAGTCAGCCTGATGATAAATGCTGGTTCTTCCTTAATTCCTGTTGTAAATGTCATGACATTGCACTGAATAATGCAAAGCACCATGGGTCTCTCACTCTTGTCCTTAGAAAAATGATGAGAGAATTAGAAAGGTGTCCAAACTTTTGCTAAAAAGGGTTTATAAAATAGACTTTTATGTATTGGTTCAACAATTTTTAACATATTTCTTCAGAAGTGACGTTTGAACTCTCAAAATATTCCCATGGTTACCTGCAGCTATGATAGTTAGAGGAAGTCTCAAACACCCGTGACACTCATTTCCAAACAGTATTCCTGAGATAATCTGCAGAATAGCTCACGTCTGATTTCATATACCACAAATCAAAAGTCATACACAATGTTCAATGAATGCACATAGGACTGGCACAACTCTTGGACAAAATGTCTGCCGCTATGTAATAAAGTGAAAATTACCCTTTTCAATCTCTCTCCAATGAGATGAAATAGGTTTCCCTATTGTCAAGCCAATAATAAATTTAGGGTTTGCATCTCAAAGTACAGAGAAATCTTTCAATTTCTACTTTAGAATAAAAGGTGGCCTTTGACGAACCGTAAAAGCTGCCATAATGTGCCATTTACCCCATTCCTCAAGTAGGATTGGAAAAGGAACAGAATGTAACCAACAATTTGTGTTGCACTCGCACCCACATGAAATATGTCTTTTAAATGAAGTAGCCAAAGAGCTGCTATTTTGCTGCACAGAAATGTAGTGTTAGAAACAATTTCAGAGAGGACATTTTAAGCATAGCTTGTGTCTAAAAAGCCACTCCAGCTGTACTGGAAATGGCCCTTGAAACATTTTGTTTGAGCAACAAGAACACAGTGTGAATTTGACTCAGTGGAAAACCCTTAGAGTCAGGCTTTACTTTTTACAAAGTAGAAGAGACTGAGGACTTTCATTTCATTGACTAATGGAAAAAGCTCCAACTTTCCTCCAAAAATAATTATTTCAGGGTAGAAACTGAGCAAGTAAACACTGTGAGTAACTGAAGACAAAGAAATTCCATTTAACACTCCTGTCTTCAATTGGATGTTAAACATGCAAGTCCATGGAAAGACAATATTTTTGAAAATGTTACCATTTTCAAGCATTTGTTCAGGTTTTTGAGGTCTCTTCAGACTCTCTTCAACTACAGAAGCCTATGTAACTCAGAAGCTTCAGAGTTTCAGGACTTGAAATAACTTTTTAGACAAAAGTAGTTTGTGAAAATGCCTACGCTCCAGTGAAATTTAGAAGGAATGTTGATACCTCAAAAGGTGTTGAAAAACACTTTAATCTGGTAGTTACCTTTTCTCCAATGACCTGAGCACAGAAACTAGTGTTCCCCTCACACAGAACAGGGAAATCTTCTTGCATTGATATGTGCTTGAAACAGAAGTAATTTACATGAGAAAGAGACACAGGAGGAGAGCAAAATTGACCTGTGAGTTAAACAATTAATTGCACACATCTCTCTTTTTCACAAGACTGTGAGGTTTAAGATGCATATCGTATCACACTAGGCTGCTCAAACCACTGAAGTGGTGCACACCTTCACAGGCATATATATGTACTTTGGGTTTAAACATTTCCCATCTTAGGATACATGAATACTATTCCTCAAAGTAAATTAAAACCCATGGTTTTAGAATGAAAAATTGGTGTTCAAAATGGGATTTGAATAGTTTAATGAAGTCATTTGAAATTTACACTTTTAATTAACCTCTGTCAATCTCCAGGACTAAAATGCCTTTTGTCTCAGTAAGGCTGCACAATTACTTGCTTATCTTACTCTGCTGGCTCTTCTTACCCAATGTACCCTGGATGAATGATCGCTGGGTGTTAGGAGCCACTGTGAAGCACTCCATCCCACTTCTGCCTTCCTGTGATGGATGGCCAGGAGGAATAAACTTGGGAGAGTATTTGGGAAAATCTCTGACTCTTTCATGTGGTTTATAAGCAAGACTAGCTCCAACCAGGACAGAGCAGAGGAAACTGTAACTGTTCTTGTATCTTTACATCCTAATCACCAGAGGCACTCAGGAACTCATAGATTATTTAACTTGAATTTATCCTTATACTCTGCAAACTATGTGTGACATTAGTCTGAAGACCTTCTTAAAGTAATCAGCATATTGTTTTGAAAAATACCTCACTGGATTACACATTTCCAGCAATGCATGTATTTATATGTTCCCCAAACCCAGCCAGTGGTCCCATTGGTTAATTTACTCTCATCAGGCATGTATTTTATTTCTACTCTTAATTTGTCTAATTTCAGCTTCCAGCCACTAGACCATGTTACATATGGGCCTGAAAGACTCAAGGGCCCATTATCTTAATTTCTATTCCCCGTGTCGGTACTTACTTTTTATGATCAAGTCATCTTTTAATCTCTTTCCAAATTACCCATATTGTGCTCCTGCAGTCTGTCGCTACCAGGGCATATCATCCCACATACTAAACATTTGTTTGGTTCCAGTATGAGCCTTATTTAACCTAGTAACCTTCTCCTGGAGTTGTGGACAGAGAGCATAATGTGATAATCTCATTACACTTGCAGCAGCACAAGGTACAAAGCAACAGAAACCCTTTGCTCTTCCTCAGTAGTTCCTTGCATTTGCATCCGAGTATCATCTATTTGGACTGGAACATTGCACAGAGAGGACTTGTCCACCTGATTATCTGCCACCAACTCTTCAGATCACTGCTTCTGCAACAAAGTTCTCCAAGGATCTATTGGTTTTTGCAAAGCATTATGAGAGCAAAAGCTACTACTTCTTTTCCTCCCATTTAGCATCTAACATAAAATACACTTTATTGTTGGATTGTCTTTTTTATTTTTGTCAGATTATCTTTAATAAGTGTGTAGTTGCAAGGTTTTTTGACATTTTCCAATGGAGACCCTGGACAGAGAGCCATTGCAGACACTGGGCTAAAAACAATAAAACTAAGCCAACTTGCACTCAGTGCCTACGAGCCATGTGTTCTGTTAGTCTCATTTAGCTCCATAAATGGATTTAGCCTTAAATGATGAGTTCAAAAAGAAGAAAATAAATATATGTTGTTGGATTATTTTAATGAGGCATTCATTACTGTAGCTTGTGAGCTGGCAAAATCCAGGCACTAATACACTATCTACGAAACTGCTGGCTGAAAACAGCCTACAGAAGCACTGTTTGTAATCAGTGATTGTTAGTATATTTACATGACTTTCTGCTTATAATGTGGTACTGCTGCTTACTGCAAAGCAAAGTAGAAATATTAATTCAGTGCTGAGAATAAAAATGAGCTTGGAGAAAACCAAGAAAAGCATGTTGCTGTCCAGCATCAGAATTTTTAAATGTCATCACTGTGGCTGCTAACCTGTTTTTCCACTTCCTGACAACTGAAAGATTTTTCAAGGTTTCTCCATAAGAATGCATTGCTTCAGAGGCTCTCTGAAGGCTCTCTGAAATTTCCCTTCTATAGAGGGAAAAAACTTCTGTCTCCCTGTATTTTTCACTGGACCTGGCTCTTCTTCTTCCTTACATCTGCCAAGAGGCTAGTCACTTTCTTAACATAAATTATCTGCTCTGCTAAGAATCTTGGTAGCATGGGGACAGAAATTTAATGTGCTCCTGCAGGTAGAAATCTTTACAGTCTCTTTTTGGACTTTATCACTATAGAAGTACTTTGGGCCTGGACAGAGAAGGGAAAGAAATGACTTATCACAGCTTAATAAAAGTGTCAGCCAGGCTGAAGTAATTATCCAGCACGTGAACCCTTCTGCCGCCACGATGGCTGGGCAAAGCTTGTTCAACCCAAAAACCTGCATGACCACTTGTTTGGCTGCAGAAACATGGTGTTTTGCAATTGTTTGTTCATATCCATTTTTGTTTTATCTCCTGGGCATACAGTCAACTCATTCCTCCACTTTTCAGCTCTGGAATTTGCTGCAAAAACACTCTCTCAGCAGTCCTACAGCATTTTGCTCCAACGTTTTATTTCCATAGCGTGCTTTAAGATGCCATGGTTTTAACAAGTATCTCAAAACAAAGAGGGCTTCTAACCCATATCGTGATTGTTGCTGCTCTTCAGAAACATTGTTTTTACCTCCCCACACTTGCTCTTTTTTGACAGCTTTTAACTCTGCTTTTTCAGAGGACCAGCTAATTTACAAGTAGACCTTTTTTTTTTTTTCCCAAATCCCTGCTCTAGCTCAACTCAGTTATAGATGTAATACAGGTTACAGGGTGAACGTCTGTGACACAAAAGATGCCTGAGGTCAGGCCGGATATTCTTTAAGCCTGACCTTCAAGACTCCACCAGTCAATGACAGTTAACGATGTCAAATTTTTTTCTGTGGCCAGTTCAAGCTCTCCAGACAACTTCTTTTATCTTCTGGATTTTGTATTTACCTTAAAGATAAGGACAGTGTGTCTTTAGGGATCACCATTTATAACATATTCCTGGATACTCTTAGACCTTCATCCTACGTATGTTTGTAGGTAGCAAAACAGGATCTAATAGGAAAAACAGGTTATTATTTGCTGCAGATCTCTATTCTCAGACATATTTACGCTGCTTGAAATGACACAATTATGGCATTTTCTTCATCATTCTCTGCAATGGCAGGCTGTGGCCAAGTTGTGTTTCCCCAGGCTGCATGAACAAGGCACTAGAAGGAGAGCTCCGTGTTACTGCCTTCACTCTCAGGATATAACCTGTGAAACAGACCCTCCCTTGTAAAATGGTCAGGCTGCCTCTTCAAACTATGTGGGCTTGTATACATATTTGGATTTCTGCTCTTTATTTTGTGCTCTGGCAGTGGAACTCTTAGTGGTAAGACCAAAGTAGCCATGGCCAGTTTACCCAAATGTATTTTCATGAAAATTTTGTCTTTTACCTAAAGCAGCAGTTTCTCCTTCATGGCCTCATGCCTCCATTTACCATATCCCTGAATGGATGATGTTGGTGACACCTCTGAAAGATCCTCCTATGCAACTGCCTTGCTCAGAGCAGAGTCAGCTAGAGCAAGTTCCCTGGGGCTGTGTCCAGTCACATCTTGAGTATATTCAAGAATGGATGCTCCACAGCATCTCTGAGCAACCTGCTCTGGTGTTTGATCACCCTCACATTTAAAACCTTTCTGGTTTTTTTTTTTTTTTCGATTTCAGTCAAATTTCTTGTATTTCAGTCTTTGCCCACTGCCTCTCATCCTGTCAGTGGATACTGCTAAGAGGAACCTGCACTATCTTTTTCACACCCTCCCACCAGAAATTTATACACATGGATAGGATCCCCCTGAGCCTTCTCCAGGCTGAATATTCCCAGTTCTATCAGCCTCTCCTTGAATGCAAGATGCCTCAGATGCTTCATCATCTTCTCATTCTTGTACTGGGAAGATGAAAACAGAAACAAGAAATCCATATGTGTATCACCAGTGTTGTCTTCTGCATGTTTGCAAATGCACATAAATATGCAGTTTTTGTGTTGCTGTTTGTTTATCTCACCAACAAATTTTCAGAGATTTTGAGCAGGATTAAGATCAGTTTGATTCCTTAATTTATACTTTTGAGAAGACTGCTAAACCTTAGAATTTGAGTGTGTTTCAACCTTGTATTACTATGTTTAGTTATTATCACTGACAGCTGTCATGGTTTAAGCCCAGCCAGTAACTCAGAACTGTGGAGGTTCTTGCTGGGCTTAAACCACAACAACAGCAGACACCTCTGTGCTACAATCATTGTGAACTCCCAGCAAAGGGACACACGCTTTGCTCTTGCTCACAGTACAGGCACAGGAGATTAGGTGACAGTGACTACATGAGACATGAGAGACACAGAAAGCAGCAGTGAAATCATACCAATGAGCATTAGTGGTAGTGACAACAAACCAGCTGTCTCCCTGCTACAGCAGCTTAATTTGTACATCGCAGGTGGGCTGGGTTGAGGTTCACAGTCTGACAGCTGGAAGTACAGTCACTTGAGAAGATGTGAGGGTTCACATAGCTTAATCAAGGAAACAGAGCAACTTCTGCAAGGGAAAATCAAGTGGTCCATAGCAGATGAGTTTGGGGTGGACATGGGGTCCTTTGGAAGGGAAAAATCAGTTGCAAAGATGGTTGCTGCTTTCTGATATGGGGCAGACCATTAAAATGTAGCTAATGTTACAAAACTAGATAAGGTGAGCAGTTAGAGGTAAAACAATCTGTTCACTAACAAGTGTGGCTGGATACTACACCATTGTGAAAAATAAGCAGTGATAAAAAAGCACTTGTAAAGACCACACCAACTTGTTGGCCAAATATCCTGGGGGGTCTTGTGAATGTGGAAATGGTTTATCATGGTCCACGGAGATTCAGTGCTCAGACTGCGAAGAACTAGGAAACTCAGAGCACCCCTTTGTGACGCATACTTGTATGTGTGTAAGCAGCTTAATGAAAGTTGCAGCTCACTTCCACTAACACACTGGGAAAACTTCCTCACTGCTCAAACAAAGTAGATTTTTCATTTGTTTAGTTTAAAGATTTGTTTCTTAAGAGATATAAGCTGTTAACAAAATCTTGTAGAAAAAAAAAGGTCATCTTTTGCTTCATTTTTCATCTATTTCACAGCAGTGAATAACTAAGCATAATGCACAAGAAAAAAACAGTGCAAGATCTGCCCTTCTTCTCCTTTGAAAGCCAACTCAGTTCTACAAGATAAGAGTTCCCAAAAAAACACATCGGTCAGTCTGTACTCTGTGAGTAGAAAGCTGCTCATATGTTAAATATAGTGGACAGTGGGAGCTGTTCATTTTACCAATGACCAGATGAAAGTCTATCTAAAAATATAATGACTAAGGAAACAACAGAGAAAAAAAAAAAAAGATAGTCACATGTTCACTGCATTAATTAAAATGTTTGAACAGTGAAATACAGGATTGTCAGCACTGGTACAAGCTTGGATGAAAGGCGCATTGGTTGGACAAAGACATCTGAAGAGGAAACTGCAGTTATCTCATTGTCTTCTCCAACTGGAAGTGGAGGCCCCAAGATGATGAAAACTTGTAAGGAGGTACAGAGATAAAATCCAAAATAACAGATTTCATGTACCTCTGGCTTAGCATATTTTATTCTTTGTTATTTAGAGGCTTCTTTATAGCTATTTCACTTGGCAGCTGCCATGTCCTGGAGGAAAATGAAATAAGACTGCTGGGTGTAACTCAGTGGGAAACAAGACAGGTGAAATTTAGTCTGGGAATGGTAGTGTAGGGTAGTTTCACCTGACAGCACAGAAGGGAAAAACATAGCTACAAAGCAATGCAGTCCTGAAGAAGTAAACATGAGCTCAGCATGCGTCACCATATATCCATCACAGCCATAAAGCATATTAAAGCTGTTACTACATTCAATCTTTGCAGCACATCCCCTTTTTCCCCCCTCTAATCTAAAGACATAAAAGCACATCCTACATCCTTGCTTCACTTTACTCTTTCATGCTACCCATCTAGACATGACTGTTCACTTCCTTCTCCCTTCTCTCCATGCAGTGAGTACCTGAAAACCAATATGCTTTATGGGTAGAGATAGAAGATATATTTAATCACATCCTTTAACTTCTCTAGAAACACACACTGACTTACTCTATTAACTGTTCCTCTTCAGACATTTTTCACAGTGTCCAATTCCTGATTCTGGGGCATTTAATTACTCTCACTTTAAGATCCTACTAAATCTCTTGGTTTATGCAATACACTATAAATAAGATCTTTTTTCTACATTGCCTGGTTACTTTATGATTGCACAGACTTGTTGAGGACATTACATAAATTTTTATTGGACTTAATAGTCCACTACACATCTTTCTTTTGTGCTATTTTCCCCATGAATCAGAACTGGCAATCACTGTGCAAAGTATAACACAATCCAATTACCCAGAGTATTAGTCTTCATGTGCATTACTCTTTTTTTTTTTTTTTTGCACTGTCCTAACATCATAAACATTCATACATGATTTATTTGGATTATTTGCAAAATAGGATTAAAACATGAGGCAAGATTTATTTGGAAAATTACTCATCAGTTTACCAAGGAAGAAGGTCAGGAACTTCATTAAAATAGATTAATGTAGAACAACTGTTATCTAGTAAGACTGGAAGTCTAGAAGACCTCCTTGTTCATTGCAGAAATACCCTGCTAAAATGCATTATTTGTGAGAGCAACAAAAGCTACTTTAGAAACACTGCAGTTGCAGTCCGGAACATGACAGGAGATATATTCTTTTTAGCTAGTCTAGCCATTGATAAATTAGTTCTTGCCTGAAATTGGCATTCTGTCAGTAAGCTGAAGGGGACTGCAGCAAGTGCTACAATTAGTGCTCCCCATGGACTGAAGGCAATGACAATGTGCCTGCCTGCAAAGCTGCTGAGAATTCCTGGGCTGGTTTATTATGCAGCCTTTATGGCTTATCCACTCCACTCCAGGCTCCAGGGAATGGCCTGGGTAATAATTCTGTAACTTGAGTACTTAACCTCCTTGCTTAGTTTGCAAAGCCAAGTCTTCATAAAGGAGTGACTCATGGGGAGTCCCACTCAGAGGCAGGCTGAGAAGCTTACATTGAGCGGTATGAGCAGAATTAGTATTGCAGCAATTTAATTTCTCCTTTTCTGCCTTCCATTAACCATTTCAGATAGGTAACTATCAACATCTACCCTCTGTTCTCTGAAGCCAACTAATTTTAAACTCATCAAAAAATATGAAGCACGAGAGACCTGACAAAAGATTTGCTTGTATGTGCACACACGTGTTTTACCATAGTGGCTCAGAAATAGAAGCATAAAGCTCATACATTTCTGTAGGCGTAACTGAAGTAGCTCAGCTATGTTTATGTGGTGCTGCAGTCCAACAAGTGACAAATTCTAACAGGTGATAGCAGCTTCCAGAATAGTGTCTGTCTTGCTACTTTGTTCTTGTCAAGCAATACAGACCACAGACTGATATTTGTTACACAGGTTTATTACCATAAGTCTTTCCTCCTTGAGCTCTATACTGCCAGTCTTGCTTTTTCTAACCGTTGAAATGTTATCTTCTTTTGAAGCACTAAATGTCATTAGGAAAAACGTAAAGGCAGGCAAAGAAAAGCCATAATCCACATAGAAGTGTAATCATAGTAGTTTTGGGGAAAAAAAAACAAAACCAAAAAACAAATCAAAACAAAACAAAAAACAAAACACCAAACAAAAAAACCCACAGCAGAGATGAAGGTACAATTCAGGCACGACCTACATGAAGGGAGTAGAAATTTAGATATTTACCCAAGCATTTGAGATGGCTGGGGAAAGATATAAGCTCACACTGTGCTACAGCAAAGGAAGATTTATAAAAGGCCAAGAATCTTGGAAGATGTCTAAATCATTGGATGAATATGCTAAGATTTGAGAGATTACTTTGCCTAAAGTAGGAATAAGGCCTGAGGTGGTGAAATGTGTGGTGAAGGGATTAACAAGGTGTGGTGCAACACTCTGGTGGAGGTGATGGACTGCTGATGGGGATGATTAGACTGTGTCAGGTGAAGGCCCAATGACTTCTCGTGCTGCCTTAGCAGGATGGATGGACAGAGTGATGGGAATGTTTCACGGTTCTGTTCTATTCTTGAACATGACTCACAGCCCTTGAGCAGTCTGACGGAAATTCTCATTGTCCCTCATTTATGTGTAATAAATATAGCAAAGTGAAAAAGTGGATGGACCTCCAACCCCTCATCTACTGCGACATCAACAGGCAATTTTATTACAGTCTCACCTCCACTTCTCTCAAAAAGATAAATTCAGCATTTGAACTCCTTCATGCCAGAGGATGAGAATATGACCTCACTTTGCAGACAAGTCGATGGGCTCACTCCTCTCCTCCCCTAAGCATGGACACCTCTTTGGTTAGATTTCCACCTCTGTCTACATTGGATGATACACAGGTGTAGCTAAGCTTAACAAATTGCCAGTTGTTTCTTCCAAAGGAACTCAATTAATCATCAACTAGCTTTAGATTTTAGTGTTAATGCAGTAAGTGAATTCATCAACGGCACTTCCAAATCTGTATTCCTGTTGTATTCAATAAACCACACTATTTGTCTATCCGTAATCATTAAAGTTGTTATTGAACGTGACTGGATGTACAGTGTTGAATTGACTATAATTAGAAAGGAAGCCCAGTCACTACCAGCCCCTCTGATCTCTGAGGACTGTCTGGAACACAAAGGTGTTTATCTTCTGCCAAATTTTTATACTCTTAAAGCAACACCCAACTACTTTTTAGCTGGGCTGGAATGATTAAATGGTTCTTCTCTTTCACAGTTCAAGATAGCATCGCTTTTTGGTCAGCCTCTCCTATGTGCAAATCTCTGCATTTATCACTCATCACAGTTAGCAAAATTTCTGCCAAAGAATACACACAGGAAATAAAGATGTAAGATCCTATGCACGTGGTCTGTACACTGAAGTACACTGAAGTCCGCATAGAATCATTAGAATAGTTAGGGTTGGAAAGGACCTGAAGATCATCTAGTTCCAACTCCCCTGCCATGGGCAGGGACACCTCGCTCTAAACCGTATCACCCAAGGCCTTGTCCAACCTGGCCTTGAACACTGCCAGGATTGGAGCATTCACAAACTCCCTGGGCAACCCTTTCCAGTGCCTCACCACCCTAACAGGAAATAATTTCTTCCTTATATCCAATTGAAACTTCTCCTTTTCAAGTTTTAACCCATAACCCCTTGTCCTATCACTACAGTCCCTAATGAAGAGTCTCTCCCCAGCATCCCTATAGCCCCCCTTCAGATACTGGAAGGCTGCTATGAGGTCTCCATGCAGTCTTCTCTCCTCCAGGCTGAACAGCCCCAACTTTCTCAGCCTATCTTCATATGGGAGGTGCTTCAGTCCCCTGATCATCCTCGTGGCCCTCCTCTGCACTTGTTTCAGCAGTTCCATGTCCTTTTTTATGTTGAGGACACCAGAAATGCACACAATACTCCAAGTGAGGTCTCATGAGAGCAGAGGGGCAGAATCACCTCCTTTGACCTCTGGGTCATGCTTATCTTGATGCAGCCCGGGATACGGTTGGCTTTCTGGGCTGCGAGTACATACTGAAGCCAGGTCATATTCATTTTCTCATCGACCAGAACCCCAAAGTCCTTCTCTGCAGGGCTGCTCTGAATCTCTTCTTTGCCGAGCCTGTAGCTGTGTCTGGGATTGCTCCGACCCCAGTGTAGGAACTTGCACTTGGCATGGTTAAACTTCATGAGGTTGGCATCAGCCCACCTCACAAGCGTGTCAAGGTCCCTCTGGATGACATTCCTTCCCTCCAGCGTATCAACCGAACCACACAGCTTGGTGTCATTAGCAAACTTGCTGAGTGCACACTCAATCCCACTTTCCATGTCACCGACAAAAATGTTGAACAAAACCAGTCCCAACACCGATCCCTGAGGGATACCACTCTTTACTGGTCTCCACATGGACACTGAGCTATTGACCACAACTCTTTGTGTGCGGCCATCCAGCCAGTTCTTTATCCACCAAGTGGTCCACCTATCAAACTGATGTCTCTTCAATGTAGAGACAAGAATGTCGTGTGGGACACTGTCGAACGTTTTGCACAAGCCCAGGAAGATGGCAGCACAGAATCACAGAATCCCAAGGGTTGGAAGGGACCTCAAAAGATCATCTAGTCCAACCCCCCCTGTCCATCAGTTCTGTAGCCCCATCATAGACGGCCACCAAATTGGTCAGGCAGGACTTCTTAGTGAAGCCATGCTGGCTGTCACCGAGCACCTTGTTGTTTTTCATGTGCCTTAGTATGCCTTCCAGGAGAATCTGCTCCAAGATTTTGCCAGACACAGAGGTGACAATGACTGGTCTGCAATTCCCTGGGTCATTCAGTTTCCCCTTCTTGAAAATGGGGGTTATATTTCCCTTTTTTCAGTCATCGGGAACTTCACCTGATTGTCATGATTTTTCAAATATGATGGCCAGTGGCTTAGCAACTTCATTTGCCAGCTCATTCAAGACCTGCGAATGAATTTCCTCAGGACCCATGGACTTGTTCAAGTTCAGGTGCTTAAGATGATCTCGAACCAGATCCTCTCCTACAGTGGGCCTAAGGTCTTCATTCTCACAATCCCTGCATCTTCCAAGACTTGGGTGTTGTGGTCAGAGCCTTTGCAAGGGAAGACCAAGGCAAAGAAGCCATTCAGAACCTCAGCCTTCTCCAAATCTTGTGTAGCTAGTTCTCTCAAGAGCCTCCTGAGAGGGCCTACGTTGCCCCTAGTCTGTTTTTTATTTGTTACGTACCTGTAGAATCCCTTCCTGTTATCCTTAATATCTCTAGCCAAGTTTAATTCTAACTGGGCCTTAGCTTTCCTAACCTGGTCCCTAGCTTCCTGGACAACATCCCTGTACTCTTCCCAGGCCGCCTGTCCTTGCTTCCACCTTTTATAAACCTCTTTTTTTCATTTGAATTTTCCTCAGCAACTCCTTATCCATCCAAGGAGGTCTCCTGGCCCTCCTGCTGCACTTCCTTCTAGTTGGGATGCAACACTCCTGAGCTTGTAGCAGGGGATCCTTGAATATCAACCAAAAGTCTTGGGCCCCCCTGCCCTCTAGGGCTATATCCTATGGAACATTACTAAGCAGGTTCCTGAAGAGGCCAAAGTCTGCTCTCTTGAAGTCCAGTGCAGTGAGCTTGCTGCATGCTCTTCTCACTGTCCTGAGGATCTCAGACTTGACCATCTCGTGATTGCTGCATCCAAGGCTGCCCTGAAGGATCACATTTCCAACGAGCCTTTCCCTGTTGGTGAGCACGAGGTCTCCCTCTTGCATACCAGCACTGTACTGAAATATTGCTTGGATTCCCATGTCTTAAAAATAGACATTCTTATTTCATTTTATTTTGAAGTCTTTATGTAAGTTCAAGCGCTCAGAAATAGAGGAACTAATATAAACACTATTAATGGCTAGGCTGAACATTCATATATTTGTTGCATTCCAAGGCAGCACAGAAGGAGCTGTAAGTAAATTCATCCACCCCTTCCACCCTTCCACTTTCTCAGTGTCATCCAAAGGTCATATTTCATACTTTTTTTGAAGAATTTTCATATGCTCTGAATGCATGCAAAATGAGTGCTCTCTGAAGTGCTCTCAGGCCTCTCTCTGAAGCCCACAGGCTTTGTGAGTGCAGGGCATATTTTAGGTTCAAACCCCTCATACCTGTGCATGTAACATTTATAGCCAGTTTTAAGGCAATTTTGCCACTTGGGAAAAAGGCTGGTGCTGCCCTTTTAATGTATAATAAGTTCCTTTCACAAAGGCCACCAAAACAGCCTATCTCAGAGAATACAGATATCCAGACCACATCTATGATGGACCACCTCCTAAAACCATCGTGCCATTTAAATGAAATCTTACTCTAGCATGGTTGATGTGCAGACCTATGCCTCAACCGTCCTTTCCACATGATGAGTGACAGCCCATAGAGTCATGGTGTAGAGGAGACAGAGCCAGACTATTCTCAAATGTGAGCAGCAGAAGGATAAGGGAAACAGCACAAATTGCAATCTGGGGAATTGCAGTCAGATATAAAGATAAGTATTATTTCTTTTTCATTGTGAAGGTAGTCAGAAATGGGAACAGGGATCTGAAGATATTGAGAAGTATTCTGGAGATGCTCAAAATTTGACTGGACAAGTCCCTGAGCATCCTGATCTAACCTATAGAAACCCAGAGATCCCTTCCAGCCTCTGTTTTTCTGTGATTCTATAAAAACCTCACCCCCCAGAAACATGAGTTAAGTACTTGTGGATGAGAATAAGCTGGTCTCCTCCCTCAGTGGGTATAGGTGCCTTGAGACTTCCAGAAAACACATGAGTTTGCTGTGAGCATATTTAACAAATGAAACTGCATAGAAAGGAGCACATGGTAGCAACTTTACCTGTGTTTTGTGTGAAATCCTGGTGTACTTGCAAAGGAAGCAGGAAGTCCCAATGCGAGTTTTTATAATCTGAAAATGCTCCCATTAGGATGAAGCTAACCAAGATAAAGTCTCACCCCCTCTTCCTTCAACCTCACCTACCCCACTTTCTCAAATCATTTTATGAAATGAGTAAAAGTAAAACCTTGCAATATGCTCGTCTTCCACAGTACAGTGTTCTTCTGAAGGGAGGAAAAACTGAATATTCCTAACAGACTTATTTCTCCAGTCTATCAGGTATTATTTTAATCACTGTGGTGAAAGTGGTTTCCCTAACAGTGCCTTTGTTTTACCTTGTCTGTATGATGGTTACAGAGATCTGTCCATCTTGCTCTGACTAAAGATCCTGATTTTTTTCAAGAGATATTTTGCTTTCTCTTCTTGATATTAATAGGATCCATTCTTTAAATGTACTGATTAATATGGTAGCACACAGAAGCTCAAAAATTCTGAGCAGGGCTGTGTGTGCTGGGCAGTAAAGAGAGATATACTGAACAAAGATATTCCCAGCCACAAAGGAATTAAAATCTCAGCCGTAAGATCATAATATACAAATGACACATGGAGGAAAAAAAAAAAACAGAACAAAAAACCAAAACCATAATTTTAGTTGACATCTTAAACCAAGGTCTAATCTAATAAATTGGTTCATGGCCATGCAGTTTTAAGGGTATTATGGCAAAGGCAATATCTAAGGTGGAGCATATGATCCTGTCCATACCCTGTCTCCACATACCACGTTTCCCAGCTCTTCACATCATCCAGATGAATCTATTCAGTGCCAATAGCCAAAATACCCTTGCTTCTTCCTTCAAACACTCTGCATTTAGTTTACAGCCCTAAACTCCACACCCAAAGCTTAGGCTTCTCTTTCTGCAAAACCCCACTCTGATGAAATGTAGAGGTTGTCTAGGTGATGTGACATGTAAGGTACTCTAGTAGATGCAGAGAGGACCCTGTAAATTGCTGTGATGAAAATGGGGAACACTTAACATTACTGTTTACCTCTGCATTACTGGTCACCTACTATCAAGAATGACAATTTTTTGCCACTGCAGAAGTGATCAAGCAAGTGAGAAGTGTGTTGAGTGTTAGGGTGTTCAGGATACTTTCACTGTGTTAATCAGGCCAACATTCACAGCTACTTAGATCAGAAATCATTCACTCTGTTAAACCAACGGGTTCTTACTCTGGACATGCAGGAAATCCAGGGTAAGTCTTCCAGGAAACAGGCCACTCAGAAAATCCATCTATCCTGAGGTCATTTGAGTATTGGGTCTCACAAAATAAAAGTGAAATGCATTTCTTTTTTCTTAATAAATATATCCAGAAGGGAAAACAAAAAAAAACAGTCCAGAAGGGAACTGAGTTATTTAAAGTAAAGAAAAATGTTGAGACAAGACCCAAAGTTGTTTGAACAGGTCAGAAGTATTTCTGGCCTAGAAATTAGCAAATGCTTTAGCTGACTTCCTGAGGGAAGTCAGTGTGTGTAGGAGGTTGAAGATGTAATTAGAAGATGAAATTTAATAAGTTTCCTGAATGAGATTATAAAACATTATTATCCCAAAATTAAGGATGTTTTGGAGGGATTGGTCTGGATTTCTATGCTATTTTAGGTCTGACGTGTTCCATGTGTATCTTTTGGGTATGAT
The DNA here is from genome assembly GCF_033783945.1 of Neopsephotus bourkii. Taxonomy (NCBI): domain Eukaryota; kingdom Metazoa; phylum Chordata; class Aves; order Psittaciformes; family Psittacidae; genus Neopsephotus; species Neopsephotus bourkii. The sequence continues at coordinate 2,311,057 of NW_026901238.1, forward strand.
GTGTCACTTAATGCATTATCCGCCTCTGCACAGAGTGCTTTCCCCTATGCCTGTGCAGCACACTTAATAAATTATAAACAACAGTAATAATTACTGAGATTCCTATTTCATTTTGCGGTTATTTATTGGCTTTTCCCATAAGAGACTGGCTTGCTGGAGCTGGGTGATAAGTTTATTAGAAACCATATCACAATGATTTATGTGTTTTCAGGCCACTACTGGGTAATCAGTTTATTCTGGATTCCATCCAGCCAACTTTGCTTGTACTTTAATCAGACCAGCTGTGATCCACCTGGACCATAGGTTTCTAAAAACTTGTCTCAGCACACTGGGCCAGATTCTCAGTGCTTTAAATTAACTTCCTACCACTGGCCACAATGGAGTATATAGATTTATACCAACAACCTGTCTGTAATCCACAAGTACAGCAGATCTAGCACCATTAATAAAAAATGAGGTAATAATTCATTTTAATGAATGGTGTTGGTGCATGGTGCAATTGTTTGAATTCATCAAAAACAATATTTAGAACTTCTGCAGAAATTATGTATAAAGTACTGTTTATAAAATCAGCACAATTTAATTTAGCCCCTGAATCAGTGAAGTACTTAAACATGGACCTTCTGCAAATGCATATAAATGCTCAAGTGCTTTGTTGAATCCCTATTTTAAAATCATAAAGCCACAAAGAAGCTAATCTCCTTAGACTTATGACCTAAGGATTTCTGCAAGGACGTCTGCTCATCCTCTTACTATCATTTCCAGGAATGAAAAGAAGTAGAAAGCAGGTACCTATAGCCAGGGCACCTTAATTGTTTCACTTTATTGCCACACTCCTTGCTCTTCACAGACAGCAACTAGATGTCTTCTCATTATGTGGTGGCCAACCACTAAGCCCAGCTCAGACTCTGTAGTAGGTGATGACAGAGTCTATGGTAGGTTGCCCTATTGCTGCTATGGAGACAACAGGGTCCCTTGAAGCTTACTGGTGCAAATTTTGATGTATGCCTGTATTGCCGGAGTGTCACAGTAAAAAATAGAGTCAAGCAGTACCTCTTAAATAGTTGCAGAGGGGGTAGCTGGGTTCAAAACCCTGAAATGGGAGATCACCTCCTGCAGCTCAAAGACAAGAGCAAGGGAAAGATGCTCCTCACTGAGATCAGCACAACACCAGAAATCTGCATTATGGGGAAACCTTTTGCTGAGAATCTATCTTTTCTTCTGGAAATGGTGATTTGGGGTTTTGCCCTTATAGGTCAAAATATTGCTCTGAGTGGGACCAATAAGATGAGAAAGCCTGAGAGCAGTGAGTTTCTGCATCAACATGCCTATAGACCCAATTAGCAAAAAAGGGGTAATTACTTTCAAAAATAGAGTGTAACCACCACATAATACAGTTTCTGAGCCGTAATGTCCTTAACTATTGAGTCAGTGATCAGAATGAACCCTAGCACCTTATGTCCTGGCAAGCTTCAGGTGAACCAGTGTCTGCCCAGCCACTGCCATCATGGCAGTTCATTCATCTTCAGCAAAATCGCATCTTCACAGAGCAGAGGCAGAGCTGCAGGGAGATGGCAGATGCAGGGCTGTGTAGTGTCTGTAATGACAAATCACCCATCATTTTCACTGGAAGCAGAGTCAAGCTATGAAACACTGACTGAGAGAAAGATCCCAGTTTTGGAAAAAACATCATGAACAGTGGGGATCTTTCCATCATTTCATATCTGCAGACCAAATTAGGTTACATTTATGGAAGGTGTGATGAAAGATAGGGTATTGGACTTCATTTATACAAGAGAACTGAAATAAGAGAGGTTTAAGCCTCTTGTGGCTGCACATATTTGAGTTCATAATATTTAAGTTCAGCAAAATGAATTACATATTATTAATACTCACACGTTTCACTAAAAGGGCTTGCTGGTGACTAGCCAGTGGCAATCTGAAACTGTGGAAGTAGGTGAGATGCCACCTTTTCCCCTTCTGTTTTTCAGTTTGAGCAGATCCAAGAAGTTGCTGCTTCTTCTGTGCAGCACTCTTCCTCTTTCTCCATGGATAAAGATGACTGCACTGACAGACTGTTAGCATCTACATCTATGACTGACAAAGGCACTCGACTTAATCTAATGTGTATTTACCAAGATTTTCCAGAGGAGAAGATAGCTGCACATCTGTGACCTTCCCCAGTGACCTTGTCCAATGCCATGCCCAGGGAATTTCACCATCTGTACCAGGAGCTGTACTGAGACCACTGGTCCAACATTAACCCAAACAAAAATGAAGTCAGTAAGCTCATTTCTTAGAAGGGTCCCAACAGACTTTACAGCAATACCCGTAATCAAGAGCTGGATTGAGCCCAGAAGCTGCCTTTCAGCAAACTTTATTATCCCTCCAACCATGGTTCAGGAGGATCAGGTCTGCTGCTCAGCACCCAAACAAGATCTGGCCACAGGCTGCCCAGTCCTCATCATCTCATTATCTACAGTGTAGCTGGCCTTTTGGATGGGTCCTGGTGTTTTGCCTTCTCCTTTTATCCATTCTATTCACAAAATTTGCTTGATCTGCTCTGATTTCAGAGTCTGGTTTCTCTGATGCCCCACAGGGTTTCTCATTGAGCTCATCTTTATTCAGCCTCCACAAGCTTCCTTAAGCTGAGATGACCTGAAGATATGGACAAGGGATCAGTTTTTATGCAGATGACATGCAGATTTATGTGAAGCTTATTCTTAATTATTCTTTCTCTTCTTCTGCTTTATCAGTTTGTCTTGAGGACATGGAGGCATATATGTAATATTTTTTTTCTGGTCTATATTTAATACTCCTAAAGCTCAAATCTTAATTACTGGTTTCAGGCATTGGCTTAAATATGCTGCTTCTTTCTCAAAACTTGATGAATACAGTAACAGTTATCATGGCTGGCCAAGGCCATTCATCACATTTCAGCACAGCACTTGTAATAGTCACAAATCACATCAGTACTGATTCCATCATTGCAACTACACCAGTTGAAGAACTGAAAATTCAGGTTTAGCCTTTGCTTTATGTACTTTTACTTTTTCAACATAGAAATACCAAATTAGTAAAAACATGGAAGCATATTTTTCTGTTCCTTTTGAGAAAAATACAGATGTTGGCCAGTACTAGAATAGTTTTAGGAAACCTGTATTTACTGGTATTTCAGCACTTTCCAATAACAGCTTGATATCAGAACAAAACCTGCTGACTACAGTTTCTTCTATCAGCAGAAAATTCCAACAATGACATCCAGTTTTGGTCTTGGTGCACAAATCACTGGTAAGTGTTATAAACCAATGCAACTAGTTAGATGCCTCATTCAAAAAGAGTAGTGCACTCTATCTCAAGGTTTCTGAGATACGTTATTCTGAAGTTGTTGGTTTTGTTGGGGTTTTTTTCTCATAGCTCATGATGAAAAATTAATTTATGTTTCTAATCATATCCAGCACCATGATGCAACACAGATAAAGAAATGACTTCACAATTCCAGATGACGAAATAACCACTAGCCTGAAATTTAGTGCTTCCCAGTCATGGTCACAACTTGATACAGAACTGTCCTCATATTTTATATTTTTTTTATTAAATGGCATTCTACGGATGAGCTGTCCAATAGCTCATTTTGGTACATCATTAACCAGTAATAGGCGAAATTTTTTTTAGTGAGTAAATATTTCTCGAAGTTGCTGCTCATTGGACCTCCTCAGAATAGCAACATGTGGAACCTTTGAAAATATGCACAGATTAACATGATGCCATGAGTATTAAAATCAGTTCATGATCTAGTTTCCAGAATATGACTCACTTTACCAAGGAATTCTATTACTAAAGTGAGGAGGTTTTGCTTTAGAAAGAACAATATGAAAATTATATAGCAGTCATTCAAATGCTTTCTTTTCCTTTATAAAATCTGCAAGCCTTTTCACTTCACTGTCCAGTGACTGTAACACTTATAACCAAGAGGGGATAAATGATATGATGTATGTAAGAAGAGCTTTGTTGTGATACATAAAAAAGTATACATAAACTGAATGTCAGAGCAACTAGCCATTCTTCTACCATATACAAGGCCTGCATTTAATTTCTCCAAGAGAGCTTCTACAGTACTGCTGTATAACTGGCAAATGAATGGGAGAAATAATATCATTAAATATTATTCCTTCCTCATGACTAACATGTTATTATAAGCCAGAGAAGACTGGACAGATGGATGGAGATTCACAAAGCTGCATTAGTGATTTGCCATTTTCAATCTCTGTATATCCCCAGATCATTGAGAATAAATATTCAGGGAGAAAACCTCAGGTAGAGGTACATCAGCATCTTTCTCTGGGCTTAATTGAGCTCTGCTGATTTACTAGCATATGACATTCAGAGACAACATTTCCTGCAAAAAAAAAAAAAAAAAAAAAATCTATAGAACAGCTGAGAAATCAAATGCCATCAGTCTGAAATGCAATTGAATTTGACAGCATTACTAGAAATAGAAATGGCACAAAGTGTATTCATACACACCTTGATGGTTTTCATCCCATGTTCATGCCTTGAGAAAAGTCTGAAAGCAACTTGAAAATGAATGATTAATGTAGGATGGCTCAGACCTGCACCACCTTGTTCACATGAGAAAATACGAATTGTGATTTTTTCCCATAAGGTCATTTATTCAGCTGGAGGTCAGCCAGGATTAGCTCTGAACAACTTACTCAATTGAAACAATGCTAGGTGACATTTTGGTCCTTCGGCTCATCTTGAGAAGCAGTTTACTTATTCAAGAGTGTCATTAAAATCAGCATCTCTAAGCACAAGCTCAGAGGCTTTTCAGCAGGATGATGGTCAGAATCTGAGTTACTGGCTTTTGAGTTACCCATGGAGAAAAAATGGTTGCAGAATTTTTCCAGCAGATAATACGGGTTTTCTTGAAATACAAATGTTTTATGGCAGCTAAGTTCAGTAATTGTCTCTGGGGAAAAGGATCAAAACAATTTAGAATAAAACCTTTCCTTTGTACAGAATCCTTTTATCTTAAGGTTTTTGGTATATGTTAATAGTTGCAGTTAATTTTGGCACATTATATTTCGTATTCCTGTTGAGTCTGATGTTATGTGTTGTGCTGGGGAGAGCAATCCGGAAGCTGCATAGTTTTAATTTAGTTCTTTCCCATGGAGACAGCCTGAGAGAGCTCGGGTTGTTCAACCTGGAGAAGAGAAGGCTTGTGGGGGAGACATTAGAGCAGCCTCCCAGAACCTAAAGGGGCTGATAAGAAAGCTGAAGAGGGGCTTTTGACATGGGTCTGTAAGGGTAGGACAAGGGGGAATGGCTTTAAAGTAACAGAGAGTAGATTTAGATTAGATATTAGGAGGAAATTCTTCCCTGTGAGGTTGGTGAGGCGCTGGCACAAGTTGCCCAGAGAAGCTGTGGCTGCCCCGTCCCTGGCAGTGTTCAAGGTCAGGCTGGACGGGGCTTTGAGCAACCTGGTCTAGTGGAAGGTGTCCCCGCCTGTGGTAGGGAGGGGGAATGAACCAGATGAACATTAAAGTCTCTTCAAACCCAAACTGTTCTGTGATTCTATGACTCACATTCTTAATGTTGAATAATATATTGATATTTTCTCCACCATTAATCACTTTGGAATTATTTGGGGTTTTTTAATTAGATTTGAACACTTTATCTTTTCCTTCTGATTTTTGAAAGGCAATTTTTTAAAGCATTAATAATCTTTTGGGACAGTTTCCTGATTTATGCTATTCCTAACACAAAAGAGTGAAAACCTTCCTGTAACATAAATTCTATTTTTGTTTGTTTATCCCATGAGCTCACTTTGAGTAACTTACCCATAACCCAGCCAGGACTGACTCTATTTAAAATTGCTTTCCTAGAGACACTGAATTTGTAAAGCATATTCTGAATACATAAATATCCATTCCTCTGGAAACCCAACTTAAAAATTCACATTTATCCAAAGAACAGAATCTTACTGTGTGATCTTAAGTCTGAGTCCATCAACAGAGCTTGCAATTTGAATATCAAAGCCCCAGTGTTTGCACATATCATGCTGACCAGGATCTAACTTACAGAATTTTTGTGCTTTGGGTGAATAAGGCTGGGTGCCACACAAATTATGTATTTTCTGGTTTTAATGTGATTCCTATTGTTACTGTACTATTCTTATGCATTTGATCCTGAAGTTCACATTTCCTATTTCTCCACTGCTTCACTAATCTTCATGTAATCTCCTATTCACGAGTGGAAAATGATCATAAGGCAGTATCGTATCATCACCATCATAACTTCATTTTGTTAAAGTACTTCTGCAGGAAATTTATTATTTATTAAAAACCTTTATCTATTCTTGAATCATCTCTTCATTGTAATAGATCCTCTAGAGTTCACAGAAATTCTTCCAAGAGCCTGTTTGAATAAGATTGCTTCAGAACGATGAAAGGCATTAAAGAGCCTATTAAAACTCCCTTTGGCCTTTTTTTCCGTTATATAAAGCTTCAGGGTGGGCTTGTCCATTAGGAGAATTATGTTGGGTTGTGCATCTTGAAGCAAGGAGCTGTGCAAGAGGCAAGGTCTGGGGACATTGTTGTATCACAGTCAGGAGTACCGTGGAGCAAGGCAAGCAGCACAGATAACACCTCCAACGAGCAAGGAAGCAAAAAGACATTGCCAACCATATCTTGGGCTGCATCACAAGCAGAGTGAGCAATAGGTTGAGGGAGAGGATTCTCCCCCTCTACTCCACTCTCATGAGACCACACCTGTAGTACCACAACCAGGTCTGGGACCTCCAACATAAGAAGGACATGGACCTCTTGAAGCAAGTCCAGAGGGGGCCAGAAAGATGCTCCAAGGGCTAGAGCACCTCTCCTATGGAAACAGGCTGAGAGAGTTGGGCTTGTTCAGCCTAGAGAAGAGAAGGTTCCTGGGAGACCTCAGAGCAGCTTCCAGTGCCTAAAGGGGACAACAAGAAAGGTGGAGAGGGGCTTTTGACAAGGGTCTGTAGGGATAGGACAAGGGGGAATGGCTTTAAACTGACAGAGGGGAGGTTTAGATTAGATATTAGCAAGAAGCTGTTCACTATGAGGGTAATGAGGCACTGGCACAGGTTGCCCAGAGTAGCTGTGGCTGCCCCATCCCTGGCAGTGTGTTCAAGGCCAGGTTCGACGGGGCTTGGAGCAACCTGGGCTAGTGAAAGGTGTCCTTGCCCTTGGCAGGGGGGTTGAAACTGGATGACCTTTAGGTCCCTTCTGAACCAAATCATTTTATGATTCTATGAAAACATGAGGTCTGAGAGCTCACACTGAGCAAGAATTGGGCCAGAAAGAGTTGTGGGAGCTGCAAAGGCAGATGTGGTGATCTCTATGAAATGTACCACTTGCTTGGGAACCCTGAACCAAAGTTCATGGGAACATGGGATGAAATTGTGCATGGGATACTGTGACTTGCACTAAATGTAGTAGTTGTAAATGTCTGCTCACTGTAGGATCAAAAAGCAAAATTGTGTTGGACATAGGATAAAACTCATTGAAAGGCTGTGATGAAGGCAGGCTTTGAGAGTGCTGAATCATTAGTTGTTGCTGCTCTTCAGATTCAAAGATGGATTTCACTGAAAAGAAGTACCCAGACTTCAAATCATTACCTGGACCTTCTCAGACAACTTGAAAGAGAAAAGCTCAGCTGAATAGCTCAAGTAAATTACCTTCCTTGCAAGACTCTCGCTACTTCTAGCCCAGGAGAGCTGTGTGGGGAAAAAAAAAAAAAAAAGCATCTATTTATCATGCTGTTACCATTGTCAAAATTAGGTCTTCAAATATAAATACAAAACTTTGACAAATTATCACAAAGTTGATTTATCTTCAGGTTTGGGTCTGATGTTTTTTACACCCTGAGAAAACACACCACTAGTTTTTATTTGACTCTCAGTTCAGAAACTTAATTTCTCATCTCAAAGCTTCTTCTCTGGAAACACTTTTCTTGAAAGTTGGGGTTTTTGTAAAATCAAAGCTGCTTTTCACTTTTTGTCTCTTGGTTTAAGCAGTAGCAACTTCCAAAGAAGCAGATTTCAAGAGCCGCCGCCTAGAATATTTGAGTCAGATTTGGGAGAAATTTAATACCTTTCCTAACTCATGTGACAGTTCCTGAGTTTCTCTGTACTTTATATTTCTCTGTTCCTGTCTTAGGAGGAACCTGAAAATGCCTGGAAAAAAAAAATGGAGATCTGCATTTAATTAGCTTGTACACTTATTTGAACAGGAAGAAATCTCAGTGCAGATTCAGTTCTAATACAGTGCTACAGCAGACAGGGTGTTTTTCCAACTTTATTTAAATCTTCTCCTCCATCCTCGTAGTGAATACATTAGTAGCACTGAAGTATAGTGAATTCTCTTAACCTGGAAAAAGTAAAACCCTGACTAGGGATGAAAGAATACCTGCAATAGAAACCTCAATTTATATTTAGAGAAGAGCTTCAGTGAGCAGACTTGGATGGAGAACAACAGTACTGTCTGAACCCCGGGCAAAACTCAGCCACACTGGCATAGATGTTAACAGTCAGGAGAAGCTGCCCCATACAGAAATGGACTCTGATGGCTTGTGTAATTGATGTACAACCTGTGGCTGCTTATGTGACTTGTGGATTGTGCTTTGTCAGGACTTTTTAAATAAGCCCCGCTAAATTAACAGGAAATTGGACAAGGGGTGCAGCATGTAGATGCCTTAGATCTGGAAGGCTGAAATCTTTGGGGTTTTTATAGACCACAAATTTTCATATTTCTGAAGTTAGCCCTAATAGGTGAAATGAGCTCCCATAATAAGATGGTTGGAGTCATGACTAATTGGCAAGTATATGCAATGTGAAATAACAAGGGACCCTGTCTACCACCAAAAACTTGAAAATGCTGCTTCTCTGTATAATTTATACAGGCCATCATGGCGTTTTACCCAGCCTGCAGAGATGAAGCCAGATGCTTGGACATATACGCAAACTAATTGCCAACAAACCAGGTGTTGCGCAAAGCTTAGATCTTGGCTACTGAAAGCTTCCAGACTGGCTTCCTCTGGCAACCATTGTACAAAACCATCTCAGCTTGGATCCAGCATGGTTCCAAAATAGCTTTTTTTCTCCCTAGTGGTGCTGGAAGAATGTTTCCTGGTGCACAAGGTGTCCCATCATGGGAAGCTTTTTCCTCTGGGCCCTGTGCCAAAGTTGCTCTGTCTGCCCTGGGAAATGCCACACTCCCAGGGCAGCCTCAGAAACAAAAGTGGGAAGGCTTTAGAAGAGCAGGATACAATTACCTCCCAAGTAGCTCCTAAAATGATTTTCCCAGTCACTCTTTGACTCATCAGGACTCACAAAGAAGCCTGGACTTCTTCAGTCTTCATTGAATTCCAGAGAAGGAGGTACACCCCCATCTAACTCCTCTTGGGAGGGGTCCTGCTCCTGACACCAACTCTCCATATAGGCACAGATGACACGGGAACACATCAGCCAGCAGCAGGCAGTGGAGCTTGAGAGCCATGATCTTCCCCAATCTTTTAGAGTTGCTGAGATGGTAAGTTGAAAGATGGAGCTTCAGCTACCCTTCCTGAGCTGAAGGACCTGGAAGCATGGTATCATTATCACTCATTCTTCTCACTTTTTCTCTGACATGAGAAACAAAACCATATTGGGCCAGGTGAAGGGCACAAGTCTGGCATTGATGCTAATGTGTCAGGGAAGGATGATAGCTCTGGGCTGAAGCCAGGAAATAGATCTTATCTAGTATGGTTCCAGTTTTCATGGCTAGTCCGAAACTACATCACAGTGGTGTGGCAGCTCTCCTGCTCTGCAGCCTGACTTGCCAGGGCTCTGATAATGCTCTGCAGGACATCTGTGCCCAGGCAGGGTGAAACTCTGTGCTGCAGACCGTGGGACTGATGCAAGGTACTGACAGGAAATGCAGGAAGTAAAAGCCAACCTCCCAGGAGCAAATGAAAAGCAACATTTTACCCAAGTCTCAAGAAATGCCAGACTGAAAATGTTCCCAATTTGGTGGCCTTGGACCAGCCCAAGGTTCTGTAGGGTCAAGTTTCTCCCATCTTTCCAAAATGGAGACCTCCAGTAGCCTACAGATTGAGCTCCCAGCAAATCCCTGGGCACACAAAACCAGTCAAAAATGTGTGCCAGCTTTAATGTGTTACAACTGTAAACTCTACTATTTGATGCACTGCTGGTGGTTTTAAAAATATGAATCAACTGCTGAATTTCTTATCAAATCCAAATTTTAGATCAAATGTCAGTTTGAGGACCTGGGAGAACTGGCAGAAGGAGGGAGAGCTATATTACCTGGACACAGTAGGGTGTTAGTGAAAGAGCATTTCTGAAAAGCAAAGAACGTTAGGCTATATTTTTTGTCTTTGTACGAAAGCTTCTTATGACAGCTTTGATGCTAAAATGAGAGCGAAAACTATTGCCAGATTTGGTGCTATTTATTACAGGTATTACTAAAGCACTTTCATACTTACTGAACACCTTGAGCAGATTTCCTCTCTGAAGTCTGTTCACATTATTGTTACAATCTGGGTGTAATTCTGCAGTTGGCTTTTATTTACATAGATGTATTGTCATAAATGAAGTCCTTGTGCGCTTTTATAACACACACAACATGACCTTTGTGTTCAAGTATCAGGCAGAAAGCAACAGGCAGCTATGTCAAGAACATAGGAATATGGGACCAATTTATCTGTATTCAGAAGATGTCAGGAAGAAATATTTGCTTTCCAATACCTGCTTCCTTCTCAGTGCTCACCCATGCCCAGCAGAACATATCACTTGGGGGCCTCAGTCTGCAGACCCAGAGCTCCGTGGAGGAGCTGATCCTGTAGGCAAATACAGAAATCAGGAATCTAAGAACTGCAAAGGTTGGGTTTCATGCCTAAATGCACTCAAAGAGCATAAGGGCTTGCAATAGGCTTGCAGCCTTTGCTTCAACCAGTTCTGCTTACCTAATACTCTCCTATCTGACTTTGCATTCAGTGTCACTTACACATTTAAACACCTGGGAGGCAACTTTGGAGGGCAAACCTTGGACATTTAAAATACCTTCCTCTACTGTTGTCTGTAAAATTTTTCTTGTAGAGAGTATGAAAGAACAGATACTTGTGCATCAATTTTAATCAGGCAAAACTGAGGCAAAGGACTGATTACAAAGTTATTTAGATGACACACTTCTGACTTCAGCTTTGTAATCAAATGGCAGCTACCATTCAGCCATGTAATAACCAGGCTATTGTACATCTGCCTTGCTCTGCATATTTATAATGAATGCATTGCTAACACTTATTTACCTTTATTAGCTGCATCCTCTATAATTAGCTGAGCTACCATGAGTAGTTTTCATTTCCTGGGCTAGCTGTACCTGTATTTGCATTAAAGGTGTCTAATTTTTCAGTGTCCTCTTGGAAGGAGATGAAGATTTGTCAAAGCAAAAAGTACATGTACTGTAATCTCAGAATAGAATCATAGAATCATAGAATGGAATAAATTAAGAAGTTCACACATCGAGAAAGATAATTTTCCACAGCCAACAGTTTATTTGATTCAGAAAGGTGTTTGCCATGGGAAGTAAGGGGTTCAGTGTGTCGTGCTTGTATCTAAGAGTGTCAGAGAAAAAGGCCAGATATTAAGACTAGGCAAAGCAGCCAAAAAGTGGCACCAGCCTGGAAATTAGCATGCAGGGTCTAGGGGATTCGTCATGTTACACAAGTAGACTAGAAGGTTGAAGGATGAATGCTGATTTCATCAGAAGATCTAAGAAAATTTGTGGGGTTTTATTTTGGTCCTGTTGATAAACATACCATTCAGAAAAAAAAAAAACAAGTCTCCCTCCACTGACACTGTTTTGATGACATTACACTTGGGTTCACTTAAGCTGCTGATTAACAAATGTTAAACATTCACTAAAAAGAGGTAGGTTATGAGATTTCTGTGGCACAGGACAGAACAAAACACTTGACACCAGAAGGACTCTGTAGGTGACCAGACAAGAACGCCACACTAGAAAGATGATTCAGCAAGACTTCCAACCCACCATACAAGCAGGACTGAGACCTATTGGTTCAGAATATCTCAAGGATTGCTTCATCTGGGTATATACAGGCTGAAACTCTATAAAGGCATATGTATTAAGCAGAGGCCATTTCCATGGCATCACTCAAGTCTCCCATAAATTTGTATGCAGAGATAAAACTTCATCGAAGACAACAACATCTGTTCCTTTAGATCACATCTTTATTGACATTCAAGCATAAGGCACAACTTGTTTTCAAGTTATTTGGGTTGGAACGCATGTGCTTTGCTGCTGTTGAAGTTGCCACAAATTAATAGCCCAGCAGCTAGATTTTGGGATGTGTCAGCATGGGGTGAGGATCATCTATCAACTCTTAATAGTTCTCTGCTCCATATATAAGAGTTTCAGCTGTCACACTCCTCTGCATAAGCAGCACTGTGGAGGAAAACCATCTGTGGGAGAACTCGAGGGGATTGTGCTGTGGGGAGGGTCATCTCACCAGAAGAGCTTGGGGAACATTTGCAGACCTGGTGTGCTACAAGGACACCCCAACCCTCCACAGCAGTGACAGCTACACCTGTCCTGTGTTTCAGTGTGCAGCCTGGGAAGTAGCTGCTGTTTCTGCAAGACATTTACATCCCACCCCCATGACGCAGGGATGGAAAAATCTGCTGCCTCATATTGCTGTCAAAATGATCACTGCCGTATTTTTCTTCTCTTAAAAAGCTGCAGTGCATCATAAAACTTCCAGCAAGTCCAAAAAAAGAACAGGATTCTCTGTTTTCTCATGTTCAAGCCAAGGAATCCCAAAGGGTTTCATTTTCACATCTGTCTTGGGGTTTTTTTATGTGGTTGGTATCAATAGCAATCTGAGGTCACATTCCTGATGATAACATTATTTGTCCTCAGTGTGGATTTAATCTATGAAAATAATATGGGTAAGATTGTGTTTCCATATGGAAGTTGTTTTAATTAATGCTCACTTTCTTAATGCCTCAGAGACTGATATCATATTAGGAAGAGAAATTGCAAAGATATTTTGAAACTCTTATTAACAATGTTATATTGAGTTAAGGAGAGACTGTAGAAAAGAACCAGGTGCAGAGATAAGCAAACCCAGACCTTTCCCCAAGCTCAGGTACTTGCACTGACATGACATGACCTCAGAATGGAAGTGATTTCTGGCATCACTAAGCATAGCCTGTCTGTTTTTCTGTCTGTCTTTGTAGGAACCATAGGTATATCTGAGATGCCTTGATGAATTGAGAAAAGGTCTGAGTCTCCAAATGTTTTAACCTCTCATCTTGCAGATCTGATACAGTGAGGAGCACCTGCCTCTCCCAAGGGGATCAGCACCATGGTTTGCCTATCCTGGCCAAAGCCAAGCAAGAATTTGTCTTTCCAATGTTTTTTTTTTTTTCACTGGACTTACTGGAAGCGCTACTTTGACCTGCCCTTATAGATGGATGTTGGTGCTAAAAGCATTAGTAGGTTGAAGAGAAAAAAATGGTCCACGTCATTAATGGCTGGATAGTTTGACTATTTCAATTATACCTCTTAGAGATGGGAACCTTGGCTACATTTATACAATCTGCTTTTTTGTAGAAGAGAATATCTTAGACAGAAATTGCACTTCCCCAGAAGGCTGGTCTTGGTTCTCTTGTTAATTGAAATCACACAGCTGATGATGTTCACTAGGCATTGACTCCAAGATCATAACAAATGATATTGTCACTATAAAATCTTACATTTACTGTATGCTGATTTAGTGAGCATCTGTGGATATTATTTAAATAAAGTGATAATGATATAGCATCAACAGATAAAATTCAGGAATTAAAAGATATAAAGCTGCATATGCAGATTCACCCTCCAAGTGGAGCTCTTCCTGACGCTATCTTTAATTTCAGCATCATACACCACTTTTATTCTCAGATCTTTGCCTCATTCCCTGCCCAGGGAATAGAATTCACTCCCTTAATAGGAGAAAATCAATGTTTTGCTTTTTAGCATTGGTCAGTATGCCACCTAAGTCCTTCTATAATGTGTGCTCTTCAAACCCTGCTCCAAAATCAGGTATACTACCTACTGATTTAATTTTCTAGGTGAAGGAGGAGTGGTTTTACAGACTGGGAGCAAATGCATTGAGCACTCAGGGCTGAAAGCCTCTAGTAATCCTGGACATTAGTTTTGAAACACCAATTACAGTACTTTTAGCTCATTTAGCCTTACTAACATGGTCTGGATCTGGGACTTCATACACAGCTGTGAATGCTCAGTGTTTCTTCAAGCCTACCACAAGGGTTCACTGGACAAGCATGCAGAAATCAGGGAGCACAAAGCTAGGGACTGCCCATGGAAAACCTGACTTATGAGCCAAATCCCACAAAGCACACAAGACACATGCCTCTTGCAGTGAAAGGCAAAATCTGTGATCTTCTGCTAAAGCACACATGACACATGCCTCTTGCAGTGAAATGCAAAATCTGTGATCTTCTGCTAGGAATGACAAAAAAACAGCCACTAGGAAAAGGCAACCTCAAAATCTCTGCATATGAGGCAGAAAGCTGCCTAGAGCTAGTCTCAGGAAAAGACTGAACAGAGGGATACATGTGAACTTCTGCAACTTTTGTTATGCCCAAGAAAGAGTGCCTGAGAAAGTATCTCTATCCCCTCATAATCCTGAGCCAAGAGCCCCAAATTCTGTCCTAAGGATGTTCTTGAAGGACATGAACAGTTTTTCCATTATGTTTCAGACAGAGGGGGAAAAGGAAGAGGACTTTTGTGTAAGAGCTGTGGATAACAACTTCCCCTCCTGGTGATGCCTTGTCCCCACCACTAGTTCTCCATTCAGTCCCACTTCCTTCCCTATATTCCTGCTAGGACGAAGTATATGTGTACTGCTTGGTAGGTCCAGCTCAGGAGCATCCCAGCTATGTGTGCTGCTAAAGAGCTAGGGTCATAAAGGAGGAACTGGGGTGCAGCTATGGGAATGAAATCTGTGTGGGATCTGCTCCACCTTCATTCCCACTGCCATCAATTGCAAGCTTGATAACAGAATAGCCAGATGTCACTACTGGCAGATGCCAGCCAAAACTGCTAATTTTCATCCAGAAACACTCTGTGAAAGCTGGTAGCCAGAACACTTCCTGCAGTCAAGACATGAAACATCTGCTTTTATGAAGCTCTTGTTTTAGTAATGACCTCAGTACAGAATTGCTGGTGAGTGCTTCATTCATTAAGCTTGCTGGTTTAGTACAAGCTGAGAGTGCATCAATTTGCATGGGTTAGGTCTTACTAACATGACTGACAAAGAGTATCGTCCTTGCTTAAAAGAAAAATCATTGTGGTCTTCAGAAAAGGAAAAAACCAACAAATGGTGTAAGAGGACCAAACCAAAGGATGACCATCCTAACTCTGCACTGCTGGCTGTATCTGCCCCAGCAAACAAGAGTCCCTAAGCACAAAGTCAAGCTGTGGACCATAATCATCCGTGATTCTTTGGTCTGCTTCAGACAGTGCTTTACCAAACAGGCTTCAACACAGCTTGGCCAACAGCACAGGGGAGGGACAATGCCCAGTAGGTAAGATGAAGCAGGTCACCAATTTTATTTACTAAACTAGAGACAGCAGTCTTGATCCAGTCCACAGAAACATTTGTGTCAGTGCACACACTGTATACTGATATAAGAGAGTTGGAGGACTTTTTCAGCAAGCAAAGAGGTGTATAGTGACCAAAGCCTGTAGATCTGACATTCATAATGAAAAACATAGCCTTTGTTATCACCCCTGTGAACGGCATCCTGAAAAGTCAGACCCTTCCTGCAGGTATCTAGTGCTGAAAAGTTTAGGTTTGGAACACATAGGGAGAAAATGGTTTGGTTTCACATTTCTGGAAGGTAATTATTTCTGTAGCTGCTGTACTTTGCCATTAATCTCCTTTATTCTTGCAGCCTTTCCTAGCTCAGAGACAAGGGCAAGTGTCTGTGTGACATGGGTTATTGTAAATCAGCCCTGCTCTTCCATCCATCAATGTAGTGAATGGCAGCCATGTAAGTCCTGCCTCAGCACAGGCTGCTGTGGCGTGCAAAACTCCTTTAGCCAAAACAAAACAGACACTGAGCAAATTCTCTGAGTTTATTAGCACATCCTTACTCTTTCATCCTTCTTGCATTAGGAGATGGATGTCAGTTCAAGTCACTTCACTAGGGACTCTGGAGGTACAACATGTAAACCTTTGTCAGAGGTGATGTAGACTGAAGCAACCCTGTAACAAGAACTCTCTTCTCAGGGGGAAATCCTTTCAGAAATTCTGCTTTTTGTGTATAAGAGCAAAAGTTTTTTGCAACAGTAGTTACCATCAACAGAAGAGGTGATGAAGTGGCTTGAAAGCCTTTAATAACTGAAGGGCTTTTTCAGTCGTTATTATCTCCACTAGACTGCAAGACAATGATTACACATCCCATGTTCCACACTTCATGCTCAGCATCCACAGCTGATCTACCACTTTCTTTTCATAATTTATTCCCAACAGCTTGACTTGAGGTCCAAGGAGTAGAATGGAAGGTGTATCATTGATTTTTTATGGGTTTAATTCCAGACCTGTCTTATGACCATCATCTCATGGCAGAAATCTGAAGGTCTGAAGTGTATGAATTTCTCAGTCTTTAGAGGACTTATAGGTAATGACTATACTGGACATTGTTAAGATTTGGCTGGACAGGGTGCAGGGACATCTAGTCTAGGGCATGCTTGGCCAAGAAAGGTTGGACCAGATGATCCTTGAGGTCCCTTCCAACCTGATATTCTGTGATTCTACGAATTTCTCCCATGGCTGTGGAATTTGGCACTACAGATGTTGGCAGCTTCAGAAGGCAGAAAAAAAAAAAAAAGAAAATAAAAGAAGAAATCTCCTGTTAACAGTAGAAAAGCTTGGAATCCTGATTGTACTTTATCAATCCCTCATGCAATGGAATTAATCTTTTTTGGCTTTTAGTACCAAAAATTCAAGCTTCTAATCAAAACTGCATACCAACCCTCCTGTATAGCAGAGTGGCACAGTTTCAGTGGCTGACTCATGAAAAGCTCCAATAAGAGGAATGAACCACTCTGGAGATGCTCCAGACAAAACTTTTTTTCCTAAGAACTCCCCAGTATATGTCACCAAATTCCTCAAGTCAGTGCTTTACATCAGTTGACTTCCACAGTCCAACCCCATGAAACCTAGCCACTGCTGAAGTTGCTGCTTACAACCTGCAGATTGTTCACTGACTATTGGAGAAAAGCTCTTATGAAAAAATCCAATTTACAACAACAGAAGATCCTATTTTACACTTTTTTGACATGTCACTACATCAGACTCTCATACGTTTTCTGTTCAGTGCAGAAATATCATATCATAAGCTCATGAAATGTGATCTGATGACCATAACAAGCCAATAGATCAAAAAGGAGCTGCCAACCTGAGGATGAGAAAGGCTGAGCATCCCTGACAAAGTAAGTGGGTGCTGAGCACTGGGGAGAATCAGGTCACAGAGAATCCCAGACTTTTCATCCCAGGTTAATAAAAGCGACAGCATGGATTTCAGATGGCTGATGTGTCTCAAGAGACTTACCTCCTACACAACACAGATTTCTCCTCTACATCATAACATCCCAGTGTGTTATTAGCCTGCTTTGTTGTGAAAAACAGTTTACCATTACTTCCTGCATAGCGCCTTCTGAAGTTTCTTCAGGGAAATTAAAAAAGCATGCTAGGAAGCTATTTTCTGAGCTGACTGTGATGTGTTTCGCCATTATTCGCACCCAATCTCATAACATACGAGTATTAACAAAAGTTCAAATGACTTCTGGTTTTCTCTATACACTTGGAACAGCTAAATATAGGCCTTGTAGCACTGTCACTGAAACAAAAGTGTCTGGATTGGTTTAGGTGTTACTTGCAAACTTCATAGCACTGCAAGTTTTTGCTGGTGGCAGCCAAATTAGCGTGCATTAACATGGGCAAGACAAAAAGCTTTTGCAAGTGTCAAGCAAAGCCTTTAATGAGGAAATCGCAAAAAAAACAACTGAAACATTAATTTGAACACACCGAATACTATAGAGCTGAAGCAGGAATAAATGTCCATCAATTTTATCCAGTGTAATGGCCTCAGGGATGGTGGTACAAAAGACACTGGTAATGAAGTCATTCCTATTTGAATATACAGCAAAATATTAATTTGTTCCCCTAATTAAACTTTCATATAGTATTTTTTGGTGTGGTTGGTTTCTAAGATTATGCTGTGATGTGCATTCCTTCTGAATGAAATACTCATAGATACATGGACTAAACTCCTTAGATGCTCTGCAGCCTGTATCTTTTACAATAGTAACAGCTAACATTAGTTAGCTAACAGTGTTGCATATCTTGTTCATCTGCATGGAGAAGCACAAGAGTGAGACAAGTCTGGGCTTATTGCTGGCAGGTGATCAAAGTTGAGAAAAAGCAACAAAGGTGTTTTTTTTTTCCTCTGACTA
Source organism: Neopsephotus bourkii (assembly GCF_033783945.1). Lineage (NCBI taxonomy): Eukaryota > Metazoa > Chordata > Aves > Psittaciformes > Psittacidae > Neopsephotus > Neopsephotus bourkii. The sequence continues at coordinate 2,329,638 of NW_026901238.1, forward strand.
GAGTGTTAACAAAACTATAGTTGATGTCCTGATTTAATAACCCTCTAGCCATGACAACCTGCAGCTTATTTTCACCTTCAGAGATGCTTTTTGTTACAGAACGGACAGAAGGGAGGTTTTCACAGCAGCCCTGGTGCTGCCATTTTGCCATGCCTGTTGCATGTCAGAAAGTCTTTTTAATTCCCCTCTTTGCTACTGGCAGACATCTCTGATTTTTACAGGGAAAGAAAGGAGATTCTACTCTGTGTATTACAGCCTATGTAACTCTCCCAGAAGAGGGAAAAATATCAACAGTTTGGGAAGTTTTGAGAGCATTACAGCCCACTGAATGCACACAGCCCAACGGGGAATATGTTGTGTGCTACACCAAAGCTATGAGTATGATATTTTACTCACTGGCATGTCTTTTTATATATAATAGTTACCCACAGTGCTGTTATATGGACCAATAGAAGTGTAATTTTTCATTAAATGTGACCATAAGACTCATTAATGCACAGAATCACAAGGCCTTTGTGATGATTTCTAGTTGCTAGAGTTTTGCTCAGGCTAAAGTACTGTCTCCAGCAATGACATGCATTCATTCTTTTCTCCTTGGAGGCCATTCTACAAGTTAATGCACCTTAAAGCTCCTTGTGACTGCTCTGTCTCTATCTCTGCTCTTTATCCCACCAGATTTTTCTTCAGCATTGCACTTTGCAGGACACAGCTTTTATTTTTTCTTTTTTTTTTTCTTTTACCTTTTTTTAATATTCCTTTTATTTAGTGAAGAAATGGCAGAGAAACACAAGGTTGCACAGTAATTATTCTGCTGCTAACTAGGGCCTTCTGAAACCTTCTGAGCACCCCATTTGCATTAACAACAATGTCATCCATCTGCCTCAGAAGAATTGTGCTGCCTGTCCCTGCTAAGCTGATGGACTCAGTAACCTTTCAGGAATCACTTCCTCATGCCTCCTCTTTCTTGTTTACAGGTGCCTACCAAAGGGGAGTGGGGAGTATTTACCACTCTGATAAAGCTGTATAAATAGGGAGTTTAGATTTCTGTAACTTTTTAAGCTGCTTTATCAGGGGAATTGTTTGTTTATTTTTATAGCTACTCAAAGCCATGCAGCAAATTAGCTGGGAGACAGCGCTGCTCAAAAGACCAGTTCAGATTAACACAGCTCATAAGCAATTCTAGCAGTACAGTTGTACTAACATTAAGCGGTTGACGTGTTCCAATACAAAATGTTCTTAAATGAATTGTTGACATAATCTCACAAAAATGTGTATTAAAATCCCCGATGCTGGGCAAATGCATTTGAATATGATGCACTGAAGCCTTGAGAATAAAAGCGAGATGCTTCTAGAGAGCTACTCTTGTTAGGATTTATGGGGGACACAACACCGTATATCAAAGAAGAACTCCAAGGAGCCTCTTACAATTGTAAAATGGCCTTGAAGAGGGAAGTTGTTGCATATAAAAGAGAAAAGTTATATGCCACTTATACTGGAAATAGTTCAGTGTTCAATATGAGTGGTGATAGAAACAGTGGAAGGCAAGGGAGACAGCTCAGGAAAGAACCTGATCAGCAAATGAAAGCCCAGAAAATATTGTAGTTACTTCACAAGATAAATCCTGACTGACAGCTTCAGTCTTTTTTTTTTTTTTTTCATTTTTTCTCTCTTCTTGTGTTTTTTTTTTATTTTGTTTTGTCTGCTTCAACCAAAGTTCTTTCCTTACTAAAATCCTACTGAGAACAACAGTATATCACTTGTGTCATATTGCTAAAGAAACACACAAGCTGTCGTCTTCTGTTGCTGGCATCTTTCCTTTTTATCTCATGAAGCCATCCCTGCCCTTTCTGCTGCTCACACTGCCTTTTGATCTTTCCACCTCACTGTTTCCTCTGGTGATGCCAATATTTGATACAGTCCAACACTACAAGAGAACAGTATCCACCTAGGAAAAAAATATAAAATACAATGTATCTTGTTTTGTATCACCAGGGTTCATCAAGATGAAAGAAAAAAATCCTTGTGCAAGCTCGGAAATGGTTAAAGAAAATAAAGTCAAAGAAACAAGGCAAAGGAAGTCAGTGATGAATGAGAATAGGCCTCTGTCCCTGATTATAAATACAGTGTGAAGTGACTCACTACAGTCTACTACAAGTAGCAGTAGGCTGTAGAAGCAGACACATAGAATTACAGTGCTTGAGCTGAGAAGCAATCACAGAACCATTCATCTGCTGTCCCATATAACAGAAACCATTGAATTTCACCTCCTTTTAACCCTAATAATTTGTGTTTAGGTCAAGTGTAACTTCATTCCAAAGATATCTATTCTATGAGTAATCTTGAGACAATGTGAAATAGGTCACAGTCAGCACATTAAGACATCCTTTGATCTCACTTATCATATCATGACAGTAGCAACACCACAGTGATGGGAGGGAAACCTGTATCACTTCTTTTGCAGGTGCCTAGAGTGGCATGATGGCACCATAAAGCACACTGCAATTATGAAGATGATTCTTCTTAATACATCACAGTCTTCTACCCCTTTCATGAAGTCAACAGGGGAATAAAGTTGTGAATAAAGTTGCATATAAAATTTCATTAAAATCCACTGCTTAAAACCTTCTTTTAACAGAAGTGTTACAGCTTAATGCTCTTCAAAGCACAACATATCAATCATTACAAGGATAAAAACAAAATAAGCAGTCAAAACTCACATTAGTACTTTTTCTGCCTCTTATCTGTGGTGAGGTGCTGCTGCTTGTGAGATTACAGCATCTCCTTACCTGGGGAAGGCACAAACTCATCACAAAAAGGGTGAACCTGCTGGGTCACCAACACAATTGTATTCAGGACTCTCGGACTAATATTATTTTATTGTGTAAGTACTTCCAAAACAAGCAATGGGGTGTACCGCCAATGTTCTCACCATGTTTTTTTTACTGTCTTTGGCTACAAAGAATCAAGGAATCTGTGCCAAGCTCCCTGCCCTGCCCCACTCTGTGCCCTGGAAATAAAGCTGGGAGATAGCATTGATGAGCCTTTCCATGCTGTGAAAGGAGTCAATGCAACCTCTGAAGTAAGAGGGTGTCCTGGGTTTAGCAGTAACAGTCATTTTTCTCCTTCTTGGTAGCTGGTGCAGTGCTGTGTTTTGACTTTTGGCCTGGGAACAGAGATGATAACAATGATGTTTTGGTTTGGCCAAGGACTTTGTGAGCCTCATGCTCTGCCAGGGAGGAGAGAAAGCCGGGAGGAAGCAGAGACAGGACACCTGACCCAAACTGACCAAAGAGGTATTCCATACCACAGCACATCATGCCCTGGATGTAACTGAGAGGGAGCCGGAAGGGCTAGTTCACTGCGGGGTTGGAGCAGGTACCGGTCGGTGCTTGGTCGGGCTGGGGGCAAGTTACTGGTTGGCTGGTGGTGAGGTGTTATATTCTCTTCCCTTGTTATTTCCTTTATCATTACTATTATTGGTGGTTGCAGTAGTGGTTTGTGTTATACCTTAGTTACTAAACTGTTCTTATCTCAACTTGTGGGAGCTGCATTCTTTCTGATTGTCCTCTCTGTCCCTCCAGGAGTAGGGGGAGGGCAAGAAGGGGGAGTGAGTGAAAAAGCTGTCTGGCTGGGGTTAAACCACGACAGAGGGGAAAACTTAAATGACAGCTGTGCAGCAGTGCCTCTTGCCCAGCAAGGGCAAATTAGGTCATTCCCCAGACCAGCTTCACTGAGCACCGTGACTTGGAGAGCTGCCCAGGAGCACTGAGCTCCTCACTCTGCCCAGTTTTCCCTTCAGGATTTCAAAGACCATGCCATAGATAATGCTGGAAGTGTCTCTCTTTTTTTTTTTTTTTTGTTTTTTGTTACATAAGAAATAAAAGACCTTTGGTATGAATCCATGTGCAGTATTTCATGTTCATGACTACATCTCATTTTCAGGATCTTTTATCTATTTTTTCTTTTCTTCAGTGGAAGAACCAAAAAAGATGTTTCATTTTGGTTTGCTTTAAAGAGGGGATAAGGGAACCTTAAAGTAGGAAACCAAAGCGATACAGTTTCTCAGATCCCCACAAGTCCACCATTAGAATCAGAATGAAGCATAATTTCATTCCCAAGTTACAATTGTAAGAGAAGTTTTAATGTTCAGTATTTCTTGTGATTACTTATGTCTTCCCATGGAAAATATTAATTGAGATGGAATTGAATTTTTCCCACAAAATTTTTAAAGTATAAAAAAATTAACACGGTTTGTCCTTGAAACAACTGCCATCTTGCTCTGATTTTCTTTTATCTGAAGTTACTTTTATGATAATGTCACTTCAGTGATTTAAGTGATTTTTTTAAAAAATACAAGGACTTGGATTTTTGAAGCATTCTGAAGGTGAGGGGAGAATGGATGAGTGTACCCACTCAGCTAAATTGTAATTCAAGGAGGTCTCCAGATGGGCTGGGGAGTGTAAGCCTTGCAGCGCAGTCATGTTGGTATCCCACAGGGCACAGCAGAACGATCATCCCACAGACCTCAGGGAAAGCAAAGGCAAAAATAGAGACAAATCCTCTGTGATCAGTGCTAAGAGAGACCAGTTCTCCAAAGCTTGCATTGAAAAAAATATCTTCTGTTAAATTCTGTGAGCAAACCAGTCCCCAGCACAGAGATTGGCTGGTGGAATTGCAGCCTGTTGAACTGTGCCTCTGCCAAAAAAAAATACATCTGCCTTTGAACAAAACCTGACTGCAAACTGTTCTGCAAAGTCTCCGAAATGTATTGATCCACACCCCAAAGAGGAGACTGCTGTGGTCTTATCAAAAGCAAAATAAATCAAGTGAATGCACTACAAATACACAAAGGCTGCAGGCTTACAGCTGGTTTAGTTTATATTATTACTAATAAAAGAAGATATCCAAGCAGAGCTCCAAAGGAGTAATCTCGTAAGGGCTCTGTCCTGAAGGATTTGCAGACCAAAAATATCTGAACTCTAATATCTCAGCTGCAGAGCTAAGTCTGGGAAATGAGAAGTGCACAGATCTGAAAATGGTCCCACTGTGTACAGAGGTTCGCTTTTTGCTGACCATGTCTACATAGCCCAGTTATGTGCTAGCACAGGAGACTTACAAGTGTACAGCCACAAAGTGCCTCCATCAAAGGCAACAGGATAATTTCTGGTCAGTGTGCTGGCTGGGATTCTGCTCTAACTATTCTTTTGCTCTATGCACAGCACCAAATGATTTCCAGGAATAGGAAAACAAGGGAAGGCATTTAGCATTCTATGAAATCATTAAGGAAATAAGAATTAGCAGGTGCCTTTCTAGTAACAAAGATAATTTAATTGATTTAAGTAGGAGATAAAGCTGCTCTTTGGTGTATTCTCGCCTTTCCATTAACTGCATCAATTGAATTTGGGAAACATGCAGAGAGCAAATTGTTTGGCTTGATCCAGATTGTATCATGCAGCTTACAGAACTGTTTAGGGGCTGGTTAACTGCATATGTCTATATGGAAAAATGGACAGAAATCTCCCAAATGTCACAATGACTTGGCGTTGCCTGGGGAAGAAGGAAGCATCCTTTATTCTGGCAGCTGCTGAGAGAAGTGAATTCCCCTTTGCAGCCAAAGTTGCTGCTCTCTGATTTAACTCTCATCTTCCTCATCCTCTCCTGAACTCCCTTTTCTCCTGTTCTCCCTTGCCCTCACAGTTCTATTACTGTTGTTTTTTCCTATAGGTTTACCCTTTCCTGTACCTTTCTGCTCAAATCCCCCGATTTTCTGATCCTTCTTATCCCAGAGAATTTCCAAGCTATCCTTCTCTCTCTCTCTGACACTTCAGTGGCACTTATTAGCTACAAATAGGGTTATTAACATGTATTAGGGGGTAGCTGACAATATAAGGCAAAAGAAATCCATCTTGTCTTGTTCAGACCACAGGAATTTTATTGTTATGAATTTGTGCAGTGTCGGACACAATGGAACTGCAATCTCAGTCACGGCAAATGAAGAAGAAGAATGAGCACTGCAAAATCTATATGGTGGCTTCACTTTATTGCCTCTTGTCAAAAGTCAGAGAAGGCCCTTCATTAACTTAATGAAGGATTAACAAAGGTTTCTGCAAGCTGACACAATGCCAGTTAGCAGTTGTGTGTCTTTCCCTTATAAACTCCTCTATAACTAAAGCCCACAAATCCAATAATTGTATTTTTCTAAAGTAACACTCAAGCATTAACACAGAAACCCAAAGGAATTCATAAACAAAGCTAAACTCAGCGAATTTCCAGTTCTTGATTAATGATGATCTTTAGACACCTCATTGCAGCACATTGAATGCCAGATTCACCTTATCTTCTCCTGCACTTTGGACTTGTCTGGGGGGATGTATGGATTTTTTGAACATTATTTTTCAGGTTATTTTGTGTGCATTATTCCACACAGCCACAGGGTACCTGACTAAATTTACGCCAGTGCACTTACATGAAAACCAACTGTGTACTTCTTGCTAATGGTTACATTCATCACAAATTACTATTAAACCAAATGCCATGAATTGGTGGTGGTTTGGTGCCTGCAAACTGCATGTGGGGGATTGGAGTGCCAGCAAATGAACACCCAGAGTTCTGTTTCTTTCCTAGCTCAAATATGATAGGATTGCCTTTTTAGTTATGCAACCAGAACAGTGAAGGGAAAGGCAATACATTAGCCAAGGGAAGTTTTCTACAAGAAGATGATGCACAGCAACCTGATGTCAGGTAGCTGCCACCCCTGCAAGGCTGCCAGGCTGAATTCCAACAGCCATAGGCAATGTGCTCAGCCCTGCTGCTGGCAGCAGCCTACCTCCAAAGCAAATTATCCTTGAATGTGCATCTAGTTAGATGGGATCTAACCCAGGATCCAGGTACCCCATGCATCAACCTTGCAAAACACTAGTAGAGTAGCTAACTTCTTACTTTGAGGATGTGCAGACTGGTTGCTGTTTCTTAAATGAGACACCAGCCTATCTTTTGGACTTTCTGTCCTCTGTATATTGTTCAACTCTGCTATTTCAGCTCTTGCATCTGTTGACTTCTACAGTCCTCAGATTGTTCTGACTTTGTACTTTTCTCCTTGCTCTGTCATCAAGTCCATCCAACACCTAACCACTGGCACATTAGTGTTTTACATCAGACATACGCTGCAGAAATTCAGGATACATAAAGATATTTATCTGTGACCGCCCTGGTACTGAACTGCTCCCACAGTTTTGGCTGGAGAATACATCACATAGAGAACCTGAGGGGATAGGGGACTCACTTAATTGCCTGAACCATTTTTGAAGAAGTCTGTGTTATCTAGGCAAGGTTTTTCATTTACCATTACTAGAATGCGGCACACAGATATTATCAAGACATCCATGATTAATTCTCTGAACACCAGTCTTCCCAGTCCATCATAATCAATGAATAAATTGAATGGTCTGCAAAAGCTGGAGAGTCACCAGTGAGAGGGAAGGTTTCAGCCAGATCTGCTTTCTTCACTAACTCTTGCCCACAGTCACATACGAGGGTCACTGGGGAGGTGTCTGGGTGCAGGGACTTGCTTTGGTGAGTAGGCTGTGTCTCTGCTCTACAGCTGCCCTGTCCCTTCCTCCACATCTCCCCAGTCTACAGACTTGTACAGCTTTGTTGCTGTCTCCAAACCCCCTCCTGTCTGGTGATGCTGCCAGACACAACGAGTTCATTACATACGTATGATATATACCCCAGCACTGTGTAAATATGAGAGATTGGAAAGTATTTAATAGCAAGATTCATTAGTTTGACTTACTCACTTTCTCTGTGAGCAGTAGTTCATTGCACTGTTGTTATACGGGTCAGGGTATATCCATTGCAAATAGATTCCGTTTAGAAACCACTTTCTTTGATTATTTCATGAAAATCCCTGCAATTACTCTGTCACAAAAAAAAAAAAAAAAACACTGTGATGCATGCTAACACCAGCCTTAGGTTTCTCCTCCCTTTAAGTCTTCATTTATAGCCTGGCATTTCAGGGCATAATTTGAATTTATAATACCACCATTCAAGACCTATTTTATGGATTATAGTTCCATTTGGAGTCTTTTCAGTCATACCAGAGTAAATAGTGGATTACGTTTGCAAGAAACTTGCAAATTAATGTATCTGCCAAATTTTCTGACTGAACACAAATCAGTTGCTGTTACTAGGAAATGTGACAGCCTCTGTTCCAGATGCAAAGAAAAAACACAATAGGGAAAAAACAAAATGAAACCTCAGAGTGTTCCTCTTTCTTTTTAGTATTAAATTTATCGACAGCTGCTCAGGTCTGGTGAGGAAACAACCCTTTATCTTGTCACTTCTGTGCTGTCTCATTGGCTTTGCCCATCGGCAGCACTGGTTGGTGCATGTCATAGTTGGTTTTCCATCTCTCCTCCTTATCAGAAAGGCTTCTCATGCTCTGTGCCCAATGAAAAGCATTGAGGGTAAGAACCCCAAATCCACAGGCTTCGGTTCCATTTAAACGTCTGGTTTAGATGTAGCTGCTTTCATTTATGGTAGCTCAAAGTCTCTCACTTAAATCTCTATGGCATGGGCATTTAGACCGCCACATGACAAGCATATTTACATGGCTTTCACTTGAGTTTGTTTTAGCGCCCCTCTTGTACCAAAGCTGTTTCCTAATTTGATTAAGGGAATGCATCCCCAAACATCTTAAATTCCTTCATCAAAGCCCAGAGGACATCTGTCTTTAAATAAATGATTGGTTTATCTTTCTGTTGCATCTCTGAATTTTTTAAGTCCATGGAGATTGATTTTTCTCCAATAGCTAAGTTTATAAATTCCATACTCCCTCCCCTTCCTATGAAACTTTTAATCACATTTAATCCACTTTGTCCACCCAGCTACTAGCTTGACTGACACCTCTGTCTTGTCTTTAATGCACAAGCTGTCAGCCCACCACATTGAACAACAGAAAACAACTCACCCTTGCAAGACCAGATAACATTAGACTGTCTTTATCATTATATAAAAGCCTTCTTAAAAAATATATCAGGTTATTTAAAAAAAAATAAAAAATCTCCCCCCCCCAAAAAAAGAAAAAAATAAATAAACCAATCCAAAACAACTCAATCAGAACACCTGAAATTCTTATATACTGTGCTGATGCTGGAACCTGGGACTTGAAGAAAAATAGGCACAAATAATTACAAGGCTTGTGCAACCACATGAACTAAGCCCACAAGCTGCTGCACTGATTTTCTGAAGGATGTGTTTTCTCTTTCTCATTCTACACTTCTTTGCCAGAGCACCTCTTCTACTACAAAACTGTTGAGTCTCATGCTGGCAGGTAAAATCCAGCATATGCTTTTGTCATGTCACCCCACCATTCACTTTCATTATAGTAGCATTTTTGCAAACACCTGGGGAGTGTATTTCAATTATGCCAGAATAATTATTTGAGCAAAGACTAAAAGTCAAATGTTGATCTTTATACACCTTTAAAAATACTATCTGACCATGCAAAAGGAGGAGATAGCTTGGGACTGTCCCTAATTTAAAACGGGGAAGTGGGAGGACCAGAATTTCCAGTAATGGAATTGTCATGCCACTCAAATGCCAAATCTCAGACCAGCAGCCAGTGGGATTTGTTACTTTTTCATTTGCTATGTAAATCAAGCATTAAGAAGGAAGGACAAAAAGGCATCAGAAGGAACAAAGGGAGTGAAGGGAAATGATGTTCAGAAGATGTCACGGACTAATAAAATGTAATCCTTTATTCAATACTTAGCTGTAAAAACATTCTGTCATCCAGGTTTGAAGTACATGGAAGCACCACATAAGACAAGACAGCTCCCCTACAGTCTGTAAAAGCAGAGATAAATCTGTATATTAGATATTTACAATTGCTAATCAAGCCCTAATACGAGAATGCTACAGGTGTGAGGCATTTTATTATGGGTATATTAAAGGAATAATGGAAAAAAAAAAAAGACTGGATTGGGTGATTTGGGGAGGTTGTCTGCTCTACCTACATTTCCTAAGAGTGGATCAAACATATATAAAATTATGGGAGGAACAGCAAGCTGCGAATCACATTTGCATTGCAGTCTGCCTTCTGACCTCATTGCATTTAATTTAACTTCAAATCTCAAGGCCAGCAGGAGCCTGCAACATTTCCTCTGAGCCTCACACAAAGCAGAACTGTTGGGCAACAAAGAAGCAACAGCCTGTTGGGTTAGAGCTGGGTTACTGAGGCACAAACTTGCCAAAAGATAAGTAACAGGGAGCTGAGAATTGTCATCCATGCAGAAGTCCTTCACTCTAGGACATGGCACTGAACCAGTGACTGAAGGGAAGGGGGTGGTCCAGCACTGCAGGATCAGGTCTCCTTTATCTGGACTGCAGATCTTTGATGTAAAAGTTCACAAATCTGTGGGAATAAACTCCTTGGAAGCTCGAATACTTTAGGGTTTTCAGGGGCTAGAGACATATATTCTGGGATTTAGAAAAGAAGAAGGAATAAAAGGTTTAGGAGATGGCAGGAGAGTCATGCCTTGGGAAAGAAAGATCTTTAATGAGTATCTGTAAGGAAAGGCCAATATGGCAAACTCTGTAAATCTTCTTTTTCATGCACTTTAGTGTCCCAAAACACAGGTCAATAAATATTGCTTCCACTGGGGCATTTAATGTATAACAGAATTTCTCCTTTGCCACTTTATTTTACGGCAGTGACATGACAATGAAAAAGTCTGCCTGAAACTTCAGAGGCAACAGGCATTTCTCATAAAAAGTTTAAGCCTCTGCTGTTCCACATCAAGGTATTTTTTAACTTTTTCATGCATTATATGAGACAACCCTCAGCACCAGCAAGTGGAATTAACACAAAAGCTGCAACTAGATTGCATGTATTAAGTACAATGCCACGTAAGCTGCATAATAGCCTCTGGCAGCCTTTCTAAGGATCTTGTGCCATTGCAGTATGATTTAGAAAACAGAAATAGCTCTATGTTCTGCTGTGTGTTTTATCCTGACCTTGCTTCATATTTTCTTACTATGCACTCAGTTAAGGTCTCCCAGGAAAAACAACAAGCTCTTCCATGTTTTTAGATACCTGTTTCAAGAGAAGGTTTGGGGAAGATGCCAAAGCTGTGGCCATAATCTTAAGTCCTTTATGCAGAGATGCAAGAGAAACGGTTCCTTGGTTCTTGAGATGTTACGAGGATGGGGTAGGTATTTTCTCTCTCACTCCTCTGCCTCTTTTTTCTTGGTGTAGTTCAATGACATCACCAAAGGGGAAACAGGAAATCCTCACATGAGGACAGGAATGCAGATCTGCTAAAGCCATGTGAGTCCCCAGGTACCCCTCTAGTGGCAATAGCTATCAGTTTAAAATCATAAAATCATAGAATAGTTATGGTTGGAAAGGACCTTAAGATCATCTAGTTCCAACCCCCCTGCCATGGGCAGGGACACCTCACACTAAACCATGTTACCAATGTTTCTCCTGAATTGGGTTAGGTTTCAGCCCATATCCTTGTCACGCTGCGGAAAGATCTGAGACTTTCATCCACCTCATGTGCTTGTACCTATATACTGATCATTGCATACTGGTTCTGATACTGGGTTGTGTTACTTCGGGGACAGTTCATAAACTGCTATGAAGAAAGTTCCTGCTATGCTGATGCCATGCCTTTATGTCACCAGCCAGTTAAAGGAGTGTGAGACACTTCCAGGAGTGAATTTCTAAGAAGCTCTGGAGCATTTAATAGTGTGACTCCCTTTAGAGTTAATAGAACCATAAACCTCTACATTAACAGCAAAATGTGTCCTGTAGGCAGTGTGAGCTTGACATGAACATCCGTTGCAAGCCCTATACCCTCTTTTACTATTTGTTATGGGGATATTATTGCAATACACCACTCATCTCAATGGCTTTCATAGGAAATTAATTTGAAGTGAGACACTTGAGACAAAAGGGAACTGCCTTACTGGGAGGGCAGTAATAGATGAGGAAACCTCTCTATAGAAGGAAGACTACTATAGGAAGATAAAGAAATAGAAAGCCCAGGGACTGCATAATTCCAACATGCAATCAGAATGTATTAATGGAATAATAGAACTTGTATCTTCCAACTCATTTTAGGAGGCAGTTAACAACAGGGACCAGTAAAACACAGGAGAAAGATTGGAGCCTTACTACCAGAACTGCAAGCTGACAAATGGCTGAGCCTAGCAGTGTGATACTCAAGGCAGATACTCTTAAAAGTCAGTACCTAGTACCCCTCCACCCGTTCCAGTGCAGACTGTCTTTCTTAATGATTTAATATGAGAATTTCCTGTAAACAATGGCTTTTTAAATGCCCTCTCCTTTGAAAGCTGATCAGTGCTAGAAGTCAATGTGATGATTTTTTATTAACCTATTACAAGAAAATGGCTAATTCAGCGGGCAGCCAGCACAAGTTGAAGAGCAGCCTTTGGCAGGACAATTTTCCAGTTTTGACTGTCAGGGGAATAGGGATGCAAGTTGCTGAGGCTGGAAGATATCAAGGTGCCTCCAGTGTTGCTTCCTCATGTAGTGTTGGAGCCTGTTGCTTAACAGAAGCTTTTGGTTCCTGATGCCTTGGCACCTTTCCTATCATTTCTATGGCCCCATTCCTTCTCCTCCTGGAACACACCTCCTGTTTTCATGGTTGGTTTGCCCTGCACAAGGCATGCTCATTTTGACATTGCCACCACATGGTGCTTTTTGAGTTTTCAAAGTGAATTTGTAATCACTGTTCTTGCTCTAAGCAGTAGCTTTATCCTGAGAAGATCTGAATTTTTTTAAGGGAGAAGGAACATCTTTATTTCTTTGGTTGCCAAGAGTTACTGGAACCCTTCTACTCAGTTCTCATTACCTAGGTTTATGTATCCTGATTGCTTTGCCCCTCAATTAGCAAAGTCCTTTATCCTGCAAAATACTCTGAGCAGGAGAAGGAATAAACAGGCAAAAAGCTCTTCTTGCCATCTGCCAGCATCTGCCTCTTCCAACCTAGTGTCTCCAGATGGACTGCTACAGAGCCAGGGGCACATCACATGGACTTTCCCCAGGTCAAACAAGGATTTGTGAGGTTGTAAGTCCAGTTTCAACAAGCTTTAGAGAAGAAGGGACAAAAAAATAAACCTTTGCACACTTCTCTTAGATTGTTGATCTGTGCTCTCAACTAGGAGTGACCACACAGCCCAGCTGGTCAGGAATCTTGGTATTAAAAAATCTGGCCCAAAACAAGTTTAAGAAATGCAAAAAACCCCAATGTTCCTGCACCTGGCTGCAAATACAGGGATTGTCTTTACAGCTCCCTTCAGTGGACAGAAAAAACACATTAACCCAAGCTCTGTTGAAGCTTGCCTGATCTGTCACTCTGAAGATCAGTCCCCACTATTTGCTGCTGTTTATCACACCACACCAGCATCATGTTTTCTTTCACTACAGACACTGCAATGTTTTAGCTGTCACTTCCATTCCTATTTTTCAGCACGGAATTGGAATATCAGCCTTTCACAACATGCCAGGAAGATACAGGAAGTAGAAGTAGCCTTTTCTTAAGCAGCCATGACATACCACACCATATTTTGTCTGTTGATGTTGTTGCTTCAAAATTAGGTTTATGCTCAAAAATTGGCTTCCATTTTTGCATATTTAGAGTTGCACTAAGGGACTAGCTCATAATCAAGGAATACTAGACAGAGAAATATTTGCAGACAGAGTTCTGAGAGATTTCTCAAAGTCACCTTGATTGTTTCTTAACTGGGAGCTGACGGTCAGATAGGACCTTAAAGCAGAGCTTCACAATTCAGTCTTGTCCAGATAGCCAACAAAATGAGCAGATCTCCAAAGCTTTCTGTCCTGGAGCTTTGAAATGACTCCTTACATCATAAACCCAGATGCCAAGCCTCAGCTCAGGTTTATATGAGTTGAATATGAGACAGCAGTGTGCCCAGGTGGTCAAGGAGGACAGCAGCCTCCTGGCTTGTATCAGCAATAGTGTGGCCAGCAGAACAAAGACAGTTATCATCCTTCTGTACTTGGCGCTGAGGCTGCACCTCAAATACTGTGTTCAGTTTTGGGCCCCTCAGTTCAAGACAGACATTGAAGTGCTGGGGCATGTCCAGAGAAGAGCAATGAAGGAGATGAAGGGTCTGGAGCACAAGTCTTATGAGGAACAATTGAAGGAACTGGCATTGCTTAACCTGGAGAAAAGGAGATTCAGGGGGACCTTATCGCTCTCTACAATTACCTGAAAGGAGGTTGTAGTGAGGTGGCAGTTGGTCTCTTCTTCCAAGTAACAAGAGAGGAAATGGCCTCAAATTGTGCCAGTGGAAGTTTAGTTTGGATATTAAGAAAAATTTGTTCAGGGTGGTGGAGTTACCATACCTAGAGATATTTAAAAGACATATAGACATGGCTCTTAGGGATATAGTTTAGTGGTAGACTTGGTTGTGCTGGGTTAACGGTTGGACTCAGTGGTCTTAAAGGTATTTTCCAACCTAAATGATTCTATGATCCATACAGACCTCATTCAGCACTCTGATCCCACACCCATGTTCTGATGCATGTCGATGCAGAATCCTGCGCTCTCAGGCACAGCCAAGCTTTTTACTGCACAGTCCTGCCTTTTGCTTAGACACAGGTGTCATGATGCACCAGTGCTTGGGGTGGGGTATGGGAGATCAGACTTCCTGATCTAGCACAGAGCTGCATCCCCAAAACAGAGACCCTCCAGATTAAGTGAATTATTAGTGCTTCAATCTGTTTATGCTCATGCCAAGGCTTTGAACAGGAGGGAGTGGGTATAACATTTAAAAACCATCTTACTCCCTTCCGCTTTCCTGCCTCCCTTAGGTTCCTATATATCTCTTAGCTCTATGCACAGGTTTAACAAGCTTATTTTTTTAATCAATGAAATCATCTACTTGTAATTAACCAGAAAACATCAGCCTTGTCAAATGACCTTTCTGTTTGATGGAACAAATATAATTACATTGTCACTTCAGTCTGGCTTAACAAACAACCAGAAAATGTTCTTTAATAAGCTGCCATACTGAGATGGCAGTTTATGATGGCTTAAAAGAATGTTTAATCTTAGTTAATTAATACTGTCTAATCTACCAGAACTAATGAACTTTCAACTACAATAGTAGGTCAATGTCTTTGTATGCAATGACACATAAACATTACAAGTTGCAAATTTATCAAAGCACAAATTCCAAAGAATAAAAGTAAAATGTGACCTTTGCTAAATTTATATCTATTTAAATGTTCCTGCTATAATTACATAGTAGGAATAAGAAAAGTAATGACCCACTTACACACGGCAGAAAGTTGTCAGTGTTGGAAAGCCACAAAGCATGAAGACAAAGCACTAAAATTAACAACTAATAATGTATTATTATCAATAATGACTATTTATTAAACCATCTGAGTAAGATTTCCCCGCACAGTTCCCCTTATTATGGACAGTACAGGTTTTAAAAATCAGCAGGGGAAAATCAGGCAAACCCAGACAAATTTCAGCCAAAAATTGTAAAAAAAAAAGAAGAAAGAAGTTACTTGAGAAAAATCTCTTCCTCATTCTATTAAGTCTTAATAAGTATGGGAAAACATAAGAAGTTCCAGAAGATTAGAAAAGTATGAATGTGGTCTTAACATTCAAAAAAGCAGTTGCGATGAAACAAGTAACTTACAAGCTGATTAATCTATCCTCAGTCCCAGGCAAAATAATGAGGAAGATGACACGGAGAGCAATAAGGATTAAAAGATAGGGATATAATTAATTCCAGTCAATAGCATTTCATGAAAAATAAGTCAGACAAATCTGATTTCATTCTTTTATGAGCTTATGAAGTTGGTGAATAAAGGTATTTGCATGGAAGTAATATAGCTAGCTTTTTGTAACAGATATTATAAAAATCGCAGTTACTTAAGCATGGGTTGATATCCTGCTACACTACTTTCAGTGGACATCATGAAAGATGTTAAGGAGATTATTTTTAAAATGCTATAAACAGCCTTAGTTACCTGTGCCTGGGGAAAATAAGAAAGGTTTGAAGAAATGATTCCCAGGTAAAGAAGGCAGAGAAACTATCTCAGATAAAGAAAGACATAAGGAAAAGGCAACATTGCAACAAGCATGTATGATTGGATGACTATGATGATAGCCTGGGAAAGGACCTTCTGAGAGATCCCATCTGCTCTTCCTAAAAGGTGAATCCCTTCCAACACCTATAAAGTCCACAGTGTGTGGACATACAACTGGCTACATTGAGACCATTACTCATTACAATCTGTAATATGATGATGAAATTTGACGATTATATCAAGATCAGCAGAATGGCAAATAATGCTGAGGACCAGGTACTTACAGAAAGCAATGGACTTGAGTAAGGCAGAATCACTTAAGCAGTGACATTTAATGACAGTCTTGTCCAGGGTGAGACATCTGGTCATACCTGTGAAATAGGAACCATGTATGAAAGGCAGTGACTGTACATAAGGCTCTTAGTGACATGATTTAATGGTGGACTTGAAAGTCCTGGGGAAAAGGTTGGGCTTGATGATCTTAAAGATCTTTTCCAACCTAGCTGATTCTATGATTCTGTGAAAATGTGGAGTGTTTATAGTGGAATATAACAATTTAGCACAACTCTCTCATATGCTGCTGAGACCATTGGGTGTATAGATAGGATTGCAGAAAGCAATAACAGGTAATTTTATACCTGCCTATAGCATTGGGGAGACTGCACAGTCATACTGAGTATGGTGCTCATCTTTCTAAAATATAGTTGAAAAATATTTAAAGGTAAATATGTAAAAATGAACTGAAAAAAAAGAAACCCAAACAAGAAAACTTTCCATGAGCCAGAAATAAAATTCCTTGCAACCAGACTGAGGAACAAAAAAGCTCTGAATTTTCAAACATTCCTCTAACTCAGCTGAGGAAGGAGGAACTGGAATGAAAAGCTGGAGACTGGAATGACACAGGGAGAAGTCATTTGAAGAATGAGGGTGATTAGCCACAGGAACAGGGAGGAATGAAGGCATCTCCCAGCTAGGAAACGAACAGCATCATGAAAGAAGACATAAGCCTCACCAAGAGCAGAGTGAAATGCAATCGCCCATGGCAGCAAGGAACCACAGGCATCAAATCATCCCACCAGCCTTAATTCACATGAATCTGCCAATAATACAATTCAGGGTTTACACCATGATAACACATCATAGAATCATAGAATAGTTAGGGTTGGAAAGGACCTTAAGATCATCCAGTTCCAAGCCCCCTGCCATGGGCAGGGACACCTCACACTAAACCATATCACCTAAGGCTCTGTCCAATCAAGCCTTCAACACCACCAGGGATGGAACATTCACAATTTCCTTGGGCAACCTATTCCAGTGCCTCACCACCCTTACAGTAAGAAACTTCTTCCTTATATCCAATCTCAACTTCCCCGATTTAAGTTTTAACCCATTACCCTTTGTCCTGTCACTACAGTCTCTAATGAAAAGTTCCTCTCTGGCATCCTTATAGGCCTCCTTCAGATACTGGAAGGCTGCTATGAGGTCTCCATGCAGCCTTCTCTTCTGCAGGCTAAACAGCCCCAACTTTCTCAGCCTGTCTTCATATGGGAGGTGCTCCAGTCCCCTGATCATTCTCGTGGCCCTCCTCTGCATTTGTTCCAACAGTTCCATGTCCTTTTCATGTTGAGGACACCAGAACTGCACACAGTACTCCAAGTGAGGTCTCCTGAGAGCAGAGTAGAGGGGCAGGATCACCTCCTTCGACCTGCTGGTCACACTCCTTTTGATGCAGCCCAGGATACAGTTCGCTTTCTGGGCTGTGAGTGCACACTGAAGCCGTCTCATGTTCACTTTCTCATTGACCAACACCTCCAAGTCCTTCTCCGCAGGGCTGCTCTGAATCTCTTCTCTCCCCAAACTGTAGCTGTGTCTGGGATTGCTCCGACCCAGGTATAGGACCTTGCACTTGGCATGGTTAATCTTCATAAGGTTACCATCAGCCCACCTCACAAACGTGTCAAGGTCTGTCTGGATGACATTCCTCCCCTCCAGCGTATCAACCGAACCACACAGCTTGGTGTCATCAGCAAACTTGCTGAGGGCGCATCCAATCCCACTGTCCATGCCACCAACAAAGATGCTGAACAAGACCGGTCCCAACAACAACCCCTAAGGGACACCACTCGTTGCTGTTTTCCAGCTGTACATTGAGCTGTTGACCATATTTTTAAGACAGTTAAGATATAATGAATGCCAAGGATAATTAAGGACAAAAATGGAAGTAGGTCCCTAGGATGAAGTAAATGAGATTTTTTTTTATTGTTATTCTTTTTGCATTCTTAAAGTTCATCATTATATGAAGCTTGAAAGCTCATTGGCATGATCAGCTTTGATTTTCATTTAATTTTCTCACTATACTTTTTCCTCTCCACTTCTTATTCATTGTGTTATTACATTTCTAAAAGGTATTTTAAATTAATTTACTGCACTCTGTGAACACAAGTAAAACTATTAGCTTTCAAAGAGTCATGTCAACGAGGTAAGCATGTTCATTCTTCCTTGAAGAAAGTATATTATAAAACCTGTAACCCATAAAACAAAATCTTACTTGCATTTTTTTGCTTTTTAAATCTACCCCTGAGCTAATGCAAGTAAATTTAGTACTTAATTTGTAATAAATATGCATGGAAAAATCAGAATACCTCACCAAATAGGTGTATTTACAGTGTCAGCCAGGAGGAAGTTATTAGTATATCAAAGGAAACGGTCATGCTTGGCAGCAAATACAAAGCATGCTGATGAATTTGTATGAAAACTGGTGGGGTTTTTTTAATATATGGCTATGGAAAGCCATGATGCTGCAACTGACCATGTCACTACAGCTATAATTTTGGCATGAAAGTAGGAATTGACAGCTAATTTTTTTTTTAGCTCCCAGGATGCAAACAACTTTCTACCACACAATTGAAGACTCAGAGTTCTTTCTAAAGAACTGAGCTGGAAAAAAAGACTTTTTTTAATAGGTAGCAGAATCAAGACATTTTGCATGTGTTTGCTAAAAGGAGGAGGTGACTAACGAACCCAGAATCAAGAGATGCTGTGTTACTGGATTCAAGTTTTTTCTCATTTGTGTTCTCATTCTCTTTCTTACCTTTTCTCTTCTTTATTCCCACTCCACCTAGTCTTGACCATAAAATGACCCTCTAATACTTTCCCTTAAAATGTCCCTGGGTCTCATAATCAGCTCTGGAAAAAGGAAATTAAAGGGATATACTAAAAGTTCAGAGGATAAAGTTCACTACTTCTCTACCATCCCCTTTGCTTTGAAATATTTTCAATGTAAAAACAATTGCAAGACTTTCAGAAAATGAAAGCCCTCAGAATAGCCAGGCACAGACAGGTTAAAGGGAAGAGAGATATAGGTTCACAGTATCACAGTATGTTAGAGATTGGAAGGGACCTCAAAAGATCATCTAGTCCAATCCCCCTGCCGGAGCAGGAACACCTAGATAAGGTTACACAGGAACGTGTCCAGGCGGGTTTTGAATGTCTCCAGAGAAGGAGACTCCACAACCTCCCTGGGCAGCCTGTTCCAGTGTTCTGTCACCCTCAGTGAGAAGAAGTTTCTTCTCAAGTTTAAGTGGAACCTCTTGTGTTCCAGTTTGTACCCATTTCCCCTTGTCCTAAGGTTCACCAGAAATCCAACCTAGCAGGAAGAAAAAGAGTAAGTGGAAAAAAACAGAGGTATATAACTCTCCATGGTGGGGATTTTGTAGACATTTAGAACTGGAAAAAGCCCTGGTCAGCTGTGGAGTTTTCACTTAAACCTGGTCGGGGGTTTCAGCTCAGGGTATTTCATCTACTAGTACCAGAGTAGTACATGGATCAGAAGTACTTTCTATATCATTTTTCGGCAATGTTGGGTTTGCAGCTTCCCACTACCATGTTGCACTTGCTAGCTTTTAAATCCTGACTGCTTGACCTTCACTCTGAAGTGATCAAGTAGTGTTTTATACAGGTTGAAAAGAGCCTGTTTAAAATGGAGAGAAGGCAAAAGTTACTTTCAGTATCTGTAAACTAATGGATATTGTGACTGAGTTCTGAAATTGCTTTCAGTAGGCTCTGTCCATGCAGTATCTTAAAACATGTCAATACACTAAATTTAGCCTCAAGTTTCTATTCATAGCTTGATAAAGCTGTCAGAATAAAATGTTTGCAAAAGACATTTCCATTGAAAGTTGTCTTCTGCCAGAGTCTTAAAAGTACAATTGTCTTATCCAAGTCCTTAGTAACATAGGAAGCAAATGCAAATTGATTTGAGGGAAAAATATGCCAAGACTGTAATTCTCTTTCTTAAGGTAAATGGATTCCTTTTAATAGGAGGATGTTCCAGCATTATTAATTAAGACACTGCAGACAGGAGAGCAGTTGATTTGAGAAGTTTTAGAGATCAGCTACAATGTATTAGGCTTGATAGCAGTGGAAATTATTTCAGAAAAAGCTTCGAAACAGATCTCGGTATTTCTTTGTTCTTTGCTTCCTGGATTTTGAAAAAGAATAAACCTGTCTCAGGAAAACAGCAACCTTTTGCTCTGCCTTTAAAGCCTGTAGTATTTTATTTATCGTTAAAAAATAACAACTAAAAACCCAGACAGCATAGAACCCAGAAAAAAAAGAACCTTATTTTTAATGAACTGAAAAGGTGCTTTCTTTGCAGAAGCTCTCTTCATAAGAATGCAGTTAGGTGACAGTCTGAAAAGCATTATACCTCCCCAGTAATTTCCACTGAAATGTTCACTCTGAAAGTTCTAGCACAATGCACACCAAGCTATACATAAGAATGTTTATTTTTACTACTCCTATTATTTTTATTATTCAATAAATCTATTGAGTAAGAAAAATCTTACTCTAAACGTTCAATGTTGTGTTTGCTGTGCTTAGACAAAGAGAGCATCAAGGAAATAATGTACCACATGAGCACAGCTAAAACTATTCCATACACAAATTATATACTTCAGTCATTGTTACTAGTTCTCCCAGTTGCATCTTTAAAACTGCAATAGGTACATTGCTTTCTTGCAGATCTAAACCACTAGAATTTAATTTCAATTTTGCTTTAAACATCAAAATTTATAGCTTTTATTTATGGGGCAAATTTAGAAAAAAATTAAAGAACCAGAGCAGTGTTAAGAACTAACAAGTATACTTTAAAAAACACCTCTCATGTTTCTCAGAAAAAATTGATGAACCTGGTGGCTTGAATCAAAACTTTTAATTCCTACATTCAGCAAATCTGTGGAAAAAACAACCTTCTTCTTTGGTCTCATCATAACTATCATTCTTTTCTAATTTGGTACCAGGTATCATGTCTTTGCATTTGGCTGTGATAGCTGAGATACACAGACTAATCCATCAGAGAAGAATTGAGTGCTGAACTGTCAGAGCACTGAAACTGTGAACCACAAATACTGGTGCTCAACACAACTTTCATTAATCAAGACTACCTTATTACTTGGACTAGGGGCACACTTACTATCACCCTCATGGCCCTTCTCTGGACTTGTTCCAACAGTTCCATGTCCTTTTTATGTTGAGGACACCAGAACTGCACACAGTACTCCAAGTGAGGTCTCATGAGAGCAAAGGGGCAGGATCATAGAATCATAGAATAGTTAGGGTTGGAAAGGACCTTAAGATCACCAAGTTCACCACTTGTGTGCGGCCATCCAGCCAGTTCCTTATCCACCGAGTGGTCCATTCATCAAATTGATGTCTCTCCAATTAAGAGACAAGAATGTCGTGTGGGACAGTGTCGAACGCTTTACACAAGTCCAGGTAGATGACATCAACTGCTTTACCGATGTCCATCAGTTCTGTAGCCCCACCATAGAAGGCTCCCACATTGGTCAGGCAGGATTTCCCCTTGGTGAAGCCATGCTGGCTGTCACCAAGCACCTTGTTGATTTTCATGTGCCTTAGCATGCCTTCCAGGAGAATCTGCTCCAAGATTTTCCCAGGCACAGAGGGAAGACTGACTGGTCTGTAATTCCCCAGGACATCCATTTTCCTCTTCTTGAAAATGCGGATTATTTTCCCTTTTTCCAGTCATCGGGAACTTCACCTGACTGCCACGATTTTTCAAATATGATGGCCAGCGGCTTAGCAACTTCATTCGCCAGCTCCTTCAGGACCCGTGGATGGATTTCATCAGGACCCATGGACTTGTGCACGTTCAAATTTTTAAGATGGTCTCTAACCAGTTCCTCTCCTACAGTGGACCCAAGGTTTTCATTCTCACAGTCCCTGCATCTGCCTTCCAAGACTTGGGTGGTGCGGTCAGAGCCTTTGCTAGAGAAGACCAAGGCAAAGAAGTTATTCAGAACCTCAGCCTTCTCCAAATCCTGTGTATCTTGTTCACCTGAGAGCTTCCTGAGGGGGCCTACATTCTCCCTAATCCCTAATCTGTTTTTTATTTGCTATGTACCTGTAGAATCCCTTCCTGTTATCCTTAATATCCTTAGCCAAGTTTAATTCTAACTGGACCTTAGCTTTCCTAACCTGGTCTCTAGCTTCCCAGACAACATCCCTGTACTCTTCCCAGGCTGCCTGTCCTTGCTTCCACCTTTTATAATCCTCTTTTTTCGTTTGAATTTTCCTCAGCAGCTCCTTATCCATCCAAGGAGGTCTCCTGGCCCTCCTGCTGCACTTCCTTCTAGTTGGGATGCAACACTCCTGAGCTTGTAGCAGGTGATCCTTGAAGACCAACCAAGAGTCTTGGGCCCCCTTGCCCTCTAGGGCTATATCCTATGGAACCTTACTAAGCAGGTTCCTGAAGAGGCCGAAGTCTGCTTTTTTGAAGTCTAGGGCAGTGAGCTTGCTGCACGCTCTTCTCACTGTCCTAAGGATCTCAAATTCAACCATCTCGTGGTCACTGCATCCAAGGCTGCCCTGCAGTGCTACATTTCCACCAAGCCCTTCCCTGTTGGTGAGCACAAGGTCAAGCATGGCACCTCTCCCTGTCGGTTCCTCTATTACTTGCAGAAGGAAGTTGTCTTCCACACAATCGAGGAACCTCCTGGATTGCTTGTGCCGGGTTGTACCATCATTCCAACAGAAGTCAGGGTGGTTGATGTCACCCATGAGAATGAGGGCCTGTGAGCGTGAGGCTTTTCCTATCTCTGCATAGAGTGCTTCATCCGCAGATTCCTCTTGATCAGGTGGTCTATAAGATACCCCCACAGTAATGTCTCCCATTGCTGTTTTCCCTTTAACCCTGACCCACAAGCTCTCTGTTATCTGCTCACCTGTCCCCAGACTGAGTTCCATGCACTCCAGCCTATCCCTAACATAAAGGGCAACTCCCCTCCGCGCCTGCCAGGCCTGTCTTTTCTAAAGAGTCTGTAACCTTCCATTCCAACACTCCAGTCATAGGAGCCATCCCACCATGTTTCTGTGATGCCTATAATGTCATACCCCCGTAGACAAGCACACATCTCTAATTCCTCTTGTTTGTTCCCCATGCTATGGGCATTTGTATAGAGGCACCTGAGCGGACCTCCAAATGAAGCCAGCTCATTGGTTGGAGCAGCTGGAACATCTCTGCATTGCTCCGAGCATTTATTATAGGTGCTGGCAACTGACTGGGTGTGTTGGGATGGAATGATGCCCCCCTGCCCCAACACATTTAGTTTAAAGCATCGTTGACCAGCCTGGCAACCCTCCTACCAAAACTGCCCTTCCCCTTCTTTATCGGACCAGCTCCATCAGCCCCCGCTAGACCTGGCCTACAAACTTGGGTCCCATGTTCAAGACACCCAACCCCCTGACTGTGACACCACCCTTTTAACCATTTATTAACCTGGCTAATCCTCCTCGCTTTTTTTAATTCCTCCCCTGTATCCTGGAGAATAGATGAGAAGACAGTCTGAGCTCCAGAGCCCTTAACCACCTCTCCCAGGGCTCTGTAGTCCTTCTTTATGCTCCCCAGGCTACTACTATCTATATCCTTAGCACCCATATCTATCACCAGAAGTGGGTAATAGTCCATGGGGCTTACTAGACCAGGCAGCCTCTCTGCCACATCCCTGATCTGTGCCCCTGGTAGGCAACACACCTCCCTTGAGACCAGGTCAGGCTGACAGAGGAGTGCTTCTGTCCCTTTCAAAGTAGAATCCCCTACTACTACCACCCGCCATTTTTTCCTGGCAGCTCCAGTTGAAATCTTCTTTACTAGTGCATCAGCCGGCTGTTTCTGGCGCAAGTGCGTTTCCTCATGAGCCCCCTGCAGGACAGCAAAGCGGTTCTTCGTGGGGGCAACAGGTTTAGGAGGAAGTCCTTTGCTTTTAATTGTTCTTTTCCTCCTTTTTTTGTTGGGTTTGTGGGGTGCTTTTTTTTTTTTTTTTCACCAATTCCCAGCTTCGAGGGTTAACAACCTCTTTCTTTTCTCCATGAGCTACAGGGGAAGCTTGTGACCCCTGCACAGTTTGGGCAGGGAGCGAGCATTCCTGTTTTCTCTCAGCTACCCTGACATCTTGTAGCCTATTAATAGCATCCTGCAGCTCAGTCACCTGGTGCAGGAGAACCTCCACCAGGGAGCACCGAGTGCAGCCCTGCCCATTGTGTACCTTTCCCTCACCAGACCAGTGCAGGCACTCTCTACACCCCAAAGTCTGCACTGCAGCCTCCCCTCTCATCGGCTCTGTCTGAGGGCCTACAGTGGCCACCGCCGGGGCAGCCAGAACAGAGCTCCCAGACCGGGCCCTGGTCATATGGTGAGTGCTCACCACCCCGCTCGCCTGCCCGCGCAAACTGCCTCAACCAACTCTGGTCGCCGCACTCCTGGTTGCAGGCGCTCCGTGGGGCAAGTTTTTAACCAATCAGGGCTAGCGCCGTTCCTCCTGGCTCCGGCCCCGGTGAGTCAGCTGCTCGCATCTTGTCGCTCTGAGTTGAGGCTCCTGGATGCTGATCTCCCCCCCACCGCTCCGGTGTTCAAGGCGTCCTCTCTCAAGCTACTCACCTCAGCAATTGACCTCCTTCAAAATGCTGGTCACACTCCTTTTGATGCAGCCCAGGATACGGTTGGCTTTCTGGGCTGTGAGCACACACTGAAGCTGGCTCATGTTAATTTTCTCATCGACCAGCACCCCCAAGTCCTTATCAGCAGGGCTGCTCTGAGTCTCTTCTCTGCCCAATCTGGATGATGGTCTTGATCCAGTTCCTGTCCTACAGTGGGCCCAAGGTCTTCATTCTCAAAGTCCCTGCATCTGCCTTCCAAGACTTGGGTGATGCGGTCAGAGCCTTTGTCAGTGAAGACCGAGGCAAAAAAGTCATTCAGAACCTCACCCTTCTCCAAATCCTGCATAGCTAGTTTTCCCGAGAGCTTCCTTAGTCTGTTTTTTATTTGCTATGTACCTGTAGAATCCCTTCTTGTTATCCTTAACATCCCTAGCCAAGTTTAATTCTAACTGGGCCTTAGCTTTCCCAACATGGTCCCTAGCTTCCCAGACAACATCCCTGTACTCTTCCCAGGCCACTTGTCATTGCTTCCACTTTCTATAAGACTCTTTTTTCATTTGGATTTTCCTCAGCAATCATCTGAAGGGATAGGATACTACTTATCATGAAGAGGGCATACCTAGTTAGCCTAAGGAAACCTATCACTGCATCACAAAGACAAATTTTTCCTTGATGCATCCCAGTACTGCACCAAAAGTGATCTTTCCCTGATTTCTCAAAAGCTGAATAATTACAAAAGACCACACACAAAGAATGACATCTGCAGCTCCTGAAGGGATTCTGAAAACTTTGAGTGTTTCTGTGAGTCTCTCCAACAAGGATGTTTGAACTCAGCAATTCCCACCTCCCACTCTGTGCTTTCCCACAGCAATATCTTAAAATCTGTTCAAGGGTAGCATCCATACCAGATATGGGATGTCATCAAAGCTGCTGTCTTCCCACTGTAGGTCACTCTCTAATTCTCTTCACAGGATGTTATCTAGGAAAATGAGTAAAAAAAAACACCTACATAAGAGGGACATGGAACTTTTGGAGCAAGTCCAGAGGAGAGTCATGAGGATGATCAGGGGGCCAGAGCACCTCCTGTATGAAGACGGGCTGAGAAAGTTGGGGCTGTTCAGCCTGGAGAAGAGAAGGCTGCTTGGAGACCTCATAGCAGCCTTCCAGTATCTGAAGGGGGCCTACAAGGATGCTAGAGAGGGACTCTTCACTAGGGATTGTATTAATGGAACAAGGATTAATGGGTTTAAACCTTAACAGGGGAAGTTCAGGTTAAATGTAAGGAAGAAATTCTTTACTGTGAGGGTGCTGAGGCACTGGAATGGGTTGCCCAAGGAAATTGTGAATGTTCCATCCCTGGTGGTGTTGAAGGCCTGGTTGGACAGAGCCTTGGGCAACATGGTCTAGAGTGAGGTGTCCATGCCCATGGCAGGGGGGGTGGAACTAGATGATCTTAAGGTCCTTTCCAACCCAAATCATTCTATGGTTCTATAGTCTTGAAAATGAATTGTACCTGGTTTCAGAGACATGACAAACAGGTTTGTTATACACTGGGAAAGAAGATGAGGTGTCAATGGCTCTGGTTTTGCTAAGCTGTTGCAAGTCTGCAGATCAAGACTGTGTTTTAGAATCTTGCAGCAATATTAAATACAAAATGCCCTTGGGTGTAACCTTGAAACTAGGCGCTTTCATTTCCAATGCACCACCATTCTACTCAGTTTCTTTTAACTTTGTTTCTGAAAGACTGTGTCAAACCAACTTCGAGCTGAATACATAAGAAAAATTGAGTTTTCTCAGTGCTGGAAAAGATGCAGGTGCTATCCAGGCTGCTGTTGACAGTGCAGCAGATGGTTTTCTTCTGGGTTGGTATTTCTCAGATGCAGTATAATGGTTATCCATTAATAATGCACCAAATTGAGGCAATGAGAAGAATTAGAAGGGCAGATTATAATTAGCCTTGTGCAGCAACCAGGTACCAGAAATGCAGGTCATTATTTCAGCTCATCTAAATGCTTCTCATTTTACTGGTAGCATAACTAACATATACTTTGCCTGGTCATGTGAAAAATCATTATTTTCCTGTACCAAGGGCAGCATCCTACTAAGCTGCTACCATATTGCTTCTTAGAAGCTGTAGTGGCTTTAATTGTGAG
This sequence comes from Neopsephotus bourkii, assembly GCF_033783945.1. Classification (NCBI taxonomy): domain Eukaryota; kingdom Metazoa; phylum Chordata; class Aves; order Psittaciformes; family Psittacidae; genus Neopsephotus; species Neopsephotus bourkii. The sequence continues at coordinate 2,356,851 of NW_026901238.1, forward strand.
TGACGCAAACTGTCTACATAGAGTAATTTTAAGAGAAAGGTACAGTAAATCAGTCATTATCCCAGCTTAAGGGCATTGGAGTTTCAACCACTTTATTGCAGAGTCCCATCAGTTTCTCTTCTCTAACAATACATCTATCATTTCTCTGTGATTACTTTGTTTACCTCATCTTAAAGGTTGTGCCTTGTTGAAATACTGATAATGAGAACATTAGAGAAAAAAAAGTAAAAAAGTCTTGCTCTTACAAGCTCTCCTTATTTCTGGTGTAATTATTCCTTCCTTTGCAATGCATGCCCAGGCATTCTCAGAAACACTACTAAAGATAGTTCCCCACATTCCAGTACTTTAATATGAAAATGTAACAGTGGAAGGAAATTGAGAGCAGAGCTGAGAATTGCACTGTTTTACTTAAATCTGTCACTGTTCTCATTGCTCTTCAAAATTGTAGTGAAGCAAGAAAAGACTTTCATTGATCTTCACTGGAAAATGGACGGAGTTCCCATGGACAGCAGATAGAAGGCAAGCTTCAACTTTTCCTCAAAGTTTTCTCTTTGGCCTCAGTCCTTGCCAAGCTCCTGTGCTGTCTCTCTCTGTTTTGAAAGATATTCTGCTTCAATTTACATTTATTTTTTTTTTTGTTTATACATATAAGCATTTTCAAGGTTTCTAGCCAGATCAGCAAAAGGATTAGATCTAATTTGCATGCCAATGGATGAGGTTATTTCTTTTCAGACAAGTAATAGCACCAATTGACATCAAGAGAAGACATTATTAGCTCTAAAGCTGCTGAAATGAATGAATTTAAAACCTTTTTGACTCCACTATAGTTACAGAAGTTTTTTGACATATTTCTGAAGGAAAACATCCAAGACAATTTCAATTTTTGCTTGTGTTTGTAAGAGCACTCTACTTACCAGAAATACAACCTCTCCTCCAGTAAGGAAATCTCACACAGATTTGGTTTTATGATTCGTGGGTTTCAAGAGTCTCGTCAAAAGCATGTAGACACCTCCTCTATGCATCAGTTATCAGAGGACTGAAACTTAAGGTTGTTGCTCTGGCTGTGGCTGTTTTCCAGCCAACTCACATGCAAGTTCCCATGACAATTCTGCAAGAAAAGTCAAATCTGCAAGCCCTGAGGTCCCTTTCAGATGATTCTGCTGAATTGCTGAAAGTTTTTATTCAGGTCTCTTCCTCTGTTAAATCTAGAGGGTTTAAAGTATCCAGTCTCTCTACAAATCCACAAGTACTAACAAATACCCTGAACTTTTTATATTCAGTACATGACAGAGCCAGTTTGGATTCACATAATCACTTAGTCTGGTTTTGTTATAAGGTTCCTATAAAGAAGATGTGCCTTTCTCAGAAAGGACTCAAGCTATTGCAGCCACACAGCTTTAGTTCTCCACATACAGAATTTAGCTAACTGAAACAATAGCTTTCAAAACTCCTTGGGAAATTGATTTGGAGATTAAACACTTAGAATGATCTGATTCAAAAGAGAGTGCAATATGTCTGCATACACAGTGAGTAAACCTGAGTTTCCAGGGACCATCCTGCAGTGATCTGTGAGATGGAGAATAAATTGTAACTGAGGGAAACAGTTCTTGAGAGCAGAAAAAAAAAAAAAAAAAAAAGTTATTAAAGATTACTCAAGAATTACCTTCTGATATAGTGAAAGATTAGCTAGAATGCTAGTAAAACTACTTACATGAAGTAAACAGAGTCTGGCTTGCTTTTATAAAGAAGGAAATTTGTATTAGTCTTGGTAATACAAAGTCAAGTAAGATCAAGTTATGAAAACTCACTCATTTGCTGTGCCCTTGCTACTAAGCAGTAAATGTTTAAAGGTGGGATAGTTCTGTTTGGATAAGTGTCCAAATAGCAGATCTTCTTTGTGACGGCAATGGGAGAAAATAAATGCAAACTATAAATACAACAAAATGCGCACTCCCCTTGGGGAAGGGGGAGGGTGCATTAAGCAAAGAAAGGCTCTGACTTCTTATGCATGCTCAAGTGGCTTAAGAGAACAAACCCACTGTCACTGTTAAAGAAAGGAGTGATTTTGGTGTAAAAGAAAGTAGTAAGCTGCACTCAGATAACATGAAAATAGAAGTGCTTTTATGTCGTGGCTGGATCTAGAGGGACAGTGGAACAGACACATGGACGACCTACAATAGCCATTGCCTTTGACACAATTTCACTTTGCAAATGAAAACCTGGCAATTGCAGTCACTAGCAGGCTACAGGTCATGAAACCTGATTTTTTAATATATATAAATCTACCTGAGATGCAACCACAAGTATAAATTCAAACTTTCTGCATCTTTGTAGATGAGGAGGTTCAGAGCTTCCTCAAATATATTGTCTGCACAAAAACCTTAATACCTAAAAGAACTTTATAACCTTTCATATTTTGTTCCAAGTTCCAAATTGCTGCATTCTATTTCTTTTAAGTCAAATCTTTCTTTGGAAGATACTGTAATTACTTCCCTGACATTCATATTTTGATCTGGCTGAAAAACACTGGGCAAGTGCACAAGGCTAGAGCAATACAGCGTTATTGATGATATCTAAGGGCTTTCTAATGACCACAGATGAAATCTTTTGGCCACTGCTCATGGAAGTTTTCTTTTCAGTAAGATTTGATGTACTAGACCATGGATGGGGCTGGAGATATTTTTTTAAGTAAACTATACAGCAATTACAATCCCATCAGAGAAAATCAGGGACAATTCACACAATTAGAGTAGAAATCATATGTACTGTCAGGAATCATGCTAGTTTATGCCAAACAGATTTTATACTCCTATAAGAATGAATTAGGAATTAAACTCCTTCTTTTTGAGGCTAGTGATGGACATTAATTAACATGACTAACAATAAGATAAAATGTACAGATACTATCTAAATATCAAGGATTAGACAAATCATTAAAAAAAATAAAAAGGAGTAAATACAAATTTAAAGAAAAGACAAATGTGTTTATCATACAAGGGTCTTGCAGTAACTTGACTTCATTTGGCCAAAATACTAGCTTTGTCGTGTCAAATGGGGTTGGTCAACTTGGCTTACAGCTTATTGTGGAGTACATGGACAGATGATGAGGGAGTGATATTTCCTTCAGGAATAGACAATTTAAATGTGTCTATGGCTCTTCTTCCTTATTTTGCAGAGTCTGTGGGGCAGTAAAATAGAAAAGGACTCAGAAAGTCGTGTTCAATCCAAGGGCACTGGAAAGCATTTCGCAGCCTCTGGTGTTTGGCAGCTTTTGGAAGGGATGCTTTGTGGATCCTTCTGGATGAGATACCCATTACCAGCTGATTACCAGTGACCCTGAGTGTGCCCTTCAATTCCACACACCTACCACAAGTATAGTCCTATCAGTCTGCAAGCTACCTCATTCCTGTCTTCGAGCCACAAATTGAAAGGAAAAAGATAAAAACATCCCATAGGTACACTTTGTATGGGGCATATGTAACAAGCAATTTAGAATGCTTATCAACCGAATATATTTCCCAGACCCCATCTTTATCTAACATGAAATCACAGTTCAGTGATAAAGAGATTGTCCTGGGGAGGACCTGGAAGAAGCCAGTTTTGTCCTCTTTGTTGTTCCTCCTCCGAAATTCCTCCTGCTTCACTCACTAGCTAAGGCTACAAATGTGCTCCAGACAGCAAGAGATGACCTTGAAAGTATTCACCACTTCTTAACCTGCTTAAAACTGAGTTATCATTGCATATTCCACTTTTTCAGAATGACCATGCTTAACAGTATAATCCAATCTTTCTGTGTTATATTTCATTCATTTTTACTGTAAGCCATTTGCAACAAGGGCCACCATTTACTGTGTGTTTGCTAAAAGCAAGAAAGCCTAGGAATTTAAAAAGAAAGAGAAAGGTCATTCAAGTAGGGGAAGCCATACATCTTGCAAATTAATTGCAGATTTTTCATGCTGTGGCTCATTCAATCCAGTGATGTCTCATTCTCATCCTTTGTCACCTAAGATTTTTTTAAGAGAAAGTTGGTTCTTTGGAAGCTGGGCATAAAGAGGTCTTACACCAGCTGCAAATCAGCTTTATTGATCCACATGTACTGAAAAACTTACAATAATTGAAAAAACCCTAGAGTTAGAATGGAGGTAAATACCTTTCTGTTTCTCATGACCTATATTGAAAAATCTTCTACTTAAAGGCGAAGCTTCAGATTAAGCAATTTTCCCGGAAACTTGCAAACATTAACCACCTATGTGACCCCAGTTAAGACCAAGTCCTGATCAGAGATACAAGTTGGTTGAACACCAGGATATAATAGTAGTAACAACTGCATTTCTTATTTTTGTTCCTACTGGTGCATTTGGGGATTCTGAGCATGTCATTCACCAAGCTCCTTCTTGACTACAAGTCAGAGTTGGGAAAATTCATTACGTCTGTGATGCACCCCCCTTTTAGCGTGGAACTTGGGCAACGTCAACTGGATATGGAGCAGCATAACCCTTTGCACTTCTGAACCCTGCATGCAGTCATTATGCAGCAAAGCAATGTTAAAATCAATGTCACAGTGCAGAAGGAATGCCAAAGCTTTGAATGAACAGCATATGAGCCAGCAAAGATACTGGAGCTGAGTACTGATAAGAGCAATTCAGTCCCTGGATGATTTCTAAAGACAGTAATTCCAGTCTTAGGGTTTCTTCATTTCTAAAATCCATTTTAAGAAAAGCTCTTGGGTAATCTAAATAGTTTACTATAGAAGGAGTAACACAACTTGACTTTCTGCAGCATCTTATAAATGACCATTTGAAAAAATGACAATTTAAATACAAACTACCCTTTCTGTCATGGTGGTTATTGAAGTCAGATTCAGTTAGGATGGCAACATGTGAAGAAGTCCAGCAACAGAGCTGCCTTCCCATCATACACCACAGATCTGGCAATGCACTAGATAGTGGAAAGGAGGATATTTCAGTCATCTCTTCCAAAGAAAGCTGTCCAGTAGTACATACAGATGGAGTCCTATCTCAGTGATGCCATTATATGAAGCTCGCTCTTCTTTCTTTTCTATCCTAGACAAGACAAACAAAAGGTGATGGCAGACTCCATTGGATGGAGTGAGAATTGAGGCACGGTGGCTACGTTAACTCTATCAAGAGTCCTGGAGCCATGATAGGAGTGGATCTGTGAGGTGCAGCAGTTGGCTCTGAAATCTCAGCAACCTCACTGTGATTTATGTGTTTTTACTTTGGCTTGGCTCTGGTCTGGTACTGCACGCTGAAACTGGTGGGTGGTGAGCATGTGTTGGATGCACCTGGAAAAGGCAACTAATTTGCATATGCCAGAAGCACTCCACAGCACACAAGTGAAGTAAAGTGAGAATGATCAGAGATTTACTTTAAAAGTGCATTCCTGGTCCAAACTAAAACTCTAGCACAGATGCACGCAGAAGGAACATCTGACCTACATCTGAGCTCTGTGGAGGGCTGAACTGAACCACTGATTTTCAGCAGGACTGTTAACCCAGAGAGAATGATTTCTTTTGAATTAAAGTCTGTGTTCAAGGTATCCACTGTGAACATTTAAGAAAAATACTAAAGTCATGCATTTCATCAAAGTGAGCTAATAGAATCATAGAATTATAGAATAGTTAGGGTTGGAAAGGACCTTAAGATCATCTAGTTCCAGCCCCTCTGCCATAAGAATATACTACACTTTTTCATATGCACCTTTGTAATACCAAATTTGTTAATCTATTTATCTTTGCACAGTACAATAATAATTGGTCTTCCAGTCTGGCTCATGCAAAGATATTTCAATATGTTATTTGTTAGTATCACAATATGATTAAAAGAAATGCCTCAAAAATAATTCTTGATATATAAAAATTCCTTCTGTTTTAAAAAGTGATTTCTGTTTATCAATAAATTCTCAGGGTTTTTTTCTATCTCTAGTTGGGGAAAGAAGGAATAAAACTTATCAATGAATACAGAGTTTAATAAAATTACTAAGCAAGTAGACATCAAGGTCCTGCACCTGGGTTGGGCCAATCCCAAGCACAAATACAGCCTGGGTGGGGACTGGACTGAGTTCAGGCTTCTCTGAGGAGAAGGACTTGGAGTGTTGGTTGATGAGAAGCTCAACATCAGCTGGCAGTATGTGCTCGCAGCCCAGAAAGCAAAATGTATCTCAGGCTGCATCACCATCAGCATCGCCAGCAAGTTGACGGAGGGGATTCTTTCTCTCTGCTCTGCTCTCATGAGACCCCACCTGCAGTATTGCATCCAGCTCTGGGGTCCCCCAGCACAAGAAGGTCATGGACCTGTGCATGTCCAGAGGAGGCCACACAGATGATCCAAGGGCTGGACCACCTCTCCTATGGAGACAGGCTGAGAGAGTTGGGCTTGTTCAGCCTGGAGAACAGAAAGCTCTGGGGAGCCCTTAGAGCAGCCTCCCAGCACCTAAAGGGGCCAACAAGAAAACTGGAGAGAGGCTTTTGGCTAGGGCATGTAGGGATAGGACAAGGGTGAATGCCTTTAGACTGAAAGAAGATAGATCAGGTATTAGGAAGAAGCTGCTTACTGTGAGGGTGGTGAGACACTGGCGCCCAGAGAAGCTGTGGCTGCTCCATCCCTGGCAGTGTTCAAGGCTAGGTTGGACGGGGTTTGGAGCAACCTGGTCTAGTAGAATGTGTCCCTGCCCATGGTAGGGGGTTAGAACTAGATGATCATTAAGGTCTCTTCTAACACAAACCATTCTGTGATTCTATGATACTCTATGATTACATTGCCATGTATTTCCCTCCCTATTGCACCAACCAAATGAGTATCCTCTGTACCTGAAGCTGGGCACAATTAATCAACGGATTTAAAGTACAATTAAATTAACATTTTACAAATCCTCCTGCTAACCTGTTTAACTTAATAATCCTGTGAAACATCCAGAGGAACTGATACCAAATGTACCTGTAGCATGTTCCACACCAGCATACACAAAGCCATAAATTCTGGATCTGCAGAAACCATGCAATAGCAATTCCAAACAGACCAGGGATAATTTACATCCACCGAGGATCTGGTTCAATTATCCTGACCAAGAATATTCTGCAGTCCGGAGCACAGAAATTCCCAGACTGGAACAGATCCAAATTACAGACTTCTAGCAGTTACTAGTGGAGGAGACTTTTAAAGAGAGTTGCATACTCTCACATGTCTATTAGAAACACAACTAATAGACAAATGGAATAATCTGCTACTGAAAATAAGTTTCATGCAAATCCTTGAAGATGGAGATTGGTTTAAATTCCATGAAAGGGGATTTCCCCTCACCCTTTAATTATAAGAACTCTAGCTATTTTAATTATGAATTTGATAATGTTGATTCTAGCTTTAGTCACATAAACAACATAAAAGAGTACGTTTTTGCTCTCAGCATTTCTTGCCTTTCAGTTTCATTGAATATTCTCCCCTCCTGTGCTCAGATACCAAAGATGGATACTTGTGCTTTCAGCCTGTGCTCCTTAGACTAGCCTTTAAAGACAAACTCACACCTTATGTCCTCTCCAAGAACAAAGTTTTTTTCAGATGCTCTTCAGACAAGAGGTTTGCTTACTTCAGCCTGTATCATTTGTCTTGCTCTTCTCAACCCTTTCTAGCTTAGCAATATTTTTTCAACAAATACCACATAGGACTCCCATCAAAGCTACATCATTGATTTCATATGTTTTGTGAGATCAGCCCTGAAGGTCTCTCTCGCAGGCCTTTTTACCCTGTTATCTTGCTTCTTTTTTTGTAAGTTTTTTTTTTTTTAACCACACTGAGCAGAGACTTTCATTGCAGCATTTATACTAACAACTCGATCCTCTTATTGAAATAGTAAAACCCTTAAATCATACAGACTTTTAAAGTGCTGCTTCAGCTGACTCTTCCACCTCACATGCCATCAGATGTCCCAGAGAACTTACATCTCTTTGATGTCCCACCAGTCTTTTGTCAGTGTGGCTAACCCAATACAGAAAAAAAAAACAAACACTTTGCTCACCTGAACATTTTCCTAGTACAGAGCTTACCTTTCCAATTATTATTATTTATTAATACTTTTCTTATTATTTTGGGGGAGGATTACTAAGAAATGGATTAAAACACAAATCCCTTGGTATAGAACATTGCAGCTTCTCTGTAATCCTTTTGCCATGATGAGAAAAAGCTTGCTATTCTTATCCTTTTCTTTAGGTCTTTTCCTGTGATATTTCTCAGCAGAAGAGGGAATCAGACTTGCGTAGTTAGGGGCCAGTGTCCGATTTCCCCCTCACTCTGTTCATAATCCCTTTCTTCTATGTAGGCTCCCAATTACAGTTCACAGGTCTCCTCTGTGTTTCCTAGCTTCTGCAGATTGCATTTCCTTTATATCCACATCTGTGAAAAAGGCAGCCCTCATCTCACTACTGCAGTAGGAACTACCAGAGGGTCACAGTTATTTCAGTTAATTTTTCCATTCCTCTACTGAAAAAGAAAAATCACCTCCTAAAGTCGTCTTGCATAAAGTTCACAAGGAGAGGTCCATCAAGTTTTGCTGCATCTACAAAAGCCACATATGGCATATAAAGTCTTGGAAATCTTGGAAATCAAAAGATCTGGAGACAGAAAAAAGCCTCGGTGTAAAAACATTAATTTCAATATTCAGACTCACATGTTTTGTCCTCCCCTGGGCATTCATTCAAGTTTTGGTTTTGTGTCCTTCCCTGGGCACTCAAATATGGTCACTGTTGCAGGTCGGGATGCTGAGAAAGATTATTATAGAACCATAGAATCATAGAATAGTTAGGGTTGGAAAGGACCTTAAGATCATCAAGTTCCAAGCCCCCTGCCATGGGCAGGGACACCTCACACTAAACAATCTCATCCAAGGCTTCATCCAACCTGGCCTTGAACATTGCCAGGGATGGAGCATTCCCAACCTCCCTGGGCAACCTATTCCAGTGCCTCACCACCCTCACAGAAAAGAATTTCTTCCTTATATCCAATCTAAACTTCCCCTGTTTAAGTTTTAACCCATTACCCCCTGTCCTATCACTACAGTCCCTAATGAAGAGTCCCTCCCCAGCATGCCTATAGACCCCTTCAGATACTGAAAGGCTGCTACGAGGTCTCCACGCAGCTTTCTGCAGGCTGAACAGCCCCAACTTTCTCAGCCTATCTTCATACACGAGGAACTCTGCAATTGTTCCAACAAACACCAGAATTGCACACAATACTCCAGGTGAGGTCTCACAAGAGCAGAGGGGCAGGATCACCTCCTTCGACCTGCTGGTCACACTACTTTTGATGCAACCCAGGATACAGTTGGCTTTCTGGGCTGTAAGTGCGCACTGAACCTGGCTCATGTTCATTTTCTCATCAACCAACACCCCACGTCCTTCTCCGCAGGGCTGCTCTGCATCTCTTCTCTCCCCAAACTGTACTTGTGCCTGGGATTGTTCCTACCCAGGTGCATGACCTTGTACTTGGCATCATTAAACTTCATGAGGTTGGCATCACCACACCTTACAAGCATGTCGAGCTCCCTCTCGATGACATTCTTTCCCTCCAGAGTACCAACTGACCACACAGCTTGGTGTCATCGGCAAACTTGCTGAGGGTGCACTCAATCCCACTTTCCATGTCAGCGACGAAGATGTTAAACAAGATTGGTCCCAACACAGTTCCCTGAGGGACACCACTCGTTACTGGTCTCAAGCTGGGCATTGAGCCACTGACCACAACTCTTTGTGTGCAGCCATCCAGCCAGTGCTTTATCCACTGAGTGGTCCATCCATCAAATTGATATCTCTCCAATTTAAAGACAAGGATGTCTTGTGGGATAGTGTCGAATGCTTTACACAAGTCCAGGAAGATGACATCAACGGCTCGACCCCTGGCCATCAGTTCTGTAGCCCCATCACAGAAGGCCACCAATTGGTCAGGCAGGATTTCCCCTTGGTGAAGCCATGCTGGCTGTCACCAAGCACCTTGTTGTGTTTCATGTGCCTTAGCATACCTTCCAGGAGAATCTGCTCCAAGGTTTTGCCAGGCACAGAGGTGAGACTGACTGGTCTGTAATTTCCTGGGTCATCCATTTTCCCCTTCTTGAAAATGGGGGTTATATTTCCATTTTCCAGTCATCGGGAGCTTCACCTGACTGCCACGATTTTTCAAATATGATGACTAGTGGCTTAGCAACTTCATTTGCCAGCTCCTTCAGGACCCATGGATGGATTTCGTCAGGTCCCATGGACTTGTGTACATTCAGGTTCTTAAGATGATCTCAAACCAGATCCTCTCCTACAGTGGGCCCAAGGTCTTCATTCTCACAGTCCCTGCATCTGCCTTCCAAGACTTGGGTGGTGTGTTCAGAGCCTTTGCCAGTGACGACCGAGGCGAAGAAGTCACTCAGAACCTCAGCCTTCTCCAAATCCTGTGTAGCTAGCTCTCCCAAGTGTTTCCTGAGGGTCCCTATGTTGTCCCTAGTCTTTTTTTTTTTTTTTTTTGATACGTACCTGTAGAATTCCTTCCTGTTATCCTTAACATCCCTAGGCAATTTTAATTCTAAATTCTTTAACCTGAGCCACTGGATGCATTTTTTGTATTAGATGGTGTTTTACTGCCTTAAGTGATAAATTCTAAACAGATATGCTCAGAACATGTTTTCAACTTTTTTTAGCAAGCCAATGTAACACTTGGAATTTTTGAAACACAACACTATGATTTCCTTTTCCCCACAATACTGGAGACAAATTTTTTCAGCCTATTAGAATCAATAAATCTTTCTTTAATTATTATTAAGAAAGAAACATAGGTCAGATTAGCCGGTTCTGAAGGAAAACTCTTTTTCTTTTTTCTTTTTTCTTATTAACCATATTCGGCTCAGTTAAAGCTATCTTTTCCTAATGCAGACTGTAAATTATTCATTTTTTAATAGTAGGTTCAGCTCTCTTCAAACCCAATATAGCGTTATGCAGATGAGTTCCCTTTTTCTGCAGACATCATGGAAAGGAATTCCAACACTATATGGTAAAAACTTCAGAATGTTTAAAATATGATAATATGATAATTGTAATTTAATATACTAATGGAAACTGGGAAGAATTGAAGAAATTTGCCAATATATCACTAAAATCTCTGTGGCAGGTAATATGGGCATTTGGGCATCGCTATTAATTGGAAGTATTGCCTAGAATTTATTTGACATAACTATTAAGTGGAAACATTGCTTAAGAATAATAAACTGACAAAACTGGGGTTATTTTCTCAAATTATTTCTTAAAAACCCTTTCAATAAAAAAAAAATGCATCTGAAAATGCCATTAATCACAAGCACGGATTTTATTTGGTGCTTGAGTCTTTCAAAGTGAAAGAGATAGAAATTAGAAGCATAGAATCACAGAACAGTCAAAGGTTGGAAAAGACCTTAAGATATCTAGTTGCAACCACCCTGCCATGGGCAAGGACACCTCACACTAAACAATCTCACCCAAGGCTCTGTCCAACCTGGCCTTGAACACTGCCAGGGATGGAGCATTCACAACCTCCCTGGGCAACCTATTCCAGTGCCTCAACACCCTCACAGTAAAGAATTTCTTCCTTATATCCAATATAACTTCCCCTGTTTAAGTTTTAACCCATTACCCCTTGTCCTGTCATTACAGTCCCTAATGAAGAGTCCCTCACAAGCATCCCTATAGGCCCCCTTCAGATACTGGAAGGCTGCTATGAGGTCTTCACGCAGCCTTCTCTTCTGCAGTCTGAACAGCCCCAACTTTCTCAGCCTACCTTCATATGGGAGGTGCTCCAGTCCCCTAATCATCCTAATGACCCTCATCTGCACTTGTTCCAACAGTTCCATGTCCTTTTTCTGTTGAGGACACCAGAACTGCACACAATACTCCAAGTGAGGTCTCCTGAGAGCAGAGTAGAGGGTCAGGATCACCTCCTTCGAAATGCTGGTCACGCTTCCCTTTATGAAGCCCAGGATACGGTTGGCTTTCTGGGCTACAAGTGCACACTGAAGCTGGCTCATGTTCATTTTCTCATCAACCAACACCCCCAAGTCCTTCTCCGCAGGGCTGCTCTGAATCTCTTCTCTGCCCAGCCTGTAGCTGTGTCTGGAATTGCTCCGACCCAGGTGCATGACCTTGCACTTGGCATCATTAAACTTCATGAGGTTGGCATTGCCACACCTTACAAGCATGTCAAGCTCCCTCTCGATGGCATTCTTTCCCTCCAGAGTACCAACCGAACCACACAGCTTGGTGTCATCGGCAAACTTGCTGAGGGTGCACTCAATCCCACTGTCCATGACTCTGACAAAGATGTTAAACAAGATCGGTCCCAACACCAATCTCTGAGGGACACCACTCATTACTGGTCTCCAGCTGGACATTGAGCCACTGACCACAACTCTTTGTGTGCGGCCATCCAGCCAGTTCTTTATCCACCAAGTGGTCCATCCATCAAATTGATGTCTCTCCAATTTAAAGACAAGGATGTCTTGTGGGATAGTGTCAAATGCTTTACACAAGTCCAGGAAGATGACATCAACAGCTTGACCCCTGTCCATCAGTTCTGTAGCCCTATCACAGAAGGTCACCAAATTGGTCAGGCAGGATTTCCCCTTGGTGAAGCCATGCTGGCTGTCACCAAGCACCTTGTTGTTTTTCATGTGCCTTAGCATGCCTTCCAGGAGAATCTGCTCCAAGATTTTGCCAGGCACAGAGGTGAGACTGACTGGTCTGTAATTCCCTGGGTCATCCATTTTCCTCTTCTTGAAAATGGGGGTTATATTTCCCTTTTTCCAGTCATCAGGAACTTCACCTGACTGCCACGATTTTTCAAATATGATGGCCAGCAGCTTAGCAACTTCATTTGCCAGCTCCTTTAGGACCCATGGATGGATTTCGTCAGGTCCCATGGACTTGTGTACATTCAGATTTTTAAGATGGTCTCAAACCAGATCCTCTCCTACAGTTGGCCTAAGGTCTTCATTCTCACAGTCCCTGCGTCTGCCTTCCAAGACTTGGGTGGTGCAGTCAGAGCCTTTGCCAGTGAAGACCGAGGCAAAGAAATCATACAGAACCTCAGCCTTCTCCAAATCCAGGGTAGCTAGTTCTCCCAATAGCTTCCAGAGGGGAACTACATTGCCCCTAGTCTATCTTGTATTCACTACGTACCTGTAGAATCCCTTCCTGTTATCTTTAACATCCATAGCTAAGTTTAATTCTAACTGGACCTTAGCTTTCCTAACCTGGTCTCTAGCTTCCCAGACAACATCCCTGTACTCTTTCCAGGCTGCCTGTCCTTGCTTCCACCTTTTATAATCCTCTTTTCCCCTTGAAGTTTCCTCAGCAGCTCCTTACCCATCCAAGGAGGTTTCCCAGCCCTCCTGCTGCACTTCCTTCTAGTTGGGACACGACAATCCTGAGCTTGCAGTAGGTTATCCTTGAATATCAAACAACAGTCTTGGGCCCCCCTGCCCTCTAGGGCTATATCCTATGGAACCTTACTAAGCAGGTTCCTGAAGAGGCCAAAGTCTACTCTCTTGAAGTCCAGGGCAGTGAGCTTGCTGCACGCTCTTCTCACTGTCCTGACGATCTTGAATTCGATCATCTCATGATCGCTGCATCCAAGGCTGCCCTGGAGCGTCACATTTCCAACGAGCCCTTCCCTGTTGGTGAGCACAAGGTCAAGCATGGCACCTCTCCTTGTCGGCTCCTCTATTACTTGCAGAAGGAAGTTGACTTCCACACAATCGAGGAACCTCCTGGATTGTTTGTGCCGGGCCATACCATTGTTCCAACAGATGTCAGGGTGATTGAAGTCCCCCATGAGAACAAGGGCCTGCGAGCATGAGGCTTTTCCTATCTGCCTGTAGAGTGCTTCACCCACAGGTTTTTCTTGATCAGGTGTTCTGTAACAGATCCCCACAGTAATGTGTCCCATCACTGTTCTCCCTTTAACCCTGACCCACAAACTCTCTGTTAACTGCTTACCTGTCCCCAGACAGAGTTCCATACTCCCCAGACTACCCCTAACATAAATAGCAACTCCCCCTCCCCACCTGCCAGGCCTGTCTTTTCTAAAGAGCCTGTAACCTTCCATTTCAACACTCCAATCATAGGCGCCATCCCACTATGTTTCTGTGTCACTTGTTATATCATACCCCCATAGGCATGCACACATCTCTAATTCCTCTTGTTTGTTCCCCATGCTACAGGCGTTTGTAGAGGCCGGCTCATTGGCTGGAGCAGCTGGAATATATCTACATTGCTCCAAGCATTTATTATAGGTGCTGCAACTGACTGGGTGTGTTGGGATGGAATGATGCCCCTCTCCCCCAACTCATCTGGTTTAAAGCCTTCTTGACCAGTCTGGCAAGCCTCCTACCAAAACTGCTGAGACCAGCTCCACCAGCCCCCAGTAGACCTGGCCTACAAACGTGGGTCCCGTGTTCAAGACACCCAAAACCCTGACTATGACACCACCCTTTTAAACATTTATTGACCTGGCCAATCCTCCTATCTTTTTTTAAGTCCTCCCGTGTATCCTGGAAAATTGACAAAAAGACTATCTCAGCTCCAGAGCCCCTAACCACCTCCCCCAGGGCTCTGTAGTCCTTCTTTATGCTCTCCAGGCTACTAGTACCTATATCACTACCAACCACATGGATCACTACAAGTGGGTAATAGTCCATGGGACTTAACTAGAGCAGGCAGCATCTCTGCAACATCCCTGATCCGTGCCCCCGTGGGCAACACACTTCCCTTGAGACTGGACTGAAAGCTTCACTAACAACTACCAAAATTCAGTGAATTTACTCACACGTTATTAGGTACACATTTAGACAAGAGGGAGATGTCATTCACAGTGATTTAATCTATCCCTAACACATTCTATCCAGGGTTCCACAACAAATCCATCACCATGAAGCCAAGTGCTTACTCATTCCACATCATAACATCCACAGTTTCTCAAATTATTAAGTACTGGTGCTTTAAGGGGTGTTTTTTAAGCCAGTATTGCTAAACCAGTGGAAGACTCCATGTGGATAATCTCATATGACCTTAACCTAAACATTTTATTTAGCTTCTGTCAATTGGGAATAAGTTTAAGTAAAATGCAAGTAATCGGTCTTAAAATGGAATAAATTTGCTTACAAAAAGGTAAGTGATGATTTTGCTAAATCAATGTGCATAAGCAAAACTCAGTTTGTGAGCTACTCTTCTTAGCCCACAGTTTTCCCTGGATATCCATTCACTTCTTCATTACATGCTGAGCATCAACAGCTTGGAGCCACAGGCAGCTTTCTCTCAGTCACAGGCAGCTTTCTCCCAGGCAACCCCCTCCAATCTTGCCCAACTCCAAATCCATTACCACTTGCGACAGACAGTTTTTCCAGGTTGACAACTGCCCACGTATTCACGGAGTTCACACCCTGAAAGAGGCATGGATTGCATCTTTCTGCCCTCCTGTAGAGCACCTCTTCATTTGCACCCTCCTATGCACCTGTTGAGCCCAGCCATTTTGGCTCCAGCCTGTGCTCCATCCTGGTTGGTCACTTAAGTGGGTTTTGTTCTGCTCCTCTTGATACCTTCTGCTGAGCAGGCTGTGTCCTGTGTCATGTCCATCATGACAGAAGAACTCAGAGAGATAGCATCATTCTGCAAATACTTAGCTTAACTCTACCTGTAGTTTCAGGTAATAATCCTAGGAAGCCATAGACAGGGAAAAAAAATATTTTCCCTTTCCTCCCCAGTTACTTGGAGATCCACTGTTAAGTAAATCATTCTTGGCTCTAGATCAGAAGATGGGAAAGTAATTATTCTTAACACTGTATTACATCTACAGCAGTATAGTACCAAGGAAATTCCTTGATATCATGAAAGAACTGAAATAAATGAACTGAAACAAATAGATCTGTAATACCCAAATTGCACATGCAAATATATGTTTGCCAGAATTTAATGAAAAGAAGTCCTTGGGATTTTGCCCTTTTAATACTTCTAGGAAGCAATGGATAATACTAGCTACATGAATGCACCAACTCTGTTTGAAAAGTCTGCCTTGCCTAGCCTTTTTTTTTTTTCTGAGACATCATTGCCTGTCATCAGTAGATGATGGCACATTGCATGGCTCAGAGCAGTATTGATCAAGTCAGTGCTGGTACAGCAGAAACATCTAGGACGAAAGCACAAAATCTGTGCATGGGACTGGAGCCAGCAGGGCGGGCTCCTCACCATTGCAGAGGGGAAGGGAAGGAAGCCAGGGGAATGCAGATGAACTGGGTGCTGATCTTTTTTCCACAGCAGAGGCACAGCAGCTGTACTTCACCCAGGATTTCTAAATTCCACACAGAGTTCTGCTTCTTCCAAGCACATCACTATTTACAGCCTCTCTTACAGTTCTGCTCCTCATGGCATGGGAAGACAATTCAGCCTCCACCGTTTGGAACTTGACAGGTTGATCATTTCTAATTTTTTTAATTTTTTTTTTCTACTCAAGAGAAAAAGACAGGGAAAACCATGTATCCATGACCCTGAGCTGGTTCTAATATCAGAAAATATTTTGAACCCATATAAAAAAGCCATTCTGGCTTTGGGGTTTTACCCCTCCCTGCCAAGTGAAAGATTTATAAAGATCAAAGATGTATGATTTTGTTTATTTATTTTAACCTTTAGAAATCTTTTTTCCTTTTTGTATTTCCAATTCAAGAATATTTTTAGAGTTCGGCTTTCAATTCCTATTAATTTTGCTTTATTATTTCAGGATATTTTAGAGAATCTCAGCTCCTTCACGACTAAGTAATATGTCTCTGCCAGCACTGGCTCCAGGGCCAGACCCAGGTATAATTTCACTAACTGTGACCATAAGAGAATCTTGCTGCAGATAAGAGGCCATGCATATGTGCACACGAAGCAAACAAGTATGCTCAGGAAGGAGCTGACTCTGCCACAATCTCAGCACACCTGAGATGGACCTGTCAGGTGATGAATCATAGGATAATTAGGGTTGGAAATGACCTTAAGATCATCAAGTTCCAACCCCCCTGCCATAGGCAGGGACACCTCGCTCTAAACCATATCACCCAAGGCCTCGTCCAACCTGGCCTTGAACACTGCCAGGGATGAAGACCCACAGCTGCATTTGTTTTCCATGGTGCATATTGCATATTTTCAATACCTAGATAGATGGTGAGTGGCAGCATTTAGGAGCAGTTTTAGACTAAGGTCATCTTCTGTCCTCTTACAACATGCCACATGTCTCCTTTGATCTCGCTGGCTCCCCCTCTTCATCCTGGTGCTGCACCTTATCCATAGGTTCAGATCATTCTGGGTATTCTGTGTAGCCCCTCAGGTGATCAGAACAGTACCCCAGAAAGGTCATTAGCTCATATTTAAATCATACCCATAACAGTTCTAGACAACTTCTAACCACCAGCAAAGACATGCCCCCCTGAAGCAGATTTTCTTTGTAAAAATCATGTGTTCTGTGACTCCAAAATAACAATTTTCCTTTCATCACAGGAGGAAAGGAAAACCAAGGTGATTAAGCCAATTCTTTTCAAAGATTTTTTTTTCCTTTGTTTTTGTGGTGATACTACCATGAAAATCCCTGAGTGCCACTCAACAAGATGCAACAAAAGCAACTGAATTTGCTTGTTTTCACACTTAGAGTAAGACTCTAGTGTGGAGTCAGCATGTTCCTGCAGCAAAGATTGCTTCACCTGAATGTTTTTAAAGACAGGTGCAAAAAAGAATATTTGAATCTTTCTAAATATGTAGTGTCCTACATGGAAAGGAAGCCGTTCACATAAAATACTATTACACAAGGAAAAAAATATAAAAAAGGGGAAAGTAACAAGAAATGGAAAATGGTTTTTAGATGTTATAACCTAATGAGCCAGTGGACTCACAGGGGCTCACAGCTAACCATCATCCCAGTGTGTCACTGCCATGGTCACACCACAAAAAAAACAGTTAATCAGACAATAGAGAGGGTTCTGATCATTCCTTCCTGGCCACTCTGCCCAAGCTGACAGGAGAGACTCCTTCAATATGCAACCAGATGTTAAGAAATACAGTTTCTGCTGAGGGCAAAAGCTCATCCCATAACCACCAGCTGAGATGTCTTGCTGCACCCTAAGCCAAATCCACCCTACGGTGAAAGCACACAGTGAAGCTGCTCACGTGTGCTGTCCAATAGAGGAATTTCTGACATCATCAGCAGTTCCCCTGTCCCAGACATCAGAAAAAGTATTTTGTGTGTTGACTATGCAATGTTTCAGTTCAATGGCACATCTGTTTCAAAACCCCTGACTTTGCCTACCTGTAAATTGCTCTGCTGACATTTCCCTTATTCTGCTTCTAACAGTGTACATCTTTCAAATGGGGAATGGCCAAAATAGCAGGGGGTAAATATCGAAAAGCAAACCTTCAATCTTGTCTAAGCCACAAAACACAAGCTGCTGACAGAGGCAATTGTTCAAAGTGGATAGGGATGGAAACCCAAGCCTCCAGATAAACTACATATGCAAATACAAGGTGTAAAAAGCCCTGAGCAAATAAGTAGCACTTCCACCAAGTCTGCAATTGCAGACATTTGAATCACTTGTAGCTTGCCCTTTGTCTAAGCCACCACTGACAGCGGGGAGCTTCCACCTCCAACCCAGGCGTACACAAAGCTCTCTCCTTTGACATATCTGTGGGTATATTCATTGTTTAAAGTCAAATTTCCCTGCTCCCAGCACCCTAAAGGTTAAACCTCAGGCCAAATGTGCTACTTTCTAAATACATTTCACTCAACTTAGTAACCTTTCACAACAAATAAGGCAACAAAGGGTTCAACTGTCAGTCATGTCATGAACTGTTAGAAAATGTGTCAATACAGGGGAATGAACCAGCAGGTGAGTCTGTTGTAATGCAGCACTGGAGATGGGAAATGTCCTAGGACTGAAAGGACACATAGGAAATTATTAGTGACCACAAGCAAGGAAATATCTTATTGCTAATTACAGCTTTCCAAATTACAAAACAAGGACACAGGTCAGCTGCACATGAACTTCCCTAATTTAGCTGACTACAATAAACCTCTGGGAGCTGAGGATGGCAGCTATTGTCTATCACTTAAGTCCACCTCATCTGCCATCACGAGCACAGGCTGCAGATGCATTTATAGCTCCAGTACTCACCAGGTACTGGCTACTGAGGTCTTGGATACAGTCTGGCCTGCTTTGTACTTAGCTGGACAACCAACCATTCCTTTTGTGAGGAAAAACATGTTTTCAGTTATTTTGATCAGAATCTCAGTTAACCATACCAAGAAGAACAAACAAACAAACAAACAATTACCTACCTGGTGGAGGAGAGCATGTCATCCACTGTTAGACATGACTTCAGGAAGCATTTCTTTACCAAGAGGGTGGTCAAACACTGGAAGAGACTTCCTAGAAAGGTGGCCGACGCACCGCACCTGTCAGTGTTGAAGAGGCATTTATACACCGCCCTTAATAACATGTTTTAACTTTTGGTCATACCTTCAGTGGTCAAACAGCTTGACAAGGGACATTGTAGGTCACTTTTGACTGAAATATTCTATTATATTATATTCTCTGCTTTCCATCTCCTCTATACCCCACTGGAAGTAAAAGACCTCCACAAAGTAGACAGTAAGAGATACAACTAACATTAAAGAACCACCAATAATAACAGAAACCCATCAAGTATCTCTGGATTACCTTTCGGGCCTATAGGGATGCTGGGGATGGACTCTTCATTAGGGACTGTAGTGATAGGACAAGGGGTAATGGGTTAAAACTTAAACAGGGGAAGTTTAGATTGGGTATAAGGAAGAAGTTCTTTCCTGTTAGGGTGGTGAGGCACTGGAATAGGTTGCCCAGGGAGGTTGTGAATGCTCCATCCCTGGCAGTGTTCCAGGCCAGGTTGGATGAGGCCTTGGGTCATATGGTTTAGAGCGAGGTGTCCCTGCCCATGGCAGGGGGGTTGGAACTTGATCTTAAGGTCCTTTCCAACCCTAACTATTCTATGATTCTATGATTCCAATAGACAGGAAATATGTAGGAAAAGATGGCTTGGAAAACAACATGGGTTCACCTAAGAGACTAGTAGTATCTCATTATATTTGAACAAAAGCATATTGCCTGCTCCACTTTTTTTTCACATTTCAGGAGTATCACCTGTGCCACAAAGGACTGTGGATAAGTAATTACAGAATGCTTCCAGAATTACACAGAATGTTAATGCTCAGGTGTCCTGGGTTTAGCAGTGGCAGTCATTTATCTCTTTCTTGGTAGCTGGTGCAGTGCTGTGTTTTGACTTTCAGCTGGGAACAGAGCTGAAAAACAACAATGTTTTGGTTTGCCCAAGGACTTTGTGAGTCTCATGCTCTGCCAGGGAGGAGGGGAAGCTGGGAGGAAGCAGAGACAGGACACCTGACCCAAACTGACCAAAGAGGTATTCCATACCACAGCACGTCATGCCCAGGATGGAACTGGGAGAGTGACCCGGAAGGGGGTGAGAGGGGGGACTGCAGGGTTGGAGGAGGTATCGGTCGGTGCTTGGTCGGGCTGGGGGGCAAGTTATCGGTTGCCTGGTGATGGGGTGTTGTATTCTCTTCCCTTGTTATTTCCTTTATCATTACTATTATTGGTGGTAGCAGTAGTGATCTGTGTTACACCTTAGTTACTAAACTGTTCTTATCTCAACCCATGGGAGTTGCATTCTTTCTGATTCTCCTCTCCGTCCCTCCGAGAATAGGGGAGGGCAAGAAAGGGGGGGAGTGAGTGAGTGAAAGCTGTCTGGCATTGGTTAAACCACGACATCAGGCCAGCGCCCTGTCTGTCTAAAGATGAAACAAAAAGAGGCAAAGAGGATCACACAGCTGCCTGCAGATGCTTGTACAAACTCCAGCCTTTTTGCTAATGCAGTCTCATGAGAACAAGAAGCTAAAGAGGAAAAATTTTAAGCATAAAATCTGGCAAGGAAGGACAGAGAGAAATGTATTTTTTGGAGTATCAGCCTCTTATTTCACTGCACAAGACCACAAAGTATATGTCTGTAAGATGCTAGGTAGAGTTGTGAAAGGATATTCAAAGTATCTCTGTTAACTTAGTTTGGATATGGGAAGCAATGCTGCCAAGTTACCCTCACATTTGTTCAGAACTAATATTCACCATTTGTTAGGAATGCTACATAACACAAACCAAATGCCACCTCAATGCAATAGAAATGCCTCAAACACCTGTTAATTCAGAATGAGCTTATGTCCGGCTACCCAGTTCTACATTGCACGCTTTTCATGGAATGATTCTGAAGGGGTTCCAGCAGGTACCAACATTGTATCTGAGATCAACTCCAACCTTGGTTCTGCTCTGCAAACCTTCCCAGAAAGCTGCAGCAGGTTCACATCCTCAAATCCAAACACCCATTTCAAAGAGTAACACAGGAAACGGATCCTTCTAGTCATTTCTCTGGAGGTAACCCACACCCATCTCAAAGATCAGGCTTCCATAAAAGAGAAGAGGAATGAGAAAATTCTCTGCTCTTGCTCTTTTGGGATGTAGATAAACTCTTTGGGTTCATTCAGAAGAGAAATACCTTAAACGCGCACATGATAGACCTTACCCATGTGGCCATGACCTCAGCTCTACTCCAGCTGCTCCACATCACTCCATGCTCTTTGAGGATTTCCTCTTTGCATGGATTTGGAAGTGAAGGTAGACTGTGGAGTTTCCAGGATGTGTTTTATCATTTACCAGTTGGGAAGACTGCTGGGACCTCCCAGATGGGCATTTTTGCATCCCTGCTTATTGGATACTGTCAAAGAAACAGCTTTCCTCTCCCTCTAGCAGCCATTTTGCTTGTGGGTTTAGTAAGGTATAGCAGCATTTCTCTACCCATTAATCACGTATTACTCTGTCATTTGGTCTTGTATCAGCTTTATGATTTAATCAACCTGTTTGTATACCTGCAATGAAACTTGGTTGTCATGTACTCCCTACATGTCCACCCTTAGGTTTATTAATGTACTGTATTCATGTAGTACAAAAGGAGGGCAATACTTTTTTGGGTTTGCTTTTCAAAAGAATAGTCATGAAAGATTATCAGCTGAGGCTATAGATGGCTGCAAGCAACCAAGGCAAGGCAATGCAAGCTTGCTGCGTCTGAAGAGATGTGAGTGATCATTACCAGGGACATCACCTTGTAGTAGAGATGCTCATGTGAAAGTAGGCTTTGAGGACACACCAGGGTTGAACAGATTCTATACACAAGTAGTAAGCCTGCTCTGAATGTAACAGAACCACCATAAAGAGGAGATGGTGGGTGGTCTCTCAGAAATGGGACCTAAAACCTCCCAAGGCAATACTCAAGGATATAGTGTAATGTGTCACTCTCTCCCTGAAACAGGCACCTACAAATGCCAAGGCCTGCCAGCAGGATGGGACTGGTTACAATTCTGCAACACATTCTGCAAGGCAAGACAACCTGCAGGATAGTCAATGTATATCACCTGAAAGAAAAATTTTGCCTTTTATATTTGCCCTTGCCCTATAATCTTGGGATAGACAAAGAAGATGCTCTCAGGAGCAAAACATTTCAGAAACATTAAAATTAGCTATGGTTTAGGTAGAAGAAAGGACATACTTCTGTTTCTTAAAGACAGTGAATACTTGGAGTTACAAAGCTGAACCATAAAAAGAGTGTTGTGCCAAAAAACAAGAGAGTTGCACTACCCATGGTAGCTTAAGTTATAGCCCTGAGAAAAATAAGACTCACACTTTCATATCTGTGTGAAAGTCTCAGCACTAGCAAAGATTCAAGAAGTGAACTGCAGACATCAAAGGGAAGGAACTGCAGAGGTAACTTACAACTTAGCATGAGTTAAGCCACCAGGATTCAGCAAGCATGTAAGGGGTCTAAGGTCAGCAGTACACTTGGCCACAAGCACAAGGCAGATCACACAAAACCACAGACAAGATGAAAGCATGAGTATGAAAACAAGTGTTTTTATCCTTCTTACACAGTGGCAGTATCCAGCAGATGTCTGCGGAAGTACAGGAGCAGCAAACATTACCTGTGCCAGAAAAACAGCAGTCAGAATCAACACTGACACCTTCTGACACAGGCAGTATCCCAGGCAGCAGAGAGCTGATGTGCAAGAACAGCACCAAGTGCTGGCACAGCACTGAGACAATTTCAAGTAGGTACAGCATGCAGAGATCAGCCAATTCAGTGGGAAAGATGCTTTCCAACAGGTTGTATGTAAGCAACCTCTGACCCGAGCAGATGGAGATTAATCACTACATTGCTGGCATTTCTGTAACAACCTACTAATGCCTCAGGCTGGAAGATGAGGGTATATTTGTCTGAGGGCTTTCTTATGAGATTGGAGTGTTGTGTCTCAATTACCATCCATCAGCCTCACAGCTGGAGATGTCCAGGTATATGAGCTGAGTCCACAGCTATGCAAACTAAAGTCACTGAATTCTCTTCTTTGTATTGCAGACCAGAGAAAGATGAATTCCTGGTGTTTACCACAGTCTGGGGACTCAGATGGGAGCTGTATGTGTAATAGTCTGTTAAACTGAAAACTTCATCCTGTTTCAGACCAGTTAGTAAAAAGGGCTATAAGGTATGTAACAGTACTCTCTGCTGAAAGTAAGCAGCTAGGATGATACCCACCTAAAGTCTTTGCAGACCAAACCTCTGCAGAGGAAAATTTATGTAAATTGCCCATCTTCTTCCAGGGCTCCGAAATGGTAGAGCATTGACTTATTGAACACTGCGGGCTTGGCAAAACAGGAGTGATCAGGAATTTCTAGGCCCATGGAGTCAGCTAAAGAGCAACATACAAATGCAGAATTATTTTGCCTAGTTCTGAGCTTCATTTATACTGTTTGTGGGTTCAGCAAATATCTGTAAAAACTGAACAAGACACACTTTAGTTATTGTATTCCCCTACCATGAAAGCAGCTTTGGGGTCGATAAGCTTAAATTCACTGCACCATGTTGTACAAGGTCTTTCACTGGTCCTAGGGGTTTGAGCAGCTGAGTCAGGATATCTGTTCTTAGCTGAGGATAAAGAGTATTAAGTTTAAAAGTCCACAAAAAAAGCAAAGGAAAAGGTGTGAGCCTATTCCAACCACAGCATGATTACGAACTAGGAATCTACAAGTAATTTCTCGTGCCAGGCCCTTATTAAGGTTTGAGATGTATGCATGCGTTTACTCACTGGTTCCAATCTCCCTCCAAACTGAATTCCTCCGATGAGCTATACTGATCGAGAACTATTGTTAGTACCCAACAGCCTCTGCAAACAGCATCCTGGATGCCCAGGCATACCACCATAGCATGCATTAGTAAAGTTCTTCAAAAGTCAACCCAATTGCATCACTCTGCCCATGAATTAGAGAATACCAAAGAATTCACAAGCTTGGTATTTAGATGTCTTTTTGCAAAAACACTTTAGCTGTTCAGTAGTGACTTTAGCAACTTAACTCACTGTCAAGACTTGCCCTGAGTTTTTAACCAAACAAATTCTGTTGCCAGGATCATTAAGGTTGTAATACAGAAACAAAACAAAAACAAAACAAGAAAGCCAGTAGACCTATGTCTGTCTTTCCCCTTGGTTTGCAGATGAAAAGAAACAACCCAGCCTTTGAAAACTGAGCAAAGATTTGGCCTTTTGAAGTTGATTCCCTTGGCAACCCAAGTCACAGCCAGCAGACAGCTGTAATGTCCAAATTCCTGTACTTTTGAATCTGTGCAAGTCTTCTCCCCCACACTGTGTCAAAGATTAGCATGATGGGCAGCTCCTGCAAAGGGCACACTCCTGCCTTAGGACACACTCACATGCAGAGCCATAGAGAAACACACATGCACACACACACACACACACACACAGGCTTCCCACTCCCAGGAGCCTAATTCAGTGCGTGGGATTTAGGGACTGTAGTGACAGGACAATGGGTAACAGATTAAAACTTAAACAAGGGAAGTTTAGATTGGATATAAGGAGAAAATTCTTTCCTGTTAGGGTGAATGCTCCATCCCTGGCAGTGTTCAAGGCCAGGTTGGATGAAGCCTTGGGTGAGATGGTTTAGTGTGAGGTGTCCCTGCCCCAGGGGGGTTGGAACTTGATGATCTTAAGGCCCTTTCCAATCCTAACTATTCTATGATTCTATGTAATTTATGCCCAGACTCACAGCTCCTTTTGCAGAGCTGCTGTGGGAAATGCAGCTGCATGAATTTCCAGGACCATGGTGGTGTTTTCCAGCTTCTCAGAGCACAGGAAGGAGATGCTGCATCTCTTCATTCTTCAGACAAGCTCTAAAGCAAAAAGTGCGTCTGCTCATGACCTGGAAATGCACCCCCAAAACCTCTGGTATGATGGAAAAGAATAAACCCTAAAACAGGAGAAAAAGCCACAACATGGAAAACTGTGATGTATGTGCTCCCTTTTAATGCAACAGATTTTACTGAGGATTTTTCACAGCTGAGAATGATCTAGATAACACAGGTGTGATTATTAATTACTGTGTCTTCTTTCTGTGTTGAGGGTAATGAGTTTCCCATTTCATACAAAAGTAACCAATTTTTCTCCAGTTATAAGTTTCTTTAAAACAATCAAGGCAAATAGCAACACCTTGATTTGTTGTTTGGGCAAGGATTTGCTCAATCACCTAGGTGATTTAATTTTTAAAGTTTATGGTCCTTTAAAGTCTTATAATCTAGCAAAGTCTCTTCAGTCTAGAAGCTGTGCTTTCTATGAAAATAATCAGCATTACAAAGAAATGCATGTGAACAGACACAACCTAAAACAAGCAAAAATCCTTGAAATAGACATTGACTGATATCACTCATATTGGTTAAAGTCGCTCTCTGTTGATGCTTCCAGTTTATCAACCAAATGTAATGGTCACATTGCTACTTATTCTGCTGCTTCTTCCCTGCAAAGTGTCACCAAGGCCCCATACACCAAGATGATACTACCTCCAGAACCACATAAGTCAGTGTTGGCTGCCAGCATACAACTACACATGGCATCAAGGGCCCCTGTCCTCCCTTCTGTCCTTTATCATTAATCTTCCAGGCCAGCAGCTGCTAACATTTATAGAGACAGACTAAGCTGTTTGTGCACCAGATAAAGCCACCACCAGCATCCTACTGTGCTCAAGGAAATGAGAAGTCTGAGAACTGATTGAAGGTGGAGAAAGCAGGAAAAGTGATTTTTCCACACACCTTGTGGGCATGTTTGGAAGGAGTAGTATGCTGTATCTACTAGGTCATACCAGTTTGCTTTCTGAGCAAGTGAGAGAAAACATCAAATTCTCTGATTATAACAGCATTGTCCTCAGCATTCTACAGAAAACCCAGCTCACCACAGCCAGTGCAGCTCAATTTGTATCACCTCAATCTAAAGCTGCAAACACTAACATCAGATGGAGATGCAAGAAAACAGAGATACTTCTGACAAGACAGGCATAGGTTCAAGCTGTTAGCAGCAAGGGAGGTCTTTTTGTAGGCAGCACAGCAAAGGCAACTTGCACACTTATTCACAGACAGCAACAGGAATGAGAAAGAATGATGGTGTGTGTGCTAGAACACAGTAGTTTGTGAATGAAAGATAGGATTGTTTCACAGAGCTTGGCCCTAAGAAAGTTATATAAAACAAGGTTCCTTTCACTACCCAAAAGAGACGTTTTAGTTGTCAATCAGCCACTCAGAACCCCTCAGTGGTACAAAGAAGTGAGCAAAATAGTGCTTCCCTCTGTAGCAGTGCAGGGGGTTCCCCTTTGCCTTGAAACACAGTTCAGCCTGACCAGTGCTCATGTCTGATCCTAGGACATCACCTGGGTGCCACAAATCTCAGCCCTGGAGCCTTTAAGGTGAATGGGTCAAAAAACAGTAGCATTTCTTGAAGGGCAACATAGCCAAGCCCACAGAGAAACTATCTGGATATTGGATGGTCAACACTAGCCCCCTATTCACTATACCACAGGGCTGTGTCCAGAGTGGTGCCTCCCCACAAGGAGGACACTGCGGTCTATGAGATACAGAGGTGGTCCCAGCAGTATCAGCTGCCTGGTGACATCCCAATCTATTTCCTCCTACGTAGACTCAGAGATGCAGCACCATCTGGTTCTGGTCTTAGGATGTGCTTTGCTTCCCCATGGCCAATGTCCATCCTGTCAGACCAGGTGGGGTAAAGGTCATTCTCCTCCAAAAGTTTTTTGCTTCATAACTTTTTCTTGCCCAGCTGAACTACCTGCATCTTCACAGAGTTTCTGAGCACTCACAGTACTATTTCACAGGCCATTTTTTACATATAATACAACAGTCAATAACCTTCTAATGAGATGGCAAACAGTTCCTGAGGAAAGTTCCCTGAACCAGAGATGAAATATAATTTTTAACAGATCATTGTCACTTGGTTCTATAACCAGCAATCGCAGCAAACTCCTTTTTAAAAGTCAACTGAGTGTTCATGAATAATATTTCTAACTGTTCATTACCCTCCTCTTTGAGCACTTTTCTGCCAGAAGTCAAAGCATCTCCAATTTTTAATGATGCTTGTTTCAAATCAGTTGATACTCATTTTGATTAATTAAATTGGGAGTTTTGCTAGGGGGGTTTTGTAACAAATGCAATCCCTCATCCCAAAAGGGCAGTGTTGTGTGCTAACACTTGGAGGTAATCTGAACTGAACTTCAGCTGTGTTCTGCTCATTTCAAGCCTTTCAAATATCAAAAGTGCTAGTTTTAACTGGGAGCTTTGTCATTATTAAAATGGCATTAATGGCTAAAGTTGACTAATTCCAAATGGTTGGGTTTATATCATGGATCTATAGTAACCTCATTGGAGCCAGTGGAGGACTCATGAGTCTCTGAGAGAAAGTTGGTAGAACATAAAATCTATCTATCTAGATGGGATAGGACAAACTTATCTATCGCTGAAGTAGGTGCCAAGCCCCATGAATAGGCACTGGTTGTTCAGCTTGGAAAAGAGAAGGCTTCAGGAGACCTCAGAGCAGCTTCCAGTGCCTAAAGGGGACAACAGCTGGAGAGGGACTTTTGACAAGGGCATGTAGGGGTAGGACAAAGGGGAATGCCTTTAGACTGAAAGGAGGTAGATTTAGATTAGATATTAGGAAGAAGCTGTTTACTGTGAGGGTGGTGAGATGCTGGCACAGTCTACTCAGAGAAGCTGTGGCTGACCCACCCCTGGCAGCATTCAAGGCCAGGTTGGACAGGGCTTGGAGCAATCTAGTGGAAGGTGTCCCTGCCTGTGGCAGGGGATTGGAACTAGATGATCATCAAGGTCTTTTTCAATACAGACCAGTCTGTGATTCTATGATTGCTGTACCAAAACTTGCAATGAGAAGCCTCAGAGTACAACAGCATTCCTTATATAAACTCCCATCCCAAGTTTTTCTGGTATCTGATCAGCCAGACACCTTATGGTAATAAACCCTAGTCTGTTTGCAAAGGAATGGACTCAAAAAAATTAACAAGATGGAGCAGTATATGTAACCACAGCTTTGCTCATCTATATCCACCCCCCAGTGAAGATTTGAATTGTCACAAGTCTTTCTGCTGAAAAAACATCATGTCCTCCCCTCATACACAAAATCTATTTTCCAGTGTAGCTGTGTCCACACCCAGGCTTCTTCTGCAGCAGCTGCATCATCTATTCACATCACATACTGATGCTCATCATGCAGAAATGTATGATATTGAGCTAGTCTTCCTTGAGTACCTTCATCATTGTATGCTTTGCATGATGTTTTAGAATATGTGAGTTGGGAGCCAAGTGTTCAGCTGGTAGAAACCAGTGTCTTTGATGAGCAAGGGTTCTGACCTCACCTCTTCCCAGATTCGCACAGATTCCCATAGTGCCCAGAAGTCATCACTCAGCATAGCGAGAACAGAAAAGGGTGTTGGATTTGAGCAATCATGTGTCTGTATTTCTCATCATTCCTTTTTCAAGCATCCTTTTAATCTGTGAATTACATCTCCCTAAGTTTGAGATTTTTCACCCTGGGATAGATTCTCTTCTTTCTCACAGACATGAAAGAAACTCAGAAACTAAGGATTCTTTTACTTTTTAGCCACTTTTTACTTTTTTCAAAGAACAGTGGAAACTGCCTTTCATCTTTTGGCTGAGAGTTACAAACTAGATAACAGCAGTAAGAAGATCTGTTTAATAAATACCGGGAAACCTTCAAAGTCTGTGTCCCAATAGGCCCTAATATTCCATTTCTGTAGTATAGCTGTGTTTTATCCCCTGTGACACACTCCATCTTCGCCTTTGGTCTGTGCTACACACCTGTTTATCATTCAGTCACATATTTATTTCCCACTGAACATTGTCAAGGAACTAGGGTGGAGTTCTGATAGGGAATTTGCAAATCACTACCTGCAGATATTGGTCTGGTATTTAAACCCAGGTACAGTCAGCCCATCTCTTCTTTCAACAAAGCTACCCTAGAAATCAGAAATATCTTGGATTTTTCGTTTTTTTTTATTATTTTCTTTCCTCTAGTCGAAAGCTGAAGCTTTACAGAAAATATTTTGCTTCTCTTTTAACTGAATATTTATAAAATCTTATATCAGCTCATTTCAAAAATCATAGGCTGAGATAAGAAGAAATAACAGCATCCCTTTTCCAGTTCTTGTTTATGGTGCTGTGGACTACATATATCCTGCAAGATGAAGAAGAAAATAAACAGGTATCAGCTGCCTGCAAGCTGAATATCAACCATGTAAAAGAAAAATGAAATCTCCTTCTCTTATTTGGGATATACTCAAAGATGTCAGAAAACTAAGTATGTAAAAGGTTATGTTAATCCCTGTTGATTCCGTGTGATTATGTGAAGGATACAAACCTCCATGCTTTTATTAAACTTGATGCTCCATTAAGAAGTATGTGTCAACCATTCAAGAAGGCAAAAGTAACATCCTCTTACTTTGTCCCATGGCAAAAGAAGCAGTTGGGGAGTATAAAGTTATCCTTAGTTTACAAGATGCAAGGCATCAGCCAATGAAGACAAAGCAAGATGGCTAGCTGATTCATACATATTAGCCAGTGCAATTCCCTCCTGGAAAGTGCCCGGGAACTCAAGTAATCCATCCTGCCTGAGGCACTGTGTGCACCATAATGATGAAATAGCTTGCGAAGCATCGTGAAGAATTCTTATTAAATTGTCAGGGATCTTTGTGCTGGAGTCAGATTTCCAATATTTTATGGCTGACATTGCCTTTTTTACATGCAGCAGATGGGGACTGCACTGTAAACCAAGGCAATCAGCAAGATATGACAGATCTCTGCTGCTACACCTATTAGTCTCCACAAGAAGAGCTGCTGGCTCTCCCTCCATCTTCCTTGATCCTTCATAGCTGAAGATGTAGACAATGATAAGTAACTGAATGAAATGGGCTGACCTCCCATATAACATGGGCTAATTTTTCCTACATGATCTAGGAGGAAATGAGCAGCAGTGACAAGTTTTGGGGGGAGAGGAAGACCATTCTGCTCAGCTTCCTATGCTGTCTGAATATTCAGCACCTGAAGCAGACCTGTCACCTAAACTATGTCTGCAGTCAGGGGAGTAAAGGGAGGACCTCCAGTGGGCCATGCTTTACTCAGCCTATATGTGATACCTACCTTATAAGCCTTTAGAAAGGGCTGTTCCCCTCCATTCACTAGAGGGGTTTAGACAGGCAGCTTAGACTAGATTCTAAATTTCTGCATGTAAATGTAAACTCAGTTTACAGCCTAATGTAAACTCAGATTAACACCTCCCTTTGTGCCCGTTCCTGGGAACAGCATAAAAAGAACAGGATATTTCAGTAAAAGTTCCCTCTCTCTCCACAGCTAGTGACAAAGTATTCAACATTTTTGCTCTCCTTCAGTCACCTATATCTCATGCTGTAGATATCTATCAGGAAAAGCAGTAATTTGTCTCCTGGCCAGGAAATTCTGAACTGCAAAATCACAGAATAGCTGAAGTAGAGAGAGATGTTCATGCTTTTGATGTTAGAGTATCTAACCACTAAAACAGCTTATGAAGGAGAGTACTAAACTCTCCAGCTCTCACAGTCTTGCAGTCTTGGTGATAGACTGCTTTTCAAAAATAGCAGCACTATTTTAATCTAAGGTTATTGGGCTCCATGCGGGAAGCATTGCTAACAGTAGATGGCCAGTGAACAGAGGATGTCAGATGTCACATGAAGAAACAGTATCCTATTTCCTATTCCAGCCTGGGAGTATTTTTATATTTTAAGATGCATCTTTAGGATACTGACAATCAAAACCCTTATTTTTCCCTTTTTAAAATTTATACCTTGGCACTTTAAGAATAAATGCTGCCCATGGGAGTAGATTTAGTTTCAATAAGAGAGTGTATCACAGTCTTAAAAAATTATGGAAAATTTAATCAGATTAATAGTGTGTTGTTTAGAATGCATATGCACTGACTTGATTATGGCCTCTAAGCACCTCAAATTAAAAAAAAAAAAACAACAAAAATATAATAGGAAAATGGTTAGTCTTGTTTTAAAAGACCTCCGGAAATCTAGCAATGAGTGTCTTAAGAACAATTAAAATCAAATTACAAGTAAAAGATGTACTTTTAGCAGTAAGGTTAATAAAACACAAAGATCAGATTTTATCTCAACTGACCGCTTTTCTTAGAGACTTGCTCTGGCAGATCTCTAAATGTTGAAATCCCCACCTGACATCCAAGCCCCATGGATGCCAGCCTGGCCAACCCCTTCTGTGGTGGGTTACCAGGAAATTGCTGTCCTCAAAGACAATACTCGCAGACTAAGCTGCACTGTAGTAACAATAGGAAAGGTCCTTACCTCATATTTTCTGGTAAGGGCAACAGATTTTATAAATGCTGAACTGATAAGCCACTCACAGGCAAAAAGAAATGTTGCTGTTTGTAGGACAAAGGGTCTCAAAATTGCTTTCAAGCCCACTAATGCACTTAAAAATAAGACCTAAGAAATATCTAGGTTAACAAATTGCTTTTGGGGAAAGAAACCAACATTTCCCTAATTTTCCAAAAAAGCTCACTCTGTTTGGTAACATTTCCTGTTTGTAAGCATTACAAAAACCAGTGTGTTTTCTAAGCCCATGTTTTGCTGTAATTCACCAAACACAGGTGTAAACTAATGATGATCTAATAAACTAGACAAGGAAGAGACGCACTGCTAGTGAATCACCCACTAACACCCTGTCTGCAGCTATGGAAGAAAGCTTGTTTGTTATGTGCCTCACATTTCCTTGCGCACAGTGTGGTATAATTTAAGAGATTTTATTTCAATTGTTTGCTTATCTCTAATTACCATATGCCGGGGTTGTGTGTTATTTCAGCAGCAAACCCTCTTAATTACCTAACCAGGAGCCATTTTGTCAACAACTCATGTTACAGGAGCTCTGCATGCTCTCCTGTAATCACAAAGCAGCACGTTAGAGGTTTTTAACAGAAAAAGCCTTCTCCACATACATAGCCAGGTGATAACACCTCTTGCTTTCCTCATTGTAGGGTCTCCAGGTTTAAGGCAACAGATAGAGTAAGCATGAAAAGGAGGGTGAATTCAAACAAGGCAGGTCCCTTGAACACAAAATCTGAGGAAAAAGAAAACTGGACAGAGGTACCCAGTGGCAAAGAAAGTGCCTCCTCTACAAATTGCCCAGCAGCCTCACACGGCTGTACGTGCCACCCCACAGGTTCCCAGCATGCAGCTTCTCTGGCAGTGAGACAGCTCAGATTCCGTAGTGTGAGATGAGGGGAAGCAATCCCCACAGGGGAAAATCAGTTTCTGAATCCTGTTGGCTGTGTCAAGCTGGCTTCTCTTTCTCTGACCCTCTGAGTAACTTCATCTTCAGAGCTCTGCCCTGATTATTTTTGTTTCCAACAGTTTCAATGGTCTAGCACTCTTCTCATTGTATCCTCTGCCTGCTGAGCTCCCTCTGGTACCTCTGGGGTCCCCATTACTACCCATCATCCGTGCCTTACCATTTAGGCTTTTTATATTCCCTTACAGTTTTACTGTACACTTTAGTTTTCAAACACAATTTATGGTGGGGTGCGTTCAGCTGAGCTCTGAGGACATAGATGCAACTGCTATTACATTCCAAGAGCAGAAAAATGCACATTTGCCAGGGAGCACTGATGGTAAAGAGGAGGAAGCACTGGTATCTGGACCCTCTGTCCTGCACTTAGAAGGCTGTGTCTCTGCTGCCTTAGTTCTTCCCTGTGTCGTAGTAGCTGGGTCTGTTTTCTGCTATAGATTTTAAAATTAGAGATAAATAGGAGTCATTGCCCCATTAGAAAACTAGACAAGAGCTGCAGGCAGACATTGATCAGAGAAGAAAAGGTTATTTGTTGCTGACCATAAAGCTGCTAAATCACCTAAGGTGAGCGACTTTTACCTAAGCAGGTTTTTGTGCTTGTCAAATTAAGCCAAGAATGTCCCCACAAAATTAATTATTAAAGAAAAAAAATGAAAAAAAAACCCACCACAGTAGGAAAAAGGAACCAGGAAAGAGTCATAGTACGAAGGGTAATTATGTTTTATAAGCATGATTAATTATCACAGAAAACATGTTCAAGGCCACCAAGGGCTGTCACCAAGAGTTCTCTGGCAAAGTAACTGGCAAAGTAATGGATGTTGCATGGTCACCAAATAGGCAGAGTAGATCCAGTCCAACTTCTAATGTTAGAACCAACTATCCTAATTCAGTGTAAGTGGATATTGCCCATTGCCTACCTTGTGCTGCTTACTCAGAACTCCTACAGCCATATTACACCAAAGGTGGCTATTCCCTGCCTGCCACCATTCACCATAAGTGCCACAGGATACAGTGCAGCCCAGATCCCAGAACTACAGCCAGCATCTCTGCATGTCCACAGGACTGTGAAACTGTGTTCAGCCCTGTGCCTGCACAGCTCTCATCCCCGGTTTGCTCTGCAGCCACTGCAGAGAGACCCCTTGGCACAGCCTGACCAAACCACTAATACCAGTACACTCAAACCAGGTGGACAGCTGAGCAATGAGTGACTAAAACCCTGTTCCCTTTCATTAATGTTAACAACTGGGTCCACCACTAGCACCAACACAGAAAACCAAGTTCGTTAGCCACAAAAGCTTCAGCCAGAAGCAAAGAGTATGGCTGGGAAGGTAACCTCATTGAAAGTCATGGAACAGATAATCTCTATCTGGCCTTGACAATCTCTATCTGTCCTCCAACACAAGCCCTGATGCTTAGTCACTAGAATGACACCACTCATACTCATCACATTTTATGACAGCTCACAGAATCATAGCCAGTCCCATCAAGCATAAATTATCATAGAAATAGGAAAGCCAACCGTATCCTGGGCTGCATCAAAAGGAGCATGACCAGTAGGTCAAAGGAAGTGATCTTACCCCTCTACTCTGCTCTCAGGAGACCTCACTTGGAGTATTGTGTGCAGTTCTGGTGTCCTCAACATAAAAAGGACATGGAACTTTTGGAACAAGTCCAGAGGAGGCCACGAGGATGATCAGGGGACTGGAGCACCTCCCATATGAAGACAGGCTGAGAAAGTTGGGACTGTTCAGCCTGGAGAAGAGAAGGCTGAGTGGAGACCTCATAACAGCCTTCCAGTATCTGAAGGGATGCTGGGGATGGACTCTTCATTAGGGACTGTAGTGATAGGACAAGGGGTAATGGATTAAAACTTAAACAGGGGAAGTTTAGATTGGATATAAGGAAGAAGTTCTTTCCTGTTAGGGTGGTGAGGCACTGGAATAGGTTGCCCAGGGAGGTTCTGAATGCTCCATCCCTGGCAGTGTTCCAGGCCAGGTTAGAAAGAGCCTTGGGTGATAGGGTTTAGAGCGAGGTGTCCCTGCCCATGGCAGGAGGGGTTGGAATTTGATGATCTTAAGGTCCTTTCCAACCCTATCTATTCTATGATTCTATGATTCTTGTGGCAAATGCAAGAATCACCACTGGGTTTATTATAGACTATCCAGACTTGTAGTAATGCCTTTTCACTTACTCATTGGATACTGAATCCTCTCTCACACCAGCAGGTACCTAGAAGCTGCTGGACAATGGTGTCTCCCGTCTCCCACCGGCCTCAACACATCTGGCTGTTCATTGCTCTGGTCTTGCCTCCTGTGAAAGGCATTTGCTTTACAATGCTAAAACATAATAAAACAGTTCTTTTCACCCAAGGTGTTCAGACAATTTAATTATAATGCATTTAAATTGGGAGAAGGGAGAGGAGGGGGTAAGGAAGAGATTAAAATTACAGCTACCAGAAACAAGGCAGTGAAAGGTCCACCAGTAACTCATCTAATTTTGTTTGAGTAGCTTAAGTTGTTGTCAAGCATGAAGCCACAAGGAGAAACCAGACTCCTTTATATGACCCCACTTCATTTTAGTTCACTGCATGCTTAACTGTGCAGAAATTAGTACTTGTTAGTCCTTTGATCCAGTGCAGCTAATTCTGCTGGCTCCTTCTGTCAGCCAACAGGCAAGAATTTAGAAATGTGTAGTTATTTCCTACAGCAGCCTTTCTCTCAGTCAGGAGCTGAACAGCAGCACTTCACTTGTCTCCACTTGCACAGCTGGAGTTAATCAAAGCACTGCTCCCCTTGCTTTAAAAGTGCTGCCATTTCATACCATGGTAGGGCCAGACGCATACATGAAAGCAGGTTCTGTTATCAGCAAACGCTGCACAACATTAAAAGCAGACATACATTTGGGAGTTAAGTAATCTTCCAACACCCAACCATGACAACAGATCTTCTCAGCTCCCATTTCTTCACTTTTATTCTATCTACCACCATAGCAAGAAACACAACTGGATGCACTGTGGACAGCAGACAATCAAACTGAAGTTTCTTATTTAAAAATGGCTGCTTGTGTTCAGAGGAATTAGGAACTGAATATGTGGGCTTGTTAGTGAAAAAATCCTCAGGGGCTAAGGCTATTTCCACTTGTTTTGTTTTTTTTTTTTTTTAATTAATGAGGCTTTGGACTTCAACACAGCAGTTTCTCAAATGATTCAGCTTTTCACTCCCAGGGAGGTGGTAGACATCAGCCTGTTAGCAAAGTACAGCGCTTCTGAAAATTTTCACATTTTAAGCAATAAATAAAAGATTTATCCCTTATAAAGCAGATCCATGTGGAATGAGCATCAAGATCAGCCAGGTTTTGAGCCATGTAGGGGAGCCACCTCTTTGAAGCTCTTAATTACTTATTACAAATCACACTCCAACTAGATATGAGCTGGGGCTTGGAAACCTACAGGAGGGCTTAGGCTAGCATTAGGTGCTTGTATGTAAATGCAATCTAGAAATCATTTACTCAGTGAGAAAATAACTTGGAGTCATCCAGGCTCAGTAGCTCCCTACCTGCTTGTATTCAGTGCCCCCTCTGTCTATGCAGGACTGTTTCTTGCCACTTCCAGAGTGGAAATAGGATTTGTAACTGATGTTTGTGCCTTCTGAGCTATTTTGGTATCTTCTTTTAGCTTTATACTTGGACTTCCCTCCCCCCTTGATCCCAAAAGTGCAGGGATTAATCTGCCTAGTTACCGTGCTGTTGGAAGTTCAAGACATAACTAGGCATAAGAGAATACTCATAAATTTGTTCTGGGAGCTGCAGTCTCCTTATCTTGCATGCTTAGAAATCAAGTGGGTTTTTGTCTTCAGGATGTCTGATGCCTGATATGTCTGACCAAGCATTGCGAACAGCAGTGCCCTTATGATGAACAGCAGTTACTTGTTGCTACCATGAGAGAAAAGCAACATGTATTGGTCATGGAAGCATGGCAGTGGAGCAGTTCAGACCCCCACAGGTATTTGGGAAGCTTCTAACAAGGAATTCTGCATCGCTAAACCACGATCCTTTAAAAATATGCCTGTTATTTCCTAGCAAGTCCTGTAGTTTCCAATGTTCATTTGCTCCTTTTCAAGCTTTCCCCAGAAAAATAGGCAAAATCTATTATTGAAAGAGCTTGAGTTTTCTGGTTTGTAACCAATAACCCAGTTCTATTCAGCTGGTGAAGAACTAAGAAGAAACTCCAGTAGAATTATTTGCAAATAATTGCTGGGATTATTTTTAAGTACAGTCAAAGTTTTACTTAAATCTTATGCCACAGATCGTGTCACTTTACATATGCTAGGCTTCACTTGGTCAAAAAAGAGGGATGCCAGGAATTTGACAGATCAATTTGAATGAGAGTGTTACAAACAGGTCCTCCCCACGTGCATCAGCTCTCCTCTGTCTGGTACAAATTCAGCTTGCTCCCCAGAGACATAGAATGAAGCCTGCGGTGTTTGCCAAACACTTTGGACAAAAGACTTCCAGCCTACATTATGTTTCTAGACAACTTCTTTCGCTATTCCTGAAGCACAGCCAGCTGTCAAAGTACATGAAATTAGACCAGCTCCTTAGCTGCATCACTTAAAACATTTGTAACCAGGAAAAAAAAAACAAACAAAAAAAAAAACTCTCCAAAACCAGGTAAATACGTGTTTCCACTCTGGAAAATAAAGTTTCACCATGCAGGTCATGCAGAGCTCAAAAGCACTACCAAGAACACCCAGTGGCTTTGGAAGTACGCACAAACCAGAGAAGGGATAAACAGCAGAACTTAATGCCCTGCTTTTATTCTTGTAAGCATTTCTGAATCTGTATTTTCATTATTCATGCAGCATGAGGTGACCAATTTCTAAAGCTGCATTAAATAGGACACAGAGTACAAATGTGTCCCTGCACTTACTTAAATAGCTTAAATATTTCAGGAACATGATGCTTTCATGAAGAATCAAACTGAGACAGGTTATGCTGGGCTTTCCAGGGGTGTCTATATATTCTGAGCATCCTTAAAGCCATCCTTGGGAAAAAGACAGCTTGCCTTCCACCCTGTAGAATCAATCCTGGTGATGAATGCGTCAACATTA
This sequence comes from Neopsephotus bourkii, assembly GCF_033783945.1. Lineage (NCBI taxonomy): Eukaryota > Metazoa > Chordata > Aves > Psittaciformes > Psittacidae > Neopsephotus > Neopsephotus bourkii. The sequence goes on from NW_026901238.1 coordinate 2,394,861, forward strand.
AAACATCTTATTCATCTATTAACCTTGAGGAAAAATTATTTTAATAGCCCTCATCCTATTCCTTTATAATCCGTGTGTGATCACAAGTGAATAGCTGCTAAGCTTACAAAAATAGCTCTCTGTATTTTTATTGTGCATGAAGGAAAGCGATTGTCTCAGTAGCTCAGCTCACTCAGACACTCCTCCCTTTTCTTGGCCTTCAGAAGAAATGGAGGCTTTCACAAACCTCATAGAAGCATCCACCTCTCTCCCTATTCCCCTCAGAAGATGGGACTGTGCTCAGCTGCTGGAGCTGCCACACCGTGGTGGTCCTCTGGAGCCCACCTCCCTCTTCCTCCCACCATCATCCTTATCGAGGAACTGATAAGGCACACCCAGGGGTGTGATAGGGAGGCACACAGAGCTGCACTTGTTTCCAAAGTTGGGAGCTGGAGAAGTGTTCCTCCCTGTACTCCTCTGTGAGCTGGAGCCCAGGACCAGATTAGATGACCCTCACTCAAGCTTATTCCTACTTCTCTTTATTTATGCCTTGACTAATGCTATTGCTGAAGGACAATGCTGGGTTTATGCTGGGTATTTCTGACTTGTAACAAAAAACTAGAGGGCTGGAGTTGCTACCAAGTGATCACACCCAGAACTGCTTCATGTTCACAGTAGGATTAACAGGGCACTCAACTTCTGTGAAATGACAACTCAGCTGCAGTGTTTCTTTTGGACATCTTACTGGAAACCATGTATATTTTGAACAGTCATGCATATCTTGGCCTATCCATTCCCACAGGACTTCCTAAAATGGGAAGGAGTCAAGCATTTCTACATTGTGCAAATTCCTTTTTAGAAAAAAATGAGTCAATGCAGGAAAATACTACTTTTTCTTCCTCCTCAAATTTACCTTCCTTTCAATAGAATATGCCTTTTAGGCAAGAAAGCAGAAAGATCTGCTCTGAAGTCATCATACCAGTAGTGTATTAAACTAGAACGTATTTGCCCTAACTAGTTGTTATGTTTACAATTTCATCTGGAAACACTTGATGTGCAAGTAACCCATACCCCATTCAAGCTTTTTAAGCAGGGCTCAGTGACCCAGGACCTAGCTGATCTGCTGCTGTACATAGGTGGAAGAGCCCATGTAGGTCAAGAGGAGACCCTATGGGTCAGTGGGGTGCCATCTAGGGGGACAGACAGTCACACATGAGCTGACTCCATCACACTGCATGCCCCTGGCAAAACACCATTACTGGCATCAGTTACTGGAACACTATAGAGAGGCAGGGGATTTAAGGAGGTAGGGTTTTGCCATCTAGCTGTATTTTCAATGAAAATATGGCTTTTGAAATAAAGAAAAACATTTTGTGAAAGAGTCTGCATTATACAGGATCCTTGTTTCCTATACTGGAAAGCTGCCAAAATTTCTACCTCCAGCTCCACCACAGGTAGAAGCGAAACTTTTCAGATTTGAATCTGCTTTCCTTTCAAATTTTATTTTCAAAGCCAGAAGCAAATCAGGTTTCAGTTTCTCTATCAGTAAAAACTTCCCATTTTAGCTAAAAGGAAATAATAATAATATGGCTTTCATCTCCTACAGTGATGCACTCAGGATGCAGTCCTCCAGAGAACACAGCAGAAAAGCTGAAGGGTCTTGTTTTGTTTAAACCCAGGCAGGCAGTGAACAGTGACATTTTTACTGTATTCTTTTATTTGAGTTTCTTGCCACAAAATCTTACCCTACTCATGAGAAAATTTACAAGAAAACAAAAGCTGTCAACATTTTCTGTGAAAGAACAGAACTGAAGCAACAAATGGCGTTTTCTAGGCAATCCTAATCGTAGGTTATTATCTTTGCTTCTGTAACACAGAAGGAAAGTTGTTGGGGAATCATTTACATAGCAAGCTGCCATTGAATTCAGCCTTCAATAAAATGGTAGACGTGTTCAGTAGCACTTTTTCACAAGAGCAAACAGCAAAGCAAACCATCTGAGGTCTTTGAGCCCCATTATAACATAAATAACTAAGCCTTCCTATTAACACAGAAGTGCATTTGAGTTATCTGTAGGATCACAAATGAAAGCTCAGTATGGTTTTGTTTACTACTGGACCTAACATTTATGACAAAGACAATTCTCTCTTCCCTAATGGGTGATAAATGTTGATTGGGCTTCTGACTCTGACAGATGCTTTCCATTTTACCAATAATCTAGAGATTGCTCAACTTCAGCTGATGAGAGAACATATGGAGAGACAAAAATAGAGAACTCTAAAATTAGAAATTCACACAGAATATAGGGAGGAAATGTTTCCATGATCCCATTTTAATTTTATGCTGACACTGTTGGTGTGAGCTATGTAAGAAAGTGAAAAAACAAGTAGGGTCAAGTCTCTAGTAGTAACACAGACAGATCCTTGTGATGTGAATAATGCTAAGTTCACTGACCCAAAATGAGCTTCACCCAAATATAACCTAATGTAAGGTTTTAATCTAAAAGATGCCAATCTGCTGCTTTCCTTTGATATGGAATTCATTGCTAAAAACTTAAGGAATGCATTTGTCTCTTCATAGTTTAACCTTTCAGGAGGCATAAAGCTGTCGTAAAAGCTGTGTGGGTTTTAAATGACACCTTAATGACGATAGCAGAAGATAAGAATCAGTCCACTTCAGAAGACTTCCAACATTAGAAGAAAGATGGAACTGAATTACTCAGTCTGCCTGCAGTGTTATTGGATAACTGATTGCAGGTTATTGAGTTTTTTAAAAAATACAGGTATTGCAATAATTCATGTGTTAGAATGAAACAGACTTAGAATTATGCTTCCATTTTAAATAATAAAATATGAATCAGACTATCCATAAAGTCTGACTTTTAAGGATTAATGAAGAGCTTATAGTCAAACATTGGGATTTCCCACATGTTTATAGAATCATAGAATAGTTAGGGTTGGAAAGGACCTTAAGATCGTCCAGTTCCAACCCCCCTGCCATGGGCAGAGACACCTCGCTCTAAAGCATATGACCCAAGGCCTCATCCAACCTGGCCTTGAACACTGCCAGGGATGGAGCATTCACAACCTCCCTGGGCAACCCATTCCAGTGCCTCACTACCCTAACAGGAAAGAATTTCCTCCTTATATCCAATCTAAACTTCCCCTGTTTAAGTTTTAACCCATTACCCCTTGTCCTATCACTACAGTCCCTAATGAAGAGTCCCTCCCCAGCATCCCTATAGGCCCCTTTCAGATACTGGAAGGCTGTTATGAGGTCTCCACTCAGCCTTCTCTTCTCCAGGCTGAACAGCCCCAACTTTCTCAGCCTAGTTAGAAAAATACTAGGTAATATTCCAATGGTGGTTTAAATTATATCAATCCTACCAGTTACAAATGAGCCATCAGTCTGCTGGTTCTTGTGATCCTACTACAGCCCTTAACAGCAAGATAAAATAGGCATAAGAGGTGTTTTCTCAAGTCTGCTGAATTTCAGTCTGTCAGTCATCACTGCGAACAAGAGCAGACAGAAGTTGTTTAAAAATTAAAATAAAGGACTTGATTCTTGACTTGCTAATGTTTGCAGATGAAAGCCCCAACCAAGAAGCTCACTGGCACCCCCCAGAAGAATAAGCACAGGGCACATACCCATGCAAGCACACATCTAGAAGTGGTTGTTGGAGAACTGTTCTCCTCCAAATAGCACTATTGATCTGGAGGACCTGGAACTGAGAACACCCCTCAGCTGCCTTAAGACTAAATGGTGCTTTGGGCTTCCAGAGCTGCAAGCCACATCTTCTCATGGGATGGGCAAACCCGGCACGGGCAAGCCTGCCAAACACTGCCACATGTCTCCATAAACCTGCACCACTAAGCATCTCTACAGTGAGTGCTCTCCCCTCCCTCCACGTCAGCCAAGCCTTGTAGACGTTTTCCCCTTCTCTGTTTTTGGTAGTCCCTACTTTTTTGCACTATCACTATGAGAACATCCTCTGTGCATCTTCAGCCTCTCTTCCAGGTTGGGGAACACATGTGACACCACATTATCTGAATTTCCTGCTCTGCACTCCAAGCTTGTTTTTTTCCTGCAGAAATCAAAATCCCTGGAAAAGGGAAATGCCAGGCCTCCATAGGGTACAATTAAAGCCTTATTCTGCTGGAGACAAAACACATTCTGTATAATTAATTTTGGAAGAGGACAGATGACATCACTTTCTATCTCACTCCAGATATTTTGTTCTTAGCAATAAAAGATGAGAGCTGAATTTACACAGATTTTTGATGACTCCTGTTTGGATTAGATCTCAGCAAAATAGTAATTAAATACAGACTATTTATTTCACAGACTATTTATTTCACACATTTGATTCCTGTCTCATTAAAAAGAGGGGGAGAGACAGAGGGAACACCATGCTCTTCTTTCATACACTGTTCCTCATTACTGAACTAGACGCTGGAAAGACCCTTCTCTGGTTAATACCTCCTGCTTGTCTCCATCAAGCTGACCCAGGAGTACAGCAGCATGACTCCACGCTTGGCAAGAGGGCAATGCCAGGCACTGCAAGTTAAGACATGTCACTACCCTATTATTTCTTACCTACAAATATCTGCCTTCCTCTCCAAATCAGCACCATTCAATCTCATTTATTCTGCACTGCAAGGCTGACAAAATTGGGCAGCATTGATGGCTGCAGAGAAACACAGCCACAGGTCAGCAAGGCTGTTGATGGAGCTGCTGTAACGATGACAAGCTGCATACTGCCTTTCAGACCATGCCAATTATAGTCAGCTGTTTCACTAATAAATTATCCTATAAACTGGCCAAACCCAGGCAGTGTAACTCAGGAGCTGGGAACAGGAGGAAATGCCACTTTGTCATTTCTACTCAGCATTTGGCCCAATTAACTCTGGAACTTTGTTCTGCAGCAATTGAGGTAATGCTGACACTGGTACACTCTTCCTCCTGTAGGTGCTTAAGAAGGTGAATCTCTGCCCATCACAGGCTCCTTTAGACTGAATTCAGCTCAGTATTTATTAGTTTATCCTTGGCTGAGGATACCTTCAGCACTCAGAAGGTTTCCTAAATTAGCCCAAAACTTCAGCCACCCCTCTTGGGTGCTACAATGTCTATTCAGCAATCTGCTTGCAGCAGACCAGCACTCAC